>NC_134213.1:68960000-70210000 GCF_965140235.1 Caretta caretta
TAATTATTGCTACAGTCTGGAAGAGGATTAAGATAAGATCTATTTTAGTTAGTTATAACATTTTTAATATAAAACTCCATGTACTTTTAGAGAATTGTCCCTAAGTATTATCCTGAATGTGGTCATTTTTGCTTAAGAAATATTTTAAAAACCTGGCTGTTCTGTTGATTATGTATGGCCTCAAAGAAGGCAGAAGTAGTGTGCTCTAATGAAGGTACATGCATTTAGCTTTACAACTACAATCATTTTAGGTGATTTCAGTGCCAGAGTTGGTAGTGACTATGCATCATGGGCCAATGCAATAGGTCATCACAGAGTTGGTAATACAAACTCTAACAGGTTGCTATTACTTTCTGAATGCACCGTGTACAACCTGGTCATCACAAACACAGGGTTTCAGCAGGCCAACAAGTATAAGATGGCCTGGATGCACCCTCGTTCAAAACACTGGCACATAATCAATTACGATATTTTTACAGTGAAGGGATCTCTGCAATGCCAGACTCACTTGGGTCATGCGAGATGGTGACTATGGATCAGATTGTAGACTTGTGAGAAGTCAAATTTCACTCCCTTTTTTTTCCTCAAGCAACATAGATAGTGATTCAAGTCAGTGAAGAAAATCAATATTTCAAGCCTGGAAAACTGTGACACACTGAATTTTAACTAAAACTCATGGAAGCCTTTTCCCTCAATAACAGAAGCCTCTGCTGGTGTTGAGGCAGCCTGGAATCATTTTTAGGGTATAACTTGTAATAAGG
This sequence comes from Caretta caretta, assembly GCF_965140235.1. NCBI lineage: Eukaryota > Metazoa > Chordata > Testudines > Cheloniidae > Caretta > Caretta caretta. The sequence goes on from NC_134213.1 coordinate 68,960,762, forward strand.
CTCCTGAAACTCTCAGCTTCGTTATGAGGAAACATCAGGTCTTGTTTGATGAAAAAGGTCCCAAAATATATTGGCTTTTGAATTCACTGCATGCCATCCATCGAGCCTACATAGTGGACAAGAATTCAGCAACTAGGAAGGCCACATCATTGCACAAAACAAATGGCTCAGACCAGAGTTGAATTCAGCAAATGAAAAACCCAGTGGTGAGAAAAGAAAGCAGTGAAGTTACAACTGGCAGGAGACCTCAAAGACACCAACAGCTTTTTTGCTGGCCTTCACGTGGTGGATGATCCCAGCTGCATGGGATAACCACTGTATGCACATTAGACTGCAAAGAGGCATTGACTGATGAAGGGAACATTTCAGTTTGCTTCTCAATCATCCTTCCAACATTTTCAAGGAAGTAATTAATTCTCTTCCACAACATTTGTTAAAAAGAACTTGCACTCGCCCCAGCTTATATGTGACCATGGCAGCAATTGAGCAGATGTCACAAGGGAAAGCACCTAGACCAGATGGAATTCCAGCAGAGAGCTATAAGCAGGATGGTTACCATGCTGCGAGACCCCTCACGTGGCCTGTCTGTGGTATCTGAAAGCAAGAGTCCTTGCCACAGGACTTGAAGGATGCCAACATTACTATAAACGTAAGGGTGGAAGGGCAAACTGTGATAACTACCATGGTATTCCTTACTCTGTTGCTGGGAAAATTCTTGCAAGGATCATATTGAATAGACTTGTGGAAACCATCATCTGAGTTTCAGTGTGTATTTCGGTCTGGATGGGGGCATGATGGACTTGATCTTCACAGCCCATCAACTTCAGGAAAAGTGCCAGGAGCAAAACCATGGTCTTTATGTGGTGGTCATTGACGCTGTAAATTGTGACTGAATCTGGAAACTTTTGTTCATCTTTGGGTGTCTTGCAAAGTTTATTTCCATCACTTGGACTTATGATGGCCAGAGTGGGGGAAAATTGTGAGAGATCTGATCCCTTTCAGTTACTAATGATACCACACATTCTTTTCTTTTCCATCCTTTTTTTTTGGGGGGGAGGGTGCTTATGGATGCCATCATTACACTGATAGTGGCATATTTATCCAGTTCCGCACTGTTGGGAGGTTGTTTAATCTGCAACACTTCCATTTGCACAAAAGTGGAAGATTTACTCTTTTTAAGGAGCTTTTATTTGTTGATAACTGTGCACTGGTCGCTCAATCAATTGATGACCTTCAGTTTATAACTGATCACTTAACTCATACAGTCAATCATTTTGGTTTTACAATCAGCCTAAAGAGAGCTGAAGTAGTGTATGAATGTGTGCTGGGGAAGCCAATTATGTCTATCCAATTATGAAGATCAACATCACTCCTCTCAAGTCTGTGGAGATATCTTCCTACCTAGGGAATGTGCTGCCACAGAATACCACAATTGATGAGATTACTTATCACATAGCCAAGGACAGCTCTGCATTTGGAATGCTGTCACTCCGCCTATGGAGTGATAGGGGTGTCAGAATAAATACCAAGCTAAATGTCTATTGGGCAGTCATGCTTACAATGCTTCTATATAGTTGAGACTGGACAACATATTGCTTCCACATTAGGAATTTTGTTCAGTTCCATATGCACGGTCTTCAGAGTTTGCAGGGTTAAACAATGGGACAAGATTCCCAATATAAAAATCCTTAATTGTTCTATGTTTGGCATTCAAAGCATGCTCAGAAGCTCAGCTGTGTTGATCTGGGCATCTTATTTGTACAACTCAAACACCCAAGGCTATATTTTTATGGTCAGTTCTCATGGTGGCCAGCACTAACTATATAAAGACACATTGAAGTCAGACTTGAAAGCATGTCGGTCTGACCTCAGCAATTGGGAAGCAACAGTCCATGACAGAGCAAGGTGGCAGCAGATTTGTCATGTTGCTCTTAACCACTTGGAAGCAAAGGGCATTAACACCTTATGTGAAAAACATGAACCACACAAAGCAAAGATACAATGGTCCTGGACAATCCTGTTAGTCCCACACAACCATGATTGTGATTCTTGTATTGGTCTGACCGTACATGTTGTACGCCAACATTGATGGGAGACTCTATCATCATGATCATCACTGTATAATGCATCCATTAGAGCAAGGCAGTCTAGTTAGATCACTTCTCAATGTCATGAATCCTTGATGCAATGAAAATATGCCTATTTTTGGGGATAGGATTGTATCCTGGTTTTCTATTCTGTATGTAGCAACAATAACATTCCTTGTGTGAACTTCAACAGTGAATTTCCTGTATGAGCATTCATTTGCTTTGTTGTGGTGGGTTTTTGCTTTCTTTTGTTAAAGAGAACATAAACTTTGAATTTCCAGGATTTCTAATATTTTATTATTGAAAGAATGTTGCAGTTTCTCTCAAGCTATATTTTTCCTTTTAAGTAACTGACAGAAACTCACAACCTTAACTCCATTTTAACAAATTGGGTGAGGCCCATCCTAAATCATGGTTTGGCAAGTCAAGGGGTGTTTGTGCAAGTGACAGACAAGACTGTCACTATTCTGACTGAAGTCTGCGAAAGTCAGATATATGAAGTGGTAAGTGCTGACATGATATCTAGTCTTCTCTAGCCTATCATTTCTAACTCAACCACAATCTAGGGGGAAAGGCTAGAGAAGAAACAGTTTAAGTGGCAATATGTAAAATAAACTTTAATTGTGTAGGCTATCTGTAATGCTAATGTTTTCCGCAGATATGCTATAGAATGACAGTGTAATAATGGTCATTGTCTGGAATATCTGGGAAAAAGATACTTACTTTTATGTGGCCTGCCCAGAATCTGAGAAACACAAGATTATTTTGTAGGACTGCTGAATTCATCTTCATAAACCTAGGAGACTGTATTCAAAATGGTACTTCCTGAGAGAGCTGGAGAAGTTTGGATGAAGCACAGGGTCAGTACAGATGGGGACAACAAGTAAAAAATAGAGATTGTGGGGCCCATTTGTGCCTGCAAGTTTTTGAATGCCCCATACGATGCTGAGCACTCTCTGCTCCCATTGACTTATGTGATGAGGCCCAATGAGTGAAAATCTCTAACCATGAAGATATCCTCTTCAGTCACTTGCTGTCAGTGAACAATAGCACTTAGAAACAGAGTAGCTACATCTACAGGAAGAGCAGTCACTGAAATCAAGTCTGTCTAGAACATATTCTAATCTAGAATGTGTAGGCAATTACAATTAGTTAATCAGTAAATGGAAATACATTCGCAAAAAGAAAAGGAGTACTTGTGGCACCTTAGAGACTAACCAATTTATTTGAGCATGAGCTTTCGTGAGCTACAGCTCACTTCATCAGATGCAAGCTCATGCTCAAATAAATTGGTTAGTCTCTAAGTTGCCACAAGTACTCCTTTTCTTTTTGCGAATACAGACTAACACGGCTGTTACTCTGAAACCTGGAAATACATTGAGACAACTCGATATTGAAACGAACATCCTGGCCACCAAACACCAGATCAGGAGGGAATTTCCCCCTCTGCTTAATCATGAGTCAAGGTGGACAGAGTTTAAAAAAAAAAGTCTTGGGACTGAGGTGTTTTTTTATCCAGAACTTAAGGGACAGTCTTGAGATGGGAGGCTGTTTTGTGAACGCTGGATCCCTCTTATAGCTATGGAGTACTCTGAGAAACTGTTTCAAGGCAATGGGTAACTCTTCTTAGAAAATGGATTTTATCTAATATGAAAGTGTAAAGCCTGAATTTGTCTTTGTTTCTTTTCTATGTAACTTGTATATGTTTGCTTTCCCTTACTCTTTCATCTTTTGAATCTGATTTTTCTATTCAATAAATGTTTTCTCTGGTGTGCAAACTGTGTGGAGTGCGTATGCCAAAGAAGGCTGATAAACAAGTGGCTGGTTTCACTCCTTTAGGGGTGACAAACCAGAGGGGAATGGTCAGAGTGTCTGCTAATTACAAATTCAAGGAGGATATATTTGGAAAGAGTTGGGACTGAAAGGGTTGTTGGTGTCACCCTGCAAAGAGAAAAGGAGTACTTGTGGTATCTTAGACTAACAAATTTATTTGAGCATAAGCTTTCGTGAGCTACAGCACACTTCATCAGATGCATGCAGTAGAAAATACAGTGGGGAGATTTTATATACACAGAAAACATGAAACAATGGGTGTTACAATACACACTGTAAAGAGAGTGATCAGGTAAGGTGAGCTATTACCAGTGGGGGGGGGAGGGAACCCTTTGTAGTGATAATCAAGGTGGGCCATTTCCAGCAATTGAGGAACAGTGGCGGGGGGGGGGGGCGGAAATAAACATGGGGAAATAGTTTTACTTCGTGTAATGACACATCCACTCCCAGTCTTTATTCAAGTCTAAGTTTATTGTGTCCAGTTTGCAAATTAATTCCAATTCAGCAGTCTCTCGCTGGAGTCTGGTTTTGAAGTTTTTTTTGTTGAAGAATTGCCACTTTTGGGTCTGTAATCGAGTGACCAAAGTTTGAAGTGTTCTCCAACTGGTTTTTGAATGTTATAATTCTTGACATCTGATTTGTGTCCATTTATTCTTTTATGTAGAGACTGTCCAGTTTGGCCAATGTACATGGCAGAGGGGCATTGCTGGCACATGATGACATATATCACATTGGTGGGTGGGCAGGTGAATGAGCCTCTGATGGGGCCTAATCACATCAGCCACACATCAGATTGACCACGAGTGAGGAGCTGGGCTCTGTCGGTCGCGATCCGATGCTCCGAGGTTTTGGCAGGACTGAACCCAGAGTTTCAAGGCAAAACACCCTAGCTTTATACTTGTAAATTCCCATTTGAGTTGATGCATTTTGCAATGTCCTCCTGTAATCATTAGTCCTTTGGTGGTAATCTTGGGATTTTCTGCTGTTATCATTTGATGGTTGTCGGGCTTCCCATGTTATCTGCTATTTGTTGTCTTGCCTTTGGGGGTGGTTGCCTCACCTCTGAGGCCGTCAATGCCGCTAACATGTTTAGCCTCAGATACAATGGATGTTTTCTGATTGTCTCCTGGTGTTTCTAAGTCTCTCTCTCTCTTGACCATCTGGACATTTGTGATGGCTTTCACACCTTGTCTTTTCCTGATGCATGCATTCCTCATTCTCACACACACACACACACACACACACACACACACACACACACAATCTCTCAGAGAGAAGACAGCACTATTTTAAGTTCAGCAGAATGCATTGTAAAGTAAACTTCACTAAATCTTGTGGTCAAAACAGTTTATATTGTGGCTCAGGCCTTTTAACATTCCTTTAATCTACTTAACATAGACACAATACAAGATCCTGTCTTTTACTCACTAAACCTTAAATCAAAGAAGTGACTAGAGGGAATTTTATAATGCATATAGGAAACAAGATCCCAGTCTCAGACAGTCATTCCTTTTTTTATTCAAAAAGAGTGGCTGGCAGAATGAAATCAAGGTTTCCATCTATTTTTATAGTACAATTATAAAATCCTGTCCCTACATGGTCCCTTTGTAAAAGTACCTAGTGGTGAGTATGGGTGACGGGGGAGAGGGAGGATTGCGTCTTCAAACTGGGCCTAGAACACCCTTGGCCCAACACTGCTTCTGATAGCTGGCTCACAGGAGAGTGCCATGAGGGAAGCTAACCTGCTGTAAGAATATTCTTGCCATGGCTTATGAAAGCTCTATCCAGAAATCTAAAATTCCAGATTTTCCTCATGTCTTCCTTGTTCTGTGCTCTATAAGGGTGCATTTCCAGAATGGGTCTAATTGCCATCCACTCAGAGTGCTGCCAGCATTCTGCAGGACATACATGTGTTCCTTTAATAAGTGATAGTTGGGAATGAATCTCCCATGTTCAGGTCATTTCTTGTTTGAATTTTACACATTTGCAATTTTATCTTTGAAGTCTAAGGAACATTGTTTGTTCTTCCAGAAATGACTGATGTACAGTATAAGTCTGTAAATTGGCAGTGAGTAAATGATTGACACTGGGAAAGGGGGTTATTTTTTTCAAAAGACTGCCTGAAAATTATTTTAAGGTCAGAGGTGAATAATTTAATTCAAAAGATACAAAATTCTTCACTGAGAAGGATTACACCTCTCCACCCACTCATATCATGTCCATATGTCACTCTATATCCATGACTTTGATTCTTACACTTATTCAGCCACCATGATCTGAAAATGTGGATGAGTTCAGCATTGACCTAGTCTGTTTGCATTGCAGATAGTGGTAAAACTCCCATTCAATAAGAACAGATTTAGGCCAATGTGAGCACTTAACCCCCCAAAATCCACCCCCAATGGACCTCTCAAGACCTTGTTGACAATACATGGAAGTCATTCTTTTAGAGCCAGACTCTACCTGGCTTTTATGTGAGCGTGCAGTGTGGGTGTAGAAGGCATAAGGAGGGTTTCCTCCTTGCATTTTCAAGCCTATACAAGGGTCCAGGAAAATTGCAACCCCTGCCTTCTGAGGGATGGAACAGCTCCTACATCCCCATTTATTTTAGGATTCAGACAGGACTGGGAGGGGGCAGTGCCATGGCTCAGTCCTCTCCACACACAGGAAAGCACAGCTTGGCAGCCTTCCAGTGGGGGTGTAAGCTGCACACACAAAGGGGTATAGTATTGGTTATGCAGATGTGAGAAAGTCAGAACCACTTTGCCCCCTTGAGGCAGAATATCTCCTGATGCTACACCCAGAGCAGTGTGACTGCACCATTACTTATTGAGGGTTCTACCTATATGGCATAACCCTTAATGATCATGGCAAGATTCTTTGTGAATTCCAGGGGAAAAGATATACCATGCTATGTCGCAGCAAATTTGTATACTGCTACCAGCCTGCGAAGTATCTTGTTGTACTACTTTTAAAAATGCTGTTTCTTTTTAGTTGTGATCCAAATCCATGCATGCTTCAAAATTTCTCAGAATAGAGCACGTCATATGACACATAAGAAACATCAGATGTCTACAGGAAGTAGAAACAATAATTATCCACAAAGCTGGGTGTTTTCCTCCTTGCTTTAGGACTTAGATTGAGGTGTATCATGTTTTTTTGGCAATAGGTAGACTATTTGGGTTTTCCTTTTCTTTAAACGTTTTTAATTGTATCTTCAAAAGGATACTTACATTTAAGAACAGGATTATCCCACTGTTTCTGCATGTGACTTGTGCACAGCTAACTGGTGTTCTTAAAACTGCTTAACATTTTTTCACATGCCATTTATTCTTAAATTATAAATTTTTCTTTGTAAACAATAATGCATGTAAAACTATTATTTGAGCTTCCGAGGCTGTTTTTTCTGGCAGCTTTCTGCCCTCTTTACATGTCAGGACATACTCTGTTCTTCAAATTCCATCTCAACTTACTTGTTACTCAAGCAGTTTACATTCTAAAAAGCCATAGCTATCTACTTGTAGTGAGAGTTAGCAGCACTCCCCAGTAGTGTCAGTTTCAGAGTTATATTTATATGATCATTAAGATGACCCATGGGAGGGAAGCCAAAAGACCATAAATTTTCATTGGAAAAGTTAGGGGGAAATAGGATTTTTAAAAGTCAGCAACTGCTTTTTATATGACTGCAGGAAATTATTTAAAATGGGCAAATTCGTACCCTGGTACTGCCTTTTCTATTGACTGTTCTTTGTAGTTAGTATTTAAACAGCATGCTTGCCATTTTTAAGGTTTATCTGGCCATTAATGTGTTCCTCTTGACATGTGCAGGACACTTTAATGGAAAGCATCATCGGCACAACTGTTTCCTCAAGGTGTAAAATCTAGAGCAGGGGAAAAATGATTAGTCATAGTGACAGCGTGAACATTTGGGCATTACTTTTCTGTGCATATCATTAAAAAATCAATAAGATTAATATATAGAGGCCAATACTATTTACTGTAGAAAAACAAGGGAAAACAGAACAGCCATGCTTTCCATTACTTAGATTTTTCTGTGGTCTAGTCCTCTTGTGCAATGAAACTTTGAGAAGGACATGTAATAAAAGTCACCTTTATTGGTTGGTTGTATTTCCCTTCTCTTCAGAAGCCCAATGCATCCATATCTGGGGTAGAATAAAAGACTTCATTACTTACGTTTAAAAACAGTTACATTCATAAATTATGTGTGGGAAATTTATTTCCCACAATGAACCAAGAGGAAATAGCCTTTTTTATGTGCTATTTATCATTGAGCCTGTTAGGTCAGTAAGTGAGATTTTATTCAAACTATCATAGAATATCAGAGTTGGAAGGGACCTCAGGATCTAGTGCAACCCCCTGCTCAATGCAGGACCAATCCCCAACTAAATCATCCCAGCCAGGGCTTTGTCAAGCCTGACCTTAAAAACCTCTAAGGTTTCCACCACCTCCCTAGGTAACCCATTCCAGTGCTTCACCACCCTCAGAGTGAAATAGTCCAACTTAAACCTCCCCCATTGCAACTTGAGACCATTACTCCTTGTTCTGTCATCTGGTACCACTGAGAACAGTCTAGATCGGGGTGGGCAAACTTTTTGGCCTGAGGGCCACATCGTGTTTTGGAAATTGTATGAAAGGCTGGTTAGGGGAGGCTGTGCCTTCCCAAACAGCCAGGTGTGGCATGGCCTGGTCCCGGCCCCCTATCCCTTCCACCACCCATCCAACTCCTCCTCTCATTCCTGACTGCCCCCCCCCCGCCCCAACCCCTGGGATCCCTACCCCATCCAACCAAACCTTCCTGACTGCCCCCCGGGGACTCCTGCCCCCATTCAACCCCTCTGACCGCCCTGACCCCATCCACTCCCCTGCCCACCACCCCTGCTGGCAATACTCCTACCTATACAGCCCAAAATACTGTTAGCCTTTTTGGCAACAAGGGCACACTGACTCATATCCAGCTTCTCGTTCACTGTAACCCCTAGATCCTTTTCTGCAGAACTGCTTCCTAGCCACTCGGTCCCTAGTCTGTAGCAGTGCATGGGATTCTTGGATTTGTCTTTGGATTTGGTTCTAACAGTTAATTTTGGTCTTTGATGCCTGTTTTTTGCCTTTTTTTAAACATATGTAAATTTTAATTAATACCATATTGGCAGTGCTGCAGAAAGTGACCTGCCACCCCTCCGGAGGAATGCATGAGTCTTTTGGGTCCATTAATCACGTGATTAAAATTGTGCCTGATGGCTCTTAGGGAGATCAACTTCTTGGTCAAATGTGATAATGAAATGGCATACAGAGAAATCGGAATACTACTACTACTAATTGCAGTCCTATGCTGTCTATAGCAGCTAATGAGTCACCAGCATTTCAGGCAAGTCACTAGGCAGCTGCAAGCTGTGTGTCATGAGCCCTAGGTCATTTGCCTCTTGGGTTTATCCTGCATGTAGTCATTTTGGCTCAAAATAAGGGAGTAACAGTGGGCTTGAAGGAGGAGAACTGGATAAAAAGTAGGATTGGCTTTTTGATCTTCTTTCCCCTTTTGAGGAAAAGAACCAAAATTAAAGTAAAATTCTGCAGCTCAAGAGAAAGAAATGACTAATTATTCCTTTTCTGTCAGGACCCCACAGCTGGCCATCATTGGCAATAGAACCAGAGATGTTTAAGTAATTCAAGCATTTGTGGCTTCTACTAGAGGAGGAGGAGTATAAGTTAAGCACAGTAATGGGTTCTTGTCTTCTGGGTGAGAGAACCATTACAGGAGGATGTGACGCACACAGGCTGTGTTATATTACACAAACATATGGGTGGGTTTTCAAAGTTCAAAATGCATAGTTGTGTCCACATACTTTTATGTGTCTAATTTGTGCTGAAAACGCACCCAACTTGGAATATACATAGAGAAATCCTGATTTTCATCATGCATGGTCAGATATTTGTGTATAATCATAGGTCCATGCAAATTTACATACCCACTAACATAAAAAAATCTGGCTCAAAGTCTTCTTAGACTTTGGTGAAAGATGGTCTTAGAAAAGAGCATGACTATACCCTTAAGCATAAATTAATTATACAACTTGTGATATATTTGCTGAATTTCTGGGATAATCTAGTATGCAATAACTTCAGGTACTGTGTTTTTTGGAAATCTGCTATTTTAGCAACAACATAAAGGCACTTTAGTTGATGCTACTACCAGGTCAGGAAAGAGTCAGTACAGTATCTGCAGATAAGAAAATAACTAAGATAGTATGTGTGTGTGATATCAGAATATGACAACACAAATCAACACTGTGTTTTAAATCTAGTAACATTATTGGAAGTTTTTTACTGTCTGAATAGTGACCCTCTGTTTCGGAAATGTGGTTCTGTAAAAACCTTAAGATCTCAGAACTGTGTGGAAGAGTGCAATCTGGTTGAAGTTCTGCTGCCAGTATCTTATGCAGAGAGGTCTGTTGAAATTCTCCCCTTACATGCTGCTACTTCCTTAGAGGCAAACTTCTAGTCCCTACTAGCACATGAAAGTTTTGCCTGTGCATTAACTATAAATTCTACATGAACTAGCATGCCTTATTTGTTGATGGACGTGTGTGTGTGTATTTAATGCACTTTAAATCCCTCTTCCCCCTCCTCACAAAATGGTAGCCTAACATTTTTTAATTCCCATTGTGCTTATTTTTAAGCAGTTGGGGGTGGTGTGGCTCTCCACTATCCTGGGGGGAATTCTGGCAGAGAACATGGCTAAAAAAGAACAATTTCTCATGGATCTCTGGCATAAATGCCTGATGTATTGTTTTTTATGTAGACTGCTGCCCCCTGCTTCCCTGGCCAGCATTGCCAGGAGGGATAAAATTAGTGTAGAGATGGATATTGTGCCCTGGCCTCCTCACAGAAGCTGAGGACACTCATTGTATCTTCCCACCCCTTAATCCACCATACTGAGGGCAGTCACATTTTGTGTCCTTGCTCCTTTTCACAGTGTAGACTGTGTGTCTAAAACCAATATTTTTATCCTGCCCAACTTTCGGAGCTTGAAATGTTTGGATTTAGGTTCCTGGTCGCATAGCTGTTTAGTTTACTTACAGTTTTCTTTTTCTCTCACTTTTTCTATAGTATTTACAGGTTCCCTGGAGTTCATGTTTTCTTAAGAACAACTCTTGTATCATCCAGGAGCACCATGCTCCCTGAAGTTTGATTTTTATCTTGATTAGCTGTGTAGGACTCAAACTGTGATGTAAACTCACCCCCAGTTCTCCCCTGTGTGTTGAGCTATGGTGCTAGTTGTTAACTCATTTAAAACTCAACACATTAGCAACATGCAGAATATTCTGCAGATAAAAAAAAACTGTATATAAACATATCACTGTAAATCTTTAAGGGGGAAAAACCCTCCCTTTGTGCAAAATAAAATTGGGATTAACTAATGTATACTGTAACTAATGGTTATCACACTTTTATAACTTTTATACCAACTCACATACAGAACAACCCTCCACATTTTATAAAATATTTTCTGTAATTTCAACAAAGAAGTGACATATTTCAGACCAAATTCAGAGTACCAGTACTTCATAAAAGAAAAGTGAAACTTTCAAACTCTGGTGTTCTTTTTTAGTCTCTAATGAGAACTCATCTCATTAAAAATTAACACCTTTTTATTATACCTAATTTTACTTATAAATCTTATTGCCACTCATTATCAAATTTCATGGACATCTCAATCAACCTCATGATTAAATCTCTTATTCAGGCTATTCTTTCCCTATGATTTTAATTCCACCTTAATGACTTTTTTTTCTTTGAGAATTCAACTTGATACTTGCACATAGTTTTATGTGCATTCCTTTAAGCTTTTATTGGTTCATGTTTTGGTGGCTACCAATTGGTGTTTTTTATTAAACCTATACTATGTTTGTTGAGAAGAAAAATCTCTTATACTGTCTAAATAGTGCCACAATTAAGGATATTCTTCATGAAAGGTTATTTCTTAACTTTATCCAAAAGTTAAATATAACTAACTAGCATCAAGTTATATACCTCCCCACCACCTTTCTAGCTGACGAGACCCTTGTTGAGACATTGTACTCAATGGAGTCAGTAGATACTGAGCCAATCATGACAGCCAGGATATTCATTTTTGTAACTCTGACCAAGGTTGGGTGACTGAAGTCAGGCAATAAAGTTCAGCTTTTTCCCAGAACCCCATGTCACATAATTATTAGAAATATATGCAAGGTGAAAGTCCTATAGGGCCTGAAAATGAGGTAGCTATGTAACCTGATTACCCACTGCTACAGGGATGGCATTACTCCCTGACACATCACACACTCTGAGCAATAGTTAAAGTACCTTTGTCTTTTAATAGACATTAAATCATCTTGTATATAGAATTCATTCTTGCTCCTCAGTGCATCACATACTTCCATCCGATAGTACTTACTTACATACTTCAATGTTTCCTAAGAAAAGTTGCTTCTGATACTCAGGTAAGGCAAGTAGAGGGGAAGAGCCGATTTTTTTTCTTCTTTGTACATTCCATTCTGTTTTGTCATGGACTTAGGCAGAGCTCACAACAGCTAAGTAAAATGAGTCAAGAAAAGAAAGTAGTGGTTGTAAATTGTACCGTTCCAAAAGCTGCCTTTTTCAGTTCTAGCAAAGTAGATTGAGCAGATTTTTGCTCTCAGTTGCAAGGATGAAAACTAAAATAACCCAGTTTACCACCGTGCAATTACTCAAGATTGACAGTGATGTAACCATCAGATCTAAATCAGAATTTAGATCATTGAGAGTAGATAAAGGAAGATATAGCACCACCGCTACTGGCAAGACCTCTATCACAATCCTCTTTTAAAGTGCTAACCATGTGGGTGTATTACAAGTTGTTTGCTTAGGGTGGAGGGAAGGGAGAGAGAGAGACTTGTACTAAGTACTGGCAGCCTAAATAAGCCTTTGTTTGTTTGTGAATTGTTAAAGTAGCAATAGAAAAATGTGTTGCTCTTCCCTTCTTGTAATCAGTTTGGACAAATGTAAATAGTTATGCAAAGTATCAATAGATCCCACAGGTATTTTTAAGTGTAAGTAGGTATTTCCCAAACACCTTTTCCAAAACACTCCATCTCTGAAATCTAGCAAACCTGCATTTTCCTGTAAGGGTCTGATCTAATGTATGCATCTTCTGAACTACTAGTCATGCCAAATCGTGGTCCGTTTTTGTTTTTTTTTTGGTTTTTGTGTTTATTGTGAAGAAAGATCCACAAGCAACTGTTTTACTGCTAAAGCCATGTCATTCATTAAAACATGGTGAGTGAGGAAAACAGGTCTACAGTGCATAGCACCACCAAGTCCGCTTCTATTCTGGTGCAAAATTTTAATGAAAGGAGAACTGAGAAATAATCATAGTGCAAGTTGCTTTCCTCTGAAGAGACTTTGGAGTGAGTCAAACAACAAAATGTTGCAATATCCACTTCCTAGTGTGTAGGGAAGCAGTTTTAATACCTATGTCTCTCTTGGCCTGCGTGAGTCATGTCATATATTACTTACTGTGCTACATTACACTACTACTCACAGAAAAGTGCTCTAGGAAACCTTTAGTGTGCACCAGCAAGGTCTACATGAACCAATTAATGTGCAGCACTTAGTAACTAAAGTTACTGCACTTCAGAAACCGTACCCCTGTACAGCGTATTATGCCACCATGTAGACAAGTCCTAAGATTAAGCAGTTGGTGGATTTGGCCTATGGAGCTATTACAACGTGTTACTGAATGGGACAGAGAAGAAGAGTGAAAGGTATGCTGTGGTGTTATCTCTCAGTCATCACTTCTGTTGGTTGAGCTGTAAAGCAGCTACTGCCTCACTGCTTCAGGTTCTACTTTTCAGTCACAAGGTGGCAAAGTAGTAGGTCTCTGGATTTCTAGATTTGAATATGAGTGACGTGACTAGAGATCTGTGCCCCCTTTGTGACATGAAGGGATACGTTTCTAGTAAAAATTTTTACATGGAAGTGAAATAAAATGTTTCAAATTAGCAAACATCACTGCTTAAAATACTTATCACGCAGTGACCTCCTGCAGGTCTTTACTGTCTAGTCTGCTTCCTGCATGAGACTCTCAAAGGCATCCCTTGCTGCTGCTGTTTAAACTTTAGACTTATCTCAAAATTGCCTCTTGCTCTCTTTTTTAATAATGGAATTTTGCAGTTGGATAGGATGAGTTGTTAGTTCTATCCTCTTTGCTTTTTAATAAATGATCATTCCATTTTTCTTTGGGACAAGTCTCACTCAAAAAAGAAACAATGAAATTTCCAAGGGTTACTTTTAAGTAAATTTTTCCATAATGCATATATGAATAATGTATGGCTGGGGGCATGCGGCAGAGAAACTTTGACACAATCCCTCCTAAGGCCATGGAGCTGAGCCTTGTAAAAGCTTTCTGCAATGGGATGAAACTGAATACCAGTAATTACCAACAGAAATGATCTTATTCTCCACCAAAACCACGCAAAAAAGGTCATTAATAAGAGTAAATCTATGCTATTTAATTCACAGCATAAAGGGACTGCTGCATGTTAAAGATGCAGGATCCAAGTTCTAAACTTGTCTCCCCTTGGTTTCATTGGGAATTGCACATGCATATATGAAGGACAGAAGGAAACATTTATACTCTAAGTATAAGTGTGGAGAAACAACTCTGCCGTACAGATTATTTTAATAAGTACTGTATTCCCAAGAAAAAATGGGAAGTCCAAACAGCTTACTCAACATGGGCTTATTGATCAACTGAAATTATAGTTGCAGTTACAGAAATATTACGAGAAAATTAGTTCTAACTATTGACATATTTCTAATATTCCACTGTACATCAGGAACAAACGATGCAAACAGTTCCAGTTCTGTTCTCTAAGCCATTTAGAACTTGTATGTATTTGCCTAATTGTCTAGCATGACATTTAGACAGTGCACTTTCCAAGGTTAGCAAAATAATTTACCGACTACACACTAAAAATAATTTATAAATAATGAGCTGATGTGTATACATTTTTGAGGTAAAATGAAGTGTCATAATTAAGCATTTTATCCTGATTTAATAGAGCAATTGTATGTTATATCATTTGATAATGAAATAAAGCATGTACAATATGTTTAATAGGTGTACAAGAGATCAGCTGAGATGGAAACTAAGTCATATTAGCAATAAATGTATAATTACATTTACAATAATGAAGTAAATTCATCATGTTTCAGGCCTGTAATTGGCATTTATTCATAAATGTAATTCTTTGAGATAGCTCCGTTGCGTCCATTATTGTCATATAGGGACCTCTAACTGGTTTTTATCATCTTGATTCAGTATGCCAAGGAAGTTATGGAATAAATATGACTTGTTTAAGGCCAAAGCCAAAAGGCTGGAAAGCAAAAGAAATCTGGAGATGTGGAACCAGAATCAGGCCTTAAGCAGGTGTAGCTTATACACAATAGGAATTGTATCTGGATATGCCAACACTAACTTTGACCCACACTATGTAGTTTATGTGCCAAAGAAGAACTCTGGTTGAGAGACTTTGATTCCTCCCTTTAGCCTTCCGATACATTGGTTCCAGGCAGTTTACTGTGGAGAGATTTGTCAGTTGAGTCATTTAAAAAATGAGGTTCTGTCTGCTTAGTGAGGTCACTAAAATCCCATGACAGTTTTCTTGTACCAGTTGCAATGGCCAAATATTTTCTATGCCATTAGTGTTAGGCAATGAGCTATATGTTAGCCATCCACCCAGCTGCTACTACGTGGCTGCATTGTAATGGTACTGGGTACAGGTTTTTAAGTGTTTTTTAAAAAATTCTTTGGAATGAAAAGCACATATAAATTGAAGACATTAAGTGAGTGTTATCACGCAGAATGTGAGTCGAACTTCATCAAAACTGAAGGACATTATGGTCTTGTCTACTCTGTCATTCATTACTGGTGTATCTCTAGTGGTGGGAACAATGGTGGAAGCTGCAGGGTTAAATGGCACAGTGGTACACAGGCTTGAAATCAGATAAGCCCCGTCTATGATGGCATTCCACCATTGCTGCTACTTATGGAGCTGCATCAGAAGTTATTTGTAGGTTCCATTTTTGACTTTGTACATTCAGCCTTTAGTTTAGGGGTGAGTCTTGGAGTCTCTTATCAGAGTAACTATAAATTCAGGGCCTGTATTTGGGGGAAGTATAGAAAAAGAAGTGGAAGGAGAAATATGTATTAATAAACGTGAGACATTTTTCACTGTCCCATTATTGAATTAAGTATGTATTCATTTTCACAAATATAATACAAAGTAAGGCTACCATAGCTTAGGTGAAAAAAATCACTTTTAGGCTTGTCTACATTGGCACATCTAGGGAAATTAATCAAAATTAACTAAAGATGTGAATTTAAAGTGGATTAGTTATACTGCATCAAATCCCTGTGTGGACACCCTCATTCAGAATTAAAGTGGCCTTAGTTCAATTAATTACAATTTACAAAGAAGCTAAACTTAAAGTTCAAAAAGTTCTGGCAACCTTTTCTTTGAATAGCTATAGTGACCCCATATGTTGGAGCACAAACTTGAAATTTGGCAGAGGGATGGTGGTTATATTAGCTTTTGCCTTTTGCTGTCCCTGTGAAAATCCACCCTCATTTGGCAAAGTTATAAGCCGATGGAATAGTCACAGTTTGCACATACTCAGTAGAGTTCTTAGATTTTAGCAGCTGATTCCACCCACAGTGAGCATGCTCTAGCCTAGGGCTGAGCAGAACTTTTCGTGCAATTACAGCTTTAGACTGATGCAGTCTGGAACCTGAACTAAGAGCAGGAAGGCTGTATCTTCTGTTCTTTCAACAATATTAATAATAATTAATAAACCTCAGGCAGCATGAGGGAAGAAAATGCCTGATTCAAATGCAGAAGGGACAAGAGCCAAACCTGTGGGGAGATAGGGGGAGTAGATTGGGGGTGAGACTGGGGGCTTGTCTTCACATACACGTACTTGTCTTCTGCCAACATAACGCGGTCTACATGGAGGGTTAGATCAGTATAACTTAGGGTTGCCAGGTGTCCAGTGTTCGACCAGCACGTTCGGTCGAAATGGGACCCTTGCAGCTCCGGTTGGCACCGCTGACCGGACCGTTAAATGTCTGGTCAACAGGGCAGTGGGAGCCTGGGGCTAAGGCAGGCTCCCTGCCTGCCCTAGCTCCATGCTGCTCCTGGAAACAGCAGCCAGGTCCCTGTGGACCGGGACTCGGAGGCTCTGCACACTGTCCATGCCCCAGTGCCACCTTTGCAGCTCCCATTGGCCAGGAACCATGATGAATGGGAGCTGCAGGGAGCAGGGCCTGAGGGCGAGAAAGCAGTGCACAGAACCTCCCTGGTCGCCCATGCGCCTAGGGGCCACAGGGACCTGGTGGCCGCTTCCTCAGCCGTGGTTAAGTGCCGCCAGGACCCTGCCCCCTCTTCCCACACCCCAACCCCCTGGCCCCACCCCAGAGCCCACACTGCCAGACAGAGCCCTCACCCCCTCACACACCCCAACCCACTGCCCCAGCCCAGAGCCCCCTCCTGCACCGCAACCACCTCAATGGGAGTTTTACTGTTGACTTCAGTGAGGCCAGGATTTGGCCATGGACATATTGCTAGGGGAGTGAATTGAACTATTGAACCAGTGCATACATTAAACAAATGGCTTTCATCTGTTTGGAAGAATTGACAATAGGGAAAGCACTGAGAAGGTATGTCTTCACCTGTGGAGATGCATCACTCTGGCAATACCAGCTCACTGCTGCTTTTCAGAGAACTCTTTAAATCTGCAGCTTTGTTATGAGAGAAATTCCAAAAAAACGGAATTGGATTCCTGGTGTCTATGCTTAGTCTTGCCACCAAAATCTGTATATGACTTGTCTCTACCTGTCTGCACTTCAGTTTTCCTATCTCTAAAACAGGCACTCTAATAGTTATCTACCAGAGGTGTTCTAAGGTATTTTAAAGTAATTTGTATTTTCATCCAATAATCTGAGTGTATTATATGGACATAATACAACATGTATATGAGATTCTCTCTGGCTCCTATGCAGTTGAAGACAACCATGCACATAAGTCCCACTGATTCCATGGGACTTAAGTGTATGCTAAAAATTGCTTAAACATTTTGCTGAATCTGGGCCTCTTTGCCCATACTTATTTGTAAGCACATTAGTAGTATATAAAGTATTACTTTTAATTAAATGATTGTATATAATTACTCTATTTTTTGTCAGGCCAAGGAGCACAACAGATTCTATTTCTGAGGTCATTTGAGTTTTTTTACCCAGAGACTCTCCACGCTGCACAGAGAGGCTCTCTAGCAGGTGAATGTGTTTTTGTTTAAAACATAAAATGTACCAAAAAACTCATTTAAATTCATTTTGCAGCATTCAGTGAATCTTTGGCTCCAAATAAATGTCACCATTTCCCAGAATGTACATAGCAAATCACCAGTCTGTGTGGGCTTGGAATCAGAACATTACTGAGTCTATTTGTGGAATGATTCTGCCATTTAATATACATTGTTGCCACTAGACACAGTTTGGATGCTCTGTCTTGCATGTTCTACTAGGGAGGAAAAAGCATGAAGCTATAAACGATTAAAAGAACAGCACATCCAAAAGGGAAAAAAAAATCCCTACACAAAGAATGCTGTGTTTCCTGTGCATGAAACATGTTCCCTTTGGCATGTTTTACCTATGAATGTTTTAATGGACAAACTTTGGAGGTAAAATATTTTGGTTCCTCAATGTTTTCCTTTCTCTCTTCAGCTTCTATGCTTTAGATGCAGGGCTATTATAGGCATAGGCTTATGTGCTACAGTCACATGCCTATGGCTTCAGCTGCCGGAGCATATGATGACATAGGAAGCACAGATTTCTTTCAAAATAAAATGTTTCTAACCCTCATGGTTGTGAAGAAAATATTGAACATTTGGGACTGCTTTTAACTGATGTAGTGTAGTCATAATAATCAAACTGTGCAACTTACTACAGTTTCATTGAAAATGATGGTAAGTCTGAATTTAGTGTGTGTATATGTATGTGTATTATATAATTATAATGCATGGATGATATATGGTTTGGATATTATGTCATTAAGGCATATTCAAAAAGAATACACCCACCTAGTAAAATATAGTGGAATGTGAGTGAGCATGAAGGTTGTTCCCCCCCTCCCGCCCCCCAACAAAATTATCAGAAATGTGAATTCCTTTTTTATTCACAAAAACACTCATCACGTGCTCACAGTTGAAAAGGTTGTAGGGGCTGATTTATTAAAATCTTAATAGCCATCATTTATGTCCTTTCCACAGTGAGAGCAAAGTGACCACACAAAGGGGAACCGCCAAAGACACACCACAGCTGTCTTTTGAAACCCTCATTCCCTCTTTTTTTTCCTTGAATATTTCAAAATTCATGGCTATATTAAACAGCACACCAATACTTAGGTGAGATTGGACAGTGGGGAGAAGAGAAAGTGGAGACTGGGAATTGGTAAAACACATGTAAGTAACTGTAAAAGGCCAGTTAAGGTGAAACGGAAACAGAGTTCTAATAAATAAGAGTTGGATCTCTGTGGGATTTAGATGTTGATTGGGCAAATGCAGGTGAATTACTAACAGAAGTGAGAGAATTAAAGCCAACAAAGCAATGAGTCAATGAAAAATAAAGAAAAGAAGATGAACAATTAAGGCGGTAGGAAGGAAGCAAAGTTGGACCTAGAAGTGTGTATTTTAGATAGGGGTGGGCAAACTTTTTGGCCTGAGGGTCACATCAGGGAATACAAATTGTATGGCGGGCCATGAATGCTCACAAAATTGGGGTTGGGGGGGGGGGAGGGGGTGAAGGCTCCAGCTAGGGGTGCAGGATCTGGGGTGGGGCTGGGGATGAGGGGTTTGGGGTGTAGGAGGGTGCTCTGGGCTGGGACCCAGGGGTTCGGAGGGCAATCAGGGCTGGGTCAGGGGAGAGGCTTAGGGGTGCAGGCTCCAGGCAGTGCTTATCTCAAGCAGGTCCTGGAAGCAGCAGCATATCCCTTCTTCGGCTCCTACACAGAGGCGTGGCCAGGTGGCTCTGCACGCTGCTCCATCTGCAGACACCACCCCTGCAGCTCCATTGGCTGCAGTTTCCCGGCCAATGGGAGCTATGGGGGCAGTGCTTGGGGCAGGGGTAGCATGCAAAGTGGAGCTCCCTGGCTGCCCCTATGTGTAGGAGCCAGAGGAAGGCCAGGCCACTGCTTCCGGGAGCCGCATGGAGCAGCCCCCGACCCTGGTCCCTGTCTAGGGTGCCAGAGTGGGGCCATGCTGCTGCTTCCAGGAGAAGTGTGGAGTGGCTCCCGACCCTCGCCATGGCTAGAGTGCTGGAGCGGAGCAAGCTCCAGACCCCGCTCCCCAGCGGGAGCTCGAGGGCCAGCTTCAAATGGCTGGCAGGCCGTATCCGGCCCACGGGCTGTAGTTTGCCCAACCCTGTTTTAGATGGAAGTTGCCAAGAAGTGCCTTGCTACAATAAGTTAATATTTTGGCATACCTGCTGCTGGTGAGATCAATGCATTTCCAGGAGTTACTACTGCGGATAGTAGTTAAAACTCAGGCTACGTCTTCACTGCCAAAAAAAGTGAGATAGATAATGTGAGTTAACTATCTTCCTGTAAAATCGTAGTGCAGACAAGGTGCAAGTAATTTTTACCTCAGTGTAGGTAGGCAAGATTTATACTATCCCTCCCCTACCTGCAGTTGACTTTGCCTTGCTACATTGCTGTAAAAATTATCTGCACCTTGTCTCCGCTAGGATTTTACAGCGAGAAAGCTAATATGCATGTGTTCTTTACTGTAAATAACTCTACCTTTCTGAGCAGTGAAGACCTGTTTGGAGTGATAGGATGGGTTTAGGTGAATAGGCTTGGAGATGGAATATAAAATTTAAATGTAAGTAGAATGTCTTATAATTGGGTGGAAATAATATCCAAGATAAGTACAGTTTAAATTGTATTGAATCAGTTAAGATATTAGAGGAAAAGGAGCAAGGTATGTTCTATAGATCCAACATTAAACTCTGGCAGCTGCAGTAAATAGGCTAATGGAATGCTGGTTTGTATCAAATAGGATCTGTTATATTAATCAAAGAGTATTGGGCTACTACTTAGTGAAGCATTGGTTAGACCCACAGTACTTAAATGCGGCCAACATGGCTGCATGCGGCTACCAGGGTTTTTTCCTGTGGCCAGGGGTGCTGGAACAATTTTTATAGTGGGTGTGTTGAAAGCCATAAAAATCAAATTGTAAACCCTGTATATAATGGAATCCACTTCAAGCTAGGGGTGAAGCAGCACCCCCAGCACTCCAAGTTCCCGCATTATGCCTGTGACAGCCTCTTGGGCAGAGATGGAGGAGGGGGGGGAAAGCAGTGCCCCCTCAATACAGTGCCCAGAGGCTCAGGGGGAGGGGTTCAGCCCTCCCTGTCTAGCTTCAGCTGAGGGACTCCAGCAGCAGGCTTCACCTTCCCCCCCAAATCAGCTGCATGGTTCCAGGGGCAGGCTTAACCCACTTTCCCCCTTTCAGCCTTGGGGCTCTGGCGGCAGGTCCATGCTTCAGCTCCCCACCCCAAATCCAGCCACGGGGCTCTGGCTCTGAGCTTCAGCCCAGGGTGGTGGGGCTTCAGAAGGGCGAGACTTACCAGGCGCCATGGTCAAGAGGCAAGGAGCGGGGTGAGCCTGGGGTGCGAGGCCATGGAAGGGAGCTCAGAGCAATGGGAAGGAAGGAGCAGGCCCACAGGGGGTGATGGGGGGGCAGCAGGGGCCAAGGCCAACAAAATACAACTGTACATTACTTCTATTATTGAGTCTACAAAAAAATGACCTATGTGAATAAATTACAATGATTTGGACATGTATATGTGCATATTTTTTTTCCTAGAGTTAGTTGTTTATTTTTGGAAAATTTGTCAGAGTAGCCACCAGCAAGAGTTGGTAGCAGCACTCTGAGGCCACCAAAATATTTGTTGTGAGAACCCCTGGGTTTGACCACCTTTAGAGTACAATGCCTACTTCCTAGTCACTCTACTTGGAAAAAAGACCATTTAGTTGGAGATAGAACTGTATGAAGTAAACAAGTTGATAAATGGAATGGAGGAGCTTATGTATGACCAAGTAACATGGCTATGTCACTTTATACCAGCTGAGGATCTGACCCTAAACATTATGGGAGAAATTCAACAGACAGTCAAAACTTACCTAAGCTTAACAACTTGAGTGACTGGGAGCTTGATGGAGTTGTCAGTGGAAATGAAGGAAGTGGGGAAGAGAGATGGTTTAGAGGGCCAAGCAGAGCTGCAATCCGTGCCTTCTTAGAGATGAACAGTGCCTCAAAGTTGATACAGAGGAGGTGGAGAAATGGTTTGGCACCAACAGAGTAGGGCCAGTGTGCAAAGTAGAGAAAGGTGTACTCCTTGAATAGGCATTGTAGCACTGAAGCTACCATAGCATGGCCAGGAGCTCCAGGGGCCATTCAGCGTTACGGCTATGGTGCTGCAGCTCCATATGCTGGGCTGTGCCCACGAGGGACAATCAAATCCTGTGATGTTAGGCACATGCTTGAATGGAGAAGTTAAGGAAAAGGGGCCAGATCCCCTGCATAGCTTCACCTGGCCTTGAACCTGTCAACTGATGGCAAAATGTCAGTTTTGAATATAAAAATCTCTGGGAAGGCCCATCAGCAACATCTTCCTTTTTTAGTGAAAATATTTTAGGTTATGTTTGGTCAGTTTGTTTTTTTTTGTTTTTTGCTTTTGTATATGCTCTAGTTTGACTTTCAGAAGCACTTACTACTTGTCTGTGAGCTAGTACTTCAGCCATTTAAAAGCAGGAGAAATGGCTAGACTAGATGCAATATGAATCAAGGGTGCTGGGCTTTTTTTAAGCCAAGTTTGTGGTAAATCTCTATACGCTGTATGCAGTTGGTATGCATATAACAAGTTGATCTTTTTAAATGTAAGTTGTTTTTCTAACCATCTGACAACCCACATAAATTCAGAACTGCTTTTATGGTGCTTTTCCATTATTTTTTGTTGCTTGCTAATTACTTTTCTTGCCCAATTTCATTTGCAGTTTAAATAAATAAAGTGTTTGGTTCTGCCTTCAGGTTATTGCAGGAATAGTCAATATGCAGCTATAATAAAATCATAAATTTCTTAGAACAGGCAATTTCCAACACATCCTTCCACAGGGTTTTTAAATTTCTACTGTTATAGAAGCAACTTGCATGAAAGTTGGAAAGTTTCAGAGCTAATTTGTTTGGAATAAGTTTGGAATAGGTGAAAATAAAATCAAATGATATACCCATAGCTCTCTACACTACACAGGATAATTAAAACATTTGTGTCGTCAGTCAGGTGAGAATGGCTCCAAAATATACTAAAGTGCTGACTGCTTAATGTTTTGATCCCTTTTTGATCCAAATTCAAAGAACTTTTGGGCCTTGATCAAGAAAGTCACAGAGAGGGATTGCTACTAACAGAGCTACAGTGATGAATATAGGCTTATTCACTATGGGCAGGATCCTGCCATCCTTAAATCGAGTAGTACCTTATTGGTTAAATACCCTCCTTTTCTTCAGTGGCACTACTTCTGAGGTACTTCTCAATGTGAGCAAGATGGCCAAATTTGGCCTTATATCAATTTTGTTCTCCATTTCATAGTCATTTTTCCCCTTACAAAAATATCCCTTAGGCATGCTAAATGGCTCTCTTTATTATTGTGATAGGATTTGTCTTCAGGCATACTGACGAATCTGTTAAGGAAAGGAGCCATATTAAATTGTGTTAAAGTCTCTGTGAAATTAAACATTAATGTTAATAGATGGGAGAACTCTTAGGAAAAACTAAATATCTTTTGCCAATTTTGTGACTGCTGTATTTTGCAGCAGTAGCCATTAAAATGGGTAAATCCTTTACTTAACATCCAGCCCAGTTCAGGCACTGGGCAGATGTACAAGAGGCTAGGAGTGGGGAGAATTACGTCTGACTCCTTTTTTCTTTTTGTTTCTCTGTTAATACCCTATATAAAAATGTTTTGCCTTTATGCAAGTTTAGTTACATTGCATGGTGACATTCTCCTATAATTCTTTTCATTTATAATTCTAAATATAATTTATCATTGTTATGTTTTCTAGTGAATGTTAATGTAGGAGTTTTAGAATGGTTGGTCCCTATTAAAGCTGCTTGGTGAACTCTTGACTAACCTTGGAGCCTTCTTATCCCAGTTTCTCAGGTGCTTCCTTCCCTCTTCAGATCACTCAAGGCCTCGTAATTAGATCATAGAAAAGAAAATGACAGCTCCAAGTAGCTGTGCATGTATAAACTTGAAATTAATAAGACATTAATTTCATTTTGTCTAATATTTATATCAATACAAACACGTTTGCATTTGTAACACACAAAAATTGGGAATAGATTAACTGCGATTTGGTATATCAAGATACTGAAAGGAAACATTACTAACACTATAAATGCTAAAAATTACTTAGGTGTATCTAAATAGTCACAAAGTTAATTGCTTTTTAGCTGCCACATCGCTGTTTAATATTCTTTAGAGATCAGTTTTCTAAGCCAGATGTATTACTACAGTGTGCAGAGGCAGTTTGTAGGAGCTGTGAATAACAGTAATGTATGAAAGACCTTACAATATATAATTAATAAGCCACTAGTGACTACCAGCTCAAGAATAAAAACTGGGATGTCTCATGAAGAGTAATACACAGCTGTTTGATGTTCTGCTGATGTAACGTGACCTTGATCTCTGCACTAGAAGAAGAGACCATGGTGGCAAAGAAATTAATTCAGCTCGGTTAGCCTGTATTAGTGGCAATGGATGAAGTAATTTGTGAGGCCACAACAAAGTTCTCCGACTAAATTTTCCTCTCCTCCTTCCCCCTCAAAATAAGAGAGGGCGGGTAGGGTCTTTAGCTACTGCATCTGGAGAGATTTATAATCATTGTTCTGTTCTGCCTGCATAATATATAAGCTTTGGGAATATTCCAGCTATGTACTTTCATACTTGCCATAAGTATAATATTTGGCAAACAATGAATTAATATTTAGCCTTTAAGGTCAGGGTCACTACCTTAGAATCCAGTCATGTTATTTTTGGTCTTTTTGTTTAAAGTCAAACACCGTAATCTGGCATTGCTATTATCTTAATAGTATTTGTGTCCAAAAACCAACCTAGTGCAACATGATGGGCCAAATCTCTTAAAAGCTGCAAGCTTGAACTTGTTGTGACCCCAATGAATGGTGCTGCATTCTGAGTAGCATATGATTCACTTAGGGTTGCCAGGTGTCTGGTTTTCGATAGGAATGCCCAGTTGCAAAGGGACCCTGGCAGCTCTGGTCAGCACTGCTGATTGGGCCATTAAAAATCAAGTCGGCAGCGCAGGCAGGCTGCCTACCTACTTCCGTGCAGCTCCCGGGAAACTGCTAGTCTCTCATTCTGGCTCCTAGGTGAAGGGATGACCACAGGGTCTCTGAGCACAGCCCTGACCCCTAGCTCTAACTCAGCTGCTCCCATTGGCCAGGAACCATGGCCAATAGGAGTTGAGGGGCCAGTGCCTGCAGGCACCCAGAGCCACGTGGTTGTGCCTCCACTTAGGAGCTGGAGGAGATGCTGGCAGCTTCCTGGGAGCCACCTGAGGTAAGCACCACCCGGAGTCCATACCCCCTCCCACACCCCAACCTCCTCCTCAGCCCGGAGCCTTCTCCAGCACCCCAAACTCATCCCTGGCCCCACCCCAGAGCCCACACCCCCAGCTAGAGCCCTCACCTCCTCCTGCACCCCAAATCCCTAATCTCCAGCCCCACCCCAGAGCCCATACCCACAGCTGGAGCCTGCACCCCAACCCCTGGCCCCATCCCAGATCCCCCTCCAGCACCCTGAGCCCCTCATTTATGGCCCACCCTGGTGCCCACACCCTCAGCCTGGAGTCCTGTCCTGCACTCCAAACCTCTCATCTCCATCCCCACCCCAGAACCCACACCCCCACTCCCTCCCACACACCAATCCCCTGCCCTCTCCTGCACCCCAAACCCTACATCTTTGGCCTCACCCCAGAGCCTGTACCCACAGCCAGAGCCCTCCCTGCCACTCCCCCTACAACTCAACCCCGACGGTGGGGGAGAATGAGCGACGGAGGGAAGGGAATGGAGTGTGCAGGGGCGTGGCCTCAGAAAAGGGATTGGGCAAGGGGTGGAGAAAGTTGTCAACCCTAGATTCACTGTACCATGTGGTTTCTTAACCCATAGAATGCTGGTGTTTTTGAGATTGCAGCCAAATGAACTCTAGGGAGAATATATTACATCTTTTTACATTTTCTGCCTCCATAATGTTACAGATGGAAATATGAAGCTGAATGGTGTAAGTGTGAAAGGGGGTATTTATAAATTTCCTGAGGTGCAATCTAAAATCTAATTGACTAGGTTTGCCAATTGAGTAAGCATTGTAGCCAATATAGAATGGAGTCTAGGGTAAATTAACTTACTAATTTTAACGTTGGGTTCTTTTTGGGTCAACTTTAAACTTGAACAGTATTTCTCAAATCAGGACACTTGCTTATTCTTAATCAACAATGTACTAATTCACCCAGACCCACATTACTTATAATCAATACTTCATCACTCAAGTGTAAACAGAACCAATGTTCTTTGTGTAGTACACCCAATACAGTCTTGCAAGCAATTATCACGGACTAGAGTTGAGACTCAGCAGTTGGTACTAAATAAATGAAAATTAATTATCATAAGTACATGTAATACGAAATCGAGGCAATTTGCATTGTTTCTTGGTGCAAACACATTTTTTAGCATTACCATACATCCTGTTTAGCCAGGACAATCCCTTTTTTTAAGCCTTGTCCTGGCTGTCACAACTTTTTTGACAGATGTGTGTATTTGTCCCGTTGCCCACTTCTGTCAAAAAAAAAAAAAAGTGGGGTGTGGAGGAACATGTGAGCGTCAAGCAGCAATGCCAGCCCCACAGAGGGAGAGGCAGGGCTCAGGCATGGGGCAGGCAGGGCTCGAGCAAGCAGCAACGCCAGCCCCAGCCTCACATGGAGGGAAGGCACGGCCCGGGCAAGCATGCTGGAAGGGGGGTGCAGGGCTCAGACAAGCAGCTAAGGCCAGCTCCACAAGGAGTGGGGGAGGCTCAGGCTAGCCCCATGCAGTGTCCCATTTCCCCTTTGGGAAATATGGTCACCCTACACATTTTTATCACACCTCCAAGGATGTGTTTGTCTTAAAACGTTTTTTTAAGCATGTGGTTAGTACTTTTTGAATGGATTGGTCCAAAAGGGACAAAGTTTAGGATATCAAAAGAAATTGCTTGAAGTTATTGTTTTCAGTCTCTCTCCGGCCAATTTGCTTGGATTTATAAAGGAGTTGAAATCTAAAGTATGGTTCGTAGGTCTCACTAGAGAATGCAGATTTGGCAAAATAACCCACAGTCCTTTATATTAAGGAACAGAAGGGGAAATACAATCGAGGGGAAAATAAAAAAAACCTCACCACATCTTATCCTCTTAACCCTGGTATTGGGAGAAGGGGAGTCCTTTCCACATGGCTGGTCTGAGCATCAGTCACACTTAGGATTCTGGAGCTTTTGTCAGGTTCAGTCAACTCTGCAGTTGTATAGGGTGACCTCCATTTTATATACCTTATTGCAGCGTTTGCAGGATGGGGCCACCCTCTGATTTCTATTGGACACATGCCAAGTGAGTGCTCAGCTTTCAGCTCAGTCTCTCTGCTGCTTCCATGGTATCCAGTAGATGGCATTGGTGTATAATAAATTTCTTCAATCCTTTTCATATCGGAGGTTTTTTATGTTTGGTTCATTTCAAGGACTGTATTTTATTATTAGCCCCTGCTATTAGTTGGGATCCCCATTTAAGAGTGTTTTCTTAATATTCCAAAATCATACCCTGGATTATATCTTTGAACATTCCTTCTTCCTTATGCCAGACAATTTCTATTATTTTTTAGACTGCAACAATTATTTACAAGAAAAAACAACAAAATCCTTTATAATCTTCTAAATGTGGAGGACATAGTACATTCTTTGATAGTACAGAAGCATTTCACATTATTTAGGACAAACTGTAGAACAAGAAACGTTATCCATATATAGAATGATATAGTTCGGAGTCTCAAGGCAAACAAATGTGTGACATCTAATTTGAGGTGAAAGACTATCCATGGTATGTTGGATTTACAAGGAAAACCATGTAAAGTTCATAATTTGGGGTGAAAACATAGCTTGGATTTCTTGGGATAACAGGTAGTGTACCCAGTTTGATGTTTAATCTTACAGCCAGTCATTTCTAGATTGCTTAATTTTCATCTTCCCCACCTATCTCTTAATCCATTCAACATGCAATGAGACACTTTCCATAGGAAAGCAGGGTGTCATCGTAGTTTGCTAACTTGGAGTTCTTTTTAACTAGGTTGGGAGGGAGAAAGTATCCATATGAAAATTATGAAATATTCTTGCCTAGGCAGTTAACAATATTCTCATTTAGCCTGTTTAGTTTCTATTCTTGAGGTGAGGAACTCGTGACCTTGGCTGATCTGTGGGTCCTTAGATAAAGTGTCTCACATGATGTGAAACATTTTTCATACTTTCTTGGTGGATCCTATTATGGGATAAACAGAGATGGATAGCTTTTCCAATTTTTGAGCACCAGAAGGAATCAGTAGTTATGCATCGTCCTAGGCATATCTGTTCTATATATCCCTTACAATAGGACACTGCCTGTTTGTAGGTTCTATCATGTGTAAATGACTGCTCTGGTGCTATTACATGCCACATATGGGCTCTGAAATCCTTGTATCACGTGTGACACTGGAACAAATTAATTTTTCCATTTAATGTGTGTCACTGTGTACGATAGCCAATTTTTCATAAGCATAGTTTTCTATATAATAAAGATGCTATTGAATTATATACAGCCCTCTTGTTTGCTCTTTCACAATATGTAATTGGTCTTAAGCCGTGAATAATCATATACAGGCTATTAAGGACAGGAGAGATCTACAAAGATGGGTTCACTTGAACAATAAGCATTTTTATACCACCAAATGTGAGGTCATACATCTGGGAACCAGAAATGGAGGTGACACTTACAGGATAGGAGACTGTATTTGGTCAAGCAGCGAGTCTGAAAAGGATTTATGCATCACAGTGGATAACTAAATAAACATGAGCTGCCGATGCAATGCAGTGGCTAAGACATCCAAAGGTCTCATTAGATCTATCAGCAAGGGAATATAGAGTAGAAGTGGGGAGGTGATATTACCACAGTATATAGCAGTAATGAGATCACTTCTGAAATACTGTGTCCACACTTTAAAAAAGGATGTTGACCGATTGGGGGTGTGTGTGTGTGTTTTTTTTTTTAAGTCTCACTCCAATGCAACAATCTATTTGGTTCATCCAAGGAAACATTAAGAGGTGAGATGATCATAACATAGAAGTAACATCATGGAGAGAAGATTTCTGATAGCAATAGCAGACAAAAATCCAATGGCCAGAAGCTGAAGATGGACAAACTCAAAGTGGAGATAGTTGGAAACAATTTTTTTAACATTAATGGTAATTAGTCATTGGACTAGCTTTCCTAAATGTGTGGTAGCCTCTCTGTGACTTGGAAGTCTTTGAATCAAGACTGGATGTCTTTCTAAAAGATATGCTTTAGCTCATCTAGGCCTTTTATGCTTGATGCAGGAATTACTGGGTGGATTTCTATGGCCTGTGTTGTACGGTGGTCAGAAAAGATCATCATAATGGTTCCTTCTGGTCTTAAAAACATATGACTATATTAGTAGTCCTTACTCACTCACACATGTCACCCACCTGCTTGAGTGGGTGGGAGAATTTGATGGGGCCAGCAGCCCCATCAGCAAGGAAATTTGTTACTTGGTGGGGACATCAGATAGCTCCTTCCCCCCATGCCCTTTGGAGTCTCTGGCATCCATTAGGCAGTTGTGGGGGAGGAGTTCTGATTGACTAGTATTCCCTAGCTCCCCCAATTTTACTGAGAACAAGGACCATTTGGAGCCTCTTTTGGCTCCATTCAAGCAGCTCCAGCCCAAACTGGTAAGGGGAATCTGGCCTGAGAATGTTGCAGGTCTAGCCAATTGCCTGTTTTGAGGTCAGCAAGGAAACTTTTCTGCCATGAGCAAATTGGCAGAGGATCAGCGAGTTTTTTGCCTTTCTTGCAGCATCTTCAAGTTGCAGTGGGTTAGGCTTGTGGGAATGTGCTTAGTACCTAACTGAGGTACTTGTTTGCGTAGTTAATTTATTGCAGTTTGTGGTTGGTTTCCAGTGCAGTTAAAAGGATAAAATGAACATTTCCCAGAGAGAAGATCTGGGATTTTGCAGAGGGGCTTGGGGCTCATGAGATAGGGTGAGACCTTGTGGCCCTCGCGGGCCGAGGTCACCACCATTCTGCACCCTTTCTTCACAGGGGTGGTGGTGGTAGGACTCAGAACGAGCTGAGTCCTGGGGCATAGGCTGAGGCAAGCCTAACCCAAGTTACCAGTTGTATGCTAGAATCCCTGTAGCCCTTCCACTGGTTATGGGTTATATGGTAGGAGCCTTGTACCCCACTATGGAACCAATTAAATGCCTGGTACAGGAGACTATGGGTGATGGCTGGGTAGTGGTTCTTCCCTGTATTTAATTTTTTCTAAAAGTTGCAGCCTGCGGCTTAAACTCCATCAATGTGTCTCTCCTTGTTCTCTGCTGTGTCTGCATCAAATTTTCATTGGCTTCAATGAGATTGATTGATTGCTCACAGGAGTAAGAATTACTCAAACCAATAAACATTTTAAGGATTGTTTCTCAGGTATTAAAAGAACAATATTACCAGAAAGCTTCACCATCAGTTTGAGTGGGTATGATTTTTATGATATACTTAAAAATCTGACAAACTTAAAAAACCTTCTCTGAGCTTCTCAGAATTCTTCAGACTTGTCTTTTTCACCATCAGAAGTTGGTCCAGTAAAAGATATTACCTCATGCAGCGTATCACTCTTTAAGACATCATGCAATATGTCAGCGTGCATACTTTTCACTGTACTGAACAGAGCCTTTAAAGCAGTGGTGGGCAACCTGTGGCCCATCAGGATAATCCGCTGGCGGGTGGTGAGACAGTTTGTTTACATTTACCATCTGCAGGCACGGCCGCCCACAGCTCCTGTTCCCTGCCAATGCAGGCCGCCGTGTCTGTGGACGGTCAATGTAAACAAACTTTCTTGCGGCCGGCCAGCGGGTTACCCTGACAGGCCCCAGGTTGCCCACGACTGCTTTAAAGCATATGGTGCTACAAATGTGTATGTCAGTATTACTAAGATTTTAACAGACTTATAACTGTATCAATTAATATTCCAGTTCATTTCTTATATAGCTACTTCCTTGTGCCAGACAATATCTGTTACTTCTAGAGTGCAACAATTATTTGTCCTAGTAAAAAGCTTATGAGCAACTTGTATTTGCTTCCCCCGATTGCATTCAGTAAATTGAATACTCTCTCACTCTGAGGACTCCACACCATATAAGCTATCATCTCAGTGTTCTGTAATTAGATTTCACCAAGCCAGTATCAAATGTGAACTCCTGGACTACTATACCAGTCTTACCATGGAGTCAAAGACAGTTCCCTCAGACTCTCCATTCTATCTTGCCACCCAGACAAACTGGACTTTGTGGTAAAAGGTCACTTAAACCGAAAATCACACCAGATCAGGTTTCTCCCAGCCAAGAGATGAATCACTTACTCCAGATCAATTGGTACTCCTGATCTTACCTCAAAGACAATTAAAGATTTATTAGCTAAGGAAATTAAATGAGTTATTGAGCGGTTAAAGCTGGTAAAATATATATACAGGTGAATTACAGTTTGTAATTCCAAATGGTGGCAGTGATAAAGTGCCAGTTTCCCAAAAGTCTTTTCAGGGTACCCAGATTGTCCTGCTTTGCATCTGGTACACTTCCCTGTAAGAGTCCAAACAGTCCATAGATGCAGGATCTTTCTTTGAATCCCTTCTTATTGCTGCTTCTCACAGAAAACAAGCTGACAGACTCTCTGCCCATTTGGGCTTTTACTTTGATGGTGAGTGAGGAATGCACTTTGAGTCTCTCACCTCTGGTCATCCCACACAATGGCCATTGGCTTTGGAATTAGCACATTTTTTTGTTCAAGCCCTTCCTTCATTAGCGTTCCACAAAGCTTCTTTGATATTTGAGTCATTTAGTTATAGGGGTATTTACAATGTAACTGTTGCTGCATCATGAGAATACAGATAAGAGAAAACAATGTACATAATGTCACATTCGTTTTATGAAGTTTAAACACCCAATACACTTATACATTTAACAATTGCTTTGATCTATACTAATACACAAGTGAACTAGCCTGAATACACTCTGACATGACCTGGTCTGCCAGACTCATAAAAACTCTATATTATTACTACTTGCAATATTCCCCAGTGTAGTATATTTACTAAAATTCATAGTAAACAATATAACAAAACTTATAATAGCCCACTGAAGTGCAATATGCACTATAATGCACATTAAACAGTAGTTTATAATCCAAAATTTACAATGGTTTCTGTAGTGAAAGCTGCAGTTAGAAATATAAATCAATCTAAGGACTCAATCCTGCAAACATGAATCACATGTTCATAACTTTATTCATGTGAGTAAAGTTATGCACGTGCTTCAGTGTTTGCAGGACTGAGTCCTTAGACTGGAGCGGTGAACCGCGGCCAGTGGGAGCTGCAATCGGCCAAACCTGTGGACGTGGCAGGTAAACAAACTGGGCCAGCCCGCCAGGGGGCTTGCCCTAGCAGGCCGCAGGCCAAAGGTTGCCGATTCCTGATCTAGGTGAAAATACAAAAAAATTACCAAAAAAATTTCATAAATGCTAAAAAAAAATATTAAGCTCAATGACTTCATACTCTGCATGCAAACGTCCCCATGAAAATCCTGCTGTCCTTCCTTAGAGGGAGATTAAGTGGTGGTGTTTTTTCAGGTTATATACTACAGTTTTTTTTTTTTAAAGGACATGGATGGAATCCTGGGCCTTGAAGTCCATGAAAGTATCGCTATTGATAATTTCACTCCAGAATTAAGCTTATGCTCAAATTGGTTAGTCTCTAAGGTGCCGCAAGTACTCCTTTTTCTTTTTGTGAATACAGACTAACACAGCTGCTACTCTGAAACCCATCCAGAGTTAATGTTTGTTACTGTGCTTTAGTATTGTAATGTAGTGTTACTGTGCTTTAGTATTAGTCTCATATTGGGACTCTTTTATCAATATGTGCAGCTTCCCTTAACACTAAGGCCCCAATCCTGCAAACACTTAACCATGTTCTTAACTTCATGCATGGGACCAGTCCCATGCATGTCAGTCTTGACTGCAGAGTTGGAGCTGAGCAGCTGCTTTGCCTATAGTACCATTTTTTTCTCTAAATGTAAAGGTCTTTCCCATGTCAGGTTGTCTCTTGATTAATACATGAGTTGATTCACTTTCCCATAGGAATATTTTCATTCCTAATAGACTTTGACGTTTTAAAATGTAAGTCTTCTAGCAACAACCTAAGACAAAAACTCTAGGAGACAGAGCTTTTTTATTATTAAAAGATGTCACTGCAAGTACAAAATGGTCCCTGCTTGCGAATTGCCACTAACCCAAGAAGAAGTTTTTCCAGTACTTGAACTTAGAAATTATTTTGTAATTTAACACTCTCAGGTGTCACTCTAAGATAAAGAATCCTATTCAGAATTCTACAGCATATCCCTTGCCAGTGTGAAAATCCAAGCCTGATGTAATTCTGATAGGTTAAAGTGCAATGCAAAGTTCCATTCAAAAGTCTTATTCTAATTTTTTTCCATTTTTGCTCCAAGGTAAAATCCTAATTTAAGATTTTACAACATCTGTTCCCTGGGAGGCATGTACTTCTTTTTTTTTTTAAAGAAAAGAAGAAAAATACTTGAGTCAAACAGAAACTGGTTTACACTTAACAATTTAAACCCTCTTGAAGTTGGTAGAATATTTGTGCCAAAGAGGTGTAATTGGCAATATCAGAAATTAGGATATATTTTATAGATTTCTGAAATTTTATGTTAACATTGCTATTCATTTTTTGGTGGTGCAGAATAGTTGGAACAATTTAAAATGGAAAATTGTGTTAACTAGAACTATCCATTTGCCTGTGCAACATTGTATTGGTGAATCTGGCTTTCAGTTTCATAATTAATTAAATAATATCTTTCACTTACGAAAGCAAAGTTATATATTGGAGTTGAACAAACCGCAAAAGGTCAGAAGGAGGAAAAGATCCAAAATTATTCATGCAGTTGTGAATCTGTTGGCTCTTCATTGGGCTTCCAGCTATGTTGAATTATCCTGCTCTCACACAAGTTATTAGATATGCTGGGTCCTATCTACATATGTAGACAGTGGAATCCTGTTGGAAACCATGCTGTCCCACCCCAAGTTAATGGTCTTCAGAAGAAGTCCACTAATGCCAAGAGACTGGCAGGGGTTCAGGGAATGATGAGTGTGATTCCCTCACCAAAGTGGAAAAAGGACATATATGGCATGACTCTCATTCAGACTAAGCCCCCCTCCATACCCCATTACATCACTCTGGCAGTGGTGGGTGTACTTGTAATTTGCTTTAATATAAAAGAGACTCAAACCTGGAATGACATGTACTGAGTGAGGTAGACACTCATACCTTACACAGGTCAAATTTTGGTTACACGTCTCTTGTGGACACTGCTTCTCGGTAGAAATATTTGCAGCTATTAGGGGACAAGTGTAGATGTAAACGTAAAGAGTCACTGAGAAACTACTTGGTGCAGGGGGACCAATGACAGGTGTAGGGGAACAGTAGAGAAGCTGAAGAGGAAGAAAGCAGACAGGCTAGTCCAATTAGGAAGTGGTAGTTGCATGCCAGTCAGCTTCTCAGATTGTCTATATGGATAATATATCAATCTACAGTATAGAAATACAGTCAGGACAACTAAACAGCTTTCACCACTGACCTGATTTCCCTGCTACATATGGAGCAAAACATTTTCAATCGAGATGCCTTTTTTTCCTGCTTAAGGCAAATAGCAAAAGAGAGAACCTATCTAATGTCTCCATAAATTAGAGGCAACAGTAACTCAATTCTGCATTGGAACTGAAAGACAGCTGTCAAGGTTCCTCCCCCACTCTGAACTCTAGGGTACAGATGTGGGGACCTGCATGAAAAACCTCCTAAGCTTATCTTTACCAGCTTAGGTCAAAACTTCCCCAAGGTACAAAATATTACACCCGTTATCCTTGGAATGGCCGCTACCACCACCAAACTAGTACTGGTTACTGGGGAAGAGCTGTTTGGACGCGTCTTTCCCCCCAAAATACTTCCCAAAACCTTGCACCCCACTTCCTGGACAAGGTTTGGTAAAAAGCCTCACCAATTTGCCTAGGTGACTACAGACCCAGACCCTTGGATCTTAAGAACAATGAACAATCCTCCCAACACTTGCACCCCCCCTTTTCTGGGAAATGTTGGATAAAAAGCCTCACCAATTTGCATAGGTGACCACAGACCCAAACCCTTGGATCTGAGAACAATGAAAAAGCATTCAGTTTTACAAGAAGACTTTTAATAAAAAATAGAAGTAAATAGAAATAAAGAAATCCCCCCTGTAAAATCAGGATGGTAGATATCTTACAGGGTAATTAGATTCAAAAACATAGAGAACCCCTCTAGGCAAAACCTTAAGTTACAAAAAAGATACACAGACAGAAATAGTTATTCTATTCAGCACAATGCTTTTCTCAGCCATTTAAAGAAATCATAATCTAACACATACCTAGCTAGATTACTTACTAAAAGTTCTAAGACTCCATTCCTGGTCTATCCCCGGCCAAGACGACTACAGACAGACACACAGACCCTTTGTTTCTCTCCCTCCTCCCAGCTTTTGAAAGTATCTTGTCTCCTCATTGGTCATTTTGGTCAGGTGCCAGCGAGGTTACCTTTAGCTTCTTAACCCTTTACAGGTGAGAGGAGCTTTCCCCTGGCCAGGAGGGATTTCAAAGGGGTTTACCCTTCCCTTTATATTTATGACAACAGCATGGCCTCACAGCTGCCACCTTAGCAGGCAGGGAGACTCTGGTCCTTTTAAAGGAGCAGTGTTCACAAAACAGAAGGACATCCTATCTTTTCAGTTACATAGCTACTAGGGTGACCAGACAGCAAGTGTGAAAAACCAGGACGAGAGTAATAGAGCCTAAATAAGAAAGACCCCAAAATTGGGACTCTCCCTATAAAATTGGGACATCTGGTCACCCTAATAGCTACATATACCACAAGTGCATCCCTAGTGAAGGGCCAGAAAGTGTCATTTTATTGCATTGAAAGTGGCTAAAATAGGGTGACCAGATGTCCCAATTTTATAGGGACAGTCCCAATATTTGGGGCTGTGTCTTATATAGGTGCCTATTACCCCCCACCCCCGTCCCGATTTTTCACACTTCCTGTCCAGTAATCCTAAACTAAAATCACCATGAAATCATAGATTGCAAAGTTTGGAATAAAGTTAAGCCCATGATAAAGCAAGAGGGCTATAATGACTTACTACACCTCTGCTGTTTCTTCCTCCTTTTCCTTTTTACCTCCTCTCAACAGCTTTATGTCTCTTCTTCAATCTTTTATAGTAGCTGTGTTTTTCCCCCAGGCTAATTTTCTGTAATTTTCAATCGTCTTTAATTGCTTTCCATTTTTCCTTCTAAAACACTATCTCAATCCTCATGCCATTTCCCCCTCTTCCTAATTCAGCCTTTCTTTATCAATATGTCTGTTTAATTTTTCATAAGGTCACCCTTCACCATAGCATCTGAGCACCATCGTGTAGAAATAAACACTAAAATCACCCCCCCCCCCAGCCCTTTTGGCAGGAATAAACCTAACTCCTACCAAGTGGTTGTTTTTTTTAAACTTGTGTGTAAAGTGAGGGTGCTGCTGTGATCGCAAGAGTTATTGCAAGACAGCTGTCAGAGATGACGTTTGAATTTAGCCCCCAGTTCTATGGGCGCACATGGGCGGGCTGCTGAGCCTAGTGACTCTGATGGGGCTCCATGCAGGGGAAGGCATCTGCCTTTGTGTTGGAAGTCACAGGATCAGGGCCTTATTTCTGAATGTGGTGAGGATTAAACATCATTCTGTCTTCTCTAATTCTGCCAACAGTGTTCATTCACTTACTTTCTTACTCTGCTTCTCCTCCCTTTTTTCCTCCTCTCTCTCTCTCTCCCCTCTTTTGTACTCAATCTTTTTCTCTCCATTTGTGGGGGCAGTCTGGCATTCTGCTCTCCATTACATTGGAACATTGGCTGCTAGTGAATGTAGTTACTCTGGATTTACATCATTGTAACTAAGTGGACTCTGTTTCTCTTTTTAAATGGAAAGGTGTTAAGAAATAGTAGAAATTAAAAGATAAAAAACAAGTTCTCGGTGTTTCTTCAGTTGGTAGCCACTGCTAACTGATCCAGGGGGATAAATAATCCTACCATTTAAAGAGTGATTCCCTCTTGCTCTGATGTAAAGTTCTCATTCATGTTGGCTACAAATAAGACTAATAGTTATTATTTGACATTTCTATTATTGTTGTGGCTAGAGACCAACCAGGTGGATCCCCATTGTGTTAGGTGCTACACAAACATATAGCAAATGATAGCCCATATGCAAAGAGATTGTAATCTAAAAGTCAAGAAATAACAGATGGATGAATAAGCAAGGGGATCTATGGGGGTGATAAGGAGGGAGATGCAGGTTAGTAAGGAAAACAATAATAGGATATTTACAATTTTTAGCCAATCAGGAGCAGTAATCACAGTTATCCAGTTGCAATTTTCTGACAGCATTATGGAAGAGGTGAGTTTTGAGGAGCGACATGAAGCAGGTGTCTTTCCAGGCTTTGATTAGGAGTGGTGTCTTTCCAGGCTTTGATTAGGAGCTTTTCCCAGTAGGTATGGGAAGAAGCATTGATGTGCTTGTCAGAGAAGTGGGAGATGGAGTCTGGCATCACTGGCGGTGTGAAGGCATGAGCTGACCTTGTAATCTGATAACAGCTCAGATAGTGAGGGGCTTTAAAAGGAAGGACAAAAAGTTTGCATGAGAAGTGGTGGGTGGAGGGGGACTTAAACAGGGAGCGACCTAATCAGTGATGATCCAGGAAGATTATTTTAACAGCAACATTTTGAATGGATTTAAGGGAGTGAAGTTACAGGCATCAAGACCGCAGAAGAGGAATTGGAAGGTGAAAGTGAAAGGTGAAAAATGATCAGGGTTAATCTGATTTTTGGCAGTGCAGGCAGGAGGAAAGGTAAGATCTTGGAGATGCTGTGCCGGAAGAAGTTGCAAGATTTAAATGCAGCCTAGATGTGGGAATCAAAAGAGAAGGCCATATCAGAGATAAAGCCAAGATTATATGGTTGACTGCCAGGGAGAATGGCAGTGATAACTTCTGTGACAGTGAAAGGAGGAAGATAGAAAAAAAATTGGTAGTCATAAGGCAAAACTATTCTGAATGGTAAGCAACCACTATAATCCTGTATGTAAAATTTTATTTGAATCATATTCTGATAATACAATGGCATTCCAGTAAAATTAATCAGTAAAAATCAGTCCATCAGTTTTAGAGAGACACTAAAAATGCAATTCTGATATGTTCCACAGCATATTTATTCAACATTCATTCATGTATTTTATATATATTTAACATTGAGCATATTATATATGTGTATGTGTGTGCTCAATGTTAAATTTATTTATATACACTTCTAAATCATGTTTCACCTATGGGAAAATTTAATTTCTTGCTTCCCCCTCTTGTGTAACATATATAAGTAGTAATAAGGACTTCTCTACATGCTAAAACTATCACTATGAAAAGCTAATGGTTCTGTATGAGTAAATCCTGAAACCATCATACAGATTTTCCTCATTTTACCTTTGCTGCTTATCAACCTTTTTCTAAACTGATTTCACTGTAAGCTGACGGAAAGTTCTAACCCAGTATTAAACCATTGTTCTAGGGCTCACTACTGCAAACAAAGTCTCTATAATACAATCCATGCTTCTGACAGAATAAGCTTTTCCCTTTTTATGTTATTGTCATTGGCCTAGAGTCACTCACTAGGCTTTTAATGAAACCCTCAGGTCCAATGGTAATAGTAGAAAGCCTCATAAAATGTTATGAAATACACTTAAAACCAGCATAAACAGAATTGAACATGCCATTTGCATTATTTTAAACATAAAACTAGAGAGAAATTAGTTTGCTAATAACATGTATTTCAATATTGTGTTATACAAGGAACTGCATTCCTTGGGTGAAACAACTGTTATGTAATTCAAGCCTAGAGTATAATGTCTATTATTATAGTTCATCACTAAACACAGCAAGACTTATGATCAAAATAACAAAGCACCTTGGAAACAGAGATGTAAAGACTTGACAAAATCTAAAGGCTAAATCCTCTCTAAATAACATGGGTCATTGCCACATATGGGAATGGAACATGTACATTTTAATTCAAGTGTTTTTTTGTCTCTTACCTGGGTTTATCTTCAGCCTAATTCTGTTAACAGTGGAGTTGTTCCTGACTTATACCAATATGGGGCCAAATCAGAAAAACACTTACATAAATGTAGGCACCTAAGTTGTCCCAAATGGGAAGGCTTGAAACCAAATTGGCTGTTTAAAGTTTCACATGTACTTATGTATCTTGCTAGATCGAGTCACAAATAAGATGAAAATCTGACCCAGATTCCATCTACCACTTAAATGTCCACGGAAAGGTTACATGTAAGGGTTACGTGACCGTGTTGAAATTTGCTTTTGATTTTGAATCAATGTCCTCTATGCACTAACATTTGTAGCATCAAAACAATCCCCTCTTGCCCATTCTATTTCCGACATTTTTAGTGCTATGTGAAGTGCCTGATAGAGAGAAATCCTATCTGAGGTGAGGAAAAATAGATCAGGCAAGTGTGAGAAAGGGCTGTCAGCTGAGAAGCTGAGGTATGCAGAATTACATAACTCGAGAGGAGAAAAATCTTGCTGTCTGCCTAGGAGAAGGCATATCTCAGAGAGATTGTCACATGGGAGATTTGCCTAACAGAGTGTACAAAAATCAGAGGTTTTCGTTTGTGGGGCCTCATTTCTTAACTTAGGGCCAAATCCTGCTCTGTAGTACGTGGGTATGTGTGTAGGGGAAGAGGACATGGGGAAACTTTTACCCCCAGGATAACACACATGTAGGAGTCTATTCTAGCATTAATTTGAGAGCTGAGGAAGCAATAGCTATTTTTCCAGCTGCCAAACCATAAACACAAAATCTGCCAGTAAGGTGCTGTTATGCTGGAAGGTATTAATGGCTGCCCTCAAGCATGTCTTTGATCTATAGGCAATCAAAGATCTCATTAAAGCAGATGGGGATGATGACCAGCCTTCATTCAGGCTAAATGGAAGAAGCAGTTAAGCCCCTTAATGGAGTAGATGGCTGGAAATAATAAGCCTCCACCCAAGGCACTGGGCCATGTGGAAAGGCCTGAGCATGAACTAATTCAGTGATAACTGAGGGATTTTCCTGGGACTGATTGAAAACACAGAGGCTGGGTTGTTGAATGGTTGTAGCTGTATATGTCTGTGTATGACAAGGCAGAAAGACAAGAGAAAGGCAACAGACAGTTGAGAAGCAGTCATGAGTGTGACCCTGACAGGGAGCAGAGACAGAGGCTCTGCACAGCAGTACAGGCTGACTGGAAAGGCAGGCTTAGAAATTACCTGATGTTTGTTTCTACTGTGTTCAGGGAAACAGGACTGTCATGGGCTGGCTGGCCCCTTGAGGCAAGCTGGGCTCAATCTTGCCCATGACTTAACAATCCCTCAACCTCACTGATGAGCTGGCAACATAAGGGCTAGTTACTGGCTCCAATTGGGTGTAATAGGGCTTAATTAGAAAAACTGATCCCAGATGTGGTGG
The DNA here is from genome assembly GCF_965140235.1 of Caretta caretta. Classification (NCBI taxonomy): domain Eukaryota; kingdom Metazoa; phylum Chordata; order Testudines; family Cheloniidae; genus Caretta; species Caretta caretta. The sequence continues at coordinate 69,001,822 of NC_134213.1, forward strand.
TAAAGCAAGAAGAAAACAAATGAAATAGAGCTGGGAACTCAGTGTAGAGGGGAACAAGAGGAGTTCCAACTGCAAAGAGCCAGAGGCAGTCATGCTGATTCACCCATAGGGAGCAGTGTGTGCTCCTTTTGGGGTGAGCCTTGAGTTAGTGTCTTCAACAGGAGAAAGAGACCCACAAAGATTAGAGTAGATGCCTGTTGTGGGAGCCTATAAGGAGCAGGTTCAAGGGACTCTCAGAAGGGGCCAGGAAGCAGAGGATTTCAAATGAGGCTGAGGGGGCAAAAGAGCTATAAATCTGGATATGTCGAGAACTTTAAGTTGGATCTTTAGTTAGCCCAGAAGGACATGTGAACTGTCATGTGATTTGGCCAGAGGGCTGAACCACAGAAAACCCAGAGAGGGAATTGGGAGAAAATGTCGCCTGGGACAGACCATTGCAGGGACAAGGAAGTGGCTTCTAGGGGGTGGAGAGAGAGAGGCAAAGTCCCCTGCAAGGCCATGTCCATGCATGAGAGGCTGTTCTAGAGGTGAGGATGTATGCTTATAGGTACTTTGCGTGCATTCTTTGTAAATAAACAGGAGTATACCAAAGAAATACTTGAAGTAAATAATCAATTTTTCCTCCTACTGGAAACAGCCTGGCAAGACCCTGAATATTGGCTAACCACTTAGGCCAAGTGGTAACAGGACTATAGTTAAATCTGCATGGTGTCTCATACAGCATATATTCTATAAAGAAGTGCATGTTCAGAGGATTAGCAGTGTTTTCTCTTCCAAATTATGACTGCCTGTAGTGGGGTGGACACCTGCTTGGGCCCAGAGGGGTTTAAAATAGCCCTGGGAGAGGGCTGGGGCAGGGGAAAAGCTGGGCTGATTCCCAGAGCAGCTGCAGCTGGGGGCCACACCCCAAACAGACCCGGCGGGGCTTATAAAAGCCCGGGAAGCCAGGAGCAGAGGATTGATCTCTCACTCACTCTCTCTCTCAGAGGAAGGGAACTGGCTGCAGAGACCTGACTAGAGGACCTAGTTTGGAGCAGGGCTGGGGAAAGGCCAAGGGAGCCGGGGAGCTCTGGCCTAGGAAAGCCCTAGGCTGCAGGCCTGGGAAGGCCTATTAGGTACAGGGGTTGCAGGGGTAGCCCCAGGTAGGCAGAGGCAGTAGGTCCAAACCCAACCTTGCCTGTGATGAGTGGCTCATACTGTAGTCTGCCCCAGGGCACGGGGGCTAGCTGGTGACTGGCAGGAGCCTATGACTGAGGTGAGGTAGGGATAGTGGGGTGGGGGTTCCCCTAGGAGGGGGAGACCCAGAACTCTGGGGTACTGCTAGGGGGCAGCACCCAGTGAAAGGGGCACTGGGTTCCTAGGAGAGACATAGGAGCTAGCAGCAAGGCGAGACACCGGCCTGAAGAGGGTGCTCCGGGGGCTGGTGAGCTAATTCCCTGAGACGACTAGCAGGAGGTGCCACCGGTGAGTCTGCGCCCGGCTACGCTGCCCCTTTCCAGAAGGATGATCCTTTTTGCGGATACTGCACAGAGTTGGTTGGTTGGTGGTGGTGCAGGGTGTGTTTCCTAGAAAATAATAGATTGGGTGTCTTTGTCAAAATGTATGTTGAAAATATTCTGTGGTCTTATATGTGTATAACCAAAATGTTTGGCTTTCTCAGTAGTCCCAGGAAATCTATGAGGAGTAATCTACAGGCCCATGTCCTCTCTGGGGAATTAAGATAATTTCAGTTAATTATTTGTGGTGATTAGTGGGCTGTGGGCAAAGGATATGGCTGCTTTTCAGAGAGATTTTTCTCCACAATGGATGGGAAGTGGCAGTGAATGTGTTTTTTTGAGGATTTCCACAAAGGTCTATGGTATCTGAAAATTCTACTGCTTTTTGTTTGTGTCTGTATGTATTACAGAACTTCATGGAGAACGGCAATTTCTCCTTAACTTTTCCTGCTTCTTTGCATTGTACAGTTTGTTTTTGGATTTGGGCCTGGTCTGTAGTAAATCTGCTAGGTCTGAGCTGATGTGGAGTTAATACTTCTGCTCACTTGAGTAAGAGGGAGTCCTTCCATTAATTTAAATGGATGTCAGGCCTTGAATGTTATAGCTGGAAAAAAATATGATAATTGGAACTTTCAGATTTCACACTCAAAGTTCTTTGAAGATTTAATTGCTAACAGGCTTTTTAAAGAGCTCACCTAGGTGAGTCATTTTACTTTGCTCCCATCTAGTTACAGCCTCATGAAATGAGCTGCTTACACTGAATGAGAATGTCATGTATAGGTACAATGGACCCAGTTCACTTTTAGAAGCAAAATAAGGGTTGTGGGCTCCAACTGGCAGAAAGTCCATTAAGAGAGAGGCAGGTAGAAGTGGTTCAACTGCCCACCATCCATGGCTTATCAGTTGACTGAAAGCTGGCCAGTGCAACTCAAAAAGCAGAATTAGCCAAAGAGGAGGAGAGGCCACAGCAGTCGGCAATGGTTCTAGTTTACTCATGTCCTAGGAAACCCCTACCAGTGGTCGTCTATGAAGACTTTTCTGAAACTTAAGGCTGTTTTACTCCCTGGCACAACTCCTGGAGAGTGCAATAGCCACAGTGGTATTTGATTTCCATTGACATTCATTGGGGATGAATGTCGCTCCGCAGATGCAAAGCGGTTCAAATTGCACCTGGTTGGGCCCTCAAGATGAATAAAGCTTAATGCATTTGCTTTGACTGTACAAACTTACATGCACACATACACAAATCTGTGTATGCTAGCAAAAATGTAATGTAAATATTTCCAAAGAAGAAATAAAGCTGAGGTGATGAAATGCAGTGTGATAGTGATTTGGTGATCTATAATTCTAATACCAGTATAAAACAGAAAGGAGTAACTACATCAAATACTCTGTCAGGTTTATCTAAAAAACAGAAAGTGGACTTTATTGTCTTATTTATTTTAATCTTCCAACCTGTCAGGGTAGCATGACAGCCTTTTGAAGTGTGGTTCCTGAATAAGAGTAAATATAAACCAAACCATGTGAGATTATATATCTTTAGCTAAATGGATGCAATATGATACAGATCATTAACTCTGAACACCTTATCCATTCATCTTTAAAACATACATATTGAGGTTGCTGGGTTGAGAAATGCTACTGAGGGTTCAGATCATCCATTTTTAGCAGTGATAGGAAAATAAAGGAGGTAAAAATAGGTTTCTTGTATGAATTTTTTTTATTTTAACATTTGCTATGACTAAACCTTCCCATAAAGTGATAGTATACATCACCCTGAAATATAAAATAGGATACATTTACTTTGAAATGCTGAAAAAAAATTAGCGTTTTCTTTCCTGTTCATGTTATACATTATATCCTTCTTTGTCTCTTCTATTAAGAGACTCATGTAATACCAGGAAGTTGTTTTTTTGGCATACTACTAACTAATCTAATAATGATAGGTTACAGTTTGTCATTGATGCTAGCCTACCACCCTTTGTGACAAAGTTCCTCCTCTGCCTTGGGCTGTCTTCTCCAGAGGTCCCACTAGGTCCATGGCTATTTGCTCGAAGGGGACCTCTGTGATGGGAAGGGGTACTTAAGGTGCCCTCAGGTGGGGACAGGGACTGTGCAGCTGGCACTCTGGGCAGGATGCACGGTACCTCTGCACTTCTTCATGTACTCTGGGCCAGAAGAATCGTTGCAGGACCCATGCCAGGGTCTTCTCTACCCCCAAATGCCCCCCCAAAAGATGACAATGGGCAAGACTTAATACAGCATTCTGATGTTGTCAAATATAAAGGGAAGGGTAACCACCTTTCTGTAGACAGAACTATAAAATCCCTCCTGTCCAGGGATTAAGGGTTAAGAAACTAAGATAACCTCGCTGGCACCTGACCAAAATGACCAACGAGGAGACCAGATACTTTCAAAGGTGCGGTGGGGGGGAAAACACAGGGTCTGTCTGTCTGAGTGATGCTTTTGCCGGGAACAGATCAGGAATGCTCTTTACTCCTTAAATTAGTAAGTAATCTAGCTAGAAATGCATTGGATTTCCTTTTGTTTAATGGCTGGTAAAATAGCTGTGCTGAATGGAATGTATATTCCTGTTTCTGTGTCTTTTTGTAACTTACGGTTTTGCCTAGAGGGATTCTCTATGTTTTGAATCTGATTACCCTGTAAAGTATTTACCATCCTGATTTTACAGAGGTGATTCTTTTTTCTTTAAAATTCTTCTTTTAAGAACCTGATTGATTTTTTCATTGTTCTTAAGATCCAAGGGTTTGGGTCTTTGTTCACCTGTACTAATTAGTGAGGATATTATTATCAAGCCTTCCCCAGGAAAGCGGGTGTAGGGCTTAGGGGGGATATTTTGGGGAGGAAGACATCTCCAAGTGGGCTCTTTCCCTGTTCTTTAACACGCTTGGTGGTGGCAGCATAGGATTCAAGGACAAGGCAAAGTTTGTACCTTGAGGAAGTTCTTAAGCTTCTTACCAGCTTAGGTTAGGGGGTCTTTCATTCAGGTCCCCACATCTGTACCCTAGTGTTCAGAGTGGGGAAGGAACCTTGACAGGTGTGTTTGAGGTATTAGGATCTGCTGCACCTTCTGCCCCTGCACTGGTGCAATCCGGTATAAGAGATTCTTCTTCATTATGAAGTAGGGTCCTGGTCCCTGGGTTTTCTGCTCCACAGGGACCCCATCTATTTCAGTAACCTCCTTCCTAATGTTGTCAAACCTTGGGTCTTCAGTCTGGTCCCGTCCAAAATTTCCTCTCCCAGGGCTAATCTGCCTGAGATCTAGGGGGGCCAGTCTCTGTTGCCTCTATTGGTTCAGAGGCATTAGGGTGTGGGTCAGACTTGGGTGCTTCTCCCTCCTGGGTGGCCTCTTTTTCAGCTGCTCGGGTCCGCCTACCTACAAGAGCAACACTCTGGGTTTGGGTCAGGATTCGGGTTCAAGGCCTTAGCTGCCTTCCTTTCCCTTTTTGACTTTCTACCCTGTCTGGGAGTGGAGAACAAATCTGGGGATATTTCAGAGAAGATTGGGGGTTGACAGTCCACTGTGGATACCTCACTAACTTCAGGGCTCCCCCCTTTCTCCAGTTCCCCTACTGGGAGTAAGTCTCCAAACCCTTGGAAGTCCCTCCCTATGAGCACTGGGTATGGGAGTTTAGGGACTACACCTGCTGCTACCTCAATAGTGTTCCCCTGAATCTCTATTTGATTTTTTTTTAAACTGGGATGGTGAGGTAATAACCAACTGTCCTATGGACGCATGTTCTCCCCATACGCTTAGCCCACAGCAGCTGACTATGCTTCTCGAGCTTCCCCGAGACAAGCGTGATAGCACTCCCCGAATCAACCAGTGCTGTTGTCTCTACCCCATTCAGTTTCACTGGTCTGGTGTACCTATATGGGGTTAGTGAGACCCCCCCACAAGGTGGATTAGGGAGCATGGGTCTACCCAGTTCCCCAGGTTACACTGCATAGGCTCCTCGGCATTGGGACACTGTGTAGCTATGTGTCCCCACTCCCCGCAGGCATAACATCTGTATGGAGCCATAGGCATTCCCCGGTCTCTTGGTTTGGGTCTTCTAACATCATGATCCTCCTCTCTCTCAGTGCTCTGACTCTTTGTGGCTTCTGGTGGGCCTTCAGCCCCTCTTTTTCCACCTGGGCTCTCCTGGTGGCCCAGTCACCCAAGCTCTAGGGCTTGGTGCTTCTAGTTTAACCCAGGGTGCTTCTTCCTTAACTGGTCAGGTCAGCTCCCTTGCTGTCCTTCGCCTCTCTACCAGTGCAACAACCTCATCATAGGTGGAAGGTTCATTCTGGCTTACCCATGTGCGAAGGTCTGGCAGTAGTCCCCTCATGTACTGGTCAATGACCAGAACCTCTAGTATCTCCTCCAGCCTCCAGGACTAAGTTCGCAACCACTTTCATGTGAGATGGATGAGGTCAAACAATTGGGACCGTGGGATTTTGTTTTCCTGGTACTTCCACTCGTGATACCGCTGGGCCCGTACTGTGGTCATTACTCCGGATCTGGCTAGGATCTCTGCTTTCAGCTGGGGGTAGTCTGCTGCAGCTTCTTCAGGCAGATCATAGTAGGCCTTCTGTCCCATCTTCCCCCCCCCAGAATGGGGCAAGGATGCCAGACCACTGATCTCAAGGCCAGGCCTCCCATAGGGCTGTCCTCTCAAAGGCCAGGAGATATGCCTCTGTCATCCTCCCCCGTCATTTTCTGCAGGCAATCGCTGGCCTGTATGATCCACGTCCCTTAGAGAGATGAACCATGGCCATGATGGGCGTTCACTTGATTTACCAGTTCCCACAACATAGCCTGGTCTTGAGCAGCCTGGTCCATCAGCAGGCGATTAGTATCTTGCTGCAGCTGCTATGCCTCCTGTTGGGCGGCTGCCTGGACACAGGTAGCTTCCTGCTAGGCAGCCGTGGCTTGTATCAGTGCCTGCACTATGCCCTCCATTGGGGTGGGGGGGAAATAAACTTTTTTTTTGTTAATAACACCCTCCTTCTTCCACCATGCTGTACACACCAAATCCCACTTCTCACACCAGCTGTGACAAAGTTCCTCCTGCTTTGGTGGGTCCTGTGCTTATTGGTAGATTTTCTCACCTCAGAGGTTCATGGCAGCCCTCAATTTCACCACTTTCATAGCTCAAATCTGCCATTCCTTCAGTTAGCCTCATGACTGGCCAGCATGGGGAAAGGAAGAACAATAATCCCCGCAGTCTCTGCTGATCCACCTAGTGGATCGGGGAACAGGCCAGAGACCTTACCCTCTGGTGGTCCCCACAGTCCAGTTCAACTCCTCCGGTATCAAGTAGGGAGTTGGGGGGATGGGGGAAACCCAGGCCCGCCCTCTATTCTGGGTTCCGGCCCAGGGCCCTGTGGATTGCAGGTGTCTACAGTGGCTCGTGTAAGAGCTGCATGACAGCTACAACTCCCTGGACTACTTCCTCATGGCCTCCTCCCAACACCTTCTTTATTCTTACCACAGGACCTCCCTCCTGGTGTCTGATAACACTTGTACCTCTCAGTCTTCCAGTAGTACACCTTCTCACTCTCAGCTTCTTGCGCCTCTTGCTCCCAGCTCCTCGCATGCACACCACAAACTGAAGTGAGCTCCTTTTTAAACCCAGGTACCCTGATTAGCCTGTTTTAATTGATTCTAGCAGCTTCTTGATTGGCTGCAGGTGTTCTAATCAGCCTGTCTGCCTTAATTGTTTCCAGAAAGTTCTTGATTATTCTGGAACCTTCCCTGTTACCTTACCCAAGGAAAAGGGACCTACTTAACCTGGGGCTAATACATCTGTCTTCTATCACTCTCCTGCAGCCATCTGGACTGGCCTTGTCACACCTTAAAATAAATCTCAGGAACTTCAAAGGCAAAGAAAATTCATAATTATAGGATTCCATAGCCATATTTCTGTTCCACAGAAAAAAATCCCAATATGTTAAAATAAAGCTTTGCAACTGTGGTGTACTGTTTAAAATTTAGTATATATTTTAGGTACAAGTACTTCACAGTTCTTTTATAATAGAAGAAATGATCTATACTTACAGATTGCCCTATGGACTTTATACTCCGAACACAAATTTATTCGGACTTCTTGTCTGGGCTGTAGAAGCATTTCTTCCTCTTAAGATAAGGTTAAATAAATGCAGTGTTAAATAAATGAAGGGGGAAAGGGCTGCTATCAAGGTTGATATTAGTACAAAATACTATACTAAAATAAAACAAGAGGTGAACAAGTTTTAAATTTTTTTTTGTTGGGGAAAAAAAGTCAAGCTAAAGATACTACCACAAAAACAGATGATAGTTAAAATAAGACCCATAGAGAATGGATACTGGATATTATGTTTAGAGTTCATATAAAAAAATAAAAATAAAAATCAGATTCAGAGTTCGTTATTAGCCATATTTTTTCTTCAAGTTGTATTTTAAGGGCCATATTCTGCTATAGTGTGGAACAATTTTTGGAAAGGTGTTAAGCACCCTGAACTTGCCCTGACTCATCATATATGTTAGCTCTATAATTAACTCAGAACACATACAGTTGTTGGCTTTCACAAGGTACAAATAACTGACTCAATAATTTGGAGTTCTGCTTTCTTTTTCTAGGAGTAATTTTGAGTGCTAATGGTTACAAGGTTATCTCGGGTACAGTATGATTATTGTATTTATGTATTGGTCATGGTACTTCAAATTAATTTACAGTACTTTATCATTGTGTTTTTAAAATCTTTTTGCAAAGACACTGCTTCAAAGCCCATTTCATTTCATTTTGGCATTTATTTAGATAGGGAATCTCTTTTCACCCATTTATACACGCAGCCCTTGACCCTCCCTACGCTATGTATGTGATAAACCACTAAAACATCAGTGGCACCTTAAAGACTAACAGATTTATTTGGGCATAAGTGAAGAAGTTGGTTTTTTACTTATGCCCAAATAAATCTGTTAGTCTTTAAGGTGCTACCGGACTCCTTGTTTTTGTGGATACAGACGAACACAGCTACCCCCTGATACTTAAAACAGCAGTGTCATTTAAAGGAAATGTATTGTAATTACTATAAGTGGACCTTTGCTCACTGTACTTGAATTGCTTTTCTGCCTGATGAATGTGACTATATCAATTCTCTCTGTGATTCCTCAGATGTGGTGCTATTAAGGGATGTCTTTCTTTTTCTTTTGATCAGATGATCATCACAAAAGCTGAACTGTTAACATCATTTAGGAAACCTTAGCAAATTCGTACAGAGTGGAAGACAGCAATGGGAGAAATGGTCTGTCCTAAGAGATGCGGAGCGCCCTCTTTTCCCACTGATTGAGTGCCCCTTAATTCAAATTGTTGAAACATCTGCATACAGATGTGGTCCCCTCATCTCAAAAAAGCTACTGGCTTTAGAAAAGGGGCAACTAAAATGATTAGGGGTTTGGAACGGGTCCCATTTGAGGAGAGATTAAAGAGGCTAGGACTCTTAAGCTTGGAACAGAGGAGACTAAGGCGGGATATGATAGGTATATAAAATCAGAGTGGTGTGGAGAAAGTGAATAAGGAAAAGTTATTTACTTGTTCCCATAATATAAGAACTAGGGGCTACCAAATGGAAATTAATGGGTAGCAGGTTTAAAACAAATAAAAGGAAGTTCTTCACTCAGCACACAGTCAACCTGTGGAACTCCTTGCCTGAGGAGGTTGTGAAGGCTAGGACTATAACAGGGTTTAAAAGAGAACCTCCATGAATTTATCCAGTTAAATCCATTAATGGCTATTAGCCAAGATGGGTAAGGAATGGTGTCCCTAGCCTCTGTTTGTCAGAGGGTAGAGATGGATGGCAGGAGAGAGTTCACTCCCTCTGGGGCACCTGGAATTGGCCACTGTTGGCAGACAGGATACTGGGCTGGATGGACCTTTGGTCTGACCCAGTGTGGCCGTACTTATGTTCGTATAGTTTACCCTAGACACTGCTTGTAAGCAATTTCTGCTACTCTAGCTTCAAGTTTCTGTTAGCTGTGGTGCTCTGTGATTGGACACCTAATCACGGCTCCAAGTCACATTGTATTGTTTTTTACTTCCCACAAACCGTCTCTTTTTTAAAAAAAAAAAAACCCACCACGAGTGTTTGTAGGTACTTGTTAGAATGGAAGTATTGATAAAAATATTCAAATTCAGAAATATTTGCAAATGAATGATTCACGGCACTTTTTTCCTTTCTACGAATATCCTTGCAAACAAAATTTCATGTTTTTGTGAAAGCAAATAAAAGGATTCACAAACATCATCAAATCATGTCAGAGTTATTCAAACAAATTTTTGTGGTATTTCTCCAGTTCTTTTTAGGACAACACTTGCGTGTCCAGCACATGGATGGGCAGCCTCATCCAGTACAGAGTAACTCATTCCAATATTTTCCTATCAGAAAAGATTCTCTATGCATATACAAGGATGCAAACAGTCCCCAGAGAAACCCCTGTGTTTGGCAGCATGAATCTTTTTTTTTTTTTTTTTTCTGGCTGCCCTGTGGCATTGTGTGGGGGGTATCAGAACTGGGCCAAGGCCAGAGTGGCCAGCAGGAGGGGCCAGCAAGGTCTGCAGCTGAGGCCAGCAGAGGCAACACATGGGGGTCATGTGTTGCTGCTGGGCTTGTACTGAGCATGTTCAGTAACATATGCTGAAGCTGCTGCCATCACTCTGCACGCACGCACACACACACACCCTGTCCCACGCACTATTGGCAGGTACGGGTCGTCTCTGGGGGCCAGCATTTATAAGGGGCAAAAGTGGCTTGAAGCTCAGAACCAGAGAGCAAGAGGATCAGGCCCTGAAACTGTTTTCCAATAATATTTATCTCAGTGACATTTTATTTAGAATGATTGAAATGTGTCCATGTTACGTCTAAAGCTGCAGTTTATGATGTGTTTTGGTTCATCAGTAACATTATTATGGGTTACACGATGAATGTAATACCTAGCTCTTATATAGCACTTTTCATCAGTAGATCTCAAAGTGCTTTAGCAAGGAGGTCGATCTCATTATCTCCAGTTTTTACAAATGGGGAAACTGAGGCACAGATTGATGCTACTTGCCCAAGGTTATCTAGCAGTAAAGCCTAGGACACAGACTCCCACTCTCCATGAAGCAGGACAGTAAATAGTAATGCAATATATTGCATCTAAATGTTTTATGGAAATATCAAGACACCCTAATAATAGGATTACTAGGTTTTTTCCAGGCACTCCAGTTTTGTTGCATGTCATAGCACTTCAATCGTATATTGAACCATGGTAAGTCCCACCAGAGCAGACTCTGCTTTACACCGGTGTCGTCCACCTACATTAGTGGTTTGCACTGTGTAATTGCTTTTGAGCAGATATCCCTAATGTGGATAAGCTGAGTCTGCCTCATTTGGAAGAGGCCAACCCAAAGCAGTAGGTATTTTAAAACCAGCAGAGCTCTAGTTAAAATATATGCCTGGTTGTTTTTCCAGTGTTTATATTTTATTGTATTTGTTATCTTTCCCCTTCCTGTTTACAGATAGCAGATTTGCAAAGTTAAATCCCTCTTTAATATACTCTCTTCTTTTCAAAGAAGCTATTGCAGCTCCCTTGTGAGTGGGCTTCATAAAAACATAAGTGTGAAGTTTAGGATCACAAAAATGTTCTTTTTTTTTAAAAAAAGTGTCCCAGCTGTAGATAGCAAGGAGCAATCAGCATGCCTGGTGACAGAGAGCAGGAAAATCATCAAACTTTCGTGGCTCTATTGTACTTCTCTCACATCTGTTACTAAAATCTTTTTGAAAATCTTTTGACCTGCTTTTTCTTTTTTCCCTCAGAACTGCACTGTTTAACTCTTTCTGTTCTTTTCAGTGCCATTTAGACTCTGAATAAAATTGCTCACATATAGGCCTCCGGTACTCAAGATATCTACTATGAACAAGTTATTTCTGGGAATTAGTGATTGTGTAAGTGATTATTTCAACCATCAGGCACTTAGAGCCTGATCCAAAGCTCCTTTTGGATTTAGGTGGGTTTTGGATCTAGCCCTTAGAAATAGCTCACTCGCACATTTTGACTTGTCTTAATTAAAAGGATAAATGGGCAAGATACCAGAGTAATTGTTTGAAAGTGTCATGGAGTTCTTTACTTTCACCCGAGAAGGCAAAAAAGACCTCAAATTGATTGTCCCTCTATTATACAAACAGAACAATTTCAGAATAGGCAATAAGAGCCTCAGCATGGAAGAGAGAGAGGGTAAAATCCCAGCCCCACTGAAGTCAATGGCAAAATTCCTATTGACTTCATTGGTTGCAGAATTTCACTCCTGGGACCTGATTCCCATTGATACTAAGACTTCTTTACACAACTCTAGTAGTACAAAGGGATCTTAAAGTGAGTTAAAATAATGTACTCCCACTTTAAGGGTGCCAGAGTGATGTAAAGTAACCTTAGGATAGAGGAGGATCTGGCCCCTATAATGAAGATTGAACAGGAAAAAAAAAAACAGTAGTATCACTATTCCCTGTGGAAAGTCTTTGGTTGAAGTTATTTGGCTAAAGCACAGAAGTATCACCAGAGAGAAATTATGGTAGTAACTGAAAAATAAATCTGCAATATCCCACCGGGTTATGGTGGTAATCAAAGAGTGCTTTTTAAAATCAACTTGAAATACTTTTATTTTGTGAGAATCCAACAACTGAGAAATTAAATTAGGGTGACCTAAGCCCATTTTGAAAAGGGCATTGCTGATAGAATGCAATATTGATGACTCATGAATGTTAGTCCTATTTATTATATTTGAGCTGATGAGAAATTGTCTGTAATATATACACACACTATTGGAATATTGTTATGAGTGGATAGAACATTCCAAGATTAAATTTATAGAATGTTTTATATGTTATGCTTTTTTAATCATATTGTTAATCATACCTCTTTCAAACAAACCTGATTAGTTAGGCTACATGTTACCTATTTTAAATCACCGCAACTCCTCTATTTCACTATAATCAAGAGCTCTGGGCAACAATAAAATGTGAGTAATGACCCTTTTCATTTCAACACTGTAAGCAAGAGGCAGAAACACTCACCATTTATGAGAAAATTGTGATTGGTGGAATGAAAAGTGGTAATTGCTCTGCTTTAAGTAAACAAAGGAAACTATCTTATATTAACGCACTCAATTTTATTACAGCTGACATCTGATATTCAAATCAAGTGTGATCGAAACTGAATGAATTGGCGGCACCCAAAGGTGCTGTTTAATTTGTATTTTTTTTAAGATAATGTGTCAAAGTAAATTTGTTCATATGTTGCATGTCTATATTGAAATACTAGCACTCAGAGATTTGTTCACTTGCCCTTCTCAAAATCAGACGCATTGGAAGAGCCATGTGGTGTTGAGTTTGCATGTTTCACTCTGTTTTTCTGCAGTGAAGATTAGTCATAGGGTAACCAAATATACATGCATCTGTTCCCAGCCACTATCACACTATATCTTTGTTCCTGAATTAGGATAGTTAATTTACTTGAGAATTACCATTAGTTACTGGGCTCTTAGAAGCAACATGAGAGATCAGTGCCCTGTTATGCACACAGTAACAAACAGCTCCTGACCTTGTAAACTCTTTGTCTTGCCTATAATTTAGATTGAACCAAAGAACTGCATTTTATAGCACGGAGAGCTTAAATGATTTGCCTAAGCTCACAACACTGGTCTAAACTACAAAGTTAGCTCGATGCAAGGCAACTTACATTTATCTATTTATGCAGGTTACACTCAATTTTTTTTCACACCACTGTAAGCATCCTATTACGGTGAGACAGTAAAACTACTTTTCCGAATTGTGTTGAGCCCTGGTCAATGTGAGTATAGACACTGCATAGCCTAACAGTCCTCCAGCAGCTGTCCCAAGATGCCCATCGCTCACTGCTCTGGTCACAGTTGTGAACTCCACTGCCCATTGGTTATGGAGACTAGAAGCCACTCTCTCTGCCCCTTCCCCCCCCTCCACCCCTCCCCCAAAAAACCAAAAACAAAAAGGGTATTTTTTGAAATGCCTTTCCCTGATTGTCCAGCTTGGTAAGCATGCCTAGCAGCTCTCCCTTGTTGTGTGCACTGCCCAACCAACCATGTTGGCTACGTACTTCAGATCAAAAAGAAAGAGTACTTGTGGCGCCTTAGACTAACAAATTTATTTGAGCATAAGCTTTCGTGAGCTACAGCTCACTTCATCAGATGCATTCAGTGGAAAATACAGTGGGGTGATACTCTGAAACCATACTTTAGACCAGTGGTTGTCAACCTTGTTTTCATTTGCAGACCCCTAAACATTTTCAAATAGAGGCACAGACCTGAGGGGTCCACACACACAGGTGGAAAGCCACTGCTTTAGACACCCTCCCGTGTGGAGTAGACAAGTTATGGGATCTCCTGGGCCTTTGGGGAGAAGAGGCTGTGCAGGCACAGCTACAAAGGAGTCATATAAACGTGGACCTACAAAAGAACTGGACAGGGGTGCAGAGGTGAAGGGGTACAACAGGGATCACCAGGAACACTGCATGAAAGCACAGAAACTGAGGTAGGCATACCCTAAGGCCAGGAAGGTCAACAACTGTTCTGGTGCTGTGGTGAGTCCTGCCTCCTTTTACGAGGAGCTGCATGCCATCCTTGGTGGAGACCTCACCAACACTCTGCAGACCACTGTGGATATCTCAGTGGAGCCAGAGACGCCTGCTATGAACAGTGAGGAGGAAGGAGACATGGCAGAAAGGTCCAGCTATGCCACAAGCCAGGAGAGCCACCGCAGTCTAGCCAGTCCTGCCAGCCAAACCCAGGTGAGAAGAAACCTTGGGCAAGTGTGTGCATGTAAAGAGAGCTCCCAACCTATCCCAAATTATCAAACACACATATTCTATGAGAAGAAGTAGAGGTGCAACAAACAGAGGTAGAGTTAGCATCTGCTTTTCATTCCCTGTAGGAATGAACTCAATCATAAAACTTTTCTTGGGCTTGAAACTTCACGTGTGAGGTCTTGGTCACAGTGAAAGCTGAAACGAAAAACAAAACAAAGAATTCGTGATTTCACTGAGATCAAATTAAGAGTATTGCATCTAGGCTAGTCCCTTGGAAAGATTACAAAAAAAAACTGATAAACTACATTTTTCCACTGAATGTATATCTAACCTCAACAAAAGTCTACTAGGAAATTGGATATGCTCTTTCATTGTGAATGTATCAACCCCCAGCCTATGGAAACAAAGTCTACAGAAACCATTCTTGATCTTGACTCAGATGTTAAAAGGCACAATCTCAGCTCTCACTATTTGTTTAGTAGTGATGTATTATAGGACAAATTTTCCAATTATATGGAATTTGTAGTCCCATCTTCTGTTACTTAACATACGTGAATTTGCATGGTGGATATATTAAAAATGACCAATTAATAATTAGTAATATTTGTGCTAATATTTACTTACTTTGTCAATTGGTCCAAGCAAAAACCCCAAGTTTGAGAAATGCCAAACTTGATTCTTGACCCACATTTTGCAAATGGCCGCTATATTTATGATGGGTTGAACCAAACCCTCAAATCTGATCACTATTGAATTATGATTGAATTTTGCAGTTTGAGGTTTAATGTAACATTTGTGACAAATCAATAAATCATACGTATATGCTAAACTTCTCCTATGCAAGGTGCCACCTCTTTCTGCTTAAAACCCATTATGGCTGGATCCTGCCTGCACTGTGAGGAGTACTGCATAGAATGCAGAGGGTGCAGCATTCTCCTGTCTTGTGAACCTGGCTGAGAAGGAGCATGGGGCTATGGCCACACTCTTTTCAGATACATAGCATGCATATGGGCATGGAACAGAGATTACATTCCCTTGTAGATTCTGGCTAGCCACTTGGCAGGAATGCAAAAGAGAAGGGAGCTTACACTCCTTGCATTCACTGAGGCCTGACCAGAATGTGACCCTAAATTAGGAACTGGTGTATACTGCGCGGGCTATTGGTTGTATAGAATGTCCTGATGTATCTGCTTGACCTTGTAAGAGAACTCACTCACAGGCACTAAACCAGGAGTTATCTGGGAGTGAGAAAAATGTGGTTGCTAAAGGAGTGAGTTTGGAGATGTTTATAAGTAGTGCATGGTTCAGTTCCTGTAAATAACTGTTCCTTAGATGGAATTTATAGATCCTGCTGCTTTCACAGAAAGGCTAGCATGGCTCTGTCCCAGCGGATGAGCTTATTCAGACTGCAGCTGTGCCACTGAAGAGAAAAGTATCCTCCCCAAACCTTGCACTATTTACTAGTTTGTATAGAATTACATGCTCCTAAATTGGATCACTTTAAAGAAGGGAAGGAACAAAGGACTAAGAACTTATTCTC
The DNA here is from genome assembly GCF_965140235.1 of Caretta caretta. Taxonomy (NCBI): domain Eukaryota; kingdom Metazoa; phylum Chordata; order Testudines; family Cheloniidae; genus Caretta; species Caretta caretta. The sequence goes on from NC_134213.1 coordinate 69,017,717, forward strand.
ATGAATATTGCCAAATGGACAACCTTAATGGCCAAAATACTTTATTGGTTCCCAGAATGGGGGCAGTGCAGGCTCCCACAAACTGTCCCCCTTATGACAGGTTTCAGAGTAACAGCCGTGTTAGTCTGTATTCGCAAAAAGAAAAGGAGTGCTTGTGGCACCTTAGAGACTAACCAATTTATTTGAGCATAAGCTTTCGTGAGCTTCAGCTCACTTCATCGGATGCCTCAACTCATGCAGCAGGGACAGTTAGAAGGGGGCAAAGGATGTAGTCCTGTGCTGCTTTTGGCATTTCTATTGAGGGTACTACAAGGATACTGCTCAGGGCCAGCTGTAATTGTGTGAGTGTTGTTCAGTAGCTGCTAGTCTACTAGAAAATGAACTACGACAACTAATTCATTTAATGTGTTGTAGACTACAGACTATCCATTAGATAGCAATAAATTTAGCTATTGCCAACGTGGGATTGATTTTGAAGTGGTGACTTATACTATGTCTACACTACGAGCTAGGGGTGCGATTCCCTGGTTAATGTACATATATTCTCACTAGCTCTTGTCAAGCTAGCTGGCGTATAAATAGCAGCATAGCCAGAGTAGCATGGGTAGCAGCCGCGGTGACACAGCTGAGCCATGCCAAGTATATATCTGCGTATTCATAGCCATACCGATCCATATTTCATAGAAAATGGGGGGCATGAAAACACCTTGACCTCATCAGGCATGCTGTTTACTCCCAAGTTTAGAGTTGCTCATAGTGTGTCCAGATCATTGTTAGAAGTAAGTAGAGCACACTTTTCTAATTAACAGAAGGTTACTTGCAACTGCAGGTATTTAAATCTGTACTAGTCAATCTTTGGTGGAGTTGGGAACTTGCCAAAAGAGAGAGAGAGTGGTTCAAGAACGACAAGCGGAATTAAGTGTCAGCAACTGATATGAAGGTGGTTATATTATACTGTCATAACCGTGCACAATTGTATTATGAATGGAAGACTGATTTTTGTATTTCAATTTTAATTGAGCTTTGAAGATTTGAATTCCATGGACATGTGTCTGAGTTTAATAACCATCATATACATGTTCAGATTCAATGGCCAAGTCAATTATTTCTCCAAAAGTACTTACTAGGATACTGTTGAAGGCACACAAATAGTAATGAAAACACACTCATGTATATACTGTGTGCTTCCAAAATTAATTTCTACCAACCTTAGCAGCATGCATTTTGTTAAATAATTATTCCTATGTTCTGAGGTGCTCATGTAGTACTGCAGCTAATGAATACTGTAAAAAGAAAAGGAGTACTTGTGGCACCTTAGAGACTAACAAATTTATTTGAGCATAAGCTTTCATGAGCTACAGCTCACTTCATCAGATGCATTCAGTGGAAAATACAGTGGGGAGATTTATATACATAGAGAACATGAAACAATGGGTGTTACCATACACACTGTAACGAGAGTGATCACTTAAGGTGAGCTATTACCATCAGGAGAGCTGGGGGGGGGGGGAAGAGGGGAACCTTTTGTAGTGATAATCAAGGTGGGCCATTTCCAGCAGTTGACAAGAACGTCTGAGGAACAGTGGGGGGTGGTGGGGGGAATAAACATGGCGAAATAGTTTTACTTTGTGTAATGACCCGTCCACTCGCAGTCTCTAGTCAAGCCTAAGTTAACTGTATCCAGTATGCAAATGAATTCCAATTCAGCAGTCTGTCGTTGGAGTCTGTTTTTGAAGTTTTTTTGTTGAATTGCAACTTTTAGGTCTAATCGAGTGACCAAAGAGATTTGAAGTGTTCTCCGACTGGTTTTTGAATGTTATAATTCTTGACATCTGATTTGGGTCCATTTATTCTTTTGCGTAGAGACTGTCCAGTTTGGCCAATGTACATGGCAGAGGGGCATTGCTGGCACATGATGACATATATCACATTGGTAGATGTGCAGGTGAACGAGCCTCTGATAGTGTGGCTGATGTGATTAGGCCCTATGATGGTGTCCCCTGAATAGATATGTGGATACAGTCAGCAACGGGCTTTGTTGCAAGGATAGGTTCCTGGGTTAGTGGTTCTGTTGTGTGGTTGCTGGTGAGTATTTGCTTCAGGCTGGGGGGCTGTCTGTAAGCAAGGACTGGCCTGTCTCCCAAGATCTGCGAGAGTGATGGGTTGTCCTTCAGGATAGGTTGTAGATCCTTGATGATGCATTGGAGAGGTTTGAGTTGGGGGCTGAAGGTGACGGCTAGCGGCGTTCTGTTATTTTCTTTGTTGGGCCTGTCCTGTAGTAGGTGACTTCTGGGTTGTCTTCTGGCTCTGTCAGTCTGTTTCTTCACTTCAGCAGGTGGGTATTGTAGTTGTAAGAATGCTTGATAGAGATCTTGTAGGTGTTTGTCTCTGTCTGAGGGATTGGAGCAAATGAGGTTGTATCATACAGCTTGGCTGTAGACAATGGATCGTGTGGTGTGGTCTGGATGAAAGCTGGAGGCATGTAGGTAGGAATAGTGGTCAGTAGGTTTGCGGTATAGGGTGGTGTTTATGTGACCATCGCTAATTAGCACTGTAGTGTCTAGGAAGTGGATCTCTTGTGTGGACTGGTCCAGGCTGAGGTTGATGGTGGGATGGAAATTGTTGAAATCATGGTGGAATTCAAGGGCTTCTTTTCCATGGGTCCAGATGAAGGGTACGGCCATTAGGGGATGAGAGCTGACTTAGAACAATGCTTCCTCAGCTCTTGTCCCCTAATGCCCCTACTCTACTTGCACTATGTTGATGACCTCTCATCTGGAAACCTACTGACCGCTACTCCTACCTACATGTCTTGGGAGACAGGCCAGTCCTTGCTTACAGACAGCCCCCCAGCCTGAAGCAAATACTCACCAGCAACCACACAACAGAACCACTAACCCAGGAACCTATCCTTGCAACAAAGCCCATTGCTGACTGTCCCTATGTTTATTTCCCCGCCCACTGTTCCTCACATGTTCTTGTCAACTGCTGGAAATGGCCCACCTTGATTATCACTACAAAAGCCCCCCCCGCCCATCGCCCCGCTCTCCTGCTGGTAATAGCTCACCTTACATGATCACTCTCATTACAGTGTGTGTGGTACCACCCATTGTTTCATGTTCGCTATGTATATAAATCTCCCCACTGTATTTTTCACTGAATGCATCCGATGAAGTGAGCTGTAGCTCACGAAAGCTTATGCTCAAATAAATTGGTTAGTCTCTAAGGTGCCACAAGTACTCCTTTTCTTTTTGCGAATACAGACTAACCCGGCTGCTACTCTGAAACCTGTAGTACTGTAAGTATCTGAGTGAATAAATGAACTTGCAATTACCATGCCATCTGAGTCACTACTGTGTTCTCAAAGCCATTGCACATATGTCTTCACTGGAAGCCAAATAATGGAGTTCTCCTGTAATATATATGGTATTAGTAACTTCAAGGTGTATCCTATTTCTTCCTTTTAGCCAGCATTTAACCAATGCCCCCATTGCTGAGATGTTATATCTATATGGAACATTGACATATTTTATTATATTATATAATAATGCTTGCTATTTAATTGTGTAACACCTTACAAAATGAAGAAATAATAATGCCTGATTTTCGAAGGTACTGGGCACCAGCAGCTCCCATTGACGTGAATAGCCTTAGAAAATTGCTGCTGTTTAAGTAATTTATGTTAATATCTTTTGTATGTTTGTTGGGCAATGAATTCATAAAATGAAAATATACAAAGTGAAATTTATAAAATGTAACCTTTTGCCAGCAATAGGCAGAACAAAGTGTGTGAACTACAAAAATGTCACCGCTCACCCTTGGGTAGTTTCACAGACGTTATCTTTGGGGAAAAGGCAGGTTTTGATGGCAAAACATTTGCTAAACATATACAATGCATCATCAGAAGACTTGGCCTTCACCCCTTCATCCCACTCCATTAATCTCCTAGCCTTTTTGTCTCCGCCCCTGCACTGACTAATGCCACAAAGTAAAGCAAAGGGATGGTGCCAAAGAGAAACAATAGGTCCATTACTGAAGAAGATAAATGTAGTGGCACTTCTGCTAATCTTAATTTACTCAGATTTTAGTGGGGCTTCTTTTGTCACATCATCCATCATAGGCAGACCTTAGAGAGAGGGAGAGAAGTAAGCAACTAAAAACATGATTCTTCATTTCAGGTATTTTGTGATTTCTTATTCAGTTAGGTTCAATCAATTGTTTCGCTCTTCTTGCCAACTATAAAATTAATTTTAGTGTTCATGAAAGGACCAACACTGGCAACCACAAAGGCTGGAGTATACGTATATTTTATTTACAGAACAGTTGCTGTATGGGCAATGGCAATTCAAGCTTCACCGTGCTGCTTCAGTAATGTACTTCCGCTTTGGCCCTGGGGAGTCACTTCTAGTGGTGAAATCTAATATTATGGCATTCAGCTCAGTGGGATTTCACATTGTACAGTCCACCTGTGGAATTCACTGCCAGAGGAAACCATCAAGTCAAATATTGTCACAGGATTTCTAAGAAGATTGAAAGATTTTATTGCACACTAATGACAGTCATAGTTATGCAAGCTAAAATAATAAGTGTAATCAAATTTCATGCTCCAGGGAGTACACTGATTGCCTGCGGGGCCCAGGAAGAATTCCTCTCCATACACTTACCTCTTATACTGCATCATTGAACTGCCTGGAGTTGTTATGGGTCAGGAAAAAAGTTTCTTTTGAAGCATCAGTGTTTGTCCACTCCTTGTGGCAGGATCATATAGACCAATGGTCCAATACATAAAAGAGGGCAATTATCTATATTTTATTTTCTAAACATGACAAATGAGGGAGAGGGAGGACCCCTTAATTTAGAGCAAACGGTTTGCATTAGATTCTTATTTAGTCTTAGTCTATATTGTATTCACTATTCTGTGTGCTATAATTACAATCCCCTGGTTAGTATATCTGCTTATAAATACTCCTAGAAGGCAGTTGACGACAATCAAATGCTCTTTGGAGTAGGTCCTCAGTTAATGTATGTTACCAGAGCTCAGTCAAGTTAATGGAGCTACAACAGTTTACATCAGCTCAGGATGTAGCCCATAATTATTAAATCCCTTTGTTTTCTGATTCATATAATAAGAAACCTCTACAAATATTTGAGGTCCGGGCATCATGTCACAGTGTGGACAGTACACTGAAGATGTAGCCACTGACGCATTTCTCTATTACTATGCCAGTCCTTTTTGTTCACATTTGAGGGCACTTACTGCCCATCTATCCTACTGACTGATATTCAATGTACATTTCAGAGTGAGGCATATTTAAAAACATGCATGTATAAGAAGTTCCACTCCAATGTATTTTGGATTCAGAATAGGATTTACTTTGTGTCCTGATATTTTGACATCTTGACCATGTCTGGTGAATAATAGATGTTGTTCATTTAATTTATTAGTTATTTACCAAACCACTTTAAGGGAAAAATACATCTAAAATAAATGTAAGCTAACCAACATCTTGGTCAGGTAAGAGGTTTTAAAAGTAAACCAAAGTGAGAATTTTCTGTGAAAATTGAGGACTCGTTCTTTAAATTATTCTGCTACAGTCATTTGATATCCTTAGCCCTAACCTGTTGATATACATTGCAAACCTGGGGATTTTGTCTCCTCTTGATCCATACACCCCTCCCACGCAAACCAGTCCCAGTAGCATTAATGTAGACACTCCACAACTTGCTAACCTTCAATTTTGAAAGTCACCAATGCATATTACTATATTGATGCTTCATTTCCTTTATCAAGGTTGGATCTGTGTTTTTTGTTTTAAATCGGTAAAGACTCCCATTGTCTTCATTGGGACTTTACTGTCTTGCTGAGTTGTGTGACCAAGATCAAGAGGTTTTGTCTTTTTTTTAAATGGGTGTCTTTAGGATCCTATATCCATATTCATATACTTAAATAGGTGGCTTGATTTTCAGAAGTGCTTCAGATGTCCCTTTTCTTTGGCCCCAATATGCCCCTTTTTCAAGCCCTCATTGTCCCCACAGTTTCTCCTCTCCAAATTTCTCTGCTTTCAGAGATCTCCTTTCAAGGTCCCAGATGAACTCTACTCTCCATCCTTCTTATCTTAATTGCCTAGTGTTTCCCACATTTCTCCTTGCATTTCTGGCAAATACATTTCTAGTAATGTAGCACTGCTGGAAGAGCTGCTTTCTGTAGCTATAGACAGCTAGGGGAAAGGACAGGCAAGACATCTACTGACTCTGGTTCATGGCTCTATTTTGTTTTTCCTGGCCTTCCCCAAAAAGGAAGCAGGTGCACGTGTGTTCTAGCAGGTACCTCAATAGCAGAAGGGCCTGATCACACAGTCAAGGATAGGGAATAGTTTTGAGTGGGACTTCCTGGGGGAGTGGCAGAAAACACCTCCACATAGTCAAAGTTATAAGGTATTGACTGTACTCTGAGGATCCTGCAGATGAGAGGTTTAACTGTTCCAGTTGTATATCTCTTTTTATTATATGTGATTTTTATGCAATTATAGGCTAAAATGATAGAAATCTCATGAAATCGCTTACCTCTGCCTTCTTATTCTTATTGTCCTGAAGCTCTGGGCATCCAAATCCAACAATCTTTTGAAATTCAGACAAGGAGGAATTGCTTGCCTTTGACGTTCTGGTTTGTGATAGCACTAAGCTAGCCCCTGAAGTGTGCTAGGTGATTTACAGATGCCTACAAATAAGTTCCATGTCCTGTGGGGCACACAATCATATCAAAGAACAAATTAGACAAAGGTGGGAAGAAGGATTACAACATAAAGCCAGATGATTGGGAACTGAAGTGTGACTTGGTAGTTTTTGTTTTTTGAAGGAGGGTGGATTTTCTAATAATGATATTGCTTATGTTTAAGTAGGGGTTCCTTTTTTTTAAGAAGGAAGTTGAAAGAGAAGGGAAAAGGGGGCAGCAAGGGGGACTGGGTCAGAAGTTAGCTTCCATGCATACGGTACAATGGTATGAATATGGTATGCCATAAAATTCCATGCATACAGTATGAATAGTTGCCATAAAAATAATAATTAGTTGTCACTTAGGGCCTGCCCAAAGTACATTCCTGTCAGTGGGATTTCTTCAATTGACTTTAACTGGCTTTGGTTCAGGCTTTCTGTAGTACTTGTCATGTTCACAATGTTACAGATATCTTGTTAATGGCTTGAGAAAGACAGATGGACAATGCACACATGATAAATGTATTGTATAACTTGGATATAAATATTTTGTATATGAGAGCCTACTGTAATTTAATTTCTAATCTAACCTGTATACCAAAATTGTCTGTTGCCACATAAACATTCCCCTGATATAAATGGGAGGTGTGTGTAGATCAAGAAGAGAATATAATCCTAGTGTTTGTGTGGACAGTATACATATGCATAGGACATATATTAATCCTCTCATACCACCAGTAATCAGTATTCCTGCTACTGTAAATAGACTTCACACCAGTAAAGTTTAAATTTCAGCATAATGGTATGAATTGTTAGCCGGACCCTTTTCCTCAAAGGTAGCTGATAGACAATATATCCTGGCAAAACTGAGTGATTAAAATGCAAAAAAGGATCATGGAGGCAATCGTGGTGAGTCACAATGACGGAGGGCAATGATAGTGACCAAAGAAGGGGTGGACTGGGCTGGGTGGGAAAAATACCTTAAACTGGGAGAACCGTCATCTCTCTCCTGCCACCCACTGGCAGTTAGGGTCAAATAGAAGTAGAAATGTTGTAACTCTGTGCTCAACATGAATGCCACAGCAGCTTATGTCAAGGGAGGTTTCCTGGTAATGGAAATAAATCATTGTGTTGCATATGTGCAGAGGAAAATACTGTGATGGAAAGACAGAAAATAAGATGTTAACTAGACTGGACTTGGAAGTGTAATTTGAGCTGAAGTGAAAAAGGCAGAAGTGAAATTAGCTGACTTAAGAAACGGAGGCATGTATTACTGAAAATGTAAAGCAGAGAGTCTAGCCTTCAGTAGGGTAGGCAGCTTCAATGAAATGTAGTTTTCCTGGCTATTGCCCTGTGGGTGCCCATCCAAATACCTAAAGACCAACACCGTGCATCATTAATATAATACAGATCTTCCTTTGCCTTTGCTAGGTGATATCTGTGCTACAAGTAAGAAGGCACAATCTAGAAGTTGTTAATATTAAAAATGGCTCGGATATTAACTGTTTAGCTACTTTTATTAAAACATGATCAAATTATGGATTCAATCTTGCCCTCCTTTGTACTCGGAATGTGGCTTAGTCTGTTTCATGGTCAGGGCCCAATCCTGTGACTTGCTGAACACCCTCAACTCCCATTGATTTCCCTCACGGCACTCTGCATCTTGTGTGAGGAACCTGGGACCTTGCATGACTTGGATGTGAGCTATGAGGCTGATTTAATATCTAAAGCCAAATTGGTTGTGCAGGCAGGATTACTTGGCGTGTGGGGAAGGAGAAACTGGGGGAATAGGAAAGGGAACTGCTCTCTTAATAGTTGCAGCATTCACGAGCTGGGGCATTTTTGTATCTCCCCCATTATCAAAACCAGTGTTGTCCTCTACTTCACATATTATGTATAGAGGAAATCTTGGACTCAAAACACTTGCTAGACTGTCAGTTTAAAATATAATTTAGTAGTCTAAACAGCATCTTAGCAACTGCTCCAGGAAGCTTTAACCTCAGCATATGCACGTTTGCTAGCATTTTGTTTTACAAAGACCAGGATTATTGCTATCCCTATGGTAATTACTTTACTAAGTACTGCGGGCCTGTTTCTCAACTGCCTTATACCTTGTGTAGTCATTTGCTACTGTCTATATCTGTGGTCCCCAAACTATGGGGCACATTCTGCTTTGGGGGGCACACGGTGGGGCCCAGGCCAGCCCTCACAGGGAGCAGGGAGGGAACACTACACTTCCAGCCCTGCTCCGCACCCAGACTCACTCTTCCCCCAATCCCATATAGCCCTCAGTCCTTTTCCACCCCCAGTTCACTCCTCTCCTAGCACCAGTTTCACTTTGTCCTCTGCCCTCCCCCCAGCCCATCTTTTCCCTCATTTCCTCTCTGACCCCAGACTAGCTCTGCCTCTGGCCCCAGCTCCTCCTGCATCCCCAGTTCCACCCTCGGTTCAACCTTCAGCCCAAGGTCCGCTGGTGAAGAAGCCTTAGATGTGCAGTAATGGAGCAGGAGCATGGTCCGATTCTGCTATTGATAATGGGGGGGGGGGCGCGTGAATGGAAAGGTTTGAGCACCACTGGTCTAAATGGTAGCACGTGTTGAATTTTGCTCTAAATTTGCACAGGAGTAAATGACTGTACATTGTGAAGGCTGTGGAGAACCAGACCCTGTGCAAAATGAGTACAAGGTAGGAATAAATCCTACCAAATCCTTGCACGGTGTAAAAGGGTACATAGGGTATCAGGAAAATGAAGCCTTGTATTTCAAAATCTGATTTTGTTCAAAGCCACCTTTGCCTTTCCTGTGGTCCGAGGCTGGTTGGGGGCTGACTCAATCCTTCGAGCAAGCTACAGCAACCACAAGGGTACTCTAATGTACACCAGCTAGATTGGTACTATTGGGGCCATTCCATCAGCCAGTGATCAGCACAACACATTGCACTCTAGTTCCACCCTGTTCCAATATGACCTCTGCAAATTGAGGGTGGGAGAGGAATCTTTAGTTGCCCCCTAGAGCGACGTTAATGTCACTGTGCAGCACTGTAGCAGCGCAAAGTGACCTTACTCAGCCATTGAATACCAGTTTTTTATGACATTAACATTTATTAAGTGAAATGGTGGAACATGTATTTAATGGTTTTTACTGAAGAAATCAGAATCTACATAATGGACTGATTTCTCAAAATGGAGAAGTTTCACATTTCCAAGGTTATGCAGTTGTTAAGGCAAAAAGTTCCATATTGCTTTTCTAACCAAGGCTGACTGATTAAGGGTGCTGGAAGGAATATGTTTTCCGTCTAGAATCTTAATTAGGTTGACTTTAACTCACGACAGGAGATTCTGCCAGCTGTCAGCTACTGCTTGGATCTCTTACTAATTAAAACTCTGAGGAAGCCTATGAAAGGTGCTCAAAAAGCTAAATCTCCCTTTAAAACACCTTCTGCACTGCAACAAAGATTGGATGACAGTGATATCCCAGCTCAGATATCTTGCCTTTTGCATTCTTCACTGGAAATAAGCCAGGTATGCCTTACCTGAATTTATACCTTGTTCACTCTCAGCCCTTACCTGTCATCTTTTTGTGAATTGGTTGAAATGAATCTCAGGTGTTCTACTGATATTTAACTTTAATATATTTCTGACATTCAGTCTCTCTAAAGTAATAAATATTGTTGATGTGGAAATATTTCTGAGTTCAATTTTGAGGTATTATTATTATTATTATCCAGGAATTTTAAGCATTTTGAACAATAAAATAGACACCATTGTGACTATCTTAGCATTCTCACACCTAATGGCATTACTGTCACACTTTGCTGTTGTCAACTACATGTGGTGACAATCAGAACAATGTAATGTATGTGAATATAGTTTCCGGGTTTGATGTAGAGGTCAAGAAAACAGGGAGACTGTGGGGTTTCAGGTGGACACAGATATTGGATGGAGCTGAGGCAAATCTCACTTCTGAGTGGACCTGCATCTGATCTGAATGAGAGAGTCCCCCAACCACATAACTGATTCATCTTCTTTCTGAAATAGGGAGGCAGAGATGATGAGAGAGGCTGATGCATGAGAAGGGTAGACACTCCATGAGGCCAGTCTCACCAGGTGTTTAGATGTGGAGTCCAGTGGCACCTTAAAGACTAACAGATTCCATAGACTAACAGATTTATTTGGGCATAAACTTTTGTGGGTAAAAAATGCACGTCTTCAGATGCACGGAGTTATGCCCAAATAAATCTGTTAGTCTGGTGGCACCTTAAAGACTCCTCATTGTATCCACAAAAACAGACTAACACTGCTACCCCTCTGAGAATTTAGATGACCGCATATAGATGTAGGGTGGTTCTTGCCTACTCATGCTAATATTAGGTGCCAGGATCCTGCGCAGAGCTGGAGAGTTATAGGCTGACTCATTCTGCTTACTGATCAGGTGGGTACTAATAGCTGCTAGCTAGGAATATAAAAAGATTTTGAGTGCCTTGCTGAGATAGGGGCAAAGGTTACGAAAAACTCAGCTTTTCCTAGCCAAGATCATGAGAAGGCTTAGTCTGAATTTTATACTTTGCTCTTGTCGTTTCAGTTAACAATAAAAGGAAACTCGGGAACCGGGCCGGTCCCCCAGACCAAATGGTGCCCCAGGCAAGGAGTGTCTTCAGTGCCCCTCCCCCTCCATTTGTTAAACTTTTGAATAGCTTACAGCACCCTGAGCCCAATGCCCCCCTCCTCCCAAGACCATCATACCAGGCGGTCACCTGGGTTGCCTGCTCCCTAAATCCAGAGTTCTAGTAACTTTTTAATTCCTTAGGAGTAAGATGAGACTGTCACTTATGTACATGTATATCAATGTAATGAGAACTATTTTAAAGTTGTTGGCGGTTTTTTAATTCTTTCTTCCCCAATTGAAGTAAAGATTTGTTTTCCTTTTACATCTGTAGCTATTGGGTTGGATTACCCTGGGTTTGTGGAGCAGATAAATGAAATTACTTTACAGGCAGCGTCGGGTTTTGAGTCCAGGCACATCTGTATCTCAGACGTTCTTGTCTTCATTTGAAAACATCTCTTTCCTAATTAAACAGCAGAAAGAGAAAGGTAGAGAGAGATTATTGGTAAAAGCATCACTCTAAGGCACTTGGAGGTGAGATACATACTCCTCCATATATTCATTGATTATCACCTAAGGACAATAAAATAAACTATTCAAGCACATTAGTATAGCACAATCAGTCTCTCAGTTTAGTGGTTTGAGAATTATTTTTAAGAGCTGTCACCTGGGAGTCTGTGTTTGGTACCACTTCATTTTATAAGCACTGATATGTATCCTAAAATTATTTATAGCAACCACGTAGGTTTCATGTAGCAAGTGCTAACCTTTATGGTATGTTGGGGTAGCTCCAAAAATAGATAACTTTAACTTGCACTTTTTAAATCTAATTAAAATATGCCAATTTAGAGCACATAAATAACTATGCCAGTATCATCATTACGTATTGCATGTGTTGTCATGTATTTGTCAATAATTAACCTGCAACATAGCCTTCCTCAAATGATTTTTTTCTTTCCATGTACAAGAAGGTGTTAGTTTTCTTTCACACACCCTGCTAAAGCTCTGCCACTCTCCAGTCCCTTAACAAGTTTCTCAGTGCTGCAGATCAAAATAGGACCATCTCACAAGAGATGTTACAGCAAGCAGATTTTACCTTTTGACCTGCCACTGTAACACACAAGGTGTTATAAAAATAGCAGTTGCAAAAATCAGCAGGCTGCCTTGAAAAGACACAAACTGATTTTGCGTGTGTGCATGCACGCTAGGAAGGAACATATTACAAGCTAGACCGTATCAATTTATTTTCTATGTAAATTATTTTTACACCACTTCACTCACTGTTTTTAATCACTTTGTGAGATACATTATATAGCTGGTAGAACCATTTTTAAGAGTCCGTGTTTGGCACCACCAGCAGCTTGGGTTGTTAAAGTGGCATAAAGTGAATGAGTTAAAAGCAGTACAATAAAAGTATGGATCTCATGGTAATTTTTAAATGTCACAGGTACTCCACTCATTTTCCCCCAAAGCCAGAGTAGTAACTAGAGAAATGCCACTGCAGCCACTTTCCCATCCTTCACTGATGTCAGTAAAAGCCTATGTCCTATCTGTTTATATGGCCCACTTCACAAACATTATGAGTTCATCAGCCCAGTAATGCTATGAAGTAAGGAAATATTATTATACCCCATCTGTAAAATGAGTAACTGGGGCACAGAAAGCAAAAAGTCCTAGTCCTCTGAACATATACATGCTTAGCTTTAAGCACCTCGATAACCTCATTGATTTCAGTTGGGCCACTTAAGTGCTTAAGTGTTTACATGCACAATAAAGCTACTTAGTTCAGCAGGCAGAAAATCACTGTTGCATAGAATCTATAAACATTCACCTGCCAAATAAAATAAAAAAGGATAATCATTCCCCATAAGAGATCATAAAAGAGTGAATATGAACCTGTCAAGGTTCCTTCCTCACTCTGAACTCTAGGGTACAGATGTGGGGACCTGCATGAAAACCTCCTAAGCTTACTTTTACCAGCTTAGGTTAAAACTTCCCCAAGGTACAAACTATTTTACCCTTTGCCCTTGGACTTCCACTGCCACCACCAAACATTTATCTGGGTTTATTGGGAAAACGTTGTTTGGAAACGTCTCCCCCCCCAAAAAAATCCTCCCAACTCTTGCACCCCACTTCCTGGGGAAGATTTGGTAAAAATCCTCACCAATTTGTATAGGTGACCACAGACCCAAACCCTTGGATCTTAGACCAATGAAAAAAACATTTAGTTCTTGAAAAGAACCATTTTAATAGAAGAAACAGTAAAAAGAATCACCTCTGTAAAATCAGGATGGTGAATACCTTACAGGGTAATTAGATTCAAAACATAGAGACTCCCTCTAGGCAAAACCTTAAGTTACAAAAAAGTTACACAGACAGGAATATCCATTCTATTCAGCTCAGCTTAATTTTCTCAGCCATTTAAAGAAATCATAATCTATTGCATATCTAGCTAGATTACTTACTAAATTCTAAGATTCCATTCCTGTTCTGTCCCCGGCAAAAGCATCACACAGACCCTTTGTTTTTCTCCCTCCTCCCAGCTTTTGAAAGTATCTTGTCTCCTCATGGGTCATTTTGGTCAGGTGCCAGCGAAGTTATCCTAGCTTCTTAAGCCTTTACAGGTGAAAGGGTTTTTCCTCTGGCCAGGAGGGATTTTAAAGGTGATTACCCTTCCCTTTATATTTATGACAGAACCACAAGTCCAAGAGGATGCTGTGTCACAAGTGGTGGCATGGGTTGTTCATAAACTGAATGTGCTCTTCTCATGACAGATTTCTTTGAAAACCAGGGCCTTGTCATTGGATTCCCCTGATGCTGGAAGCAGGGTGACACTTTTTTTATTTGTAAAGTCATATCTGAATTTTCAGGTGTTAGGACTGAAGTGGAAGGTGAAGTGCTTTCAGCACACCAAGATGAGGAAGGATGGTCTTGTGGGTTGAGGAACTGGACTAGAACTTTTGAAAGGTGGGTGACATTCATACATCTACCACAGTTGCTAGTGTCACCTTGAACAACTAATTTAGGCCCTAATCCTGCAAACTCTTATGCAAAGTCTCACCCTGATTTCAGCATCAGGGGAATCCAATGACAAGGCCTTGGTTTGGCAAGAAATCTGCCATCAGAAGAGCACATTCAGTTTCTGAACAAGCCATGCCATCCCTTATGTGACACTGCATCCTCTTGGACTTCAGGTTCATATCCCCCTTTTATGATCCCTTATGGGGAATGATTATCCCTTTTATTTTATTTTATTTGGCAGGTGAATGTTTATTGATTCTATGCAACAGTAATTTTCTGCCTGCTGAACTAAGTAGCTTTATTCTCCATGTAAACACTTTAAAAAGAGATTAATTTGCTTGGACAGTTTTTTAAAACAATAATATTTCAAATACAGAACAGTTGCTAAATGTATAATTCATCTTTGTAGCGTATAGCTCAACCATTCAGGCAATGTTCACTTCATTATAATGTGTGAGAATCGCCAAACAAAAAATAACCTATGGTAAAATCCAATCTAAGGTTTAAAAAAAATTGATTCTGGAGCAATAAATAGATAAATATATTAGGAGTAAGGAATGCTAGAAGGATTTGTGCTAGCCAATATTTTTACCCTTGTCTTAATGCAAGCTTACAGTATGGACATAGTTTCAGCTTGTGCCAATTTTACAAGAAAACTCTTAAGTTCTTGAAGGTGTTACTGAAAATTTCTCATCAGAAATATTTTAGCAAAATTGGTGGAGTAAGGGGGGCGGGGGGGAAGTGTTTCAGCTTTTTGTTCTGTCTGCTATACCCTCCTACTTTCTCTTGCTCTAATTTCAAGTTTAAATTACCCAGTCGTCAGCCCTGTTAAAAATAAATACAAACACTGTGTGATTTGGGTCCAACTGTAACTAATCTATCTTAAAAAGAAAAGGAGTACTTGTGGCACCTTAGAGACTAACCAATTTATTTGAGCATGAGCTTTCGTGAGCTACAGCTCACTTCATCAGATGTATACGGTATACATCTGATGAAGTGAGCTGTAGCTCACGAAAGCTCATGCTCAAATAAATTGGTTAGTCTCTAAAGTGCCACAAGTACTCCTTTTCTTTTTGCGAATACAGACTAACACGGCTGTTCCTCTGTAATCTATCTTAGCCACTTCCTAGGAGCCAGTGGGTCCCTTTGCTATCTTTCCTGTCCATCCAAGCATGTAACACTTTCAGAATGTATTAGAAATGCAAGTGTACTAGAAATCATCTACAGCCAGAGCTGGGAAAATAACTAATGTTTTGGTTTGCTGGCAATTCTGGAAAAAACACACAATGTGTGGGTGGATCAGAATTAAAAAGTATGACAGTGAACCAAAGAAGTCTGTTTCAAGTTCAGCTTTGTATTGCATTTTGTAACAGTCACAGAGAGAGAGAATATGTTTCTTTAGCCTGGTGTCTAGGGCACTCACCTTGGAGGTGGGAGACACAAATATTGATCCAATGAATGTTGAATTATTTATACAAAGTGGAACAGCTTCAGCAGGAGAGACCAGGAGAACCCTGCCCCCGAATAGGTTATAGCTTGGTGATTAGGTGATCATGTGGCATGCAAGAGACCTGGGTTCAAATCCCTCCTCTACAGGATTCAAACCTGGGTCTCTTACATCCATTATAAGAGGTGAGGAAAAGCCACCTACTTCTCTCTCTTCCACCCCACCCCACCTCCCTATCCTTTCTGCTAATGTAGTCTGAAAATATATATAGTTTCAGATCTGTCCAAAACCATTCAGTGAACTTGTGTCAAATTCATGAATGGTTTCAGGCTGATTGAATCTGCATTGTTTTGGCAAATAAGCTATTTTTAAAAATGCCCATCTTTATATAGAATTGAGCCAGCCTCACTACTGGCCTCTCCAGTTGTGATGCTACCATTGGGGCACTGCCTTACTCACTGAACAAGACTGTAAGTCTGAGGGTATGTCTACAATGAAATAAAACACCAGTAGCTGGCCTGTGTCAACTGACACTGGTTTGCAGGGCTTGGGCTGCAGGGCTATAAACGTGCAGCATAAATGTTCAGGCTTGGGTTGGACCCTGGGCTCTGGAATCTCATGAGGGGGGAAGGTACCAGAGACCACATCTACATTGCAGTATTATAGCCCTGAGCCCTGAAAGCCCAATGCAGCTGACACAGGCCAGCTGTGGGTGTTTCATTGCAGTGTAGACATACCCTGCAGGCTCCCTAGTTCTGAGACACCAAATCGGCTTGCTAAAGCTAAACGGAGGCACTGTGTTTAACAAGTGGTATGGGAATTTGTCAGCAATGGTTAATTTACTACAGAGCTTCATAAAAAGGAAGCACTGAGTTTAGCTAAATGACCTTCTCTTACATAGTCAAGGAGAAATTTTAGAAAACAAAAGTTACGTAAAAATTACATAGGGCAAAAAGATAAAAATAATGCAAATTATATATGAAATATTTTGAAGGTGCACTTTTAATTAACCTCCACTGTTAACATGGAATCCTGTTATCCAAAATACTGATGTCATTAAACTGATGGCCAAGTAATTTGGTTTAATAAAAGCTTTAATAAAACCCTTTTTCGCATTGCATTATTGTCCAGTTTCATCCTATTAGTGTTTTCATTAAGGAAAATTATTTTTAAAATAAAGAGAGAACAGTAAATACAGTTTATTCTTCTGTAATGTGAATGCATTTTAATTCTTTAGATATTGTTGCAGTGGCTGTCTATTTTGTTGCATATTTAGTACGACTGTATTTCTTAAAGGAAGTAGATGTTTAGGTGAGAAGGTCAAATGAAAATCAAAGCTGATTGGAATGAAGAGACACATTAGGAAAACGCTGATATCAGCACATGTAATGATACCTGCTCCTTTACCTTTCTGCCTACGGAATATGGGTACCTATTGGTTGTTATGAATTCCAGTAGCGATGGTGGAGTCTCAGAACATTTGGATAAGCTCCAGAAGGATCCTGTACTTATTCAAGCATCCCAAGTGGCTGCTAGATGTCTGATATTCATATATAGCTTCCTTTATTTATTTATTTATTTATTTATTTGCTGTTAAAGTTGCAGTGTTGATGTGCTTCAGACATTATCATTGTTTTCATGCTGGAGATCAGTAGATTTACAATGATAACTATGTTAAGATCTCTGTCCCTTCATCCCAGACTCAGTAGCTGCCCAGAAAGCTCCTCTGTCCAGTTAAACCCTAGCTAGTCTCTTATACTTTCGTATTCCTCTCCCTGATTAAACTGATGCTCCTGTCCATGGGCAACACTATCAGCCTAATTTAGACAGCCTAGGAATCCCAGGGCTTTCTCAACATGTGAGAGGAACCTGGAAAAGTTTACGTTGTTGAAATGGGTTTTCACTTGTAGGATGCTTCATTTTAGATCTAGAAGTAAATGGGAATGTTTTTAATATTTATTTTTCCTATTGTAGTTCTGTAGTTTCCATTTCTGTTGTAGATGCCCTGTTACATTAACCCATAGTATAAATGCTTAACAACATTAATAAGAGCTGTCTTTTTAAGAGGGTAAGAGTACGCCCTGTGGTGCAGTGATTGCAGGAGGGTCAAACCAGACTCCATTTCTGGAAAACCCTGCCTGTGTCCAGTAGTCAGAAAGAGCAGAGAAAGGATCCCCTAGCTGTGAAAGGTCAGAAATTGGGTCATTGTTATTTCTTTTCTTTAACTCATGCATAACCTTGTGAGATGACCTTTGGTGTTCGAAGGGGCCTGAACTCAGGATGATAAAAGTGGAGGAAGAGCTGGTCAGATTTTCTGTAGAATGCTTTTCATCAGAAAATGCCAAATCCATCAAAAAGGACACATTCCTGCAGGAGCATGTGGAATTCAACAACATCTTGTTTCCAAAACACAATAAAAAGAAACAAAGTTTTTTAAAAGCAAAAAGTTACTTTGAAATTTATTTTATATCACAAATTATAATGTAATATTTAAAATTTGATAATGAAGCAAAATATTTTGAATGATCAAAGAAATGTTCAAAAACATTCATTTTTTGGAAAATTTCAAAATTTGATCTTTTTTGTTCTGAATTTTCAAAAATGAAATTACAATACTCCCCATGAAACTGAAATTTCGATCCTTGTACAGCTCTAGGTAGAGGGTACGGCGGTGCCTAGTAGGGTTGCCAAGTGTTGCGGATCTCTTGTGACACTCCTGTATTTGGCATCCATTTCACTCGTTCCCACAGCACAGCTGTGATATCACGCATGCTGCAGGAATGCGCTGCTGTTACTGCTGGCAGCTTCCAGAGGCCACAGTGACATCGGCTTTGCCACTAGCTGGGCAGCTATGTGGTCTCTGTCCCCCTCTGCTGGATCACAATGGGAAAGGAATGGATAAGAGGAGTGACAAGCAGCAGTAGCCATTGATAAACGTGAGAGGCCCAGTACTGGCTGGTTTATAGACTCCGGCTCCACTCCAACCCCAACACCCTTTCAGGCCCCAGCTTTCCCCAGACAGTCATGCTAATATTCACCAGTCCAGCACCCCAGGCACCCACCAGCACCCGCCTACCTACTGACTGCAGTACAACCCAGCCACTGCTGCCAAATTTTGTGCAGCTGTGTGCCGTATCCCTGCAACTACTTGAGGCACCATGTGTTGCCTCAAGGTGGGAGGGCTGGACTAGAAGGGACTCTCAAGGTCCCTTCTAGCCCTATATTTCTAAGATTCTATTCTGTGATGTGCAAAATTAAGGCATTATGTATTAATCTGACACCCCTGGGTGGGTTGTCTGCATCATGGATCAACCCCAGAACTTTTGGTTCTAAATGTTTGATCCTCTTCTGCCTGACATAGAAGACTAGGGTCTGAGTGTGATGGCTTGTACTCATCAGCCTCTCTGCAGTCCAATTACTAGAGAGGGAAAGAGCACCACACTGTCAGCAAGAGTTACATACAAGTTGTATAAAATGTTACTGAGGTGCATGAAACTTGGCAGCTATTTATAGGCCTACCGACCGATACATTGATGGGCCAGATATCCAAGGGATTTGGAAGTTGGGGGGTGGAAGTAAAAATTTATCTTCAGATTTCCATGGTTTAGATTTGGTTTTAACAAAGGAGAATGGAGTCTCAGCTGGTGCAGAATTCCCGCTGCCCCCTTACATTTTTCTCTGAGATTTTCCCATTATCACCCCCAAAAACCTCTGAACTGTCTTAATATGTATTAAGAACAATAATCTACCACCATGATATAATCTTCCCTGATGTCAAGAAAGGCACAAAATGGACTAACTCTTGTCTATTCTCCCTATCTTTATTTTTTTTTTTAACTCCTTCACCTTGTCTAGGTGGACTGTAAGAGGCAGAGATGGTGTCTTTCTATATGTCAGTATAACGTCTCATACAAGGAGGCCCTCATTCTTAATGGGGCATGTAGATTCTGCCATAATATAAGTAATAAATAGTGCTAATTATTAGTAATTATGTCAAAAAGTCACAACCTATACTCATTTACCACAATCAGGAACATAAAAAATCTTGCATGTTTCTGTCTCTACCTGTGAATGCCCCAGTGCAATAAGTAAATTAAATTAATGAGGTCTCTCTGCAGGACACAAAATAGAGTTTTTTTTTATCTAGTGGTAAGATCAGTGAGGACTGGCAGCAAGGACTAGGGCTATTTGGAACCATTTCAGCTAACCTTATCTATAGAGTCATGTAGTTTCCAGACCCCTGAGTTTGTGTTGAGATTCAGTTCATTAAGATAAAAAAAAAAAAAACACACACACAATGCGAAACCATGTGAACTCAGGTTAATTTAATGTAAACCCACCAGAATCTGTCTGAATCCTCTCTTCCCAAAGCCTGCCATGCACCAGCAGATCTTGGACTGCCCATGTTCACTCCACCCTTTTTCTGGAATTCAGGGCTCCTTGCTAAACCTCCTTTATATTTTCTACCCGGTCTATTCTTATCCATTAAGTCAATGGACTACTCGGAGTGTGTAAAGTTAAGCATGTGCATAAGACTTTGCAGGATCAGGGCCTTAATACCTCCAGATATAGATGGTGGTTTCATCCACAGATATGCTCGGAGACTATAGGCTGGGAAAAATTACCTTATGTCTGTGTCCATTCATTTCTCTGTCATCCAGGAAAACAGCCAATCACAGTTCAATAGTGATATGCCTATATTATGCTCATTCACCAGCAATTGGAGTGTGAAAAATTTAGCACAAGTTCCACCCACAACTGGTGTTGGTATGATATATATATATTTTTTTTCAAACCAATTTTTAGGATAATTTTCTGTGTGTATTTCAAACCATATACACATATAGAAAATCATTATCCTAAAAATTGTAATAATATGAAGGAATAGAACCAAAACATGGCAATTATGTGCCTTCTAAAGAGGGGATGATCTAAAAATGTAAACATGTATTTTTCACTTTGAGATTTTTGGATTAGGAAAAGGTCACGTGAACCACTGAAGTAAAATCACTGTTTTTAAATCGTTCTAGTTATTATCCACTTGACAGATAATTGGTGTGTTGTCTAATACTGCAGATTTTGCTTTTAGAGGGAACAAAGGTTAGAATAAATGAAGCATCTATAAATAATGTGGTCAACATAAATATACTATTCAAGAGATGATATAATATAAGCACATTTAAAGAAGCATAAGAGGAAGGAACATGCTTTTGTATTAAGAATAGGATGAGATGTTAGTTAATGTGATATGAGCTTTGGATTGTATTAGACTCACAGGGAAATCAAATTCACATCTTGTTAGTGTGAAATATGATCACAGTTAGTTTCTTTTAGTGGGTTAAATCTGCTGTAAATCCTATACACTGCTGCTTGTTCCACTGATGTAAATCTCTCATTTCCCTCTGGAATGTTTGAGCATTATGTTGCATTAGATTCTAATAGCATACATTGTTGCTTTGCTCTTATGGAGCACAGGACAATGTTTTTATTACATTAACATCTATTAGACTTGCATGCCATAGACTTTGCTGTGTTGGTGTAAATGAACATTGTGGACTATTGTTCTCAGTAAAAAGAAAAGGAGTACTTGTGGCACCTTAGAGACTAACCAATTTATTTGAGCATAAGCTTTCGTGAGCTACAGCTCACTTCATCGGATGCATACTGTGGAAAGTATAGAAGATCTTTTTTTCATGCTTTGTGTGTATATAAAATACCTCCTCCCACCCCACTCTCCTGCTGGTAATACTTATCTAAAGTGATCACTCTCCTTACAATGTGTATGATAACCAAGGTGGGCCATTTCCAGCACAAATCCAGGGTTTAACAAGAAGGTCGGGGGGGACAAGGGGAAATAGGTTACCTTGCATAATGACTTAGGCTTGAATAGAGACTGGGAATGGCTAAGTTAATTGTATCCCATTTGCAAACGAATTCCAATTCAACAGTTTCTCGCTGGAGTCTGGATTTGAAGTTTTTTTTGTTGTAATATAGCAACTTTCATGTCTGTAATCACATGACCAGAGAGATTGAAGTGTTCTCCGACTGGTTTATGAATGTTATAATTCTTGACATCTGATTTGTGTCCATTTATTCTTTTACGTAGAGACTGTTCAGTTTGACCAATGTACATGGCAGAGGGGCATTGCTGGCACATGATGGCATATATCACATTGGTGGATGTGCAGGTGAATGAGCCTCTGATAGTGTGGCTGATGTGATTAGGCCCTGGGATGGTGTCCCCTGAAAAGAGATGTGGGCACAGTTGGCAACAGGCTTTGTTGCAAGGATAGGTTCCTGGGTTAGTGGTTCTGTTGTGTGGTTGCTGGTGAGTATTTGCTTCAGGTTGGGGGGGCTGTCTGTAGGCAAGGACTGGCCTGTCTCCCAAGATTTGTGAGAGTGTTGGGTCATCCTTCAGGATAGGTTGTAGATCCTTAATAATGTGTTTGGAGGGGTTTTAGTTGGGGGGCTGAAGGTGACGGCTAGTGGCGTTCTGTTATTTTCTTTGTTAGGCCTGTCCTGTAGTAGGTGACTTCTGGGAACTCTTCTGGCTCTATCAATCTGTTTCTTCACTTCTGCAGGTGGGTATTGTAGTTGTAAGAATGCTTGATAGAGATCTTGTAGGTGTTTGTCTCTGTCTGAGGGGTTGGAGCAAAGGCGGTTGTATCGCAGAGCTTGGCTGTAGGAGATGGATCGTGCGGTGTGGTCGGTGAAAGCTGGAGGCATGTAGGTAGGAATAGCGGTCAGTAGGTTTCCGGTATAGGGTGGTGTTTATGTGACCATCGCTTATTAGCACTGTAGTGTCCAGGAAGTGGATCTCTTGTGTGGACTGGACCAGGCTGAGGTTGATGGTGGGATGGAAATTGTTGAAATCCTGGTGGAATTCCTCAAGGAAAAGATTCCCTTGAGGAATCTCTTGGTATCAATGGACCCTTTTTTTTTCAGAAGGGCATAACACCTTTTGTTGAAGGTCAGCCCTTCATCTTAATTAATGCCTCTCTCCTGTCTGGTCACTTACACAGTCACAGAGACTCACAATACAACTGCTCAATGTGTGATACAAATGTTATAAGTGAGATTAATGTATTCAGCAACTCACAAGCATTCAATAAAGTTTAGACACTAAACACTTTTATAATTCTAATAATATAATTTAATTTTAACAATACTAACATACAGGTGATTCCAGATATGTATTTGTCAACATTCAGTTGAGACACTGGGATCTTGGCATGAGTTGGCATCTGATCTGTTGACATCACATGGGTGAGTAATCTTAAACATGAGTCAAATTCATTTCTGGTGTAACTCTGGAACTACATCAGGGATGAATTTGGACCATAATGAGAATGCAGCAGGAGGCTGTTTGGATTCACAAAAGGCTTTCAGAATCATAGAGAAATTTTCATTGCAAACATATTCCATGCTGCTAGAAATAAACAAAAACCATGAAATGAACTATTTCTGCTTAAATTATTTCATTGTTCAACAAAATGTGGCTTGACCATTTTTTTAACTTTTCATTTCCCCTCCTTTGTTCACATGAAATGATGACTTGTAAATTGCTTACTACAATCAAGGTTTTTAAAAGGTCTACTGTAAATTGTGGATCCCACTCCAAACATTAATACTGAAAAGCTTTCCCTTAAAAGACTCCTCTTTTTCATAGCTTTCTTTGTATTTATGTAATACAGAAGCTGGGGAATCACATTTTCTCTACCAACAATATCCTTTGCTATTCAACCTAACATGATGACTATTTTTAGAGTTAGAAACAATATAGCTATTTTAGCTTCCTTGTTTTTTTATGCATTGGTAAGACAAACACAGAATGGGAATAATGTTTAAGTAATGCAGCATAGCCATAAGGAAAAAACAAAAAGAACCAAATAAGTGTTTGTGGGTCCTGCAAAAAGAGTAGATCTTTCTTGTGGAGAAATAGTGAGTTTAAATAAATGAGTTTTTAGTGTCCAGAGTACATTACGTATCACATTATAAGGTAAGATACTGTAAAAGCCAACTTTTGCCAACTATCATCACACAGTCACCACAAACATTTCCTGTTCTTAGTATAATCTCAGACATTGGTCTGGTAACTGTTAGTAAATGCTGACTTTATAATGGCCAACATTCTGTTGTAGGTTAAATTTTCAGGCTACTCACTTGGAAGTGTTTCTAATTGTATTGTGTAACACTGACAGATCCCGGTAGTTGTCGGGCGGGATCGAACCTGGGAGACTAGTGCATGAGCCTCTACCACATGAGCCAAAAGCCAGCTGCCTCTTTGCTTAGGCTGTTGAGCAGACTCCTTAATCTCTCTCTCTAAGTGGTCTCGGTGCCACTAGGTGGGACAGAACACCACTCCCAGAAGGTGTGTGGGTTACAAGTGCACAGATTAAAACTGGATGATAAGGTGTTTTAAGCAGTTCCTGAAAGTTGTTACTATCACAAATAGTTTTTATACTGCAGTTCAATACTTAAGATTTCACATCTTTTACTATATACTGAATATGTTCCACAACAGGACCTGATTCACAATTGCCTTGCATTTTTTGTGTAGTCATTTACACTAGTGTAAACTGATTTGTTAGTATTTTAAACCCACTTTCCATTCTTTTTGCTCTGCTGTAAAGTACTATGAGATGCAATTGGGTCCACACAATATTCACTTTGGGTGGAACTCGTACTGTACAGAGCATCAACAGCACAAAGCCTGTGCATCACTTAAGTCTCACTTTAGCCCCAGTGCATAAGCCTGGTGTTGGCCCTCTCTACAGGTTGAATTTCACCCATGCAAAGAATACAAAGGAAAATGTAAGTGAAATGTCATCCTAAAAATGATCACATAGTCTGCATTGATCTTACAGGGATAACCAAATCAGCCTCTGGTCATCTTTTCTCCATGTAGAGTGGAGAGGGAAAAGGTGCTGAAAGAGAAAAATGAGACTGAGAGATCCGTGTTAAAGATAAAATAGGAATATAACCTATGTTTTGCCACAAATTCATGGAAGCATTAAGTAGCAAACAGAGACAAAGTATCCGACCATTTTCCATGATGGTACCCTACTTGTCTACAAGCACAACAGTTTGATACTTAAGTTCAGTGAAAACACGATGGGCCTACATTGTGTGGTTGATCAGACAACCTTGATAAAACCAGGCCCTCCCCCACAAAGAAGCTGACTTTTTATTTATGGCATGTCCTATCATTGAAGCCAGAAAGAATATAGATTCTGCACTTGATGGCTCCTAGTGTCCCTCAGCTTCTTAGGTGTCCTGCCCAATGGATCCTGGAAGGATTTTCATACCCCATTCTTTACAGTCTCAATCCCTTGACCATTTTTCTCCTGAAGGCTCCTTATTGCCTTTCCCATTCCTGGTGGTGCCTCACTCTGGCTTGTTGTACTACTCTTTTTACATCTTCTGTCATTTTACCCACTAATCTGTGGATTCTCATGTCGCCTCCCTACTGACTCTTCAGCCTCGCTCCTTGAAGGCTCTTTATATTCCCTCCCCATTCCTTTTGCACTCTCAGGCCTTCCTTAGGAAAACCCATACTTTCAGATACTTAAAACTGAGCAACTATTACAACTAAAACTGAACACCGTAAACCAGGGGTTCTCAAACTTCATTGCACTGCGACCCCTTTCTGACCAAAAAATTACTACACAACTCCGGGGGGGTTGGGGTAGTAGAGCCTGCCTGATCCCTGCCACCCTTGGGGTAGTTGGGAGGGGGCAAGCCAGAGTCCAAGGACTTCAGCGCCAGGCAGGGGGCCTGTAATCTCAGCCCCACTGCCCAAGGCTGCCGCTCTCAGACTTCAGCCCCGGACAGTGGGGCTTGGGCTTTGGCTTTGGCACCTGGCCCCAGCAAGTCTAAGTTAGTCCTAGTGACCCCATTAAAATGGTGTCACGACCCACAGTTTGAGAAATGCTGCCCTAAACATTTCATGGTCCCTCTTTTTCTTTTAGCAGGTATGGGCCTAGCTTGCATTAAGGAATTCTGGCAGGCCCAAGATTCCCCTGCACCCCCCCAAAAATGATATAAAACATGGAGGACCTGGGCTAGAGGAGAAAGGGTCAATCTTCGGGTTGTTGAGATCTAGGGGAGGGAGCAGGAAGAATCTAGTATCAGAGGTGTGGCATACATTTCTGCCTGTTTATGTCCCTGGGTAGGAGGCGCTTAGAGTGGCTACAGTCTAGGCCTTGTACCAGGGGAGGATCTCGAACACTGCTTGGAGATGAGTTGAAGAGAGAGTGCATGAGCTCCTGCAAGTCCTGTTAACTTGCAGGAGGACAGAACTCCTACACTGAGAATCTTACAGACCAATCTAAGTACTGACAAGGATCAGACAGGCAAACACTGAAAGACAGAGGATGATGAGATATCTTACAGAGATTTGGGAAGGGCTTATGCCTATCCAGGTTATTAGACTGGGGACAGGTTGCTCCTTTGGGACAAATAACCCATCCTAATATACTGAAATTCTTTGATTCTGTAAGATGACCAGAAAAAAATATAAGAGGTGTATGCCTTAGCCTGCAGTATGTCACTTGCCTCTCAGTCCACCATGCTAAGGCATCATTACTGAACGTGCTGTATACTCTTGCATATTAAGAGATGCAATGTCACTCTGACAAGGAATCCAGAGGTGAGTAGCAACTTCTATCCTTTCACTCATTTTACAACATAGGGCACCCCATGTTCAAGGAACCCAAGATATCTCTTCTCTAGATTAATTTTGTCTCTTTAAAAGTGCTTTTCTTTATTTCAAAGTCATTTGCCTGATTATTTCCTGTGTAGAACCATAATTTGTTTTAATCATTTTATTGGATTGAAAAGATCTATACAGCCAGGAACACCCAGCTTGGCATAAAAGCCTCAAGAACTCATTAATCCTTTCAGTTATTTTTAAAGCAAGCACCAGAAGGAACTGCAATCAATACCAAAGGTCACTTCACATTAAAAGTATTCCAATGAGCTTAAAATTTCAGGCATTTATCTATTACGCAGTTATTGCTGATGAAATGCAGGATAGAAGTCCATACATAAATTTGCATGAGCAACTTCCTGTGTTCCTGTGATATTGATAGGATGTTGAAGGTGCACAGATTATTAGTTAGATACCAGCAGAACGTGACAAATGGGGAGTTAGCAGTGCTCATTAATACATTGCTAATGTATAGTACTATTGAAATAAACCTCTTCAGATCAATACTATTACTGTTTGGCAGTGGCATCCATGTGAAATGAGAAATGAAACACTGTCACTGAATAAATAGTAATAAAGACGTTATTGCAAAGAAATGTAAAAAGGAGTGTGTGTGTGGGGGGGTCTCCCTCCATTGAAATGTGCATTGTAGCTACTAGGTGCTATAGCAACATTAAATGCCTATTTTCTGTTAAGATATCTAAATTAAGAGCTTTAACATCCTGATTTTTCTTCCTTCCCTTGTCCCAACTGCCCAAAAACAAATTCAAAGTTAAAAGGTTCTATGTAATTCTAAATGCAACAGGAGGCTTCAGCAGGATGGGGGATGATTTAATGATCCATACTTACACAAGTTCTGTAGCCCTGGTCCTGCATTTTGGCCCTGGCCCTGGCCCTGGATGCTGCACCTGTGCAGAACCCCATTGCAGTTTTGACCTGGTAGCTTTCTACTTTTATGACCAGCCATTACATCAGCACGCAGCCAAAACCTGTTAAGTAAATAGCTTCCATACTTGCTGCCACTGCTCTTACAGCAACCACACATTTGTGACGTATATGCAAAACAATAAATCATAACCCCTTCTAATCCCAAACCATAGCCCTACCAAATGTTTTGGGGCCAGTGAAAAACCCCAGTGGCTAGGTCAGTCTGCAGTCCAGGAAATTCCCTCTTGGCTCCAGAGGAGATTCCCCTATAGCCAAAGCAAAAGGGGAGCCTCTTCTGTGCACATCAACCTATGAGTTAAATGGCCACACTCATAAAGTATATGGCGACAGGGGGAGGACAGCAAACAAGTGTAGACTGTGCCATACTGCACTGCACCATAGACTCAGAGTCCGGAGGAGATGAGCAGCACAATCAGATCCCCAAGAGCACCAAAGCTGGATAATATCAGAGTTACCTGAGGGAGGGACAGGGGAGAATCCCACCCCTTTCATGGGCAGACCAGGAATAACGGTGAATGGGGTGATTCTCACCCCTGCAGCAGAAGGACTCCAGCTGCAAAGGACCCACTCACGTCAGGTGTCATTCCATCATGAATTCTACAAAACAAGTACAGTGTTGCCACTTCTCATATCAGTATTCTTCCCAAAATGTAGTTGTTGGAATCAGGAGATTTCATAAGAATCTTAGAAAATCTCCAAAAACCCTGAGGTTTCAAGTAACTTTCTGGGCCTCTTGGTTACAGAGAAAATCTTTAAAATGTGACCTGAGGGCAGCTGAAAGGCTCAGAAAGCAGAATAAAAAGGACTCAAAACATATATTTTTTGTCTAAAAAGTCACAAGTTTTAAGAGGGTGGTAGGAACCGATTCATGGGTTTGGATGTTGGGTTGTATACATATACAAAAATGAGTTTCATTTACATGGTTTTATGGTAAAAAGAAAAGGAGTACTTGTGGCACCTTAGAGACTAACCAATTTATTTGAGCATGAGCTTTTGTGAGCTACAGCTCACTTCATCGGATGCATACCGTGGAAACTGCAGAAGACATTATATACACACAGAGACCATGAAACAATACCTCCACCAAACCCCTGAAATGGCATTCCAGTTTGGGGCTGTACAGTTGAGTGAACGTAGCTGAGCATATAATCCTTTTAAAGTACGATAACATCTGAAATACGAAGAAGCGTACAGTAGAGCAACACTGTGAGAGAGTTGGAACATCTAGCAGTGTCCGTTTTCCAAAAACAGCCCTTTAGCTCCACATGCATCCCTGCTGCATGTCAGTGTCTCAGTTTCTATAGTGTCTCTCGGGAAAAAACCTAGCCATGCATTAGTCTCTGAAGTCAACAGCAGCCTTTGCAAACACTGCCTCATTTCTAGGCAGATAATTTTCAACAAAGACTGTGGCATCTCCTAGAGCACCTTTTCAGAATGCCCCTTTTAAAATATGTCATGTTTGCTTGTTTTCTAATTTCCTCACAGTCCGCATTGGCAGACAGCATTTCCGTAACAAAGAAAAAAAATAATTTTACAAATTTAATTGTAGGTTTAATTAGAAAAATACGCTTCCCCAATCTTGAGCAGTACGAAAGCTGGTCCAGGGCCAGTTTAAGGCATCAGCATTATAAGCTCAAGCCTAAAGCCCCAGCTCCTGAAGCTACATAGTTATGTTCAAATCACAGGGGTTTTTTTTGGTTTGTGTTTTTTTTTTTAAGTAAATGTCTATTCATGCCGGTTGCAAAAAACAATCAAACAAAAAAACGCTTCAAAAATTGCTCACCAGTGTAACCAATGCAGTGATATCTCCCTGGGTCAGAAGAGAAACTTGAACCCAATGCTCTGAGAGGGACAAACTGCCCTATGTATCTCTAATGGAGTGTTCTTTGTAAGACTGACTGCTGTGGGGTGCCCTGCCAGTACCACCCAGCAAAGGCCTCTGGGTGTGGACCATCACCCAAGCTAATACATGCTTCCTGCCGTCCTTTGGGGTGGAGGGGGGGGGAGTCCCCATGCCACTGCCCCAGTGCTGCCTCTCTGCAACAAGAGGGTGCTGCCTGTCACTGCTACTTCAAGTCAGTGACAGAATCATGTCATATTTGGGGGGGGGAGGCATGTCTTGCTGTGCCTAGTGCCCAAAATTGTCTTAAGCTAGCTCTGAGCTGACTATTTCAGATTCAAGGTCTAAACAGTGATATAGGCTGGAATCTCACCCTGCACAAAATAGTAGGATGAGCTTAATTTATCACATTGTTGTCTAAGAATCATACATTATGCTAGGCCATCTTAGATCTGTTTGCCATAATTGAATACTGGATACTATACTGTATAATAGTCTCTAACCTAGTCATCTGCCCAAGGCATTGTGAGATTTATATACAGCTATTCAGCTCTAGTTTGTTTTAATGATCAGGTAAACAATATGAAAAATATGGGTAGATTATTAGATTCCCCTTAGACTCGCTGCTGTATTTTTATTGCTCTAAGAACAGAAAATGAAAGGGCCAGATCATCAGCCCTGATAAAGCTCATGCCAGCTCCAGTGGCATGCAGCAGCTTTAAGGCTGGCTCCAGTGGCTACTGAGGATTCCTCCAGGGAGAGGGTATCTCCAAGTTGCAAAGAGCCAGACTTGCCACCTCTATATCACAACCCCTAGTGCAAGGGCTATGCCTTGGAAAATGTCTGATTCTGCAAGGTCCCGAGTGGTTCCTAATGTCTGTTCTGAATCTGAGGCCTAGTCTATGCTACAGAGCTAGGCTGACGCAAGGCACTTATGTCGAGCTAACTATAGAAGCAACTACACTAAAATTTCACTCCTGCCGCCGTAACTGCCCGTTACACTGAAGGCTTGTACACACTACCACTTATGTCAGTATAACTTACATCGCTCAAGTAGGGTTGCCAGTTTTGGTTAGATCTATTCCTGGAGATTTCATCACATGACATAATCTTTAATTAAAGGTTAATCTTTAATTCCTGGAGATTCCAGGCCAATCCTGGAGGGTTGGCAACCCTAGATGTGAATAAGCCACCCCCCCCCGAGTGACATAAGTGACACTGACCTAAGCGCCAGTGTGGACAGCGCTATGTTGGCAGGAGAGCGTCTCCCACCGACGTAGCTACTGCTTCTCGCTGAAGTGGTTCTATTATGCCGACAGGAGAGCTCTCTCCCTTCACCTTAGAACATCTTCACTGGATGTGTTACAGTGGCCCAGCTGCAGCATTGTAGCGTTTCTAGTGTAGTCTAGCCCTCACTTAACTTCAGCTCCACGAGAAGCGTCGGGTCAATGTCGATGTAGCTAGGTTGGCGCAGTGCCAGTGTACTCACTGCGTTGCTTACGTCGATTGATACGGGCTGTCAGACGTCGTCCCACAATGCCCCACGCTGACCGTACAATCGAGACCATTGCTACTGGTGAGGATGCACACCGCCAACAGGAGGAGTAAAGTGTAGCCGCGCACAAGCGAAGTCATCGGTGGGAAGGCTGTCTGCTGATGTTAATTAGGTCACCTTAATTGTGTAGTGTGGCCATGCCGCGATTCTGCCTCCCGCCTCATAATCACTGTGATTTATTTTTTGATTTCCAGTAGCATCGAGAAGCTCTCATGGAGAGCAGGGCCGCATTGTGCTAGGCACTGTATAT
Organism: Caretta caretta; assembly: GCF_965140235.1. Taxonomy (NCBI): domain Eukaryota; kingdom Metazoa; phylum Chordata; order Testudines; family Cheloniidae; genus Caretta; species Caretta caretta. The sequence continues at coordinate 69,048,801 of NC_134213.1, forward strand.
ACACATAGTGAGTGGCAGTGTAAGCTTTCCAGGCAGGAACTAAGTAGACAAGACAAACAAAGGTGGAGGAGGGGATGGAGGAAACTGGTGCAGAGGTCAAATGCCTCCCCCAAGGTGATACAGCAAGTCAGTGGCAGAGCAGGGAGCCAAGTCTCCTGAATCCCACTAGACCCATGTTGCATAAATCCACATGATGAATGTTAAATTTTGAAAGGAAAAAATAGAATGTAAAACCACTGTTTTCCTCAGCAAATTATCTCTGCATGTTACTTTCCTACACCTGCCAGTGATCTGTGTGCATACATCTGCTTGCAGTCTGTGTGGTACAAACCTACCATTAACAGCTGCTGCAAAGGAGGATGACCATCTTCATGATGGAACCTGGGATTGCTTCCTACTGCACAGAATGAGCCTCTTGCGTGAAGTTTTCCTTGGACTGACTCTTTCTTTGGAGTAGAGATTCAAATGGTAAAGTGCCCTCAACTAGAGGTTAGGGTGCTCGGCAATTTGCAGTTTCAGGCCCTTTGAGAGTAAACTTACTGAACATGATTGCTAGAGAGGTTTGGGAATTTTTTGCCTTCCTCCTTTAAATTACGTTAGAATCCTCATCCCTTTTTTTCATCTGCTCTCTCAAGCTGCACTCCTTTCTGTGTGCGACTCTCAGCAAAATACTTCCCACATCACATACTCCTAGCTTCACATTTTTTTTTCCCAGTCCTCCATTCTCCTGATTTTTTTAATGGAACTCCAACATGAAACCCAATAACCTTTATTTACCACTTTGTTTTAAACAAATGAACAACAAGAACTAAACTGGCTGTTGCATTGAGTTGTTTGTTGCACCAGTTCCAGTTCAGGTGGACAGGGTAAAATGGTCTATCTGCCATTTGCTGAGGTGACAAAGCAGATGAGAGGTGTAGCTATAGTTTTGTGCGTATTGCATAGAAGCATAATAAAAAGTAGACGACTATGGGTAAAATTTTCAAGGCACCTAAGTGATTTAGGCACATAAGTCCCACTTTCAAAAGTAACTTCAGTGTTTAGGAGCCGAAGTCTTGACATTCCACTGAAGTTAGGCGTCTAACACGCTTAGGCAGTTTTGGACACCTCTGTGCATCTTTAGGTATATAAATACGTTTGTAAAACTGACCCAAAGTGCCTAAATCCCTTTTGAAAATGAAACGTAGGTTTCCAAGTCAAGGTCGGTGATTTTGAAAATGTTGCCCTCTAGCTGTATTGTTAAATACAGAGGACACAGTAAATAAGCCTCTCATATCTTCTCCCATGGAATTTTCTTGATCCATTGCTTGTTTTAGTTTTTCCCCCATGTCACAGTACATTACACTGGGTTTAGTGAGGGAGGGCACTTGCGCTGATACTTTCATATCTGGAAAGCATTGTTTTAGCCACTAACAGTCTAACTTTTCTGCTCCTGCATATGATTTTGATACTTTTGTAACTGAACAACTGCAGTAATTTAGAAAATAATCAAAATAGAAATAACAATAATAAGTGATGGTTGTGGTTTTTTCCATTTACAATTCCTTTTCGCTTCACCACATCCTACTTAATTGGGAAGCACTTAACCAGGATGACTGCTATATTGGGACATCTCCCAAGAAGCCACTTTACCCTAACAATAATGAATGGCAATGATTGCTGCTTAACTGAGACATTAGTCAAAATTCAGCTTCTATGAATGTAGTCATCCAGTGACATGGGGTTAAGTGGTGTTTAACCAGGTGGTAAGTAGGGTACAATTCTAAGGTCTTGTCATTTAAGATGGAAGTAGCCAAATACCTGTTTTAAAGGAATAAAAATATAAAGGAGTTGACATTATTTTGGATTTTTGAATTGTTAATTCACTATAGTATTTTGTTTGTTTTGAAGATTTATTTAACACTACCTCTTAATTGAGACAGCTGCTTATCTAGGATTCTAGGGGACTGTGTGCTCCATAAGGATGGCCTGCTGTCAACTGTTGTTCGCATTCTTGGCTGTCCCTCAGCTGCAGTTAAAAATAATTTACCTGCTCGTGTATGCAGGACAAAACCTTAACCCATCTTGATCCCCATTAGAGGAAGTATGACTGAGAATGGATGGAATGTAGTGAAATCTGAATACTTTTGGGTCGAGTTAGGTTTGGCCAATATTGCATGGGGAGAAACTTTCTAAAGCAAAACAAAGATTTTCAAAATGTGGCGTGGGTGATACAGTAGATGGTACTGTAGAATGACCTAGATTTGAACCAGTGCCCGGGATATTGCTATGGGCCACAGCACTATTTTAGCTATTGTCTTTGGGGAGAAGAATAAAACTTAGATTTTGGGTGTTTAGAGATTGAATAGTTTTTAATTACATGTGCAGTGATATTAGCCATACTGTGCTGGCCTAATTCATCATAGATAATTGTATTCTGGCTGCATAATTTTTTATTTAATTGCATTAAAAGAGGTTCCCAAACTGTGGTCCATAGTGGGCAGTACCCTATTGGTGGTCTGTGGTGAGTTGGCTGCTGGCTCCTCCTCTTCTTAGTGTCCAGATGCTAAATTGCACTAAAAGCAGCTAATATATATAGAACATTTTTCTATTATTTTTCCATGTCATCATATCACTGATCACAAATGGGAATGAAATGCAATCCATGAGACACCTCTTTAGATATGGCCCAGGGTATGAAAAAAGCATGAGACTCTCCAAGATAAGAACATTTCACTTTATTCTTCCTTGCTTCTTGCTTTAAACTATTGTCGTGTTGCTGTTGCTATGGCTGCTTCATGTCATCCCAGAGACAGCTGTATCTAGGGTATTTGATGAGTTGAATATGATCTACATTGCCTGAACATTAGGATGTGATTCTGAAAAACAGTTTGAAGCTTGCTGAAGGTGGGAACTGGGAATGCAGACCCAAACTCCATCTCTTCACTTATGTCTGTGCTCTGTCTTGCTCCTTTAAATACTCCATATGACTAGTTATGTTCTGCCAGAGGGGCCTGAACACCCTGGGCAGCATAGATTAAGGTAACTGGTTTTGTGTGGGAGGAGGGAAAGTTGCCTCCTTACTAGTGTAGTTATAGATGTTCTGCAGCCTGAACCATGTGAAGTGAACAATCTTTTTTCCTCCTGCTTTCTTAAAACAACTAACTATAAAATGATAATTTTGTTGTTATCCTGGTGTCTACTAGAGGTAGTGAGATTGGGGGGGGGGGGGGGGGGAAGTTGAGCCAAGCCTGCATTTATCCTTTTGTCATGCTCTCAAGTCAGTCCTGCCTGGTTTGGGGAGGTGAAAGGCGGAGAAGAATCAGCTTGGTTCTTCTAAGTTAGTCATGCCACAGGGACTACCATCTCAGCAATACCTTGTTGCACAGATGTGAAACCCCTGGGATACTTCTGAAATTCCCACAGGAGCACCCGACAATGTCACAATACCCCAGAACCAAACCTTTGGCTGAGTCATCCTCTGCGCACACAGAGCCATTGCTCTAGACCTCTGACAGTGTTCTGTGTAGCCATATTTGCTTCAAAGTGACTTTTAGATACACGGTTAGCCAAGGTCATACACGCAAGCTTTCGAAAATTCTGCTTTTCATAACCAAGAATCAGGACTTCAGTTTTATGTCTCATTCAGAAAAGAGGGGTGTAAGAGCCAAAGGAATTAAAAGAACAGGCTCATGTTCACCTTTTTCCTTGTTGATAATGTTGTTTTTAAACTAAGAAGCTTGTGAAAGTGACTTACATTTTTGACCATGTCTATAATAGCATCCAAGAGTCCAGACAAAGCTGCACAGCATGCAGAAAAGGCCACAGTCATTGGAGAACCATCATGATTATATGACCAAATTTTTTCAGTTTAAATGAGCCAAGAGTTTACCAGCTCCCAAGTTGTAATTATAAATATAGACGGAAGACTTCAATGATTTAAATACATTATGTACCTGTCTGCAAGAACTTTCAGACAAATAGTTTCACTAATCATTCATGTCAGCTAAACAAAAGCTTAATAGTTTATCTTCGTGGAACTCAATCTTTTCCCATCCATACAGGTAAAATTGGAAAATTTTGTAAATATCCATTTTAAATTTTCGGTTCTCCAAGTAATGATTTTTTTGAAAAAAAAATATTTTAATTAAGAGTTTAAAACGACTTGCTGTGCTGTATTATACATGGTTAATAAGAAAATCCCAAACATTTGCAGTAACATCATGGAAGTGGAAATGTACGTGACTTTTCAAAACTGGGTGAGTAAAATTAGGCTGCTGAAGTCAATGTTTTAGGCACTTAAATGCTAAGCACTTTTGAAATTCCAGTGTTGTCAACTCTTACAATGTTGTCATGAGTCTAATGATTATTGTTTTCCTTAAAGCCCCAGCTCCTGGAGTCAATTGAATATGTGATTATTTCAGCCTTCATTCTTAAAGAAAATGTATATTTTTAGCCCTCATGGTTGTGGAGAAAGCTTCAAAATGTAACCCAGTGCACCTAATGGCTCAAAAAGCAGAAGGCAAATAAAAAGAACACCAAATCTATTCTCTATATACTCTCATGATTTTAAAGCCAATCTAATGATTTTTGGTGAGCCTGTGTGACGGGTTGGATCACAGAAACCCCCTTGGAGTTGCCAACTGATGTGCGAAGACTACTTCTGCCCCTGCTTTCCCTGCCAGCTTGGGATTCGCCCATTTTCTCCAACACAGACCTAGGTTCTGAACCATGTGCCCCAAAGCTGCAGGCTTAGCAGAAAGCAACTTAAGAAGTGTTCCTGTCTTTAACACTCAGATGCCCAACTCTCAATGGGGTCCAAACTCCAAATAAATCAGTTTTACTCTATATAAAGCTTATGCGGGGTAAAGTCATAAATTGCTCGCCCTCTATAATACTGATAGAGAGGTATGCACAGCTGTTCTCCTCCCCCCCCCCCCCAGGTATTAATGCATACTCTGGGTTAATTAATAAGTAAAAAGTGATTTTATTAAATACAGAAAGTAGGATTTAAGTTGTTCCAAGTAGTAATGGAACAAAGTGAATTACCAAGCAAAATAAAATAGAACACGCAAGTCTGTGTCTAAGAAAACTGAATACAGATAAAAACCTCACCCACAGAGGAATTCCAGTAAGCTTTCTTTTACAGACTAGGCTCCTTCTAGTCTGGGCCCAGCAATCACACCCCCTGTAGTTACTGGTTTCAGAGCAGCAGCCGTGTTAGTCTGTATCCACAAAAACAAAAGGAGTACCTGTGGCACCTTAGAGACTAACAAATTAATTTGAGCATAAGCTTTCGTGAGCTACAGCCACGAATAAGCTTTCGTGGGCTACTTCATCCGAGGAAGTGAGCTGTAGCTCACGAAAGCTTATGCTCAAATAAATTTGTTAGTCGCTGAGGTGCCACAAGTACTCCTTTTCTTCCTGTAGTTACTGTCCTTTGTTCCAGCTTCTTTTAGGTATCCTTGGGGGTGGAGAGGCTATCTCCTTAGCCAGCTGAAGACAAAACGGAAGGGTCTCCCTGGGGTTTAAACAGATTTTCTCTTGTGGGTGGATACCCCTCCCTCCCCCTGTGTAGAATCCCAGATGGAGTTTTGGAGTCACATGGGCAAGTCACATGTCCGTGCATGACTCGGAACTTACAGGTAGTAGCCATTGTTCACATGCTTCCTTGAACATCCTCAAGCAGACTTCTTATGTGGATTGGAGCATTCCAAGATCCATTGTTCATTAAGTGGTTCTTGATTGGGTGCTTAATTTGCACATTCCTTTCTCAAGAAGCTAACCAAATGATTTACAAAGGCTACTTAAAAATCAGGCCAGTGCATAGCCAATATTCCTAACTTCAAATACAAAAATAATACATGCATACAAATAAGATTAATAGATTCAGTAGATCATAACCTTTACAGAGATATGTTACATGGCATATGTAGTATAAAACATATTCTAATTATGTCATATATACATTCATAAGCATATTTCCATAAAGCCTTATGGGAGGCACCATCACAGCCTGACTCATGATTTTTGAATATTTGGCATTGGCAATACTGAATTCAGGCCTTTTATTAGTGCCTAATATGGGTTTATGAACCTAATTTTTGAGCTCAACAGTCAAACTTTGCCACCCCCACTCCACCCATCAGGTTTCGGTGGATCCCAGGTCCCGTCAATCAGTCATGCTTGGGTGGCCTTTGCCTCGATCCATCATGTTTGTATGTACTTCCAACAATCAGGTTTGTGTGCACAGTGCATGAACTTTGTTATAGTGTAATTGACAGCTACAAATAACTCTAAATATTTTCTGTTGCACAAGTTCTCCTAGAGGTCCACCACTCTAGAAAGTTTTTTGTAGTTAAACAATGTTTTCTAAAGAGATATCAGTCAATGAAAAGTAGGGCTGCCAAGGAATAAATATAGTCAGAGCTTAGATTTAAAGACTCCCGGTCTTTAAAACATTATTAAGAGAAACCAAACAGAAATTACATAGAAAATCCAAAGCATGTAAAAACTGAGGCTGTGGGAGTTTTCACAGCAATTGACCACCTACTTTTAGAGAATAACGGGAATTTATTCCCCATCTTAGATCCATTTTAGAATGCAACCCTAATTATAGAATCACTACCAGGCATCTCCATAATATAAACTTAGCTTTCAACAGCTTTGATACTTTTTGATTTCCACAGTCTTTTAATGACAAAGCTAATTCAGCCCTCCTTTTGCTCTGTCAAAGTGTAAAACTAGTGGCTTCCTCTAGACCTATAACAATAATAAAGGTATCGTTTTTAATTATTTACTCTCTGAAACAATTAAATTCATGGAGAAAGATACTACTCAACATGAGTAAGGGTATGAGCGTCTGCCCTAAAATATTACAACAAATCACTGTATTTTCTCTTCAAATTTGACAGAAGCATCGGCATAAATGTTCCTCAGTCACAGAGTTCCTGATAACAGTGAATCGATAAGTTTTGATCCAAGGGTAAACATTTGAAGCTTCTTTCTCATCTTATTTACCTGTGAAAATCAGGAATAACTCCAGAGGTATAAAATTGAGTTCTGCCAGTGTAAGATCAGAATTGGACCCTTCATATATGTTTCTTTTGAAGGACAAACATAAATTTTTCACATTTTGGGCCAAATTCTGCCCTAGATACACATCAGTGGGAGATTCATATTGTTTTGACATTTTGCTACTCTGTGGTTGGGTGGGAACAAATAGGCCACCTTTAAAATTCTTTCTTCATAGCTAAAACTGAATAAAGTACCTTCACAAGGGAAGAAAATGAAGTAGGGGATTTTGATAGAATTGGGGATTTTATGTAATATTCTGAGGAGTCCACATGCAGTCTGAACATGGATGTCATTGACAATGATAACGTTCTCCTTTTCTTCATCTTGTATTTGTACATGTTCATTAGTAACTAATTCTGAGTGTGTTTAAAATATTGTAGCGAGCAATTTTTGAATAGCTTCAGTATTACAGTAAATATTACCAGGTTATCTGTTGTTGTGATCATGCAAGCAAGGTATTGGATTAGATTTTATTGATTTTTGATACACAGTTTGCACTGGTTGAGCAGAAGTGCCCACAACATAATTGCAAGGAACAGCAATAAAGAAACCTTTCAATACATCCCCATATATTGTAAGGGAATGCTGGGTCCTGAGCAGCAGAGATATATTGGAAATGCAAACCATCAGCCTGACTGCACAGTCCTGAGTGCCTGCTGAGAATGGGAGTTGAGGTGCTCAGCACTTCTCAGGAGGAATGCAGCACCTCACAGTATCAGACCATCTGTGTTAGACAAGGAAAGCAATAGAACACTTTTTTGAGTGTAAACCATAGTGCTGCATCTCTGTGTTTCTTCCTCATAATTACTGCCAGAGACAAGAATGTGGCAAATAGGAAAATTGCCCATGAGCAGGCTTAATGAAATCAGTGATTATGAACAAATCTGGTAAACTTTTACTGGCACTACAATAGTTACAGATTCAATATTTGGAAATACTTAATTTAGTTTTGGGTTTGGTTTCAGTTCTAGGCAAAAATTTGGGCAATTAAAAAAAATTAGATCTGAGAGGATGATTTTGCACACTTTATCTAAGAAAGCTTTGTTCCTGAAGTGTAAGCACATTGTCAGCACTGCTAAAAAAATAAATTAATATAATAAATGAAGAATCGCACACTTCATTGCTTGTGTGGGGAGAGCCGTAGACCCAGCCAGCCCCATGCCCTCACTCCACCTGGACCCACTCAGCTGGGTCCTTTGCCCCCACTCCAGCCAGGGCTTTCACCCACCATCTCTGGCCTGCCCCTCAGCCAAGCTCCTCCAGCCCTCGCATGCTGGGTTTCCATTTTCATTTAAAACACTGGAAAACACAGAGCCCTGCATGAACAGTTGAAGTATGCTAATGAACGTGGCCTGTAATTTGCAATTAACTTTAGGGGGCTGTGTTAATAAGAGTGACTCTACGCTACAGAGCCTGAGCTCCAGGCTGAGCCATACTTCAGAGAGCTGTCTACACAGTTATTTTTAGAGCACTAGCATGAGCTCTGCTAACCCAAGTTTCTCGACCTGGGCTGGAGGGCTTGCTGTCCCAGACTGTGTTGCAGACGTACTCTGAGGAGCACAAATCCCATTGATATACATCAGGAAAAAGTGTGTTCCTAACCTGAGTTAGCTAGCATGAGGTAAAATCCTAGTGAAGTCAAGGCAGTTCAAAGTTTTGATGCGAGTTTGCAGGTAAAATTAAACCTGAGGCTCCCTCACCATCTTTAACTTGACCTGATAACTCATGGGAAAGTTACAAGCTCCCTTGTCTTCACGAGGATTTACCTCACATTAGCTAACTTACTTACATTAAGAACACCTCCACTTTTTAAAAAGCTAATGAAGACAAGGCTTTTGACTATAGGATCTGCCCCTAGATTAAAAAAAAATCTATTACAATTTGTGAGATTATACACCCCATATTCCTCCCTCCAGTGGGGTCAGTTGAAAACTGAGTGTCCACATTGTTAGTAAGCGGTTGAATCAAACATGATTTTGGTGTATTGTATTATATCAGATACATTAAACAGAAGCACATACACATCACCATTTACACAGTCCCTTCATATTTCTTTATAATTTTTCAATGATCTAAAAAGTATATTTTGAATTACATAATATTTTAGAGAATTAATTAAAATATCCTTCTGTTATACTTTCCATTATGCTCTTTCTAACTTTGTGGTGGGACAATTGGACACTGTTTGATTGCTCTGGAAGACTTGTTCCTGTCTGGGTTGTTCAGATTTTCTTTTGTTGTGCTAATCTTGTGGAGCTATAGGTGTTCCCAGGGAAAGGAGGTGTAAAGTTTTGATGAGTGACTTTTTTGTGCCACTTTCTTCCTGGATTTTTCATGATGAATGTTGCTTCTAAAATACATTTTCTTTCTGTTACTGACAGATGTATTGTAACAGTTCTTGATTTCTGTGACTTATTTGCGTATTATTTCCCCCTTATTTGAAGGAGGAGCTCCTCTCTGAACGAGTCAATGACGCTTTGAAAAAGATGTTTCCTCTTATTACGGTTCAGTACTTGGCTTTCCTTCTCTTATTTCTTGCAGTTTGGCTGAGTGCAGTATCTTACAATTACAAATTATTTTATATGGCTTCCTCCATGCAGCATATCACAAAATGTTTTACAATCATTTATACAAAAAGGGATTATTAATTCGGGGAAGGGTCACAGTTTTTGCACACAAATTTCATTTTTTTTTCTTTTGGAACAGCACACCAGAATGCTGCAATATGAATGTGACTAGTAAGGAATTTGCCTTTATACTGAAATTCAAAGCACTCACATTTTGGGGAATTACAAATTGGAGATCAAGATGCAAGTTCAAGGGAATGTGCAAAGGATACTGAAAATTAGGTTTCAGAGTAACAGCCGTGTTAGTCTGTATTCGCAAAAAGAAAAGGAGTACTTGTGGCACCTTAGAGACTAACCAATTTATTTGAGCGTGAGCTTTCGTGAGCCACGAAAGCTCACGCTCAAATAAATTGGTTAGTCTCTAAGGTGCCACAAGTACTCCTTTTCTCTTTGAAAATTAGGGTGGCAGGAGTTATGGATACAATCACAAGGATTTGTATGTAGTAATAACTTCTGGATTTAAATTAATAGGTGTTAGAGGAAAGAGAGATTTTTAGCATAGCAATGTGAAATATTCAAGTGTAGGCCCCTGCTCCCATTGGTCTTTTTCTGTCTCCATCTTGTTCCTGATCAGCTTGAGTTGAAACCATGCTGCTGTCCATCTGCGCTTGGAACCTCAAAGGGCTTGTCTTATACCTAAAATGCTACAGCAGCACCACTGCAGCACTTCCATTGACCTAGTGCTGTCTACAGGGGAATTTGGGTCAGTTTAGCTATGCCACTCAGGGATTTTTCACACCCCTCTGCAACATAGTTAGGCTAACCCAATTATCTAGCATAGGCTAGGCTGAAGAGTCCCAGTGTGAAATTGTAGCTCATCTCAAGCTCATGCTGAGTCCCTGGAAGTCTTCATATTCAGAGGTCAGGTTCTTTTCCTAGAAGAATGAATCTGTCATTGGAAATGGTGGCATCAGCAAGTGGATTGCCCTGGAGGTTGTTACCTGCATGCAGGTGCTCAGATCTGTGGTTCCAGTCGCAGGCAGAGGAGGTGAGAAGGCTAATGGAATGGAAATGTGAAAGGACAACCCTGGAAAGGTTGGGAAATTTGGTTTGTCTGTACCACAAAAATGTGACCGACCTCCCTGCCCCCCCCCCCGCAAAAAAACCCTCTTCACTTCCAGTATAATATTCCATGAAATTACTTTCCCATATGGCAGAATGGTAACATACTGCCACCTACAAGTGACGTGCCTGCTTTTGAACTTTTACCACACATAAGAGATTATTTCTAGAGTTATTGCTAGATGTTCTATCCCCAGCATTTCAGATAATCTGGAGCTCCCAGAAAATGTACTTGTTGAGGAAAATTTCAAGGAATCATTCCCACAGGGACTGTAATGTAGCAATGTAGAAAAATTCCTGCCCTATTTGTGTGCATATGGATACGTCCATTTTGAAAGGCAGTGTATCTTCTTAAGAGTCCACTCCTAGAAAGATTTATGTATATTCTTGATTTTCAGTTTCAGTCCATGAGTAGTCCCACTGAAGTCAACAGGACTATTAATGGACAAAAAGTTAAGCATGTGTGTAAGTGGCAGGATCCAGGCCTTAGATTTGCTACCAAGTTTCCTTTCTTAAAGCTCTTTTCACCACTCTATCACAAGCTGATAAGTGCAGAGACAGAAATGCAAAATTACAATAGATTTTCTGAGCATTATTTTTTTCTGATGAGAAGATATGAGAGATGTTCCAACAACAATTTTAAAAAACCTTATTGAATGCCTGTGAGATTCTTATCAATTGACTTAATAAAATAAATAAAAAAAATCAAGATGTTCTAATGGCATAAGCATAAATATGTTTTAAAAACATTTTAATATTAACATTTCCAGTGCTTTTCAAATATCATCCTCCCATAAAACAGTGTTGGGGTTCTTGCTCACTCAAAGGATTTGAGCAATGAGTTGAAGTCATTAACTCCATATCAGACTTTGTTTCAGGCTTAATTGATTGTTAAGGGATATTATAGAGTAGTCATGCTCTAGGAAGTAATGTGCTAGAAATAATCCTCTCTGAAGAACTGTACAGCTTGATGTACCCTGCTGAAGCAGGAAATGGTGACCCTTATTAAACAGATAAAAGGCCTGTAAAAGAAGTTCATTTTGTATAGATTTATTTTAGAAACATGATCAAGCGCAGAGCAGTAAAAAAAAAAAGTATCAATAAAGACATTAGGTAATCTGAAAGTTAAATGCTTTTGGGCTTTGTATCTCAAGTACAGAACAACTCTGAGATTAGATTTTTGTTTGTTTGTTTTACAGTAGAGTTCAAGAGGAGCTCTGAACAATAGTTCAGTAGTGAAGGGCTTGTGAAGTTGAAGGTGCTAAAGTCCCAATTCAGGAAAGCACTTAAGCATGTGCTTAGCTTTAAGTTCATACATACATTCCATTGACTTTAGTGAAACATACTTAAATTCTTTCCTGAATTGTGGCCTAAGAGGATACATTTTAGTGTGGTGTGGATAAAAGAGTTAAGTAGTTTGAGTTTAGCATGACTGTATTATTTGTGCAAAGCCACTGGTGTGTTTATGCATGTCATCCCAAATGCATGCCAATACAACCGTTTTGTCGCACCACACCATCATGTATTCTAGATATGCCCCATATTTCATAGAAAAGCTATTTTAGAAACATTTTAAAAATCGCTCTGAGTGCTGATTTACATTTCCCTACAGCTGTAAAGCTTGGCATCTTTAGTGCCTTGTGTCCAACCATACAGGAAGAGGAAACTGAAATTTACCACGAAGAAATTTTAGACATTTCTAGAGATGATCTCTCAAAACTTTTGCACATATTATGATACTTTTAAAAATTCTAATATCTTGGGACCTACCATTGGAAAGAAAGGCTCCTTTCCTTCTTGTGATTTATATCTCCCATTTCTAGCCCTAATTGGTCAGGAGATATCAGACCTTAAACTATTCACTACTCCAGGATTAAGTATTGCCTCAAAAATCTTTGCTGGGTGACTCCAATTTGCATCCAGCCAATGAATTGCCTTTGCTTTTGTCTGCCACAAATTCCATGTGTTTTGAGGCTTTTGGGTCTCTTAAATTTACTACTGAATTCATGACTGAGGTGTAGTTATAATCTTCAGTAAACTGTTCTTTGCTAGAAACCCAGTCCTGCAAAGTGCTGAGCGAATTATCAAACACACACGTAGCTTTAAACATGTAAGTAGCTCCACTGAAGTCAGTGGGACTAATTTTATGCTTCAAGTTAGGTACATGCATAAGTACCTTGCTGAATCAGGGCCTAAATGCAAAATTGTTTGCAGAATTGGCCCCTTAAGCCCTGATCCTGCAAATACTTAAGCATGCGTTATCTTTACTCCATGACTTCAATACGACTACCCATATAAGTAAAATGGTGTACATGCTTAAATCTTTGCAGGGTCACGCCTTACACTATATAGAATAAGGATCATAGAGTGTAGGTTTCAGCTGGTTGCATTAATTTACTGGAAAGAGTCTTTGGATTTGCACGTTTATTTTTAGAATTGTGCAATTTGCTTATTTTGGCCATTTGATTCAGTTTTATCATTGATTTCTGACCCTTTGTCAAGGATGCAAACCCCACCACCCATTACATGGAGATAATATAGGACCTAATCCAAAGCCAATTGAAATTGATGGAAAGGCATTTATTAACTTTGGATCAGGCCTATAATGTGCACGGAGGCTCAAATGAGAAATGATTGACTTTACATATTTGGAACAAGAGAGCTACATTATGCAGCTTTAAAATTTGAATTACTTAAAACTTCAAGTACACTGTATAAAACTTTTTACCGTGTGTGTGTATTAAATTAAAAGGATTTTCATTGGAGAAGTAGATTTGTAAAATTGCTATTATTCCTTCCACTGTTAAAGAAAGAGGGTAACACTCTCTGAAGTTAACAAGATCACTATGCTAATCATTTCTTCCATTATTTCCATTTATAAAGAGCTACATCTTTTTATTGCTACTGCTATTATAACTGTTTTCTCTAGGGTCATTTTCAGGAACATATTGAGAGTCAGTCCAAAGATACGTGCTACTGAAGTGCATATGAGACTGGCTTGCTCTGAAGAAAGGAGGTATGTTAGGATGAGCAGAATCTGATCTGAACTAGCTTGGTCCCCAAAGTCCCATTCTATTTTTAATGCTGAATGATATTTGCAAATCATTCTTCTCTCACAGATATGTAAGGCTGATTTTCAGAGGCACAAATGGAATCTAAGTGCCCAGTTCCACTGATTTTTTTCAGTGAGAATCAGATGCCTGAGTTTCTGAGGCTCCTTTGAAAATCCCACCTGTCATTGTTCAGAGCAGCAGCAGCAGTGTACTGGATTATGCAGTGTTGGGAGCTAGGAACGCTTGAGATTTACATGTGCTTATTATTAATGTGGGTCTAGGTCTGGCCTTGTGGAATTTACTTAGGCCAATATTTTCAAACTTGGATGCTTAAAGCTAGATATCTAAATCAATGTTCAGACCCATAAGTAAGTGGCCTAATTTTCAGAGATACTGAAAATTGCAGTTACTATTGATTTCAACGAACAAGACAATGCTTGATGAGCAAGACTCATGCAAGGCAATTCTGAAAGGGGGCAACTTAGCCATGCAGGAGGAAAATCAAATTGTCATTGCTAGACGCTTTCAGAACGGAGGAATTTCTCAAGCTGAATATGAGCAGAGCAGAAGTTCTTGAAATGCTGCCTCTGCTTAGGGCATCCATGTGGCCTGGATGCTCTTAGACAGTTGAGTGCTCAGTTTTAGGGATTAGTAAGAGAGCATCACTCACTCCAGGTTATGGTACCCAGCTACTGCCTCTCAGATGAGTCCCTGCACCACTCCTGAACCCTAGCAGGAAGCCATGCAGGGTGCATGTGGTAACTGCTGGGCAATGGAAAGAGCCAACAAAGTCCCAGGAAACATTCTGACTTTCCACCAGGGTAAATGCTTCCTTCCTCCTCTCTTTAATTTTGTTTTAGCATGTAGCACGCTAACTTGGTCATATGTGCTGCAGCCAGCATGGTTCACAGCCAGAAATATCCACCCAAGTGAGTCTCTTCCTTTGTCCTATCTCCTGCCCCCCACCAACAGCCTCACTGCAATCTCCTCAGCCATTGCATTGAACTGCTTCTCATCTCCATGCTCGCCTCCGTGTTTGAGAGTAGGGATGTAGTTAATTAGTTGTGCAGATGCTTGTGCTCTTAGTTACCCAAGTTAGCAAAAGTCCAACACAACCTTGAAAGAACTGTGATAGGGGGTCTGAAAGGCTTCTGGTAAGTTCTTTGATGACAATGAGCTGAAAGATTCCAGAAAAGGAAGGAAATGTTTATAGTTGAAATCTACTGAAAGGTGTTTTCATTGATTAATGTTAATGGGATGAGAGTGCCATCCTTTCTTTGTCATTGTTTAGCTAAGGGGTCACTGAGTAGGAGTGATGTGGAAATGGGTGGACTGAAAGAAGTGAGCTTTACCTTTCTGACTGCCACCCACACCATCCCCTGGGACTATGGGAGACACTGTGACACCATTGGGCCTTCATAGTCCTGATGAAACGGAACCGATGACACTACCATCTCCACCAGCTTTGGCTAAATCTGGACCGCCACCTGGAAGTAACACTTGGGTTCCTGCCTTCACCTCGTGCAAGTCCTTTTTCTTCCCCACCTTATTTCTTCTTTTTCCTGTCTTTCTCTCTTTGCTTTCTGTCAAATAAGAGGGCTGTTGAGCAAGCCAAGACAACTGTATCTTTTGCAATACTGCTTTGAGCCTGTAACCAAAGAGACAGATGAAAGCAATGCTGTATCTTTAATAAAAGGTTAAAAGGCTTTTTAATGGTGATTGTTACAATGGAAGTTGCCAGCAATAACCTGATGCAAACCCCAGACCATACTTAACTGGTTAATATTATAACTGTGACACACTTGCTTTTCAACCCAACAATGGGGTGGAAAGAAAACAGTGGGGTGATAGTCCACTGCCATTGAAGTCAGTAGCAAAACTCGCATTGACCTCAAAGGATATGTCTACACCGCAATTAAAAGCCTGTGGCTGGCTCAAACTAGCTGACTTGGGCTTGCGGGGATAAGGTCGCATGGCTGTTTAACTGCAGTATAGACGTCCGGGTTTGGGTTGCAGTCTGAGCTTTGGGACCCTCCCACCTCACAGGGTCCTAGAGCCCAGGCTCCAGCCTGAACCCAGAAGGCCAGTTTCACGCAGTGAGTGGAAAGCTTTCCCTGTGGCTGCTGGCTACACCATACCCTGGACATCACTAAAATAGAAGCACTTGTCTGAGTGGATGGGGGGTCTGAGTGCTTTGAAAATCCTGTCTGAGCAGCCAGCTCCTTATCCGGGCCCCAGACCTACTCTCTGAGAGCACTCAAGGGAGTTGTGTATGATTGAGGCTATTCTGAAAAACTGAATACCCAAACATGGCCTGACTCTATTTGGAGCATCCACCAGACCGTTTTTCACAAATCAGTGGTGATCCTAAAGCCCTTCAGTCTACTTTTGGCTGTAACAGGATTCTTCTACATGGCTTCATCAGATATGAAGCAACTTTTGCATGAGCTAAGCTCAAGCCAGGTTAGTGTGAATCTGGCTACCCGGGCTGGGAGGCTCTTTCCCAGCTACAGTGTAGACATACACTGGAACAAAATATTATTTTTTCCTCATAATAACTACTAGATTTAAAAAATTAGATAATGTGATTCGTCTTCTCTGCCATGATCCCATTAGTGAGATTATTAATGAACTTCATGAAGCAGGAACTAAGGTAACCCACTTAATCACAAGGACTTCACAGTTTAAGTGTCAGTTTAATTTACCTTTTCTTCCCTCTAAACTATGCTGCTTCAGCAATTCTAGTCTGTCTTCCTGTTTCAGAAGTTTTTCTCACATGTACCTATCAATGCAGAAGAGTGGTCTTGTGACGCGGCCGGGTTTTCAGCTGGTCAACACTTAAACACCTCTCAACAGAATTATCTATTGGAGGATTTTTAGTTATTCTTGTCAAGTCATTTCCATCCTACATTCCTTTATTCCGTAAACATAACAAACAAAAGTAGAGTATGTTGCAATGCGTTTTGTAGAGCTTAGCTGCTCATTTCACAATTACCCTTGCTGCGAGTCATGTAGTTTAGCCCCTGTTTTGGTGGGATGGTTTTGTATCCACCATTTGGGGGGTATGGTTATTTTATTCTCTTTCTAATGTTTGCCACATTCTAGACATATCTCTGCATACTCTATCCCTGTCTTCTTAAATTTGTTACTCAATTATTGGACTCTATGTTCTTCTGTTGTGGAATATGCAGGGCAGTATATCCTGTCAAAATGACAGTTTACCGATAGACACACTTTGATTTCCCAAAGTTCTGTGGAATTGGCAGCTGCTATGCTAACTGTTTAATATTACCAAGCATCACGGATCACCATTCTTGTAGTCAGGATACCTATGTTTGTAAGCCACCTGCAACTGGGAAATCAGAAATATTTTTGTTTTAATGGGATTTCAGCCTTCTTCTGTGAGCAGTTGAAATAAATTGCTTTTTTTAAAAAAAGTATGCCATATCACATAAAATGGGGTTATATGCAATTATCCTGTGGCATGTGAAATAATGCAGTCTCGCAAAATGACATGTGGGACGTTTGGGAGCCAGATATTTGCTTTACCTTAGCCTTGCGGATATCAATTTAAACCAAATCCATTGCCCTCAACTCTTTTACAAGTTTTTGAAAGGGTTCACTTTGGATAAGCAATTGGGGGTTATCTGAAGTATTTCTTTGGAGTAGGCACAATTTTGCCAGGAATCTTGCAAGAAGAGGCTCTCTTCTAACGTTTCTGGGTTTTTTGCTTATGATCAGGCTGGAATTACCATGAGAACAACCAGGAAGTGTAGGCGCATACAAAAATACATAGTGGTAAAATAAAACATTTTCAAACCTCAAAGTTTCAGTCTGGGTTGCCTTAAAGTTTGATTGAATCTTCAGCAAGTTCTGGTCCAAACAGTTTCACACATCAGCCTTAGTGCTGATGATCAAACGCATCAAACAAAAACCTGGATTACGAGGTTATGGAGAGGATAATATAAAAAACTCTGCTGTGATTCTCATAAAACACAGGCTGAAGAAAATGTTCTAGGATCTGGAGACACTTAACTGTTTTATGAAAACATAGCCATTACATACACCATTTTAGATCAATCTTTAAATGGAGAGTAAACCGGTCTGAACTTTCGTGGCTTAATATAATATCCATCATTTTGATTTTATCAGTGTTTGACGTATACCATCATTAATTAACCACCCAGACAGTTCTACCTCATTTGCTAGGACATTAATCCTGTAGGAAGTCATGCAGTGTTCTGTGGAAAATGTGCAGGTGTCCAATCAATACTGTCACTTTATATCTTCACAAAACATTAAAAATGTCATTATTCAGGAGAAGAATGTTAAAATAGCATCATGCAAAATAAAAAAAGAAGATATTTATCACTGCAGGGTGTTTTTTTGCAGGGGGGGTATTAATTATTTCATCTGTAATGGCTTTTTAAGATGATGTACCTTGCTGCATCGACAACGGATTCACCATCACAAAAACAGCCTGTCCTTCAGACGTTGGCGGCCCATTTCAGTAGCATTTTGCATTGCCATTTCACCAGCAGCAATTACTGAACGACGCAAATCTATCTACTTTCCCCTGTACACAGAAAAAGCCTCCCAGGCAGAGGTTTCAGTTCAGCACATTCATTACCTTTTAATTGCTTCTAAATTGCATTGTGACCTGTCGCGTCAATAGCCGAATCTATCTAACAGAAACTAGCACAATTTGAGCATATGTGTTGTTAAAAGCTTTACTGGCAGTTGTTGTTTTGTTACTAGATTGCATAAAGGACGCTGCATGAAGGACAATGTCATTTAGGGATATTTTTTCAATAATATATCATTAACTTTGTGTGGAGGTGTCTATGTATATCGGGTCGGTTAGATGTGAAACAAACCTTTAGTTCAGACACCGAATAGCATAGAGCAGTGTGAAGTAATTACATTTTTTTTTTATGTTTCTTAAGCATACATCTCTGACTAAATAGAAAAGTTTTCAATGTCAGATGTGGCATGGAAGAGTTTCCATAGAAAATGCACTTGCATGCAAAGTCACAGCTGAATAACGCAGGTTATTTACGATTCTAAGCCACAGTATAAAAATCACACTTGGAGAAAAGATAAGCTTGAATACTTTTTAGGCAGAGCCACAGCAAGCACAATGCCATAAAAGGTAAGCTCTCATACCAACCACTGTGAAAGCCAAGGTATAAAAATCATTGCGCCCCTGGAAGACTTATTCAAAGCAATTTCGCAATCGCTTGTGGAATGTCCCCACACCAGTCCACCTTTTTAATGATTTCAACCAGCTAGCATGTGTTTTTATTTTGTCCATTTATTTCACTCCCACCCTCCCTCACCAAAAAAAAACAACCCCAAACCACAATTATTTGAGTCTGAAGTAGCTTGTTCAGTCTGCTTTGCAAGTATAAAATTTCCTTTCCATCTCTCTTTATATTTAGTAATGAATTTATATAGAGTGAATTCAGTAGGGTGCTCCCTCCCATATTTTTTAGGAAGCTTCTTGTATCCAAGTGACCTTCTTGCTGGAAAGGCTTTTGGCTAGCAGTAGGAAAGAGAAGTGCTCATTTGAAAATAAAAATACAAGGCAACCTCTGTCAAAGTTGCTCTGTTTAAAGACTGTATTAGATATCATGACGTAACACCCTGATAGTGTGTGTTTTTCCCCATTGTGGCTCCTTTCCACACTCCATTTTTTAATTCTAAGATGAGTGGCATCGGACTGGGTCTGCGGGTTGTATCAGGCTCTCATAGTGAGCGACCAGAAGACAATTTGACTGTTTATCTGAGGTTGCTCTGCATGAGCTATTGAGAACAAGTTATAATGCCAGTGCTGCTTTTCCAAATTTTTGGCACATGTAGGACCACTGTATACATTCCATCTGTGAGCCAGGACGTTGGCCAATGCAGAATAGCTGGGGGTTTGAATATGAATGCTGGAGCATAGTGGAGGTCTCTATGCCGTTTGAGCAACAATGGAATTGATTGGTTCAGCCATATGCTGTAATGTAAGAAAGGCACGTAGAGGCAATGCAGTACTACCTGTTGAACAGACAGTAAACCACTGAGCCTAAAAAGAAAATAAAAATCTTCACTGCATAATGGTACTTGGAGCACTGCTGCACCCATTGGAGACTGCTGGAAGGCTTGATACTACATGTCTTATCTCTCAGGACAGGTGACCACTACATACAAATAGCCATAAGCCCATTTTGCATAGAGCAGGTTCCTTTCCAGTTTGGCCACATGACTTTTGGATTTTGCACTGATTCTTACATGCTCTCAGCATCTATTTAGAAATAGATGCCTTTTTAGATGGTTGGAGAATTGCTACTAGATGATCTGATGTTGCAAATGGCCTTTCTACCTATCGGGCTAAAATTTACAAGAGAGGCTGCTACCTCCTCTGTTTTGTGTGAAGTTAGGCATGCTCTGCAACTGTTCTTACAAGAAATGACTTAGGAGAGGATTCCTTTACTGTGAATCCCAAGAAGAGATAGGCATCTCCCTCCTGCCCAGACTTAGCTCCAGAGGGGACAGAGCTTATGACACACATCTCCTTGGCATTTGCTATTGGCTAGTGTATGCAGGTGCCTGAGTAGAGAGCTGGTTTGTGAATCCCATTCTCGGGCATCTATCTCTCCTTATGCATTGTAAAAGGAGCCTGGATGGCCAACTCAGGATTTGTGGATTCCACTGAGTGGTGAGTTGCCTATAAAATAGGCATTGCAATGCCTAAGTAACTTTGAGGATCTGTGCCTAAGTGTTCATTAATGACACATAGACTCCTAAAAGCCTAAGTCTCTTTTGAAAATGGAGTTTAGGCTCCAAAGCCACATGGGCCATTTCGAAAATTGTACTTTCGGACTTGATGGGCCAAACTCATACACCAGGGATGAATTCATATACCAGTTGCAGGATATTTCTTCACTGAGAGCGAAATTAGTGTTACTGTGTCCTAGGCTAGTATACCTATTAGAACAATCATGAACACTGTTAAATAGTCATATTAGCTGGCAAAAGCAAAGTGCACTTATAATCCATGATATGGCACAAAAAAGCTCCAGCAAAGAGCTATGTTCAAACCATCCTTCAGCCATAAGTTTCTCCTACACAAAAGACTGCCAAACTCCATTGTGACCATTTGTGTCTTAACTCGTCTACAAATACATACAGTCCTTTCCAAACATGGAAATGGGCTGTCCCCCAGTCACCTGCCTTAGCCTCCTGGGGTCCCAAGGGTCTGGGTTTGCCTGACAGTTGGACACGTGTCAACAGCTGCCAAGCTGTGAGTATCTCATTAGGTGACACATTTGCAGACGTGAGGAGTGAGCAAGTGACTTAGGCCTGGTCTACACTACACGTTTATGTCTGATTTAGCAGCGTTAAATCAAATTAACCCTGCACCCGTCCACACAACGAAGCCATTTTTTTCTACATAAAGGGCTCTTAAAACTGATTTCTGTACTCCTCCCCAACGAGGGGATTAGCACTGAAATCAACATCACTGTTTCGAATTAGGGTTTGTGTGGACACAATTCGACGGTATTGGCCTCCGGGAGCTATCCCACAGTGCACCATTGTGACCGCTCTGGACAGCAGTCTGAACTCAGATGCACTGGCCAGGTGTACAGGAAAAGCCCCAGGAACTTTTGAATCTCATTTCCTGTTTGGCCAGGCGAGCTCATCAGCACAGGTGACCATGCAGTCCCAGAATCGGAAAAAGAGCTCCAGCATGGACCGAATGGGAGGTTCTGGAGCTGATCGCTGTATGGGAAGATGAATCTGTGCTATCAGAACTCTGTTCCAAAATGCCAAAACATTTGAAAAAAATCTCCGAGGCCATGAGGGACAGAGGCTACAGCAGAGATGCAACAAAGTGCGGCGTGAAACTTAAGGAGCTCAGACAAGTGTACCAGAAAAGCAAAGAATCAAATGGACGCTCCGGGACAGAGCCCCAGACATGCTGCTTCTACCCTGAGCTGCATGCAATTCTAGGGGGGGCCACCACCACTACCTGTCCGTGGACTCCAATGATGGGGTACTCTCCTCCATGCCTGAGGATTTTGCGGATGGGGAAGATGAGGAGGAAGAGGAGGAGGAGGATGAGCTTGAGGAGAGCGCAGCACACCATTCTCCCCAACAGCCAGGATCTTCTTATCACCCTGACTGAAATACCCTCCCAACCCAACCAAGCCAGAGAAGGGACCTCTGGTGAGTGTACCTTTTTAAAATATAATACATGTTTTTAAAAGCAAGCGTTTTTTTTTAATGATTAAGTAGCCCTGAGGACTTGGGATGCATTCGTGGCCAGTACAGCTACTGGAAAGTCTGTTAACGTGTCTAGAGATGGAGCGGAAATCCTCCAGGGACATCTCTATGAAGCTCTCCTGGAGGTACTCTAAAAGCCTTTGCCGAAGGTTTCTGGGGAGAGCAGCCTTATTCCGTCCTCCGTGGTAGGACACTTTACCACGCCATGCTAGTACAAGTAATCTGGTATCATTGCATGACAGAGACTGGCAGCATATGGTCCCAGTGTTTGCTGGCGTTCAAGCAACATCTGTTCTTTATCTCTCTGTGTTATCCTCAGGAGAGTGATATCGTTATGGTAACCTGCTTGAAATAGGGAAATTTAATTAAGGGGACATTCAGAGGTGGCCATACCTACTGGGCTGTTCGCCTGTGGCTGAAAAGAAATCCTCCCCGCAGTTAGCCAAGCGGTGGGGGGGGGGGGGGCATTGGCGCTGAGCTGTTCACGTTTGGCTATCAGGGATCTTCCCTGATACCAGCCACGCGGTGGGGTGAGGGGTAAAGCAATCATCCCAGAGAATTGGATGGGGGTGGGGGTTAGTTTGGTTTCTGCTGCTGCACATTAAGAGGAAAACCACAGCACTAAATGGCCAACTCAACGTGCTTTGCTTGGTATGGGAGAGGAGGGCGCTGCTGTTACGAAGGTTGCAGAAACCGAAAGACTATGGCTTACCATGGCTGCCTGCACGCCAAATTCTGTTGCCTGGCACTGCTTGTGTGATTTCTAACACCAAAGCCGTAGGCACTCAATATAAGATGCAAAATGCGACCTTGTACCAAAATCACGTGTGCTATGTAAAGTGAATAGTGTTGTTCACCATGAAAGAGTATAGCCATTGTTCTGTAAAATGTATCTTTTTAAATACTTCACTCCCTTTTTTTCCTCCAGCAGCTGCAAATGCTCAGCAGAATGTGTGGAGGGA
Source organism: Caretta caretta (assembly GCF_965140235.1). Lineage (NCBI taxonomy): Eukaryota > Metazoa > Chordata > Testudines > Cheloniidae > Caretta > Caretta caretta. The sequence continues at coordinate 69,071,832 of NC_134213.1, forward strand.
CACAATAGCAGAGTACAGAAAAGTGGCCGATGAACGTGAGGAGAGGTGGTGGCAGGAAGATCAGAGGAGGCAGGATGCAACGCTGGGGCTACTGTGGGATCAAACGGACATGCTCCGAAGCGTCTGGTGGAGGTTCAGGAAAGCCAGCAGGATCACAGACTGCCGCTGCAGCTCCTGTTTAACAGCCCTCCCTCCTCTCCGAGTTCCATAGCCTCCTCACCCAGATGCCCAAGAACGCGGGGGGCAGGCTCCGAGCACCCAACCACTCCACTCCAGTGGACAGCCCAAGCAACAGAAGGCTGTCATTCAACAAGTTTTGAAGTGGCCTTTTCCTTCCCTCCTACCCTCTCCCCACACCCCACCTGGGCTACCTTGTGAGTTATCTCCCTATTTTTATAATCAATTAATAAAGAATACATGCTTTTTAAATGATAGTGACTTTATTTCCTTTGCAAGCAGGCTGTGATCGAAGGGGGGAGGGCGGGTCGCTTACAGGGAATTTAGAGTCAACCAAGGGGGCAGGTTTTCATCAAGGAGAAACAAACAGAAGTGTCACACAATACCCTGGCCAGTCATGAAACTGGTTTTTAAAGCTTCTCTGATGCGCAGCACTTCCTGCTGTGCTCTTCTAATCGCCCGGGTGTCTGGCTGTGCGTATTCAGTGGCCAGGCGACTTGCCTCAACCTCCCACCCCTCCATAAATGTCTCCCCCTTACTCTCACAGAGATTGTGGAGAACACAGCAAGCAGCAATAACAATGGGAATATTGGTTTCACTGAGGTCTGAGTGAGCCAGTAAACTGCAACAGCGACCCTTTAAACATCCAAATGCACACTCTACCACCATTCTGCACTTGCTCAGCCTATAGTTGAACAGCTCCTGACTACTGTCCAAGGTGCCTGTGTATGGCTTCATGAGCAAGGGCATTAAGGGGTAGGCTGGGTCCCCAAAGATAACTATAGGCATTTCAACATCCATTTTCTGGTCTGGGAAGTAATTCCCTTCCTGCACCCGTTTAAACAGACCCGAGTTCCTGAAGTTGCGAGTGTCATGAACACCCAGCCATCCCACGCTGATGTTGGTGAAACGTCCTCTGTAATCCACCAGTGCTCGCAGCACCATTGAAAATTACCCCCTGCAGTTTATGTACTGGCTGCCCTGGTGGTCCGGTCCTAAGACAGGGATATGCGTTCCATCTATAGCCCCACCACAGTTAGGGAATCCTATTGCAGCAAAGCCATCTAGTATGACCTGCACATTTCCCAGAGTCATTACCCTTGATATCAGCAGCTCAATGATTGCATTGGCTACTTGCATCACAGCAACCCCCACAGTAGATTTGTCCACTCCAAATTGATTCCCGACTGACCGGTAGCTGGCTGGCATTGCAAGCTTCCACAGGGCTATTGCCGCTCGCTTGTGAACTGTGAGGGCTGCTCTCATCTTGGTATTCTTGTGCTTCAGGGCAGGGGAAAGCAAGTTACAAAGTTCCATGAAAGTGCCCCTATGCATGCGAAAGTTTCGGAGCCACTGGGAATCATCCCAAACCTGCAACACTGTGTGGTCCCACCACTCTGTGCTTGTTTCCCAGGCCCAGAATCTGCATTCCACAGTATGAGCCTGCCCCAGTAACACCATGATCTCCAAAATGCTGGGGACGGTGGTTTTAGAGAAATCTGCGTTCATTCCTCATCACCGCACTGCTGTCGCCTCCTCGCCTGGTTTTTCAGGTGCTGTTTCTGCATAAACTGCACGATAATGCGTGAGGTATTTACAATGGTTATAACTGCTGTGGTGAGCTGAACGGGCTCCATGCTTGCTATGCTATGGCATCTGCTTGGGCAATCCAGGGAAAAGGGCACGAAATGATTGTCTGCTGTTGCTTTCATGGAGGGAGGGAGGGTTGACTGACCTCATTTACCCATAACGACCTGCAACAAAGTTTTGGCCCCATCAGGCATTGGGAGCTCAGCCCAGAATTTCAATGGGCGGCGGGGACTGTGGGATAGCTACCCACAGTGTTCCGCTCGGAATGTCAATGCTTGCCACGGTACTGTGGACGCACACCGCTGAATTAATGTGCTTAGTGTGGACGCATGCACTCGACTTTATACAATCTGTTCCCAAAAATTGACTTCTGTAAAATCGGAGTACTTTCGTAGTGTAGACATGGCCTTAGCCTCTTTTTCTAATAATGGGCCAAGGTCACAAGCTGGGTTCCAGCTACTTTGCACCACTCAGGGCACACAAAGAACCTGAAGATAACCTGCAAATGTTCAGCAGAGAATTCCCATTGAAGGGAAACTCTGTGCTGGTGAAGCTGCATTGCAGCAAATCCATGGTCCTTTGCCACTCTTCTTCCCTGTGTAGCGTGCAAGGAGGAGGCATGAATGATGTTCTGCCACAGCAAAGAGGCAGAACTAGTGTCAATGACCCTAAGGCAGTGGCAGTACTGAAAGCTGCCTGGTAGCAGCTTGAAGTTGTATTAAGACCAGAGCTGGCCTTGAGAATCAGGAAGTTGAAGCCAGCTCCCTGATACGCAGAATTCTCTGTTGCACTGAGTTTTGTGCAGCACGAGACAGAACGTAGACAAATACATTTCTGATAATACTTCCACTCCAGGCAAGTAAGGTGGGAGACAGTCTTGTTTTTAATCCCCATTTTAGAGATGGCTAAACTGAGGTTCATAGAGGTGGCGTGACTTCCCCAGGTTACACAGCAAGACAGAGGCAGAGCTGGGAATGGAATGTTCTGATGCTCAGTCCTGTGCGTTAGTCACAAAATGCTCTTTGTGTCTGAATATTTACCAGTTTTGCTTCCACAGCATTGGTGTATGTTGTGGCAAGAGCTAAACTGCTTTGAGAGCCTAGCTTTGAAGGTAGGGAACATTGTACATCTTAGCGAACATACTGTATACACAGTATAACTGCATGAACTCTGATACAATAGCTTTTATGATTGGCAAATAAATTTTGAAGACCAGCTCCTAAGTAAAGTTACTATCTGCTGTACTGATTTTAAATCGGGGGAATAAACTGCTCTAGTTAAAGAGCTTTTGGTCTGTGTTGATCTGTGAATATTTAATTTACCATAGAGTCCATCATCAGGTAGAATATTTACTGAAATACTTGAGATATTAAAACAGGCGATTGCTTTGTACATTTCTCAACCTGATTCAAATCTTGAAATCAAACTATTTTGATTTCTTGATAATATTTAAAATGTCAACAGACTATGCTAGTCAAGTTTTACGTATTAAAATAAGCTATAGATCTATAAAAAATCTTTACTGAGGAATTCTTCTACTCCCCATAGAGTTCTCTGAAGTAATTTTGTTTATAGCTGCAGCTGCAAAGCAATTTAATGAAGATATCCTACAGTTTGAGGACTAAGTTGTGTGTGTGTCAGTGGGATTTAGTGTAGGAAGAATGAGGAATTATTACACATTAATTAAACACAGAAATGATGCCCAAGTAATATAAAACAAAAAGAAATTTCTGAATTAGGGCTGCCACTGAGCCTGCAACTCTGCTTCCTCATATTTATATATTACAGAAGGTAATAAATATTACACATTGTTCTGAGAGAAGCTCAATAAAACCACCAGGGCTCGTTTCTAGTCCTCCTAAGTTGTGTTCAATGCGGGGGCAGAGTGGTTGGGGCTCAGGATGTCACCTTTAAACTCCCCTAGCTACGCTTTGGACTGGTCCCAGGTATAATTTAGAACAGCCTCTCAGTTGCTCTAGCTTATGTTTAGCTGACTGTGGTCTTAAAGGCCTGCTCCAGCAGTTGGGGTTGTTGGGGCATAGGGATGCATAGCTTTGCCCCCCACAGTGGTGAGGTGACATATGGAGCAGCACTATGTCATCCAGGAATTATCCTCTGGGCGATGCATCTGCTGGCTTTCCAGCTGTTTAGCAGCTGGACCAGGGACTAAGATCTGGCCTCTATTGTTTACTTGTGAGCATTTACCTGTAACAGCCCAATAAGAGACTCTCCATCCTGAGACCCATTGCATCCTGGTGCTGGACTTTGGGTGTTTTAGTTTGTGATGTATAGGTGCCCACTGAGTATGGGAATGTTCAAGAAAGCTGGTCCTTCTTTTTTCTTCACTGGTTAATTCACTAAGGGTGTGAAATACACCTGTTGTGAAAAAGGCTGACACTGATCCATCTGCACCACATAACCATGTGAAACCTGCAGAGGGGTGTTGGAAGAAAGCTCCAGATGAGTAACTGTGCTCCATGTGGAGGGAGTGCACTGGAAAGCCAGTGCACTGGAGGACTGAGAATAGCTCAGTATGTAGGGACAGTTTTGGGCAGGCCAGGGAAAGGGCCATGGGATCTTCCCTAAACCCCCACCCCGCAACGCACCTCTCCCACATAGGTGGTTCAGAGAACCTAAAGGTCGTTCTAGGGCTAGGCAGTGGGTTATGTATCAAGTTAGCCTGTTCCTTTAAATACAAGCCCAGCTCCAACCAGCCCTATTTCAGGGCTTGACTGCTTTAAGGCCAAGACTCTGGGAGTTGTGGTTCCTACAGGGAGCATGTGATTGAGAAGAATCATATAACTTCAGGCTGAAAGCAGGGCCTGCTGTAAAAGAGGCAGCCTTCTCTCAGTAGGAGAGAAACAAGGACTGAGGCATGATCTACGGGTCAGCTGTTCATTGTAGTCTAGGAACAAGAGCTGGAAAAGAGCAACAGTTTAGTGTCAGACTTCTGGGAAGAGACCAGGGAGAAAGTGGAGAAGTAGAGAGAAGAGGGTAGGCAGAAGGATTGAATCTAGATTGCTATTGTAGAAAGGGGCCTTGGGCAGCATTAAAGAGAGGAGGCTTTGGGTAAAAGGCAGACAAAATCTGCATGGTTAAGGTTCTACTTTTGGGAGCCCCTCACCTAGAAGAATGGTATGGAAACCCTGTGAGCCAGGGGAGAACTCATGAGCCAAGTGCTGTTTGCCCAGTTGGACTCTGATTTCCCTCAGTAAGGAAAAGATTCCCTTATTGATTTGGCTGGATGTTGAAATCTTTCTACTTGCCCATGAAAGACCATTATCAAGGGGAAGCTGAGGGAGTGGCCACACCACTGTGTCAAGGAAAGATAGGTAAGCTGCTTTAACAGTAATTGTAGCAAATATTTGACAAGGATAGTGACTGCAGAGGAGTTGTATTGTAATTCGGAGGCTTGCCTGCACAAAGCCCAGTTACTTGCAATTAATTAACAAGTAATTGGGCCTTGGGAAGGGCACAAAGCAGGGATTGGCAGATGAAGGTAAATTAAATCACACAGCCCTGTACCCCCCATTTGTCCATCTGGAAGTGCAGTCATTGTTGCTTTGTCTTTAATACTATCCTGAACTTCTAAAAATCTGGAACACAATTAAAACAAACAGATTTTGTTTTCAAAAGTATTTACAAACTTGATCAAAGGTAAAACTTTGTTTCTGTCTCTGGACCTAGATGTTCATAGTAAAATACCATCTGAGAACAAAATCAACAATTTCTACAGGGCTAAATCTACTGTGTTCACAGAGAAATGTTAGTTCTATCGCTAAAGGGAGTTTTCAAGACAAAATGGCATTTCTCTTTTAACTAACAACTTGAGGGTTTTTTGTTGTTGTTTGCATGTACATAAAAGTATCTTTTCCAAAATTGAGGCTTTTTTGGGGTGTTTTTCTTTTCCTCGGAGAGAGAGCACCTTAGGCTATGCATAGGGCCCTACCAAATTCACGGCCATGAAAAACACAAATGGCCCACCTTGATTATCATACACATTGTAAGGAGAGTGATCACTTTAGATAAGCTATTACCAGCAGGAAAGTGGGGTGTGGGGGGAAAGAAAACCTTTTGTGATGGTAAACACCCATTTTTTCATGGTTTGTGCGTATAAAAAGATCTTCTGTACTTTCCACCGTATGCATCCGATGAAGTGAGCTGTAGCTCATGAAAACTTTATGCTCAAATAAATTGGTTAGTCTCCAAGGTGCCACAAGTCCTCCTTTTCTTATCACAAACCATGAAATCTGGACTCCCCCCGTAAAATCTGGTCTTGTGTGCTTTTACCCTACACTATACAGATTTCACGGGAGAAACCAATGTTTCTCAAATTGGGTGTCCTGACCCAAAAGGGAGTTGCAGGGGGTCACAAGGTTATTTTAGGGAGAGTCACGTTATTGCCACCCTTACTTCTGCGCTGCATTCGGAGCTGGGCAGTCAGAGGGCGGCAGTTGTTGCTCAGGCGCCCAGCTCTGAAGGCAGTGCCCCGCCAGTAGCAGTGCAGAAATAAGGGTGGCGATAGCATACCAGGCCACCCTTAGCTCTGCATTTTTGCCTTCAGAGCTCAGTGGCCAGAGAGTGGCGGTTGCTGACTGAGGTGCAGCTCTACAGGCAACAGTGCAGAAGTAAGGGTGGCAATACCATACCATGCCATCCTTACTTCTTTGCTGTTTCTGGCAGTGGCTCTGCCTTCAGAGCTGGGCTCCTGGCCAACAGCTGCCACTCTCCAGCTGCCCAACTCTGAAGGCAGAGCTGCCACCAGCAGCAGCACAGAAGTAAGGGTTGCAGTACTGCAACCCCCCCCTCCCCTCACAGTAACCTTGCAACCCCCCTCCTCACAGCTCCTTTTTGGGCCAGGACTCCTAACAATTACAACACTGTTAAATTTCAGATTTAAATAGTGGAAATCATGAAATTTAATTTTTTTAAAATCCTATGACCGTGAACTTGACCAAAATGGTCCAAGAATTTGGTGGGGCCCTAGTTATGCAGAATGTAGGCACCATGATGTTAGGATGTGGATGTAGGGTAGGGGCTTAATTTACAACTTCCTGGCTTTCATGTGTTTATGAACCTTAATGCTATATTAAAATGTTTTAAGGTTTTTAGGTTGTTCTCGGCATAATACAGTTTGTAATTGGGCCCAATATTTGATTTACACAGTTTGTTAGCTTTTCATTGAAATTGTAATATTATGGGCTTCTTAAATCAAAATGATATGTGTCAAGGTTCCTTCCCCACTCTGAACTCTAGGGTACAGCTGTGGGGACCTGCATGAAAGACCCCCAAGCTTATTCTTACCAGCTTAGGTCAAAAACTTCCCCAAGGTACAAACTTTGCCTTGTCCTTGAACAGTATGCTGCCACCACCAAGCGTTTTAAACAAAGAACAGGGAAAGAGCCCACTTGGAGACGTCTTCCCCCAAAATATCCCCCCAAACCCTACACCCCCTTTCCTGGGGAAGGCTTGATAATAATATCCTCACCAATTAGTACAGGTGAACACAGACCCAAACCCTTAGATCTTAAGAACAATGAAAAATCAATCAGGTTCTTAAAAGAAGAATTTTAATTAAAGAAAAGGTAAAAGAATCACTTCTGTAAAATCAGGATGGTAAATACTTCACAGGGTAATCAGATCCAAAACATAGAGAATCCCTCTAGGCAAAACCTTAAGTTACAAAAAGACACAAAAACAGGAATATACATTCCCTCCAGCACAGCTTATTTTACAAACCATTAAACAAAAGAAAATCTCACGCATTTTCTAGCTAGATTACTTACTAACTTTACAGGAGTTGTAAGGCTTGCATTCCTGATCTGTTCCTGGCAAAAGCATCACACAGACAGACCAAACCCTTTGCTCCCCCCCTCCAGATTTGAAAGAATCTTGTCCCCTCATTGGCCATTTTGGGTCAGGTGCCAGCTAGGTTACCTTAGCTTCTTAACCCTTTACAGGTGAAAGGATTTTGCCTCTGGCCAGGAGCGATTTTATAGCACTGTATACAGAAAGGTGGTTACCCTTCCCTTTATATTTATGACAGTATGAAATTAGTTTTCCAAGATTTTCTCACTTATAGGCTAGCCAGAGGAACCCCCTGGGTTTTAATTAAAAACAGTTTGGCTTTGTAGTATTGAATATTAAATAAATAGCTGCACATTTAATGGGATTTCCATAGTTGCACTGAATTTGTCATGAAACTGTTCTTATATTCACAAATGAGCATCTTTGTTACAGAAGAGTTAAGGCTGAAAGCATATATGAGTGGAGTCTAGCTACCACCCCAAACCAGTATTTACTCTTTATAAATATTCTACAGCTCCTAGAGCTGCGCTACCTAGGAAAGGTAGGGATGCCAGGAGCCAGTATTGGCCTCCCATGTGTCACTGGGGAGATGTACAGTTCTGGGAGAAGTCCTGTGTCCTAGTCTGCTGGATACAAACTTTGTTCCTCCAGAAGAATGGGGAGGAGCTCTGCAAGACAGTCCTCAGATTTCTTTTTCTCCCTCTCTCTTATTGGTTGTCAGTATACCTTTAAATAAATTGGTGTAGCTTGAAGTGTCTGGACGGATGTGCTGTATGTGTCAGATTGGAATAAACTACCAAGTAACTGAAGGATGTAATCTGGAAAGAGGAGTTATTTGGGGTGGTACAAAAGCTGTTAAGTAAGGTAAAATGAAAGTGGACTATTAGGAAAATTTCTTGGAAGTGAGATGTATAGGTTATTAGATAAACTCCCAAGTTAAGGGGTGGAAGTCCTATTGCTTGGGTTTCAAAATTAGACAAGACAAAGCACTCGCAAATGACTGGGGGTAGTAGGGAAGCCTGCATCACGAGACTGGCCAAAATGACCTGATAGGGCTTATCTAGCTCTAATTCTGTGATTCTTTATATATGAATCAATGCAAAACACATGTATATCTTACTGCATCTGTCACGTGTTTTATACATATAACATTTATACACTTATTGACATGTTCTGAATCTAGATAATTGAGCTCAATTACACCCAATATTCCTGAGATTCTTTTTTTAACCAGTCAGATCTTGTTCTCCTGCTTACCTTGCTAACTGAGGCTCATAAATTCCAAGCCTCCATGAATTATGCCGATTGCAGTCACAGTTCTTGGATTCCTTGTTAATTAAGTGATGAGACTCATAAATTCCAACCTGTGAATTGGGCAAAAGTCACAGCTCAGAATACTTATTGGCCAATCAGATCACTCCTTCTTTTGCATATTTTAAGTCTCATAACATCAAATCATATTCTTGTGTTTGGAAAGGAAGCACATGAAGTATGTATCAGTGGTTTCACATGTTGTTTTATTAATATTGTACTTATTAAACTTTTAGACAGACAAGACACTGCTTTATGGTTTAGGCAATAAGATTTTAATTCTAGAACTGGTTAGGAATTTTATTGTGTAATAAAACTTTGTCTAGCTCCATATTTGCTGAGAGCTTGTATCCTAGTAAGAAAAGGTAATCAAAACTTAAGTAATTCAAGCCGATCATCCTGTGCTTATAACTACATAACATTCACAGAAAGTAAACTCATTATTGATTACCCCTAAGGCTTCTAAGATCAAGTATGCCTCTGTATAGTTAATTGTACCCCATAGTACTGCATCATTTCTGCAGTGGCAAGCTCAAATTAGTTTTGTGAAAGTATTGCATTGTAAGATTTGCAGATGGGTCTATTAGATGTCCATTAATTAGGTGACCATTGGAAATGGGGAGCTGCCCAGTTGGGAGACAGTATATTGTAATGAATAATGTTTATGTATGCTAGCATTAATGATATCTCAGCATTTCTTGATACATTCCAGGGTAAACAAATCAAAGAACTCTTTAAGTAAAAATAGACTGTGCTGAATCTGTGTTTTGCATTGCAGATGGGTAAAGGTGCCTCACTCTGGGCCTGATCCTAGTCCAATGGGAACAGGATTAGGCCCAGAAGAAGCATTGAACAGATAACTGCACTACATATGGGTCCTTTAATATGGCTCTTTAAGAGACTTTAAACCAAGGCACTTTCTGGGAGGGTATAGTGGGGCTGCACTGTGGCAGGAGCTTCTTGGAAGAATTCTGACTATCAGGGCACGAGGAGCAGGGTCACATGGTTGCATAGAGGCAGATAGCCCTCACCTCTCATGGATTTTCAGAGATCCCAGGGATCTTTGTGGTTTGAGGACCAGCCTAGGAAGAAACATTCACTCGTTTTCTGCCCTTTAGTCTAACTTTCTGGTTCTGAAGTGCCCCAGATCTGATCTAGGTGTCACACCAGACTATTTTGAAGAGGTACCAATTGCAGGGCTGCTGTAGATGTTTTTGGGGGCTTGGGACAAAATCTGAAGCTGAGGCTATCTACCCTACCAACTCCCTCCCCCCCCCACCCCCAAAACCCAACACGGAGAGGAGTCCCAGGTTGGCAAGTAAGCCTGCAGCAGCAGCTCCTGTCCCATGGGGTTGGGGCTGGTGCCTGCTCCAGACATTGCAGCCCGGCTCACCGGGTTGCAGTGCCTCTCAGGTTACCACCAGGTCACAACACAACTCACTCAGATTTGCCTCAGCCGCCCCTCAGTTTGGGAGCCCTTTCAAATGGAGGGTCTGAGGCTAACGGGTCCTTTTGCCACACCCCTCCCCCCACAACATCCCCAGGTGGCCTCAGCCAACATTTTCTTGCTGCTTGACATGATGCCTTGGCATATGCATTCCAAAACTATGCTGGACACTGACTGCATTGTCACCATATCTCTTGGCAACCTTGTATCTAATTTGATTATGTCCATCCAACCAGGTGTCTCTCAGCCTAGCTATCTTCCATATTTCTCTCTTCCACTTGACAACTGTATTTTGGATTTGTTTTCCCCTTATGGGTTAGCTTACAAGACGAAGAAAAAACATATCAAACCTAAAATAAAGCAAATAAAATATAACCTGTCCGTTTTTAGTATTACACATTGCACTTGATCTATGGCAAGACTGTCATAAACATTTTTGACCAAAGGTCACTAGAACAGTTATTGTTTACAGTAGTGCCTAGGAACCAACCAAGAATGGGCCCCATTCAAACATGGAGGAGTAAACTCTGCCTGCCGTGAAGAACCCACAATCTAAATAAGACATTGTTGATCTAGTGGCTATGAGCCTCACATGATTAAAATTTCCTTTTGTAAAATGGCTGTAGAAATGGGTACCTGCTTAAATGGGTTGTGCTTTTTTCAGATTTTGTTTCCTTAAGATAAAAATATTATCAGAATAAAAAAAACTGATTTACAGTATGGTTCTGTAATAACATTCCAAAATACCCTTAAAGCTAAGTAAGCCGCCGTATTGTTGTGGTCCTGGTATTCTAAACACAGTCACATTTAAAATTCATATTAAGAAACTGGATGTGTCTCATACACTTTGAAATCTATGAAAATGTATTCATCCTTTCATATTTTTCAAAACGAACCAGCAGAATTGTAAGTTATCTGAATTCTCCTGTTTTGCACAAAACAAGTTTAAAAAACTGAATCAGAACAAATAGTTCCAAGAAAATCCTGGTTGTGCTCAGAATGCAGCAAATATTTCTTGAGGTGCAGTGTCCTTGAGCATATGAACAACTTATTATGTTTTACCCTGATCTTTCTGCTTTGGACTGAAACTAATTAGAGACATATCAAATGGACTGGACTAAATCTCAACTCTGCTGAATTTACAGATTGCACTTGTGCTCAATGGAGAGTTTCCATGGAGAGTCCCTACTATATCATAAGACACACTACTTCTTTTTCTAATGAAACATCATTAAAAAAGAAAACATGGAAACACAGTGAGCATACAAACACTCAGGTTTATATATCAGAAATCTAAAGCTCAACATGGCTGCAAGCTTCACTTAAATCCTACCCAGTTCTGATTCTAATTCACATAAATAAAACACACACATGGGTGATAAATAAAATCTTCTAGGCACATACAAGTATCATCTTTGTCAGAGCAATATTCATAGCATGCATCCCATTCCACAGAAACAGTAGGTCATGATATTTGGTGTATTAGCCTCCAGGATGACTAAGTGATGAGACAGGAATGCAAAATAACAGAGACATGATTTTTCTTGGCAAATATATTTTTATCCACTGTAGAGGGCAATTGGTTATGATGTAATATTTGAATGGAAACATAGTGAGGCTTTATATATAATATATATGAGGAAACAAAGTAAGAAGAAAAAGATAGTTGAGTACTTTGGATCGCTCATTCCATGTGCACTAAATCTTAGGTTTCTGCATTGATCATCTGGTTGAAATATCTGTGATATGGAACACTAATTTCTGTCCAGTCAAAAATTAATATGAACATTTCAAAAGCTCTAATGAATATCTAATTGACTTATACTCTTATTAAAGCAATGTGTTCATTTTTAGTGCACTTGGTCTAGTGAGTCTCCTCCCACTCATTTAGTCTTTATCATCTTTCACTTTAGAAGTTCAGTATCACTGATTTTTCTCTTTAATTCTGCATCTAAACAAATTTAGCTATGCTTGTGGAGACCATAGCGTAGCTTACATTGGAAACATATTTTCTCTATGAAACAAGAACTGCTTTAAATCAGATGAGAGAAAATGAATAATGGATGTTTAAGTATTGTGTTTATTGCAAGTGTGAATTACAAATACTTCAGAAAGAAACCTCTGTTTGTTTTTAGATAGAAGATTCTTTTTTTCAGCTATCTATTCTGAGAAGCTAGAGAAATAAAAATGCAAATGCACTAAAAAAGTTAATAGTTGATTACGTAGTGCATAAAACAGAAACTTCAGCATACAGCTTAATGAGGGAGCAAACGTGCTCGCCTTATCTATTCATCTTTCTGCCTGTTGTCTGGAGATCTCTAAGTGTCTGAAGATTATTATATTGCCTCATGGATTGGGTGACATATGCCTGGAGCTGACTAAATGGTTCAACATTAATGCCCATGGGTGTTGCTATCGTGTGGTATGCAATGAGCAGTCACAGTAATCACTGAGGAAGACAAAAGCATGTCTGCTTCCTGTGGTCTCATAAGAACAAACATCCGTTTACAGCTCCGTACATCACTTTAATCCTTGAAAGCATGCCTCTATATGCTATAGATTCTGTTGCATGCATGCATGCATGCAGAATCTAACAGCAGCTTGCCATCCAACTAACCAGCAAAGTTACAAACAACAATAGATGCTGGATCAGTGCAAAAAACTTTCTTTTATATAATAGAAGTTTATAGATGGAGTATTTCATTCTATTCTGTACTTAAATTATTTTATCAAAATTAATAGGCTTTGACACAGAACAGAGTTCACATAAGTAAAAACTGAACTGAAGAGCAGATGATTTGAAATAAAGCACATGCACAACTTGAGAAGTTCTTTGTGCTAAGAAACCGCTTCAGCTCTTTTTTGTGCAGGGGACAGGGGAGAGAACTACGTTTAAAAAGCAGATGTACTTATCTCGATTCAAAATACCTTTTAAATTGTAGTCTATGTGGATTAATAGAATACAATTTAAATAAATCAGAAGGCTATTGATCAGTCAGTATTCCATGTGTCATAATTAGAGAAATACCTGTGCTAAATAATACAGGCCACATTTCAGCAAAGCATTTAAGCACATGCTTGAATTGGGACCTTAGTGCTTGCGACCCATAGAGCTATTTGTCATGAGAGAACAAACACAAAGAGCCTAAGCAATAAGAAAACTCCCTGCCCAGGAAGTCCCACCTTTATTAGGCTTCCCACTGCAACACATTATGGTCCTCTCTGGTAACTGGAGGACCAGGAACTCCATAACAACTCCAAATCTCTCTCTTTAAAATAAAAGTTTTAAACTTAAATTTTGAACCAATGTACAGTATATACATACAGTTCAAAATAAACTTCCAGCTTCTTAAAATATTTACACTACATCCTCTTATCAACTGCATTTAAATCGTCCTGGGCAGTATTCTAATAACCGAATCTGTGGGTGGGTCTGATCAACCTTCTAGACAGTGTTCTCACTTCTGTTGAGTTTCTGTGTGCAGTTTCCTGTGGCGGAGGCTCACTTTTTTACAGATAGAGGGTGACCGTATGTCCCATTTTGGCTGGGACAGTCCCTTTTTTAAACCCTGTTCCTGCTGTCCCAACTTTTTTTGCAAAACTGGGTACTTGTCCCATTTGCTCTTGCCAGCTGATCAAGTGACCAGTGACAATCGGGTGGGGGGGGAGGCTGGGGGTGCCTTGGGTGAGCGGCTGGGGCCAGCCCCAGGAGGGGGGAGCTTGGGCCAGCCCTGTGTGGTGTCCCATTTTCTCTTTGGGAAATATGGTCACCCTATTTACAGAGTACCTGCAGGTCCCAATTCCTCTCTTCATTGTGTTGGGACATATTGAAGATGAACCTGATTCCTCCAGAGAAGTCCCCTTGGAGTCTCCACTAGGTAGAATCTGGTGTTTCTGCCTGGTTCTGAATGGATCCAAATATCTGGGTGCTTTTGACCCAAACTTAGTTCCCTGGCCTCAGTTTAGGTAGCACTTTTGTTCTGTGCTGAACATTGACGTTTTGCTGCTGCCTGGTTTTTATTTTGGCATTCTGTTTTCAAAATTATTTCAAGTTGGGCCACTGAGGTTTAAACTTAATTGTCTTCCTAGCAGACGTTCTGCTAGTGGTGTTGACCAAGATGTCAGGAGTGCTTTATATGGGTCTTTTGCAGAAGTCTTTGGGGTTTTTTATTTCCTTGTTACATGCCTCTCAGCCCTCTACTGTCTGAATTTGCCTACTGAGACTGATTGTTGTGCTCATACCTTATACTTGTTTATACCTTGGAGTCTCTCATGATTTTGGAGCACACCTCTTTCAGAAGCACAAAAGGAAGTGAAAATGTGCCCTCTGCTCGGAAGCACACTATGGTCATATGAAGGTCATTTTGGTCCTGCTCATCTGCTAGAAGGTCTGTGGAAAGTTGACTCCTTCAACCCCACTGTCTTTAGCAGAATTGAGGGAGTAAGATTTTTTGAAATGTCTCATCCTTTAGTTGTTCATCTCTAATTTGCTGAAATTACCTTGAATTGCTACCAGAAAAAGGTCAATGTATATTTTGACATCTTTTTTTTCTAAAGCTTTTTCTTCCGTTGTGGCTCTAGATAGCATCTGCTGCTATGATTGCTTTCCTTGGTATGTGCTCATTTTTGAAAGAAAATTGCATGAGACCGACTAGAAATCTTTGACTTCTAAGTGGAAGGTTGTCCAGTGGTTTTGAAACTAGTACAGGCACTAAGAACTGGTGGTCTTTTGCTGTGTTAAAATCTGAGAGCCACGGGAGTTGCTGATGGCACCAGTTTTATTTTGCAAAAAGAAAAGGAGTACTTGTGGCACCTTAGAGACTAACCAATTTATTTGAGCATAAGCTTTCGTGAGCTACATCGGATGCATAAACTGGAAAATACCTCACCCATAACTATTTCACCTTTGGGGACAATGTATACCTTCAAATCAGTAGTATTGCTACGGGTACCCGCATGGCCCCACAGTATGCCAACATTTTTATGGCTGACTTAGAACAACGCTTCCTCAGCTCTCATCCCCTAATGCCCCTACTCTACTTGGGCTATATTGATGACATCTTCATCATCTGGACCCATGGAAAAGAAGCCCTTGAGGAGTTCCACCATGATTTCAACAACTTCCATCCCACCATCAACCTCAGCTTGGACCAGTCCACACAAGAGATCCATTTCCTGGACACTACAGTGCTAATAAGCGATGGTCACATAAATACCACCCTATACCGCAAACCTACAGACCACTATTCCTACCTACATGCCTCCAGCTTTCACCCAGACCACACCACACGATCCATTATCTACAGCCAAGCTCTATGATACAACCGCATTTGCTCCAACCCCTCAGACAGAGACAAACACCTACAAGATCTCTATCAAGCATTCTTACAACTACAATACCCACCTGCGGAAGTGAAGAAACAGACTGACAGAGCCAGAAGAGTACCCCGAAGTCACCTGCTACAGGACAGGCCCAACAAAGAAAATAACAGGACGCCACTAGCCATCACCTTCAGCCCCCAACTAAAACCTCTCCAACACATTATCAAGGATCTACAACCTATCCTGAAGGATGACCCATCACTCTCACAGATCTTGGGAGACAGGCCAGTCCTTGCCTACAGACAGCCCCCCAACCTGAAGCAAATACTCACCAGCAACCACATACCACACAACAGAACCACTAACCCAGGAACCTATCCTTGCAACAAAGCCCATTGCCAACTGTGCCCACATATCTATTCAGGGGACACCATCATAGGGCCTAATCACATCAGGCACACTATCAGAGGCTCATTCACCTGCATATCTACCAATATGATATATGCCGTCATATGCCAGCAATGCCCCTCTGCCATGTACATTGGTCAAACTGGACAGTCCCTACGTAAAAGAATAAATGGACACAAATCAGATGTCAAGAATTATAACATTCATAAACCAGTCGGAGAACAATCTCTCTGGTCACTCGATTTCTGATCTAAAAGTGACTATTCTGCAACAAAAAAAACTTTGAAAACAGATTCCAACGAGAGACTGCTGAATTGGAATTAATTTGCAAATTGGATACAATTAATTTAGGCTTGAATAGAGACTGGGAGTGGTTGAGTCATTATACAAAGTAAAACTATTTCCCCTTGTTTATTCCTCCTCTTCCCCCCCTCCCCCCATTCCTCAGACGTTCTTGTTAACTCCTGGAAATGTGCTGGAAATGGGCCACCTTGATTATCACTTCAAAAGGCTTTCTCTCCCCTCACCCCACTCTCCTGCTGGTAATAGCTCATCTTATGTGATCACTCTCCTTACAATGTGTATGATAAACATGCATTTTTTCATGGTCTGTGTGTGTATAAATCTCCGCACTGTATTTTCTACTTTATGCATCCGGTGAAGTGAGCTGTAGCTCACGAAAGCTTATGCTCAAATAAATTGGTTAGTCTCTAAGGTGCCACAAGTCCTCCTTTTCTTTTTGCGAATACAGACTAACACAGCTGCTACTCTGAAACCTAGTTTTCTTTTGTATTCTCCTGACAGCTTTCCTAGCCCTGAGAAGACATGTAGATACAGCTCCTGTGTCATTTTGCTTTTTGCCATTTCTCTACTAGGTGGATTGCCTGCAATACAAAGACTACTAGTAGCAGAGTTGTTAGTCCTTGTACATATATTATTTGTAGAAGAAATTTCTGTCCTTTTTCCAGTTTCCCAAGGAATTCTCCACAAACATTCAATATATTGTTACTAGCTCCACATAGAATCTTATTTGGTCTTTGCAGATCTACATCTTGGGATCTCTCTCTCTCTCTCTCTCTCTGTCATTTGGGCCAGAGAAAGCACAAGAGTGAGTGACTGTAGCCCAGGAGTGGGCAATAATTTTCACAGGGGGGGCACTCTACGAATTTGGGTAAGTTGTCACGGGCCGCACATTTCTACTATATTAATGGAGTGTGTGCACGGTCTGGGAGAGAGTTTGGGTGCAGAAGGGAGCTTTGGGCTGGTGCAGAGTGTTGGGGTGCAGGAGAGACTGAGGAGTGTGGGCACTGAGAGGGAGTTTGGTGCAGGGGGGGCTCTGGGCCGGGGCACGGGATTGGGGTGCAGGAGGGGGTGCAGGGTCTGGGAGGGAGTTTGGGTGCACGAGGGGGCTCTGACCTGGGGCAGGGTGTGGGGGTGTGGGAGAGGGTGTGAGGTGCAGGCTCCGCCGGAGAGGCACTTACCACAGGCAGCTCCCAGCCGGCGGTACAGCAGGGCTCAGGCAGGCTGCCTGCCTGGCTGCTTGCCATAGCTCCCCACCACTCCTGGAAGAAGCTGTGGCCGGCTGCTACTGGCATGTCTCTGTGTGCCCCTTGTGGGGAGGGGTGCAGCGGGTCTCTGTGTGCTGCCCACACCCGCAAGAACCGCCTCTGCAGCTGCCAGAAACCGGTTAATGGAAGCTGTGAAGAAGGTGCTGGGGGCAGGGGAGCATGCGGAGCCGCCTGCCCCCCACACCCCCTGCCAGGGGGGGCGCAGAGACATGCCAGCACCAGCCGTCTGCTTTCAGAAGCAGCATGGGGCCACGGCTGGCAGGCTGGTTGCCTGCCTGAGCGCCCTGCTGTGCTGTGGGACTTTTAGCGGCCAGCAGATCATAAGGGGGCAGCCAAAGAGCCTAGTGGGCTGAACAGAAATGTTAGACAGGCCGTATTTTGCCCGCCCCTGCTCTAGCATGATGGTTAGAGCACACAGACAGGATGTGGAAGATCCAGGATCCAGTCCTCCTGTTCCAATGATGATTTATTCACAATGCAATAGCTTGAACAGGAGAGACCGAGAGACTCTGTACATATCAGAATATCCCATATCCCAATGGTTAGAGCACTCACCTGAAAGATGGCAGATTGGTGTTCAAATTCCTTCTCCACTTTAGGTGCAGTGGGGACTTGAACTGGGGGTTTCCCACCTCCCAGGTGAGTACCCTAACCACTAATTTACAGTTATGAGGGAGGTCTTCCACCTCCTGCCCTCCTCCCTGGTTGTTTTGTGTAAGCTTGCCTATGGAGGCCTGATCCAGTGGGCAGCCTCTGAGTACACCTACTGGATCAGGCCTCTCAAACAGCAGAAAGCCTGTCTTCTCCTGGTTCATGATTTGCTCTTAAGTGGTGTAAATGGGAGCTAGGCATCTTCATACCCACAGGGAAGCAGCAGTGCTCATGAGAGAAACATAGGTGCCTAAAGTATTTTTTAAAATTTTGCAAAAATATAGGTGCCAAGCAAGTTTAGACACCTACAGGGTTTCAGTGGGAGTTTTGTGCATCACAATGGTCCCAAACAGGGAGGGAGGTGCCTAGGTCCTTTGAACATAGTTCCTAGAAGTATGGACTCATTGTCATTTGATTACAACACTCCCTCTTGGATTGTTTACGCTACTCTTAGTACTCATTTTGTGGCACCTCCTACATTCTATCTCTTTAGATGGACATTATTGCCCACTATGGCTTGGTGTCTTACCATATTTTCCACAGCTCTCCTTCTATTAAGGTATTTTGGTCTCCCACTCTTTAGTTGTTATTCTGCTTTAAATTTGGCCTGACATCTCAGTTGTTTTTTTCTTGTTCCTGGCACCTACTATTAAATGTGGCCCTTTCAGATATAATATTCTGACTATGAAAAGCCTCTTTCATTTTGGTGTAATCTTTTTCCTCATCATTGAGGGGTTGGGCACACAGGAGGTCATCAGCAATATCACCCCTGTCAAATATCAAAGCATTTATCTAGTATACTTGTGCTTTTTCTCTTAAACTAGAAGCAATCCAGAACCACTCACATCTCTGGATCCAGCAAGGCCAGCTGCCCAAGTTGGCAAAATCAGACCTCTCTAACAGCTGTGTAGGGCACCAGGAAATTTGGGGCACTACATTTCCTGGCGCCTTGCCCAGCTGCATGCTGTTCCAGCCCCTGCCCAGCTGTGTGCTGTTTCAGCCCCTGCCCCGCATCTTCCCCATGGCCCCTGGCCCTGCTCTGCCCCTGCTCCGCCTCTTCCCACCCCACCCCAGCTCCGCTCCACCCCCACTCCCCTGAGGACTGCAAGAGGGCTGGGTCTGCACACATCGGCAGCAGGAAGTGCAGCGACTCGGCCCTAGCCACGCCGCTGGTGAGTGCAGGGGGGCGGTTTCCTCCTGCCCCCCAAGCCAGCCCTGCCTTCCCTGCGGAGGCCTGGGACCTGCCCTCTTCTCCGCCCATGGAGGCCTGGGGGGCTGCGTAGGGCCCCAGAATAGCTAGGGTTGGCCCTGGGGCTCTATCTCCTTCATACTGCAGCTTTCACAGGTCTTCTCCCTGAGTTTCCACTTCCCCACTCACCACTCTGGGGCCTCCTTTCCTTTCCCTTATTCCTTTTCTAGAGAGAGGGATTCACTCATTTCTGAGGCCATGTGTTATGAAGATGAACACATAGAGTCATGCTTCAACTACAGCACTAGAGAACACCTTAACCAGGAAGGTCCCATATTTATTCAGGCCCCGACTGCATGCATAAATCAGAGTCAGTGATTAAAAAAAACTTGACTAGAAACTTTTATTAGGGATAATAGTCCCTGGCAAATTTGAATTTGTGCGCAAAATGAGTTGTATTTTACTGGAGAGAGGTAGATTGTGTTGAAGATCTCATCCAGTTCTTCAGCAAATAAAAAGGAGCAGTGAAGGATGATTGAATTAATTATTGCTATTAGCCATCAGAAATCAAAATGCTTTTTCAGTTGGTGGCAATATACCCTTTGGTTTCCTTTTTTTATTGCCATGCTTTCAGAAATGCATGCTTTATGCATTTGGAAAAAAAGTAGTTTTGCTAATATAACTAGCTTCTAGCTATACCAAGTGTATTTTTAGTTGTAAACTGTATAGCAGAAACTGTTTACTATTGAAAAAGTTACTTTACTTCAGTTATGTTGGTGAGTGCTGTTATTTTTTTAAGCAGATTAAGTATGGTGTAACTTTCTATTAAATGAAAAATATCTATCTTTTACTTCAGAAAACATGACTTCACACAGTAAAAGTGCATTGTACTCAACAGGGATTCTGAATTTAGAAAAACATATTCATGTATTCATTCTTCCACTTCTTATCCCAATTGTATGTCAGTTTCTTTGCATATTAAAGTGGAATTTGCAACTGACAAGCTGACTGGCAAGTTTGAATATAAATGCATTGGTAAAAAGGAGACAACTGTATTGTGCAGATCAATATGAAGTGCACAGCACCAGGAAGTCAAAAGTGACAACCATGCTCATGTTTACTACCAGTTTACTGAATGTCTCTGAAATGAGATTAAAATTTCAAATGCTGCTGCATATTTTTTAAATCTGCCACACTTTGCATTCCCATAGTAATACAGGAATATTAAACTTCATACTATTAAGTTTGAACTGGCCATTTCATATGTAACCCACAAACCTCCTGGGTGTGGTGTTCTGTCCCCTCTAGTGGCACCAAGACCACTTAGAGAGAGATTAATGAGTCTCCTCTAAAGCTTTAGCTAACAGTCAGTTGGCTTTTAGGTCATGCAGTAGAGGCTCATGCACTCAGCTCCAGAGGCCCGAGGTTCGATCCCGCCTGCCAATGACCAGGGTCTGTCGGCATTACAAGTGTCCATGTCTCTGGTACAAGAGACTGCCCAGTGTGCCCTCGTAGTGAGGCCCGCCCACTAACAGCTGAGATCACTGAGAGCTGAAATCACTGAGAGCTGCATTAAGTGGTGGGCCCTGAAGACATCTTGGTGAGCAGCCAGCCAGGCGGCTGGTGGAGAGGCATGGCAAGCGGCCAGCAGGGCAGCTGGTGGAGAGGCGTGGCCAGCACGGCAGCTAGTGGAGAGGCATGACCAGCAGGGCGGCTGACGGAGAGGTGCGACAAGTGCCCAGCAGGGCGGGTGGCGGAGAGGCGTGGCCAGCAGGATGGCAGGGCGGGTGGCGGAGAGGCGTGGCCAGCAGGATGGCAGGGCGGGTGGCGGAGAGGCGTGGCCAGCAGGATGGCAGGGTGGGTGGCGGAGAGGCGTGGCCAGCAGGATGGCAGGGCGGGTGGCGGAGAGGCGTGGCCAGCAGGGCGGCTGATGGAGAGGTGGGGAAAGCAGCCAGCAGAGTGGCTGGCAGAGAGGGCCAGAGCACTGCCCTGCAGAGAGGCACAGCAAGCCAGCAGCGAGCGAGTGCCCAAACAGTGGCGCATGTAAGGTACCTCCTTACCGCCACCTCTGCCACCCAGGATGGGAGGTGAACTTGGCAGATAAACCTCTGGACCGTGGGGCTGCACTGACCAAGGACAGTAACTGTGAGTGGGGTGCAGAGAAGGGATGGGCCCGTTAAAGGGACTTTTGGGTTGCTGGACTTAAGAATCTGAGGGGAAAAGGACACTGCCCAACTTACTTGGGGGGGGGGGTCTTTTGCACAGGGTTTATGTTTATGAACCTAGTTGTGGTGTTTACCCAAATTAATACTGAGTTACTGCCCTCCTTTTAATAAAAGTTTTTGCTACACTCCGACTCTGTGCTTGCAAGAGGGGAAGTATTGCCTCTTAGAGGCACCCCGGGGGTGGTGTGTAATTGTCCCAGATCACTGGTTGGGGGCTCGAGCTGGTCTTGCATTGTATTATTGAAAAGGAATCCCTAGATATTGAACCTGGCCCTTGTTGCTGCCAACTCTGACTGGCAGAAGGGTTACACATATAATGAGTCTAGTTTATTATTTCTCTCCTTGCTATTATCATTATTTTAGAACATTTCTTTTAACCAGCATTTCTCCAGTGAGAACAATTCCCTTTGTTCCTTCTATACATGTGTGCTAACTTTTCTGTTCCCTTTCAATATCTTTCCATTCTTGTTACTTGATTCTGGAGTTTCTAGGGGTCAAACTGCATTTATGTACAAGTCAGCTGAAAAGAATGGAAGAGAGAAACAAAAGGGTATTGCCTGTTTAGGGGTCAGGCACACTTAACGTCCCAGCTAGTAACCTCCAAGAGGGAGAGAAGGAAAGAAGTTACCAGCTGGAGGATAGTAGTATATGCTGTACACTTGTAAGAGGTTGGTAAAGCAAACATTCTACCTCTTCATGCAAGGTGGTTCTGAGTAGCTCTGTGTTACCCTTAACATAAGCCTGTGCTTTAATGGCATAACCTGGCTTTCACTGGTTCTACTAAAGTATGTAGTTGGGCAAGTTGGCCTCAACAAGAGTGAGTTCTAGAATAACTTCTTTCATTTTGTTTTTATAAGTTTCAACTTGTCCCACAAGTCCCAAACATTCCAATCACCTTTTTGTCCTTGTTCACAGTTCCACATGCTCTTTTTAAAGACTTCCTCATCTCCAACGTTTTGCAGAATGTAAGTAGCCAATGTAGCTTCTCTGACAGCATCTGACCACAGCCCTAAGTCTTAGATATAGTTTCTGAAATTCATAAATGATGTCTGCTCCTCACTAGTTTAAATTCAGTCTTGTTTTTTCAGCCCTCAGTATGCTATCATACTTTGATAGAGCTACAATTTGAAGAGCTACAATTATGGTATAGCAAATGATGAGTACATTTATGGAAAAGCAAAAGTATGATAGATGAGTGGCAAGAAGCACAAATAGGGTCTCCATATACTATACCTCTTTTTCTGGGAATCTCCTGGGGCCTGTCTCAGTATTTTAGTAATGTTGAATAAAATGGAAGTTTTCCAGGTTTTACTGTCTCTACTGCTGGGTCCCTATGTTTTCTCTGATAATCTTGCTGTGAAAGTCTGTTTCACAGCAGTGCCCCAAGTGGCTGTCTCAGGCAGTGTCCCCTAACCAGCTCTAGTCTTGGCTCCCCAAGGCTCTGGGACTCAGCCTTGACCCATCACACAACAGGTTCCTCTTAACCTCCTTGAGCCTTAATCTCTAGCTCTGTGGCTATGCCAGGTTTTGAATCCCTAATGCCTGCTGGTTGTGATTCCACAACCATCCGATTCTTTCCCCTTCCTCCACCAGCCCTCTTCAAAAAACTCTGGCTGGCCCTAGCGCTTTTTTCACTTTGCTTGGCTCCACACCACCTCCCTTGACTCCTGCTTGTCCTTGATTTCAATCCTCAGCTATCCCAACTTCCCTGTTGCCTGTATGTCCTGACTTGGCTACCCTTAATCTTCATACCCTAAACCCTAGTCTCACAAATTCTTGATATTGGATGCCCCAGCTATCCCCAGTATTAATCCTCTTGATTGACTCCAGCTTCTCCCCTTAGCCTTACTAACACAGTTTTCTTATATCCTATTTGGCTGGTTAACCCCCATCTCTGCAACCACTCTCCATCCTTGCTTGACTACCCCGATTTCAGTTCTGTCTTGGTACTCTTGTTTTGTTACAAAAGTCCAGCCATATCTCTGTAGACCTGCCCACGTTTTCCTTTAAAATAGTGTGAATTTGAATGTTTTGGAAACTAGTGCTGCGAGCATCACACGTGTTCTAGAGCAGATATTAACCATAGGCAAAGGTAAAAGTCACAGGGGCGACACTGCAGGTGACTGAATAATAATAAAATGGCCACTTTTGGCCATTACCACAAATCTTGTTAAGATCAGTGTCTAGAAAACCTAATTTTTCCATGTGCACAAATGTGTACATTAAGCAATATGTAACAAATAGGAAAAGGAGCCCACTGTGCATGCTAAGAAATAAAGTAATTAAATTAGTGAATTACTATGTTTGGTCTGAATCATATCCCTTTCTCTAGTCAGATGGCCTAACAAAACTTTCTGATGTGTATGTATGCTTTTTCCTGGAACCTTATGCAAACAGGTTTTCAAAAGTGAGTTTCCTACAGTCTTTCAGTCTCTGTCAGAAATGGTTCTTTAATGGTACATACTGTAGTTGATTCCAAATATTTGTGCACTTCGAAGTGATTTCTCTCATTCAGCTGTGTGTTAGAATGTCAATTTGCTCTTGTGTTCAGTTTTAATTGAACAGCTAGAATAACGTGCCAAAGAACAAACCCAGACCTGAGATACACCATTGCATGTAATGGACAGGACACGGGCCTAAAATTTGAAGGATTTTAGAGATGTTGAATGGAGTCATGAGCAAGAGAGAGAAACATAAGAGCCTATGATGAGATTTTTTTGAAGGTGAATGTAACACATTCTTTAATCTCCCCCCTTTTTTGTTTTGCTCCCCTCCCCTATTGTCATGGAGAATTTTATTAATTTTCTTGTAATAATAGCCTGGGACACCCAGAAGTAGCAATAAGAATATAGAGTAACCATGGGAAAACAATCATTGTTACAATGTTTACTTTGCCCCATAGGAAAAATGAAGCTGTTCCCAGCTGTCCAAGTTGTTGTTTTTATTTGATTAACAGCTGGGTATATATTAAATTGAACAAAATCCATACATGTCCTTGCATCCATCATTTTTAGTACTATATTTAATTTTTTTTCTGCCCAATTAAAACTCTAATTATAAATTGTGCCCTACTATACTCACCAGAGTAGATGATGGTGCCTACTCGTTTTCTTTTTTGGTGGGGTAGGAGGGAAAGACGGACAGCTTACAATTGTATTTTATAGCTTCCTAGTAAAGTTGTCAGTCACTGTAGGTACTAGCATTTTGTTTTTTTGGCAACAGACACATTCCTGAGTCGCGAAATCAGATCCACATCTGAAATCTCTGCAAATTCAAGTTGCATATATATAGATCCAGGATTTTGTCTCCCCTCTTTATAAAAAGAGAGGCTAGCTATGAAATTTAGAGTTTGGATTCTGTATTCCTTTGCAACCATCCCCAAAATTCAGAAGATATTTAGATCTGGGGGTTTGGTTCACTTCATTTTATAGAAAGGAGCCATCTGTGAACCAAAATCCAGATCAGTTATTCTGAAATATTCCAATTTCTCCAAAAGGAGTCTGGATCCTATGCTTTAACTCATGTCTTTCTCTGCCAGTTATGGGGTCCATTCATCTACAAGAACAGTATCCATTTGTCCACCTTTAAATTTACTGCTGAGATCATAAGAGCATGGGGATGCATGGCAAAGGGTTATAATCATACTGTCCTAAGAATGGACTGACAATACCTGGGTGGGGGTGAAGTTAAAGGTTATATAACTCTTTTACTGTTGACTAATAGCTAGGTTGTTGGTTGTTGCGGTTCAAATACAAGACAGCACAGAGCTTTTAGCAAGCAAGCGAGCTGGTCTGCCAACCAACTTCTGCCGGTCAGCTTTCCACTCTCTCCTTTATTCTTTTCTCTCCCCCCGCGCATTACATTCTCCAACAGATAAAAGGAATACACTGGCTTTGTTTAACATTCTTATTTACCAATTTCTATCTACCGCATTCCTTGCTCTCAGGCCTTGAGCCCAGTCCTGGGAGGCTTCCCACGGTTCATGTCATCTGGGCGAGATTCCAAGGTTCATGCCCTTGAGAAGAGCTGTGTGTGCACAGCTCCTATACAACACTCCGGGTGTGCCCTGAATGTTGCCAAGCGCATGAACCTTGTATGAATCCTACATCCCCTCCTTTTTTGTTTATTTGTGCTCGGCCATCTCATGGTAGCCATCGATTTGCTTTTGCAAGCCAATTAACTCCCGGACAGACGAGGTCATAACTCGTGGAGCCTGCCAGGGCGGTTCTCGACAAAGCCTTAACAAAAAGGAAATACATTGCACACAGCAACAGCAAAAAATGAGCTTAAGAAGGTAAAGTGTAATTGGCCGGGCCCCAATTAGCCATGCTAGAGTACTGGGAAGAGAGGTTCGCATAAGCAGTGAGCATCATCTCATTCCCAATTTCCTCAGGGTGATGACATACTGGAATAAGGCATGTACCTGACAGTTCCCCGGCTGCTACAGAATCAGATAAACAAAAGTGGGTAACATTTGCTATTGAAGCCAATCTTTCCCATAGGTTATATGTCATTCAGGCCCGTAACGGAGAAAGCGCTCCCAAGCCAACCCATACAGGAAATAGCAGGCACAAAAGGCATACAGTCAATACAGAATTAGCAGTAATTTGGGCGAGAATTGCCACAAACAAAGTCTCAGAAGTCTCTGGCTGTTGGTTTGCTGCCAGTCTTCATTGAGCCGCGGCGACGAATGCTTTTACTGCTCCCCATGTCACGGGCTGGCTTGGGACGTTACGCCGTCTCCATTTCCGTCCCGCTGTTCTCGACCCGGGAGGCACCGCACTCTCCTCCAGGGTCAGCTGAAACTCTGGTATGGGGTTCGATAGCCCCTGGTGCCACGCCATGCTGTTTCAGTGCCGGTCGCACACACCGGGCCGGAACCCACAACGGTCCTGCAGGGAGAGACACAGCAGCATATCCCTGACCCCAAGTGATTAGAGGTACTGGGCCCAGCCATTGCAGATCGGGTAGCTGACGGTAATAGACATGCGGTCTTTCCAGTACCTCGGACTTATGAAAATGCCAGTCCGTGGGGGTCTGCTGATCTGCGTTCAGCATTAAATTATTTAAAATAAACAAAAGGATACGCAATTGTTGCTGAATGTCTCCTAAGGTTCAGAGACGCAGCTCCCCTTGTTTTAATTGCAAGGTTTTTAGAGTGCAATTTGCACGTTCAACAATAGCTTGGCCTGTGGAATTATAAGGGATCCCGTGTTTGAGACAGACGTCTCATTGGGCACAAAAGATGTAGAGGGCTGTGGAGCAATAGGCTAGGGCATTATCTATTTTTATCTGGCTCGGGCGACCCATAACAGCAAAACAGGCTAGCAAATGGTGAATAACTTTGGGAGTGGCTTCCCCACGCTGTGGGGTCGCCCAGAGGAATCCTGAATAGGTATCAATGGAAACATGTAAAAACGCATAGGGGTGGAATTGTGGCACGTGAGTGACATCCATTTGCCACAGCTGATTTGCTGCGGTACCTCTGGGGTTAACGGCATAAGAAAAGGTAGGGGCAGCAGCGGCACAGTGGGGGCAGGAACGAACAATAGAACGTGCATGATCAGCAGGAATGTGAAACTGTCGGGCCAAAACAGAGGCAGACTGATGAAAAAAGGAATGGCTTTCAATGGGGTCAGAAAAAAGGGAATTTACCTGACCACGGCATTGCCTTCAGTAAGTAGCCCAGGCAGAGGGGTATGACTGCGAATATGAGCAACAAAATAAGGGAAATTACGAGTGGTGATGAGATACTGTAAGGACAAAAACAGGCGAAGAAGGTCCGCATCGACCTGAGGGGTAATAAGGGCAAGGGGTAAATGATCAATTACCTGATAAACATAATGCGTGTCCACGATCAAATTAAAGGGACAATCAGCAAAAAGTTGAAAGGCCAAAATAACAGCAGCTAGTTCCAAGGACTAGTGAAGCTCTCCAAGCACTGTGCATGCAAATATTGTTGTACAAGTGAATGAAGCACTTTCAGTTTTTCTAGGGGGAGGGGCCACTGGTCAATCCATACGGGCTCTAAGGATTGCCATACCAATGGTAATGCGGATGGCAAGGTGGGTGAGGGAGGATTTTGGGCCATTATATATTAATATCGAGGGTGGTGTCCAGCTTTACAAGTAAGTCATGGCCCCAAATATTGAGGTGGACAGGGAGTACAAAAGGGCGGATTGTAGCAAGGGCACGGCCTCCTGGTTTAGAGACCGTGACCCAAGACAAACTTTGGCGCTCGGGTTTGCTACCCCCGATCCCCCACAACTCTTTAGAAGGAACTGTTGGCCAACCGACCGGCCACTCCGGATCATGACTCACCGTAACGTCAGCTCCAGTGTCCACCAGCCCTGTAAAAGGAACATTATTTAAGAGAAGTGTTAACTGAGGTTTCGAGGGGCGGACCGACATTGTTAGAGCAACAAGTGGAGAGGACGTGTTGTGAGAAGGTGACTGAGCCAGCGTCGATCCAAAGCCGCCTCCGCCCCGGGCTTGATCCTCTGCAGTGGCACTTGATAGGGGACTAAAATCAATTGCGCAATTGACCGTCCACGCGGGAGCGACTGTGGAAGATGGGTCCATACCTGAACCTTAATAAAGCCGGTGTAATCGGCGTCAATGACCCCTGGGATGACAAAAAAGTCCTGTTTCCCAGCGTGTGAGCAAGGGAGAACCAGACCCAAAAATCCGTCAGGGAGAGGTCCTGTCACCTGGGTAGGTATGGCGCAAACCTCCCCCGGCAACTGAAAATCAGCATGCTCCTGCATAATCAAATCAAGCCCTGCACTTCCGGCAGTCGCCGCCTTCATGGAGTCTATGGGTTTTAAAGCAGAGGAACAGTTGTCTGAGTGGGAAACACTCCCGTTTGGCCCTGGGTTTGGGGGGAACCCGTCGTGCGGTTTCCCGACCCGCTACGACACTGATTAGCCCAGTGATAGCCCTTCCAACACTTGGGGCACTTCTTTGAGGGGTGGGCGGGCGCCGTCGAGGAGCGGCACTCCCGGTGAAAGTGACTCTCCTTACCACAGCGGTAACAACGCTTCCCCTCCTTCCTGCTTTTCTGCAGGGCGGCAGCCAGAACTCCAGCTTTATGTGCTTGGGTTCCGATGTTTTGGCACGCCCGCAGCATGTCTGACAGCTCTAGAATTCCAGAGGCTTGTGCCGCCTGGAGAGCACGGCGGCAATCCTCATTCGCATTTTCAACCGCCATTTTTAACAGGATCTCCTGAGCTGCTGCAGGGCTATCCACCTGTTGGAGGATAGCCTCCTGCAATCTGTTGGTAAAATCCATAAAGGACTCTGATGCACCCTGACGGATACTGGCAAAGCTTTTGGTAGGCTTGCCTGAATCCGGGACCTTCCGGAAATCATGCTGGGCGCAGGTGGAAATAATGGGGAAGACGGCCTGAGGGAGTTGAGACTGCATCTGAACGGTAGCAAACTGGCCCTCTCCTGCCAAGTGCTCATAAATGATACCTTGCTCTCTATATACCTGGGCTTGGCGTTCCGCCATCTGCCGATACTCACTAAGCCAAATAACATACTGACTGGGCGTCAGCATCATGCGCAACAGCGCCTTCCAATCTTCAGGGATCAGGGTGTACCCAGTACCTAGCCCTTCAATGAGACCACTTACATATGTTTTAGTGAGGCCGAACTCGCAAATTGCTTTCTTTACGTCTTTGATCACCGAGTAGGGCAAACTGATCCAGTTTGCAACCTGGTTGCCCTGGCCATCATCCTGCCAGGTCACCGGACAAACTGAGACCAGATCAGCCAGCTCCTCCGCTGTAATATCTGAGCGAGTCTTTGCTGCGCAAACCATTTGTTGCACCAGCGAAAGCCCCTGAGCAGACGCGGACGACCCCCTGGGGGGGGGCCCGGAGCATGAGGCCCCACGGGGGGATGGTGATCACACACTGGCTCCGGTGGGGAAGGCCAGGGAGGCAGTGGTAATAGAGGCACTGGGGGCGAATCAGGGGGAGGGATGGCTGCAGGAGCGGACGGGGGTGGCGGGATCGGCAGCCCCTCTGTTGGCGCGGGAGAGGGCCTTTCTGAGGCGACATGCTGTGTCGCATCACCAGGAGGGGGGATGGCTGCAGGAGCAGACAGGAGTGGCGAGAGCACCAGCCTCGTGAGGGAGGACCTGTCCGAGGCGACACGCTGTATCGCGTCACGGCAGAGGTGCCAGGCATGTAGAGCCTGCACGGGCGCCCAAGGCTCTTTGTGCAATGTCTGGCCCAACCGCTCCCAGTCCGCTAGCTTAAGGGTTCCGGCTTCAGGGTACCACGGGCATTGGGCACTCACCTCCTGTAGCAGGAGAGTGAGTTCTCGAGTGGGGCAGTCTTGCTGAGCCTTATGCAGCAAATATTGTAGCTCACTGTGGTGTTGCACTTGCAAAGCAGAGAGAGAGCTTCCCATACTTACCACAACGAAAAATACTCACCGGGATCCGTGAAGCGGATGAGTGACACGTCTGAAACCCTTGCCAGGCGAGGTGAGTGCTGAGGGCCCCACGTTTGGGCGCCAGTTGTTGCGGTTCAAATACAAGACAGCACAGAGCTTTTAGCAAGCAAGCGAGCTGGTCTGCCAACCAACTTCTGCCAGTCAGCTTTCCACTCTCTCCTTTATTCTTTTCTCTCCCCCCGCGCATTACATTCTCCAACAGATAAAAGGAATACACTGGCTTTGTTTAACATTCTTATTTACCAATTTCTATCTACCGCATTCCTTGCTCTCGGGCCTTGAGCCCAGTCCTGGGAGGCTTCCCACGGTTCATGTCATCTGGGCGAGATTCCAAGTTTCGTGCCCTTGAGAAGAGCTGTGTGTGCACAGCTCCTATACAACACTCCGGGTGTGCCCTGAATGTTGCCAAGCGCATGAACCTTGTATGAATCCTACAGTTGGTGACTTCCACACTTCATTGGAACCTTCAGAAATTAATATGAACAAGATCTAATCTTTTGGGTACCCTACAGAAATAAGTCCCTGAATACATATTACTCTTTGGAGGTTTCACCATTTTCTGAGCATGGATTGCTCCCATAATTGCTGTCAGCTGCATTATAGTAATAGCCATTAGTATAGCATTTATGACAAGTCAGTTATGGTATATTAACATACAGCCCTCCTCCTCTGTGAGATGGAGTGACAGATTCCACCTTGCCCTCTTGTCCACAGAGCTGGTTCTATCATACAGGCAGTTTCATACAACAGAAAAATATTGGTAAAAGCTAACAGTCAGTAACTGATTGTATGGGTAACTGAAGACTAGTAGAGGGGAAATGTTTTCCTGGGAAGATCAGTTGGACTCCTTGACATTCACTCAGGCTCATGGAAAATATCCTCAGCGATGCAATATCCTTTCTAATACCCAGTGGAAATGAAACTTTCCTGGCAGAATGTCTCTTATATTTCTGATCTGTATTAAAACCAAAAAGCACTACCTCCTCATCTGATATTATGAAGTTATGAGGAACACTGGCATGAAATGACTAAGCAGTTTCTTCTACAAATCTTTCCTTTTCAGCTTGCTGTTGTTTTTTGACAGGTGCTTTTTTATCATTGTACAGAAATTTGAATAAGTATACTGCCTCATTTATCCATCAATATCTTTGTCTTCTGTCTTACACCAGAAATGGCCAAATTCTGCATTTGGCCATAAACTGATAGAACTAAGAGGCAGACATGGGACATAAGTGGGAGAAGACTGCAAAAAATACAGGTTTTCTAACTGCATGAAGTTTTGCATATTTTGAACGCAGATCTCTGTAAATGTGACTGTAGCCAGCATGAAGGCAGCAGTAGACTTTAAGACTAATATTGGAATAGAAGATCAATAAAAGGGTTTGCCAAAGTGCTTCATAGGGAGCATAATGAAAAGTGTGTTCCATTTGTAAACAATAAATTACATCTGACAGGTCTTCCAGAGTGGACTTCTACATTAATGAAATTGGCATGCTCTCAATTTTCTATTATATTTAAACACTTAACCAAAGTCAGGGTTTCTCTCTGGTGTTTGCATTGCACAGCCCTGTGGCAACACAACTCCACTGGAAGGGGTTAATTTTGTTCAAAACTGAGTATGTCAGTGTATGTTCTGGAAACTCCTTAGTCTTCAGCACCTCTCCATAGTGATTACAGGTTCTAGCAGCATAGGATGCAGAGATAAAATTTCTAGACATCATAAATAACTGCTTCTTGGGGCAGCTTGTCCTGGAACCCACAAGGGGGGATGTAATTCTTGATTTAGTCCTAAATGTAGTACACTAGGAAGACAAGGCCATTACAGAAAAGTTAAATGAATTATTTGCATAAGTCTTCACTGAGGAACTGTCCTGGATTAAGGTGTCAGTAGAGGAGGTTTTAGAACAAACTGATTGATTAAACAGTAATAAGTCACCAGGACTAGATGGTATTCACCCAAGAGTTCTGAAGGAACTCAAATATGAAATTTCAGAACTGCTAACTGTAGTATGCAACCTATCACTTAAGTCAGCATCTGAACCAAATGTCTGGTGGATAGTTATGATAACACTGATTTTTTTAAAAAGGCTTCAGAGGTGATACTGGCAATCACAGGCTGGTAAGCCTAACTTCAGTACGAGGCAAATTGGTTATAACTGTAGTAAAGAACAGAATTACTAGATTCATAGATGAACATGATATGTTGGGGAAGAGTCAATATGGCTTTTATAACGGGAAATCATGCCTAGCTAATTTATTCGAATTCTTTAAGGGTGTCAACAAGCATGTGGACAAGGGTGATTCAGTGAGTATAGTATACTTGGACTCTCAGGAAACCTTTGACAAAGTCCCTCACCAAAGGCTCTTAAGCAAAGTAATGGATTTATGGAATAAGAGGGAAGATCCTCTCATGGATTGGTAACTAGTTAATAGAGAGAAAACAAAGGGTAGGACTAAATGGTTAGTTTTCACAATGGAGAGAGGTAAATAGCGGGTTACCCCAAGGATCAGTACTGGGACCAGTGCTGTTCAGCCTATTCATAAATGATCTGGAAAAGGGGATGAACAGTGAGGTGGCAAAATTTGCAGATGATTCGGAATGACAAGATAGAAGTCCAAAGCTGGCTGTGAAGAATTACAAAGGGATATCACAAAACTGGGTGACTGGGCAAAAAAAATGGCAGATGAAATTCAGTGTTGATAAGTAATGGTAATGAACATTGGAAAACATAATTCCAACTATACATACAAAATAATTACTTAAATTATCTTTTACAACTCAAAGAGATCGAGGTGTCATTGTGAGTAGTTCTCTGAAAATATCTGCTCAGTGTGCAGCAGCAGCAGCAATCATTAAAAAACTAACAACCTATTTGGAAAGAGATTGATAATTAAAACAGAAAATAGCATGCTACTATATAAATCTATGGTATGCCCATACCTTGAATACTGCATGCAGTTCTGGTTGCACAAAAAAAAAATGATACAGATTATAGATATAGTTTAGATTAGAATTAGAAAAGGAACAGAGAAAAGTAACAGAAATGATTAGGGGTATGGAATAGTTTACATATGAGGAGAGATTAAAAAGACTGGAACTGTCACCTTAGAAAACGGATGATCTAGAGGGTTATGATCGAGGTCTATAAAATCGTGAATCGTGTGGAGAAAGTGAATAGGGAAGCGTTGTTTACCCCGTCATGTAACACAAGATCCTGGGTCACCCAATGAAATTAAATAGGCAGCAGGTTTTAAAAAAAACATAAGGAAGTACCTCACAGAATGCACAGTCAGCCTGTGGAACTCCTTGCTGGGGATGTTGTGAAGATCAAAAGTATAACTGGATACAAAAAAGAATTAGATACATTCATGGAGGATAGGTCCATCAATGGCTATTAGCCAAGAGGGTCAGGGACACAACCCTATGTTCTGGGTGTTCCTAAAAATCCGACTGGCAGAAACTGGGAGTGCATGATAGGATAGATCACTCAATAATTTCCTTGTTCCGTTAATTCCCCCTGAAGCGCCTGGCCCTGGCGACTGTCGGAAAACGGGATACGGGGCTAGATGGGCCGTTCGTCTGACACAGTATGGCTGTTCTTATCTCTGAGGACCTCTGTATGAAATTACCAAACCAATACTAATCTTAATAAAACATTTAGTTTTAAAATGAAATTCAAACAAAATTAATGGCTTATACTACCTGCCTAACAATTATAAAATAAACTAGATGTTGCTCTCAGCTGGGGGAGAGTTGTGGGGTGGATGGAAAGTAGATGGCTTACATCTTCTGAAGGCAATTCTTTCCTTGACCATTCAGACAGGCAGCTCCTCTTGGTGTGCAGATTCCAACTCCTGCTTGATGTTTCTAGGACAAATAAAGTCATGCATCTGGGTCAGCTTGTAAATTCAGATGTGCCTTCCCTCCATTAAGGGGTTGTCAAGAGGATAAATACACTAGTGATTCTGAGGCACTCGGTACTAGTGAGGCGTACCATAGAAGTACCATCCTTGCTCTCTTTTCTTTCTTACCTCAACTGTTCTTTCTTTTATGTGACTTTCTCTTTCACCTCCCTCTGTCAATGTCTTTCTTGTTTACTTTACTCTTTTTTTTCTCTCCCTATTATTTCCTTCATGTAACCTTTTCCTCTTTCTCTCCATTCTTTCTGCCTATTTTCTCCCCCACTGCCTGTTCACTTCAGTGTACACACTCCCACTGAATGCCAGGGAAATAGAAGATGGCAGCTCCAACTATCTCCACAACAAGCTTCTTTCTAAAGTATGAGATTTGACCTTAAATGTCTGAATCATTGAGCTTTCCAGTGTGTAAATGTTTAAGATT
The DNA here is from genome assembly GCF_965140235.1 of Caretta caretta. Taxonomy (NCBI): domain Eukaryota; kingdom Metazoa; phylum Chordata; order Testudines; family Cheloniidae; genus Caretta; species Caretta caretta. Next base: position 69,106,336 of record NC_134213.1, read on the forward strand.
TCTTTCTAAATCACTCTCCTGTTAAATTTATGAAAGTAAAGTTACCCACTTTAATGTATTAGCTAAAGGTAATCACATCAGAACAGTCCACAATCTGAAAAGATCTTAAAATAATTATGATTTGTATAAGATGGCTATTAAAGGAAAACCTAAGCAGTTTATTCTACATTACTCACAATCAGATAAACAACCCACACTCTATTAAAGGTGTAATTGAAATAGAAGTTGTGGCTGAATATAGTGACGAAAGGAGCCTTGGTAATCTTACTGGACAGCTAATTCTGTACTAGTGGATAGTTTCAATTATTTTGGTGAGTAATTTTAAATTCAAGGCTACTTGAGGAAAATAAGGGGATTTGTAATAAATGTGAGAGACAGTTTTTCTGACCCCTCGCATGAAATACCAAATCAGAGGCTAATCACATTCTAGTCCAACATGCATACTGAAGAACAATGGGGAGTGAAGAGGACTGTTATGAGATATCCAGATTGCCAGTCCTAACTTGTAATAAACGTGATGAGTGGTATCTCTGTGTGTTTTTTTTTTTTTAAAGGGCAGACTCTACTAAACCATGGTCATAAATAGAGAGATAGTTGGGGCAGATATTTTCCTCTTACAAGTGAGAAAGCTTAGAAAAAAATTAGGTGACTTCCAGGATGGACTGATTTGAGAGTCTGCTGGTGGATTACAGCTGGCTGACCCTCTCCGTCTATAGATAAATCCGGATATGGGTTTATGGAGTCATTCTATAACTTGATACCCTCTTTCATTTACAACATATACCTATCCCCTACATAACTGAAACTCATAAAAGCTTTTCTGCTTAACTTTTTATCCTAATTTGGAAAATGTTTCCTTTGATTTGACTGAACCATATGTAATTGCATATTTATTTTAACTTTATCCTTGGATTTACATACATTAGCTTAGCATAAGTTGCACTGTAATAGTTTGTCTTTATTGCTCCAATGTTTAACTTGTTGCATAACTATGAAAAAGTGCTTTTAAAATGATAACTTTGATCATATAAAGCTACTTACTTAAGGGAGAAATTATTTTTTTTAAATATACTAATTGTGGGTATGTTACACTGTAATGAAAAACTCTCCGCTGGCCCATGTCATCTGACTGGGGCTTGTGGGGCTCAGGCTGCAGTGCTATAAAATTGCAGTGTAGACAATTGCATGTCCAAACATATACACTGAAATTTTATAGCCCTGCAGCCTAAGACTCGCAAGCCCAGTCAGCTGATAAGGGCCGGTTGTGTGTGTTTGTGTTTGTAATATTGCACCCTAACTACAGTTACAGGCAAGGTTCAGGAGGGTCAATCAAGACATCTATAAATTCATGTCAGTTTTGGCCAGTTGTTTTGATTGAAACAAAAAGAAAAACATTTTGGAAATGTCACCGTGTTTCAAATGTTTGCGATAGATTCACAAGAGGACTTATGAGCCATTCACAAAATAGATGTGTGGACTTCCTTCCCTCAACCTGCCTCCCAGTGGGCACTCAGGTGGGAGGTCCAAGTTCCAGTCCCTGCTCTCGATGGGTGAGGGAGGAATCTAACTACCCCATCATCGGGTGTTCTGGGTTGGGTCTCATTCACTTTTATTGAAGCTGTTCCTTTTTTATGAAATGCTTAAATAGTCATAGAAGCATTGACAGAGAGAAACACACAATGATTTGGGCACTCATGACAGAGGGTGTGGGGAGAGAAGAGATTTATGCTTTACAGCATACAAACAGAAAAGTGACAGGTATTTTTTTTTAATCTTTCTGGAAGGTTGCAAGAACTCCAAAACAGAGAGATACAAAGCAGGCTGCTCCTTAAAATAAGAGGTTCCACTCACCATCCTACTATACTCTACATTGTCTATTTCATGATTATCTTTCATCTGACTTTTTTTTGTATGGATTGCTTACATATGGGACATATAACGTTTGAGTACTTTTCCATTACAACCTATGGTTTCATTACACCTACTTCCATCAAGTGTAATAAAAAGGGACATATTTCCTAACACTATTCACTATTGTGAAGAAAAGTTTTTTTAAAGTAAAAAATAAACTACAGTGGTGGTGTAGATGTAGACTGATAGAAATACTAAGTCAGACTTACCCCTGGTGTAACTTCTGAAGTTACAGTTACACCAGATGTGAACTTGGTTTGGCTATTTGTACTCATTATTAAGGTTCAAATTCTGACAGCCTTGCTCATCTTGCTTAATACATTACTGTGGGAGTAGTTCTTCTGAAACATGAGTTATGTTTAGTTGCCAGAGTTCCTCAGCCATACCCACTTCCCCAGAACAAGGAAAGGTGAAGGCCAGGAGACTATCAAGATCTGCAAGTTTCTTCTTCTCAGTGTTAACCCCAGTAGTCACTGCCTATCAACTCGACTAGCAACTTGAACCATCTATAGCCAGATTTTGACCCACTTACTTCACAAGATAGCCTCACTGATTTCAGTGGGAGTACTTGAGAATTGAGTATTACTCAGTGTATGGGGTTCTGAATCTGGTCCTAAACATTCTCTCAGACAGCTGTTCCCCTGGGATTGATTATAAACACAGGGGCTCAGACATTGACTGGATGGAGCTCTGTGTGTCAGAAGAGAAAGCAACTAGAAGGCCAAGAAATACCTGATTTATTAGTTTCTCCTAATGAAAGCAACCCAGCTAGGCCCCAAATACTGGCTAACCACTCAGATATTTCATACTGTCCCATTACTGTTCCTCATGTAAGCAACTGTTATAATTGCCCTTTGGCTGTTATGTGATTGTGCATAGGATTAAGGTTGTCCCATGGAGTCACATATGGGAGAAGAAATAGTCCACAGGACAGTCTATCAAGATGTGAGCTATGCTATATAAAAGTCGCTGACCCCCTCTATTACTGTCTTTACAGTGACAAGCCTGCCAGAAAGCTCACAAGAGTTGGCTCTGTGCAGTGTTGTGTACCACTGAACACAAATACATTAATATTAGGTGAGTTTTCAGAGGCCTGGCCTAATCTGTTGGTTTTTGTTTGTTTGTTTGTTTGTTTAACTGAAAAACTTCACCTAGCTCTGCCTTTATGGTCTTTTGTCAGAAGAACCCTTCAATACATTTATCATGCTATTATTACTGAATATACATTTCCTAAAGAAAATCTTCTGGCACACCTCACTTGGTTTTAAATGGCCACATTTTTTGGAGTCACAGCATAAAGAAGCTGTAGTTAAACATAATGAAACTTGTACAAAACTTCAGTGACATTTCTGAGATCACGCAAGTTCCCAATCTAGGAATCAATAATGGAAAGAAAACAAGAATAGCAACCTGTCTCCTCTTCCTGCCATCCCATGCATATTGAAACTGACACATCACCTTAAAATCTGCCTACCTGACGCTGGGGCATGCATTGAGGAATTGGAGTGAGGACCTTCTAAATATATTGCATTTATATTAGGAAACTTACTCACACCAGCATTGTCTTTACATAGATAGATATGCAGAGTATATTTTGCTAGGTAAACAATATGTGGGGGCAAACATTAAGGCGTTGCTTTCAGAAATGATACTGCCAAAGTTCTCTCTACATATTCAGTGCAGAGTAAATGGCTTAGTTAATTCAAAACAAATCATTAAATCCTTACTGGTTTGCATGGCATGGTTATTTTTGTTCCCTTCCTTCCTTTTGTGCCATCTGTCTACATATCTATTGATTTCCCCACCATTCTCCCTCATTTGCAGTTGATGCAGTATATCAACTTACCTTTTATTACAGTTTTTCTGATATCTTTGGAGGACATTTATGTAAACTGAAACGAACATTAGACATGATGATGTAAGTTTGTGGGATAAAACCACATTGATCCAGCATTGATTGCTGCAAGGAGGTATAAATCACTCCCGAGAAGAAAAAGAGAGGGTCAGTAGTTTTGAACCTTCTGCTGATTTGATATATTAAAGTCAGACTTCTCCCACATTAGTACTTTAGTCACTGAAAATGATCTGACAAGAAGGACAGAATGTTGTCAAGTCATGTCACTTCTAGGGACATCTTGAGAGAAGGTGTGTTCTATAATATAAATTCAAAAGATAAGCCAGACCGTCTTCTGACTAATCAGTGCAGCTTTAGCAAACCACTTCAATAGCACTCTCATGTTCCTAATTCATTCTCGTTACAGAAATCATTGTATAATGGTAAAACTATAATTGAATAGATAAGGCCAAATCCTGCTGGCAAAACTTGCATGCATAGTGATATTGATATCACCTAAAAGGGTTGTGAGTAAGGTGAGTAGGGTTTTGTGCTAAATTCCAAACTTCTAGTTAGTAGTGGATTGAATAAACTCTTCATCTTCTTTCTTAGGTATAAAGTCTGGTCAGAAATTGTATTCAACTTATTAGTTAGTTGTCTTTCTGAAGATCACTTCATGATTATACCAAGCACTGTAACTCCAAAAAAAAAAAAAAAAAATACTGGTAGGTAGCATTTCTTAGGCTTATTGAGAACTCTCTTGTTTGAGGGGAAAATGTAACTTTGTATTATCCTTCAATTCTTCAGTACCCATGTGACTAAAAACATTGTCAAATTTTACCATGATAGCAGTCTTACATGCTTGTTTCCATAACCTTGCAAAGAATGTTGTGTTTTTTTAATAAAATAAACCAAATGTTCTTGAAGTACAAGTTCAAAACGTTAGAGTATTCACTTCAAATTATGTTTTTTCCTGAAAAGCTGTGGACTGGTAGCCTTCTTGTATTGAAGGCTCATCAGCAGTGCTTTAAGTGAGTTCAGGTTCTACTTGCATCTTATTGGAAAAATAGTTTACGATCTTGAAGGTAGAGGAATCACTGGTGTAAATCCTATTTCATCATAAGAGTATATTAAAATTCATAGGCTATCCCCATACTTGTGACTGTATGCAACAAATATCAAGGCACACCGTACCCACCACTCAGGAGGAAAAATGGCACTGAAACTTTTTAAAATTAGCTTCCAAAAAACAGTCTTTACAATCACTGATGAATAAACTAGAAGGTAATGGTCATTTGAAGAGGATGTATTCATGTTCACACTTTGCAGTGTCGGTTTTACACAGCAGAATACGTATGTGGGTTAACAGCCACAGAAAACAATCCATTGCAATGGATAATTCCGTTCCGCTATCACACCTATAGGGGAAACTGTCCAAGGCACAAAGGGGAGGTAATCAATAGGAGTTGGGCACCTACCTCCCTATTGTGCCTTACAGTCGGGGAGAAGGACTTTCAAAGCCACTCTAGTAACAGACTCAAGCTTCCATCACATTTATGCATCACAGAGTCCTAGTTTGGTAACACACTGATATAGCAAACATGGATATTACACTGCATTGGGACAAATTCTACTCTGTTACACTGGTGTAGCTGCACTGAAGCTAAAGAGGTTGTAGCAGAGTAACTCAGCTGAACTTGGTTCCGTTATTTTAAAAACAACCAAACAATAGGCGCCCAGTTGATCAGTTACTAAAACACCGCATCTTCAAACATTGTAATACAGTAGTTGATATTTAGGTGACTGTTCTATAGATAACAAGGATATTAAGTTCTTTACTGAAGCTGACTGGGAGATCCATGGAACCAATTCAATATTATAAAGAAAGAAAGAATCCCTGGTGTTTCATGTGGAAAGAGTTCAGAGGCCTGTAACTCCAGGAAGAGCTCTTCAGAGATTTGAGACTCAAGTCTCTGAGGCATACATGGGTGCACAGCTGACAAGCTTTGCTAAATGAATCTGAGGCTTGCCACTTTTCAAATCTCTGGTGAACCTTACTATGCAGCTAGACTTCAGGATCAAAGATGGGGAGCTGTTTCCCTTTGTGCAGGAGTGAGGAAGAGGGATGCATAGAATGTATGAATGAGTGAAAACTAACGTTCACTTTGTGCTTGTACTTCCCTTTGTAGCTAATTAGGGAGCCTTTTGGCATAATTACTCTATTTGTTTATCTGTTAGAAATTGAGTCACTAGACAGCTCCAGGTCTAAAATTTTCTCTCCAGTTGTGTGATCAATCTAACATTAGAAAGTTTCCAGAACAACTCATCTTTCTTCATATTTGTAGTACTGTATCAGTTAGAGGCTCCAACCAAGATTGGTGACCTCTGTGCTAGGTACTGTATATATGAGAATCATTGTCTGAAAGAGGTTGAATCTAAATAAATAACTCTGGCAAAGTGTGGTAGAAAAGAAGTATATTCCCTTTTAGGGGGAAACTGAGGCACAGATGAGTTAAGTGACTTGACTGAGATCACATGGGAAGTGTATAGCAAACCCACTAATTGAACCTGGGTGGTCTTAGTCCTAGTCCAATGCCTTTACTACAGGATTATGCTTCCTTTTTGTTATTTCATACTGAACAAATATTATGCTCAAAAAATAATTGTGTGCAAACCCACACTTAAAATGTCATTGATACAATGAGTCTCCCACATCCATGGTGAGTTGTCCTAACCACCAGGCTATTGGATGTTTTGGGATGAGCCTGTCCGTTTTTTTCAGGAAAAATGTCAAAAGGTATCAGTTTTGTTCTGATGTGAGGTGAAAACAAATTGTGAAACCTCAAAATCTTTTTGCAAAATGGAATTCTTGTTTTCTGGCCAGCCCTATTTCTATCTGAAATCGTGCATCTTGGTCTAACAGAATTTTTTTTCCCCCTTCCCTTTAGCTGGAAGGATTTCTGCTCAGGTAGAGATAATGAAGGAGGGGAAATAAATAAGCAAGAGTCATAATGTCAGTGTTTCATTTAAAAAATGAGTTCCTTCATTGTGGGCTGTCATCCCTATGATTTTAGTTGCATAGTCAGCCATCTCAAATTCTCTTGGGGAAAGTGAGGACATGGAATGGCTGTTGTACAAAAATGTAATGCATATATAAACATTGATTATTATGTCAAAACTGAGCAAATGAAATATGTGGATCTTTAATTTAAAATAACACTGGTGGACCCTGCCAAAAATGCCTTAAACAAACTGATAAAAGTTGTGGCTTGCCTTTCTTAGATTAAATAGGATAATGTGCTTCTATATAAAAACATTGTACCCCATAAGTAAAAAAGCAGTTTTCATGGCAAACCCCTGCTGTGGTTTCTTTCATCAAGGATGTGAAAAATGATAATATTTTGATGATTATGTGGAGATGGTGCTGATGGGCAAAAATGAAAAGGGCTTGCCTCCGCGTGTTGTTCTGACCTCAATTTCTACCTGATTACAAGATCTCTTTCTCAGAATAAAGAACCCTAGGAGGGATGGTTATTTTTGAAGTTAATTGTTTTGCAACTTGATTTTCCTCTTGGAATGTTTATCATATACCAGATATTCTCCTCTTTTTTTGCTTTTGCTCAGAAAATCAGGGATGTTTTGTGGTTTTCTACTGTCTAGTCTTTTCTTGTCTCTGTGCTCTGTAATAGTGAATTCAAATCTCCTGACACCTTACAACTTAGTAATAATTTCTGACTGGGAACTTGCCGCTATAGGTTAAGCTTTTGAAACTTGAATATAAGTCTAGAATAAGGCAGTATCTAGAAATACAAACAGACTCAAAAGACATAGATAAGTTCTCCTTTCCCTACTCTCTCTGCCCCTGATCTAGTTGTCAACAAAGCCTATAAGAAATGGGGAGTTCACCCATGGTGGTGGTGATTGTGCCAGATCTCAATAATCTGTGGTGATGCAGTATTGTATCATCTTATGGTGAAGGGATGCACCATGGGGAAGAGAATGAGGACAAGAAGAGAAGTGTGGATGAAAGAAGTAGTGTCCCCAAGGAAGCCCCCAGCCAAACAAGAAAGAGTACGTATGCATGTGCAATGTGTGGAGCTTTGAGGGAGGGGGATCCATCTTTGATTATCTCCATTCCTGAATGATTGTGATGGGTTGTATTGACTCCACGCTGACCAGGGAAGGGTTAATGATTTGGGATTAATGAGCCCCACCCTCCTTCACCTGCAAAAGCTTTAAGACTTGGTTGTTAAAAGGAGAGAGCCAATTAACTTGAGAAGCACATGGATGAGAAAGCAGACACCTTCTTTTGTGCTCCCTGAAGGTAGGCTTGGCTGTGGCCAGGACCCAACCAGAGACTAGTAGATGAGAATCTCCCTGGGTGAAGGTAGATCTGGCATGGGACTGTTTGTGTGTATGTTGTTACCCAGGACTATTGGGTTCCCTTTTTTGACCAGGGGTATTGTGTTTACTCTTCTACTCAGGACATGAGTAGTGTCCAGACAGTGAGTCTTGGTCTGGTCCCTCTGGAAGACTCCTGGGGAACAGACCACCTCTTTGGTATGCCCAAGGCCAGTGCTGACCCTCCAAGTTTCCCCAGTAGCTAGAACATGACCTCCCCAGAGCTCCGCTCTTATGGATACTCTGGTTTACAGTTCAATGTTTTGGGGACTATATAACAATTAAAGTGAGCTAACACAGACTCTACAAAGGCACTTGTAAACCATACATCTTTTCCTTATAGACAAAGCACTAGAGATATACAGCTCTATGGAAAAATAGCAAACACCCGCCAGCAAGTTTTCTAAGTTTTCAGTCTCTCTCTCACACACACACTCACACTCACACACACATGCCCTTTGGGTCTTAGTTGGTGTCCTTCAGAGTCAAGGGTCCTTCTGTATACCCTCTGGTTCTGGACTCTGCTTGCTAGAAGGGTTTTTTTAACAGCCATTTCTTGTCTGTCCCCTGGGTTTTTTCACTCTCCAGGACTCTAGGCTGCTGCCTTCAACCTTCTGTTCATTACAGGAGATACGATACTAGCCAGTCTTTGTCTGCTAGTCTCCATTGCTCTATTAGGACAAGGTTATTCAATTGTTGATGGTCCTTAATAGTGCTGTCATTTAGGAATAGATCCTCCCTCTTATCACAGGTGGGATGATGCAGTCTAACATGACAATATACGGTGCCAAACTTCATTAAGGATATAATTTTAGCATTCAAAAGATCAAATTAATTAATCCGTTCATAGAAATGGATTTCCAAAACTGTCACAGCTATCACATGGGACAATGAATCTGTATTGATTTTAAAAACAATTTAAATGTAGGGTCTAGGGAGGTTTTAATCCCAGAAAATACTAAAATCCTCTAAGTGTGGAAACTGCACTGGATATTTCAAACTAGCCAGAATTAAGACTTTTCCCTATGATCTCTTCTGGTTTTCTTCCTCCACTTAAATTTTCTCTTTTTTCCTCATTTCCCTGCCTAGTCTCTCCATTTTTTCCCATCCCCTGTGGAAGAAAAGGGAAGCTGCTGAAGGAGCAGATTGGCAACACTTCTCCTTCTTCCAGATACTAATGCAGCTTCACCTTCTGGAAGGAAGGCTGGGAGCACAAACTCTCCTGTTTTTCTCTCTTGAGTTTTCCCTAACTGAGTCTTCTTGTTAGCTAGTAGGGATAAAAAAGAGAGGCATAGAGTAGCTCTGCCTCCCAAGCTGAGGAAGGAAAGAGCTTCCTATGATTTTTAGCAGAGAAGAAGATACTCTACTCCTCGACAGTTCTCTTATTTTAACCCCTGGGGAGGAGGAAACATCATCTGATACCATCCTCCTGTTTGTTCTTGCACAGGGGCAGTGAGGGCACTAGGGGAGTTTGCATAGAGCTGTTCCCAGTTCCACCAGCTCCCATCCTCCACACAGTGACACCAGTTAATGAAAGACGCACTAGGAAGCTGGTGTGAAAACTTGCTTCAGTGTGAGCCTATGTGTGCCTCCCTTAACACGGAGTGTGGGTTTGGGGAAGGGGTTGAAGCCTGCCTGACTCTGCATTTTGGGGAGCACATGGGGGGCAAGAACTTGCATGTTCATGTATTTTGTGTGGGTTGCACATGGAGTGTGGAAAGAGTGAAAATGTGGGGGTGGGGAAGGAAGGAAAAAACCCAAAAGGAAAATAGAGGGAGTGGTTGGGGGAAGAGAAAAAAAATTGAGAACAGTGGTCTATCTCACCATATGGAATAAAACAAATAAAAATGAAACTGAAAGAAATTAGAGGAAGTGATAGTCACCTGTAGAAAAATATGTATATTAGAGCTGTGTGATGTCACTTACCTCTGAATTTGGTCATGTTTAGGTCCTCGGGAGTATGGAATAAAAGAAAAGCAATAGAGTGAAAGTAGTGAAGAAGGAAGGGGGTGGGGAAGAATGAAAGAGAGAAAGTTTGTTTATTTAATAGAAAATGTAAATACAAAAATGTTGCAATAAAAGACCATAAAAACATTACCCTTTTATTTAAAGAAAAGAGATGAGATAGAATACACTTTTTGGGGTGTGTGGAAACACAATGACTTGGAACCAGCCCTGGCAAGCCTTTCTACATCTCTTCCTGGAATTAAAGGGTTTTTGTTTTTGTTTTTGTTTTGAATTTAATTGAAAAATACCCTACTTTCTGGTTTCCATCCCTTCTCAGTATTTTTTTTTGTGATTGCACTTATAAAATAAGTTCTAAATTACATCTTACTCCCCTAGATTCACTAAGACTTACCCCTGAATTTGTCCCTATGGTTAATGTCTGGAGGACCAGGAAACGGTATGAAAGTCTGTAGAGAATGGATATCATCCTGTTAATTCTGAGACTACTTGCTTATATTCTCTGTTTATACTTTGGATTTCACTAAACAAAGTTGCAGTCTACTCTTTCCTCATAACATATCATGTCTCTCCTTATTCATAACATGTCCTCAATAAGGGTTTGTATGTTGAGCACATAATGTGAAATCACATACTGTTTTCAGTGGATGAAAACTCTTTCGCAAGCCAGCTTTGTATCCCTCTAGTAAACATAGATTTAATGTAGACTATTCTTTGCAGCTCTGGTAATTACCTGAAACCTTGGGTAGGGTATGTTCCTTCTAAAAGGTCAAGATTCTGAATTACTAGCCTGTTTCTATGTTCCTTTTGAGTTAATTTTTTTATTTTATTTTTTATAACCCTAACTTTGTAAGGCAGTAGCACATCAGGTAATAAGGCAAAGCTGCCTCTGATAACTCACCAAGAAACCTATTCCTACAATACAGGATTATGAGGTATATGTAAAAGCAAAATGTATTCAATTAGTCTCATTAGGCATCATTTCGATGAAGATGTGACAAAGATAAACTTGACTTTGCTCTGTGTGTGTGTATGTATAACACTAAAAATATTTTGTTACCACAAGAAGCTGATCTTTGCAGCTAAGGATTTATTCATAATACTCCATGTAAACTTTTTCAGATTAGTGGTGAACAGAAAACAGAAGGTACTGCAGCAGTTTTAGCTCTGAAAGCCTGACTGGCAATAACAAGCATTAAGGCTTGCAAAACATAGGAAGCCAAGCTCAGCTTACTCATGTTAGTTGTTTTTTTTTTTTTTTTTTTTGAGAATATTATGCAGCAAAGTAGAAATCATAGCACAATAAAGATCTGTTCTATGGACCTGGAAGCCTAAATCCCTGGGCTCAGATGTGAAAAAGTAATCATATTCCATAACCAATTAAAAGCTAAGAATTATGTTGGGGAGAAGCAGGAGATAAGAATTGCTAGAAAACAATATTACAAACAGTTTTGCACTACTACCCTTCAGTGGATTTTGATTTGGTGAAGAACACAATACCATCAAATTGAACTGCTTAGTTGTTAAATCAAAAATGTGAACAACTAAACAAGGTAACTTTAGTTAAAATCTAAAGTCCTGTGCACCAAAGTTTTATGCACTCTTTCTAATCTCTTTGCTCCTGGAAATAATGAGTGCACTGAAATGTATATGAAGTGAGAAAGTTCAGAGTCCAGGGTCTCCATATTCATAAATTTCCATGAACAAATACTTCTTCCATCCCCAATCCTTGGCTCACTTCTCACAATGTAGCTCTTACAACCATCTGCTGCACTATCTCTCTCTTCTCCTTCTCCTAACACCACAACTGCTCTATCCTCGCCTTCACTCCATACACCACAGTTCTGCTCTCGTCAGCCCCACTGCATGTGTCCCAGTGTCCTGGGTCACTGTCACTTCCCTCCTGCTGAGGAGCCACCTCAGGCTCCAGCACCTAGCCGAAGCTCAAAAAAACAAAACAAAAACAGTGTGGAGCCTGAGTGAGACAGCGGGATGGTGAGAGGGTTTGGCTGCAAGGCAAGGTCCTTAAGGAGCATTGAGTGCCACTTCGTCATAGTCAGAAGTCTCTGGGATGTGTAGCAAGCCATGAGATGACCTCAGACAACAGAAATGATTAAGTAGGGTTCTTGCATGAAGTATCTCTTGACAGGTCTGTTGAGCAAAGGCAGATTGGGAACTAGGGTGTGGTTTCCATACACTGGGGTAAACATGTGTCTGTGGTATATGCCTTCCCAACAAATGCACTGTAGTGGGAAATGTACTGAGCTGGTAACCAGGAGACACTGAGTTCAAATCTCTCCTCTGACTGCTGTTTATATTTCCATGTGTTTTATATCCCTCATACCCACACCTTAGAAGGCAGTAAAGTATTCCATGCAGAAGTAAATTAACATAGAACCTGCACAAAGTCCTTTCAGGTAGAGATCAGAATAGAATCCAGATAAGATGAAATAATTTACCACTAAGTGCCTGGGGTTAGGAAGAAGCTTCTCCTAAAATTAGGTTTCAGAGTAGCAGCCGTGTTAGTCTGTATTCGCAAAAAGAAAAGGAGTACTTGTGGCACCTTAGAGACTAACCAATTTATTTGAGCATAAGCTTTCATGAGCTACAGCTCACATGCATCTGATGAAGTGAGCTGTAGCTCACGAAAGCTTATGCTCAAATAAATTGGTTAGTCTCTAAGGTGCCACAAGTACTCCTTTTCTTTTCTCCTAAAATTAGTCTCTGTTTGTCCATCAGGAATGTTTTGCATCTTCTGAAGTATCTGCTACTGGTCCCAGTTTAAGATAAAGTACTAAGATAAAGATGGATTATTGGTCTGACCTGCTATGATAATTCCTGTTTTGTTGTGTTCCTACCTATAATGAAGTCATGGGGTTGGCCACATATAATTGAGAACAGAGTTTGGCTGGTGTGTAACATAATCTGGATATCAAGTTCTACTAGCATTTAGACCAGTAGGAAATAGAAATTGAAATAATCTTTAGTATTAAATTTGAAAAATTAATTGAAAACTGTTTTTCAATTGTAGCTTTCAGTGAACTGTTTCTTTTACTCTGCTGTCTTGATACATTTTTAGAATATGTCCCCAATGCAGCATGTTACATAAAATCAGAATTTAGCTTATTAGCTTATTGAACACTCCTAACTTCTTTAAAGTCAGCTACAGTTCATCTATGGAGGCAGTTGGCAGTCTCCCAGGTTGCAATTTGGCATTACTACTCTTTAATCAAATGGTGAATTTCAAATACTTTCTGTAGCTGATCATAGTTGGGCCACAGTTTTGTGACTTGAATTATGTGTATGTAGACAAATCAGACCGTATAGCTATGTGTGTGTTTGTGTTAGTGAATACAGTAACTGTAATAAATGTTCACTAACTTCCCTGGGCACGTCTACATCTTCCAAACAATACAATGGCTTGCAATTAGTAGATCACACAATAGGATAGAGGGATGTCACAGCAATACCCACAACAGTTCGAAAACTTTGACAAAGGGTTTTCTCACCTGTCTACCTCTAGTGCAATACAGCTTAAAAATAACTGGCCCATTTCCAAGTCACTTAGAGTTTTCAGAGGTGTGGGAGACCCTTGGGAGATGTTTTGGCAGGAGTGAGGAAGGATTTTTAGCCTAGAGTATATTCTAAACACCCAGCTCTAGAAACTCTTCTTTGATCCTGGCCTATACTAATGAAATGCACCTTCCCCCATGACTGGTGCTCATCCTGCTCCTTGAGCCAGGAAATCATTATGGAGAAGTAGGCATATCAGAAGTGCAACCTGGGAGTTCAGAGAGGGATCTGGTATGATTCCAAAGGATACGGAGCAGGCAGTCTGTGTTACAGAGTGGGAATCTGCTGGGAGTAACCACTGATGGATTGTGAAAAGTTAAGTGAGACTTTCTCCTTCTTTGTTAGGAGTGGTGGGATCAACAGTTAGAGAGGTGTCTGTTAGGGATAGGCATGAAGGTGAAGCAGAAAAGGAGATTCTTGTCTTCAGGAATGGAAGATGGGTGTTTCCTAAGGATTAATTCCCAATTTCAAGATTTGAGTGTCATAATCCTAGAGCTAACTGCTCTCTTACTGCCAGAGAATGTAGGCCCACAAAGGTGTCTGAACCAAGGCCAAATCCTGTCCCTAACATTTTAGGGCACAGTGGCTTTTTTCCCTTTTAATATTTTCTCACAACTTAAGTACATAAGAATGACCATACTGGGTCAGACCAACAATCCATCTAGCCCAGTACCCTGTCTCTGACAATGGCTGGTGCCACGTGCTTCAGAGGGAATGAATAGAACAGGGTGATCTGTCCCATTGCCCAGCCTGATTTCTGATAGTCAGAGGCTTAGGAACACCCAGAGCATGGGGTTGAATCCCTGACCATCTTGGCTAGTAGTCCCTGAATCTTTTTTTTTTTAATCCAGTTATACTTTTGGCCTTCCACATTCCCTGGCAATGAGTTGCACAGATTGACTGCTGTGTGAAGAAGTATTTCCTTATGCTAGTTTTAAACCTGCTGCTTATTAATTTCATTGGGTGACCCCTAGTTCTTGTACTATGTGAAGGGATAAATAACACTTTTCTGCTTTCCCCCCACCCCACATCATTCATAATTGTATAGACCTCTCATATCCTCCCCTTAGTTGTCTCTTTTCTAAGCTAAATGGTCCCAGTCTTTTTAATTTCTTCTTATATGGAAGCTGTTCCATACACCTAATCGTTTTTGTTGCCCTTCTCTGAACCACCTCTTTTTTAAAGCTGCTCATACTCTTCCACGCAGGCAATAGGAAAGAATACAGTGATGTCATCGGCATTTTACTAAGCCTTATAATGTGAAGCTGGCCTTTGCGGTCACAATTCATTCCAATTGTGGTAATGTATTCTGGCAAATAAAATTTATTTCTTTAAAGTCAGGTTGTCTAATGTTTTTAGAAAACATTAAGTATTCATCATTTCCCAACAGTTACGCCAGTTAGAGCCAGATTTTTTTCAATACGTTTAGCTCCCATTTCAGCACTAAATGGAATGGTGAGATTTTCAAAAGTGATCAGTAGCAACCAGCTCCCACTGAAAACAATGCCAGGAGAAGGGAAATAAGCTAATCAGTACAATGGGTCCAAAATGACCAATATAGCTTTCCAGAGCCATACTTTTTAACACCTGTACAGTGGTCTTAAATCACATTTACCAAGTAGATTGTTCATGGCAATGTAAGGATGGTCTTTGAGTGCTTCAGCGGAGATCCTAACATAATGCAGTAATTGATAGACCAGAAATAATAGAGCTCAGAGTAACTTGTTCTGATCTAAAAAAACAAGAGGCTGCGATACGCGCCAATTTTTAAACATCTTTTAAGTTAATATCCTGACATATAGTTTCAAGATCTTGGGTGGAATTTTCAAAAATTCCTAAGTCAATGGAACTTATGCCCTTGTCACTTTTGTGGTTTTGAAAATCCTACCCCTTGTTTCAGTACAAGCAATGAAGATCACTATAAATGATCTGGCCCCACCCAAACACTTACTCATTACCTGAGGTTGCGCTATAGGAACCCTGCTTCAGTTTTCCCCTTTCAAGAGACTTCTCAAATTCCACACATCTTTCTTTCCCCCCCTCGCCCCCCCATAATGCCACTTCTCTCAAAGTCTAATGTATTGACATAAGACAAAATAAAACTCAGTTCTGGGGCTTCTCTTCTTCCCCTGAATCTTCTCTTTGCAGCTCTTCCCTGCCTTGGCAGGCCACTCTCAGCCCTAACTGGCCAGAATCTTTTCTTACTCCCAAAGAGTCTGCTGTCCCTGGCCCTGAGCCAACTCCATACTCTAGCCCCTGGTCCAAGGGTTTCCTGCAAATTCGTCCTGCTCATTGCTGCTCTTCCACAGCTTGTTTTTCTCTGAGTTTCTATCCCTTTCTGCAGCTTCCTACTACCTTTTTGTAAGGGAATTGCCTGATGCCTGCTGAAGCCTGCCTACTAGTAACTGGGGTTGGCTGGTCCTAAACCTCTAGCCCTTAAAGGCCCTGTTACAATCACCCAGGTATTTCCAGTGAAATCCTGGCCTCACTGAAGTTTTGCCACTGACTTAATGGGGCCAGGATTTCATCCTTATTAATCGATGAAGAGTATTGGAGGAAATGAGGATAAAAATTGGCAAAGTTATGAGGCTAACGGATAACAGAACCCCTCGAAATAGATTTCAGATCTGTATGGATTATGGGGTTCCTGAAAAGGCACTCCATTGAGAAACACAGACATACATTCAATGCTGTTTCATTACAACTCAAGAATTAACACTTGTATTTAAGTTCTGAATTAAAGAAGACATATTTAAGGATCTTGTCTTCTCAAGAACTATGAGAAATACGTAAGTCACTGAAGGTTCTTTTAAATCTTAGCAAACCTATGAAAAGAAGCATAAAATGTCAGCGATTAAATGAAACTTGGACTTTGGCTAGGAAGGTAAATTTGACACTCTTGATGAACAGCTGTCCTGATTGACTAGAGATGATTTTGGCTCCAATTTCTTGTCAAACATTTTAGTTTCTTGCTGCGTGAAAGTGCTGCTCAATTTCTGATATTTCAGCATCACTCTTTTGCTATTACAAAGCTGGTGCCTTTGGCTGTCAGGCCTTTACAGTTTCAATTGGCAGACTTATCTGTCTTCAGCAGGATTAGACAGAAATGTGTCTCATTCAGATGATGCTCCAGCCTACGGCTGTACCAGCCCCAGGAAATTTGAGTATATTAGCTTCAAAGAAACTGTCTGCATCCCCTTCTGACAACATACTCTGCAAACTCAAAGTATCCTCCAATCTACTCCTCAAGCTGTGTTCTTTCTTTTAAATATTTACTCTTTACATGAATAGCTTTGCAATTTGTCTTGGTTCTATCAAGTTTTATAGAAAAAGCACTAAACTATTCTTTTTAGTGCAATTAAAATTGCACTAATTCATTGCAAAGAATAATGGGGAAAATAGACAACTAGCCCAGGATGAAATTGTCTCAAATTTGGAGACAAGGCACATGTACAGTATGACAAGGTACTACTTATTTAATGTTAATTTGGGTAATGGTTTCGTTAGTCTAACAATTATTTTCCTCAAAACAATATGGTCTATAGCCTTATTTGGTAGGAAAAGTGTGTGTGTGTGTGTGTGTGTGTGCACGCACGCGGGGAGGTGGGGTTGTTTTTTGTGTGTTGTTTTTCCTGTTGAATAAGTTGGTTTTAAGAGTTTGACTTTAGTTACCTCTTCCATTATTACAGCCCTCTTA
Organism: Caretta caretta; assembly: GCF_965140235.1. Lineage (NCBI taxonomy): Eukaryota > Metazoa > Chordata > Testudines > Cheloniidae > Caretta > Caretta caretta. The sequence continues at coordinate 69,123,717 of NC_134213.1, forward strand.
TGTTAATACAGCAAATGATAACTTAACGTATTCAAGTCAATAAAGACAAATTGCGTTATGTTTGTTTGTATATATAAATACACATGCATTCACACTTCATATAATCAACACTTTATGGTCTAGAAAATAGTATCTCACAAAACAATCCTAGTTTGCATGCAAATTTAACCATAAATTGTATTTTTCTTTGTGCTAAACTGTCATTCTTCAAATAATCTAGTGTTACATGCTGTAACATTTAGTGCCTCTATAAGCTACTTATTACCAGTAATTGCATTGCCCCAAATCCCTGTTTTTCCTAAGAGTAAAATGGTCTGCCTTGCACTTTGTCATTTCCAATTATGCATGCCTCAACCGCACATCCCACTTGAGTCCTACCAATGTAAAATAAAAATGCAAAAAATGAAGTTATCAAAAAAATGGTATTTAGGGTGTAGTAGTAGGATTCACACTGCAGAGTTGTTCAGCAGAAATGAGATCTGTACTCAGTATGTGCAAGAGTATTACCTATTTTATTATTCTGACTCTATGCAGCAGCCAAGGATACAGGGTATATGACCTTGACTGGTGCTTTAAAAATCCCAGTTCTAACTACAGGTATAAGAGTGAAGAACTGTTAAACAAATGTGGCTGGCCATGGTATGCCTGTCTGTTTTTTACTGGAAGTACTTCTCTTGAGAAGAAAAATAAAGGGAATGCATTCAAAATGCAAACCAACCACAAACCAGTTACACATATGTGGCAGCGTACCCTCCCAGGTCTTCTAAAGCTGTTATCTGCAATGTTATGGCTGAGACCTAAGCCCAGTCCTGCTCCTGTTGAAGTGCAAGGGTGTTCTGTCATTGACTTCAAAGAAAGCAGAATGCAGCCCTGTGTCTGCCTGGCAATAAAATGATGTGAGGCTGATAGTATAAATGAGTTTCAGACATTTTTCCCTCTGCCTTGAAAATCTCCTGAGAGCAAAGCACCTGAACCATGTGTATATTGCAGTCACTACCACTGTGACCTTTAGTGCAGCTGCATCAACGCCCGGGGAAAAGAAAAAGGTAGATACAACCCAAAAATTCAATATTCCCATCTCTATTGGACACAAAAGGTGAACCACTGATCATACCCCACCCTCAGTCATTCTAAAAACATCTTCTCCAGTTAATGTGAGAAGAGGAATAGCTGTGATTAGTTTCCCCTTTTGCTTAATCTTCAGCAAGATCCTCAATACTGAGGATACTTCCCCAAATGTATAATCTGTCTAATTCTGATATTAACTAGACTTTCTTTTGTCCAGTATGTTAACATAGGTAATGCTCTGACTTCCTGAGCATGATAAATCTCTCTGGGGAGTAATTTATTGCTGCTAGGCCGTCCAAAAAAACAGGTTCTTCAAGCCTGTTCTTCCTCAGGAATTCAGTTATTCAGTAAATTAATGCCATTTTGAATTAAAACATTATATATCTGTCTCCATATGTTACAGGCCACAACCTAAAGATATCTCACAATCATCTTATGCCCCAAGATATGACTGTGGCAAAATCACAAAACCACAATTGTACAAATTAAGGGTTTGATCCGGCTATCTGTTAAGCATCCACATTTCCTGTTCATTTTACGAAGATTGCATGTGCTCAGAATCTCGCAGGTGAACATCTTCAAACAAATGCAGTTTAGAGATTTAACATCAAACTCTATACGTGTACTGATTTTTATTTTCTCCCTTGGGTTTTTTTTTTGGGAGGGGTGTTTGTTTTTGTTAAATCTGCCAACATTTGGTATTATAGAAGCAACCCTGATAAAACTGTAAAACACTCAGGAAAACTTTGCCACAAGAAATATGTAATGCAATACAATCATGGGTTTTTTAAACAAAAATCAGCTGAAGTTGAGTCCCAGCTATCCCATTAAAACGTCGGTTCAGCAATTATTTAAGCAGATGCTTAAATATTTCAGGTAAGCACATGGTAGCATTTAGGCAATGCTTACGTGCTTTGCAGAATTGAGTTCTAAATAAATAAGAAAGCAGCTGGCTATTGACATAGTCAAGTTCCATTTCTGTATATAGCACCTCTTTGTGGTAGCTGTCAGAGTTTCAGGATTAACTGCACTCACTTAAGGTTTCAGGTTTACTAGCCATCAGCTGTCTTGGGCAGAGACTTTCTTGTGCGTCTCTCCCTCCAGACCAAGGTTTTAGGCTTGCAGTCCTGCTGCACCTCACTGTGATTTCTCTGGCAGGTCTGACCAGGTCCAGCACCTGTGGTTAACTCTTTCTCTACGGGCTACAACAGTGTACACTAGTTACCAACTAGCCTTCACAGAGCAAAGTACATTTATTCTGAGGTCAAAAGCAAACCTACATGCATGCTAAAAATTTACCAGTCTCCAACTCTGGGCTGTGGTAGATGTCTCTCTTTCAGAGCCCTCAGATGGGTTTGCTCTCCTGGTTACCAGTTCATATGAGGCATCAGAAAAAGAACAGCCTTGGGACAGTCCAGCGGTTTCATCACATTGTGATGTTGTGCTCTTGATCTCTGACCTCCAATCAATGGCCCTCTTCAGGTAAAGCTTCAAAAATCTGGGTTTTTGCACAATCGGTGATGTAGATTTGCATTAACCATTCCCCAGGGATTCCCCAGGAAATTCACTTAACATTTACTGTCACAAAATTTCATGACTGTTTGGCACACTTCAATGTACTCTCTTGAATGCCTTATACTTCCCAGGCCTTACATATGTCAAAGTGGCTTCAGCTTTGTACCAGTGAAAAAATAAATACTTTAATTCAGAACATTTTATATATATGTGTGTGTACCTTGGGATAAATGGGCCTTCAAACTTGTTCACCAGTTACAGAATCTCTCTTATTGGTGTATATAGGGTATAATTTCTCAGTGGTAATGATACTTCTAGTTTTAATGTAAAGAAATTTGAGCTTTCCTTACTGTGGTAAATAGACAACGCTTAACAGCATTATTAAAATAAAATATCTGACATGGTATCATGGGCTAATACCTATTTCTGCAGTATCCAGCCCAGTATCATTAACAAATTAATCTACTTTGTCAAACTAATGAGAGAGTGTATTCTAAAAAGAAATTTTGTAAAAACGGCATCGTGAGTCCATGTTTAGGGATTTCCAAATCAAATGTGCTAATTTTAGAGTAAAAAGATGTATGTTTGTGTGGTTTGGTTTTGTCCTCCACTCACTCCTGGAATTGCTAGCTGTACAGGGTCAACCTGGAATCGGAAAGTCAAGCTTTCTGGCACAACATTTCACAAACAAAGGTTCTGTAATTGGAACTTATTAAATGTAAAAGCAGAGATGCACAGAAGTTTCTTTGTCGAAAGCAGAAAGAACCTGATGGCTGAAGGTGTGCCCATAGCTGCTTTCTGGAGTCCTGAGAGCTGCAAGACTTGCTGGTGCTTCTGTACTTTGATATTTTTGACATTTTACAGTCTTGAACAGGGATTTAGTACTCCTAATAGACACACTTCTGTTTCAGGAGATAAATTAGTGAGGCAGACAGAACAACTCAATCCAGAGGTCTGTCTTCCCTCCCCTCCCACCATCTGCTGGTGCATATGCCTTCATGACATGGCTGTTACCATACTTGTTCTCGTAACAATAGCTATAGGGATAATGCTATCTAAACTTCTGAGATAATTTTCAGTAGACTGTATATACTCTCTCTTGTTTAAATGGGTGAAATATAGATGAGGAAACAACTCGAACTGCTTGAAACTCAGAAGTTCTGTTCTGTGGGAAATTCTGACACTTCAAAAATTATGTTCTGAATCAGAATGAAAATGATAAATTACATTTTTTCCATTTACGAAAAATCAAAATGTTTCCATTTGATTTCTCTGAAACAAAACAGAGCAGTGGGCTGCCCCCAACTTCTAGGGACTCCTTGGGAAGCCCCCAACTTGCTGCCATCCAACAGAAGCCCTGAGAGCTCTAGCTGGAGCCAGAGCTCTAAGAGTTTCTAGACTTCATGGCCCTGGAGTGTCCACATGGTGGGGCTACCCGAGAGAATGGACTCTGGAAACCTAAAAAAAAAAGAAGTACTTGTAGCCAAGTACTCGTGAGCTACAGCAAAAGCTTATGCTCAAATAAATTGGTTAGTCTCTAGGGTGCTACAAGTACTCCTTTTCTTTATGCGAATACAGACTAACACGGCTGCTACTCTGAAATCTGGAAACCTAGGCTCCCCAATGCCCCACCAGGCAAACTGGCAGGAAATCTGACTGTCAGGAAGGGATCCTTTGGAACGTTGCCTGTTTTTCAGTAGAAGTTTGAAACAGAGTTTTCCACAAAACATTTTTGGTTTTGAGGAATGGGCATTTTCTGGCAAAAATAAATCAGCAAATTTCTAACCAGCTCTAGAAACAACAGACTCATTCACTCTAATGAATGAAGGAGTATAATATAAAATTGAATCTCTTGACTAGAGATGGGACAGTGTTCTGATGTGTTTAGGTAATTATCCACTTAAGCACATTACAACGTACAGCTGGGAAATTATTCATGGAGTGTTGGTACTGTAGAAATGGCATTTCAGTTTGCCATGTTTTCATTCCTCTGGATCCATTCTTCATGAGTGTTTGTTAGAGCAGTTTTAGTTGTATATTGTCTGTTGAAGACGAAAACGAATTCCCAATCTGTAGCCAAAGGTAATTAACAAAAATTTGTTTTAGATTGGGTTGGAAATAAGCATCTTCTTACTTTTTCCAGACAACTTGCCCAGGAAAGACTGTTCTTCCAGGCACATCCCTATTGTTTATCACTAGTACAAATGTCAGGTTGCAGATATTCAGCCTGCAAGTCTGAGCACTTGTATGCATAGCTTAATCATTCTCTCATATTTGCAGAGCACAAACGTGAAAGGAGTGCGAGTATAGCAGGTGAACTCATATTTACAGCTGAGGGAACACTCATAGCAACGTTTCCCTTTATTTTTCCAGCCCAGATTCTGATTTATTAATGCTCCTTCAATTCTGACCATGTCAGACTGGTGGCCTGGTCCATCACAGCATCCTCAAGGTTGCTTCAGCTTATTCTGGCTGCCAGTAGCCCCCAAGGGGTTGTTCTAGCAGCTCCTTTTTCTGTGGCCATGTTCCCTATGCCTGGGTGATCACTAGTTCTCCTAAGTAGAGAGATTTCCAAAGAGCCTGATTTAAATTGGATTTACAACACCACCTGTAGCTGCAAGAGGAGAAAGAAGATTCTAACCCATGACCTCGAAAAAACTTTTTAATTGGTTTGGAGAAGGAAGAGCCTGTGACTGGAGCAGTGGGGTATTTTCCTAAAGATATTTATTGTGGGTTTTTTAACTAGGTTTTCTTTTATTTTTGTTTTTGTTTTTGTTTTTTTTTGTAATCTCAGAACTTCAAAAGGCTGGGTTTTTGCACAATTGGTTTTTTTTTTATTTAAAAAGAAAACAAACTTCTGAAATTAATTTCCACCTGCTGCTTATAGGAACGCATGATTCATCTTATTAGTCATTAATCTGAAGCCTGTAGTTTCCATATGGGGAAAAATCTTTCCTGATCGCTGCATCAATCAGCATGCTCGCTAAAGCATCCCTTAGCATAGTATTCATAGAATCATAGAATATCAGGGTTGGAAGGGACCCCAGAAGGTCATCTAGTCCAACCCCCTGCTCAAAGCAGGACCAATTCCCAGTTAAATCATCAATTCACCTATTCACCTATTCCGAGTGTTGGTGTCAAAATTATCCAGCTTCTCTTAAAAGCCAGTTACAGAATTTGACACCACCTCAACACTCTGAATAGGGGTAAGTCATTCACATCATATCTTTTCTACCTTTTCTTTGATTTCAAGACTTGATTTCAAAAGTCTTTGAGTCCTAAGTAGTTATTAATTAGTTGTTTCCTATCTCATTTTCAGTGCTGGAATAGCACTTCTTCGAATGCTTTAAAGGCAACTGTGTTTTCAGTAAAGCTAGTTTAACACTGAAGCTCTCATTCAAGTGGTGATGATGAAGCCTGTATGTAACAAACACTGAAGCAAAATAGGTAGAATAGTGCTGTTTCAATGTTTTTTATTATCCAATTTACTAACTACTTGAAAAAGTTATATTATTATTAAAGAGACACAATTGTTGTTATCAGACTTGATGTCTGCTGCTCGGAGATTTTTAGGAGCTATGCATTATGCACACATACACGAGGGTGTGCACAGAAATACAATTGCTGGATTTGCGGGGTTGACTGTTTTACCTTTTTCCTGTTATGCATCACAAACTAGACTATGAAAAATGAAAGTCAGGTACAGTAAAGCTGTTGACTCCATTAATGTTGTAGAATTACTCAATCTATGTCTAACCAGTTTGATCTATCCTATCAATACCAAGATGAAAGGATAGTTTCCATCCTTCTAGTAACTAGCCTTGTGAACTCCTTTTAAAATCTGTCTTGGTGAATTACAAGGCTCTTATCATTTGCAGATCTTTTTAGAAAGCAGCCCCAGGTTACATGCATATTGGATTACTGCACATCAAAGAGATTAAAATGGGTGTGTTATAAAGATAAGGTTTTTCTCCTGGGCTACTTGGTAGAAATTGCATTAAAAAGCCCCTGCAGAGACAGAAAAAAAGGGTTCAGAGGAAGAGAACTAGAAGCAGCAGCTCATAGAAAATGTCAGAATGGCTGACAGATTTCTGACAATATACACTGGTGCTTTGTTTCTTGCTTTAATGTGTATTTTATATTTTTATGAAGAAGCATAAACTCTGGCATTACCATGTGAGAACAAAAACTACTTACACATTAGCTACTCATTTTACAATTTTTGTGAAATTATAAAGAAAATTGTATAGTTACTTTTGGATGCTAGTTTTCTCATGTACTCTTCATTGACGAACCTGCTATAAATATATAGTTAACCAAATCTCTCTTTAGGTGTGCAACACTTGTATGCATTCAGTAAAATAATTTAGGGGGAAACTGTTCATTTTTCTTGAACTTACAGGTTGTATCTGATCGTATTCTTATAATTTCTTAGTACAGCAATAAGAGAACCTAGAGTGTAACAGTACAGAAATCATGTATAGCCTTTCACAAAGCATTCCAAGGAGCTATATGCACAAAAATCAAAACCAATTAAGGGCTGGTTCCAACTGCAGTTTAAAAAGTTATAGAAAAGAAGCCAGTTCTAAGCAAAACTTCACATTCATAATGACAGACACAGTGGTAGATTACCTCAGACTACTGCTGATTTAGGAAGAATATGTGCTCTCAAAAGGCTCTTGCACTACAAGTCGATAATCTAGTTCTTAAGAGGCAACAGATTATCTGATGCTGACTCCAGGAGCCTGGAAGGGACAATATTTAATGAGAAGGCCTAAGAGATCCTGAATAACTCTACTAGAGAGAAAAACAAAAATAGTGAGCAAAGTATGGATGGTGTCATAATTCAAAGGAAGTTCTGTGCTTCAGTATGTACTATATACAGCCTGAAATATATTTATTTTGATTTACACAATTTATCCATCCTGGGCTCCAGTTGTGTAGTTGTCTTTAAGAGCATATACTGCCCATGTTGGTTAAATATTATCTTTAAAGCATTATGTGAACTCAAACTGTTTAGGTATTTTCCTTGTGCTCATCACATCTGCCACTGACATCTTGTGACTAAGGAAATCCCGTAATCGGGAGATAGAATGTAGCTAAGATGCACAAATGATCTGAAATAAAATGGAAGTAAATGTACACAAAAGATTGCATTTTAGTCTCTCCCTAAACATGGTGGCAAAGCAAATTTCAGTGGAAGATTAATATTGAAGTAAAAATGAATGGAAAGCTTATAAATCAGTGAGGCCAGATTCTCATTGGCCTCTGTGTTGTTGGTGCATGATAGTGTGGGGGCAGGGTGGAAGACATTTACCTCTACTGCCCCCTCACCCCCATTCCCCACTGCTACACACACTTTTGCAAGGCCTCCATCAGAGACATGAAGAATTTCAGTCCCTTTGCTCAGGGGAGCTTGTGGACACCATCCATGTTCCATGTGAGGGATTATGGCACCCAAAGGGAGGTGAAACAAGATGATGAGATCATGTCTCCCATCTACTTAAGTACCGAGCTGGCTGGCCATGAAGGGTAAGTAAACTGCACTCTGTAAAGGGATATAGAAGTTGGCTTGGCACACTGCTTCTGAATATCTGGGAGTCCCAGGATGCATTTTGTCCCATACTCTAGGGGTGATGGTCTCTGTGTATGCCCCCCGCAACCAACCCACCCTCCCGCACTATTAGTTGTGCTTTCAGGTCATAATAAAACATGTTAAGTTGAGGTTGAGCTGCCCTTCTGACCCCTTTCGGTTCTCTCGGAGTGCACCCCGGAAGATGAGGCCTTTCGCCTTCACCTGTCCTGAGGTGGAATCCTGTGATCCTCCCACCTGTAGACTGAGTCCCCATGCCAGAAGGTCTGCAAGTCTTCCATTGGGGAGCTGTGATCAGCAGCTAATATAGTTACCAGACAACTACAAATTGGGTTGTCTAAACTAGGATTTTAATACATCCTAGTTAGCATATGTTAATTAACATTAAAAACGCATCCTTAAGAACATAAGAATGGCCCTACTGGGTCAGCCCAAAGGTCCATCTAGCCAAGTATCTGGTCTTCTGACAGTGGCCAGTGCCAGGTGCCACAGGGGCAATGAACAGAACAGGTAATCATCAAGTGATCCATCCCCTGTCACTCATTCCCAGCTTCTGGCAAACAGAGGCTAGAGACACCATTCCTGCCCATGCTGGCTAATAGCCATTGATGGACCTATCCTCCATGAATTTATCTAGTTCTTTTTGAACTCTGTTATGGTCTTGGCCTTCACAACATCCTCCGGCAAGGAGTTCCACAGGCTGGCTGTGTGAAGAAATACTTCCTTTTATTTGTTTTAAACCTACTGCCTATTAATTTCATTTGATGACCCCTAGCTCTTGTGATATGAGAAGTAGTAAACAATGCTTCCTTATCTACTTTCTCTGCAACAGTCATGATTTTATAGACCTCAATCATATCTCCCCTTAGCTGTCTCTTTTCCAAACTGAAAAGTTCCAGTCTTATTAATCTCTCATAATACAGAAGCTGTTCCATATACCTAATCATTTTTGTTGCCCCTGTCTGAACCTTTTCTAATTCCAAAATATCTTTTTTTGAGATGGGGCAACCATATCTGCATACAGTATTCAAGATGTGGGCATACCATGGATTTATATAGAGGCAACATGATATTTTCTGTCCTATTATCTATCCCTTTCTTAATTATTCCCAGAATTCCGTTTGCTTTTTTGACTGCCGCTGCACATTGACTAGGTGTTTTCAGAGAACTATCCACAATGACTCAGAGATCTCTTTCTTGAGTGGTAACAGCTAATTTAGACCCCATCATTTATATGTATAGTTGGGATTATGCTTTCCAGTGTGCACCACTTTGCATTTATCAACATTAAATTTCATCTGACATTTTGTTGCCCAGTCACCCAGTTTTGAGAGATCCTTTTGTAGCTCTTCACAGTCTGCCTGGGTCTTTAGTAATTTTGTATCATGTGCAAATTTTGCCACCTAACTATTTACTCCTTTTTCCACATCATTTATGAATATGTTGAATAGGACTGGTCCCAGAACAGACTTCTGGGGGACACTACTATTTACCTCTTTCCATTCTGAAAACTGACCATTTATACCTACACTTTGTTTCCTATCTTTTAACCAGTTACCAATAAATGAGAGCACCTTCCCTCTTATTCCGTGGCAGCTTACTTTGCATAAGAGCCTTTGGTGAGGGACCTTGGCAAAGGCTTTCTGAAAATCTAAGTACACTATATCCACTGGATCCCCTTGGTCCACATGCTTGTTGACCCCCTCAAAGAATTCTAGTAGATTGGTGAGGCATGATTTCCCTTTACTAAAACCATGTTGACTCTTCCTCAACAAATTATGTTCATCTATATGTCTGACAATGTAGTTCTTTATTATAGTTTCAACCAGTTTGCCTGGTACTAAATTCAGGCTTACAGGCCTGTAACTGCTGGGATCACCTCTGGAGCCCTTTTTAAAAATTGGCATCACATTAGCTATCCTCCAATCATCTGGTACAGAAGCTGATTTAAATGTTAGGTTACAGACTACAGTTAGTAGTTCTGCAATTTCACATTTGAGTTCCTTCAGAACCTTTTTGCAAACAAAGAAAAGACCTCCATATGCATACTCCATGGCAATGTTGCTGCATATTTGTGGACCAGTTTGTGGAATCATGTATGGTGGTGTCCTACAGAACAGGTAGAGATTGTTGTAGGTTGTTGTTATTTAGGGTTCTCGGTGATTCTTAACAGAAGTACTAAACACTTAGCTGACAAAGTATACAGTTTTATAGAAATCCAGCATTTCAGTGGTATTCCCATTTTCAGGATCTTAAAAATATGTAATCTCCTGCCCTCCTGTATTCACCTCCATGCCACCATTAATTACATATAGTTAATTTCCTATAGAAGTGGCAGCCCTTCTTAATTTTCAAGGTTAACAATAAGTATCATTTAATTTCTCAAATCTCTATTAATCTCAATTTTATTTTAATCGAGTAACAAAATTTTCTAATGTGATTTTTGTTTGTTTGGTTTTTGTAACAGACTCTCAGTTTAAAAGGACAGTATTTGAGATAGCATTGGCTCTCCTTCACAGGATGGAGTACATTAAATGTTGAACATGGAGATTTCTGGCTAAAAAAATCTTTTTCATTTAATCAGATATCATATAATGACAAGGTTTTGAAAGCTCCAATGCCATTATGCTGGGATAGTTACATTCCTCTCCTTTGAAGTATTCTTAATGCTGTATCTCAAAGATCTTGCTTTACTTTCTTATTTAGCAGTATACTAATACAGAAGTGGAAAGAGTGTCTAGTTATGATAGGCCCATGTGGTTGTGTCCTCTGGCTATCCTATCTTAGAATTACCTTCATCCACTCATTTGTACTGTCTCAAAGACTTAGGCCAAATTTTTAAAAGTAGCCTCTGAAATTGTTCCCCTACACTTTTTATTCTCAATGTAGAAATGGATGTGCAATATGGTAGTTAGCTGCTGGCAATATAAATCCCTGTTTTGTATGTGCAAATACTGTATAACCCTAGTTGTTGCATATCCAAAAACATTTTTTATGGCATTTTTATTACATGCAGGGTAAAAACCTGCCTGATTCTCCACCAGCTGTTACAAAGCACTCTCACTCTCAAGCAGGCACTTCTACTTTTGGATTTTGTCAAACACAGGATGGAGACTTGGATTCATCTTAACTTTCCCTGTGCATTGAGATGATAATTTCAGAACAGTGCAGGCTGTTTCTTAGGGTATAATCATGATATTAGTAGCTCATGTGAGGGGTTTGGTGAAGGGGAGTGGCATATAGAATGATGGACTCTCCTGCATAAGAGCTAACAGAAAAAAATTGCTCCCCAAAATAATACAATATCAGGGTTGGAAGGGACCTCAGGAGGTCATCTAGTCCAACGCCCTGCTCAAAGCAGGACCAATCCCGAATTAAATCATCCCAGCTAGGGCTTTGTCAAGCCTGACCTTAAGAACTTCTAAGGAAGGAGATTCCACCACCTCCCTAGGTAACGCATTCCAGTGTTTCACCACCCTCCTAGTGAAAAAGTTTTTCCTAATATCCAACCTAAACCTCCCCCACAGCAACTTGAGACCATTACTCCTTGTTCTGTCATCTGTTACCACTGGGAACAGTCTAGATCCATCCTCTTTGGAACCCCCTTTCAGGTAGATGAAAACAGCTATGAAATCCCCCCTCATTCTTCTCTTCTGCAGACTAAACAATCCCAGTTCCCTCAGCCTCTCCTCATAAGTCGTGTGTTCCAGTCCCCTAATAATTTTTGTTGCCCTCCGCTGGATGTTTTTGAGTTTTTCCAGATCCTTCTTGTAGTGTGGGGCCCAAAACTGGACACAGTACTCCAGATGAGGCCTCACCAATGTCGAATAGAGGGGAACGATCACGTCCCTCAATCTGCTGGCAATGCCCCTACTTATACATCCCAAAATGCCATCGGCCTTCTTGACAACAACGGCACACTGATGACTCATATCCAGCTTCTCGTCCACTGTCACCCCTAAGTCCTTTTCTGCAGAACTGCTGCCAAGCCATTCGGACCCTAGTCTGTAGCGGTACATGGGATTCTTCCGTCCTAAGTGCAGGACTCTGCACTTGTCCTTGTTGAACATCATCAGATTTCTTTTGGCCCAATCCTCTAATTTGTCTAGGGCCCTCTGTATCCTATCCCTACCCTCCAGTGTATCTACCTCTCCGCTCAGTTTAGTGTCATCTGCAAACTTGCTGAGGGTGCAATCCACACCATCCTCCAGATCATTTATGAAGATATTGAACAAAACCGGCCCCAGGACCGACCATTGGAGCACTCCACTTGGTACCGGCTGCCAACTAGACATGGAGCCATTGATCACTACCCATTGAGCCTGACAATCTAGCCAACTTTCTATCCACCTTATAGTCCATTCATCCAGCCCATACTTCTTTAACTTGCTGGCAAGAATACTGTGGGAGACCGTGTCAAAAGCTTTACTAAAGTCAAGGAACAACACGTCCACTGCTTTCTCCTCATCCACAGAACCAGTTATCTCATCATAGAAGGCAATTAGATTAGTCAGGCATGACTTGCCCTTGGTGAATCCATGCTGACTATTCCTGATCACTTTCCTCTCCTCTAAGTGCTTCAGAATTGATTCCTTGAGGACCTGCTCCATGATTTTTCCAGGGTCTGAGGTGAGGCTGACTGGCCTGTAGTTCCCAGGATCCTCCTTCTTCCCTTTTTTAAAGATTGGCACTACATTAGCCTTTTCCCAGTCGTCCGGGACTTCCCCCTATCGCCATGAGTTTTCAAAGATAATGGCCAATGGCTCTGCAATCACATCCGCCAACTCCTTTAGCACACGTGGATGCAGCGCATCCAGCCCCATGGACTTGTGCTCATCCAGCTTTTCTAAATAGTCCCTAAATAGTTCTAAATAGTAACAAACTAACACTTTAAGCAAATGACAGCCTTTGAACAGTATAGAGCTAAAAATGTCAGTACCAAACTAAGGACCTAATTCTTATCTTGCTTCAGACAGCCTTCTCACTGGGGTAACTTAATTGGCCTGAGCTACAACTGAGTTACACTGGTCTAAGATATCGGCATCAGCCTCAGAAAACTGCAATATTTTCACTGTAGAAAATTCTACTTTATATCTGTTTTCTCTTATTTCTATTTCCTCAGACATTGCTTTAACAGTGAGGTTTCTGTTTTAGAAAAATAAAGCCCATGATCTTTATTCTTTAAATCTTCATCTGCTCCAGCCACTTAATCTATCCTGATCCAAATATGTAGCTACTGGACCCACGTAAATATGTGCCCAGATAATGATTAATTGTCTCAGTTAGGGAATTTTGATTTCAAGTGGGGAATATGGACAAAGATCAGATGAACTAACAAAGAACGAAGACCCTTCTTTTAGGCTAATATCTCTTGAAATAAATAGCAAAGGAAGAGAATTGAAGAATGTCAGCAGTTCAGTATCCTAAATTCAATGTTTTAAAATGTTTTCCAAACCTCGATGGCTTTTTAATTTCTTATTTAACTAACAGGTTTCAGAGTAACAGCCGTGTTAGTCTGTATTCGCAAAAAGAAAAGGAGTACTTGTGGCACCTTAGAGACTAACCAATTTATTTGAGCATAAGCTTTCGTGAGCTACAGCTCACTTCATCCGATGGAGTGAGCTGTAGCTCACGAAAGCTTATGCTCAAATAAATTGGTTAGTCTCTAAGGTGCCACAAGTCCTCCCTTTTATTTAACTAAGTTTTCTCTACACTTCTAGCAGTATTTCTTTGAAATGAATGTATGCAAACTTTGGACTTTATTTAAAGCTTAAAGCATATATGGTTGACTATTTTTAAGTAACATATCACAAAAATCCTACTGAAGAGCCCAAACTAAATTCATACATGAAGCTGCCATGGGCAGTAACTTCACATGCTACTGCTTTCTTCCACATTGAAGAATTATAGACTATGGCTAGAGAAACAAGTTATTGGCTTTGTGGTTTTTTTTGCTTTATTTCTTTATTTTTAAGTTGGCATTTGCGATCATATATGGATCAGCTATTTCCTATCCCAAATATTGGGGAAAGCTACCACTCAGCTTTAGTGTCTTAGCTAGCACTATGCATGTATGGAGATTCCATGACACAGTCCATATAGTCCCAAACCCATGTTCTGATCATAGTGCTTACTTGATGTGTGATGTTGGGCAAGTCACCTTACTACTTGTTTCTTAATTTCCCCTGTAAACATTATCCCTGTAAAATAGGGATAATGAAAAACATCTTTTAAAAAAACAAAACAAACTTTGCGATTGACCTTGTTAGAAAAGTAAGTATTATGTAATGTCTGTTGGCAAATACTGGCTTTTTACTGGTGACTACTGTAGCACTAAGGTTGAATGTTACTGTGTAAATATTCTAAAATAAAAATTCTAGGATGAATTCTTCGCCCGACTGAAGACAGGTGGAGTTTTTTACTGGCTTCATTGGAGTTTGGATTTCATCCCTAGAGTGTCTTCCAGACTGTTTTCCAGTCAGAGCTTAGTTGAATAATGTCTTTATTCAGAGTACTCTGTTTTTGTTTTTCCAAAAGTGGCTGGCTCGAGCTCTATTTCTTTCAAAGATGTTTCAGCACAGGTTGAAGTGCAAGTGCACAGTAGCTTAGCCTTTATTGGGTCTGTTGATGTGATAGGACTGTGATGTGATTAAGTAGTTTCAAATTCTGCAGTCTAAAAAATATATTGTAGTTGATTTAGTCCTACCATTGGAGAGTCAAATTCTTCTCTTTCTAGCCTATTTTAAACAGAATTTATGGCAAGCACTAGGAAGCTTTGCCATCTTTGTGTTTCAGACATTATGGAATTTTTTTATACTTTACAGGAGACTTGTAAATGAATGTCCTTCTTATTCATTAAGGACAGAATAATTATAAAGAGAAAAGCAGGTGTTGCAGTCACGCTTAATGCCTAAGGAATTATAGGTCTGCTAGCAAAGTCGGGGACCTTTAGTTCAATAGTGAGCATGCCTGACAATCAGAGTCTGGTTTGATAAATGATTTAGTATGCTGAAATACACATTGCTTAAAGCATCTATGGTTGACTTGCATTTTTAGGGCAGTATATCAAGGGATTAAGTAAAAGAAAGTCATTCATATCATAGTTAAAAGAACTTTTTAGAAAAAGGCAGTTAATTCTTTCCACCGTCAGAAAATTGCAATGCTCGGATCTCATTTTTAATCTGTTTACTTCTCCTATAACTTTTTGTCTGTGTCTTTTGCACAATTGTTATATATCCCTCTGCATAAATTCCAAGTTGTAGGTTACTGAAAACAGAAGAGAGAGCCTAAACTTATTACAGCATTAAATTAAGGACAACCGAGTATGACTTTTTGTGAATAATATATATGCAGTATTCGCTGGTAAAAGCAATCAAACAATGGAATTGTGAAACCTTTGGTGTATAACTTAAGAATTAATCTTTAGTCATTAATATGGCATGGGGTTATAACTTATAACCAGAGGAACTGGCTCAATCTAATTTTCAGAACAGTGGTGATTTTGCTAGCTACCAATGCAGAATCCCAGCATGTAATTTAACTGACAGTACATTCAATGAAAAGGCTTAAAGCTTCCCTTGCTTGAAGAACAAGAGCTAAAAAGTCTCATTGCAACTGGGTTGTTTATATGTGAGTTTTCAAACAACCTAGTGCAATGTTTAAAGAAGCATAAATAAGCAACAATTGTGTAAAGTTATTGATGAGCAAACTTACATCTTTGTTTTCTTTCAAATCCCAAACTAATTCTATGATTGAACTGTAAATGGAACATGCATTTCACTTTGTTAAATATAAAGCTAGAATTCAGTCATGTGTCATAAACTGAGAGCTCAGCCTGAATAGACTTAAGTGGGAGGAGGAACCAGGGACTTTAATTTCTGTCTAGCATTCAATCATAAACAACCTTCAGTTTTTTTGTATGCCAAAAAACGTATTTCATTTTTGCTGTAGCACATAGATAAGATGTTTGAAAACTGCTAAGTTTCTCAGCCTTGTTAAGCTTTTATGATCACCTTGGAGATGCCTTCAAAGTTATATGGCATAAACTAATCTTGAACTCACTCATTACCTTAAAAGGTAACCAATTTCGCTGTTCAATATTGTTAACAAATTGTCAGGCATATAAGGCTCGATCCCATGCCCAGTGAAGTCAGCAGGAGCCTTTCTGATTACTTGAATAGACATCTGATCTGGTCCAGACTACTTTGATCTCCTCCTTTTCATCCCAGAGCATCTTTGTAGAGAAGGGAACAGTGTTGTCATTCATTCCTGTCCATGGCTTGTTCCTCAAGTATTGCATAGAATGTCCCTCCAGTAGTCAGCCTCTAGGTCAGAGACTTTGCTTATGTCTAAGTTATTTTCTTTGCCAATGCTATCTTCTGTTTGTCTTCTGCAGTGGTCCCCACCATCATAATCTTTTTTTGATTATAACCAATATCATACCCTGGTTTCAAATCTTACTTCCCTAAATTATTT
Source organism: Caretta caretta (assembly GCF_965140235.1). Lineage (NCBI taxonomy): Eukaryota > Metazoa > Chordata > Testudines > Cheloniidae > Caretta > Caretta caretta. The sequence continues at coordinate 69,140,368 of NC_134213.1, forward strand.
TTGCCTTAAACTCATTCCACTTAATATCTATATTTGAAGAAGAACTCTCATCTCTACTGCCTCCAGACTTCTTAGGTCTGTTTCATGTAATGCAGTTGCTTCCAAACTATAGAGTAATACTGTTGGTGTGCTGGTTTGATCAATTTCCACTTTGATACCAAAGTGGAACGTCTGATGTAAGAAAAGGGGGCATGGAATCACCATTGCTTTTCATCATGTTCTTAAACTGGATATTAAGAATGTCAGATGAGTTTGAGGGCATGACATTGGATGATTTTAGAGTTAAGTTCCTTAGCTTATGCAGATGACATAGTACAATTGACAGATGTTTGCATTAATGATGATACTCTTCGCTACCTTGGAAAATTGGTGTTGTCAACTTGGACTTGAAACTACTGCATCTTCTTGGCATTTATTGTATCTTGAAAAAGGGAAGTGTTGAAATGCAGCAGTGATGAAGTCGTAGAACAAGTAGAATCTTGTGTACTTAGGAAGCTTGATCAGTTGCAATGTTTCCATCAAGGATAAGGATAAAAGATGTGCCTTAGCCATAAGTGCTACTCAGAAATTGAAAAAATTATGCACTGATAAAAACCATTATGTTTTGGTCTCTAATTTTGCTTGATTGTGGCATTGCATTTAAACTTCTCTGAGTATTGATTACATTCTTACTTGGTTTTTGATTGTTGTAATTATTAAACACAGACAGTGTTACTCCTTTCTAACCCTTTCCTTTTGAATGCATTTCTTGGTTATTTCCAGAAGTATTCTCTGGTTTTCCCATGTCCTTGTCCCTGATATTTTGCTTCTCATATTTCATTTTGGTGTTGAGTGTGCTACGTCTGTGCATATGGATATGAACTATTTAAATCTCCCACCAACCTCCATGTAGTCTCTCTATATGCTGACTTAACCATGTGAATACTAGATTGTAGGACGTTAATTTTAGCACTCTATAGTGTACTGAATTTGTAGTAAATATTTGAAATTATAGTACCACACTGCCTCATAGGGCAGTGATTTACACTTTGGAACAAATAAGATTACATTTGAAAAAGTGGGATTTTTTTCACCTTAAGATTCTGAGAAATGTACAATCACATTCACCCATGCTCTATTCCAAAGAGAGATAAGGATGGGTCTACACTGAAAAGTTACATTGGCATAACTGTGTTTCTTATGGGTGTGAAAAATGCATACCACTAGGCTGACCTAACCCCTAGTGAAGACTGTGCTAGGTCAATGGACAAATTCTTCCATCAACCTAACTACCTCCAGTGGAGTGGATTACCTCCAGAGACAAGAGAACCTCTCCCGTTGTTGTAGTGTCTATGTTGAAGCACTACAGTTACACGGCTTCCACTCAAATCTACCACAGAATGCATCACGGTCATACATAATTATATTTTAAAATGCAAGTAAACTGTGTAATCTGTGTGTACCATCTGTAGATAAAAAATGAGAGATGATGAAATCCGATGGGAAGAGACTTAAAGATATAGAATATATTGATAATCAGAAGGGAAATTTTTGTACTGGACAGAACAGTGGAGAAGGGAGATGGAAGGCAGAGTGGAAGCAATGTGGTTGTTTTGGGGGTAAATAATATGTGAGAGCATTCCCCCAGCCCAAGAGTTTCAAAAGAAATGGAAGAATGGAGAGTGGAAGTGATTGAGTTTGGGAGGCAAACTGTGGAGATATTGCTGAGAAAGGAATTTAACTTTTGTGGGCAGCAGCCAGTTATCACTGGGCAATGTGGAGCTGCTTGACATGATGTGGAGAACAAGGGGCACAAAATAGGAAGAAGACCTGATAAGTGGATTTGAACTGAGCAAAGGAATACCTTTTTTCAAAGGATGAACCTGGGCAGGTGAAATGGAGGGGAAATGGACTGAGGTAATTGGAGGCTATGTTCTTGGGAGCAATGGGACTGGCTGAATTGGCAAAAATAATTTCAGTTGTAATATTTCATATTCAAAACTAGAACATGACTAACTTGGAGGTGGTCTGGGAGGGGTTTCAGAAGGAATTTGTAGGAAGAAAGAGGAACCATTCTCCATTCACAAGAACCACATTATTGCACTTCAGGTTCTCATGAATAAACTTCCTATAGCTCACCACCAGCCTGTGCACAGAAAATACCTTCTCAAAACATGTTAATTAGAATAGATTAAGCTTCTTATGCCAAAACCACTTTCCAAGAGTGTCAATCAGTCACCAGAATAAAAAAAAATAAAATTATCATTTGAACATCAAGTTTTCACTACTTAGAGATGATTTCAGATTATTAATATATGAACTTGTAATGATAGCCACAGAGGTCAGTGCATGCTGACCCCTGTTTATGTGCCAGGTGTACTAATCTTTTTTTGTAGTGCTTATGTCAAGTGAGTGGGATCTGGAAATAAAGTTCATTCTCATTAGCACCAGTGTGATCAGGATGGAAAACTATCAATTATCTTTTCTTTCTTTCCTTTTTTAAAATGGGTGTGGAGAAGAAATTTTTTTTAAGAATGCACTTTCTTTTTTAAAAACTTCTTTGATATTATGACAACGTATGTTAGGCCTAAATTTACTACAATCTATTAAAATCATTTAAATTTTAAATTTAAATTAATTAAATTAGATTTTCTTTAAAATCAAGCAGAAAATGTACTTTTTTTGTGGGAGGGATAGGGCGGGCAAAGAAAAAAACAGACTGTGGTAATTTGCGGGAAAACACTTTAAAACTTTTAATACTTAAATGTAAGCAAGGGATAGAAAGAGATTTGATGGCTATTATAATGAGTTAAAGTATTTTTAGATGGTGTAAGCAAGGTTTGTTCTTGTTTAGTGGTAAAAATTGTCTGAATTCCATTTATTTATATATATAATATATATTAACCGACTATTTTGGCGATTGTTTTGTGGGTTTTTTTAATTGCATGGAGGAATATCTCTTTCTCTCGTGGGATTTGTGAGACCTAAGGTGTTTGCAGGTGGGAGCAGGATAAAAATGCAAGAAACAATGCAGGAGCAGGTGGAAGTAGGAGAGGGTATTGGAGAGTGGGACAGGAGCGGGATTAAAAAAATAGTCCTGCACAGGGCTCTGTTGCTGGGTAAACATCTGGAACCAGAGTTTGTTGGAAAGCTAAACTGGTTTTGGACAGCAGTAGCCTCATCTACAGGATCATAAAAAGTATTTTCTTCACTTCACTGTATTCAACTAGTTCAGTTTCATGACTAGCTCATTCAAAGTTGAAATATTGAATGGAAGCTGAAAAAGTAGGAAAGTGGTTTTCCTCTTCTAATCTGCAAATAAAAATAAGATGTGGAGGATGAAATCTACTAACTCCAACATTTTGAAGGACAAGATGAGCAGAAACAATCAGTTCAATTCACTATATACATAGTGTTAAATTTAAAACATGTTTTGATAAACTTACTTTTTTTTCCTCCGGTATCCAGAACACTTAGGTAGTTTTATTTAACTACAAAATTTTAAAATGTTGTTTTTGTTCATCTTTAACTGCAATTTCCATCCAAATCCAACTTGACACAAATAAGTAAAAAATTAATCATCTAGTAAATTTAGGGTGACCAGATAGCAAGTGTGAAAAATCAGGACAGTGAGTGGGGGTAATAGGCACCTATAGAAGACAAAGGTCCAAATATCTGGACTGCCCCTATAAAATTGGGGCATCTGGTCACAATCAGTAAATAAGAAATGTCATCCACCACTTTCTAACATTAACAAAAGTAAAAGTTAAGAATCTGAATAAGTGTATCATCCTGACTTTAAAAAAGTATCAAATTATATCCACAAATGAGTGTCATAACCATAAGGGTAGCCTAAAATTCCTCCTTACCTGTAAGGGGTTAAGAAGCTCAAATAACCTGGTTGGCACCTGACCAAAGGAAACATGGGGACAAAAGATACTTTCAAATCTGGGGAGGTGGGGGGGGGAGCAGAGGCTTTGTTTTGGGTTCTTCGTTTCTGTGTTTGTTCGCTCTTGGGACTAAGAGGGACCGGACATCAATCCATGTCCTCCAAACCATTCTGAACCAGTCTCTCCTATTACAGAAATTGTAAGTACAGCCACGCAAGATGTATTAGTTTATCTTTGTTTTCTCAACTTGTGAATTTTCCCTTTGCTGGAGGGAGGTTTATCCCTGTTTTGTTGTAACTTTGCAACTAAGGCTACAGGGGGTTCCTCTGTTTTGTGCATCTTTTGTTACCCTATAAAGTTATCTTCCAACCTGATTTTACAGAGGGGATTTTTACCTTATTTTTAAATAAAATTCTTTTTTTAAGAACTGATTGCTTGGTTTTGTTTGTTTGTTTTTTCCAGTGTCCAAAGATCCAGGGATTTGGGTCTGTGTTCACTTTGTAACCAATTGGTTAGGATATTATTCTCAAGCCTCTCCAGGAAAGGCTGTGTAAGGGATTGGGGGGATATTTTGGGGGAACAGGAACTCCAAGTGGTCCTTTCCCTGATTCTTTGTCTAAATCACTTGGTGGTGGCAGCATACTGTTCAAGGACAAGGTGGAATTTGTGCCTTGGGAAAGTTTTTTAACCTAAACTGGTAAAAATAAGATTAGGGAGTCTTGCATGCGGGTCCCCACATCTGTACCCCAGAGTTCAGAGTGGGGAAGGAACCCTGACAATGAGAATCAACCTTTCCTTAGGAAAATACAAATAAGTACAAAACAAGAGTAAAACCATATTGTCTTTTTGTTCTGTTTTTAAATCAAGGTTTCCTGCTTGCTGGTTTAAATCACGATTAAAATTGGTGATTTAAATCCAATCCACCCTGTGTATTACACAACTAAGCGAAAACTTCATTCAAGAAACACTGCTTCAATCAAGAATAGTTTCCAGCATTTACTAGAATGCACAAAAGAAAGCTAAATCGAGTCTACAAGGTGCTGCAGGGCACTTAGTCCACTTTGCTACTGCCATCTGGACTGGTCCTAACACATGGAACGTGCATATGGCACTAACAACTCACTGGATTTTTTTTTCCATGTGTGAACTATCTCTGTGTTCTTCACATAATACCATAGCAGCAGCTGCAAGAGTAGTCACACAAGTTGTAACATTCTAAACATGCCGCAAAATGGTCTGTGGAGCAGTATTTGCCACATTCTGAGAACTGTGTTTTTGTTACCGGCGTGGAGAATATTAATGGTTGCACCTTCATTTAGTAGAATAAGATAAGCATGAGCAATCACCTATTGCCGATGAAACAACAGCAGCGTAATTATCGGAGAGCCAAATAAAAATATCATCAAATTTGATGGTCTCACAAATGGTAGGTCATCTGGTAAAATATTTAATACAGTGTATGATGTAGTCCCGTTATGCAAGTCTTACTTAAATACAGAGGGACATATGCCCAGTCTCGTACAGATACACATGGCAAGGAGAGGGCATAAACACAACTAGCTTTCTTTCTGCTCGATCCTCTGCTCAATTACAGTCTGTGCATCAGAGAGCACAAAGACTAGGCAGATCTTTGGCCTGTACTGCTTCCAGGCTCCTCAAAATGTTGCCCCACCTCCACACTAGCAAACAGAGTTAGACCAACATGGGATAAGGGAAGGTTGCATACTGACACTTCGTAGTAACAGCCATGCTTCCCTCCTGCTCTGGAGTCATTGCCCTTGACTCAGGCACAATGCTTCTAGCAGCTCCAATGGGAAGTCTACGTCTGATCCTGCCCAATGCAGCCAGTGAATCACATGCCAAAATCTGACAGGCCTTAGAGAAGCTTACCTTGTAGTATGGATGCAGAATTTACTTACCCAATGAAAATAAAGAGTGGTAATAAACGGTCATTGTTTGTAAACTTTACAAATTATTTAAAGGATATAAGAAGTGGAATATCTCACTTAATCAATTCCCTGCTATTGCAGGGGCCTCTGGCATTAGTGCACCTCAGTCGCTCCTGTTCTTTCTGTGGCACACACAATATTTTAGTTTCCTGAGGGCTGTAATATTTTGGCCAAGACTGGTTGTGGTATGTGGATGTTGGGTTAGCTAGACCATCCTTGACAGGTGGTTGTCTAACCTGTTCTTAAAATCCTCCAGTGATGTAAATTCCAATTGTGCCCACATATCTATTCAGGGGACACCATCACAGGGCCTAATAACATCAGCCACGCTATCAGAGGCTCGTTCACCTGCACATCCACCAATGTGATATATGCCATCATGTGCCAGCAATGCCCCTCTGCCATGTACATTGGTCAAACTGGACAGTCTCTACGTAAAAGAATAAATGGACACAAATCAGATGTCAAGAATTATAACATTCATAAACCAGTCGGAGAACACTTCAATCTCTCTGGTCACGCAATCACAGACATGAAGGTCGCTATCTTAAAACAAAAAAACTTCAAATCCAGACTCCAGCGAGAAACTGCTGAATTGGAATTCATTTGCAAATTGGATACTATTAATTTAGGCTTAAATAGAGACTGGGAGTGGCTAAGTCATTATGCAAGGTAGCCTGTTTCCTCTTGTTTTTTCCTACCCCCCCCCCCCCAGATGTTCTGGTTTAACTTGGATTTAAACTTGGAGAGTGGTCAGTTTAGATGAGCTATTACCAGCAGGAGAGTGAGTTTGTGTGTGTATGGGGGTGGGGGGGATGTGAGAAAACCTGGATCTATGCAGGAAATAGCCCGACTTGATTATGTAAAGAGTTGTCACTTTGGATGGGCTAGCACCAGCAGGAGAGTGAATTTGTGTGGGGGGGTGGAGGGTGAGAAAACCTGGATTTGTGCTGGAAATGGCCCACCTGTTGATCACTTTAGATAAGCTATTACCAGCAGGACAGTGGGGTGGGAGGAGGTATTGTTTCATATTCTCTGTGTGTATATATAGTCTGCTGCAGTTTCCACGGTATACATCTGATGAAGTGAGCTGTAGCTCACGAAAGCTCATGCTCAAATAAATTGGTTAGTCTCTAAGGTGCCACAAGAACTCCTTTTCTTTTTGCGAATACAGACTAACACGGCTGTTCCTCTGAAACCTCCTTAAGTACTTTGATCCAGTGCTTTACTACCCTGTTAGGAAGTTTTTCCTAATGTCCAACCTAAACTGCCCTCCTGTCCGCAGTGAATAAGGAGAACAATTTATTGTACATCTTCTTTACAGCAACCTTTTACATACTGGAAGACAGTCATGTCCCCCCTCAGTCTTCTCTTATCCAGACTAAACAAACCCTCCCCCCCCCCCGAATCTTTCCTCACAGGTCATGTTTTCTAGACCTTCAAGTATATTTTTGTTCTCCTCTGGAGTTTCTCTAGTGTGTACACATCTTTCCTGAAGTGTGGTGCCTAAAACAGGATACAGTACTCTGGTTGAGGCCTTATTAGTGCTTAATATCACCAATTGGGGCCTGATTCTGATCTTGCTCACTGTGGTATAAACCTGCTAGGAGATCAGATTCCAGCCCCAAGGATTTATTTTTCCATATGCACACAGCGCAAGCCTGCTTTTCTAAATCTATCTAGCTTAACCCCTTTATAGGGCCTCCAGTACCTTATTGTCTGAGTATCTATGTGTACAACACCCCTGTGAGTTAACAGTGCCACTATCCCCATTTTACAGATGGGGAATTGAGAGACAGAGACTAAATTACCTTCTTGTGGTTACACAGGAAGTCTAGCAGAGCAGGGACTCAAACCCACATCTCCCAAATCCTTGGCTACTGCCCTAATTCCTGGACAATCTTCCCTCTCAGCCTTCTTTACTCTATGGACTTGATTGATGTCATCTTGCACATCCTCAGTTTATATGCACACAATTCAATCAATGGGCCTTTGAAATTGCTTTAGTTTGGATATCAGTATTGCATTCTGCAATGCCACTGGTAAATAGAACCTGTAGAGATAGGGGAATTAACAAGAGGCACATTGTCAGTACTGCAGAAAAAAACCAAATTTACAGAAAGGAAAGACTTAACACATGTCAAATTATAGTGATACCACAAAGCAAAGATTGTCTTTTCTTGGTAAAAATATATATCTTGGTGATCTTACAAGGGTGACCTAGAGCTTGATTGTACCAGGAACTTTAATGCGAACATGATGTATTGGAGAATGACTTCAGCATCAGAAAATAAACTATCAAAAAGAATAATGACCTCTCCGTAAATGCAGTTAACAGTAGCTCACTAGAAGCGTAGTACATGAAGAAGCTGAATGTATGTGTTATAAACTTGGAAGGCTGACTCGCCTGCTGTCAGCCCACTTGACACTGTTTTTGTTTTTGTTTTAAATGTACTTTGACAACCACATTTAAGAGATGAAATTCCCTGAACACTGTCAGAGGGCATACAAACAATAATATGTACAATTCCACTTATTATATTATAGTTCAACTGAGGAGGAATTTTGTGCCAAACTTTTTTTTTTTAGGTCCATTTAACTTCCCTGAATGGGTACCCTTTGGTCTGAAATTTCTTTGTTTTTGTTTTTTCCAACCGCACTCTGTGCTCCGCCCCTCTCCCAATACATGGAGTATTTGGCACAGTTAAGTACTATTCTGTTTTTTGTGTAAACATTTAAATGTTTCTGTCCACACTGTCCGCCTGCTGTCCGCCCTCTTGAGTGCTCTTATGAAAATAAAGAAAAGAATTTTGGACTCAGTCCTCAGAAAAGCTGAGCTCACCTGATAAAGCTACAGGGAGGAGGACCTGAGCTACCTTTATGCCTCTGCCAATACTTGACTTCCCAGGGTCCAAAATGACATCTGGTGCATCTTGTCACTATTCTAACTCTCATTGGCTAGAAAGGCTGCATTCTAGTTGGGGATGGGAGCAGCACATCAAACTGTGGCTCTTTTCATATCCTGTCCCTTCCCTGGAATGTCTCCTTCCTACACCAGCTGGGCCTGATACAACCTTGTCCTGAGTGCTGCACTGGCTTCATGCCAGCATAGTCTCCTGCTTTGTTTTTAAAGTTCAAATGTGGTATGTATACGCTCCTTGGTGAGGGATCAATAACTTCCCTTACAGAATGAAGTACATATGGAGGGCCGAATCCACCAAGGCACAGCACACACTGAGTTCCTGGGCATGTAGTGGGTTTCTATATGAGAATGGCCTCTACCCCTCCAACTTGTGAAGCGGATACAAAACTACCGCACACTCCTGAGGCTGCCATAAGCCTTGCTGTGATTATGCATCTCTTTGTGGGAGCGGGGAAATGAGGATGGCAGGATCCAAATATCAATATATCCCCTGTCTTTGCCCCAATCACTTCTTCAGAGACAAACTATCTCTTAAAAAGAAAAGGAGTACTTGTGGCACCTTAGAGACTAACCAATTTATTTGAGCATAAGCTTTCGTGAGCTACAGTTCACGTCATCGGATGCATTCAGTGGAAAATACAGTGGGGAGATTTATATACATAAAGAACATGAAACAATGGGTGTTACCATATACACTGTAACACCCACTGTTTCATTGTTTCATGTTCTCTATGTATATAAATCTCCGCACTGTATTTTCCACTGAATGCATCCGATGACGTGAACTGTAGCTCACGAAAGCTTATGCTCAAATAAATTGGTTAGTCTCTAAGGTGCCACAAGTACTCCTTTTCTTTTTGCGAATACAGACTAACATGGCGGCTACTCTGAAAACTATCTCATGTACATGGCTCCTCGTATCTGGCTTCATTCCTTGCACTGTGGAATTACATTGCTATGAGGGGAGCCTCCAATGCCATAGGGACATGGGCATAGAAATGTAGGGCTGGAAGGGACCTCGAGAGGTCATCTAATCTGGCCCCCTATACTGGACAGGACCTATACCTAGCCCATCTCTGACAGGTATTTTGTCTAACCTGTTCTTAAAAACCTCTAGTGAAAGGAATTCCACAACCTCTGCTGGAAACCTATTTCAGAGCTTAACTACCCTTATTGTTAAATTTCCTCCAATATCTAACTTAAATCTCCCTTGCTGCAGATTAAGCCAATACTTGTCCCACCTTCAGTGGATGTGGAGAACAATTGATCAGTGTGTTCTGGTAACATCCCATAATATATTTGAAGACAGTTACCAGGTTCCCCTCTCAGTTTTGTTTCTCAAGACTTAACATGGCCAATTTTTTAAAAAAATTATCATAGGTCAGGTTTTCTAAAACTTTTATAGTTTATTGCTCTCCCTTTGACTCTTCTCCAATTTACCTATGTCTTTCCTAAAGTGCGGTGCCCAGAACCAGATATGGTACTCCAGTTGAGGCCTCACCAGTGCTGAGTAGAGCTTAGCAATTACCTCTTGTATCTTACAACACTCACTTTAATACAACCCAGAGTGATATTAGCTTTTTAGCAACTCCATCACATTTACTCATATTTCAATTTGTGATCCACTATAATTTTCAGTTCCATAACTGCTACCTAGCCAGTTATTTCCCATTTTGTGTGTTAGCCTTTGTTTTGTCCTTCTTACGTGTAGTACTTTGCTCGTCTGTTGTTGAAATTCATCTTGTTCATTTCACACCAATTCTCCAATTTTGTCAAGGTCATTTTCAATTCTAATCCTTTCTTCCCATCTGCAACCTCTCCCAGCCTGGTGTCATCCACAAATATTATGAGCATACCCTCTGCTCCATTATCCAAGTCACTAATTAAAATATTAAATAGTACTGGATCCAGGACACAGACCCCTGTGGAACCTCACTAGCTATACCACCCCATCACCAGTTTGACAGTGAACCATTGATAATCACACTTTGAGTATGGTCTTTCAACCAGTTATGCACTCACCTCATAGTAATTACATCTAGACCACTTTTCCTAATTTGCTTATGAGAATGACATGTATTACTGTCAAAAACCTTACTGAAATCAAAAAATGTCACTCTTACAGCTTCCCACCTTCCACCAGCCAGTAATCCTGTCAAAAAACGAAATTAGGCTGATCTGGTATGATTTGTTCTTGACAAATCCATATTGGCTACTATTTATAACCCTATTATCCTCTAGGTGCATACAAATGGATTTTTTAATAACTTGTTCCAGGTATCAAATTTAGGCTCACTAGCTTTTTTTTTTTTTTTGGTCAGACACTATATTTGAACTTCTCCAGTCTTCTGGGACTTCACCTGTGTTCCAGGAGTTCTCTGGATGATTGCTGATGGTTCTGAGACTATTTCAGCTAGTTCCTTAAGTACCATAGGGTGCATTTCATTAGGGCCTGCTGACTTGAATACATCAAATTTATTTAAATATTCTTTAACCTGTTCTTTCACTATTCTGGCTTGCATTTCTTTCCCCTTGTTGTTAATATTAATTGTGTTGAGTATCTGGTCACCATTAATTCCCCCTCCCCTCCCCCCTTTTTTTTTAAAGACTCAGGCAAAATAAACACATAATACCTCAGCCTTCGTGTTGTCATGAGTTATTAACTCTCTCCTTCTTGGCTAAGTAGAAGACCTACATTTGCATTGGCACCAAGAGAAAGACAAAGGAATTGAAAAAACCTCCTCTTATTGCCTTTTATGTCCATTGCTCGGTTTAACTCATATTGTGCCTTAGCTTTTCTGATTTTGTCTCTACCTACTTGTGCTGTTCTTTTATACTCCTTATTAACAATGTGACCATGTTTCCAATTTTTTGTAAGATTTCTTTTTGATTTTAGGTCATTAAAGAGTTCCAGATGTAGTCATATTGGCCTCTTACTATTCTTCCTATCTTTCCTTCTCATTGTGTCTTTAATGTTGTCTTTGGGTGAAAATGTCACACTCTTGAGTGTGAGACATTCAAGGTTATTTATTCAACAATTTATTTTTAACCAGAAGCTTTCCTTGCAATTGCATTTACAATTACTATTAAAGTAATGGCCAGTTGCCTTCTCCTGGGACAGAGGCAGGTCGTGATGGAATTCTCCTTTGATGCTCCCTCTTTACCTTACAACTGCCCTTATACACATCAAAATTACTTATTCATTAGTTCTTCCAATCACTGTTAGTTATAATTAATATTCAATTATTTTACAAAACTCATACATCATGTATGCATGAACTTTGGCATAACTTTTGCTGTCCAAGCTATTTTCATGTTATTTCTCTTTTCCGATTGATTATTCACTGACCATGCATATCTGACCAGGTCCCTATGGCCTGTTTCTCTGTATGGGGGATCTTTCCTGTTTTTTCCTCTAATAATCTCTCGGCAGTACATTTTGTTGAATTTAAGACTGTCCTGGGGCCAAAACATTGCCCCTATTTCACATAGAAACTTATAAACACATAAGCGGTCAGGCCAAAAGTCAGCCAGTCAGCATATAAGCAACAGAAATTACCCTTAAAACAATTTGCAATATCTCTTAGAGAAATTGCCAGCTCTCTTGAACTACTTTTCCCCTTATATTTTCTTCCTTTGGTACCTTACCTTCCAGTTCTCTGAATTTGTTAGTTTGTTCTTTGAAGTCCATTGTCCTTATTCTATTGCTCTCACTCCTTCCTTTACTTAGAATCATGATTTCATAATCATCCAAATTGCTTTCAGTCTTCAAATTAGCAACCAATTCCTTCCTGTTAGTCAGAATCAGGTGTAAAATAGCAGTCCCCCTGGTTACTTTCTCCACCTTCTGAAACAAAAAAAATTTCCCTACTACATTCCAGGAACTTATTTTATGTATTGTATTATGACATATTACTTTTCCAACAGATGTCTGGATGCATCTGATAAAGTGAGCTGTAGCTCACGGAAGCTTATGCTCAGATAAATTGGTTAGTCTCTAAGGTGCCACTAGTCCTCCTGTTCTTTTTGGATGGTTAAAGTTCCCCATTACTACCAAGTCTTGTGGTTTTGGATATTTCTGTTCTAGAAAAGCTGCTTCTTCCTCCTGCTCCTCCTGATTTGGTGATCTATACTAGACCCTTAGCATGACATATCCCGTGGTGTGTGTGTGGGTGTGTGTGGGTGTATGTTTTACTCTTATCTTTGTCGGCAGACTTTCAATTGGTCTGCCTCTCACCTCCTTCTGGACCTCAAGTGTATATATTTTTGATGTATAATGTACAATACCTCTTCCCTTTTTCCCATCTGTCCTTGCTGAACAAGCTATACCCCTCTATACCAGTATGCCAGCCCCTGAACCCACCAAGTCTCTGAAGCTAATTGCCATAATTTAACCTATGAACTAATACTTTCATTTTTTCCTTTTTTATTCCCCATATTCCTTGCATTTCTATATAGGCATCTAAGATACTGAGCAGATTCTCCCACTGTTATGACTCTTGTTGCTTCTTCTTCACACCAAACATCTACCCCACTTTTAAAGTAACTTTTTTTATATCTACATTTGGGCTTTTGTCACCTGCCCCCTTGAATGTAATTTAAAGTCTTCCGCACTAGGTTGGCAAGTCAGTCCGTGAAGATGCTCTTCCCCTTCTTGATCAGTTGGGCCCCCATCTCTTCCCATCAGTCCTCCTTCCTGGAACAGCATCGCATGGTAGAGGAAGGTGCAGCCCTCCTGTCAACACCATCTTAACGGCCATGTGTTCATCTCGAGGATGCGTGTCCCCTTGCCTGGGCCCTGACCGTCCATCAGGAGGATGAATGAGAACACAACCTGTGGCCCTGAACCCTTCCTCCCAGAGCCCTATAGTCATTGCATATCTGCTCAGGGGCATACCTGGCAGTATCTGTAGTGCCCAAATGGGTGAGCAGCATAGGATAGTGGTCAGAGGGATGTCAACCTTTCCGTAACATCTTGAAGATGGGCTCCAGGCAGGCAGCACACCTGCTGGGACATCATGTGAAGTCAGAAGACAGATGCCACCATCCTCTTGGAGAGTCCCTAACCGCCACCACCACCTTATATCTCCCCCTCTTGGATGTGGTGGCCATGAATCTCCCATCCCTGGTGTAAGGTGGGCCCTCCTCCTCAACCACTGGGTTCTGCTCCTCTCCTCCTGTTACCAGTATGGCATACTGGTTCTTGACTGCAATGGACAGAGGATTTGGGTGGGTGGAGGATGGTGGAGCATAGTATACTACCTGAGATGGCCAGAAGCCAGTCTCCTCCCCATACAGCCTCCTCCTCTGGTGCTGCTGTAGTTGGCTAACCTCCTTCATTCTGGATGTCTCCATATGCATCCTGCCAATGAAGTCCTTGTACTCCTGTATGCTGTGCAGGCGAGTCACCTCATCCTGCAGTTCTTTGCTTCCCAACAGACTCTACCAACAGATACCTCTCACAAGGGATAGTTTCCCCTTCCTGGCTTTGTTTGGCAGGGAGATGCAGGCTGCATTCAGAAAAAGTCAGGACCAGCACCCAGGTAGAAGTCTCCAAGGTCAGGATGTGTGTCTGGCCAGGGCCCCCAAAGGTGCAGGCAGAGGAAGAGCTAGCAGTGGTGTTGGCAATGTGCCATCTTCCTCTTATCTAAGGTTCCTCCTTTCATTATAGAGTACCTGCAAGGTAGGTGGTATCTCTGCCTTCCTCCACTTGCTAACTCAGCTGGCTAACTCCCTTAGTCTCATAGCTGCCTTTCTCTTGATTTCCTATTGAGTGCAGCAATCCTGAGGCCCCTTCCATCCCTGATATTCTATGAATCCAATTATATTTGAGCATGCATATATTGGGTTATCCATACATTAGAATAAGGCATTTGAATTTTAAAGCTGGTACAGTAAAACAATATAGGCCGAATTCTGCACTGGAAATTAATGGAAAAGTATGAATTAAGCTAATACATAAATGCAATACTCTGTAGCAAATGACACCAAAATTTTTCTGCAAGGCCCCTAAACTCTGCAGTACTACAGTGGTGAATTCTCTGGCAACCTCAATTAATTCCTACATTAAATGAGATTCAGTAGTGCTCACCATGTAGTTTCTTAGCCCGTCTTTCTCTGATACATATGAGAATGAGTCAAAATCCATATTTCCTATTGCACGATTGGCACTGATAACAGATTATCAAAAATACTATGATCTGTGCCATATTAATATATCGGTGGAACAAAATAAATGCATCATCAACTGGCTTATAAAAAGATCAGTTAACTTTTACAGCAGTTACCTTAAGGGAAGGGACTAAATCAAGTTCTTCATTTAAACCATTGTGAGTTAAGGCTCACAAGAGTTTGTATCTTCATCCCTTCTGGATCAAGTTATGCACTCAGAATCAACTCCTGATCACACCGAACTCCCATAGTCTTCAATAGAACCAGGTTGCGTCCCTTAATGCCCATTAATTTAAAAGATGTTAGGATATATCCTATTTCTGTAAAGCTTTTGCAACAGATCCTTTTTTTATCCTTTCCTTCCTTTTCTACACTGGTATGTTCTGAAATTGTAATTTTGAAAGCAGTGGAAATCTATCCTTTATGTCAAACCACATGGACATTTAATCAGATAACTATCACAATGCCTATTACAAGTTAACCTGTGTCACATATTATATTTCTTCTTTAAGTGAGGAATAGAAATGTCCATGAAGCCTGACACATGCAGAAGAGAGTTCCAGAGCTCTAAAAAACAAGATTTTTACAGCACTATCTGCAGGGAAGGAAAACTAAAGAGTCTTGTACTTAAACTATTGCATTAATTGTGGGAGAACGTAATAACATCATGTGTAGCCAGGTGAGTCTGGTAAAGTGCCACACTAATAGATATGTTCTAAAATGAGTTCCTTTGAGATTCATTGTTAATGTTAAAAGAATGAGGAGTACTTGTGGCACCTTAGAGACTAACAAATTTATTTGAGCATAAGCTTTCATGGGCTAAAGTCCACTTCATCAGATGCATGCAGTGGAAAATACAGTAGGAAGATATATATGCAGAGAACATGAAAAAATGGGTGTTGCCATACCAACTATAATGAGACTCATCGATCAAGGTAGACTATTATCAGCAGGAGAAAAAAATACCCACCTGCACATCATCAAGGTTCTACAACCTATCCTGAAGGATGATCCCCCACTCTCACTCATCTTGGGAAATAGGCCAGTCCTTGCTTACAGACAGCCCCCAAACCTGAAGCAAATATTCACAAGCAATCACACACCACACAACAAAAAAAAAAAATTCCCCAGGAACCTATCCTTGCAACAAAGGCCATTGCCAACTCTGTCCACGTATCTATTCAAGGGACACCATCATAGGACCTAATCACATCAGCCACACTATCAGAGGCTCATTCACCTGCACATCTACCATTCTGATATATGTCATCATGTGCCAGCAATGCCCCTCTGCCATGTACATTGGCCAAGTTGGACAGTCTCTATGCAAAAGAATAAATGGACACAAATCAGATGTCAAGAACTATTACATTCAAAAACCAGTTGGAGAACACTTCAACCCCCCTGGACACTCAGTTACAGACCTAAAAGTTGCAATTCTTCAACAAAAAAACTTCAAAACCATTCTCCAACGAGAGACTGCTGAATTGGAATTAATTTGCAAACTAGACACCATTAACTCTAGGCTTGAATAAAGACTGGGAGTGGATGAGTCATTACACAAACTGAAAACTATTTTCCCGTGCTAATTTTTCCCCTACTGTTACTCACGCCTTCTTGTCAACTGTTTGAAATGGGCCATCCTGATTATCACTACAAAAGTTTTTTTTCTCCTCGATGAGTCTCATTAGAGCTGGTATGGCAACACCCATTTTTTCATGGTGTGTGTGTGTGTGTGTGTATATATCTATATAACTATCTTCCTACTGTATTTTCCACTGCATGCATCTGATGAAGTGGGTTTTAGCCCACGAAAGCTTATGCGCAAATAAATTTGTTAGTCTCTAAGGTGTCACAAGTCCTCCTTGTTCTTTTTGCTGATACAGACTAACACGGCTACCACTCTGAAACCTGTTATTATTGTTAGCATTTCAGCACAAGTATTATTGGACAAATAAATAATGAAAGATTTTTGTGTCTTTTTTAAAAGCAGTGCTATAACACTATCTCTGCAGGTTAGTATGCAATGTGAGAACACATGAAAGAAACTTTGGATAAAACTATAGAATCTGATTCTTGTCTCATCTGTCTGAGTCTGAATTAAGAGGAAATCCACTGAAGTTAATGGAGTTCTACTGGAGTAGAACTGGTATAAGTGACAGGAAAATCAGGCCCATATATTTTATTCCAAAATAAGAATGAAGCTGCAAATGACTTTTACAATCAGATCACTAATTGCAATTTGTATGTAGGCTGGGGTGGGCAAACTTTTTGGTCTGAGGGCCACATCTGGGAATATAAATTGTATGGCGAGCCATAAATGCTCACAAAATTGGGGTTGGGGTGTGGGAGGGGGTGAGGGCTCTGGTTGCGGGGTGTGGCTCTGGGGTAGGGTTGGGGATGAGGAGTGTGGGGAGTAGGAGGGTGCTCTGAGCTGGGACCGAGGGCTTTGTAGGGCAAGAGAAGGATCAGGGCTGGGACAAGGGGTTGGGGAGTGGGGGAAGGCTCAGGAGTGCAGGCTTCGGGCGGCGCTTACCTCAAGCGGCTCCCGGAAGCAGCGGCATGTCCCTTCTCTCGCTCCTATGCAGAGGTGCAGCCAGGCAGCTCTGCACACAGTCCCGTCCGCAGGTACCACCTCTGCAGCTCCCATTGGCCACGGTTCCTTGCCAATGGGAGCTGTGGGGGTGACGCTTGAGGTGGGGACAGTGTGCAGAGCGGACCATCCTGGCTGCCCCTACGCATAGAAGCTGGAGGGGGGCCATGCTGCTGCTTCTGGGAGCTGCATGGAGTGTCCCCCAACCACTGCTTCCTGGCTGGAGCACCAGAGCGGGGCAAGCCCCAGACTCTGCTCCCCAGCAGGAGCTCAAGGGCTGGATTAAAACAGCTGGTGGGCCAGATCCGGCCCACGGGCCGTAGTTTGCCCACCCCTGATGAAGGCCAAGAGATAGTGTGTATCTCTGTGTGTGTGTTGTTATGCAGATATATATACACTCTTTTTTTCTGATCCAGATTAGGATACTTTGCACCACAAATAGTCCCATTGTCTTCATTGGGATGACCGCATAAACTTGGTGCTATTGAACACAAGTTAAAGGTATCATGTAATTTCATCTTTTGTGGCATGTACCTTGCAGATCAGAGAGGATTCTGTTACAGCATCCTATCAGCGTAATCTGTTCATGATAAATATCCAATGTCACCATCACACTTGGAAATAGGTATACCTTTTTACTTGGCTTTGTAAAGTCCTGAAGGAAGCCATCCACTTTAAAGGCATGGTTTGTCCTATCACCTTGGGAAATTAAATCTAAATGTAAGTGAATTAATTAGAGTTGCATGGATTGCACTAGATTCTGCCCTGGGTTATACTAGATTCCACTGGTATAAACCAGAGTACAGTCACCCCAGCAGCAGAAAGTCACTCTGGGGAAGGTAAAATTTTCACAAAGCAGCAGAAAAACTCCCATCTATGAGTTGGATTGTTTCTCTGCTTTTGCTTTTTGTCCACTGGCTGCAATGTCTTGACCCTTCCTTAGGGCAGGGTGTCAAGTGTTAGCTTTTTAAGCTGTTTCTCAACAAGCCTTAAAATGGTGTCATAGCTGTGGTTAATTATTGCTTCTCTTTTTAGGGGAAGAGGAATGGGAACACTTAAGGGGCAAATTTGATCTCATATGACATTCTCACATTCTGTTTGATTCCTTTCAGTCTAACTTTTAAACTGGATGTGGTACAGAATCTTCACTAGTTTCCTTGCTTAATGCTGTCCCTCTAGCAATGGGCAAAAGCCAGGTGAATTAATCTGTTTGTAGATTCAAATACCATTTGACCATGACATTTTGTAAATTGCTAGCAGGAGTATATGATATTATTTTTGAGTTTTTCTGTTATCTTTTTATCCTAGATATCCTGGGGGGGTTGAAGGCAAATACTTATCTGCCCTGAGCCATTACTTATGTGATTCTACAAGGATCTGCCATATTAGTGTGTTTGGGGTCCCTAGGACAAATATAGAGAGAGTTTGGGTGGAAGTATGGCCAGTGTGCTTATGTCACCCAAGTCTGTGTCCTGTTTTCATCAATCCAAATAAGAGGGAATCTGCTGTTTGACTGGCTGAAGGTAATCTGAGTAAGACCAATAAGAAGCTAGTGCCATGAGGGAAGAATTTGAAGCTGTAGTGATGGCTCATGCCCATACTCTTGAGGTAGCTTGTGCATCTTTTGTTAAAGAGATTTGTAACGTGACATGTTTTTGGCCATCTCTTTCTATAATGTAAGTGGTATCAGTGTCCAAAGAAATCTTTTTTTCAGCTCCATCTGGTTAGTCATTTGCAACCATTTCTCTCAGATTTGTGCCTTGCAGAGTTAATTTTGCAGTATTCCGCTCTGGAATTCACAATGTGTTTTCATGGGGTTAGCTTTTCAAATCATGCAGAAGCATCAGCTAATGAAATATGCAGCTGCACATCTGTGCATGTAGCATATTTAAAGCCAAATTTTCAAAGGTGTTTGAAATTTTGGCTATGTCAATTTCTGGGTTCCCATCTCAAGATACTAGATGTCTACAGTGGAAACCCTAAAACTGAGGTAACCAAAATGATGTGCACTTATGAAAAATTCGTAGATCCCTAGAAATGTAAGGCTGCAAGTGACCTTAGGAGATCATGTAGTCCAGTCCTCTGCAGTGATGCAGGACCAAGTACACTTAGACCATCTCTAACAGGTGTTGGTCCAACTTGTTCTTAAAAATCTCCAATAATGAGATTTCCACATCCTCCCCGGTAACCTATTCCAATACTTAACTATCGTTATAGTTAGAAAGTTTTTTTCTAATATCTAACCTGAATCTCCCTTCCTGCAGATTAAGATGACTACTACTTGTATCCTCAGTTGACATGGACAACAATTGATCACTGTCCTCTTTATAACATCCCTAACATATTTGAAGGCTGTTATCAGGTCCCCCCACAGTCCCCTTTTTTCAAGTCTAAACATACCCCTTTTTTAAAGCTTTTCTTATAGGTCAGGTTTCTATACCTTTTTATAATTTTTGTTGATCTCTTCTGGATTCTCTCCAGTTTGTCACCCCATCTTTCTTAAAGTGTGGTGCCCAGAACTGGACTCGGTCCTCCAGCTGAGGCCTCGCCAATGCTGAGTAGAGTAGAACCATTACATCC
This sequence comes from Caretta caretta, assembly GCF_965140235.1. Taxonomy (NCBI): domain Eukaryota; kingdom Metazoa; phylum Chordata; order Testudines; family Cheloniidae; genus Caretta; species Caretta caretta. Next base: position 69,160,453 of record NC_134213.1, read on the forward strand.
TGTGTTTTACATACAACGCTCCTGTTAATACACCCCAGAATGATATTTGCCTTTTAGCAAATGCATCCCATTGTTGATTCTTATTCAATGTGTGATCCTCTATACCTCACTACTACTACTTACCCAGTTATCACCCAATTTGTAGTTTTGTCATTGATTTTTTTTTCTTCACAGGTGTGGCACTTTTCACTTGTCTTTATTTAATTTTATCTTGTTGATTTCAAACCATTTCTCTATTTAATTTATGGATGTCATTTTGCATTCTAATCCTTTCTTCCAACTTGGTATCATCCACAAACATTATAAGCATACTCTCCACTCCATTATCCAAGTCATTCATGAAAATATTGAATAGTACTGGACCCAGGATGTACCTGTGTGATAGATACATTCTCCCAGTTTGACAAGGAGCCATTGATAAGTACCCGGAGTACAGATTTGTCTACTAGTTGCACACCCACTTTATAGAAATTTAATCTAGACCACATTACCGTAGTTTTCTTATGAGTATGGGTTGAAAACAGTTCTTGAGCAGCATTAATTTTAATGTATAAAACCCTATTTATCTTGGGTCCTGTCTACCAGACTGTAACTTTTTAAAAAAACAGACAAAAAGAAAATAATTTTATTGCATACAATTATACATATCCTGTTTAGATTTTCTACAGATGGCACATTTTATAAAAAGAGAAGAGATGTATAATAACTTTACAGCTAGATAAATTAGGGTACTGTGACAGGGTTGGGACTCTCCACCGCAGCACCTCCGGCTGACTCGTCAGGGAATTAGCTCAGTCCAGTGTGGAGCGCCCTTCACTGGTGGTGTCCCATCCTTCTCTCGCCCTCTCTTGGCGCCTGGACCCATGTTGCTCCCTTCTTATGGCATCCTCTTCAAGACACTGCCCTCCGGCAGTGCCCCTTAGTCCTCGCTCATCCCCTTCCGGGGGCGGGGCAGGGGCGGATTATCAGCAGTCTTTCACTTCGCCCAGCCACAGCGGCCAACCACACCCCCAAAGTTTAACCCCTTGTGCCAGGGGTCTGGTGCAGTCCGCTATCACCACGTCCAATGGTTGGGTGTATGTGCAAGGGGGAGACCCAGGCCCACCCTCTACTCTGGGTCCCAACCCAGGGACCCTTTGGTGGCAGCCTTCTGCCCTCCTTCTCTCCCCTTGTGCGCCTCTCTCTCCCTGGGTCGCTTCCCCTTCGGCCCCTTTGCACTGGCCCGGCCCTTCCTGCAGGGCCTGCAGCCTGGCAGATACCAGGCTGGAGTTCCCTTCTGCTCCCTTCGCCTGCCCCATGCTGCGCTGTCCCTGGTGCTAGTCCCCTCACACAGGAGACAGACCTTCACCCTCTGAAGGCCCAGGAGAGACTCCCTGCTCCCTTCCTGGGCAGGCTTTATATAGGGCTGAGCCTGGCCTGATTGGCAGCCTCTTACTCAACCTCTGATTGGCTCCCTAGCAGGCCTTCTCTGATTTGTCCTCTGACCTGCACAGCCTCTCTGGCTGCTGAAGCCCCATCTAGTATAGGGGTGGGGCAGCTACCCCACCACAGGTACAAAGAAATTTAAGTGGCACATAGTAAACAAGCTTGTATAAGTCCTTACGTGATTCCGTCTCAGCCCGACCACTTCCCCTCCCAAATGATACTGCAAGAATGGTAGGCAATTTCTTTCAACCCATGTGTTTGCCAAGAAGAGTTCATTACCAGAAACACTGAATATAAAACAAATGGTATTTTTCTCATTGCTTAGAGAATTATAATGTTCTCATTTGCATTAACTTGTGTCCACTGCATCCTTGTCTTTGGATTAAAACCTGTTGGGGATGTTTGAATTCTTTGTTCACTCCTTCGAGCCTGCTTCTGTATTGTACAAAACACTTCCTGTCAGAAAACTCCAAATGATTTTTGGAAATATTATTTTCTATGTAGTTGATGGATTTTTACTTCTCTTATACTTTTCTGAATCTTTTAAGACTGTTCATTTCATATTGCCTCCTTAAGTTTTGGCACAATCCACAGATAAGTCTTAAATTACACTTGATCGAAAAACAAAAAAACCTTTTACAGAAGGACTTGCATACTCAGTGCATTAAGAAAGGCATTAAAACTCTTAAAAGCCAAAGTGATAAATAAGTTATCAAAGGACCTTTCCACTGGAATGGAAGTAACATATATCCCACAGGAAGCTATTAGGAGCCCCATTCATATCACAAGTGAAAGTTTAACTTATGAATGTAATCTAAATTGTATTGAACTCACCAACTATCAAGAGGAATACGCAGTTGCTGTGGTCTTGTGGTTGACCCACTTGTGTAATTTCTCAAAACCTTTCTCTTTCTCCCTTTTTGTTATGTAAATAGTTCAGTCTTGATTATTCAAACCACAAGGAACTGGAACTCTGTTATTCATAACAAGGTTGTGTCCCTTGATATCTATTAATTATACTGAAAATTCCCTAGACTATCTGAAACTCAATTATACATGCATAACTCAGTGCCTCCACCACTCCTGGTGTTTATGATTGTGCTTATAGCTCTAAGACTGCACTGATTGAGTCCAATGATCCTGTGAAATGCACACCACATACATGGGACATGGACTATAATAATGCCAATCAGAGGAGAAAGGAAGTCATGTAATGCTTCTGTAGAGTGAAGTGCTCTGAAAACCCCCACATGCATGTTACATTCAGGAGGTGAACTCTCAGAAAAAAAGGAATGGCTTCAGACAAAGTAGATGTGGCAAGGATTAAGGCCCTGATCTAGCAAAGGACTCAAGCATGTGCTTGGCGTTAATAGGACTACTCCCAGGTTTCAAGATAAGTGTGTGCTTCAGTACTTTGTGAGATTAGGAACTAAGTAAAATACCCCAGATAGTCTCCTTCTAAATTTAATTAATGAATGACAATAAGGGAAGTGTGATTTCTAAACAGTCATGGATTCTGTGAATCACAATTTATGCAGTATGTAGACTGCATGTAAGGTACCACTCCTAAACTTTGTCCATTATGCATGTCGAATGGCACTAGGGCATGCAGGGAATGCAGTGTGTTATCAGGGTGCGTAGTAGAGCTGATGTATGGCTGTGTCTAGACAGCACTTAATAGGTGATATAACACACTTGCAAGAGGTCATGGTCTAGAAACTGCAAATGTGGTAACCTCAATATCTGTTTTGTACATGATGACCTCGTAGCAGTGGTGGTGTTCACCTGTCTGCTAGTCAGCGCCCGCTTGTGCGCTTGCTATTGGCATCCATCACTCTGTGCTACATAATTCACTGTCAGATGTGGCAAGCTGCCCTCAGACTGAATCCCAGCAGCGCCGTGCCATCAATCACAGACTAGTCAATAAAGTAGTCTCGTTTGCTGTGCCTGTACTGACACCTCCTCTGTCAGCCGAAGGGTAGTTTCCTAACTTGTGATGCTTATTGTCTGGCGTGATCCCTGCAGCTAGGAGATGCCGTAAATGTCCATGACGTCACTGTTTTTCTGTCACTGTTTTTTACCCTTATATTTGCCCTGGGAGAACTGCAAACAGGCACTTCCTCATGTGTCTCTCTGCACGTGGATTCCTGAGTATAGTCGGGAGGAAAGCAGTATACGTCTTGTATGCCACAGTTGTAGCCAATTTGGTGGCACATCACTTTCTTTCCAAGTTTTTGTATGTGAAGGGCATGATATAGCCTCTTGAATTAAATACTTCTGCACACTACACTTAACTGCTGCAGACACTAGTCTAGTTTGGAAGCAGGTCCTGTATGTTTTTCAGGGGAAAAAATGAAACTGAAAATGTTGCATGGCCCTCTAAAGTGGGCACAGTCCTCATTGGCATGACACACATCATGCCATTTTCTGGGCATGTCACTCCCATTGAAAATAGGCTAGATCCTGAGGACCGGCCACGTTGGGACCAGAGGCTGTGAGGCATGATCCAGGCACAAAAGTGGCTGGAAGTTACTTGTCTCATCATTGCCCTGATCACAGGGCTCCTGGATGCAGGCCAGTCTTCTGCGTACATTACAGAAACCTTATGGCGTCTCTCTCAAACCTGGCTGCCCTTGGCCCCCATGTTCTGTTTCGGCATCAAGAGATTAGCCAGCATCTGCAGCTCTCTATCCATGCTCCCTTTTCCCAGGCATGCCCCCAAAAGGTGCCTTACAGTAGCTACTGCAATGCCAGCCCCAGCCACTGAGGGATTCTCCCATGCTAGAAGAATTCCCTAGAAGCTAGCTTTTGGGCCAGAGCTGTATGAAGCTAGTTCAGTGTAGGTAGCCCCCCAAAAAGGGCTGAAATAGCGATGATTTTTAGGTGAGTGTGCTGTGCTAGCAGACATGGCAACCCAATAGGAGTATTGCATAATTTGGTATGGCAAGATATGAACGTAAGAAAGAAGGAAGTGAACAAAAAAATATAATTCTTCCATTAAATTTTGCTGTGGGACAATAAAGAAATGTTCCACTTGCAGTATGGTAGGCTCTAAGTGAATTGCAGGGATTTTTGTCTTCTGCCAGCCTTTAGTAGTCGTCACTGACAGAGTTAATGGATTAGTCCACTGATTTATTCACCTGTGAAAATCCTTGTGCTCTTTAAATATGCAGACAGATTATATTTAGATTAAACTGTTTTTAGGGACCTTGTTTCTAAAATACCTTAAGCACATACTATGCCAATAATAAATTTTAGAACTATAGAAATGCAGGCCTGGAAGGGTCCTTGAGATGTCATCTAGTCCAGCACCTCGCATTGGGGCAAAACAAAGTATAGCTAACAATTCCTGACAGGTATCTGTCTAACCTGCTCTTCAAAACCTCCAATAATGGAGATTTCCACAGAATAGTAGGAGGCCAATCTTTCCTTCAAATCAGCATAGTTTAAGTGCCTTAAATATTGTCTCCTGGAGAAACTGCCAGCTCACCTGAACTCCTTTGTCCCTTAGATTTCCCCTCACCCCATGGGACATTGCCTACCAATTATCTAAATAGACATTTATGATGTCTGATTTTGTTCTCATTTAATGTCACCTTTATCTGAATAAAGACACTTACTAGCATTATTGTATTAGGTTAGATGGAAAGTATGGGACCAAAGAGTCAAAGTTGTTAAATTGTAACAGAATAATTACAATTTAAGAATAGTAAATATGGCAGGCGACCAGCTTGGCTTAACGGTGAAATCCTAGCGGATCTTAAACATAAAAAAGAAGCTTACAAGAAGTGGAAGGTTGGACATATGACCAGGGAAGAGTATAAAAATATTGCTCGGGCATGTAGGAATGAAATCAGGAGGGCCAAATCGCACCTGGAGCTGCAGCTAGCAAGAGATGTCAAGAGTAACAAGAAGGGTTTCTTCAGGTACGTTGGCAACAAGAAGAAAGCCAAGGAAAGTGTGGGCCCCTTACTGAATGAGGGAGGCAACCTAGTGACAGAGGATGTGGAAAAAGCTAATGTACTCAATGCTTTTTTTGCCTCTGTCTTCACTAACAAGGTCAGCTCCCAGACTGCTGTGCTGGGCATCACAGCATGGGGAGTAGATGGCCAGCCCTCTGTGGAGAAAGAGGTGGTTAGGGACTATTTAGAAAAGCTGGATGTGCACAAATCCATGGGGCCGGACGAGTTGCATCCGAGAGTGCTAAAGGAATTGGCGGCTGTGATTGCAGAGCCATTGGCCATTATCTTTGAAAACTCGTGGCGAACCGGGGAAGTCCCAGATGACTGGAAAAAGGCTAATGTAGTGCCAATCTTTAAAAAAGGGAAGAAGGAGGATCCTGGGAACTACAGGCCAGTCAGCCTCACCTCAGTCTCCGGAAAAATCATGGAGCAGGTCCTCAAGGAGTCAATCCTGAAGCCCTTTCATGAGAGGAAAGTGATCAGGAACAGTCAGCATGGATTCACCAAGGGAAGGTCATGCCTGACTAATCTAATCGCCTTCTATGATGAGATTACTGGTTCTGTGGATGAAGGGAAAGCAGTGGATGTATTGTTTCTTGACTTTAGCAAAGCTTTTGACACGGTCTCCCACAGTATTCTTGTCAGCAAGTTAAAGAAGTATGGGCTGGATGAATGCACTATAAGGTGGGTAGAAAGTTGGCTAGATTGTTGGGCTCAACGGGTAGTGATCAATGGCTCCATGTCTAGTTGGCAGCCGGTGTCAAGTGGAGTGCCCCAGGGGTCGGTCCTGGGGCCGGTTTTGTTCAATATCTTCATAAATGATCTGGAGGATGGTGTGGATTGCACTCTCAGCAAATTTGCGGATGATACTAAACTAGGAGGAGTGGTAGATACACTGGAGGGCAGGGATAGGATACAGAGGGACCTAGACAAATTGGAGGATTGGGCCAAAAGAAATCTGATGAGGTTCAATAAGGATAAGTGCAGGGTCCTGCACTTAGGACGGAAGAACCCAATGCACCGCTACAGACTAGGGACCGAATTGCTAGGCAGCAGTTCTGTGGAAAAGGACCTAGGGATGACAGTGGACGAGAAGCTGGATATGAGTCAGCAGTGTGCCCTTGTTGCCAAGAAGGCCAATGGCATTTTGGGATGTATAAGGAGGGGCATAGCGAGCAGATCGAGGGACGTGATCATCCCCCTCTATTCGGCATTGGTGAGGCCTCATCTGGAGTACTGTGTCCAGTTTTGGGCCCCACACTACAAGAAGGATGTGGATAAATTGGAGAGAGTCCAGCGAAGGGCAACAAAAATGATTAGGGGTCTGGAACACATGACTTATGAGCAGAGGCTGAGGGAACTGGGATTGTTTAGTCTGCGGAAGAGAAGAATGAGGGGGGATTTGATAGCTGCTTTCAACTACCTGAGAGGTGGTTCCAGAGAGGATGGTTCTAGACTATTCTCAGTGGTAGAAGAGGACAGGACAAGGAGTAATGGTCTCAAGTTGCAGTGAGGGAGGTTTAGGATGGATATTAGGAAAAACTTTTTCACTAGGAGGGTGGTAAAACACTGGAATGCGTTACCTAGGGAGGTGGTAGAATCTCCTTCCTTAGAAGTTTTTAAGGTCAGGCTTGACAAAGCCCTAGCTGGGATGATTTAATTGGGGATTGGTCCTGCTTTGAGCAGGGGGTTGGACTAGATGACCTCCTGAGGTCCCTTCCAACCCTGATATTCTATGATTCTATGATTCCCACCAAAATCCTCCCAACCCTTGCACCCCACTTCCTGGGGAAGGTTTGGTAAAAATCCTCACCAATTTGCATAGGTGACCACAGACCCAAACCCTTGGATCTTAAGAACAATGAAAAAAACATTCAGGTCTTACAAGAAGAATTTTAATAGAAGAAATAGTAAAAAAAGAAGTAACAATAAAAAGAATCACCTCTGTAAAATCAGGATGGTAAATACCTTACAGGGTAATTACAGTCAAAACATAGAGAATCCCTCTAGGCAAAGCCTTAAGTTACAAAAAGACACACAGACGGGAATATCCATTCTATTCAGCACAGCTTAATTTCTTCACCATTTAAAGAAATCATAATCTAACGCATATCTAGCTAGATTACTTACTAAGTTCTAAGGCTCCATTCCTATTCTGTCCCCGGCAAAAGCATCACACAGACAGAGCCTTTGTTTTTCGCTCCCCCCAGCTTTTGAAAGTATCTTGTCTCCTCATTGGTCATTTTGGTCAGGTGCCAGTGAGGTTATCCTAGCTTCTTAACCCTTTTCCTCTGGCTAGGAGGGATTTTAAAGGGGTTTACCCTTCCCTTTATATTTATGACAGGGTGTAACTCTGTTTTTTCTCTCCTCAGTTCTTACTAAACCAGAAAGTAGAGCCCAGTTGTTCAAAGATAACTTTCTGCATTCTTTCTAGCTTGGAGAATGAGGCCAGGTTTTGGTATATTTCAGGTAAAGGGTGGGGTCAGCTCAAATGAGAATATTGGCTTCTGTTTGAGCTTGGACCTTTGAAGAAGGATTCCCCGCTCCACCCCAAAAAAACGAAAAGAAAAAGAAAAAAAAGTAAGACTGGATCCTGAGAAGTACTGAGACCAATGAGTGAAAGTTGCAAGTTCTTTGCTTAGCATATTTCAGGATTTACCCGAGGTGTGTGGTAGAATCTCTCCTGCTGTCCTGATACTGCAGTACTGTAAAATGAACAGTAGGAAATTCAAAAACAAGTGCTAAACTGCCAAACTATTTTGGTTTATTAAGGAAAAAACATTTTAAGACTTCAGCTGTTTCTCAGGCATATATTAGGTGTGCATGCCTATCCCTGAAAAGCTGTGAGAGGAGATTCACTGTCAAACACCTTGTCTGCCTGAAAGACCAACTGTCTTGGATTCCTTACTATTGTAATTTGAGTCAGTTGAGTGTTTCCCTCAGTGACATTACCTTAGTTATTAGCATTTAAAGTGAAAAGTGCCCACTGCACCACTACCAAATATGTATTACCTTAACTGGCAGATTCTCCATTGAAAAGGCTGAACATTGAATTACCATGAAAAGTAAGAAACTAACCTGCACTCCTTACTCAAGCAAATCTCCCATAAACTCCAGGCATGAGTGGACAGTGTAGGATGGGCCCTAAATTTCCTCTTACATATAGTGAATCAAGGTTATATCTTTGCTGAAGTCAGTGAGGAAAGCTAATTCTGTGACTTCTTTTCATGATTCTAGAATTAAATACAGAACCTAATATATATATATATATATATTACCTGTCTCTTAGCTATCACCAGCTAAAATATGCACTTGTCTCAATTGTATCTCAGTTCTGTCATTAGCTACTTTCCCTTTCAAATTCACCACATTTTAAAAACACTGACCTAAGAAATGTAAGAAAAAATCAATTAAATAGGACAAACTATCAGACAGACTGTAAGAGTAGAAAGCAGAGCATTGAGACATTTTTGTAAGCATTTAGCTTCAGTTGAACAAAAACTTTAGAGATGAATCCACTTCTTTATTTATCTTTTTTTGTTCTGCATTTTTTAGAATAGTACATTAGACATCCAGTCTTATAATACATACCAAGTAGTCATGTCTGCTGCCTTACTGGATACTTATGATGTATATACCCTTACCATTTAGTTGGCAGTATCAGTCCTATGACTCATTTTATCATGATCTTCTACTTTGATGGTCTTTAAGCTATCTGTAGCAGTTAAAATCACTGCAAAGCTAGAAATTCTTCCTTGGAATGACTTAATTCTATAATCCAATTATATTATTCTGAGCCAAGCTATTTTTGAAAGTTTGATTTCTTTTTCTTGTGTTATCATGGAAGTCAAGTTACCTTTGTGATGAAAAATTCTCTTAAATATTTTGTTTAAAATTTCTAATAGAATAATATAATGTTCTAAAACAAACAAAAGTTGTAAAATTCTTTCTTGATAATGGCATGCAAATCCAGGATTGTTTTCCTGTGTGACACGTGTCTGAGTCTGCAGGTGTTCAGGTTGGGTCAATTGCAGATTGTAAATAATACGTCTGTTTCTGCATGCTGCTGCTGCTTTTCTTTCTTGGGATTCTTTCCAGTGAGTGTAATTCTTTAAACCGTGAGTGTAATTAACCACTGGACCAATTTACCAAGGGTTCTGGTGGATTCTCCATCACTTGTAATTTTTAAATCAAGATTGGATGTTTTTCTGAAAGATATGCTCTAGTTCAAACAGGAATTATTTGGGGAAGTTGTTGAGCCTGTGTTATATAGGAGGTCAGACTAGTTATCACAGTGCTCCTTTGTGGCCTTAGAATCTTTTGATCTATGAACAAAGCTTTTAATTTCAGCCTCTTGCTGTGTGTAATAAACATTTGCTAACTTCCTGATATTGGTGTTTATAACATGCCTACTAACTGCATATTGATTCTTTGTCCTTTATTATATAGCAGAGTTTATCCTCTGTTTCTTAAAATACTAACCTCCCACCTCCTACTCTCTGTAGCGTAGGAATGAAGAATTTTGAGAGGGCACTTTCACCTGGAATGAAAACTCCATGCTTACATTATTGGATGGAGTGAAGGGGTACTGGCTTCCTTCTATTTTATATCTCTGGATGTCAATAGGGAGGAGGTTTTCAGCATGATGAAGCCCTCTGTCCCATCTCCCTGACTGAACCCCTTTATGTTGGCAGGTTACATTACCTATTTAAGTGCCTTCCCTGACACTCAGGCATGTAGTCAGAAGGCAAAGAACCTGCAGGCTCGGTGCCTCCTTTTACATTGCTCTCATAATCCAAATGCTATATATATATACATACATACACGATGACACAAAAGTCAAACTCTGCCCTTGCAAAGCAGGAGGTGTTGGGCTGTATGCAGCTGCCTTTGAGGCTGGAGAATGTTCTGCATGGATACAGGATATCCTCCTCAGCTGCAGAGCCCATGAAGGATGACTCTGTGAACCTTCTTTCCGCCCTTACCATGGTGTTGTACAAAGGACCTGTCAGACATCTGATCAGCACAGATAGCATCAAAGTTCAGCGGCCACTGAAAGCAGGGAATATCCAGGGCTGAGTGTGAGGTGAAGGCCTCTGTTGCTATCAGTATAAGGTGAGGATTTTGGCATCCAAACATATATCTTGCTAGTCCAATTGTTGTCACTGCTTGAAATAACTCTAGGTTGTCCTATTGGTGCTGGAAGGTGTGGGAGCTTCCCCATCCTACAGTAATCGTGAAGGCACTCAGATACTATGGTGATAAGATCATTTGGCAAGGCAGAGGAGGTTTCCTCTAGCTACAGCTTTACTTGTTGGTTATGGTTTTTATGAAAAGCTTTGCAGAGAAAAACCTTTGAAATTTAAACACACAAGTTTATATTCATTTTTGAAGCCAGTCACTAAAGGAAATACTTGGTAGGATTTTATTCTCTTATTAATGCACATGTGCATACTATCAGTTAGCATTAATAAAAGTTATCCACCTAAATCTCCTATTGCACTGGGGGGACCTCATGGAATATAAACCAGCAGTGGCAATTTTATGCCAGTAGAAATGCAAAAAAATAGTGTCTTTACAGACAACTGAACTCTTAAAGTAATAATTCTGCATTAGGTATTTGGTGCATGGATAGGAATGCAATTTAAGGTACAGTTTTCTCACGATCCTAAAAGTGATGATATCACGTAGCTGTTACCATTAGTATTCAGAGTATAAGTAAATATGCCATTATAATACAATACATCAATATCAGTCATTTATTAAATTATCTATATGTAAATGCCTATGTAATATACTTACTAAATTTTAAAGACTACTGCATACGTGCTTTATCTGTCTGAATATATTAATTAAATGAACACATTTTAAGTCGGAGATAAGTCAATGGAAAGTGAGAAATCCTGTCACTGTGCATCAGTGTTGTTTATGTAGCAGAGGTGCAAATAAATGCAGATAAATAAATGTTCAACAGAACATTCTAGCTTTGGATCAGCAATGTAGTACACAGTTTGATGGGATTGTGAAGATAAGACTGACAAGGAATAGACAACCCTAATGGTGTAAAAAAAAAGTTTCTCCTAATATATAGTATTAATGGAAAGTAATTGGTGGCCAAAACACAATTTGAGGCTTTTCTGTATTTTAAAGAAAAGGACGTTTCTAACGTTCTGCTATGTCTAATGAAAGTGAAAAGTGGATGGGGACAAGATGCTGAGAGGTCAACAAGTATGCCTTATAGTTCGCATTGAAAGAGAATGTCTCAACTGAGGTACGTTGGTATGCCCCATTCACAAAAATAATAACATGGGCCATCTGTTTGACAAGGAATGGAATCCTGTTATAAAATGAGAAAGTAAGGTTTGTTGCTGTTGGACAGTGATTGATGACTATATAAGCTTGCCCTTACAATGGGATAGATATAAAGGTCTTCATTCATCCCTCTGGATGCTGAGATGTGCAGCCTTCACCTCTATCCAACAGCTGTGCCTGAGATAGGTATTAGTATCCATTTTTTACTGATGGAAAAACAGAGGTTAAGTGATTTGCCCAAGATCATGCAGCAAAACAGTTGCAGAGCTGGGAATGGGACTCAGGTCTCCTCACTCCCAGTCTACTGGTCTGTTCATGGACAAGTTTATTATGTAAATAGAATATTTTAAAAATAATATGCCTCCGTTCTCTTAGAAACTGATCCACAGCACATTAAAATCAATTAATAGACTCCTTTTGATTTCCCTGGTCTTTGAATCAGGCCCTTATTGTGCATAGTTTTGGTCCCAGATGAACTACAGTGCACAAGAGGTTTGGTAGCATTGACAGCTGTTCAAGCATAGCAACCTCATCAAGATAAGTACTGTATACACTTTACCTAATAATATTCATTGGGTTCATCAAAGAATGACACTGACATGTAGGGATCCTATGGAACTGTTTAACTGAACATTAATGCAGCCTTTCATGAAAGGCACCAATTCTTCAGAGCTCTTCTCTAGTCAAGTAAAGCCCCTGCTCTAGCACAGTTTACAAAATTCGCTGAGCAAGTTTGTTGGGCTTCTAAAGTATACAGATGGCCAGCCTGCAGTCCCTGCACAGATCAGGAAGGGTCTGTGCAGCTGGTCACCTGCACAGATCAGGAAGGGTTTTTCTTCCCTCCCAATGTATTCAGTTCTGTGTTTTATTTTTGTTTCCTTATTCTGAAGCATCAGGGATGGCCACAGCTGGAGATGGGACATTAGACGGAGAAGGCCAGGGCTCTGAGTTGGCAGTGAGCATTCTCTGTCTCAGGGACTTGGCTGGCTGGTTCTTGCTCACATGCTCAGGGTCTAAGTGATCACCATATGTGGGGTCAGGAAGGCATTTTCCCCCAGATCAGATTGGCAGTGACCTTCCTCTGTGGCATGGCGTGTTGGTTGCTTGCTGAGATCATCTGAGTATATCTCATTTAATCATTTCCCTGCTATTGCAGGGGCCATAGGCACTAGTGCATGTTGGTTCCTCCTGTTATCTGCCTGTGGTACATAATAGTTTAGTATCCTCGGGCTGTCATACTTTGGTCTAATTTTGGTTGTTGGGTTCAGTGTGCAGGTGTGGGGTTGTGTTAGTGGTCTTTGATATACAGGAGGTCAGACTGGGTGATCTGGCCTTCAACTCTTTCTCTCTTGAGCAATTTAGGAGTTCCACAGGTATACAAGGTCCTAATCTGTACCATATCTGATTTTACAGTTCCACAGAGCAAGCACCTTATCCAAAAGCTTCTCAGTGTTGCCTGCATTTTCTTCAGCCTCCTCCAGTGCTTCTTGGCCTCTGTCTACTGCTTCATCACCAAAAACACGGGCTGGGAATTTTATGCAACAGATTCAGATCTGTGTGGCAACTTTTCAAAATGGAGAATTATTTTTATAACAGTAATGCCTAAAGGGTCCCATTGAGATAAGACCCCCTTTTGTGTGAGGTACTCTACAGCCACATGGTGAAAGAAAGTCCCTGCCCCAACGAGCTTACAGTCTAAATAGATAAAATGGACAAAGGGTGGGAGGGGAAACAGAAGAGAATTGACTTGCCCAAGGTTATGCAGCATATCAGTGACAGAGCCAGGAATAAAACTCAGATTGCTCAAATCCTAGTCATGTGCGCTACCCAATGAACCACACATCTGATTATGCAGTCACTTGTGCCCAGCAATTATGTGGTAATCTCCATGGCTGCATAATCCCAGAGTGCTGTATTGGGTTCTGTGGTCATGAGCTCTGCATCCTGTGTCATTTGCATGTTTGTTTGATAACTATGGTCTAATTCAAAATGGATGTTCCCAGTCCATTCTTTAATTTGAAATGAGACCCATTTGAATCAGAATTCTGTGATTTTGGTGACTTATTTCCAAATTTTCATAAACTCTTAAAATACTTTTGGAGATAAATACAATCATGATCAGATTTCACTAGTGTTTCTTGAATGACTTTTGTTAAAGTTTTTTTTTTTCTTTTTTTTTCTTCAAAAGGCTAAAACAGGCAGGATGTTGCTTGAAAATTCAACCTTTACTTCAATAGACCTAACTCCTTTTATCTTAAAAAAATAAAATCTGGCAAGATCTAATATTTTGATGTCCCTGAACTCCAAAGAGAATGGACGCTTTTCAGAGGGAGGTCCAAAGGGACTCCTGAAAGAATTTGGGTGAGCTTTGAAAATGATAACCAGCTGGTTCCATAGCAGCGGGCTGCTACTACAGAAAGTGCAGCAAATCTAATAATAGTCCAGAAAGAATGGCTGTCTTTCAGAATGTCTAGCTGAGTGTAGCCCCCTCATCTAATACCGATCTCAGTTTAAGGACTGCTTGTGTAAATCCAACTCTTCCATGAGCTCAAAAGGTGAAGAGACATACCATGTCAGGTATTTATTTCACACGTAACAATCTTAACGACCATATCTTTAGTTGACTGGCCTTAAAACATGCACGAGCTAAGACTGCACTGTATCTGTTTGAGGGGAAAATAGCTAAAAACTAATTAATGCAGAAATATATTCCTCAGTTTCTCTGAAATGATGTGAAGATTTGTCAGTCTTCTAAAAAAGATGACAATTTTAGTTATATACTCTAGAAAAATGATATTCAATACTTACTCAGGTGGTTCTGAAGATCAGAGATTTGTTGTTGGATGAGGAAATATTCCAGATACAGAATGATCCATAGGACTTTTTTATCTAAACTCTTGAAGCTCTTCACAAATGTATAATTAATCCTCACCACCCTACCACTCTAAAAGAGAGATTGTTAATATTGTTATAAAGATTGGTTAGTTCAGACACGGAGAGGTTAAGTAACATACTCAAGATCACTTAGTGAATCCAAGAATGGTTCAGAAACAGAGCCCCGGAGTCTTGGCTCCCTTGTCTGAGTTCTATCGACCAGATAATACTGTGAGTCAGACTACAGTAGGCAAACCCAGAATGTTCTGTTCATTGTTGGAATATAAATTGGAGTAGCTTCTAGGGCAAATGCTTCAAAGCTAAGGATAGTTCATAGGTTAACTAGTTTAATTTGATTTATGAGGAGGAAAGGATCACTGAAGTGACTGCTCAACACTGAGAAGGTGAGGTTAGACTGTCACTGATCCTGAAATGCTGTGAAATAAGCAACTGAAAGGGAACTGAACTATTAAAGGGGAAAAGCAGAGATTTACTATCTGAGCAAGATCAGAAATAAGCAGGAGATGATTGTTTTTTCACTAAGTTTCAATTGTACCAGACTTTTTCCTTTTCTTTTCTTTTTTTCCAATTATGGACAAAATTTTAAACAGGCGTACCTAAAGTGAGGCATCTAAATCAAAGTTTAAATAATTAAACTGTGGTCTGATTTTTCAAAGGTACTAGGGCCTAGTACCTTTGACTTCATTAGAAGTGACAGACACTTAATGTCGTTAGCCTGCTCATATAGGTTTGGAGGCTAACACAGGGCCAGGTTCTGATACCATTACTCACATTGAGTAGTTCCTTATTGCTTGAGTAATCCCATTGAAATCCGTGAGCCCATTGTGGAGTAAAGTACTACTCAATGTGACAAAGTCTTCATAGTCTAACCCATGTATGAATTATGTAGGATTAGGACCGTATCTTTAGGAATTCTAACATTTTGGCTTATTTATTAGTTTATTATTTTCTTTGCAGTTGATGTATACTTTGTAATTATCTATAAATAGAAAGGGGATAGGTTTCAATTGTGCACAACCTCTCCAGAGATTCTGTGAATATGTGGAACAGGCAGGCTTGTTGCTTATTAGTATACTGCCTGCACTTCCTTCCAAATTGTGCTGTTCCCACTGCAGATTCTGCTCCCCTAACCTAGACACTGAAGTATTAGAGAGAATTAAACCAATATACACAGCCTGCTACTAGGCAGACATTTTTGTCTGTTGAGTCCTTGCATTGGGCAATAGTTTTTCATAGTCAGAATGTTGTCAACCTTTAAAGCAAGCGGTATGCAAATAGACTTTGAGGTCTTCCAACACACTTTGTAATTTTAATTGCTTTAATTCTAGTCAGTGCAAATCATCTTCCTCATGGATAAAAGATTCAGAGGTTTGCCAGACTGCCATAACAGTGAAAATGTATTTCAGTTTTACAGCAATTTGACTTTGTTTGGACTCACGGCAAATTGTCCTGTGACCTGAATATTTCCGAATGGTGTATTTAACAGTCATGATAGATACCTGGTTGTTAATATGAGTATCAGTGTGACTCTAGTCCCACATCCCTTATACATACGACAAAAATGATTTTACCTATGTTTTTTAAAGACTAGATCAATTTATATATCTGAAGAGACCAGAAACACAAAATAATCTGACTGCCTCTAGTGAGAGTTAGCTGGCTGAAACTTGAAGACAGCACTGTTATTTAATGGAGCTTTAAAAGTGTTGCTATTTCTGTCTGTTTTGCTGCCACTTTTTGGTGTGTTGTGCAGTGGACAGATATCTGGTTCAGTGGAGATGGTCTCTGCCTCTAACTACTCAGAGGTCATCTTCAGACAACCTCTAGTCAGAGATGCCTGTCTAGCTCAAACGCAAAACATTTTATGGTCAACGACTCCCCTTCTTCCACATGGATGACATTTAAAAAGTGGGATAAAGTCAGTAGAAATCCATATTTGGTGGGTTGGAAGATCCTTCCTTGTGGCCAGTCCAGCTGAAAAAAGTATAGATAAGGAATTTATGGGAATCTTCACAGGGTTATTGTAATGTAGCTGTGATGTTTTTAAGTATGTGTATTTATCCATGACTCGATTTAAAGGGCAAAGTAATTGTCCATATGTGAAAAACAATTTGATGTTAATCCTGATTGTAAAAAACCTTTCAGAACTATAGAGGCTGGGACAAGCGTCACAAAACAGAAAATCCTGTGTTTTGATTCAGGCCCGAGGCTTGTTTTAGGAATGAATAAAAGTCCACATTTCTCGCAGATGTACATTATGTTTCAAAGTCCATTTTCTACATGATTAAGAATAAAATACTATGTTAAACATGACATGTTAAACATTATTGATATTTTCACCACTGAGCACTTCTTTTCAGCAGTGTTATAGACATTTTTTTTTCTCCGTAGCAATTTGAAAGATAACATCAAATGGACAGATGTCAACATTCATGTTTTACACTTCTGGCAGCATGAGCAAACCATTGCAAACATTCAGTGATGACAATAAAAGGGTGCATACATTATTTAACGTTGCTTATTAACATCTGACTGACAAGAAGAATAATTTGTCCTTCATGTATGCAGGAACACAAAGGTTACATCTCCCTACTTCTACTCTAAGTGTGGTGACAAAGAAACTGTCTGAAGCCAGTGAAAACTCAGCCTTAATGCAGAAGTTAAAATATAGATGTATGTACAATTAGTGACCCGACAGAAGCTCTAGCAGTGGACACACAGGATTTTGTTTGAGAAATTGTGTTGGTCCATTATCAAAACAGAGATAAAAGACAAATAGTTATAAAGGTTTTGCTACATTGGACACGGGTTCCCAGTGTGTATACTGGCTATATTCCCAAATATCCAACTTTATAGTGTGAGGCTACATGTACTGTTTAAATCTGTAGCGGGAAGCCAGGTAGGATTGGAGCTGGGGAAAATTCTAGGCAGAAGCTGTAAAGTGAAGCAGAAAGAGAATTTATCTTAAGTGAAATCCTGTTTTCCTTAGTTCAGTGAAGTTCTTTGTTCACTATTAGAAGAAAGTGGCTTTTTCTGTTATTCTTTAGTGCTATCACATTACATCCACCCTCAGCAGCTCTGATTAGTAGACAGCTAGAGCATAGTCTTTCCCCCTCTCCATCTAATAGGTAGTAGAGAACATGAAGATAGTGTAAAACATTGTATTTAAAGATGGCATGCGTCTTCTTTCCATATGGAAAAAAAGGGGAAAAAACAAAGCCACGTGTGCCGTATACTTGATCTTCCATATCTTCTCTTCCTTGGAGAAGTAGCCTCTCTGGTTGGTGTGTGTATCAAAAGTTTCTACCAAAGGTGAAAAGTGCTATAGCTTAAAAGAAATATCGAAATGGTTATTTTTGATCTTTACTACATACAATTATTATATTTCCACTTTAAAATATTTTTGCTTAGACAAATTAGCAGAGCTAATGTAAGGTAAGTTAACGTAAAGTACTATTGTATGTATTTCTGATCAGGCCAGTGCCAAATCTTCAGTCTTTCCCATACACACCAGAGCACCTAGGCAATATACTTAGGGACAAATTCTGCTGAAGGAGGCACTGCATGCAAATTCCACTGACTTGGAAATCCCTCCAGTGCTTTATAGTGATAAAAGTGAAAGAGAGGTCTGAGTAATGGATAATTCTAAGTAATGGATAATTCACCAGGAGATTGGTTTTTTTTTTTCCTCTACTGATGTAGAAAACGTACTTTAATATTTATTTTTATATGTAAAAATAGAACCACTGATATATCAAAGACTTCAGTGGTGTCTTAAGAATGGTGAAACACATCAAGAGTAAACATGCAGAGAACTTCTTTCCCTTTAGTAATGTGGATACTAATTCACATGTAACAGTCAGCAAAATGAAATGGCCTTAGAATCCAGATAAGAGGATATTCTTGACTAGTATAAATAGATATAAACATCACTCTGCAACTGACTCCTTAATTCATTTTTAATGAAAAATCAAAATGGTGCAAATAGTGCCTGATTTGGATTTCCTTTAAAAATCAGCATCTATTGGCCTTGTGTGACCAGGGCTAGTGTGAAAGTAGATGAAGGAATAGAAGCAGGTTTCTAGGTAGGCCAAAGATTTGCCCCCTCTGTACCTGCCTGCAGAATGGGTCATTGTACCCAGGTATTCTGTTCAATCCCCAATGGATGGAATATATTATGACTACCACCCCCATATACAACAAACAGCAAAAGGAGCACACTCTGAGGAATAATCTCTGGTACTCCTCCAGAGGAAGTGTATGGCTCCTTGCGGCCTTCTACATAGCATTTGGTCTTAAAGACCAACATCTCTCCCAAAGAAGGAGAAATAATGAACTCTTATCCCTGGTATGAATATTCAACAAGTTATTTAGATGGCACCTTAAATGGAGACTCCATGACCAATAATCTCCTTTTCAACTGTTGTGATTGTTGCCACAGTTTTCCTACTGGCTTGATATTCTCTCCTGTCAGGCTGAATCTGTTTTGCCTTGTAAAACTTCCCTTGATACAGTTGTGTGTACCACAAAGGCCCTTGAAAATAAATGTGATATACTTAAGAATAAACTTGATTCATTCAATACCCTAGTGTGCAATTTGGGGAAACAATGGTATCTGTAGACAACTTTCTTTAAAAACTTAGAGGGGAAAAGCAGCTGATTTACAATCCTAGAGAGAGAATTGTAAAACTCTTACTGGGGGGGTTATAAAGATGTTATCACATTTTTTCCATTGTCTTTATATTTCAACCTTAAAAGCTGTAACATTCAGGTATTAGGTGTCCTTGAGAGAAGCAGTTCCTATAATCCTGTCTTTTATATATATAATAATTATTAGCTCATCTTTGCCAATAGTGAGTTCTTTTAAACTTTAAATCTTTCTTTCTGTTCCTACTAAATTATTTGGGCCAGATCCTCAGCTGATGTAACTCTAGTGTAGCTCAGTGATTTCAGTGGAACTACTCTGATATTCCCTGCTGAGGATCTGGCCTTTTGCACAAAGCTTTTTTGTGTGTAGTTCTGTTACAACTGGTTTTATTTCAGTCTGAAATATGAACCATGTTATAGTCTTGATTCTCCTTTCAGTTAACACCACTGTAAATCAGGAGAAGCTTTGTATAAGCCATGCAACCACCACTGGTTGGAGAGGAGAATTAGGCCTAATAAGATATTGTGTATCAATAAAAGTATACAATTCCTTACATACATATATAGATATCGTTCTGGCAACCCAGACCAGAAGTAAAAGCTGGTGGCCATGAAAACAAACACACTTCCATTGAAGTCAATAAGAACAGGAG
Source organism: Caretta caretta (assembly GCF_965140235.1). Classification (NCBI taxonomy): domain Eukaryota; kingdom Metazoa; phylum Chordata; order Testudines; family Cheloniidae; genus Caretta; species Caretta caretta. Next base: position 69,180,347 of record NC_134213.1, read on the forward strand.
TACTTGTGGCACCTTACAGACTAACAAATGTGTTTGAGGATAAGCTTTCGTGGGCATATCCCATTTTTTAATCTTTTACTGCAGCCCTATTGTGCAATAATGCTTGGTTACTTCTGAGAACATGGATAATGCTACCAAAGATTGAGATACGCTTTGAACATAACACTGTGCTTTCACTGAGATTGCATCCTGGCATAGAATTAGTGAAAGAACAACAAACGTTTCATTCTGGGCTCTCCAGACCACACCAAAACAGCAAGCTCTGCATAGGCTCCAGCATAGAAAACATAGAACTGTACAAGCACAAGGAGTTAAAAAAAGAGAGGATCCTTTCCCTAAACTAGTACCACCATGTGTAGAATTATTATTTGAATTACAGTAGTGTCTAGGAACTACCAAAAAGAATGTAGGCTCCATTGCTCCAATCACTGTACTGAGAAGCAATAAAGATTTTGATAATCCCTGTTTCAGAGTGCTCACAGTCTATGTGATATGAGATCATTACATTGATTTAATAGATCAGTGAATTTGATTGTATAAAGGATTCTCATTAATGTTGTAATATTTGAGTGTGTGTGTCATAAGCAGAAAATGGCTCACAAGACTTTAACTTGCTGTGCAAAGCAAAAGGCTTGTTCTCAGTCAAATAATGTAAAATATCTAAGACATTACAATGGAATAATATTGCAGTTCCAGTTATGTTAAAAGGAATTGTATTTCACTTGTGCATTTATCATCAGTGAGTTGTGATATTTCCTTCACTCATGGAATAATACATGTTGTCCCTAAGGAACTCATTAGTTATTTTTCTCTCCATAGTTTTCTCTCAAGTACTTTTTGTTCTTAATCTTTTCTCCAAAAATTAATATTGGCCACTAGGTTAATTGTTATCATGTACAGGTTAATGTTGACTCTTTTATAAACCACTTAAAGCAAACCCATCAAAATGAAATTCAAGTTTCAGTGTCTTGAAGGGACTTGAAGTTAGCAGCTTATCCTTGCTTCAGAAGGAAGCACAAAAATAATATGTTTTCCACTATTGACAATTGCTATTGTTTGTTCTTCAGTCAAATCTGATTATGAATATGCTCTGCTTATGAGCAAAGAAAAACATCAATATTTGAACATTACTAAATGTCTTGAGGATTAGTATTTGGATAAACTTTTTTGATAGATGGAGGATTTAACATGTTAGATTTATGAACTAACAAGCTGTTTTGAAGTGAATTGACCTATTTTTTTAGTGTCAGATGTTTGGGGATTTTTTTTGTTTGTTTCTTGTATATTTCCATTAGCTTTTTTCTTCTGTCTGATTGATTATACACTCACCTTGATCATGTTTATTTATCTCTGTAGGTACTTAGCACCCAGCTGAGGCTTTCACACTATTTTTTTTTTAAGACTGTGAAATGCTGAGTATCTGTGTAATAGACGAATATTTAAGCAAGTCCAGCTAATTCTCTCTCTTCTCCATTGCAGATTGGAAAGAGTATGATAAATGTCAATGTGCTCTAATGGATTGTTTTTAGACAGTGACTTTTTTGGGTGCCCATGCTTCCAGGAGTGCAATAACTGTCATTTGTGAGTGCAAGCTGCTTGTTTTGCACATTAATGCAATTGTGCTCACAAGCACAGGTGCTGACTTTTATTTTGACTGGTGGGAGCTCGGCCCCTGCTCTCTCCCCTCTCCTGAGCCTCCCCCCACTTCCGCCCTTCCTGGAGAGGCTCCCGGCAGCCGCTGAACAGCTGATTGGCATGGCTGCTGAAGAGCCGTGGTGTGTGGGTGCTGAGCACCCTCTATTTTTTTTCTGTGGGTGCTGAAGCACCCATGGAGTCAGCATTGATGCTCACAAGTACAAGTTTTTGTATGCTGTAGCAGATACTGTGTAACCAAATAGTTAGACACACAAAATATTTTAAAGTTTTGAAAACCCCTTGTGAAAATTCTGTTGATGCAGATGTAAAAAAGTTTTATTGATTTGTCAAAGTGTGTAGGATTGTCTCTAAACAACTCTACACAATTCAGCCTAAATTCATAGTTTAGTCTCCACATAGTAAAATCTCTACCTCTGAAAGCAGAGTTCTGAAAATACACTAAGATTTATTTGTTTTGATTTGGGTAGTTCATTGAACCCAGACCTGCAAATTGTCCGCATTGTATTTCAGTAAAACCCAACAAAATAAAAGAGGTAAGGACTTACCCTTCTCCCACTGAAGTCAGTGAAATAGTTAGTCCCCATAAATTATGGATGGGATTATGTTGGGGATATGAAGGGGAGTGTAGAAGGTGTGGCAGAGCAGAGCTTTGCTATACCAGTCTTCCACTGGAATGGTCCCTATCTCAGTGGTGCAACTTACAGCCACTGCTAAGTTGTGTCAGACCAATTGCCAGTATCAGAATCGGGGAGCTCTAAGCATCCTCCCTCTCCTTTTTCTCTCTTGCACCAGGCAGAGCTCTGTCTTGGGAGGGAATCTATCCTACAGTCTCTACATCTATGACGCATAGCAAGGTGTCCCTAATGTTTTACATAATATCATGTGGTGGATATGGTGCCCAGAGCTGTGAGTCACCTTTTTACCCCTCTGCATCCAGTAAGAGAAAGATTTGCTTGTGGTTAACTCTGATACTACTTTTCTGTTAGCTACCCAAACCATACCGTCAGGGCTATGTCAGCCCTTTACTTTGTCGTACAGGTTAAATATAGGTGGACCCAACCCCTGAACCCTCTTGAAATGTTCCCCTGAAGTGTCCAGACCTTAACCACGGGACACTCAGAAATTACCAGGTAAACTGTCCCCAAAGAAACAGTGTACACACCACCTTCTTTGATTTAACTGAGGATCAGCTCCAATATAACACACAGAGCTATATTTATAGTGAAAACAATCATAAGTTTGTTTCATAAGGCTAAGATTTAAGAGTGAGTGAGTAAGGGTAACAATGGGAACAAGTGGTTACATATAGAACAAAAAATATAATATGCTTCCTAGAGTCTAAACTTAACTTCAACAGGTTAAACCCAGTGGTGAGCTGGAGCCGGTTCGCACTGGTTGTTCAATTTTGCAGCTGGTTTAGAACTGGTTGTTAAAGGGGTTCAGCAAACTCCATCTTGTGGGCCACATGTGGCCCGCGGGACCGTCCTGTCCGTCCCACCTGAGCTCTCGGCTAGGAGGCTCCCCTGAGAATTTCTACTCACCCTGCGGTCCTTCGGCGGCACTTCAGCGGCATGTCCTTCAGTCGCTCCAGGTCTTTGGTGGCACGTCCTTCAGTTGCTCCGGGTCTTCGGCGGCACTTCGGTGGCGGACCCTTCAGTGCCACTGAAGACCCGGAGTGACTGAAGGACGTGCCGCTGAAGACCCGGAGCAACTGAAGGAACCGGTTCTTCAGCTTCTGGCAGCTCATCACTGGTTAAACCCATGTCTAAAGTAGTTTATCTCACCTAGAGTAACTCCCTGCAAGGCTGGGATCCCCTTTTCAAGAATGCAAAAAGCTTCGTCCTTTTTGGTTCCTCATTGAAGGATTGCTGCTGCCTTATATCCCTAAAATTCACTTTTGTCCCCAGAGTCAGGATGACCCTTGTGGTTTATTTCCTGGTGTGCTGGCTTCATGTAGCCTGCACATGTTAATGGTGATGTTTCCTGCAAACAGGCTTCCATTGTGTTGGCTTACAGTGCTTTTTTGCATGTGAATCAACGCAGGCTTGTCCAAATTGTACATTCAACCTGACTCTAATAAATATAGGTACAAGGCAAAATCTGAGACCTGAACTTTGGAGATGTTCAAAATCTGAACCTAGATCTGAATTGTGTAAATGGTCCCCAATGTGGGCCTTGTCTAGAATGTGTGATTCCTGATATTTTTTTCTCTACTATTTTTAAAGTAAGGAATTGGCCCTTTATTACAGCAAAGTTGGGAGGTTATGCCTTAAATAAAAGATACTAGGTTAACGACCTGTCAGTAGGTGAGTTTGAACTGAAATATGGATGCCTGGTGATATAGTGGCCCCTAAATGCTCTATTTTCCAGGTTTGTACTTAATGGTCAATGAGGTATGTAGAAGATCTGACACAGATAAAAAAAGCAAAAGGAATGATGGCTAGACTGCCAGTGGGCAAATATCACTCTGACTCATAAGGTGAAAAGAATTCTTAAAATTTTATGCTGAAGCTGTGCAGCACAAAGAGACTTTACCTCTGTGCCATAGTATCTGTGAAATCTTGATAGCCAGAATGTTTCCTCTCTGGGAACAACTAAGATATCTTGGATTGCCTCTGCATAGTTCCAAAATTGAGTATTTCAAGCCATGAGAAACTTTCAGATTACTTCATAAATAAGATCACTTGGGTTTGGACTGTCTGTCTAGTTTCTTATACTGTACCCAACACTGTGGTGTCTGTCTGAGTGGCTGAGACATTTTTGCTGTCTGCCTTCATATGTCTCCAGCTGTATGCCTGGGGACAAAGCAGATAAATGAAACATCTTCTCTGCTTGAGTTTCAGCCAGTGTCATGCACTGAAGTTATGGAGGTGCTGAGAGAGCTGTGGGCTATGACCTATGAGTTGGGCCCATGTCCTCCTTGGCTGGTGAAGTCTAGCCTGGAGGGATTGGATCTTTTTAACATGATCCATATCTGTATATTGCTCTAATGAAGATTTGATATGTTGTTTATTAATAGTAGTCTGGGGCCCAGAGTTTCTACATATGTTGGGGCTGGTTGATAAACTGGCCATTTATTAATTTCATATTGAATGTGGCGGGGGGAAGGCATGTAATAAGTCTCGCTCTACCCCACCTTGCACCCAAAATACCTCCATGGAGTTCTTCTTGGAGTGGGATGGCTCTGCATTGTGCCTTCATGACACAATCTGGCCCTGGTTATTATATAAACTGTGAAATTAATTATTGTGGAAGATGTAACCTCGCTGTCTGTCCGATACCAAGAACAGAGGGAAACTGTAAAAGGGGGATGTATGTCTCTGACTTCAAAAGAGAGGGAGTTACAACAAAATGCCAACGTGCTGTAATTTATGGTTTCTTTACGTCAAAGGGCAGATTAACTATAAACTAGATGACTTTTCTAGGTCTTTTGTATGAAAGCACTACATGAGTGCCAAGTATTTATTATAATAATTAATATTACCCTCTGTGGAGACATATTGCTATCCAAGCCTGCAAGGACAGATTGTTGCAACAGCTCTCTGTTAATGAAGCAGTGAAAGAAAATTACATTCATCTACTTTTCTTTGCAACTTCGGTGTCTAGGACCAGTTCGCAGGACAAAGGGGATGGATTTCATGTTAATTATGATGTAAATTTTTAACTAACTTTTAATTTGTGTTTTCTCTCCTCTGAAAATTGCTAATAAATGCCACTTGAGTTTAATCTAAATAAAACTATGGTTTATTCTTATCTTGGAAAAAAGATTGATACTAGGCATAATCATTCCTGCATAAAATCCAAAAATTGTGTACATGTTTTCATAGAACCAGCAAAATGTAGGATATTAGGTTATTAGCGCTGAACTTTAGTGTACTACAGCTCTCTTCTCTCTCATGGGGAATTCTGGTCCACCTTAAAAGAATACAACTCTTGTTGTCCTAAACACTGACAGTGTCTGGTTTTTTGTGCTAATTTTCTTTATCCTTTTCCAGTATCTAGTGGACTGTCCTAATCTCTGTGGGTTATTCTAATCTCTCTCATTCTCTCCTTTTTAGTCAATTCTCATATCCATAGTATTATCTCCTTCCAGGGAACATGTAATTCTTTGACCCTAGAACTGCTCTGATAGGTGTTCATGAATCCCACTGATGAATGGCAGTTGCATGGGAGCCTATGAAGGGAGAATCCAGCTTTCTGGTTTTGTTCATAAAATCTGATAATTACTACACCTGCTGAAATACAAAGAAAGCAAATTTAAAACTATAAGACAAACTTTTCATTCTCTGACACAGAGAACACTCTTTTAAAATGAAATGTACAAAAAAAGATGAAGTACTTGACTGAAAATCTTAAGGGAAGTCAAGAATTTAACATGCCATCTAGCAATCTGGCTGAAAACCTTACTAGTAGTGTATACACTCTAATTTTTCAAGAGATAATGTGCTATAGGGAACAATCCTCTCTGCAAGAGATATTGACTTGATGATTTCACCAGCCTTTCTCATCTCTTGACTTCTCTGATACTATTGTGGCAATGTGCCTTTGTTATAAATATAACCAAGTACTCAAGTCACCACATATTTGCTTTAGAGTACCTTTAAAATGTACTGTACTTTTTATTATTGCATGCATTAATGTGTAAATGCACATCACATATTTAATGAAATACTTATAATGAAAATAAAATCAAATGCTAGGAACTTAAATGAATGACATTTTTTCTTCATGATATATCATCTGTTTTACAGAGATCACAAGTAAAATGTTATGGGGAAGCTAATCCATTCACATCCCTCAAAGAGTTGTATCAGAACTAGGTTTGCATTTACACCTGATAAGCATGGCTGCTGCTATCATCCGTCTCCATCCCCTGAATAGTGAACAGTAAAGCTCTTCCTGTTCAGGAAGGCATATTACTGTTAGATTGGCTTTGAAACCAAGCTAATGCAGGTCACAAAGTGTAGTAAATTGGCAGCTGCTCCTAACTGATGAAAAAATAATTGCAATGTAAGGCAGGACAGGTACTAAACTAATTTGTTCTCAGCAGAAAATAGTTTTTCTGTATTTGATAATGCCTATGTTAAAGTAACCTTGAGTGCCTGCTTTGGAGCCACAAAATACTTGAATTTTTGGTCCTGTTGTGTCTATGTATTGGAGAGGTTGTATGCTGCTACACCTAGGTAGCTACATGATGAAATTTCAGCTTCAGACATATCTTGCTTCTGTAGATATGCTCCCCACAAATTCAATTTGTATTTTTCAGAAGTAAGTCTACATGGTCAAGACTTGCTCAGTCTTTGCAGGATGATACCCTTAATAATGTAAAAGCTTTGTTATGGACCAAATTTTAAAACTTGGATCGCTGAAGTTAAGCTTCTACATCCATCATTAAGAACCTAAAATCTGGCCACTTTGATTTCAGAAGAACTATACTCTTTCAGCGCTCGTTGTGAAAGATGTGGGTGCTCAGGAACTTTGAAAATCAGGCCATTTTAATTTTTGGTGCCTAAATGTGGATTTAGGTTTTTAAATGTAGTTACTCTAATGTCACTTCACTTATATCTGATCTCAGAGCTAAACACGGAAGAGACTGCTTCAAGCCACCCATTCTATGAGTCTATCTCCTATTAAATTTCTTTTCCTGGCTAACAGGAGTAATACGTATCAGGCAAGATTAAATGTTCACTTCCCATGAATTTCTAAGATTTGCAGTGTTTTGCAGGGTAAAATGTTACTTTCGTTTAACTGCGGAAATCTGTGTTTTCACTTTCTGAAATGGAAAAAATGTCATTGCTTTAGGACATGATCAATGGGCTTTGGATCAGGTCTCACATCCACAAACTCTCATGTATAATCAATAAAGTCTTAATCATTGAATGAACACAAAAAATTGTGAAGTGAAAATGAATGAATTCCTACAGTTCTGCTTCATAAATGTCAGGGACTGCTGATGGTCTCTGCAACAGTGTAGTTGTTGGAATAGGGTCTTAAAAAAACCCTGCTAAACAAGTAAGTTACCATTCGGTAAAGTACCAGTGGAACATGAGGAGTACTGACTGCCTAGATTTTTTTCCATAACTTTCTGTGACCCAATGTGAGTACTCAGGTGGGTAGACAATGGCTGGGCAGATGCCTAAATTTTACTGAGTAATCCCCAACGTCTCTAGTAATTAATGCATTTAAAATACCCTGTTTCAGAGTAGCAGCCATGTTAGTCTGTATTCGCAAAAAGAAAAGGAGTACTTGTGGCACCTTAGAGACATGAAGTGAGCTGTGGCTCACAAAAGCTTATGCTCAAATAAATTTGTTAGTCTCTAAGGTGACACAAGTACTCCTTTTCTTTTTTAAAAATACCCTGTGATTGTTTTATCACAAACTTCAGTGTAATTTCCTTTGTACAAGAAATACCACTTTGGTAGAGTAGAGGGAACACTTTCAAGAACTAGGAAGTAAATATCTGATGCAGTTTAAGAATACACCCTGAAGCATAACATAACATTTGCATAAGAAATGAATGACTTACCACATAAATGTTCCCTATATCACTTGCTAGCTTACCTCCAAGAGGCATGTAAATCTGAAAGAGGGTGAAGTCAGATGAAGAAGTGGTATTTCTAGTTCAAAAGAACAGCCTTATCTGAGTTTGATATGGTGTATTCTGATACTAAGGGCTATGTTTCACTTTAATGCGCGGAGAATTAGGTAAGCAATTTGTGAGACTGAGATGAGCTCTGAAAACTAAATTACTTTAATGTTATGCTGGAAATGTACAGTACCCCGAAAGTGAACTAGGATTCTTAGAAACTGAGTTTTATAGTATCTACGATATTAAAGACAACAAAAGTCTGTCTGCTAAGATGAATAGACAGAAAATACCACTGACATCTCTAAGGAACAGGAATACTTTATCAGATTGATGTATCACATTTTAATGTACTGTAACAAAGAAGCTATTTTTTAAAAAACAGTATGAGCTGACATACATGAATTGAATGATTTGGTTGGCTGTGTGAGCTTAATCCACATTTAAGAGGCAAACTGTAAAAGATGCAAAAGATGATGGCTGACTAATGTCAAGTATGCATACAAATGGATTACCTGGAGCAGAAAAACAGAAATACAATTCTTAATCAACACTGGCAATGAAATAAAAATGAAAAGTTGGGTTGATAGAGCATGTTACCAAACATCACTGCATTAAATATTTAATGTTTAAAACACTGCTGGTTGGTGACCAAGAAAATTGGAAAGTATCTTTCCATTTAATATATTTTATTCATTGCAGAGATTTGGAGGGAGGCATAGGCAATTGGTGAAAAACTGGTACTCTCTCTGCTTCCCTGCTTGGTAAACAATTTTCTCATTGGGCCTGATCTATATCACATTTGAAGTCAATAAAAAGGCATTAGGTTCAATAGGCATTGTTTCGTTTGCCATCAGAGGTACTTTGGTTATTACTTCTCATCTGTTTGTTTAGCTCCCAAACCTACAAACCGCACTATGTGAACAGATGAAATCCATAGGGCTGCATGAAGCACCAGTGTCTTAAATAGGGTCTTCCCAGGGCATTGCTAGCTACGGGCATTTGCTGCAGGAATGGGCCCGCGGATTCTTGCTCACAACTGCAAAGAGGGTGAAGGTCAATGAGGATGTAATATAAGGAATCCTTCTTGTAAAGAACCCTAAGGGTTTTTTTATTAATAATTAATAGTTTAAATTATTGTGTGTGAAAAGGTAGTGAAGCTAAACTAGACTGAATCATTGACCTACTTCTGTGACATTTTGTAGTGGGTTTTGTATATATGCATATAGATGAAAGCAAGGGGGAGAGACACTGGTTCTACAATGTTGTACAAAACTCTGACTATATAGGGCCAAACTCTGTTCTTTGTTATCATGCTGTGAATCCAGACTGATCCAACTGATTTGAATGGAGTCACTCTGGATTTATGTCAGTATAGCAGAGAGCAAAGTTGGACTCCTAGAGTACTTCAGAAGTGTAGGTGGTGGTTGTTACCTAAGCCTCACTGTGCCTGTGGCTGAGACCTTTGAATTGGCAGAGAGGCTCTGTCAAAGAGACCTGAAAGTAGGGTGACCAGACGTCCCGATTTTATAGGGACAGTCCCAATATTTGGGGATTTTTCTTATATAGGTGCCAATTACCCCCCACCCCCATCCCAATTTTCACACTTGCTATCTGGTCACCCTACTAGGTCCTTTTGGCCTAGCCAGTGAGAGCCATGCTGGCATGTCTTAGCTGTAAGCTGAACTTTGTATATTTTCCATAGTAGCATTTTTGCTCAATGCCAAAACTGTTGCTGTGGTATTTTTTTCTTCATGAAAATGTTATATTTTTATATAATGTCAAGATGTGGAAAGACAATGACACTTGACTCTGCATGTTACTCTCCACATTCCTATTCTAAACACATGGAAATGCCTGTGACTGCAGATGGTCATTTCCAGCTCGTTTTAAAGTAGTGAGCATTTGATCCTTTGAACATTCAGAACATGATCTGATAGTCTGTAATGCCGCATAATTAAGGCTACGATTATGTCATGTGACTTCGATTGACCTCCGTGACATTATCTGCCCTGGGGCTGGAGCTCTCGGCCAGCCCTGCCCTTGCAGCTCCCAGCCTGGTGGGGGGACCCCGCAGCTGACCAGCCATGGCAAGCGGCTGATAAGACTCTGTGCAGCTGACCAACGGCGGCAGGCGTGTGGGGGACCCTGCAGCTACCGAGGGTGAGGGGACCCCACAGCCCCAGGGGCTGGGGGACCCCGGAGCTCCCATGCACTGCAGCAGTGGGGGACTCAGGAGCCCTAGCAGCACTAGGTGCTGAACCCACCTTCCCCTTTTGTCAGGGATATTTTTAGTGAAAGTCAGGGACAAGTCACAGGCTGCGATAAATTTTTGTTAATATTCTGTGATCTGTCCCTGACTTTTATTAAAAATACCCAGGACAAAAATTTTGCCTTACGCATGATGACACAATTTCTTCCCTCATTAAACTGGCCTTTTAAAGTTTCAATTCTGCCCCAAACCTAGTAGTGAATTTATTAAATCTGAGATTAGCCCCTTTGAGGGGCTAATAGCGAGTTCCATACTAACATTGTAACACGAGTGCTAAAGCTGTGTGCAACCAATGATGTAATTGCAGGAGTGAAATTAAGCTGGTATGAGCCGGTACAGCTTACCGGTAAAAAAAGTCGGGCGGCATACCGGTAAGAAAGGGACCGAAGCGTTCAGTACCTGCTTACTTTCACCTCTTTTGGCTGCAAAACAGCTTAAACTAATAAATAATAATTCAAGCTAATAAAAGCGTGAATAGTGAAAACACCCTCTGTCAAATTTCTCTCTTCCCTCCTCCTCTAGCCAGGCTGCAGAAGGCAGCTAGGCTCATCACTTCACCCCCCGCCTCACACTCAGCAGCAGCCGTGGCTTCTCTCCAGTTTGCAGCGGGGAGGAGGGGGACTGGCTGATGGAGAAGCCCAGGATGCCTGCAAAGCAGCTTAAGCTCCGTCTGCAGTTCAACCTGCAGGATTAAGGGCCATTTCTGACATCCTTGTTTAGTTCACAGTTGGTGGCGTGACCAAAAGGCAGGTTTTTTTCCGCTCTGGATCCAGTACACAAATACAATAAGAATTGGGCACCATTTCTGAGTCTATCCCTCCCCATCAGAGAATGGAAGTGATGCCCAAACTGCTTGCAGATCCTCGTTAAAATGTTACTTTTAAAAAAAATGGAGAACATGGTGGGAAGATGTGTCATGATGATCAGGGCTTCTTTTTGGCAAAGGAATTTTGTTAAATCAATGAAAGAATCACAGGGAAAGCAATTAGCCGGATAGACAAAACCACAAAGAGATCGGAGGGGAAAACTGGATATTTAGGGAAATTATTGTGCTGCCTTTGAAAGAAAAAAATGTTTTCATTTCACCCTATTTATATATTGAATTAAACACCTGAAATGTCATTAGGACTTACCGGAATGATCATAGATCTTTCTGTGTTGTTTCAGTGTCCTGCAGCAGCTGAAATTGACAACATTTTCTCTAAGTGTCTTGTATATTTCATGAAGACCATTCTAGTTGTCCTATGTTCACTTCTCCTTCACCCTACTACTAGCCACCCATTGGTACCCCCTGCACCCTTTTATGCACCTGGGAGATTAACCAATCCTTGAGATCTGCTAACTTGTTAGGAAATATGGAGGGTCTAGGTGGGACACTGGCGGGCATGGCATAGCACAGCCCTTGCCCCTTACTCCCTGGCTGGCTGGTTGGCTGTGGTTTTTGCCTCGGTTACTTACTCATTGGTAGACCCAGCCCAGCACTGGGGAGATAGAGATAGATCTGTGAAGCAAGACAAGAAGATTTTGTTTTCACAGGAAGATGTTCACATGGTTGGTCCAAACGTTAGCTTTTGAGTGCCATACTGCTACATGGTAACCGCGCTTGCTTCTTATTGGTCAAGTGCAAGTCTTATCAGGTGTGCCATTTACAGTAGGAGGACAGTGAGTGGGGGAAAAATGCCACCTAAGAAGATACATGTTCAACAGACCCTAACGGGTATGTTTAAATGTAAAAGTGAGAAAATGAGGGATTTTCAGTCAAAAAGAACAGCAACAAATGAAGAAGCTGAAACTAGTCATCCACAGGGGAAAAAATCTGACACTTTTTTACACCTTTGTCATGTGGTGAGCCACAGCCAACACAAAGAGAGGAGACAAATGAAACTGCTAAATTGCCGAGTAAGAAAACTGAGACTCCACCACAATATCCTGCTGTGTGGTCAAAAATACAATTTGAGGAGTTCAGAAAGAAAAACTACTGGCTTTTTCCCTTCGGGCAGTAAACTTGAGTGCACAGTCTGTCATGATGTTTCTGATTTGAAGCTGCATTCTGCAAAGAGGGGTTAACATCTCTCCAAACTGGGCCTCTTGTGAAATATCCTTGTACAGAAAGAATAAAGAGACAGAGCTGTCCTCCCTTCGCAAAAAAATAAACGAACATAAGAAATCTGTGGCTCACATGGAGGCTGAAAATAATTCAAGCCATGGCTAAACAAGCAAACTCTTCTTAATCTGAATGCTAAAAGTGAAGAAGCAGCATCTGAAACTACTGCTCGTGTATCCCAAACAGCCTACTAAATTGCCAGAACAAATCAACCACTCAGTGACCACAAGAGCCTCATTGACCTACAGCAAATCAACGGAATTGAAATGGGGCATTTGTTGCATAGTAAAACAGTTTGTGTAGACATAATCAATCATATATCCACTGAAATGAAAAGGAGAATTGTCAACTAAATCATCAACAATAAGTCAAAAATTACAGTACTTGTCGATAAATCGACAACTCTCCCTGGAAACTCGACTCTCAATTTTTTTGAAAGCCAGTATAGATGGAATTATGAGGCGACTTACACTTCCTCTGGACTTGATTGAGCTGCAAAGTGCAACAGCAGCAGCCATTAAAGGGGAAATTTTAAAATGCTTGCTGTGTTCTGGGTTCACTAAAGAGCTATTATTGGAAGTGTTAATCCGCTTTTATAGTGACGGCGCAAATGTGATGTTAGGAGTCAAAGCTGGTGTTGGAAAATTACTACAAATGGACTTTCCTAATGTGATATTATGGCATTGCCTCAACCATAGACTGGAACTTTCTGTTGATGAAGCTTTAGAAGTCACCAGAGGTACAAATGACTTTAAGGCTTTTTTGGATGCATTATATTCCTTGTACAGTCAATCACCAAAAACTCTTGTTAACTGAGTGCTCATGCCAAAGAATTACACATTGTACTTCAAAAAATTGGCAAAGTGCTCAATTTAAGGTGAGTGGCGTCAACGTGGAGAGCAGTCAGTGCAGTCTGGCAAACATACCCCACTTTGGCAAAACACTTCAAGGCAGCCTTACAAGACCGGTCGAGAGTTGGAAGCGAACGTCTTAAATTTCAAGTTTCATAGTAACAGCCATGTTAGTCTGTATTCGCAAAAAGAAAAGGAGTACATGTGGCACCTTAGAGACTAACCAATTTATTTGAGCATAAGCTTTCGTGAGCTACAGCTCACTTCATCGGATGCCGCATCCGATGAAGTGAGCTGTAGCTCACGAAAGCTTATGCTCAAATAAATTGGTTAGTCTCTAACGTGCCACAAGTACTCCTTTTCTTTTTTTAAATTTCAAGGATTACACTCAAAGCTGAGTTCTGTAAATTTTATCAGAAATATTTCCTTAATGCTGGGTGTGCTGACAGAACTGAAGAACTTGTCCAAGATGTTAGAAGAACGAGACATGAGCATTCCAAAAGCAGACAACCTAATGAAAATATACATCAAGAGAATCGAAAGTCTAAAAACAGACCCAGGAGTTCACTCTGAACAAGCCCAGAAGGTTGAACAATTCATGATGTTCAAAAACAGCAAACTAAACGGCACTTGGAAAAGCCCCAGAATCAACTCGTCTCAATTCATTCAAGCAGTCATTGAAAACATGAGGACAAAACTCCTTCACAGCTGCCTCAAACAAAGCCAATCAAAGCACATGCAAAGAAAGGGCTTATGATTATAAGAACTTAATTAACAGTTTATTGGTTTTGAATCCTGAAAAATGTCAAGAGAATCCCCACTTTGGATAAAAGGAAATAAGAGCATTGGCTAATCAACTGAGAATCAATCAACAGGAAACAAACTTGGGATTTGTGGAATTCAAGGCTTCTTGAGGGAAAAAAACATTCTTGGAAAACTTAAACTCATCCTTGCAGTGGACACCCTTGCTGCAAGCCACACTGACTGTGAAAGGGTAGTTGGGTGAAGTGAATGAAGGACAACTAGAATAGCCTTCATGAAATATACAAGCTACTTAGAGAAATTTGTGTCAATTTCAGCCTCTGCAGGACACTGAAACAAAACAGAAAGAGATCTGATGTCACGCCTGTATGTGGTTTTGTCTATCAGGTTAATTGCTTTCTCTGTGATTCTTTTGTTGCTTTAGCAAAATTCCTTTGCCAAAAATAAGCCTCGATCATCATGACACATCTTCCCACCACGTTCTCCATTTTTTTTAAAGTAACAATTCAACAAGGATCTGCAAGCAGTTTGGGCATCACCTCCATCCTCTGATGGGGGGAGAGAGACTTGAACTCGGAAATGGTCCCTGATTCTGATTGTATTTGTGTATTGGATCCAGGACAGAAAAAAGCTGCCCCTTGGTCACACAACCAACTGTGAAATAAACAAGGATGCCAGAAATGGCCCCTAATCCTGCAGGTTGAACCGCAGGTGGAATGTTAGCTGAGTTTAAGCTGTTATGCAAGCGCCCTGGCTTCTCTGTCAGCCAGTCCCCCTTCTCCCCACCGCAAGCTGGAGAAGAGCCATGGCCACTGCTGAGTGTGAGGCAGGGGTGGAATGCTAAGCCTAGGTGCCTTTTGCAACCTGGCCAGATGAGGAGAAAGGAGAGAAATGTGGCAGAATGAGTTTTCACTTTTCAGGTGTTTTTCCAATATTAAAGTTTTATTAGAGGCAGTATTGGAAGTAGG
The DNA here is from genome assembly GCF_965140235.1 of Caretta caretta. Classification (NCBI taxonomy): domain Eukaryota; kingdom Metazoa; phylum Chordata; order Testudines; family Cheloniidae; genus Caretta; species Caretta caretta. Next base: position 69,195,546 of record NC_134213.1, read on the forward strand.
TTTCAGAGTGGTAGCCATGTTAGTCTGTATCAGCAAAAACAATGAGGAGTCCTTGTGGCACTTTAGAGATTAACAAATTTATTTGCTCATAAGCTTTCATGGGCTAAAGCCCACTTCATCAGATGCATGGAGTAAAAAATACAGTAAGCATAATATATATTATAGCACATGAAAAGACGGGAGTTGCCATACCAAGTTGGGGGGGGTGGTCAGTGCTAATGAGCCAATGCAATTAAGGGGGAAGTGGCTTATTCTCAACAGATGACAAGAAGGGGTGAATACCACCCTATACCAGAAACCTGCTGATGACTATACTTACCTACATGCCTCCAGCTTTCATCCAGACCACATCACATGATCCATTGTCTACAGCCAAGCTTGAAGGTACAACCACATTTGCTCCAATCCCGCAGACAGAGACAAACACCTACAGAATCTCTATCAAGCGTTCTTAAAACTACAATACCCACCTGGTGAAGTGAAGAAACAGATTGATGGAGCCAGAAGGGTACCCAGAAGTCATCTACTACAGGACAAGCCCAACAAAGAAAGTAACAGAACACCACTAGCCATCATCTAGAGCCCCCAACTAAAACCATTCCAGTGCATCATCAAGGATCTGTGCATCATCAGCACGCCAGTGCATCATCAACCACCTATCCTGAAGGACGATACCTCACTCTCTCAGACCTTGGGAGACAGGCCAGTCCTCGCTTACAGACAGCCCTCCAACCTGAAGCAAATACTCACCAGCAACTACACACCACACAACAAAAACACTAATCCAGGAACCAATCCCTGCAACAAACCCCATTGCCAACTCTGTCCGCATATCTATTCAAGTGACAGCATCATAGAACCTAACCACATCAGCCACAGCATCAGGGGCTCTTTCACCTGCACATCTACCAATGTGATTATGCCATCATGTGCCAGCAATGCCCCTCTGCTGTGTACATTGGCCAAATCAGACAGTCTCTATGCAAAAGAATAAATGTATACAAATCAGATATCAAGAATTGTAACATTCAAAAACCAGCAGGAGAACACTTCAATCTCCCTGGACGCTCCATAACAGACTTAAAAGTGGCAATTCTTCAACAACAAAACTTCAGAAACAGACTCCAATGAGAAGCTGCAGAACTGGAATTAATTTGCAAACTGGACACCATTAAATTAGGCCTGAATAAAGACTGGGAGTGGCTGGGTCACTACAAAAAGTAATTTTCCCTCTACTGATACTCACACCTTCTTGCCAACTGTTGGAAATGGCCCACCTTGATTGCATTGGCCTCATTAGCACTACAAAAGTAATTTTCCCTTGTAATTTTAAGTGCAGTGTTTAAAATTATATAAGTGAGACCAGTGGGTGGTAAGTGCTGATGGCAGTTTACATGACAGTCAGGCTCACGTGTTCAGAGGGAAGTCAATGAACTTCTGGATTAGTTTTGTTTTATTATTTGTGTGAAGGTAATGCCTAGGAACCCAAACTGAGATTAAGGGCCTGTTGTTCTAGGCAGGACAGACAAAGTGTTTGGGAGATGATCTCAAATGTTGTGTTAGTGCCACCGCATTACATGAATTGCCATAATAGGGCAGAGCTCATCCCTGCCGTGGAGTGCCCTAGTCCACTTTGCAAGCCCCCCTACACTGGTGAATGAGGTGGCTAATGGATGTAGGAGCTGGAGCTGGATCTGCGAGCTTCACTCCAACTCAGAATTCCCATTCAACAGAGCAGTTCTCATCTTGCCTGTTTGTGGTCAAAATCTGGCTAATGGCACCGCTCAGGCAGGGTAAAAGAGCTGTATCCCAATTAAGAATCTGGATTTAGAGTCATAGAGTTAATGGCCAGAAGGGACCATCATATCATCTAGTCTGATTTCCTGTACGTTACAGGCCACCAACTCCACCCAGCACCCACACATTAAATCAACAACCAAGGTGTATTACAGCTCACAGGAGACTAGACTATTATGTGTCACAGGGCCTGCTGAACCTGTGACCACCCATTTCTCTCCCAGCAAGATAATAACCCTCTCCTGGAATTCAGATCTTTGTTACCAAATGGTCAGGAAAAGGCCAATTTTTTAGAAGTATTTAGGTGCCTAAAGATGCAGCAAGGTACCTAGTGGGATTTGCAGAAGCTCCTAAGCATCTATTGGGATTTTCAACAGTTTTAGGCAGCCAATTTTTTTTTTTAAATCTGACCCTAAATCAATAATCTGGTAATTTGGAGGATTCCTTTAAAATAAGAAATAGTGTCCATCCCTGGCTCTAACTATTCTGAAGTTTCTATATGTAAAATGAAAAGGAGTACTTGTGGCACCTTAGAGACTAACCAATTTATTTGAGCATGAGCTTTCGTGAGCTACAGCTCACTTCATCAGATGTTTACCGTGGAAACTGCAGCAGACTTTATATACACACAGAGAATATGAAACAATACCTCCTCCCACCCCACTGTCCTGCTGGTAATAGCTTATCTAAAGTGATCAACAGGTGGGCCATTTCCAGCACAAATCCAGGTATTCTCACCCTCCACCCCCCACACAAATTCACTCTCCTGCTGGTGCTAGCCCATCCAAAGTGACAACTCAACATTCATAAACCAGTCGGAGAACACTTCAATCTCTCTGGTCACGCAATCACAGACATGAAGGTCGCTATCTTAAAACAAAAAAACTTCAAATCCAGACTCCAGCGAGAAACTGCTGAATTGGAATTCATTTGCAAATTGGATACTATTAATTTAGGCTTAAATAGAGACTGGGAGTGGCTAAGTCATTATGCAAGGTAGCCTGTTTCTTCTTGTTTTTTCCTACCCCCCCCCCCCAGATGTTCTGGTTTAACTTGGATTTAAACTTGGAGAGTGGTCAGTTTAGATGAGCTATTACCAGCAGGAGAGTGAGTTTGTGTGTGTATGGGGGTGGGGGGGATGTGAGAAAACCTTGATCTATGCAGGAAATAGCCCGACTTGATTATGTAAAGAGTTGTCACTTTGGATGGGCTAGCACCAGCAGGAGAGTGAATTTGTGTGGGGGGTGGAGGGTGAGAATACCTGGATTTGTGCTGGAAATGGCCCACCTGTTGATCACTTTAGATAAGCTATTACCAGCAGGACAGTGGGGTGGGAGGAGCTGCAGTTTCCACGGTAAACATCTGATGAAGTGAACTGTAGCTCACGAAAGCTCATGCTCAAATAAATTGGTTAGTCTCTAAGGTGCCACAAGTACTCCTTTTCTTTTTGCGAATACAGACTAACACGGCTGTTCCTCTGAAACCTGTCATTATGCAAGGCACTGCATTTAGCCGTATGGAGTGGAAATCTATCAACTGCATGAAGAAACTTGTACAGATACAGACAGACATCATCTTCCTTTCCAAATGCAAACAGATGGACATCGTACCAAAAGGACTGAAGGTCAAAAATCCATTACAATCTACATACCACACAGACTATGCTGACAGCTTGTGCCTCACGCTCTCAAAGAAACTGCGGAATCACCTGATCAAGATCCTCTACAGCAAACAGGGAAAGATTAAGAATGAGCTCTCAAAAATGGATACTCTCATAAAGAACCAACCTTCCACACAAACTTCCTCGTGGCTGGATTTTACTAAAACTAGACAAGCCATTTACAACGCACACTTTGCTTCTCTACAAAAGAAAAAAGACACTAAACTTTCTAAACTACTACATGCTACAAGGGGCCACAGCAATGGTTCCCTCACCCCACCTAGCAATATTGTTAACCTATCCAACTATACTCTCAGCCCAGCAGAAGCAGCTGTTCTATCTCGGGGCCTCTCCTTCTGCCCCTCCACCCCCACGAACATGATACAGTTCTGTGGTGACCTAGAATCCTATTTTCGACGTCTCCGTCTCAAGGAATATTTCCAAAATACCTCTGAACAACATACTAATCCACAGAGGTCTCCCTGCCAACACTACAGAAAGAGGGATTCTAGATGGACTCCTCCTGAAGGTCGAAACAGCAGACTGGACTTCTACATAGAGTGCTTCCGCCGACGTGCACGGGCTGAAATTGTGGAAAAGCAGCATCACTTGCCCCATAACCTCAGCCATGCGGAACGCAATGCCATCCACAGCCTCAGAAACAACTCTGACATCATAATCAAAAAGGCTGACAAAGGAGGTGCTGTTGTCATCATGAATAGGTCGGAATATGAACAAGAGGCTGCTCGGCAGCTCTCCAACACGAGTTTCTACAAGCCATTACCCTATGATCCCACTGAGAGTTACCAAAAGCAACTACAGCATTTGCTCAAGAAACTTCCTGGAAAAGCACAAGATCAAATCCGCACAGACACACCCCTGGAACCCCGACCTGGGATATTCTATCTACTACCCAAGATCCATAAACCTGGAAATCCTGGGCGCCCCATCATCTCAGGCATTGGCACCCTGACAGCAGGATTGTCTGGCTATGTAGACTCCCTCCTCAGGCCCTACGCTACCAGCACTCCCAGCTACCTTCGAGACACCACTGACTTCCTGAGGAAACTTCAATCCATCGGTGATCTTCCTGATAACACCATCCTGGCTACTATGGATGTAGAAGCCCTCTACACCAACATTCCACACAAAGATGGACTACAAGCCGTCAAGAACACTATCCCCGATAATGTCACGGCTAACCTGGTGGCTGAACTTTGTGACTTTGTCCTTACCCATAACTATTTCACATTTGGGGACAATGTATACCTTCAGATCAGCGGCACTGCTATGGGTACCCGCATGGCCCCACAGTATGCCAACATTTTTATGGCTGATTTAGAACAACGCTTCCTCAGCTCTCGTCCCTTAAAGCCCCTACTCTACTTGCGCTATATTGATGACATCTTCATCATCTGGACCCATGGAAAAGAAGCCCTTGAGGAATTCCACCACGATTTCAACAATTTCCATCCCACCACCAACCTCAGCCTGGTCCAGTCCACACAAGAGATCCACTTCCTGGACACTACAGTGCTAATAAACAATGGCCACATAAACACCACCCTATACCGGAAACCTACTGACCGCTATTCCTACCTGCATGCCTCCAGCTTTCACCCTGACCACACCACACGATCCATCGTCTACAGCCAAGCTCTGCGATACAACCGCATTTGCTCCAACCCCTCAGACAGAGACAAACACCTACAAGATCTCTGTCAAGCTTTCTTACAACTACAATACCCACCTGCAGAAGTAAAGAAACAGATTGATAGAGCCAGAAGAGTTCCCAGAAGTCACCTACTACAGGACAGGCCTAACAAAGAAAATAACAGAACGCCACTAGCGGTCACCTTCAGCCCCCAACTAAAACCCCTCCAACGCATTATTAAGGATCTACAACCTATCCTAAAGGATGACCCAACACTCTCACAAGTCTTGGGAGACAGGCCAGTCCTTGCCTACAGACAGCCCCGCAACCTGAAGCAAATACTCACCAACAACCACATACCACACAACAGAACCACTAACCCAGGAACTTATCCTTGCAACAAAGCCCGTTGCCAATTGTGCCCACATATCTATTCAGGGGACACCATCACAGGGCCTAATAACATCAGCCACACTATCAGAGGCTCGTTCACCTGCACATCCACCAATGTGATATATGCCATCATGTGCCAGCAATGCCCCTCTGCCATGTACATTGGTCAAACTGGACAGTCTCTACGTAAAAGAATAAATGGACACAAATCAGATGTCAAGAATTATAACATTCATAAACCAGTCGGAGAACACTTCAATCTCTCTGGTCACGCAATCACAGACATGAAGGTCGCTATCTTAAAACAAAAAAACTTCAAATCCAGACTCCAGCGAGAAACTGCTGAATTGGAATTCATTTGCAAATTGGATACTATTAATTTAGGCTTAAATAGAGACTGGGAGTGGCTAAGTCATTATGCAAGGTAGCCTGTTTCTTCTTGTTTTTTCCTACCCCCCCCCCCCCAGATGTTCTGGTTTAACTTGGATTTAAACTTGGAGAGTGGTCAGTTTAGATGAGCTATTACCAGCAGGAGAGTGAGTTTGTGTGTGTATGGGGGTGGGGGGGGATGTGAGAAAACCTTGATCTATGCAGGAAATAGCCCGACTTGATTATGTAAAGAGTTGTCACTTTGGATGGGCTAGCACCAGCAGGAGAGTGAATTTGTGTGGGGGGTGGAGGGTGAGAATACCTGGATTTGTGCTGGAAATGGCCCACCTGTTGATCACTTTAGATAAGCTATTACCAGCAGGACAGTGGGGTGGGAGGAGGTATTGTTTCATATTCTCTGTGTGTATATAAAGTCTGCTGCAGTTTCCACGGTAAACATCTGATGAAGTGAGCTGTAGCTCACGAAAGCTCATGCTCAAATAAATTGGTTAGTCTCTAAGGTGCCACAAGTACTCCTTTTCTTTTTGCGAATACAGACTAACACGGCTGTTCCTCTGAAACCTGTCTATATGTAAAATGAATTTTCTCACAGTGTGGTTCTGTGAGCTGGCTGGGCATTGGCTGAAGACTGGCCCCATCAATTCCCTTTCCCCACAATGGTGTTCTAATGTTTGTTGTTCATCTTTTCTACTACTTTCAGATTGTCAACTCATCATTGCTGTTTTTGCACTCATCGTTGCACCATGAAAGAATTACTGTAGGTGGAAACCTTTTAAACACATCTCATTCAGATTCGTTGAAATACACCATTTCAGAAACCTTTAAGCCTTTATTTAAAGTCCTAAAAATATTATCAACTCTACACGCCTCACAGTTAGAAACTGGATAGATTATTAAAAACTATTCACTAGAAAACATACACACACACACACACACACGTACAGAGAAGCCAGCAGGGATGGAGCAGATCATAAACCTGTTTCCTTCTTTAAATGCAATGATTGAACTGCCCATCCCCTCCATTAATAGCTGTGTCAGATTATTCTATTTTTTCTATCAAAATTATGTGGCGCACCTGCAGTTTCCATTGCACTCATCTGGAGCTGTGGGTGCTCAGCACCTTTTGGTAAATCAGGTCCCACTGTTCACTACTTGAAGTCATTCTACAAAAAGAATGAAAATAATGTCCTAGTGCTTTTATTCTGGGCTGAGAGAGTGCTGGGGTGAACATGGACCTGCTGTAAAGCCAGTAGGCTTTCCAGGGTAGCATGAGGCCACCCTCATAATGATGAGGCAACGTCAAAAGAATGACAGGTTCAGTTGCAAAGGCAAATACTATCCAAAGCTACTGGAACTTCTTAGGTATAGAAATCTGCATATACACATTTAAAAAAAAAACAAAACACAAAGTTGGAATCAGCTTTTGTGTTTTCCTGCAGATTTCAAAAGCAGTTGGATTACGGTTGTGTGTACACTTCGAAACCTGACAATTTGGGGCACCACACCAATCTCCCTTCTCCTCCACCCTAATAAAGAAAGGAGGATGAAACAACGTTAACAAAATATAATTTGCATAACATCATGATATTTGTACCATATGCTCTCTACTTGCTCTAGAGATCACAGGACTAACTTCTCTGGTGTAGGCCCCCATCAAATCGTATTTTCTATCAACAAGAGGTTAGGTTCCAAAAGAAAATCACATGGACGCCAGCAGTTTGTGGCAGGCATTTGAAGTGAGAAGAATGATATTCATGAAATTTGCAAAACATCAGCTTGATTGTACAATGCCTAGAGCTAAGCAAATGATTCACAGCAAACGATTTGCACAGTAATATTTAGGGGCAGATCTTTGGCTGCAGCTGAACTGCAGAGTGTGTGGATTGGTATTGGGGAGTGTTGCAAACACGGTGAAAAACTCACTTTGCACTATTCTAATGCTGCTGCAGCTCTATGCAGGCCAGTTCCCCTGCACTGTGTTAGAGCAGCCTCAGAGCTGCTTTAATCTGAGACGGGGCAATGGCCACAAGGAGCAAAAAAATGCTGTCAAATATTGGCATAGCACAGGGGGCATCCTAGCCATCACCCCTTTCCTCTGATCATCTTCCCTATCTCTTGCAATCCTGGCAGCAGGAGAGGGGAGGGTGTGAGCTATGTCAAAGGTGCTACACCTCTGAAAAATCCTCTGTTGTAGAAGAGTGAGCCTCCCTGAGCCAATTAAGATAATTCAATATTGTGTGTTGCCCAGAAGGCCAGTTTGCTAGCTTGCTATATTGCATAAAGTGTTTTCTTTTGGTTTGATTTATATTATTTTATCATATCTTATTATTAGTGAATCGTAGTATTTTCGTGGGTTTTGTTTATGTTGAATTCCAGTTTATTGTATTCATAAGTTATTCATGGCTATTCATAATAGTTGGCTGTAATGCAAGTAACCTACAGGCCTGTATCCTGTATGATTAGGTAGAACAAGTTAGTATAAGTGTTTGTAAACCTTGGCATAGATAAATGGCCTACTTGTCGCCCTCCCTTAACTTTGGGGAACTGAATGGGGAACCGAACAAAGAACTGAAGCTGTTTACCTTAGGTCTGGAGTAGACTTAAGACTGCAGGGCACACCACAGAACATGGAAGTCATGAGCTAGGCCAAGGGTAATAGTTTCGGGAATGAGACAATCGATAGTAATACATATGAATATATGTCATAATATGTTAAGCTATAGAGAAGTATACCTGAAGATTTATGTGGGTGAGGAAATGAGATTTGGGCATGGTAGGTTCGGCTTAGATTCCAGCAGTGGGCAGTACCAGGATCCTATAAGAGGGCAAACAACTATGCAGGAGGGTCGCTTTTTCCTATCTTGTATCAAGCTATCAGCTCAGCTTTGCAATACAGCGTAGCTACTCAACACTTGAACCTAATCCCTACCAATTTGGGAAGCCTGGACCATCAGTTCCTCGGGCATGCCAGAGATGAGGCTGGTCCCCTGTCTCCTCCTACCAGGTCTTGAGGGAAGGTTGTGAGTATGCTACCTTAAGTAGTCTTTTAGAATAGAGATGTTATCACCAGGGGTCATAGAATTGTGACTCTGTGTTTTGTAGCATTTATTCTTCTTTCCAATATTTTAATAAAGATCTTAACAAGTTGGTATTGTCCTCAGTATAAGTGTCTTTGCCATACACCCCAAGAGTCCTCTCACAATATTGAACTCTCTGTGTTCTCTATCCTTGTAGCCTGAATTGGAACAAGAATCAAAAATATCTTCTGATCAGATCAGTGTCGAGCCTAATATACTAGCCCATAAATTCAGGTCAATATAGCTCTCATTGGCCACACCACAGGAGAGCGTGTGGACTTTAGTATTTTTTCTGCTGGAAGGTTGACCACAAATGGATACATTTCCTCTAATTTATTCATCAAACTAATTTATCATACTATTTTTCTTTTTTGTTTGTTTAATGTATGGTTTGACGGTGAACAGTTGCTTAGAGTATTTGAAATCAGAACTGTGGTGTTGCTGCAATTGACCAGCTGAGTTGCATGGTTTTGTTTCTTTTCCTTGACTGAATTAATGAAACCATGATGTGAGGGAATGAAGGAGTTATTGGGGTTTTGTCTTCTACAGGGAGAGAGAGAGAAGATATGGAGGGTTAAGAAATATTAGAAATTTGTTCTCCATTGTGGGTCACACAGGCCTTGTCAAAATCATCATTCAGAGTTTACTGTAAAATTTACTGGTTGGGTGGAGAGTTTTATTTTACATGAATGAAAGGAAGTAGTATTTACTTTGTTCTTTCCTAGCTCCAAAGGGCATGGTCAGTCTCTTGTCTGGCTTGTTTAATTGCTTCTGTGTCAGAGTTCTGGGAAGAGGTTGGATAACTCTGCTGTGTCACTCCGTGTTCCATCACATCTTGTACATACCAAATGTAGTGCATTTAATAGTCTGTACTTCTCCTTTGGTTTATGATCTGGATCCGAAACCACCAAAGCTTGAGAATGTCCAGACCTGGGTTTTTGTTTTGAGCCATCAGTAATCTCTACAAATTACTCAAATGTATTGTTCATATTATCAATTGTAGAGGAATTATCTTTACTATTTTTTAAAAAATCTTCGTTTCTTCAGCCTATCAAAGAAAGCAGAGTGGATAAAAAAATCAATGATTTTTTTTAATTTAAATCAGATTTTTTGGTCAGGCCACGGCTCTGCAGCTGCGCTGTCCAGAAAGACCTTACAGCCCCACCAGCGGTGCAGTGAGCTGAGGCTGCAAGGGATGGGGAACAGCAGGGGAGGGGCCAGGGGCTAGCCTCCCGGGCCAGGAGCTCAGGGGCCAGGCAGGAGGGTCCCGCGGGCCGGATGTGGCCCACAGGCCGTAGTTTGCCCACCTCTGATCTAGAAAATACCATCAGAGATGCTGAGTTTTGCAGTTCTCAAACTGTGGATTTGTGTCTCCGGAGATAACATGGTTGTTAACAGCAAAAATGTTTTTAAACAAATAAATAAATAGTATATAGAGGTGAGAAATGTCAGACCTCAACCTTATTGTCCCTCTGTAAATTTGTGTACGCAATCAGTCCCTTACCTCTCTCTAAAAGTGCAAAGTTTCAAAAAGTTCAATGAATAGAAGATTGTTGGGGGCGGAATAGATCTGGACAAAGAGAAGAAGTCTGGAGATAAATGTGAGAAGGGAGGGACAGGCAGTAGAAACAAAAGTGAAACTCTTTGAGCAGTGTATTCTAGAAGTCTTGAGGTCTTTCTGAGCGTAGCCTTCATTGATTTGAGATCTACCATACCATTCTCTCACTAGAAGGGAAAACCTATAATGGCAGCAGGCCATAAAAGAGACCCAGTTTGGATCTCATCTATCTCTGAGTTGTGCAGTATATGTATTAAGGTTATAACAACCAACAAGAATGCACTTTTTTATGTAGAAATCAATGATTAAATAGAGTCTTCCTGACTAGTGATTTAAATTATGATTTACATCATGAATTAAATCAATTTGATTTAAATCAAATCCACCCTGAAAGAAAGTGATCGGTTTTAAAATAACTATGCTAAGAGGACTTATTCCCAATATATAATTCCCTAAGAACCAAGTGTGGTTATTTACTCAAAGAATAATACTGGGCTTCTATTATTACACCTTTTTCTTCTATGTGGAATCCATTTCTTAACAGATTTGTAGTAACACAGTCATGCTCATTAGTGCAAAAATGTGCTCTTTTTAACCAGAAATGTAAGCAGACAAAACCCTTCTTTGCTTAGTCATATTGGAATGTTGATATAATTGAATATCTGTTTAACAGAATATCTGCCCCGATAATGGTGCTGCAAAAGGCGGTCAGAAATGTTAATACTGTTCTCTGTCTGATAATCTCTGTGTATCCAATTTTTTCTCTGGAATTCTATTTAAGTACATTAGGGTCAGTTCAATAGGTGATCTTTATACTTGAAATCTATTACAAAGAATCAGCCTATCTTTATTAAATATTAGTGGGTGTTATATATTCACCCTTTTGGTGGCCTGCACTAGAATAATTCACTTTCTGGAGGTTATGGGTAATATAGTGGCTGCAGCCCAGAATGATTGTCTCCTCTTTCCAGTGAAATAGTTATCACCCCACATTTGGGACTATTGCTAGCTCATTTGAAAGACTGCATCTTTACACCACATACATCTGTACACAGAATTGTGGAGGGGAAAGCAATAGAATATACTGAAAAGCTGGTAGATCCCATTTCAAAATTAGAAAATATTATTCCTCAGCTTTGTGTCCTAATTTTTCAGGCTAGGTTATGATACTTTTATGCACATTAAATACCACCTTATGCTAACCCTGATTCAGGAATTCTTTTAGGTATGTGTTTAACTCCATACCTTTTCAGGGAAGCATTTAAGCATGTTTTTAGGGCCTTCTGACAAGTTTAAGTGCTGTCCTGAATGTGAGTGCTTTCTGGAACTGGATTACTTATGAGTGGTCTCATTGAAAAAAGTGGGTCAACTGGTAGAGTAAGTGAGGGTATCAGAACTTGGCCCTAAGAACTTATCTGGTTTAAATTAAAAGAATGCAGAGTGTCTTCTGTATGTAGAACATGAATTACACAATAGAGTCCAGTCCTATTTCCCATAAACTGAAGCAGTTCTCAGGTCAGATCTACTTTCCAAACTCACATAGGAGCATTGGGACACTTCTGATGCTCTTACTGATACCCAGTAGTAGAAAACACAGCTCCTGCATACAAGCTGGGGAAGATTTTGTCAGGTCACTAACCTGTACGCTGTGTTTTGTCATCCAAGACTATTTATTTCTGCAAAGATGTGATGATGATGATGATGATGATCTCAGAATGGAAATTTGTCCATAGCATGAATGCACTTTCTACTGGAAATTGTATTCTAGCTGAGAATTCTATAGCTGAGAAAACTAGATAGTGATTCTTACACAGGTACTGAAGTAATCTAATTGGGTGAGCAAGAAAGCCCATAGCAAACATTTGCTTATAACACAAAGTGAAAAGATTTTTGATAATCATGGTATCTTAACATAGAGTGGATTATTTTTCCTCCTGTTTATCCATGCATCATCTTCTCATGACTTTTAAAGCCATAGTGAATTAATGGACTTTTGATTCCTCTGCAAAGTTGGAATTCAATATTTTACCCAGGACAATAAAAACATGTCTGTTATTTGAACTTGATGCCAGGTTGATCTAAAGTTACACAGTCAAAAAGGTACAGTTATAACTGCATCCATCCGGCAGACAGAAGAAAAATATCCTCAAGAAATTAGAACAAAACTCACCTACTAAAACAAATATATATTTTATTTCATCTGGCCATCTGTGTTTTTTAAATTTTGCTGCATTGTGGTAAATAAATGTCCAAATTTGATGTAAGAGAAGCCTATCTCTACAATGAAGAGAATGAGCAAGAGCTGAAAAGAGAGGTATCTTGACAAAAATTAAATTTCACTGTGAGATTTAGATTTAGCACAGAGATATTGCCAAAGTCCTGCAAGTAAACTGAAGTGCTCTTATTTTTGCCAGGCTCATAATAGGTTTTGCGTCTGAGTAAAATGGGGGGAGTGAAAATAAAGGAATATGTTGGGTTGCTGGATGCTTTCCTTGATCTGCATCTTACCACTTGATCTGACACCAAGGGGGTGAGCTTTAGTTAAAATGTTTTATTAATTTTAATATCTGCAAGAGAAAAAGCTACAAAAATGTACAATGAAAAGGAGGCAGATAGGGAAGGAGAAGGGAAAAAAAGGCAATAATTGTAACAGGCATTAGGAAGAGGGGCACAGTCTCAAAGGAGAAGAGTGCAATAGTTGCATCTGCTAAACTGCCATCCTCTCCTGGCTCAAAAAAATGCAGTAGGGTGTGAAGTATTCTGTAAAAGGATAGACAGCTCAGAGAGAAATAAGAGTTTATTCACATTCAGAAGACTAATATTAAAGCCATTATTATATATAGCAAAGACTTGGTGCTCAAATCTTTTATTGGTGTTTTGTTGATGGTATTTTTTTCTTCTTAATTTAACGGGATAAGAAGCAACTGAGTTCTTGGAAAGCAAGTAATATTAAAGATACTACAGTAACACCATAGATGGCCTTTAAGTACCTGTACAGTGCAAGAGGGTGAGAAAATACTGGGAGGGGTGGACAAAAAAAGTAAAAAATAATGTGGATTAATTAAAAAATACTTGTCAACTTAAAAGTGGTACTTGAACCTCAAAAGCTGCACCTCAGATAAGATGTATGTATTAACCTTTGTCATGAAACCTAGCTAGGTTTCTGTGACCCTAACAGCATCCCAGTGCCAGAGTGCAAGGAGTTCCCTGGTATTTAGCATTGAGTTTCAGCTGGCCAAACCAGTTCAGCGTACCCCAACTCACTAATATCCTAATCTGTATCTGATAGGTGTTATAAGGTATCACTGGAAAACTAACAACACACTCATCATTAATATTCTTGTGTGCTGTATTTACCCAGAAAGGACTGCACAGTTGCACTGGAAATATGGGACAAAAATGTGTTCAAACCAGACAAGTCTGGTGCATTAGAAAACCGTTTTTTCCCGGATAAAGGAAAGGCCAACACATCCATCCAGGTGCAATCAGTCAATTGGTTATTCATTTGCACACTGGAGGTTGCAGGAACAGATCAGTTTGCATTGTAGAAATCACTAGTGGGGGAGCAACTAGTATGGAGCCTTATCCTCCATACCTCCTGGCTCCTTCATTCACCTGGAACTAATTAATTTTGTCTGGGGATACCCTTCAAAAGAATACATTTCAAAGGTTTACTGGACAATAAAAGAAAGGGGCCAAGAATCCCTGGGTTAGCCTTCACCTTAGCAGACAGAGGAACCAAGCAATTTCATCTCTGTGATCAGTCCTGGCCAATAAAAGCTAGAAAAGAAACTGTGGCTGAGAGAAACCATCTTGAAGAAACACTATATCTTATTAGGGTATGTCTTAGTCCTTTAGGTGCATGTTTTCACTTTTATTTGTAACCATTTTACCTTTATCCCTTTACTTGGGATCATTTAACCTATGTTGCTTTGTTAATAAACTTGTTTTACTTTTACAATAAACCAGTTAGTTCCTGTATTTGAAGGAAAGGGTGTATTTACCCCAGTTAAATTAATAAGCTGACTCTCTTCAAGAGCAGGATACTTAATATCTTCTGTGACTGTGCAGTGGTAGTGGCTGTGCATTGTAGACATCCATCTTTTAGGAGCTTGGGGACTGGAGTTCACTGATTGTTAACTGCTAGGTGACGTTTGGGCCCAGAGAGCCTTGAGGAATTGGCTGGTAAGAAAGACAGACTGTTGTGGCAGGAGGTGACACACAGTCTAATATCTAGCAAAGCTCACTCTTGTTGTGGCAAAGTGGTAACACAGTGGTTCCTGGTTCTGGGTGCCGCAGCAATGTGTTAATGTTTCAAAATGCAAAAATGATCCATTCCCATCAATGGAAGAAATCTGGGCCATAAAAAATGAGAGCACCTTGTCCTTACCAAAAAGAAGCCTTAATTCCCGGACATGTGCTCTGAAAACTACAGTAGACTACACTGTGTCATGATGGTCACGTAGAAACGTGGCAATGGTCTCCCTAGCAAACTATGTAGGGTATTTATTCTGTTGGAGGGATAATCAGAGACTACATCTCATTTCCCCTATCTGTTGTTGTTTTTTCCAGAGGTTAACTGGACTTATTAGACAGAAATCCGTTTGCTTCTTCCACATGGTGAAGGTATATAACATGCCTTAAGTATCTATTTTAAATGTAGCAAGGCATATCAGAAAGTAGCTGAAAATTTTATATTTAACCAGATGTTTTGCTTCATTGCACTTTTTTTGTTGTTCCCCAAAATCCTGATCAAAAAGTGGGAAAGCACACAATTCTCTGCAGTGACAATTGCCTCCATAACTCAGTACTTTCTTGCTTACCTAAGTAGATACTCCCAGGGGAAATTCGAGTCATCTGGGCCTCTGACCAGGAGTAGTCATGGGAACTCGAATTCTGCAGACTCCCTACATTTACAATTGTAAATCTTCAGGTAAATTTAGAGTTGTTTGAAAGTTTTCTGAAGAAAGTGCATGGAACTGCTTCATGCCGCATTTTCAGAGGAATATAATATCTTCATTGTGCATCATTGATTTTCTAAGTATGTTTTTGATTTTTTTTATGTATTTGTGTGTTCTGTTCAGTTGTCCTAGATTTCAAGTACAATTGTCTTCCTAATATCCTATCTTTGTTCTTGCCCATATCGCACTACCATTGAAATTAATGGCAAAACACCTTTTTCTGTTGCTGGAGCAAAATCAGTTAATGCTTTTGTATGTTTTGAAGTGAGGGTTTAATTTCACTTATGAGAAAGCTCGATAATTCTCTTTTGTTTCAAGAAAATCTCCATTTATTCCATTAATCCTGCTAAATAAGAAAAGTGAGGACCTTTTGTGTTTTTTGAGGGCTTTGGAAAAAAGCTAAACGAAGGCAAAAATTAAGCAGAAATTTCCATGACCCTGAAGCTTGACAGTTTCTCATATATCATTTCATTTGATCCAATGGGTTTGGTGGCTCATGATGGGGCAAACACATAGCTCTCCAAACCCAAGGTGTAGCAAGAGCAATTTAAGCATTCCCTGTGGAGAGCCAGATCATTTTGGAGGGCCAGGCCCCCCACAGTAGGGACCCACCCTTTAGGCACCCACCCTTATCCCACATGGCAATACCACGCTATTTTGAAACTTACTGCATAGGCTTCCCACCTGCACCTGGGCTAAATATCCTCCTCAGCATCTTTGCAGATGCAAAGTAGGAACCTGTGGGAATGAATTCTGACAGGATCATTGTTCATTCCTTTGGAAAAAGAAAAGGAGTACTTGTGGCACCTTAGAGACTAACCAATTTATTTGAGCATGAGCTTTCATGAGCTACAGCTCAGCAGGAGAGTGAGTTTGTGTGTGGGGGGAGGGAGGGGCGGAGGGTGAGAAAACCTGGATTTGTGCTGGAAATGGCCCAACTTGATGATCACTTTAGATAAGCTATTACCAGCAGGACAGTGGAGTGGGAGGAGGTATTGTTTCATGATCTCTGTGTGTATATAATGTCTGCTGCAGTTTCCACGGTATGCATCCGATGAAGTGAGCTGTAGCTCACGAACGCTCATGCTCAAATAAATTGGTTAGTCTCTAAGGTGCCACAAGTACTCCTTTTCTTTTTGCGAATACAGACTAACACGGCTGTTACTCTGAAACCGTTCATTCCTTTGGGTATTTTCCCTGTGAGAGGATAATGCACAGAGCAACTGTGCACCTTTACTTCCCCCTTTTCATCTAAATACTTCCTTGAGATATGACCATGCAGAGATCAGAAGTAAAGGCTTCTGTGGGATCAAGGGCTAGATGCAGCTTACATTCAGTTTTCCTCCTGCTGAGAGATATGAGAACATTTGAGAGGTAGTCTACTTATTCAATTCCCTCTTTAGTGACAGCTTGTGGAATCTGAATAGGTCTCAACTTCAGATAAAGACACTGTTGATAATGTGACACTCTAATTTGCCACTTGCTTACACATGCAATGTCACATGCATAAAGAAATTATGCGACATTAAAGCAGCTATAGTTTTAAATGCCTTAGATTGCAAGAGGCTCTCAAAAATGCTAACAATCTGCATTTTTAAATGTATAACCACAATAATTTAGCTGTTGGTGTATCATGATGATGTCTTGTTGCTATTCTTTTGACTATCAGGAATGGTTATGGCACATTAATTCTGGATTAGACTGGTAGTTACCATAGGCTGGGCTTACTTATTTAAAAATATTGTTCTCCAGCATCCTCATGGAAAGCAACATCACGTTTTTATGAGGATCCAGAGGGACAGGAGGCAAGTCATACATACTAAGTGCCCTACTGTAATTTATCCGTACAAACATATTCATTATTGGACTCCTCTGAAGCTGAATTTCATTTTTGTTTTAAATATGCATTCTGAAAATTCAAGGTAATTTATCCCACTCTCTTGGGACAAGATACACAGAGGAACACTCCTCTCTTTTTTGTATGTTTGATATTTCTTATTTGGCTCAGGACCATATAATTTACTTGCCAGTGTGGAGACTAGATTTGTTTAATGAAACTGTAAACTAAATCAAAGGGTAGATTAGTGACCTACCTTTACAAAGAAAATCCCTTCTGGTATTTCCTCCTATTAGAGTTTTGTGCGCTTTATTCAGTGAAATAACTGCAAACTATTACTAGCTGACAAAACATATTTTAGAGTGCTCTCCAAAATAGAAATACAGCTCACAATAGCCCATAGTTGTCATAAGTTGTGCTTAGTAACAGGAGTCAGATAAATCAATCTCTTATTTTACAGCACCTTCTGATTTGATACAGTATGTATTCAAGCCTAGATGGAGGCCAGAATATGGTTAATATAATTTACTGGTCTCGTAAAACTGGGGAGAGGTGAAGATAGGCACAGTGACTATATAATTGGTGTGTGAAATCCTGAGATTAAAATGCACTGGTTAAAATGTGCACAAAGTAATTCAAAGAAATCCTAGAGCACTGCAGAAATTATAGTTTGAAACAGCTAAAAATTACTTGAATTGGCATGTTAGAAAAGTGATTTACTGTCGTTTTTGTTAAGTTTATGATCAGACTATTAAATGTGGTGAAGACAGAGAAATCCTTTCAGTGGACTCCTAAGGGAACTTTCAGACATGTACAACAATGAGAACAATATCCTTTTTTTTGTTTGTTTTTAACCCCCTGGCTGCTAGGAAGCTTTAAAACAAACCACTGAGCTTTCCTGCACATTGACAATCAGGGTCAGCATTCAGTCTTGATGACATGAGCTGTTGCTTGGGTTGGTAGGAAGCTGAATTCACTTCTGGGTTTACTGGGCTGGTTCCAGGGGCGGGCGAGAAGGGCAGCCACCCTGGGTGTTAATTTCCAAGTGGCACTGAACTGCAGTGCCCCTGTTTTTGTTCCACTCTGATTAGCTGGAGATGTTTGCTCTGCTCTGATTGGCTGGACTTTTTTTCCCTCAGCTGTGAGTGTGCGCACGTGTGAGTATATTTTCTGCCTTGGTCAGTAAAATGGGTAAGGCTGCTCCTGTGGGTTTATTACACTTAGGACTAAAGTAGACCAATATGTTTCCTCCAGTCCTTTGCTAATGTGACTGTATAAGAAAATCTTTCCTTGCTACACACTGATTAATATTTCAGAAAATCAGGTACTTTTACATAGCACGTTCAGTGATGCACAGAAGTGCCCATGGTATCTCCAAAATGAAAGCATATCTACACCACATAATAAATAGCTTTTTAATGAATATTCATGTTCTTTATGATTTTTATGGCCAATCTTTAGCTTCCCAATAGGCATGGCAGTGAAACATTTGAAGTTATATCTGAAACATGTGCAAAGATTTTCTTCATGCTTGAATATTTCCTAAGGCTCTATTGAGGGCAGACTGGCTCAAAAGGTGCTTGAGGTGCAGAAAGCATCTGAGTTTATCTGGTAAATGTACTGTGATGGTCTACTTTTAGCTTGGTCTGAGAGAGCAGTGACCATTGCGTAGTATATCTCATGAACTTGTGGGACTAGAGACTCAGGCTATAAACCAATGAAATGCTCAGAATCCACACTTTCCACACTGCTGAATAGCAGTTTATTTTCCAAATTTCATGGCTCCTTAAATACAAAAGCTTATTATATTATTCAGATTGTACCCTTGCTTGTTCACTTTGCCCTGTGGTCATAGACCATCATGATTTCCGACTATCTGTTCCTGTGCTGAATAAAATCTGAGGATGGGGAGGTAGGGCAGGGGGATTTTTCAAAGGCACAGATGCAGTTAGGTGACTGACGTTTGTGCTTTTTGAAAATCTCTGCCTTAGTGAACATTTTAAGTGTAGACCAGGTCATAGCCCCACACCCTTATTTATGTCCAGGGTAAAAGCATATGGACCTCAAGAAAATTAATCTAATTAAAGGTGTGACTTTAAAGTGGATTAGTTTAAACCGCATTAAAGACCCTGTGTGGGCACTTTCATTCAGAATTAAAGTGGCCTTAATTCAGTTTAGCTTAATTCACTTCCAGAGTAACTTTTCAGTTTTCTACTGATACGGTAGCAAGATACTGGCCTTTTTCCAGGCTCACACTTCATTTGAAAGCTAATAGCTGTTTTAGGGTTTATGATGAAAAGTAAACCTGGCCGTAGGGATGATCTCAAAGATGGTGAGCAGCTTTCTGCCAAATTGTTCATGGCAGCTCTGCAATTATCATGTTGCTTTATTTCTCAAAGGGGGAAAAACTCCTTTCTCAAATCTTTTCTGTAAAAATTGCAAAAATCTGGAAAAATTATTTCTATTGTAGAGGTATGATTTAACATGAACAAATATATGCATTGTAAATGTCTTCTTGGCAATTTACTTGTCTTAAATGTCTACTGTACTGAAAAACTCCACCAGGAATTGGATGTGTTTATTTTGCATGTACTTATGAATTTGTAAAGAGACACAATGACAATAAAAGTAGAAATATTATGATTTGCAAACCCCTAGATACTGAAATTGGTTTCAGCTCAAATGTAGCTTTCCAAGGTCTGAGCTTAATCCAGACATCAGAACAAGCATTAAATGCATATTGTTTTTTCATAATGATGTGAGCACCAAATGATTCTGAATGATATTATGCAGATATCGATAGGTAATTTACTACATGATACCAAATACACAGGGCTCAACTCAGTCCTGGGCTTGGTGGCTTGTGCCATTATAACACTATTCACATTACATAGCACATGTGATTTTGGTACAAGGTCACATTTTGCATCTTATATTGAGTGCCTGTGGCTTTGGTGTTAGAGATCACACACTCAGTGCTGGGCAACAGAATTTGGCTTGCAGGCAGCCATGGTAAGCCATAGCCTTTTGGCTTCTGCAACCTTCATAACATCAGCGCCCTCCTTTCCCATACCAAGCAAAGCCCAATTAATTGGCCATTTAGTGCTGCGGTTTTTGTGTTAACGTGCAGCAGCAGAAACCAAACTAACTTCCCCCGCATCCAATTCTCTGGGATGATTGCTTTACCCCTCACCCCACCGCATGGCTGGTATCAGGGAAGATCCCTGATAGCCAAACACGAACAGCTCAGTGCCAATGCCCCTCCCCCCACCGCTTGGCTAACTGCGGGGAGGATTTCTTTTCAGCCACAGGCGAACAGCCCAGTAGGAATGGCCACCTCTGAATGTCCCCTTAATTAAATACCCCTATTTCAAGCAGGTTACCATAACGATATCACTCTCCTGAGGATAACACAGAGAGATAAAGAACAGATGTTGCTTGAACGCCAGCAAACACCGGGACCATACGCTGCCAGGCTTTGTCATGCAATGATACCAGATTACTCGCTACTAGCATGGCGTGGTAAAGCGTCCTACCATGGAGGATGGAATAAGGCTGCTCTCCCCAGAAACCTTCTGCAAAGACTTTTGTCAGAGTACCTCCAGGAGAGCTTAATGGAGATGTCCCTGGAGTATTTCCGTTCCATCCCCAGACACATTAACAGACTTTTCCAGTAGCTGTACTGGCCACGAATGCATCCCAAGTCCTCAGGGCTACTTAATCGTTAAATGCTTGCTTTCAAAACATGTATTATGTTTTAAAAGGTACACTCACCAGAGGTCCCTTCTCCGGCTTGGTTGGGTTGGGAGGGTATTTCAGTCAGGGTGATAAAAAGATCCTGGCTGTCAGGGAGAACAGTGTGCTGTGTGCTCTCTTCAAGCTCTTCCTCCTCCTCCTCATCTTCCCCGTCCGCAAAATCCTCAGGCATGGCGGAGAGTACCCCATCATCAGAGTCTACAGACAGGGGTGGGGTAGTGGTGGTGGACCCCCCTAGAATTGCATGCAGCTCAGCATAGAAGCGGCACGTCTGGGGCTCTGTCCCGGAGCATCCGTTTGATTCTTTGGTTTTCTGGTACGCTTGTCTGAGCTCCTTAAGTTTCATGTGGCATTGTGTTGCGTCCTTGCTGTAGCCTCTGTCCCTCATGGCCTCGGAGATTTTTTGAAATGTTATGGCATTTTGTCTTTTGGAACAGAGTTCTGACAGCACGGATTCACCTCCCCATACAGCGATCAGATCCAGTACCTCCTGTTCGGTCCATGCTGGAGCTCTTTTTCGATTCTGGGACTGTATGGTCACCTGTGCTGATGAGCTCACCTGGCCAAACAGGAAATGAGATTCAGAAGTTCCTGGGGCTTTTCCTGTACGCCTGGCCAGTGCATCTGAGTTCAGAGTGCTGTCCAGAGTGGTCACAATGGTGCACAGTGGGGTAGCTCCCGGAGGCCAATACTGTCGAATTGCATCCACAGTAAGCCTAATTCGAAACGGCGATGTCGATTTCAGTGCTAATTCCCTCATCGGGGAGGAGTACAGAAATCATTTTTAAGAGCCCTTTATGTCAAAAAAAAATTGCTTCGTTGTGTGGATGGGTGCAGGGTTAATTCGATATAACGCTGCTAAATTTGACATAAACTCGTTGTGTAGCTCAGGCCTAAGGGTGAATCAAGTGCGCAGTCTGTATAGTCAGTCATTGCCAAAAAGGAAACAAAAAAATCTATCTTTGCGGTTAAATCCATTTCCAAACTAAAGAGGCTTGAGTTACTTGTATTTTTATTTAAATTGTTTTAAAAAAATCAGATAACTTTTGAGATATTAAAATCTTTTGTTTTTATCATTACTTGACTGAAATTATTACTGAAATAATAATATAGAGTCTTAAAGTGTACTTCATAGCAAGTAAGGTAACTAGACCTTCTTGATCTACATATGAGTCCATTGCTTTTAACAAACCAGTATTCCTATTTCCAGTGGGGGTGGTGTGTGTATCTTTACACTTGGCTGTACATGTTCCTAAATGTGTCTCTATCCTGTTCATCATATATTTTAAATATTCTAGAACTGAAGATATTAAAAAATGTTAGCTATTTAAGATCTATCTTAAATATCAGAAAAAGAAAATATTTTAAACCTATGAGAAATATAGAAAAATAGATATTTCCAAATAGGCTTAACTTTGTGATACTTCTTAAAGTAACTTGAATAATCTGACATCATGGATATAATACTCTTACTGTATTAGATATAATGCCTTTTCAATCTGCTCAGTCTAACAAAACACTCAATAGTTGGTTTTATTCTGTCCTCAAATACACACGCAGGAACTGGTGCACATCTTGGAATATCTCCATACAGTATATGTGCACACTCAAACATATATATTGTAATAGCAGCAACTAGAATCAGTAGATATATTCACCCCAGCCATGTGACAGTGCTATAACCTCTTGTAACGTAAACTTTCCTTGGACATAAAGATCTGTGTCTATACAGCATTCCTGTGTTCTCTTTATAATGGCTATTATATATAGTGTTATTCTGATATCATTTACATCAGTGTATATTTGGAATAACAATAATGAAGTCAATAGAGTTTACACCAGGGTAAAAAATGGTGTGAGATCAGAATTCGGCCCTTTACTGTAAGATCATTGGTATTGGCCACCATTATATTTGACACTGAAGTCTATAGGGCTAATATCATTATGGTGGCAAGGCAGACAACTAAAAGTCTGATCCAGTCGTCACTGAAGGAAATTAACTCCTGTTAACTTAAGTAGGCATTGCTTCAGGCTCTAAGGATCCACTTCTACTCCCATTGAAACAAAAGCCAAAACTCCCATTAACTGAAATGGCACAGGATGAATCCTTAAGTAATTACACCTCTTGACTGCTGGTCCTGCAGCTCAGCTGCTTTCTCACTAAATTCCAGCTTTCTATTGTAAGGGCAGCAGAATATCAAACGTTAAAATACTTCCTACATTTGGGTAACACCAGAGAGACATTTTGACCCTGTACATTAAGCAGCAGTGAAGCGAATGAATTTAGAACTAGTAATGAGCTTGGTATGTATTCATATCAGCTGAGACAGGCTTGAATCTAACAATACATAGATCTAATAAACCATATAAGTGCCCTTTCCATGAAGACCCTTTCCAATAAAAAAAGAGAAGCACTATGCCATTTGACAGACTCATGCCGAAATGTCACAAAGAAGGCCCAAATTAAATCATATCTCCAGAAATCATTGTTCCCTTGAGATCAATACTAAAATATAGCAATTCTAGAGATAAATTTTCCCCCACCTCACAAGTACATCAGATATTGCAAGAGGGATTATGAAAAAGTGTTAGCTGTAGGCTGGTTTCAAAAATTTCAGGGCTTTTAAAGAAATCCGAGTGCTGTTAGCATATTTTTTATTTTCTTTGACAGCAAGTAAATGTTCTGTGGCAGACCAAATCTGGAAATAAAACTTTATGATGTGCTATAGCCATAGTGGTTTATACATCTATAAACTGCTGACAGACCATCAAAAGATGCACATTTTCAGTATTTTTGAATGTGACTTGAAACCAGCTTGACTTCTGTAATCATAAACACAGACAAGTATACTGTGTATTATTGCACCAAATGATGTTTCTTTTCATATTAGAGTGGTGGTGGTTTTTGACTAGTCCAGTGAGATCAAAAAGAACTGTGAGGCAAAGAAAAGTGTTTTTTTTTTCTTGCCTAAATATTGAGTGCAAACTACTTGGTTTCACATAAAAGGAAACACTACCAGGAATATTACTGTAACCCCTCTTGTTCACTATCCCATTAAGATGCTGTTCAACATAGGAATAAGAGCAGTAGTCTTTTATCTTCATGGCTTTCCTTGTAACCTGGAGCCAAATTCTCACTTATGCTAGTTTAACCCCAAATGACTATAATGGGGTTGCACCAAAGTATGTTAAAGAATTGGTAGCTAATTGGAGGCATCTGTGTCTCTTCCCTTCTATGTACTCATGCAAATGGGAAGAACACTTACCAGACCCAGGCAGACACTTTCAAGCATTATTTTTTTTCTCCCCCTTCCAGTATGTCCATGGAAAAATACAGAAACCAGAGCCAGGCTGAAATTGTGAACAAACAGCATCACTTGCCCCATAATTTCAGCCGTTCAGAACACAACACCATCCATGGCCTCAGAAACAACTCTGACATGTTAATCAAAGGGGCTGACAAAGGAGGTGCTGTAGTCATAATGAACAGGTCGGATTATGAAGAGGAGGCTGCCAGGCAACTCTCCAACACCACGTTCTCCAATCCCACTGAGGAGTACCAAAAGAAACTACACCATCTGCTCAAGAAACTCCCTGCTATAGCACAGGAACAAATCTATACAGACACACCCCTAGAGGCCTGACCAGGGGTATTCTATCTGCTACCCAAGATCCATAAACCTGGAAACCCTGGACGCCCCATCATCTCAGGCATTGGCACTCTTACAGCAGGATTATCTGGCTATTTGGACTCTCTCCTCAGACCCTACACTCTCAGCACTCCTAGCTATCTTTGAGACACCACTGACTTCCTGAGGAAACTACAATGCATTGGTGACCTTCCTGAAAACACCATCCTGGCCACCATGGATATAGAAGATCTTTACACCAATATTCCACACGAGGATGGACTACAAGCTGTCGGGAACAGCATCCCTGATGAGGCCACGGCCATGGCACACCACACAGATGGTGGCTGAACTTTGTGACTTTGTCCTCACCTACAACCATTTCAGATTTTGAGGACAACTTATACCTTCAAATCAGCAGCACTGCTATGGATACCCGCATGGCCCCATGGTATGCCAACATTTTTATGGCTGACTTAGAACAACGCTTCCTCTAGCTCTCATCCCCTAGCGCCCCTCCTCTTCTTGCACTACATTGATGACATCTTCATCATATGGACCCACAGAAAGGAGGCCCTTGAAGAATTCCACCATGATTTCAACAATTTCCACCCCATCATCAACCTCAGCCTGGACCAGTCCACAAAAGAGATCCACTTCCTGGACACAACAGTGCAAATAAGTAATGGTCACATGAACACTATTCTATACTAGAAACCTACTGACCGCTATATTTACCTACATACCCTGGAGAAGATGCACAAGTAAGGTGAGGTGGTGGTCTTAGGAGGAATAGGAGATAGGAGGAATTTGGGACTTGCAGGTCTGTGGCACCCAGAGAAAGAGGCAACTTTCCCCAGCTCATGAGCTGCGGTTGACAGGGAGAGATGGCCCTCCTTCCCAGCCACATCTCTGTGGTGGGTGAGAAACTCCCTTCCTTCCCAGCCCCAGCTCAGGGACTGCTGCGGTGGGGAAGAGAAGGAGAACCCCTTGCCTCCTTCCCAGTCCCAGCTCGGGGGCTGCCACAGCAAGGGAGAGAGGGCACATCCATTACATGAGAAAGGTAAGACTACTGATATTAAATATGATTTGTATGCTTTTCTTTGTAGAACAAAAAAAGTTTGTTTTTTTTATATAGTGCTTTTATCCAAAGACCTTTACAATAGTTAGCTAACAGTACAAACAACATTTGGAAATATTATTAAGTGGTCCGCCGAGACCCTCAGCAATTTTTAAGTGGTCCACAAAAAAAAAGTTTGAGAATGTCAAGGTTCCTTCCCCACTCTGAACTCTAGGGTACAGATGTGGGGACCTGCATGAAAGACCCCCTAATCTTATTC
The DNA here is from genome assembly GCF_965140235.1 of Caretta caretta. Taxonomy (NCBI): domain Eukaryota; kingdom Metazoa; phylum Chordata; order Testudines; family Cheloniidae; genus Caretta; species Caretta caretta. The sequence goes on from NC_134213.1 coordinate 69,221,598, forward strand.
TTACCAGCTTAGGTTAAAAACTTCCTCAAGGTACAAACTTTGCCTTGTCCTTGAACCCTATGCTGCCACCACCAAGCGTGTTAAACAAAGAACAGGGAAAGAGCCCACTTGGAGACGTCTTCCCTCCAAAATATCCCCCCAAACCCTACACCCCCTTTCCTAGGGAAGGCTTGATAAAAATCCTCACCAATTTGCATAGGTGAATACAGATTCAAACCCTTAGATTTTAAGAACAATGAAAAAGCAATCAGGATCTAAAAAGAAGAATTTTAATTAAAGAAAAGGTAAAAGAATCACCTCTGTAAAATCAGGATGGTAAATATCTTACAGGGTAATCTGATTCAAAAGATAGAGAATCCCTCTATGCAAAACCTTAAGTTACAAAAAGACACAAAAACAGGAATATACATTCCATTCAGCACAGCTTATTTACCAGACATTTAAACAAAAGGAAATCTAACGCATTTCTAGCTAGATTACTTACTAACAAGTTCTAATACTCCATTCCTGTTCTGTTCCCGGCAAAAGCATCACACAGACAGACAGACAGATCCTTTGTTTTCCCGGCCCCCTCCAGCGTTGAAAGTATCTTGTCTCCTCATTGGTCATTTTGGTCAGGTGCCAGCGAGGTTATCTTAGCTTCTTAACCCTTTATGGGTGAAAGGGTTTTGCCTCTGGCCAGGAGGGATTTTATAGTTCTGTATACAGAAAGGTGGTTACCCTTCCCTTTATATTTATGACAGAGAACCACTGGCTTAGAGATTGCATAGTATTTTACATAATTGCCCTGAACTGAAACTTCCTGAAAAAGGATCGTTAAGTGTTGTAAATGACTTGGCAACAATAGACATGTTAAATTACATAGCATCAGTGTTAATGCAGAGCTTCCCTGTTCTAGCTGTTATTCTTTGGCCTGTGTTGCATTATTTTAATATGTTTGTTTGTTTCTTAATTTTTGTAGCAATAGTATGAAATATTGAGATAGAGTTAAATGCAAATAAAAAACTAAATTACTCATTGCAACAGTGCAAACATAGATACATACTATATAAGATACATCTAAATACAGAAAATAATACATTCCCAGAGAGAAATCCACAAGGTAGACCTGAAGAGAGTAAATCAAATTAATACCCTCACATGCACACATCTACCGTGTAAAATATGTGGACATTCTCTCCTATGTAAATGCTTTGATTGTAAACCAGTTAGACACCTAAATATAGATTTAGATTATTTAATTTTATATATTCATATTTGTAGATTTTAGCCACTGTTTTTCCTTCAATGATTCCATGAATTCTTCTTTTAAAAACAGTAATTATTTATTTGGTAATCCCATCTAATATTTGCAAATTTTAAAGGAACAAAGTGACTCTGTAAACAAGTGTCTTTTGTCTAAACATTCCCAACTCTAATATGTAGTTCCCAGTAGTCAGAGAGAACAGTGTAATAAATAATGGATATAAACAAAGTACACTATAGAAACTATCGATACCCCATGCACCTGGTATGAGGGATTGAATCAAGGCCCTTTTTTTCTACAATTGTGTACTCGCTGCAGTTTGACAAAACTCATCCTGAAGCAAATGTGGTTCACAGGAGTTCAAATACAACAGCTGGACACCAATATGCGATAGTGATAGAATAAGCTCCAAGATTATCACTGAAGACCAGAAGATGGGTCCTTTTACTGTAAAAGCACAGGCCCTTACCACTTGAGCTAAAGGAAAAATCTCTATAAATTGTACATTAGAATTAAGGTTGAATTAGCTTCTTCGTGCATCACCTGTATGAAGGCAATGTAGGTCTATGGTCTTGAGCAGGTCTGGCCTTACATCCAGTTGCTCAGAATCTGTGCTATAAGAACATAGACAGGTACAGTAAGGTGCCACGGTATATGTATACACACTAATCAGAATATGCAAACATATCCTATTCCCATTTCATAAAGCTGTATCTATGGATTTTCTACTTTTCTTGTCTCCCATTACCACCAGGAGCTGTCCTACATATCCAGTGCTTAATTTGTGCCAGAGCTTGCCAGGGGTGAGCCCCATCACCTCTAGCACTTGACAGTTCATAGCCTGAGAACCGCTGGGCTTGCTGCTTCAGTTATGAATGTAAAAAAATTGCTTCAGCCCCTGCACCTAATTGCTTGAGCACCGGCACCTCTTTCGTGACAAATGAAGCACTGCACATATCCCTGTAATAATTGCCCTAATCATCTCTTTCAAGATGCAATAAAGTTGGAAGGCTTGCTCACCTGTCCACTCCAATTAATGATTCAGAAAGGCCCTTCTCTCTTCCATGGGCAGTACTGGAGTCCTGACATCTGATAGGGTCAATATAAAAACAAAGTGGTACATATTTTAAGAGAAGGACCCTCCTTCTCCCTCCAGCAAGCAGTAAAACTTGAAAGAACACCATCATATTTTAAATTCTAAGAATAAGTGCTATCAGAAGGCAGAAAAGTTGTAGATTAACTTTGTGGATTGATAATTCATTCACTCAGATTTAGTGAACAGGAGGACTATAAATTCTCTTTCCAGTATGCCCTATGAATTTCATGTAGAACCATTTCAAAGTGTTTCTACTTGACTCCTCATGTGAGTTTAAATTCAGCATTACATTTTTTTCTGACCATACCCAGTAAGCCAGCAGCAATTCCACACTCAGACAACAGAATATGCTGAGAAATAAAACTAGAACCCGGAGAGCATGGACAGAGCCAGCTGAACTTGACCTTTCCCCCTTTCTTTTTAGTGCTTTGTTCCATGTTCCACACTGTGTCTGAAATAACATAGGGACTGGCTGGACTTCAGCCTGATTAACATACGGGCCAAAGAAACCCCTGGTGTTGGACGTGTTCTTGAGTCCTGACAATTTGTGACAGATGTTGTCAGCAGATAACATTATTACTGGTCTTTAAGGAAGGGGAAATGGAGCAAGAGAAGTGCCTGTCAGGATTCAAACCAGACAATAAATAGAGATGTCACTTGAAAAGGCCCCCAGTAGAATTACTTGAATCCAATACGTGCCCAGGGTAAGGGGAGAGGGCAGAGGGAAAGGGAGGGGTTATTTCCTGAAGCCTTCTCTGCTACCAGTACTCAAAACATCTCACTGAAACAAATGCAATATATTTTAGAACAAAAAATCTCAATACCCCCCTGAGGCATTTGTACTAAACAGTTTCCTTAACAGATACACTATAATTATGATCATGCCATTTGAGAAAATAAACAATCGGCACCTTGGAAAAAACCTCGTTACTTAATTTTTTATTGCGTTTTATGAAGTGTTAAAGATCAGTTTCTATTAAAAAGATTGTATGATTTACAAAAATCTTCTGAAGTGAATTTTCTGTAGGTTTCTCATTTTAAACTGAAACTGACTCGTGCACTGTAATTGTGATTTCCCTTTGGATGCATGGCATTTTCTTAGCCAGGAATGCTACGTGTATCTCTTTGCTCAAACCCAATTCAAAAATCTACTGTGAAAATCTCTATCCAGTTGAAAACATTAGCATTCCACAAGTTAAGTCAGAGTACACCTGTATACTGACCTCTATTCTGAATCAATTTTATAGCCTTAAATGATTAAAGCTTGAAATAAATGATTGAATATGCCTTGTAAGGAAAAAGTATGAATAAAAAAAAGATGACAGATACTTTTTTTTTCCATTGAGATCTCAAACAGATTTATTCTGGTAAGAACCATTACTAGGGTGGTGATGAGGTAATAATCTGTATTTTTATTTTCAATTATCAGAGCAGTTTGCTAATCCAGTGCTTTTTCATATATTTAAAATCTCTTCTAGCATACTTCTGTTTTCTGAACTCTCCTTTCCTCATTGCTGCAATCACAGTTATAACTATACATAGCTCTGTGTTCCCACACTGAACTGCTCCCCATAAGCCAAGACACATTATTTTCACTGTAGAAAAGGGGACAATATTAATTTCCCTGCAGCCAACTGTAAAGCTGTCAACTCAGCCAACTCGCTTAACCTATGACTTTGGAAGGAGTTCAGGGAATGGATCTAAAATCTTTGCAAGTGCCACTAGAGAAACATCAGGCAAAAACATGGTGGCCGCTAGTCGAATCCAGCACTGGATTTAAGAGTGTCTTTCACCAAAGAGATCCCAAAATACTCTATAAATTATGCATACAGTAATTTATTTCATTTCTGTATGGGAAACACTGCACTTGAACGGAAAATGGAAGGAGCACCTTCTTAATAAACAAATTGAGCACAACATGAGGAAATCAAGTTTCTTGTCTGCTTTTGAACATATAGATCTCACATATGGCAGCGTTTAGACCAGCTGTTGCTCTACCACCTGATTGGCTTACCCCTTGCTTTAATGTAATGTTTCTAGAAAAGGCAGAAGCTTTGACACATTTTAATTTCTTTGTATACAACAACTAATTTGAATCATTAGTTCTATTAAACTTGTAGGTGATGAATTGCCTAATTTGAAGTCATATGTATGTAGTCATGCAGTCATATGCCCTTTTTTTCATTGCTCAAATATTTGTTTCTCCTCCCCAGTGGTCCATTGAATTCCTCTTAAACTTTTCATTTTTATGTGTGTCAAGCCTGTATAAAATCTACCTCCTGGACCTGGTAAATTAAAGTGATGATAGCTGAAAGCCTTGATATTTAGGATGAATACAAGTTCATAGGACCTCTTCCCATAAGTTACAAGCAATGGATGAATTGATCTCACAGCTTGCAAAGCAAGGAGTAGAATATCTCCCAAGAGTGTGTTTTATTTATCCTTATGCTGTGGTCTCAATTAAAACATTATTCATACCTGTAGGTCTCAGTCAGAAATATAGTTGCAGAAAAAGGAAATATTCATTGCACTAGAGGAAAAAAGGAAAGCAGATGCGATAAAGCTCAGTGAATACTTGGAAAAAGGTATTAGCCAACATTTGTTTGAATAAAAATGGCAAATGCACTTCAACAGAATTTCCAACCCCTTTTATGTACTTTGTGTGAACAGTCTTATGTGCAAACTCATGTGCGTTGAAAGAGAAAATGGCCTGATTCCCATTTATGCTAGGGTTCCTTTACATCACTTAGGCATAGTAAAAAGAGCCATAAAGTGGAGCTTAATGACATGGACTCCAACTTTAAGGCATTTTTACACTTGCAGAATGGTGTTAGGAGGCCTGCGTGAAAATAAGAATCTGGCTCAATATTACAAAACCTTGTGCAAATGTGTATTTTCATAGCACCTGCAAAGTGGAATTGTTCTGGGTGTCTGACCAAGAGCCTCCAGCACAGGCTGAGAAGGGAATCTTAAACAAAAGACCCACCACAGTACACTAATGAACAGATTGCATAAAGCATTATAGTATTTGATCATTAACTAATAAAGGTCCAAATTCTTGACTTTCAAAAATGGCTGCTTTGAGCTGGTAAGTTCTGGGTCGAAAACCAATGCAACCAACTGTAGGATGATCACTCCAATGTACAGATGATTGTCTGGTGTTTAGAGCTAGTTTAGTGGGTCCTATGTTACCCTACCCATTGGTACGGTCAGAGTAAAGGGGCCATAATGGGGCCTATTGAAGCAGATTTCTGGGGCCTGGCTCAACATCAGGAAAGCACAAAGGCTGCATTTACACATCTTGTGCTTAGTTGTGCTGTGTGTGTATTCTTAATCCACAGGTGAGGATCTGGGCCAGTAACTTCACAACTAACTTTGAGTTTTGGTCAAATACCTAATATTAACAAAATTTGTGTTAAATATATATGGAAATATGTATTTAGTGGCCTCTCTGTTGAAATAGAAAAAAAGACTTAAGGCATAAGAAAAATGCTTAAGATTGGGCAAATCAATGGACCAAACTATGCTCTTTATAGCACTCCATATACATCAAAAGCAACTCAAAGACAACCTACAGTTGGCTACATTGACTTTAAACCCAGAACCTACCAGTAGTATGGCATAGAGCAACCATTTTGAAACATCAAGAATCTTCATTAGCTAATGATCAAATACTACCATGCTTTATGCTATCGGTTTAGTAGTCTATTGTGGTGGGTATTTTGTTTGATTCCCTTCTCAGCCTGCCCTGGAAGCTCTTGTTCAGACACCCAGAATAATTCCACTTTGCAGATGCTATGAAAATACACATTTGTACAAGGTTTTGTAACATTGAGGCCAATTCTCATTTACACTAAGACAACAGTGTTTGGCCCAGTATATGTTTCTGCATTACCTGTCATTAAAAATAACCAATCCTAAACATAGCCACCATCACTTTGGTATTATATTAGATATACGAATGCAAACAAAAAATATTTTGAATCACTTCATATTGGTCATTATCAAAAATGTTACACTGCCAGACTTGGTGTCCTTTCCTTTCAAAAACTAATATATATTATACGTTTAAACTGGTGTGTTACTTATAGTCTGTAGTATTTCCTGTATACTGAAAGCTGCTCATTTAACTTACACTGGTGATATTGTTTTAGCTGACCTAGAGTGCAACCTTAGGTGAACAGAATGCAAAACAGGAGCCAATAAAGAGTGTTTATATTTTTGGAATTCATAAATATTGAACAGGCTGCCTGTCCTGCTTTGTAAAGAAGCATCATGACTTGAAAGGCAAAGGACTTGATATACAGAATACTTCTTTACACTTCTGAAAATGTATAGGCCTATTTCTGAAGATTTAATAGTAAATACGAATAGTATGAGATGCAAAATTTTAGCATTAATGTAAACTATGAAATATGAAACCCTCCAAAGTTAGAATATTCTGAAAGCTCAGGTTGTTCCAAATTGATTTAGGTAGCCAAGGAGCACATGCTATATTATATTAGATCTTTTTTAATAATATAAAATATATATTAAAATTTAATTTTGAAATGATAAATAAGAATAGAAATTACCATATATGTGCTACTTAGTTTGTTTTCCAAATATTATGGAGACTAGGAGACCAAGGGTATTAGAGGTATATTAATGAGTGTTTAAATTCAGTAGTTTTGCATACATGTATTATGACTTCTCAATCCTGTTTTTTTTTAAATAAATTTTAAGAACAGCCCCGTTAATGATACTCTTCTCACAACTTGCTGACTTGAATATTTACATAACTTTCTGAAACATTTCTGAACTGTTCTACTCCAATTTAGTGTGGATTTTTAGGTTTCAGATCTATAAAACAAGCCAAGCCCAAACACAACTTTTCTGGTCAAAATATACTGGGCAATTTTTTTTCACCTTATCGTTTGACATGAAGCATAGAAAATTGCATCCCAAAAGGAATTTTTTGAAAGCTTTATGAATGAAGAGGGCAATAGAATAGAAACTAGAACCCAGCCATAACTATTTTAAGTGCAGTACTGCTAGGGCTTAATCCTATTCCCACTACAATCAATGCAAAACTCCCATTTTTTTTTTCAGTGGTACAGGATCAAGTGCCTGTTGATCATCTACTGCAGTGTCTAGAAGTAGCAAAGTGAAAATACACTGCTGCTTGCAGATTGTGAAGTGAGATCTTTTTGAAGGGTTTCATTCATTTAATACAATAATGAAATGATTTTGAGCACCTAAATGGGACCTGTTAATTAAGTGTTGTGTAAAAAATGTATTTAGTGAAAAGGAAAAACACACACCAAATTCTGTAACAAATAAATCCACGAATATACCTTGCAGTGAAAGTGTTCTGCATGCAGAACTATTATCTAGAGCATTGCAAAAAGTTGTTTTGATGTTTTATGAACCCTCTTCTATTTTGTTTCAAGAATGCTTTACTACTATTAGCCTGTAATTTGCTTTCTGACATTATTAAATCTTAGAAAATTGACACAAGTATTTTACTTCTTTATATTTAAAAAGTTTATTTAAAAGTAAGTTTAAATAAAGTTACATCACCTGTACCCATCAATATGACTTTGAGCTAATTTTAAAGAACCACATTTCATGTTCGACTGTGTTCTGAGACTTTCTGTGGTCTTCAAAAGAGGCAGTCTGATGTAGTGTCTACAAGAGAGGATGGGGCATTAGGGTCTATGTCCAATTTTCCCACCATCTTGCTTTGTAACCTTAGGCAAGTCGTGTAAACATGATGGGCCTTAGTTGTTGTATCACTGTAAAATGGAAATGACTATACCTTCTTAGTTTATGGGGGCATTGTGAGCCTTAATTCATTAATGTTTATAAACTACTCCTATGGGAAATGCTTTTAAAATGTGCAAACTGTCATTTTTTTATTGTTTATTATTTATTAAATTGATTGAATATGGACAACAAGATTGGGCCAACATTCCTACCCTTTTAGAAGGACAGCTTTATTTCCATTCTTTTGGAAGGAAGAGGGGGGAAATTTGGCACTATTGAATTTCCATCTGTTTACATCTAGTGTAGTTTCTTAATTATCTGGGGACCTCATTAGCAGAAACATTAATCTATAACTTGTTTGTGTTTCTGTCATTTTTTTAAAAGATTCATAAAATGTAGGAATCCATCATTTCCACACTGGCTTCCAAACATATTTTACCAAAAATGGCCTGTATCCTGATGCAGTTTAAGTTCTCTAACAGTTATATCTGAATGAAGTTGCTTAAAAAAATGTCCTTGACATTTTGAAAGTTTATATGTGTTAGGAATAATAATGTCTCCTTTCCCATTAAAGTGTCTTTTTCATTGATGGCAATGATTGTATATACAGAACCATTCTAGATAGAAAATAATCATATTCATATTCTGAATCTAAATAAGATAGCTGAGTCATAGTTACACAGATTTACTTCTTTTCCCCTTAGGCGAAAAAAGTACCATGATATTATACAATTCCAAGTGTTTTACCAAGTCTATGTGACTCATAGACTCTATGCTACTGTCTACACCCATCTAATCTTTATTACAGACCTTTAACAGCTGCTTCACAATTTTGGCCTGAAACAGAGTTTCCAGATAAGTCTGACTTTGCCCTCTTAACCTCATTAAAAATCTACAAAAATATTATTTTGGCCTTGAATATAGTATGTTAGGTTAGGGCCTGAGGATACTTGTCAATTATCTCTCAATTTGAGGGTTGGGTCTCATTTTAAGCTGTTTGGGGAGAAATGGCCTTTTTCTTCTGTATTTATACAGAGCTTTTTGTTCTGTATTTATACAGAGCTTACCAAAAAAAAAAAAAAATAAAAGAAAGGCTCCTGATACATGACTGAGACTTGTAGGCCCTATAATAATACAAAATAATTATTTAGCCCCAAAGTTACCTATGTTCTAAAAAAATTATGACATCTCCTTGATTATTGTTGAAATTTACATCAGGAATAAAGAATCTGAAGTTATAGATTGCATGATTTTTTTTTCATCTCCCTTATTTGGGCCCTCATAAGCACAAGTGCTTTATGAGTTGTGGCACCCTAAATATAGATGTGTTCACCTGAATTCTAAGTCTGCTGATAGATTGGGAGGGGGTTGGTGTTTTTTGGGGGGGAGGGTTGCTAATTTGTTGCATAAATAAAAACCAAAATAAAAACAAAAAAGAGTGAAAACCAGAGACGGTACAGGCCTAGGTTCACAAGGGGTCTTAGGCCCCTAATGCCCGCTTTAGGTGTTTAAATCCAATATTTAGGCAGTAATGATATTGACAAAACCAACATTCCCCTGCACCTGTAGATGTCTAAATTCTTTAGATGCCTATGTTTTTGCCATTAAAGTCCCCAAGGCACCTACATTTCAATGGCTGGGCATGCATATAGCTGCCTAAATCCAGACACCACCGTCTAGTAGCTCAGCACCTAACTCATGTGGGATTCACAAACTAGGTGTTCCTGGCAATCCTGTTTTGGGGACCCAATCCAGTAGGCATGTTCAGCAGTTGCCTTTGAGTATGTCTACCAGACTGAGGCCCATGCAGGAGGAGGATGTACTGCTGCATAATACCCTTCACATATATCCAGTGGTTAGAGCACTCACCTAGGATGTGAGGAGCCTGGGTTCAAATCTCTCTGGCCCATTGAATACTTAATTATTTTATACACAGAGCACAGCTCAACCAGGAGAGATTGAAAGAGACCCATTCCAGAATACATGATAGCCCAGTCTTTAGGGCACTCACCTGGGCGTCCCTGCTCCAAATCAGTCAGACTGCAGATTTGAATCTGGTTCTCCCATCTCCTCCATGAGTGCTTTAAGGACTGGGCAAGGAATGGGGCTCCTCATTTTTTCACAAGAAAGCCCTGACCTGGCTTAGGCACCTACCTCCAGGAGAAGTTCACAGTTATGGATCCTGAGGGAGGGAGGCACCTCACTCCAGCCCAGGCTTAAGCACCTAACTCATTTAAGCAGCGTGTCTTAGACCCCATCCCTCTTCTCAGCATTTCCTACCGGCTAGTTTAGGTGACTCCTTGCTTACTGTGCTTGTAAGAATTTGTAACACCACTTGTGACTATACCTGGGTGAAATTTTAATAGGACTTTTATTATTTTGACACAATTTTTTACTAGCCTGTTAGACTGGGTATAATGGGGACTAGCAGTTACATGTCTAACCCCATACTTTGCTGCAGATTGCTTAAACCCTGGCTAATTGTCAAACATTATTCTGTTGGACATATCATGTCTATCAAAAATAGATTTGATATGTGCAATCACCTGTTTAGCTGTAGTATCTCTAGTAAGACCTCTTGCAGGGAATTGAGTATAACAGTGTAGAACAAGTACCTATTTTTTCCAGGCAGTGTAAACAAATCTGTGCCTCCTTTGCTTTTATGTTAATAATCCAGTCGACTTTTGTTGCAAAATTGTCTATTACTTCTATTAAGAGTTCATCTGAGCTAGTGGTGCTGTCATCTTCTTTTTCCACATTGTATACATGCTGCTGGTGCTTCCAAATTCTTGCAAAGTGATGTATTTCATTGAAATTCTTGTATTTTTTCCTCCATATGCTGGGCATTGTTTGGCTTGTGTGGGTTGCTGCGGTCTATACAGCTCTGTGTGCTATTTTTAGTGGACTCTGACTTTAAGCACTGCATGCCTTTCTGCTGCAGGTCTCTTTTGTTTTTTGGATTCTGTATCGTGTCTACAGAGCTGTCCAATCTCCGTAAGCTTAATTCTGGATGGAGTGACTGAATTCTTTTGCTTGGGGAATTCTGATTGCTTTGTTGAATGTTAATTCTGGGTTTTCCAGTAGCCTCTCTGAGTTTTTTGTTACAGATCCAAATCATTATCTAGTCTGTTATCAAGGATTCATTTAGCCTCCCAAAATTGCAAGGTTGTCTTTTTAGCCTTTGATCAGTTACAAACTCTTCTATGGAGTCACCTTTTTGTACAGTCTATTTAAAAATGCATATGTTTACTTTTTACACGGACTGCAGTACTCCTTCAATTTTTTGGAATAAAGTTTCACAGTTAGCCTCCTCAGCCTGAGTTAACTGAAAACTGTTAAATGGAACAAGTTCTTCAAAACCAGCTATTGTCAGAAATAAGGCTACCTTCTGACTGACTGCCTTTTTTGCTGGCACTCATTGCTTGCAGATACAGAGTAAAGTGTTTAAACCTCGACTGTTGCTTTCCACATTTCCAGAATTTCAACTCTGGTGGGACTTTTAAGTGCTCCATTCTTCTACTCAGGTTATTTCTTCGTTCCTTTTTACTCTAGATAACATGTTTTTCAGTGCTTTCTCACTGCTTAAACTGCTTGCAAGAGATCTGCTTTACTCTGTCTGGTTCCAGCTGGCTGTGCATAACAAGAGCTTCACAGTCTCCAATACCACATCTAGTCTTTCTCAAGGGTTGAGGGAGTTGGTGTTTGGCAAACCACCCAATCAATGGGTTGCCATGTGCCTCCCAGGGCTAGCACAGAGGATCCTGAGGCCAGTGGGAATTTGGGGCGCTCATGATCATCTCATGATCAAAGAACGCTGATAAGTATATAAGATTTATGGGAGCTGTGGGTTTGGGAATTTCCCAAAGAGCCTCGTGTGAGAGAATCATCAACTGGCTCGATCCACAGGAATCATCAGGCTTCTGAGCTTGCAAAGCCACATCCCACAGAGTTTAAAAGCTGCACCAGGGAAAGAGCTGACAAGATGCATCGGAACATAAAGCTGTCTATGCAGAAACCATTCCTACATTGAAATCTGTCTTCAGAGAATCTTTTCAACTTTGCAACTAGTGCCTGGTGCTACTCCCACTGAAGTGAATGTGAGTTTTGCTGACTTCGATGGGAGAACTGTGCTCTTTTTGTAGTCTGTGTCATAGACAGTTAAGGATGGCTCAAACTGAGTGTTCCGTCATGCTTCATTATTTTTTGCAAGCAACAAAAGGGCTCCATCCTCAGTGAGTGCTAAATTTGAAACTTTCAGATGATAAAATTCAGCCATTTTTGTGTCATTTGATCAGGAAAGTTCACCTTCAACATCATATTTGGGAAAAATGGGATGGAAATTTCACCTTTCCGTAGCTCGAAATAGCTGAATAGATTCACTTAAATTTACCAAAAACAATTTGCCTCTGGGATGGCACAAAGTGGAGAAAATTTTATCAGGAAAAAAGAATGTTTCAAAAACTTATTGAGAAAAAATGAAGTTATAATGACATTCCTGACATAAACGTAACAGCTGGTGCTACCTGGAGCCTGGTATAATAATGAATCTTATCTGACCCAAATCCAACAACAACTACTTCGGTTCTCTATTCCTGTATATTTTGCTGCTGGCTACAGATAAAATTGAACAGGTTTTGTTCAAAGGATATTAGTAGGTAGACACCAATTATTCACCAAGTCAAAGGTGCAAAAGAAATACTGAAGTACATTAGCTACAGTGTAATGACTTCAATACACAAACTGGAACATGAATGGCTTAATATTTTAGAGACAAAGGGAACATTCATAAATAGGAGAAAAGGAGACCGAATGAATTCTACACTTTTATCATTGAACACAATTGATGACTCCTTTGCTAAATATCATAACAAAACCAAAGCTGGATGTAATTAAAATGTGTCCCAGCTTTATTTAATTGTGTATACTGTGTAAATCCTTGGAGCCATTTTGTTCACATCTATCAAAATAAAAGGACTCCTGAGTCCTAATTCATAATTTATAAGCATAGCCATGCCAGTGAGTGTGGCTGCAGGCTACTGTGACTACCTTTGCAATAGCCGGAGAATGCTAAGTAGAAGCAGCATCATACCTTTCAGAGCTAATTTTTTTTCCCTGTTACTATTTTATTTATACATTAAATGGTTTTTTTTTAATTGTCAAGCTGCAAGTCCTTTGCCCTCTGATACTGGCTGCTCAGGATGTTATTTCGTCTACTCCATGTGCTTATGAAGATGAAAAGACTCAAAATAACACCAAGATGTCTTCAGTGCTCCATGCTGACAGAGCAGAGGCAGCTATTGATTGTCACCTCTCACAGTAGTAATAAGAATGTAAACTCAACCTTGTGCTGCTTTCCATCAAAGCAATGCAAGTCCAACTTTCCTCTCACACAAGCCCACATTCATCTCTTTGGTTGTCGATATGTCCTGTTGCAGCTTTTAGACACTTATCAATATTTAACTACACTCCTATTGACTCAGCAGTTACACAGTAATTGATTTAAGATTGATAATCAAGTTAACATTTTAATGTTCAAAGACAAAGATAACTAACTAAATGTGAAATTATTTCAGTTTACTACTTTCTGTGTGTGCTTGTGGTCCTGTTTATTGCAGGAGAAATGAAACATTTCACAATACTGTTTGGAGTCTGAGACTCTATTGTTGTCTGCCAGGACTAAGCAATATTTTATTGTAACAGTGCTACCTTTTTAATAGACACACTCAAATGAGTCCCTTCAATACTTCTTGATATTAGAACTTTATGAAATGAGGTGTATTCACTAAAAACGACAGGACTCAGTTTACCAAATGTATGAAGCAATGTATCTGATAAGGAGTAAGGCCATAGAGTTATTTAGTAGACTACAAAGTTGCATGAAAGAGTTAGCTTTGGTGAGTGATACTTTTGGTGAATTCGTAACATTGATTTCTTGCACAGAAAGGTCAGAGGTGCAGTCAGAGTTCTGACAAGCTTGAGCAATACCAGCTACCATGGATATAAATATTTCACAAAGAAAGTGTTCAAATAAACAAAACCATGAATGTGGAAAGATGGAATCTTTTTTCCAGTATGACAGTAATTAACTCAAACCTATTGATTTTTCTAGGTGTTTGGTGTATGGGGTGGAATATAGTCTGTGAAATCATGATCCATTCTGTATGAGACCAGTGGAATAGGAGGGCAGGCGGACATGCATCCAGCATGAAGGCTGAATTTTTCACTTTATAAGAGGAGTTAAGTCACAAAGAAAAATGTTACTCCTGACTAATAAATTTGGGAGTAGAAAGAAAAGGATGATGGAAATAAATTTTGAAATTGTCATCCTTCTCCATTTCTTAGCCCCTCTTGTGTCTTGTTATCAGAGATTACTGTAAGGAAACTTAATGCTTTTTTTGTTTTATATAACTGGGAAGCATTCCAAACAAAACATTAAGAGCCCAATCCTTTAGCCCTTATTTACACTAGCAGTGCCAACTTCTCTTACTGATGTAAATGGTCACAAATAGTCCCACTAAAGGTAAAGTTTATTGGATTGGGCCCTAAATGAGAAAAGAGAGAAAAAAACCCCACCAAAGCTATGCATGTGAAGTCACATTAGGAAAGTCACTTAACAAGTGGCCTTGCCATGTCCTGGTGCAAGCAAAGAGCACAGCACGGCACTTGACGGCAACAGAGCTAAATGTTTTATTAGTAATAACCTAGAAGCAACACAGGTAGTCAGCACTGAGTCTGGGGGCAGTGAGGTGGAGAGAAGGTCCATGCTTTTTGAGGCTTTGGGATCTTTGAGTTTGCTGCTAAATAAAATGATTATAATCTTCAATAAATATCCCCTCATTGGGATATGAGGGAAGAAGCGATGAAGCTTCATTCTCAGCACTGTCAAAATCAGACAATGTCAGCCCTATGATCATTTCTATTGTGAATGTCTCCTCTTATCTGGTTCTTTATTTACCATTTTCAGTATGCCCATCTTCAGATATCAGTTCTGTAATTACCACTAGGACTGGTAGAAAGTTTTCCATCAAAAAAATTTTTGATGGAAAAATTGGGTTTCTGACCAAATGAATGTGTGCTTTCCCACCAGAACTGAACCCTCCCTTCCAAATCAGACACTTTTTGGCCCAGTATCTGCACTTGCTTGCTATAGCGCCTCTGCATTTGGCCTGTAGCCCAGTTTCTCTGAATAGTATCCACTTAACGTAATTAATGTTACTCTGTTTTTCCTGTTTCTTTTTTGTACCTTTTGGGGGTTTTCTTGTGCTCACTGTCTTTCTCAGTCTTAGCTGCTGCTTCTTCTCTTCTGCCCTGGCACCACAATGTATTTGGGGAATTAAAGAAAACTCCTTAGTGAAGAGGAATTTCACTAATTTCCCTGTTATTTCTTTACCTGTTTTCTCTCCTGTCTCTGAGGTTGGGGATACAGCCAATTCTGCACCAGATTGTGTGGTGTAGTGCAGGCAGCAACCAGGAGTAGATAGGCAAGTGTGGCTGTAACAGAAGTGCTTTATTTATAATAACCCAGAAGTAACATATATAATACAGTGACTTCTGTGTGTAGTGACACCTACAGTTTTAATTCTGTAAGTCGACATGGCCTGTGACCAAACCATTCTGATTATTTGTATCACATACCCAATGTTTTATTAGTGTTGTTTGAGTGTCCTAACTTGAGTGCATCCATATGCTAATGTAAACTAAAAACAACAGCTTGTAATGAGCATAGTACATAAAACAGGTGATTACACTGAGTTGTTGGGTTCTGAATGGCCAAATGACAGAAACAAGCAACAACACGAAAGGTCTATTATTTTCCCCTTTATTCCCCTCAATGTAAACTACTGAGAGTAGAGCAGTACTTCCTCCCATCCTCTAAGAAGAGACTTACAGGCCTGTTCTCTTCCTACAGACTCCCAGTTATTTAAGCGAGGTTTCTTGCGGGCATAAGCGTTTGTCACTGTTGGACAGTTTACAGGATTGGGGCCATTGTAAGTGAAATCCCATCCTTTCTTTCTTTCTTTCTTTCTTTCTTTCTTTCTTTCTTTCTTTCTTTCTTTCAGGATTTTAAAAAGTTTTACGTTTCTGCATTCAAAAAACAAAAACAAAATGTCTCACAGTTTGCATGGTTGTATGAATATTAGAGTGTACAGTGAATGGAAGGCAACGTGAAATTCTTTGGAAGCTGTGTTCTGTGGGATAACTAGAAATTAGCTGAATCACCTCAGATATATCCAAACCTCATTGTTATTTAGGCGAAATCCTCAAAAGTATTTAGCTGCCTAACATTATAGATTTCAGTGAGAGGGCGTTAGTGGTGAATAAATGAAAAATATACTGCAAGCAAATCTCTCAGTATTTTAAATGTAGCTACAGTATGTAGGTACTATGGTGTAACTATGTTTATTACCAAGGGTCAATGTGGCAGTTCGAACAACAGCTACCTCAAACCAAACCTCAAAAGAACCTCTTCTTGCAGAAAAAAATATTTGGTGAAGGGTCCCCATCCACCACCCATAATTTCTCCCCTGGATCAAGAAGCCCTGAAGATGATCTAAGGTCCAGTTCACTGTTGTCCTGCACCTTGTGTTTGTTATTAAACCAGTGTCAGTTGCTGAGAAACACTTCTATTCTGGTTTGGTAGCATTTTTAACCTACTTTGGCTAAGATCAAGTGTAGTATCTGTTATCAGTTTAATATCTTGAACTGATGTAATTGACTGCATGTGGTTCAGGGTAATGATAAACCCTAATAGCATAAGGATAAGCAGGTCAATTGATTAGTCTCCTCCATTGAAAGGACAATGGGACAGATAGACAACAAGGCCTGTTGGAAAGGTCTTTCGCATGGGATAGGAGGGAGTTTGGTTTGGTGAGGGCTCCCCAGCTCTTGGTAAATTTGGATGAACATTTTAACTTTTGGATGCCTATCAACATTAAGCCTCCAAAGCTTGAGGTTGGACCATCACTAATTATTAGCCATATTTTTAAAAATTAGATGGCCAAGGCATAAAGAAGCCCGAGCTATGCATGTCAGCTGAAAAAGGTTGATTCCTAGCCTGCGAGACTGCTGATGGTGATATGAATAATATATTTTAAAATGACAAACCATGGCATGTGTCTACATTTAATTTCGGCACATTCATATTTTATTTAATGCTCTTATCCGTAGGTAGAAAGAGCTTAGATATTTCACTTTAATTAAAACTCAATAGGAGCAACAAACCAACAAACAATGGAATTGTGTTATGCATTTTTCGGTGCCTGACTTGAAACAATGAAGACTCAGAGGTTCTGAGCACTCATAATTCCAGTTGAAATTAATAGGAACATCAGGTGCTTCACACCTTTCAAAAGCAGGCCTGAGGTGTCTCAGGTTGGGGACCCAGAAATTGAGGCACCCAAAATCACTTGCTGCTTGTGAAAATGTTGGCCTTAATCCCTGAATCCTGCCTCCTTCTGCGATGCTTTTTAGCAACCTAATACCTAGGCACAACTAGATTCCAAAGGAGCAGCAACATTTCTGTGAATATTTTCACATCAGAGCACTGCCAATGACTTCCAGTGGTGAAATTCTGATGTGATCTTCTCCTCCCCTGTTTGCCAGTTAGAGCTAAGACAGAGCTGTGCTGAGCTGCTACAACTATAGATAACTTCAAGCCACCTCCAGAGGCATAATGCCTGCCCGATCTCCCACAAAATGGTGCTCTCTCCAGATACAATCTGGCCCTTGACCAGCCTATCTATCTTAAGGCTTTGTACTGTCACCCATCGTCACAGTATCTATGTGCCTTCCATGTAAACTCAAAAGCAAATTGAAGTCCATAGTGGACATTGTGGAGCCTGCAGTTGCTCTGTGCCAGTTTCCTCTGCCAGTATCATCGCCAATGAGGTTAATCTGAGGCGTGATTATTGCTAGTTGAATAATACTTAACTATCTCTCAGAGTTTTGTGAGAATTAATTAGTTAGTATTTGTACAACACTCTGAAAAATATAAAGCATTATAGCCCAGATCCTCAAAGTGATTTAGGCATTGATTTCAATGGAAATTAGGGGCCTAAATACCTTGAGGATCTGGGCCTATGTACTAGTCACTGATGAGTGCTACAACCTTGCATATTGAAACGATCAATACCTTTGATTCATGCCAGTATTCATAGTATTATTAAATTAATAAATTACTTTAATATAGATTTAACTCTGTTACATGGTAATTTGTTCAAACTGGTCAGAGTGCACTTGGAACGAAGGCTAAGAGAACAACTTGGCCTTTTATATTACACCGTCATTATAACATGAACCTGCAAAACCACTGATATTCAGAAAGCCAAAGAGTGCATACTATCATAGTAGTATTTAAAAGAACTTCCTAAATAGCTCTTTTATGCTGGCTTCATCTCTTGCAGGCTCATATGAGAAAAAACTTTCAATGTAATTTATTATATGTCAGTGTTCTCTAGCTCCAAATGTATCCCCGCTTCAGTTCCTTGACTTCAGTATAACAGAGGATCCAGAAACAGCTGTTTTGCATGACAGATTACACTGTTACACCCAGTCTTATAATTAGGATGGAACGTAGATATGTTACATCCACATTTAGGAAAAGAGCGACAAAAGATTAATTGCTATCTATTAAAATTCTAAATTCATCATCACTTGACATTTTCTTCGTTTTATGACACAGTGGAAGAAGTCCAATGCATTTGTGAAATGAATCCAGTATGTGCTAATCAGCCATGCCGACCTCATTCAAACTTGAGGGCCCAAATGTATTATAAAGCATAATTACTTCAGAGCTAAAATCTTAAGCAAGGCTTTACGAGGGCCATGTCTATGAAATGCAAATTGAAATTGCCATGGTTCATGTATAAACAGGGAACCTAATCAAGGAAAACCCATATAAACAAGGACTTCTTCTTAAATAGCCCCAAAAACAAAACATAAAAGTGATATTAGAGTCCACATTTCATAAAGTATTTGAACACTGCTTCTATTTTTTTTTAATGAATTTTAAGGCCTGCAATGTTCTGAAGGTTTTCTATGTGTTTTAAGTTATGCATTTTTAATTTCTTTTATATTAGCTGGCAGATGTCACAATAGAATATCATTCGAATTTTCAGCCTAATTATGCATGCCATCACACTGTATCCGGGTAGAATATTATGAGTTCTGAGTACCAGTTTTTCATTTTTTATTAGGGCAATTAATCTATTTGCATATTAGTCCACTTGTATCATAAGATTTTTAATATCGGGATGCCAGTCATTTATGTTCAATAAGAGGGGAGGGAATATTGGTCTTTTTTCAGGATTGTGGTTTAACTTCTGTGAACACCATTTCAGAGACATTTAAGACAGCAGATTATTTCTCTTTTGAAGATAATTATAAAAGTTTTTATTGAAAAATTAACCTGATGAAGACAAAGTGGGGTCAAAGCTGACATAGGCAAATGATTCCTCACCATGAGAAACCCCATCTCTGATAAAATGCTCAGTTGAAACCAGAGCTTTTGTTCTGAGGTTGGGAATACTCATATTTGCTTACTACGTGCAATCAGGTTAAAGTGAAAGCAAACCTGCTTTGCCTTTCTCATCTATATGCATCACACGGAAACAAAAAACAAAAAAACCCAGACACTAGCACTTCATTACTGTTTTGTAATACCCATAGCGTAATTTATCCTGAAATGATTATAGTTTGATGATCAGCTAATTAGGAGAACACATAATTTTCATAGGCTATTTGTAAAGTATTATGTCTGAGAGATTTAATATAAGTTGATTCATAAACATTTGCTCAAAAGTAACACAAACAAAATATAAGAGAGAGAGTGGTACAAAAATGTTGTTTCATGACAATGGTAGTAACTGTATTTTGTAACAAATAGTCATCAGGCTGGGTATGGAAACAAACTGAAGTCACAGGAAATTTAAATGGGATGTTTGAATCTTCAAAAACACATGATCTATGTTTATGTGTAAATTAATATTTTCCTCAATAGCTTTCCCTCTACGTACATTCTTTGTTGTTTTTGTCAAATGTTAAGACTATTTCAGTGTTTTATATGCAGAAAGTTACAGAAACTAGCTAGACTATACCTGACAGGTGTTTGTCTAACCTGTTCTTTAAAACTTCCCATGATGGGGATTCCACAGCCTCCCTTAATAACCTATTCCAGTACTCAACTACAATCCTTATAGTTCATTTTTTCCCCTAATATCCTAACTTAAATCTCCCTTGCTGCAGATTAATGATATGTCTATACTTGGAGCCCGGGGTGTGATTCCCAGCTCATGTAGACGTACTTGTGCTGTCATTGAGCTACTGCGTCAGAAATAGTGGTGCAGCTGGGGTAACACTGGCAGCGCCAAATGGCGGCACAGATTAGTCGTGTTGAATACAAACCCACCTGAAGCCCCCGAGTAGGTACTCAGCATGGCTAGCACATACTGCCCCTTGCTGCTGCCCAGGCTACCCCAATTACACTACTATTTTTAGCATGCTAGCTCAATGAGTGCTAGTGTATGTATGTCTACATGAGCTGGGAATTGCATCCCCAGTGCCAAGTGTAGAAGTAGCCTAAACCAATTACTTTGTATCCTCTCTTCAGTGGAGGTGGAAAACAATTGATCACTGTCCTTTTTATAACAGTCCTGAACAAATTTAAAGACTGTCATCAGTTCCTCCTTTAATCATCTTTTCTGAAGACTAAACAACATGCTCAGTTTTTTTAACCTTTCCTCATTGGTCAGGTTTTCTAAACCTTTCATTATTTTTGTTGCTTTCCGCTGGACTCTCTCCAGTTTGTCCACGTCTTTCTTAAAGTGTGGCACCCAGAACTGGACTCTGTCCTCCAGGTGAGACCTCAGCAGTGCTGAGTTGAGTGGAACAATCATCTCCTGTGTCTTATATACACCACTCATGTTAATACACCCCAGAATGACAGTTGCCTTTCTAGCAACTGCATCACATTGTTGACTCATATTCATTGTGTGATCCACTATAATTCCAAGCTCCTTTTCAGCAGTACTACTAGTTAGCCCATTATTTCCCAATTTGTAGTTGTGCGTTTGATTTTCTTCCATCTTGTTGATTTCAGACTATTTCTCTAATTAATGAACTAAGTTGTTTTGAATTCTAATCCTTTCCTCCAAAGTGCTTGTAAGCCTTTCCAGCTTCGTGTTCTCCATAAATGTTATACATTTATGCATACTCTCCACTCCATTATCCAAGTCATTAATGAAAATGTTGAATCGTACTGGACCCAGGAGAGACCCCTCCAGGACCCCAATAGACACATCCTCCCATTTGGCAGAGAACCATTGATTGATAACTACTCTTTGAGTACAATTTTTCAACCTGTTATACACCCACCTTATAGTTATTTCATCTAGATCATACTTCCCTAGTTAGTTTATGAGAATGTCATGTAGGACTGTATTAAAAGCCTTACTAAAATCAAGATATATCACCTACTGCTTCCCACCCCACCCCTGCAATCCACTAGGCCGATAACCCTGTCAAAGAAGAAAATTAGGTTGGTTTGTCATGTTTTATTTTTGAGAAATCCATGTTGGGTATTACTTGTCACCAGACATGCCAAACCTGTGAAAAAAACACAGAAATTGGGCTTTTTTTGGCTTAATTAGCTTGTGAGTTGCTTGTTGGCTAGGTTTTTGACTTGTTGCTTGTTTGGCTTGTTGCTTGTTGCTTCTTTTTTTTTTTATTGGCTCCCGGCAAGCAGGCGCAAGTGGGGGAGAGAGTCAGGGGTACACAACAGGCCCACCACAGTCCCAGACTGCATGCCGGGGGGAATCCAGTCACATAGAGTGTTGGGGTTCTTAGGGATTGGTTTGTTTTGGTCTTGTTTTGAAATGGGATTAGCTTGATTTTTGGCTTATTGTGAAAGTCGGGGTGCTTATTTACCGCGTGAAAGTTGGCAACTGTACTTGTCACCATATTAGCCTCCTATCCTATTATACACATTTGAGTCCAGTAGTAGCTATGAAAAGGTCAACATTTGCCATCAATTGTCATATGGTGGATATTTAGGATTCAGCAGCTTGACCTCATGTTTTTTGTATACTTAGAACATAAATTAATTGTTACATCTCGCATACCACTTCGTGTTAACTAATGGCAAATATTCTCTGTTTATTAGCTATGTCTGTACAGACCTGTATATAAACTGGAAGCTCTTTGTGACGGGGGCTATCTTTAGTTCTTGTGTATTATACAGCCCTCAGTATGTTATTGGCACTAAACAAATAAACTAAATTGAAATAAAAATGTTTTATTATAAATAGAAATATGATCTCTGAGAATATAATATATAAAAGAGCATACGTATGTATTTTATACACAATGAATTCATTCTTGAATTTGTTTGGGGGGTGTGTGTGTGTGTGTGTGTGTGTGTGTGTGAACAAGGGATGTATCAGGAAGTGTAAATTTTGGTTTTGTAATACCAAGACAAGGTTTAGTTTGGACCTGGATCTGATTTTGTCCAGATCCACAAAGTTCAGCTGGGGACAGTTTGGATAAGCAATTATGCATACATCAGCTTTGAGGCTCTGGGGTCTCCAAACCAAAAGTACCAGCCTCCGGAGGTACCTAACACTAGTAACATGAGAAGCAATGCCAAACAAGAATGACTCCAGACTTTTCCTCCAGCTCCTCTTACAATTAATATCTAAAACATTTGGAATCAGTGGGATTACACAAGTTGTAATTGAGAGCAGAATTTGGTTCTCTATGTTTAAGTCCTTCATAGACATAATACACTGCCCTTTTTCATTATATTTTAAACACTTGACAAAACTAATTACCGTACATTGTTAGAAGAAGAAAAACATTTTTAAAATATTATTTTATATATGTCAGAACCAACCTTGGGATGCATCATTTTCCTCAATGCTAGGGAAAGGAACAGTCCAGGATAGGTTGCAACATCACAAGTTTCCCACTCAGCCAGAGGATCTGCAGCTGGCTAGGGCTGCTCAACAAGTACTATAGATGGCTTTTGTCCTCTAATGGGCTTGGCCAGGCCCGCCAGTGTAGGTACTGACTAACTGTATTCCTGGCAGCCCTCACTGGTAGGTATATGTATATTCTGTGTACGTATAGTAGACTGCAATGAAAAATCAGACTACAATTTTGCTTTGGCGGCCAGTAAAGAATAAAATGTAGGTTAAAACAAACTTGAAAAGCTCATTTTTTCATCTCTGCTCACTCCACCTTCCCTTTGCACCCCCTTTGTGTATTTTTATTTTACCCTGGGATTGTCAAAACGTATTTCAGTAAAGTGAGACAGGTTCATGGGGTCTAAGGATTTTATACCATTTGTCCGAGTTGAGCAGTAATTTTTGCATCAAAAACTGTTGATCAGCTAGCCACTGGTTGAAAATGGGTCAAATGCCCTTTACCTTAAATAGAAAAGTATCAGCATAAAATAACTGTAGCTGTAATACAGTGAGGACAAAAGTACCCTATTTTTTGTGGACTTATAAAAATCACAGATGGAAAAGATCTACTAGATAGAAAGCTCATTAAGTCTACTAGTATCTTTCTGTGGAATTCAGTGGGCCTTGGATCATCTATCTAATTCATCTCTCCGCTAGTGTAAAATTGTCCGTTATTTACATTTATTTGTGTTTTCAACAGTCTATTTTTATATGTGACAAGTGATGGGAATTTCCTCTTTTCCTTGGAGAAATAATTCCACAGACTAAGGCTATGTCTACACTGCACTTTTGTTGGTAAAACTTTTGTGAGTCAGGGGTGTGAAAATACACACCCCTGACTGACAAAAGCGGTACTGATGAAAAGTGCTAGTGTGGACAGTGCTTTGTTGGCAGGAGACGCTCTCCTGTCAACCAAGCTACCGCCCCTTGTTGGGGGTAGTTTTATTTTGTGGGCAGGAGAGCTCTAGACATAGACATAGCCTAACAGACCTCACCCTCAGGAAAAATATAATTACAGTCAGCCTATTTTTTCCTTTAATTTCATTTCATTGCTTCTTAATTATGAAAAATAATTGCTTCCCATTTCAGTATTAACACTCTTCTAATATTTGTAGACTGTTGTCATGTTCCCATTTAGTTTCTGCTTTGTTAAGCTATTGTAAATACATTTAGCTTTTTTGATCTTTCCTTGAAAGTCTATCACTCCAATTCCATTTTTCTGTTTCTCTTTAAATTCCCTCTGGTCTGTCTATATCAAGCTGCCCAGAACTGAACATAATAGTTTCTGTTTAATTGTACAAGGGCTATATAAGTCATGGTTAAAACCAGTGCAAAATTTATATTTGCTTTGTTTACTTTTAACCATATTTCAAGATTTCCTTAGATATTGCAAAACATAGTATATTCTTTGCAAATTAGACACTTGAAGCCAAATTCTGTCCCCATGGCTCACACAAGTAGTCACATTGACTTTTGAGACTCTTCATATGAGTAAATTAATCCCATTATTGCTTTAGACTTCTTTAATTCTATTGGGGGGAAGATCATTTAAGAACTTGTGTGTGCTTTTTCTTCATTTTAAATTTGATGCAAAGGGTGAATTGCAAATAATGTTCTCCTTTTTAGAATATGAGTTTTACAAACATAGAAACAGGAATATTCCTGTTCTTTTGAAATCTTCCTCTAAGATAATGAAAAAAGATGGAATGACTCAGAACTTGTCAGTTTTCGAGTGTTTCATTTTTCTCTCAAAGGGGAGTTGTTAAATTGCAAGGTCAAATACATGAACAGGAAACCTGCAACTTTCCAATTTGAGAGCTAAAAGTAGAAACAAAAAAATAAGCCCTAAACCTAAGCCCTAAAACTGGGGAGAAGAATCAGAACAAAAATGGTATTAATTGGTTGGAGCGTGTTTCTATGAGCTAAGAAAAATTTCACTCCAGAGCAGATGATTTATTTGTTTACTTTCTATATATAGATGTATGTATATTTGTGTGTGTGTGTGTGTGTGTATATAACTACTATTATTTTGGGAATAGATACACATTAATTGTGTTGTTAGTGTTGTGAATATGTTGCACGGTGCTGTGCTAGATATATGATGATGTACAAACATGAACATGTACACACCTGTTGCATCCTGCCTAATGTGTAGACTGTAAGCTGTAGGTATTGTCATTCTTCTTGTCTGTTTAGTACCTAACATAACGAGACCCTGATTGGGGTAATAATAAATAAGAATAATAAACAGCAAGACCCAAAAAAATGGAGGGAAAACAAGGGTAACCGTCGTAGGGACATATGGTTACAATCAGTAGCTACCATAACCATTATTACCATATCAGAAATGGCAAAACCAAGACTGAGAGGATAAGTGATTTGGTCAAGGCTGCCCAGAGGGTCATCATAAAAACTGGGATTAGAACTCAGAAGTTACTTGTTCCCAGCCATGTGCTTATTCCAGTACATCATGCCTGTCTGTGTGCTGAGCCGGCACATTCTTAATGTAAGGGGACTGTAGTTCCCTTACTAACATTCAGTGGGGGTGTTTTGGTTGGCTAGCTCCTAGTAGTAAAAGGGGAAGGGTCTATGGGAAATCAGGACCCTGAGACTGATAGTCCCCGGAAATAATGGGGAGAGGCCAATGCTCCAGGTCAGCCTGAATGACAGGGCGGGCAGGCTAATCAGGGGGTCAGGAGGCCAGGGAGGTCCCATCCTCTGTGTGAGCTGGACTTGCCTGGGTCAGACAGAGTGGGGCTAAGGAGAAAACAGGGCCCAAGCTAAGCTGGGGAGCAGAGCTGTGCCAGATCCAGAGGGACCAGAAGAGCAGCCCAGAGAGAGCAGACCCTGTCCTGGGAGCAGAGCTGCAGCCCCAAAGCCAGAGGCACAACCCAGAGAGAGCAGACTTGCCCTGGGAGCAGAGCTGTAGCAACCAGAGCCAGAGGGGCCAGAAAAGCAGCACAGGAAGCAGGTCAGTGCTGGGAGCAGAGTCACAGAAGCAGCCTGCAGAGCAGACCTGTCCTGGGAGCAGAGCTGTAGCAACCAGAGGCAGAGGGGCCAGAGAAGCAGCCCAGGGAGCTGGAGGCAGATCAGCAGCAGCAGTGCTGAGACAGAGTGGTGCAGCTGGGGCTGGAGCAGTCTGGAGCTGGGTGTGGTGAGCAGCTGGGGAAACTGAGGGGGATCCTGGGCAGCGGGCCCAGCACAGGGAGATGCCTCAGCCAAAAGGTTCTGCAGGCCAGGCTTGGATCGTAACCCCGACAGGGCGGGGGCGACACTGGGAAGAAGGGTCCTACCACTTAGAGCCTGAGAGCGTGTGGCCACCACCAGAGCAAGAGTCCAACCCACAGCATCCCTGCAGAACAGCCAGGGCCTGAGAAGAAGGCCTCGGACTTACAAGGAACAGACTGTGAACTGCCCTGACATTCAAGAGACACTACTTGTGATATTCCCTGCCACAGAGTGGGTTGATGTGTTTCCTTTAACCTTTCCCATTTTTTCTTATTCTTTTTAAAATTAATTGTTGATTAAATAACTTGCATTTGCTTTAACTTGTATGTAATGGTCAGTGGGTCAGAGACGTGCCCAGTGCAGAGAGAGTACCCCGGAGCGGGGACACCCTAGCCCCTGTCCTAGGTGACCACAGCAGGGTTGGGGGTTGTGCCCCCCAGGAATCCTGGGCCCAGCCTTGTTGGGGTTACGAGGACTCTGCCAGACAGGAGAGTGGAAGGGGAGTCCTCAAGGGCAGGGAGGCCACTGGGTAAAGGAAGTGGGAGTGAGGACTCAGATCCTTTCGCTAGCCCACTTCACTGGGGTAGTGCAGAACAATGGGAGTAGATCTCTTGACTTCAGTGGCACTGCTCCCTGTAGTGAGCGCTGTGCTTGGTAATAAATACATAAACATACATGAAATGCATTCCTTTGACCCTGAAAATGTATCCTGAATAGGTATATGAGGTATATAGTATGTAGGATCGTCAGCTGTAACTGGAGTTCTGCGGGAAATAATGAGGGACCTAGACAAATTAGAGGATTGGGCCAAAAGAAATCTGATGAGGTTCAACAAGGACAAGTGCAGAGTCCTGCACTTAGGACGGAAGAACCCCATGCACCGCTACAGACTATGGACCGAATGGCTTGGCAGCAGTTCTGCAGAAAAGGACCTAGGGGTTACAGTGGACGAGAAGCTGGATGTGAGTCAACAGTGTGCCCTTGTTGCCAAGAAGGCCAATGGCATTTTGGGATGTATACATAGGGGCATTGCCAGCAGATCGAGGGACGTGATCATTCCCCTCTATTCAACATTGGTGAGGCCTCATCTGGAGTACTGTGTCCAGTTTTGGGCCCCACATTACAAGAAGGATGTGGAAAAATTGGAAAACATCCAGCGGAGGGCAACAAAAATGATTAGGGGACTGGAACACATGAGTTATGAGGAGAGGCTGAGAGAACTGGGATTGTTTAGTCTGCGGAAGAGAAGAATGAGGGGGGATTTGATAGCTGCTTTCAACTACCTGAAAGGGGGTTCCAAAGAGGATGGATCTAGACTGTTCTCAGTGGTAGCTGATGACAGAACAAGAAGTAATGGTCTCAAGTTGCAGTGGGGGAGGTTTAGGTTAGATATTAGGAAAAACTTTTTCACTAGGAGGGTGGTGAAACACTGGAATGCGTTACCTGGGGAGGTGGTGGAATCTCCTTCCTCAGATATTTTTAAGGTCAGGTTTGACAAAGCCCTGGCTGGGATGATTTAGTTGGGGATTGGTCTTGCTTTGAGCAGGGGGTTGGACTAGATGACCTCCTGATTTCCCTTCCAACCGTGATATTCTATGATTCTATGATTGTGTGAGAGCCATGTTCAGCAGTAGACATTTAAGAGACTGAGCACTTATTAAATGAAACCTTCCTCTGAATGTGGTGAAAAGCTTTGTCCACGCAGGATAAAAGAAGACCTGGGTGAGCATGAGCCCCAGGAAACTGAAGGAGATATTAGATCCTCATATGGAAAAACTTAGATTAGTGCAGCAAATGATTATACTAGTATTTCTTTTTCACAAATATTTGAGTTCCCCCTCTCTGATTAAAATACAATGTCGTATGAAAGGAAATACATTAAATGGGCTTGGATTAGCTATTGGGAGAAACACATCAGGGACTTTAAACCTAGAAAAGGGAAGTTGTGGCTAAAGACCTAATTTAAGAAAATGTTAGAATTAAGGAATGTGTCGGTCCCATATTTTAAAAGTTACCAAACTTATCTTTGAAGATCAAAAAAAAAAAAAAAAAAAAAACAAGTGAATTTTAGCCCTGAGGAGTTTTCACACAGAATGCTCTGCTGCCACCCTCAGTAATTCTATCCTGGGACTAGATGGCAATTTTCAGCTGACTAGAAAAAAAATCCAACAGGATATGGAGGGTAGCCGTGGCCCTGCCTCCCCTCTCCATATCCTTTGAGGTCTTTTGTGACCAGCCTCTACAGGTGCTTTCAAGGAGTAGTCCCTGTGCTACTGTGAGTACAGGCACTACTAGCATACGACCCTTGCCTGGCGTGTGCAAGGAGAAGGGTCAGCTCCTTACACTCTCCTGCCCACTTCACACACACTCATGCACAGCTATAAGGTAATATCAAATGTGAACGGGTCTGGCCCCATGGTGAAACTGTAAACTTAGGGCTGAATCCTCAGCTGTGCTGGGTTCTGGCTTGATTCAACTGAAAGAAGGCAGTCAAAAGTGGGACAAAATAACCCACCTTTCCACTTCCTCTGATCTAAACCAGCTCCTGGCACAAATTAGAGCAGACTAATGGCTTCTCTAACCTCTTCCAGATTGTAATAGCCCTCTAGGGGCCCTTATACTAGTGAGGAGCTTGGAATACTTTTACTTCAGCCCTGCTGCTGGAATACCCCAACACACTCCCTTCATCAGTGGGGACTAGTGTAGAGTTGGCTATAGCAATGTTGAGCCTGTTGGGTGAATCCTAAGATGCCTGTTAGTTAGGCTAAAGATCCCTTTGCCCTGCCAAAGTAGGGCTAGGGATCTGACCTGTTGTGTGTGTGAAGGTTAAGGAGGAAGGTGGACACTGAAGGAGGGAATGAGAAAGAAAGTGATGTTGAGGGAGGGGAGCAGAGAATGTGGAAGAGAGGGGGGATTTGTAAGAAGGGGGAAAGAGAGTGTGGTGGAGGAGCAGGGGAGACTTGGAAGGAGGCAAGGAGAAAGTGTGAAGGGACAAGATTAGAAAGTAAATACTGCACACTAAAGCCCTAGATATTTATTTTTAAATCACTTGTATAGGAGGTAGTATGTGGACTGACTTTTAGGAGCCTTTTCTCTGCTTAATATCTGTATGTATCTCCCATAAAGTCAATGGGATTTATGTGAAGGGAAAAATGAGCTCCATGATATTTGGTGTATGTAGGGTCATGCAAAAGTGTTCAGATTAGCAAGATAATTAAGAAAATGCTATGCTAAGGGAGAAATTTTTTTGTTAGTGCACTTACATAAGGGCTGCTCTTTGCCACAAAAATATCAAATATTTCATTTCAGTATAATGCCCTCTGATCACAAGGGATGCTGACTCAGTGTGGTATTGCCATGGAAAAGTAATTTTAGTGCAATTGTTCAGATATTCACTGATGAGCTCAATATGATGTCATTACAATGGGGAAAATATTTCAGTGCCAGTGTAAGAATTATTTTCTTACTGCATCTTAGTGTCACCATAACAAAATGAAAATCTAGAAAGGTGACACTCAGATTAGCCAGACAAAAATGAAACAACCCCATTGCAAAACCATTGAGACAATAACATGAAAGTAAGGTGACAGAGTAACTGCACGAAGGAGATATTACAATTTTAAGTTGAAGCCAACTGATGTCTATGTATATTAAAATTACATTTAAAGATACTGTATTTTATTGAGCATTGCAATTCAGACACATGCACACACCAGGAAAACAAGGAAATTCTGATTTAGGGCTGACATATCATCCTTATTTGTTATTTGTGTCTAGTTATTCTAGCACACATTATTCTTGGACAGTCTAAGAAGTCTGTTATCTTAAATGCCATATAATATCTGCTGCAATAATTAATATTCATACTGTTCACTTATATTGACCTAGTCATACAAACTTTTCACAGAACTTTACACGTATTAATTCATTGTTTGCACTCCTGTGAGGTTGGTAAATATTCTTATCCCCAATATACAGATGGATAAACTGAAGCACAGGTCGATTATAGGATTTATACAAGACCACACAGCAAGGTAGTGGCACAGCTGGGAATAGGACACCTAAGTCCTAATTCCACATCCCTTATTCTAGCCAACAGGTCACTCTCACACTAGACAGTACGGTGTAAATCAACACCACACTAGACAGTATGGTGTAAATCAATTCTATGGTGTGGAAGTTTAACTCCAAAGTAATCCTAGGAGTAACTTTTATGCTGATGTGTAAATGTTAGTATTTTAAGAAGTCCCTTTGTCATTAATAGCAAGTAAAAAGTACCTCCCCATTTGGTCCTTGCATGTTCATTCATGTAATTTGTTCATTATTCTTCTGTCAGGCAGTAGTTTAAAGATGCTAACTATAAATAGGTGATCTGTAGGTACTGTGCCAGTAATTGTATTTTTTTTAATGTTCATTCTCTGATCAGATATTGAAATGTGTTTCAGTACAGTAGAATTATGAAAACTAATACTGGCATATTAACAACATACTTCAGCAGGGAAAAACATCCTGTCAACTAACTAGAAGATATGCTGTAAACAAAATGATTTTGTTAAACACCTTGATCTATTTTGTTTACTTAATAAATGCTGTCAGCTCTATGGAAGTCTTACACCAATAAAAAAAGAAACAGTTTGTCAAAGACCAACACTTCTGATGGAAAAAAAATAAGTTGGCAAACTCTTTAATTCCCTTGGTTGACGTCTTGAATTTTGGTAGGATGCTAAAACTGATCTGTGACAAGAATTAATGTTGTCGTCTGTGTGAAAGCATTTTTAGGGCAAAATAATCAGTATAAATACTGAAATCCAATGGGTTTTGTTAATGACATTTTTTCTTATAAATTGACATTCTTGGCAAACTCTGAATATTACATTACAGAGATGCACTAGCACTTCTAGAGTTAGGCTTGGCAGAATTCAATTTTTATTTTTTATAATTTTGATAAAATAACTGCTTACTTTCAAGCATTTTTTTCTATTTTTATTTAAATGTTCACAGTTGTGCAAAACTATGGATTTTATTTTGTTGATTTTTATCAATTTAAATTTTCACCGTTTTGGGAAATTATTGCAGGGAGGGTCAGGCAATAACTGTTTAATAACAGTAGTAGATGTAAATTTCAAAAAGTTAAAAGCTTTATATTGTTAGATATTAGGGGAAAGAGTAGTTAAGCTCTGGAATAGGCTTCCAAGAGATAATGTGGAAACACTGGAGGGGGTTTTTAAAAACAGGTTGAACAAACATCTGTCAGGGATGGTCTATGTTCGGTCCTGCCAAAGCACAGGGGGCTGGACTGGGTGATTTCTCGAGGTCCCTTCCAGCCCTACATTTCTATGATTCTATAACACACAAATTGTCAATCTCACATGTCAAAATATACAAAGTAAATATCCTTAACTCAAATTGTATATAAGTTCTCAAGCTGCATTTTTCTTACTTTGCCTATCCGTCCATTTCTATTACTGTCAATGGAAATATATTTTGTCGGTTCGTGTGAATGGTGAAATTGACATTTACAAACTTTTACCAATAAAAATCAAATCCTTCCATGCCTGTCTATAGTTAAGCTTCTGAAGCACTTTCTGGTTGAAGGATTTGCTCTTCTAAGTGCTCTAAAATACACATGCTTACTCAAACTGTCTTGAGAATTGCTGTGCTTCATGGCAGTGCTGGGTATTGCTAGTGACCCAGTTTTGGGGTTTGAACAAATATGTTTCTGAGAAACTGTCTCCCCCTATCCAAAGAAAGCCCAAGCATTTTAAAAAATCAACAGGGGTGGCAGAGTTGAAGGGATTAAAGATTAGGGGGGGTGGCCTGTCAGGGCCACATTCTCCACTCCCATGAGTGTGCCAGGATCTGAAGGACCCCTGCTTCTGATAGGGGGCCTGAGCTCCTCTCCCTGTGCCATAAATGTATTCTGGATTTTGGAGGACTCTACACCTCTGGGGAGATCTGAGTCCCTCGCCCTGTTCCCCCATAGGATCTGGGAGTCCCTGACCCTTTGACAGTCTAAGCTCCTTTCTCCGTCTCCACACCCCCATGTGAGCTCTTTGTGGGGAGCCGAGAACAGGCATGCTTGGAGCATGCACCAAGCACACACTGCTGAGAGTGGGGTGAGGAGCTGAGAACAGGCATGCCTGGTGCATACCAAAGGCTCACAGGCATTGATGGTGGGGAAGGGGGATGAAAATGCCCACTGGCATGAATGGAGCAGTTCACGTGTCTCAGAGCTGTTTTCTCGGGCTGTATTCATCCAGGGGTAAAAGTAAGCCGGTACAGTGTACTAGTAAAAAGTGGCCACCGGTACCGGCCCGTACTCAGCTGACATTAAAGTGCTGCCGCTTTTGCACCCCACATTGGTGGCCCTGCCAGCAGGGCCGCCAACGGGACGGGGGGAGGTGCAAAATGGGCACTGCCATAGCAAAGGACCCTGCTTTAACATCGTTGCCCCTTTTGCGCCCGTCCCCCCCCCATTGGTGGCCCTGCCAGGTCCCTACCGTCAGGACCACCAATGGTGGGAGAGGGGCAAAAGGAGCAGCTGCCCCGGGGCCGTGACTTAAAAGGAAGGGTAGCAGCAGCGGCCAGAGCCCCGGGCCCTTTCAATCACTGCTGGAGCTCTGGGCAGCACAGACCAGGCAGTACAGAAGGGCTGGCTGGGTGACACTGACCCCCAGCCCTGCCCCTTCTGCCCGAGGTCCTGCCCCTTCCAGAGGCCAGAGCCAGCCCCCGTACCAATAAGTGATTTATGTTACTTTCACCCCTGTATTCAAGGGTGGTCTCATTCAGCTGAAAACATCTGGTTTTAAAAACCAGATTTTCTTATTGTTACTAGGTTACAGACATATACCCACTATAAGGTGAAATAACCAGAGCAGATAGTGGAAAAGATATTTCCTCCCTTAAGTGACAAGATATGCACACAATTGTTATAATAAATCTCACAATCTCAATGATTTATTGGATATTCTTCTGCTTCTGGATGTCCAGACAGAAGCCAAAAGCGCTTTTTTCTATCTTCAGTTGGCAAAGCTCTTGTGACCTTTTCTCTTTGAGAGCTGTACAATAGCTATCCATGTGTTTGTTATCCCCAGATTGGATTACATAGGACTTCTCTTGAAATTCATTTGGAAACTCCAGCTAGTGCAAAATTTAGCTGCTTGATCACTCAGTAATGTTTCAAGCACGCAGCATATTACACTAGTGCTATATAGATTGTGTACACTGTTTTCCAGCATCTTTCCAGGTGCAATACAAGGTATTACTTTTGATCTGTAGTTTAGATCTTACGTGTCAGCAGACTTTCTTCATGCTCCATCCTTGCAGTTCAGATCATCTGGGTCAGTTTTCAGAAGTTGTTTGGAAGCTGGAGGCAGCTCATTTGCTTCCACCATTTGGTCCCTGAGGTTGTGGACATGCAGAATATACACCAGGGTCTAGAAGATTTCCTAAGGAGGCGGATCTGCATAGAGATTTTTAGGAGGGCAAGGGAATAATCTGAAACTGAGGGTGCAAAAACAGTGAGGCCTCTGTGGATGCGGCTGTAGGGAGAGCAAGCCCACCCTACCACAGGTGGCTCCTGGCTGTTGTAACCTAGTGCAGCATCTTTTAGGTTTGACTTCCCCGCCCTTCTGTCATGATGATGGGGCCAAATTTCAGCAAGTAGCATTGCAACCTGGCACAGGTTACAACATGTCAGGTGCTATAGGTCTACAGGTCCATGGGGCTGCTAAGTAGGAGCCGTATCCTCTGCACCACCAAGCTGTAATGGCTGATGAGGGAACAGCTGCTAATACCCCACCACCAGAAACTACACCTGCTGACTCAGCAGGGTCAGATGAATAACAGGAGCCTGCTGATTGGACACCACTGGGTATAAAGCTCCTTGTTGCTATCCCATCCCTTGTCTGAGCAACAAATTGCTGGGTCTGTTACTGCCTAGACCAAGTCACTGTGTCCTGGCTTGGTTCCTGCTTCCTTGCCCTGATCCCTTGCTGACTCTGGCTTTGACCCTTGGTGTGACCAAGACCCTGAGTTTGTTCCTGGCTCCAACCACTAGGTCAGACAGCCCATATTACAGGCTCTGACATTTTATTTGGGGGGTCTCTCAAATGGCGAGACCAGGGAAAACTGTCCTTCCCCCTGCTGGGTGGCCCTGTAAGGAGGTATTTGAGTAGGGTGACCAGATGTCCCAATTTTATAGGGACAATCCTGATTTTGGGGTCTTTTTGTTATATAGGCTTCTATTACCCCCCACCCTCTGTCCCGATTTTTCACATTTGCTGTCTGGTCACCCTATATTTGAGGGGGGGGTCTGAAGGGTTTTTGGAGAGTAGCTGAGGTAATGGAATGTCTTTCTTGTAAACTGACCTTCATTTGAATTAGGGTTAAATTCATACCAGGGGAGAGGACAGCACAAGTTTCTCATTTCTGTACCACATAAGTCCTATCCTAGGACCCCTTGTGTGGGCCCTTGCATCGGGGCAAATTTCATTGCTGATTAATGTATGGACATTATTCCATTAATGAGGGTGTACATATAAGGAATAACTCCTCTGAAGTCAACGGAGTTGCACCATTGTAAAGAGGGGAATCTGGATCCCTGTGTCTTTTATAGTTTTTGCACATACAACAGGCGAGAATAGCCGCCACATTTTTATAAACTTGAACATAAATACAAATGAAGCACATTTGCAGTAGCTGCCATTTAATATGTTCACATCTTGTGCAAATTATGATAATCCAAAGTAGGGAGATATAATATGGTAGGTTTTAGTAGGGCACGTTTGGTATATTTATATATAATATATATACCCATATAAAGTGACTATTTTTTCTCCTTCATTTAACATGGAAATTAATTTTGACTATTGGTTTATACGAATTTGCCTCATGATCATAGCCCAGGTTAAGTTCTATACTCAGCATCTTTGCCAAGGTTGTGACAGGAATAGTTCCTTGTAAATCTGATTATCATAATAAAAACCTATTGCTTTATGCTGGGGGGAAAATGGGGGAAGGAAAAATCCATTTTACCTGCAGACCTGCTTTAGTGCTTGGCATCTTTATGATACATAGGCACCGTTCATGCTCTCTTATGAGAACTGAATTAGATGACCTAGAAGTGCAAAGCAAATGTTTTAGCTCTACTAGTCCTTGAGAAGTGGAGAGATAGAGAACATGCTGCAACGCTCGTTAGTGAAACAACTCAGAAATTGAACTACACAAATTTTCAAAGCCGCATCTCACCTTTGTCATTTACAGAAGCAACTTATATATGTGGCCCTCGAAGCTTGTGTACAACCACCTCCTTATTTAATGAAAACAACTACATCTCCTGTATTCACAAGCTGAGAAGCATATGAAAAAGACAAAATCTTGTAAAATACTGAATACCTTCTGCTAGGTAGGTGCTAGTGTCTTCAACTCCCACTGATGTTGAGGCTGCTCAGCACTTCACAGGATGGTGCTCAGTACTTTACAGGATGAGATCAATTTGCAGTGACCCTGCTGGTATGATATATTGAAAAGCCAGTTGTCTGACCCTGAAATCTCAAAAGAGCAACATCGCAGCTGAAAGAAATCTTCCCTCTAGAAAAGTTGCCGTTATCCATGCTTACTCATTGACTTTTAGAGGGCATTGGCTTATGTGTTCTAGCAGGACATGTGTTAAAACATCAGAAGCTGGCCTACACTAGCTCTCCCACTCTCAGGATATAATATTGCTACCATCAGTGGAGGCGTAACAGTGGGGGATTTTCAGCAGTTTTGCTGTAGATAGAGTCAAAGTAATAGAGAGCATAAAGCTGCTACATGGGGCTGGCATGAAAGGCAAAAGATTACTTCCATTTTTCTTTTTGTTTGTTCATGAATAAATACTACATAAGATGTGAATAATTATATATTAATAACAAATAGGCTAAGTGCTGTCCCAGCACTTAACATATTTATAAAGGATGCTTTGCCTGTGTGACTGGGGAAATAATAAGTCGTCTCACTTACTGATTAGCCAGTTCCATAAACTACTTATAGCCAGTTTTTGGTACAACAGTAACTTCCAAAGAGCAAGTGAGAGGATGGGATGATATGAGTGAATATAGCAAGAGAACTCTTATGAAATATACAAAAGAGGTGACAGACATTAAGAGCGCAATCCAATGGCTGTGATGATAGCTTTAATTAAATGTGTTAAAGCTGGTGGAAGAAGGTTATGTAAAGTAGAGTCTTTATGTGTATGTATGTAAAGAGTGAGATGAATAAGTAAAGAATAATTTCTTTATGTGAAATTGAGAAGTCATAAAATATTGTAGTATATTTGAAG
The DNA here is from genome assembly GCF_965140235.1 of Caretta caretta. Taxonomy (NCBI): domain Eukaryota; kingdom Metazoa; phylum Chordata; order Testudines; family Cheloniidae; genus Caretta; species Caretta caretta. The sequence continues at coordinate 69,258,197 of NC_134213.1, forward strand.
TGACACTTTTAATGATATCTTGCATAGACGGTTATTTCTGCTTTGATTTCACTGGACAATTTGGATGCTATTGCTAGCTATTTAGTAATTTACTACTACACTAGAACTCCTGATTGTATTTTAATACAGACTATTATGAGATTTTCAAATATTCTAGAGGAATGGCTATTCAGTGGAGGATATTTGTACTGTTATTTGTACTATTATAAGTATTATTTTATAGACAAAAATAAAATACATAAGTACTAAATCTCCTAGATGAAGAATAAAGATGTGAATTGGATTACAACACAATGAGGTTTCATTAAGATGTAGTGGACTATCCTCTCTTGTGTCTGAATTTATTCTAATCTCATTGATGGTGAGTTCATTATTTGAAATCCGTCAGGACACCGTCGTTCAGTTAACTACTTTATCATATGCAGAATAACAAAAAAGAAAACTGTGTCAGAGAATTTAACAGTGCTGGTGATAGAATAGGCTAGCTAGGTCCTTCATTCTCAAAAGCTTCCAAGGTAGCCGTAATCCTTTAATCTTCTATGTGAATCTCAAGGCTCTCTCTTTTAATGCTGTGCTACATTTTCTCCTGCCTTTTTCTTACTTTTCTGAATCTCTTTGCTAAATCTACTCTTTGTTTATTAGGTGGTAGAGATGTCCCTTCAACCTTACTACTGACAGCCAAGGCTTTGGTAAAGTATTTTTTTATATGCAAAGAAGTGGATTTCCCAGGGTATGCAAGGTTTCATTACTAATGATGAGAAAAAGATTCTGAACCCTATTTTGGTTGAATGACAAGACAGATCAGTACAAGAAAACAGGATGTTACAGAAAAGGGGCCATGGTGGTGGAATGGAAATATATGTTGCCTGAATACATGCCTTTTATCTCTAGGAGCTGTTTTTTATTTAAGCATTTGAAAAAAATATTGTAATCTAATGACATTCAATGAAATGAATTCATTAGCCCCTGGCAAATTATGCTTTTTTTATTTATATTTTATTCTTTGTCCTCATCTCCCACCATAGAGTGGCAGATAGCAATGCCCTTTGGGAAAATGATCAAGCAACTCTGTGTTGCTGTATTTGACCAAGGAGAAGTTGGTGAATCTTTATCATGTTTCACAAGCTATGCAATTTCTAGCCCTGTGCCAGTGAGATTGAGGGCTATGGCATCATAAATTATCCCAATAATGACGGTGTACAGGCAATAAAAAGGCAAGTCTTATGTCACCTTGGCAACATCACATTTTGGGAATCCAACTTAAACTGTGAATAACAATAATATCATAATCTGTACTTCGGGTTTGATTCTGCATGGCATTGTGCCAACATTTTCACCTGTGCAGGATGAGTGTACAAACACTATCCAAATCAGAATGGTATATCTCAGAAACATTAGCAAGGATTGTCGAGAATTTCCTGAGAACAGGAGAGGTCCCAGAGGACTAAAGAAGGGCAAATATAGTACCTGTCTTTAAAAAAGGGAGGAGGAGGACTTGGAGAATTATAGACCAGTCAGCCTAACTTCAGTTCCTGGAAAGAAACAAGAACAAATTATCAATCAATTTGTAAACACTTGGAGGACAATAATGTGATCAGTAATAGCCAGCCTGGATTTGTCAAGAACAACTCTTCCCAAACTAATGTAATTTCCTTCTTTGCAGGTTTACTAGTTTAGTGGACGGGGAAAGCAAAAGACGTGATATAACTTAATTTTAGTAAGACTTTTGACACAGTCCCATGTGACAGTTTCAGAAGCAAACTAATGAATATGGTCTAAGTGAAGTTACTGTAAGGTGGATGCACAACTGGTTGAAAAACCATACTCAGAGTTATTATTAATGGTTCACTCTCAAACTGGGAGGACTTATGTAGTGGGATCCCGCAGGGGTCTGTCCTGGGTCCAATACTAGTCAACATTTTCATTAATGACTAGATCGGGAGTAGGCAACCTATGGCACGCATGCCAAAGGCGGCATTTTCGAGCTGCGAGCTGATTTTCATTGGCACTCACATTGGCACTCACCGGTCTGGGGGGCTCTGCATTTTAATTTAATTTTAAATGAAGCTTCTTAAACATTTTGAAACCCTTATTTACTTTACATACAACAATAGTTTAGTTATATGTCATAGACTTATAGATAGAGACCTTCTAAAAACGTTAAAATGTATTGTTGGCACGCAACCCTTAAATTAGAGTGAATAAATGAAGACTCGGCACACCACTTCTGAAAGGTTGCCGACCTCTGGACTAGATATTGAAGTAGAGACTCTGCTTATAAAGTTTGCAGATGACACCAAAATGGGAGGGATTAAAAGCACTTTGGAGAACAAAATTAGAATTCAAAGTGACTTTGATAAATTGGAAGATTGATCTGAAATCAACAAGATGAAATTCAAAGAGGACGAGTGCAAAGAACCACACTTAGGAAAGAAAAATCAAATGCACAAATACAAAATGGGGAATATCTGGCTAGGCAGTAGTACTTCAGAAAAGGATCTGGGGGTTATAGTGGATCACATATTGAGTATAAGCCAATTGTGATGCAGTTGTAAAAAAGGCAGATATCATTCTGGGGTGTATTAACAGGAGTGCCATATATAAGACACAGCAGATAATTGTTCTGCTCTACATGGCACTGGTGAGGAGTAATTGTGTCCAGTGTTGTGGGCCACACATTGAGAAAGAGGTGCAGGTTTTGTTGCAAGATTTCCAGTGGTTCTGCATCCAGTCACTCTGGAAATGCTACTAGAGGCTTTTTGCACTATTTCATTCCTTCCAGTTCTGTTCCTGGCCAGAGTCGGGAAGTGAACAGACACATGAAACTGGGAGCACTGGGAAGAGTTAACTAATTTTTTTTAATCTACAAAAATGTATTGTTGTTTTTGACTGAAGGTGGCTCCAGAGCAGTGCTCAAGATCCAAACCCTGGATTCAAGACAGGATTTCTTGCATGTACCTCTCTTTATAATGTACCCAATCCAAACAGGCTGAAAACTTTCATATTTCAAATCCCCTACTTTGGACATACTCAGAGATTTTACCTTCGACCATTTTAGAGATACAGGACCAGGTCCCTGGGTCTAGCTGAGCTGTACGCAGTGCAGGAACCAGTGGGGGAGGAGAAAAATGACTGTGAGGCCTCTTCTTTCCTTCCCTGATCCGGGGTAGCCTGGTTCCTTCCCTCTGCACACACACACACACACACACACTCAGAATTTGGAGCAGAATTTGGAGTTATGCTGGCAGGAATGGTCTCCTAGTGACTGCTATGCTGAGTAGGAATTGCTGGAGTACAATGCAGTTTAGAGCCCTCTTCCAACACACCTCCTCCATGGTTGCTCTGAAGGGAAGGGCAAATGGCATAAAGGCACCTGAGGGACATAGCCAGGGACCAGAATTTGTCCCAGAAAGTCCAGATCTAGACCCAGACTTTGGACCATTTGCTAGTTTTAAACAAAAATAATAACAGTATTAGCACTACGAGCTTCAGAATGTTAATTAGAGAAATACCCATCTGGTAGCTGGCTAAAGGCATTCAACTCATCTGTTAATGCTACTTTAGTCCAGTGTCTCTGGGGAGCTGTCAGTTGGACTTAGTTGCAAAAGCTTCCAAACTAAGGGGTCAAAGTCTTATGAACAGTGAATATTTATTTATGCACTGAAGTGCTGAGATTTAAAAAAAAAAGTTTCTTTACTTGGGGTCAAATTCTTGTAGTTGGTGCACAGAGGTGCCCTTCCCCCATCCCTGTCCCTTCACCTTCCTCACCCCAGTTTACCTCATCCTGAAAATCTGAGTCCAACAGCTCGAGTGAGAGCAAATCTGTCTATGCCTATTCTAGCTCCATCAAGAAAATATGTCAAGGTGGCTTTGCAGGCCTGCCGTGATGGAAGCATTTGGGTCAGGTCTAGGAACTAAGGGTCATAGTCTAAATATTTATGTACATATGCCCCCTGATTTAGCATTGGCCCCTTGAACAGAATCTATGGGTGACTTATCCTCATGGCTGCTTAGAGCCAGAATACAGGCACTTGTCTATCATCTGGGGTTGTGTTTGTGCCCTCTGGGATTGTGTTTATGCCATTTTCCCCTGCAGTGGCCAGAATGTGGTCCTTGGGATGAATGAATACTAGAAAACAGTCAAGAGATGAAGCTTTAATGATTCCAAAAATAAAAATGACCTGAAAACAGGGTTGGGCAAATTAAGAAATGTTCAACTCTTTAAGGAATTCTAATTTCCAAATTATACTAATTAAACTTAAATCTACATTTGACATTAGGCAATTATAAAACATCATTAATAGGATTTTGGTTGTCTTGTTTGTTTTTCAAATAAATCTTCCTCCAACCCTGCTCAACATTATCCTTTTGGCTTTCAAAAACAGCAAGTTCTGCTATGAGATAATTTCTATAATTTTCCTTTGAACATTATTTGAATGCTTTCCAGTCATTGAGGGAGAGAAATCATCAAATATCCTAGTGATTTTTTAATGTTGTATCCTTGCTTGTTATAATGCTAATTAACTGCCTGGTGAAAACAACAGACAAGCAATATGGGGCAAATTCCACTTAGCCCCAAACTATTTGTCTTATCTTGAAACTGGCTCCAGAATCCAAGGCTTTAAAGTGCCACAGCAATAAGAGTCATCAGTAGAAAGCTAAAATTAGATCATAAACTATCTTAGCACCATGTAATGCAGAGGAAAATGATAGTGGGAATATGTAATATAACCGACTGTGAGTTGTACAGATTAAGACTCTTAGCTTAACTAAAAAAGTTTCAAAAGCTAAAAGGGTTTCACCATAGATTCATTACAAGATGGCCACAAAGTACATCAAATGTACATTACTGAATTAATATCTATTTCAGAGCAAGCTTTTAACAAAGTAATTTTATTTGAAGAATTTTATACAACTTTTTTATTTGCAGATATTTGAAAAATTGTCATTTGTATGTGGAAGTTATAGCATCAAGAGTTGTCATTTTCTGATGTCTCTGAAAGTCTGAATACCAGTTCATGAGTGTTCCAAGTCTGAGATTTTCTTATTCCTAGATTGACCCTCCCCTATTTTCTACATTAATGGTTATTCTAAAATTAAAAATCTTACTTGTTAATATAGCCACACATGTTTAGAAAGGTTAGTAGACATCTTTATGAAAGTTGAAATATTCTGACTAATTGAAAAGACAGGGAGGAAGGATGGTCTTGTAGTTAAAGCACTCAGTTTAATTCCTGTGTGACCGTGGGCAGATCACTTAATCTCTCTGTTCCTCAATTGCTCATCTGTAAAATGGGGATGATAATAACCCTTCCTTTCCTGACATGGATGCTGTCAGGATACATCTAGGAACAGTTACACTTCTCAGGGCCCATACAAGCATTTAGGTTGAAGCCAGATCATTTACCCAGCCATAAATGACAGGTTTCAGAGTAACAGCCGTGTTAGTCTGTATTCGCAAAAAGAAAAGGAGTACTTGTAGTATGCATCCGATGAAGTGAGCTGTAGCTCACGAAAGCTTATGCTCAAATAAATTGGTTAGTCTCTAAGGTGCCACAAGTACTCCTTTTCTTCCAGCCATAAATGTAACTCTACTTTGTCCTGGACTAAAGTCTTGTCCTATGAAGTATCAGATGTTACAGTGATGGGGACCATAGAAATCCCAAGATATATGAATGCATCAAAATGATCATTGACTGACTGTTTTAATCTGATTTCATAAAAATATGCAAAGTAAAACTAAGCATTTTGAAAATGTCATCTAGTATTGCACAGAGGTTTTGTCTGTGATTGTCTGTCTGTGTTTCACATTCCCTCATTATCCCACTTTTCAAATGCCATGATACAATCTAGCCACATTTTTAAATTGTTCTGAACATTTACCAGCTCAAGCACATCATCATCTTGCCTGCTCTTTGCCATGTTAATTGATTCTAATGAAAAAAAAAAGAGATATGTTACATGCAAAGAAAAAAATATTCACCCCCAAGTTGCCACGTAGAATTTTGTAAGGCTGCATGATGGGGTATATGAACCCCACACTGGGTTGGAAAGGGTTAAGGCACAGTACTGGGCCCAGGGAGCCCTACCCTTCCAGCCCTGCAGAACAAGGTCCAGCTAGAGACAGGTTTGAAAAGGGAGCAACCCAGCTCAGAGGAGGGATACTGAGGAGGAGGACAGACCTATCCCAAAGGCTCCTGACCAAGGGACTGGAGAAGCCTCTCTGAGGGAATAGGACTATATGCTGAGCCCAGGTGGGGCTGACAGTTTGATTTTTTTTTCTTTTACCTTCTCTGGGATCAGCAACTGAGGAAAGAGAGTAGTGGTAGGCAGAGGACCAAGGAGGGTAACTCAGAGGGCCCTCTCAAAGGCCAAAAAATTGCTGACCCTCTTAGGGCCTGGACCAGTGAAGTGGGCGGACCTGGCCTCCCCTACCACTGCTCCCACTATTGCATGGGCACTAACCACTAGGCCCCCCAGTCCACCGTGGACCCTATTACAGGCTGACATAATAAATGTCTAAATATCCATTTTTAAAAAAAAATGAAAAGGAGATAAAACACAGGCTCTTTGGTTAATTTCAACTGTGAGGTCATTAGTCTAATTCAGATTTCCTACAGTTTTTAGCCTATTAGTAGACTATGCTTCATCTATCACTGTTTACTTCCTTGGACTGGCCTGTTTGTGCTGAATTAGAAAAGAACCTCAGCTTCCAAGCTTCCTCAGCTTCCATTTACAGCACTAATATTTTTTGTTTGTCCATCATTTATTTCACCATGGCAAGTATTAAAGATTTAAGATGAAGGTGGGGAAAGAGCAAGACTTCAGGGGTTTGGTTGGTTGGTTGGTTGGTTTTTTTTTTAAGATGTTCATGTACAAAGCTAGAAATAGGGTAAGAGCAAATCCTGTTAGAGGACAATTCGTTTTTATGTGTGCATTTGTTAAGAGAGTTTGAGTGATGACCAAAAGTTAAGAAGTTTTCATACAATTTGTTTTTAATACTTCAGGTCAGCTAGCTAGAAAAATGGCTCTCTTACTTTAGCTATGCCAACATAACCCTATAATATAGACACAACCTACAGTGCCAGAAGGGTTGTTGTTTTTTTAAGGATAACCTAGCTGCATCTACACTCAGGGTTAGGATGGCGTAGTTACAACACACAGGTGGTGTGGATTTTTCACACATCTAAGCACCGTAACACTACTGACCTACATTTTAGTTTGACCCAAGCCTCAGTCAAGTCCTGCAAATAATAAAATTAGTATAAATTATTTGGCTTACTCCTGATTTACTTTACATTGCTATAAATGAGGAGTGAATCTGCCTCCCTTCACCAATCTCTGTTTTTAAGAAAGAGTATTCTGTTTTGCAGCTCAGGGCCTATCTCTGATCTTACTACAATGGTATTACAGAAATGTCAATCCATTTGGCCTGATTCATCTTTCAAATTGACCTAAATGCAAGTAAATCCACTGAAGTCAATGATGTTACTATTTTTTTTTAACCCTGAGGTAAGATCATAATCAGGTCCCAGTCTGTTATTCCTTCTTCTGTCTCCTGGATGCTTTCAAACAATTGGGCATGATTTACCATTATTTTGTATCTTGTGTAGTCACTTACACGTGTGTGAAGTGGTTGTAAAAACTTACAACAAATTGCCAATTTTCCAAGTGGAAAATGTCCTTTTGTAGAAAATTCAAGACTTATATAGGAAATTTTTAACTTGTACAAATATGATTTTCTTTTCAACAGCAGCAAGAATTGTTTTGCATAGCCTTGTAATCTGGGACCAAAATATCCTCTGGATGAAAAACCTACAGGATGGGTCTGGGAAGGAGGGAAACAATTCAAGTTCCCCCTCAGTGAGTTTCCAACAGATTATGCTTCACTGTTTTATACCCCATACTGCCTGTTTGACCCTCTGTGGTCCTCCCTCTCTTCAAATAGGGTTTTCTCTGCTGACTGCTGCCATGGAGGTCCATAACTGGGAGTTATATGGCGCAGAGGAATTGGATGCAATAATTCAGCCTGAGCTGAAGAGGATTTTCTCTGAAGTGGATTTCTCACTAATTTTGGTGGGGTTTAAAACATACAGGACATCACAGGGATGCTCTAGCTATAGGCACCTCTCTCTTCCCCCTCCCCGCCCTGCCCTCCTGGTCATGAAAGAGAGGCATCTGGGCTAAACCTGAGTAGTACTGTGCTGCAGTGCATCAGGTTGCAATGCCACTTGCTCAAATTTGACCTGGCTGCCAAGGCCGGATTAACTCTCCTGTGGGCCTGGGGCTATTAGATTTTGTGGGGCCCCTGTATACAAGTCTTTTTTCCTGGGAGGGAGTTTGGTGCAAGAGGGGGCTGAGGTAGGGGATTGGGGTACAGGAGGAGGTGTGGGGTCTGGGAAGGAGTTGTGGGGTCTGGGAGGAGGTGTGGGGTCTGGGAGGGAGGGGTGCAAGAGTGGGATTCTGATCTGGGACAGGGGGTTGGGTGTGGAAGGGGGTGCGAAATGTAGGCTCCAGCCGGGAGGCGCTTACTACAGGCAGCTCCCAGCTGCCGGTGCAACAGGGCTCAAGCTGCCTGCCTGCCTGCTATAGCCCCACGCCTCTCCAGGAAGCGGCTGGCTGCTAGCACGTCTCTGCGGCCCCTGGGGGGAGAGGGGCAGTGGGTCTCCATGCACTGCCTGCACCCACAACTGCCACCGCCGCAGTTCCCATTGGCCAGTTCCGGGCCAACAGGAGCTGTGGGGATGGTGCCGGGGGCGGGGGCAGCACACAGAGCCGCCTTCCCCACCCCGCCAGGGGCCGCAGAGATGTGCCAGCAGCCAGCCCCTTCCGGGAATAGTGTGGGGCCGCGGAATGCAGGCAGCCTGCCTGAGCACCCCTTTTAGCAACCCAGAGATCGCTGCCTGTGATTTATTTTTGCGGGGCCCCGCTTGAGCCAGGGCCCTGAGCTGCAGTCCCTAAAGCCCCTGCCTTAATCTGGCCTGGCTGGCTGCCCCTCTGTCCTCTCCATTATTTACAAAGTTTAAGTATTTGAGGACTGAAATACCAAACATCATAGCTCAGATCCATTTTTAGAGCTGTGTTGGGTAGATTACACATCATCTGCTCACGGTGTAACTAGCTAACATTATAAACCCCCACGAACGGACTACCACAAAGTTCAGCCAGAAAATTTTAGAGAAAAAAATATTAGAGCTGGTCAAAAACAAATAAAAATCAACAACTTTGTGAAAAATTTGAATTTTGAAACACTTTTAAAAAATGTTTGAGATTTTTAATTTTGATGCTTTAATTTTATAAATCTCATGTTTTGGGGTTTTTTTTTTCTTCTTTCTCAAACCCTCCTCCCCCTTTTCCCTTTTTGCCACTGAGTGTAATATCATAAGTGGTGTCCAGGATGGTTTTTATTTTATTTTATTTTATTTTTTGACCACTCTTCAATTTTCCAAAAGTTTGAAGTTTTAAAAAGTTATGAAGGCGGGGAAAGGAAAAATTTTTTAAAAAATGGCAAATTGAAATATCTCCCCACAAAATTCAAGGCTAGACACCATTCATTTTGTTCCAATGGCAAAAAACAAAGGTAGGGGAGAAGGAAGAGTGGAAAAAACAAAAGTTGAAATTTCAAACTATTTTGTTTTGATGAAAAACTGAAAAATTAAAAAAAAATCAAAACAAAGCTTTTCAAAAACTTCTCAGTTTAAAAATTCTCATTTTTATGTTTTATATATGTTTGTGTGTGTTTATGCATATATTAAAGGATTCATGAAAAATTCAGCTAGCTCTAAGAGAGACCTACACTGATATTTTGGCATCTTAATTGTCACAATTGTTCTTATTTGTATGTTCACTATTTATCATGACCCTAATAAGTACCTTCACATTGACAATTTCCAAGAGTCAGCTTACCAGAAGAACCACCTTAAACTCATGCGATGAAAGGCATTTGTGGAAAAATTCTGCCATTTGTCCTCCTGAAGTCAATATGAGTAAGGAGGATGACAGGATTTGGACTATGTTTGCCATGGTTGAGTACTCTAGCAGACAGGTGACTACCACTCCAATGGATATTTGACATGCAAAAAGCAAGGGTGACCTCCACCTAAGTGTGGAAACCATACAAGTTCCTTTTTACCCCATAAGCCTCAAGAAAGTCCAGCAAGAGGGGTGACTGAAGGAGAGATTTACCTTCAGGGGAAGAGCTTCCATGGAAGAAAGCTCCACAGAAGTCCAAAAAGATCAAAGACTAGTTGATGGGTTTGGTGCTGAGACAGGCGAGAGTCCTTTATATTCGTACTTATGCAGATGTGATGGCTGGGAACAGAGGGAGCACAGAAGGGCAGCAACTAATAATTCAGCTCATAAGTTCCAATACTAGTCACATAAGTATTTAGCTTCATCCCTATAGCCTGCCTAGGCTGGAGAAGTCAGTTGTTTCTCATTCGCCCGGTTTAGATTTCACCCCACAAAGCCTAGTTACAGCCTTTGTGCAGAAAAAGATAAATTTCACTCCAAATGAATGGTAATGGTGTTTTGTGTTCCCTGGACTATGGCGTATTTTACAACCAAGCTAATATAAATAGTACTGGGCTGTAAGCCTGTTATATACCTGTCTATCTATCTGAGAGGTCATTTACATTGTCCATAAGACTTTAGGCCTGAGTATGATTTAATTTACACCAGATTTAGAGTAGTGAAACACCACTGATAATAATGGAGTTACTCCTGATTTACGCTAGTGTAAATGAGAACAGAATCAAGCCCATACTTTTCACTCACAGCCAGTTGTTTAATGTATCGTTTAAAGGGGATAATTATTTCTACTTAACAAAGTTATCAGGTCATGGATTCTTGTTTACACCGCTAACTGCAGCAATTGGGCTCAGATCCTAACCATTCTTTGTCCTCTAAAGAGAGAGAGAGACAACTGGTGGCAGTCTTTTAAACAATGAAAATCTCCTTTATCTGTCATTGTAGATGGGGTTGAAGGAAAATTCAGCTTTATTAAACATTATGACAAAGTCTTTATATTCCTCAGAAGGTTTAAAAAGTGCCCATGGAATTCCTTTATATGTTTCAAAATGTATTCATCTTAAACTAGAAATAAAAGATTTGAGCATTAACTTTCAGACAATTTCTCCACAGAAAAATTAAGTATGCAATTTCAATTAATATGATGTTGTCTGTGTTAATGAAACTTCATTAACAAATGATGCGGATATAATATACATCATATATTTTCCCTGAAAGAGAGAAGTGTAATAGCTATCTGTTAACTGATAGTTTAAACTGACTCCGGAAAGCATTCAGCTTCACAGTTCCATTGATATCTTCTTTCTCTCTCAGTTCTGCCAGCATTTTCATTCTAGCAATGGACATTTAAGTGGAGAAATGCAACTCCCAGCATGAAAGGATTATCTTTCTAATCTTCCTTAAAGCTTCCCCCAGATATCCTATCAGTACTAGCTATTGGTAGGAGACAAGTTAAATAAACCTAATATAAATCCTGGGTTTTGGAGCTATGACTTAGGGTTGTGCTACTGCATCACAGTCACATGTAAGGATGTTTGTCTATTATTATTTTTGTCTCTGATTAATTATTTTCTTCTAAGTCTAACCTCCAATTGCAATAAATATTTCTTTTCAGTAAGTGTGAAAAGAAACCAAAGACAAACTCTTGTATTGTTTCAACTTAAAGATGGGACATTTCACTTTAGTAAACCTTTCTCTATAACACGTGGCTGTCTCATTGATAATGGAGGGGAAAAGGTCACTTCCTAGCTCCCATAAGTTTCCCTAGAGATGTCTTGCCATGTGCATTTTCTTACAGGAGGTTCACACTGTTTTAAAATCCAGTTAGACTTGCATCTTGCTAACATCTCTGTCAAGATTGGCAACTGAATCTTACTAAATAACACACTTCTTCTGTCATAGCCATTCACTAAAGGTTCCCTCCAATTGAGTATGAATCTTTTTTCCACTTTCTGACACCAAGGTGTTTTGGAGAATGGAATAGAAAGAGAGAGCCTGGAACACAGACCTGCTGCAAGGCCTGAGGCCTGAACCAAAGTCATAAAGCAAATGCCTGCTTGCAAGTTCACTGTCCAGTTCATGAACTTGGCAAAAACATGTCTGGCATTGCTAAAACACTGGCACTCTTTAAAAAGTACTTGGCACGAAGTAAGCATTCACGTAAACACATTTCAGGAGGCTAGTACGAGGACACCCCAACATAAAGTTATGGTATAAACACACTCCCTGAAGATGGTACAGGGATACACTGGCCCGTCATAAGATAACAGGATAATGGATGGGGATGTTTTGTTCGAACCAACAGTGTAGGGTCTAGGGTAGGATGGTAACTAACCATGTAGACAGGATGGTAACTAACCACGTCAGAAGGGCAGTACGTAACTTTTTGGTATCAATGTATAAAAGAGAAATAAATCATAGGAGGGGCATCTCTGGCCTAGAGAACAGCAGAAAGTCCTGCTGCTGACTGAGCTGGTCCATTGTCATGGACATACATGCATTAGTGTACCTCTAGCACATATAGGGCACTAGTACCGTGCTTTGTTGGAAATAAACCTGGCGGAGGGTCTTCGCTACCGAACTGCTTCTGTGGTCCTTCTGGGTAATACTGTCGAGGTTTGCTGGGCTAGCTCTCTGTGCAGAGCTGGGACAGCACACGGAGAGAACACACGCATGCACGCCAACTGACAACAATGTCTGTGTCACTGCTGGTTTGCTAGACAAAACAAAGAGTGAACATGAAAGCCTTTAAAGGAGTAGTTCAGATAAAATATCCTTTATCTGTGATAACAGAGGTGACCTGTTAGGTAACAAAGGATAGACTTATTCTAAAAGCCAAGAGTTATCCTTTGAGAGTATCCCATAGCTATGGTACACATGATGGTCCTTCTTTTTGTGTAGGAGTTACATGCGTGCTTTTACATATTGGGCCAGATATGTGTCACCTTATGTAAGCAAAGGTCACCATGATCAGGCGAAAGATAAGTGGGAAGAGGGGAGTTCCATCAGGGGAGGGCAGCTTTAAATTACACCACAGGAATGTCACCAGCAAAGCCCACAGCACGAATATGCTGAATCAGTCCACACCGCACCTGTCTAGCCACATCCCCTCCCCTGCCAATACTGCCTGCTTTTAGGACTCTGTTGGATACCCCTTGGTTTCCCTTAGCAAAGGGAATTTTCCACCATCAAGGCCCAGCTTCTGCCACCATTGAACTGGACTGATTCAACTGCTGAATCACCATGTTGGGTTTGTTGGGTATGAGAACTCCTGGCCCTGCTCAGTAAAATATAAGCCTATCAGGCAGCTGTTCGATGTTGGACTGAGTATGGATCACAGGATTTGGTTCTTCTTCACCAAATCTCTCCACACTGGCAACCAGGAAAAAACAGTTCTAGCAGCATATTAGGGTGAGGGAGACATATAAGTTGGGACATTATATTCACAGAAAGTCACTCCATTAAAATCCACTATTAAATTATGCCTAACAGCATCTTGCATAGCTTCTAGTATCCTCTAATCCACTATGTTGTTTTGTAGGGTGTGGGTTCGAGAGGGTTTAGATAGGATAGTTTAGGTAAAATTGGTGAGCCAGATCCCTCGTACCACTAAGGTTTCTTTGCACTGCTGGAGTGTTATGAAGTGACTTTAAAGCTGCTTTTAAGGGGAAATTAGCATGGGGGGGGGGGTGATTCTGGATTGGTGTAAAGCTAGCACAGCTGGCTTTAAAACAGCCCTTCCTGGCCCACTGGACGCATGTCAGGACTAGTTCAATGCAGAGGAGAGACATTTGGGGGCGGGAAGAGGTGGCAGAGCTGAAGTGCAATGTTTTCTGCTGATCCTCCACTGGCAGAAGGTTTCATAAAGGATTTTTTATTTGGCATAAATTGTAGCAGCTCTGCGCCTGCTCTGGAATTTACTCGTGATTGAGACATCCTCATACCGACTCAGGATTAGGGAAAGGGAAAAGGTGTCTTAGAGCCATCTTCACCTCCCTCTTTCAATGAGTCAAGCATGAGTTTGGCATATCTGAGGATTATGCTCCGTATCTTTCATCTGCAGATTCAGGTCTCCAAAATGAAATCCCACCAGATCTGAGAAGGATAGGTTCACTTTCACAGCAGGATGAAGAAAAAAATTGGCATGACACAGTGGTTTAACTATTATCTATTATTTTCATGTCTACATCTTAATTGTCTGAATTTAAATAATTTTACCTTCTCTTGTTGAGAGACAGCTAGACAGGGACCATAACATACAGTTTACTCACGCATTTTTTATTCTTGCAGCTATGTTCTGCGAGCCCTTACAATTCCAGGCTAGTAGGAGCAGATTGCACACTGTTGCACTGGAATGCTTGATGTCAAATTTGCCTCTGTGAATGATCTGGCATGACATTGTAATGCAACTTGTTTGTTCATGTTCTTAATATTATTATTACTTTTAGAACAGGAGGATTGAACTGAATGGGGCTATGGTTGTGCAAATTTTGCTCTCCTGACGTATTAGCCTGTGATGTTGTGGTTAATATTGCTCCTTTGTCACTTCTCCGTGAGAGCTATTCAATTGCCGGAATAGTGCTTCTGGAAATAATCATGTGTTTTTTTTTTTATTTTGTTATACCTGTGCTCTTTTGTGAGTGACTCACTCAGCCCCTGCACTTCCATTGTAGAAAGTTTTAATGGACATGCCAAACACAATAAGTCTAGTTTAATGACTAACTGCTTTCAAAATCATAAAGTGTGTTTAATAATAGCCAAAATTTTGGTTTAGAGCTTGCCACCCCTCCCATCCCCCAAAAAAGCATGTGAACCCCTGTAAATGTATAACTTTTTGCTAGTTTTTAGGGCTGGATTGTGACTCAAACTATGCACATGTGCAAGGCAGTAAGAACCTCCTACCAAGTGTGCGTCTTGGGGCGCAGGATTTTTATTTGATTGCTTTCTCCCTCTGTTGAAGAGGTGAGTGGGGAGGGATGGGAATAGGCAGGGGAATGACCAGAGCCTTAGCTCTACCTCCCTCTCTATTCAGTGGCCAAAGTAACTATGCCAACACCAAAGGGCAGTAATTTACTGTTACCCCTTGCTCAGGGTTGCTTAGTAAAATGTTAGCCCTCTATATCAGAAATGGCTAACCTAGGTTTCTTTCATGATCAAGGGATTTATTATGTGCTTCTTTTCTCAACTCAACTAATTTTTGTGGCCACAGGATCCTCCTAATTTTTCTTTGATTCTTGTTTACACTTTATTTACATAAACATTTCCCCACAAGGTATCATTCACAAGAGATTCCTTGATAGCTGCAGGCAGAAGGATGCAGGTGTACGGGTCTGGGGCCTGAAGCTGGTGTGGGGCACAGGACAGTCACACAAATGGCCTTGTGCCTCCAGTGTGTCACCGGAGAATTCCTGGTCTTGGGCAAACTCCCTGCCTGCTCGTTATCCACATCAGAATGAGCTAAGGGAAACTGCCCCGCCTTGAGAATTTTCATGGGCAGGGGCGATCTGACCCTTAATATCAACTCTGGGAAAAACCTCTTGTGTCATCTAGTCCAACCCCTTGAATCAGGGTAGGATAGTCATGAAGATTGGTGATCTAGCTTTGCCTTCAGTAATTTTAATGACAGAAAGTCTGTGATCCCTTTTGTGATCCCTTTTGACATATTACTTCACTGATCTCACATTTTGCACTATTTAGTCTACATTTTTCCCCTCTGTAATTTTAAACCATTACTACAACTTCTACCTGCATTCACTACACTGCTGACAATCCTCCCACACCAGCCACAGTCTTTCTGTTAATTCTTCATAAGTACTCAGATGTTGTTATTGTGTCATCTTTTCTCTAGGCAGGGCAAATTCAAAAATTTTTAAGTTCTCTTAATACAGTAGCTATTTTCTAAATCTTGTGAACATTTTTTGCTGCCCTAGTTTAGATCCTTTCAAATCTATCAAAATTCTTTTTATAGAATGGAAGCATAAACTACTCACAGTGCTGCCGATGTGACCTCGCCAGTGCTGTGTAAAGCATATTGCCATTTTTATTCTGTATGTCATACTCTTCTCTATATAGCCACAAGGATAGGGAACACTGAGAGACCCTGAAAAAATGATTTTTACATCAATGATGGGAAAATCTCTCAATACTTTGGAAATCACTGATAGATGCTCCCCTTCAGTACACATCCATACATCCAGAGGAACAGATATCTATCTACTGGTATATTTATTTTTTGAAGGAGAATTTCTTTTAGGAGAAAAGTTAAAATATAACCAAACTTTAAAAAAATACAGCTAAAAATGTATAAATAATAAATAAAACTCATATTGTCTTTGTAGCTGCCATCAAACACTCCAGACTATTTTACTGTGCTGATTATCAGCCCTTCCTGGGTGTACTAGAAACACTGAGCTTCACTTGCTGCTCTGCAATGCACCCAACTTGTGTCAATATCTAGCACAATACACTGTAAGCCATGTCCTATTACTTGATTAATGCATCACATTCTAAAACACAGTATCTACTGAATAGGGGTGAAATAACATGAAAGCAAGTTTCTGTTCATAAGAACCCGTTAAGCACCTCTAGTGATGTAAATTCTATGTGAAAGAAACACAGTATGTTATGTTTAAAATTTCTTTTAAATTGAAGAGGAAGAGGGCATAGCTTATGTATACCTCTTATGTGCATTTGCTTATATTTCAATTTGCAAATAATTTTGCATACCATGTGCACCCAAGGTTATTTGAAACAAGTGTCTGATACTCCATCACTTTTCCTTCTAAGCACATTGTGACTAAGTGAGGAAAAATGGATATTCATTTTAAAATATAAAACTTTCATTAAAAGCCTAAGTAGTGGAATGTTTTTTGTAGAATATTATTCAATGTTGCCACCTTGAGGCCAAAGTAGGGAAGGCTGGCTGGGTAAGAGCAGCAGCAAATGATTTCTGCATAATTAGACTTTAAAACTACTATAGAGTGTTTTGTTCTGAGTATTCAAATGGGGGAAAGTATGTTTTATGTTTCAGACAGTAAATAAATTGTGAAAATTTGGGTATTTTCTTTGGGCTGAAAGAAAGAAAAGGCAGTAGTGATGAAATCTTTACAATAGTAATACATTCCATCCATTTTAAAATATTTTTTAATAAATACATATAAAAAATGAGAATCGCACACAACACTTTTTGCTAGTGGCTGTTTCCAGTTTCTATTTACTTGTCATTCTTTAATGAAAGGACACTAAATAACCCAAAACATCTTAACCAGTCAAAGGAGGAGGGAGGTGAAATTTCCTATGGATAGTTTGTTTGAAGTTGGGAGGGGAGTGAAATCAGAGCTTGTAATGGGGAACTGACTTCAGTCTTAATTGTGGAGGGACAATATGTGTTTCCGTAATATTTCAGGAAAAGAAAGGGAAATTATTCAAAGCATCATTGCCAGCCACAGCAAGAATGCTTATTATATGTTGTTGGGTCATTTTAAAAATTACTAAAATAAGATGCGATAGATGAAAGTGTCCCTTTTAAATGGTCATTTCCTTTAAATGTTCCTTTAGCAACAACTGCATTGTCCCCCAAGAAGATTTAGAAAGATGTTGTTATCTCTGTTGCTTGTCTTCTGGTTCTAGATAATGACATTGGTCTATGACAGTGAGGTATTGATTAGCACTAATGCTCTGAACCCTTTTCCAGAGGTTCCATCTTCTATAAACCTAACCCTTTGGAAATAGAGCATTCTATCAATGCTACCTTCCAACAGGAGAGAAAATGTCATGTTCAATAACACCAATGGCAAACACTCTCTTTGGATTGTGGCATAATGCTTCAGTTCTGCCTAAACTTTTGCACTAACGTATTGGCATATTACTCCCCACAGGTGGCTCCATTTCAGTGGGTGGGTGAAGTGATTCTTTTTTTCGGCTTTCACCAACAGCAATTGCTAAACACTGCAAAAAACAAAAAACAAACCTGCAACAGCAAGTCTCAGAGCCCAGGGCTACAGTCTCGGGCTTGCAGGGCTTGCACTAGAGGGATAAAAGTAGCAGCATAAATGTTCCCGCGTGGGCTGGATCTCAGGCTCTGAGACCCCACCCCAAGCCCAAACATCTACACAGCTTTTTTTAGTTCTGTAGCACAACCACAAGTCTGTAGACTCAGGCTCTAAGACTTGCTGCTACGGATTTATTTTTTTTTATGATGTAGACATATCCCTAGTGCCTCAGTTTTCCCATCTCTAAAATGGCATTGCCGCACTGAGCCCTCTTGATTAATCCAGAACCACATAAATTGAGCGAGGTTATAGATAAATAGTTGATCCCTCTTTGTTGCATAGGTCCACTGCCTTCCGCAGAACCTGGACGGAGGTGAGATATTGTCTGGGTTAAAAATTGGGAAGGATTAAGGGAAAGTGGGGCCTTTGGCAGAAGTATTGTCTTATTTACTTTTTATATGTTTCTTTATTTCCAGACAACGAAAACACTGTAGTAATGGAGTTTTCAGGCATGGAGAGAGATAGTTTAGTAGTCTAAACATCAGACTTGAAATATTTAATCCCCCAGGATCCTGTAGGTTCAAGGCTAGCAAAGGATACCAAGTTAGATTTGTTGAGTTTAGTGCAGTTTACCATGTGGATTTTTCTGAGTAGACCTAAAAACGGAAGCTTCTTCTGTGACTTTCAGAGGATATTGAAGAGCCACGATCTCTTTTGTAAGGCTTTGGCTTAGGGGCACTGTAACAAATTTCCCATCCCCCAATGTGGTGCAAAAACAGGTATTCCAATTGGCTGCTGCCCTCCATTTTCAAGGCTGCTGCAGTTCAGCTTGGTTGCATCTAGGTATTTATAATGTACTCATTGCAGAGGTATCTGAGCCCTATATAATCTTTAAAGTTCAATAGGATGAAAGGTCTATGTAAATGTAAATTATCATCACTGTATACTCTGCATAATTGGGGCACACTGAACAGGGATGTCTGCTTTACTGGGGTATCTCCCTGGAAACCGATGACAGTGAATAGCAAAGGCTGCTAGTTAATCAAGACAGTATTGGCATAAGTTCTACTTAATGGGGATCCATTTAGCTAGTGCCAAACAAAGTGGTAAATATTCAGGAAGCCTTGGTCAAGCGTCACAGTGTTCCAGTGGCATTGGTAAGGATGGCAACATTCATCAGGCATAATACCAAATAACTTCGGATCACAGAATTTACAAATTCTACAGACAATTGTTATTCTCCCTCCAGATTGTTTGAATTTGTTCATCATGGGCAACCATTGATTCAAACAGGATCATGGTATATGTAATGGACTAGCAAATGTGTCTGTATCACTATAGCGGGATACAGTATCAGACCTGTCCAATTATGTGCAAGTAATTCTAATAACTACAACTTGTATGGTTCCACATTTCCATGGACATCACACCTCTGCATAACTTTTGGGTGCACGTCTCACTATACCTCCATAGTGTCCTGCATTTGCTTCTTCCCTCCCTACCAGAAGCTTGCGTTCACATCTCCAGCTGTGCATGGGCCTCCCTTGGGCTAGCTCAGTATGGCTCCTTGTGCTGTGGGGCTGCCAAGCAATACATGGCACTGCAGTCTGAGGAAGAATGACTTCAACCCATTTTTAATGTTGAGTCGCACTGTGGCCTAATGGACCAAGCACATAATTGGAAGCCAGGAACTCTTGAATTCTACTTCTGGCTCTGACTCTGTGTGCGGCTTGAAGAAGTCACTTAGCTATAGTCTGTTACTATAAGCATATGCCTTTTTTTATAAACACATTGAATTCCTACCACCTGACAAATCACATATACTTGCCATAGAAAAGAAAAACTATTCAATTTCCTATCTGTAAGGATAATCATATCAATATCACATTGCATATCATTTCAATCCAAGTAACAGAGTACTGAAATAAAATTTCCCAAGATATTCCTTTAAGCATTTTTATATAGCATTTTTTAAAAATTATTGTGGCAGAGCCTAACAGCCATATTCTCCTACTAGATAGAAAGCCTAGAAATATTGAATAATTTCTGCTTAGGAACATGTGCAAGCCTAGAAATATTGAATAATTTCTGCTTAGGAACATGTGCAAGTCTTAGTGAAACCAGTAGCCAATCACAACAGCTGCTTGAGTGTCCTTTTCAATATTAGTATTCTTTTCAATACTAGAAATACTCCTTTCCATATGAGAACCATTGCATGTTTTTACAAATCCAGTGTAATGCATCCTCTGATTTACAGAAGC
This sequence comes from Caretta caretta, assembly GCF_965140235.1. Taxonomy (NCBI): domain Eukaryota; kingdom Metazoa; phylum Chordata; order Testudines; family Cheloniidae; genus Caretta; species Caretta caretta. Next base: position 69,278,478 of record NC_134213.1, read on the forward strand.
TGTGTCATTAGTGCTGCGAAATATACATTGTGAAATTAAAATCACTCAAAATTTAGTCTGCTTTTGAGTTCACAAAGCTTCCATAAAAGTTCAGTGCTTCCTGATTTTTATGTTTATTTTCACACCAGCCAACAATTGGTGGCCTGGGGTATACTTATTCTTTTAATTATCTGAATGTCACCCTTCAATCCCATCTTAATGGCTATTGAGAAAACCTTGAAAAAAGGAGCCCAAAGTATAGCCTAAAGATAAAAAAAACAGAAGTCAAACAGAAGGAACCCCAAATGTATTACTCCTTCCAAAAAAACTCATGATTTTAAGTCTATGTCGTGATTCATGATGATTTTTGAAGAGATGATGTGGCAATACTGAACAGTTTTCTTCTATGGCATTTTTTCAGGATCCCAGATTGGTTGAATCTACCCCATAGATTCAGGAAGGCCCAATAAAGCCATTTTGACTTGTTTCTCTAGCCTGTGTAGGAGCTAGGGAGGAGTTTTATCTCCAAGGGAGTAGGCCTCTTGTCTCTTAAAGACACTGGATGGGAGGGTAAGGCTGCTTGGTCCTCCCCATAAGAAGACACCACCAGGAAAAAGAAATTAAGGTTTATCAGGGGAGGTTTGTGATAGTCTATACCAGCAAAAGTGCAAGGATTGTATATGGTATATGCAAAATTGACCTTAATTAGCCAAGATCCTTGCATATTTGCTATGTTAAACCCTTTATGTTAAACCCTGACTAATTAATCCTTGCATGCTTTGCATCATCTCTTCATAATCATTGAGAGTCTCTTTCTATTTGTTTTTCTCCACAGTTTGTATTGACACTCTCTAGCAAGATGGCTTCCATTGCCTGTACATATTGTAACTTTCACAGTTAGTTGCAAGACCAGGCCTGGAGGTCTATCTGACCTTGTATCTGTGTATCACAGACAGACAACACGTATTAAGATGCACCATTATTGTTTTCCTTCTGTCTGGCCTTGTATCATAGATAAATACCCTTCCATATTGTTTACACTTAGTATAACACCACAAACCACATTTCTTATCCAAAGCAAAACCTTAGACATTTTGTTCCCTGTCCATCACCACCATCTATATTTGTAGCCTTTTCTCTACTCCTCTCCTCTGTTACAAAAATAATGTGTATGTGTCTGTCTGTGATGTTTATGTATGTAAGTAAAATGTTTTTCCTCCCCAGTACTCTCCCTTATAACTAAAGAAATCATTCAAACATAGTCACTGAACCATTCACGTTTCTTTTCTGAATGTCACAATCATGGACTCTTGTATGAAAGTGGCTTTTGCATTTTCACAAAATTCATTGGGGAAAATAATCATTGTCTAAACTTTCTTCAGAAAAGTAAGATTTCAGAGCCATGAAATAATCCAGTTGGGAATGGAAAAGAGTTTTACAGGATTTTTTTTTTAAAGTATTCATTATATTTGCTGAGCTCTAGATAGTATTATTAACTTAAGAAATCTATAGTCTACTGTGGTACATCCAAGGAAGGATTAGTTCTTTTTTTAATACCTTCTTGTGTTGAAAACCAATGAGCATGTTTCCCCTTAAAATAATCTCAGTGAGCTAAATTCTATTTGCAGTTGCAACAGAATAAAACCAGAGTTATTCCATTGAAACCAACAGAGTTATTCTGGATTTGTACAGATGCAAGAGAGAACAGAGTATGGCCCTATGAATGTAGTTGTTCCTAGTCTGTTAGAACATTAACAACAAATAATTTTGTTCTGGATCATTAGACAACAGACTACTGGTGGTAGCAATCAATTTTTGTGGAATTCTTAATTTATTGTATTCCACAGCGTAAGGGCATCAAACTAGTGATTAGTTTCATTCTCTGTAAGCCCTTTGAAGATAAAGGATGAAATAAAATGAATACTGAGTCTGACTGTGAGCATGGATCAAGATTCTTTTTTTATCTCAGTCATTAAATGCAGTACTATGAAAGGGATTCCTATTATTATTATTATTTTATTATTTTATTTATTATTATTTTGTTATAGAAAAGAGTAGCCAGGTTAAAAAAAAGAGGAAGAAAAAATAAGGGATACATTAAAATGATGCATAGGAAAAATATATGTGAAAATTTCAATTTGCCCTATTTTGCTAAAAAACTCCTCCCTTCTGACACTCCCTGCCCCCACATCCTGCCAAATCCCCAAACTGTGTTAAAGTAATATTAAGGCTGTTACTTAAAAACCCAGTAGCAAAGTTCTTCTGTTTAGCATCAGAGTGAATTTCCAGGATGATTCTAATCAGTCTAGGGACTGGAAAGAGCTGAGCTGAGTATATATATATCTATATCTATGTATGTAGCTATATAATATCTAGACTAAATGGTGAAACAAAAACAGAGAAAGAAAGAAAATCATTTGTGGCACTCCTAGACGTGACAGAATAGTTTTCTTTGAAGTGATTCTGTTCTGTTGTGAAAATACATATTTGGACCATTTAAAAACTTTTTATTATTTACTCAGTAGACTGTAACAGCTTTGAAGCTTACGGCTGTGGTTATTCATAGACCAGCTCTGTATTTTCAGCCTATCATGTAAATACGTGTTTGAACAATTCGAAAAGGGAATATTTTACTCAACAAACCATAGTGGCTCCTTTGGAGCCTGTTATGTTGTATTATATTTTGTAGTATGGAGCAATTCTACCGTTAATACAGATATACTGATCTCTGTGGTATGTTCTTTCTGTATGCTCTCAGCAATGCCTCCCTCCTAACAGTGAGGAATCTGAGCAGAAATTAATGCTGCTCCAAGCTGCATTACATTGTACTCCTCTCCTGTCTGTTCCATAAGAAATGATGAAGAGGTCAATGGGACTAAGAAATTATTGTTGTTGGCCGGAGTCATGAATTCTGTTGAAAGGAATTGTGATTGTGCCTGATTGTGCCAAATTCATCCCCCCAACCCCAGTCCTGTGGCAGTCCCTGCATGCATCCTTGGGGCTCTGTGTCTTGGGGCATGTAGGCACATGCTGTCCATGGCACTATCCTATATCAAACCCACAATGACTTATTTTGTCATGTAAGTTAATACTGACACCGTCAGCAGCATTGTCTTAGATTGACTCCCACCAACACCCCTGCTAAAGTGTCTTTATTTCCAGATGGGTTCAAGAGAGAGGGAGTTAGTGCAGAGGTACTGGAATTCCATTTGAATGGCCAAAATCGATGGGATTTTCTCATCAGACTATGGGGCAGGTTGGGAGGGTGGTTCTCTGAGAGGTAAGCAACCATGATATGGTGAAAGCTTTGCCTCAAGACTGCAGTTTTTCACCTGACTTTGGCATTCCCGTGGGATGGCATAAGGTTTTCAGGACACATTTTTTGGTGGCCTCAGAATGCGGCCACCAACTCTTGCTGGTCCCCGCTCACACAATGTTTTCTAAAATACTTAATTAGTTTTAGGAAAACCAAATATATATGCACATATACAAGTCAAAATCACTGTAATTTATTTATTGCTAGCTAGTAAGTCTGTTGTGAAAAGTGATATTAACAAAGATACAAGTATCACTTTCCACAGCAGATTTACTCAGCCCTGGCAAGCCTGGGGACAAATTAAGTCCTGGATGGAGGGTCAGGGGAAGTAGCAGGGAGCTAGAGCCTGAAGGCCTGCAAGAGGATGGGGCCCAGGGACGGAGTCCAAAGCTGTGTGGCCAGAGCTTGGGGTCTGCCACCGTGCAGCCAGAGCTCAGGGCTGGAGCCTGAAACCCTGTGGCCAGAGCCTGCTGCCCCGCCAGCCCAGGCCAAGGTGGTGCATCCAGGAGCAACAGGGAGGGAGAAGGGGTACTACTTTGCCCACCCCCAATCGGACACCCCAAATCGGAAGGCTGTGGCCATAAGAAAAGACCCTGGCGGCCGCATGCGAGAAATGCTGTAGGCCTGCATCGTTTGAGCTTATATCTCTCTATTATGACCATTTATGCCAATTGTGATTACCCTGGGAATATTTGTGATCTGTGAAAACACCTGTTCAGTTAAGAACTTGTGGAAGACCACTAGCTTAGTTCACACATGTTACGGGTATTAATGGAAATACTCTATATTTTCATCTTTGTTCCTTCCTTTGTGTAGTAATCTATTTTTATTGTTGTTTTATTCAGTGCTGCTGGCATTGCTGCAGCATCACCCGCAGAAAGATGGGATTTTGGATGTGCAAATGTTACTCCCCTAATTAAAATCACAAGCACTTGATTATCCTGCTGATCCCTAGAACTGCAAATATGTAAACAAAGTTTACATGCTCGGAAATGGAAATTGAGCCCTAAGTCATGTTTTGTGATAGGCTTTTGTTAGCTCTTAGTCAACTGTTGATTTGAAGCACTGTACCAAATTAAATTCCTTATTTCTGGATTTGAAGACATGAACCTCCAGAAGTTCACTTCTTCTTGGTTTTCATTTTACATTTGCCCTCTTCAGTTGCTGTCCCTATTTCTTATTTGATGTTCTTACAAAGGAAAAAAGTCATTATGAAAGTCTGGCTTACATGACAGGGTGGTACAACCAAGGAAAGAGACCACTATACAGAAAAAGAAATACTTGATATTGCCATTTCTGAGATGAATTATTATATATGTATTTATGTTGTTATTATTATTATTTTATTATATTACTTTATTAGTTGTCTATTCTAATCCTAAGGATAATGCTACTCCATTGCCTTCAGTGATGTTACTCAACTTTCATCAGTGTAACTAAGAACACAATTTGGTTCTAAGTGTTTGATATGTGTTCAGAATTGTAATTCAGGCTGATCCTCTCTAATAAAGATTCTAAATTGTGTTTCTTCTCTCCTAAGATTTACTGGATACAAATCTGTGTAACACTGTGTACCGGAACGGTTGCTTTTGTAACAAGAATATGGACCATTTAGCTACTGGGCCTTCTTCTTTGCCACACTGTCACCCCACAACTCATTAGGATGGCATACAGCCAATGAGGTATACAGATGGGAACAAAAGTAGAACAGAGAAATTAGTTACTTATATTGCTATGAGATACATTCTGCCCTGCCTTTTTCCTTTTGTAGTCATTTATAACTGGGTAAAGTGGGTTTGAACTGTTATCATGATGAATTGATAGTATTTTACACCCACTTTGAGGAGGTATACATGACTGCACAATGTGCATGCCAGTGCAGAATCAGTCCCTTATTTTGGATAAAGAAGCTTTGGGAATTTTGTAAGGCTGTGTGTGTTATGTGCTCTTTTAAAATTAAAAAAGAAAGATTAGTAGCTGTTTATTTTTCAGCATTTTAATATAATTTTCACTTCAACTGTTAGTGCTCTTCTCTTCTTCTTAATTAGCCTCTTACAGTTTGTATGGCAACTTCCACCTTCTCTGTATGTGTGTATATATATATATATATTTCTTACTATGTGTTCCATTCTATTCATCCGATGAAGTGGGTTGTAGCCCACGAAAGCTTATGCTCTAATAAATTTGTTAGTCACTAAGGTGCCACAAGAACTCTTGTTCTTTTTGTGGATACAGACTAACATGGCTGCTACTCTAAAACTTCTCTTCTTGTATTCGCTCCATGGGTGGGTAAGACTTTTGTATAATATGAACAGGAATATGGCATAGTTCTCAGTGCATGTGCAGTGTATTCACCCCAAAAGGACAGGAACAACAGGAAGCAGTATGACCCATAAGCAGTGAAGGCTAATGCAAATACATCACACTTGCACTTTGCAAATTTCACTGGCTCCCTGTCCGCTTAAGAACAGAATTCAATGTCCTGCTCGTAATCCACCCTATAAAACCTGAAATGGACTGGGAGCTAGCTAGCTACCTCAGATAACAGCCTCATCCTCCATGATCCACAAGGACAGCTATACTCTACAGGGTTGGGGTTTTTTGTATCATACTTCCTCTGAAGCATCAGGGATGGTCACAGCTGGAGATCGGGCATTGGGAGGGCTAGGCTAGGGCCCTGAGATAGCACCAGGCATTCTCTTTCTAATGTGCTTGGCTGGCTGGTTCTTGAACATATGCTCAGGGTCTAACTGATCACCATATGTGGGGTTGGGAAGTCATTTTCCCTTAGGTCAGGTTGGCAGTGACCTTGGGGTGGGGGGAGGGCAGGGGATTCGCCTTCTTCTGTAGAGTGTGGGTGCAGATCACTTGTCAGGGGATTATCTGGGTATATCGGACTTAATCAGTTCCCTGCTATTGTAAGGGTCTTGAGTACTGGTGCATCTCGGTCCCTCCTATTTTCTGCCTGTGGCACATAATAGTCTAGTCTCCTGTGGGTTGTAATACTTCGGTCTAATTTTGGTTGTTGGGTTAATATGCAAGTGCTGAGTGGTGTGAGTGGCCTGTGATATACAGGATACCGAACTAGATGATCTGGGGATCCCTTCTGGCCTTCAACTCTGACAGTGTCACTGAGGAGATCCAGAAGCTGGGACAGAGCACTTTACTTGGTAGACTACATCTATGGAGGTCCTTGGCAGAGAAGACCACACCGGGTGTGTTTAGTGCCAATTAACAAACGCCTTTTGAATAACCTTTTTGTCCAGAAACAGAGTCTAAAACAGGGGTCTCAAACACATGGGCCGCATGTGGCCCACAAGGCTATTTCCTGCGGCCCACCAAGCTCCCCCCTCCTTGCCTACCTCCGGGCCAGGGGTGGGCAAACTACAGCCCGTGGGCCAAGATTGGCCCCCCTGGCCCCGCGAGCCCCACGCTGCTCCTGACACCACATCCCTGCAGGGCAGAGGGGTGCAGAGGGCTCCGTGTGTTGCTTCCAGGCACTGCCCCCTGCTGCTCCCATTGGCCGGGAACGGAGAACCGCAGCCAATGGGAGCTCTGGGGGAGCGGTAAAAGCAGCACACGGAGCCCTGTGGCCCCCTCAGGGGCAGCAGGGACATGGTTCCAGCTGCTTCCCGGAGCAGAGCGGAGTGGGGCCAGGGGCCAGGGCAGGCAGGCAGGGAGCCTGCCCTGGCCCCAGTGTGCACTGCTGTCACCCTGGAGCCACTCTAAGTAAGCAGCGCCGGACTGGAGCCCACACCCCTCACCCCTCCTGCACCCCAACTCCCTGCCCTGAGCCCCCTGTTGCACCCCGCACCCCTCCTGCACCCCAACTCCCTGCCCTGAGCCCCCTGCTGCATCCCACACCCCTCCCTGGGGGCAGGGAGGGGGTGGAGTTGGGGGTGGGGACTTTGGGGAAGGGGTTGGACTGGGGCAAGGAAGGGATGGGAAGAGGCGGGGCAGGGGCGGGGCTGGAGGCAGCAAGGGGAGGGTGTCAGTAATGCAGCCCTCGGGCCAATGCACTCGTCCTCATGTGGCCCTCGTGGTCATTTGAGTTTGAGACCCCTGGTCTAAAACAAAGACATCAACAAATCCCGTTCATGGGAAACAGAGAGAGGTAATATCATTTTGAGGATGGACCTTGATATGTTTTCTTCATTTTGCCTGGTGCTTAGATACAAGGCCTTCACAATACCTGAGCTAGATTAATATGAAGAAGTGCATTTCGAAAGAAGAGCATATGCTAGAACCTGAACACAAAGGGCAAATCACACCGCTCAAGATAAAGCATTCCCTCTTGTCAGTAACTGCACTCATCTCATTAAAATTAATGGCAGCTTCACGCACATGCATGTATATCTCTCATTAACACTAATAGGTAATGCATGCACGTAGCTCTCTGATGAACACTGATGAGAGTTACATGTATATGCAATGCTCATTAGCATTAATGGAGGTTACCCACACGTGGATCTCTGAACATTAATGGGAGTTGTATACATGCACGTTTCTCATTAACATTAATGGCATGTGCATCATTCATTAATATTGATTGCAGTTGCAGGAAGGCACATCTCTCATTAACATTAGTGGGAGTGACATGTACATATTACAAGGAGAAACCTTTTCCTTTTATCATATTTTTTCTCTAAATCATGCAAAATTTGAATATGCCTTTTCATTCTGTTCTAGGGAAGCACTAGCCTTTCTCAGCAAATCACCATAGGTCTCACTGACCTTGAACATATTATACAGGTCTCTTTTTCCCATTTGTGAGCTGTTCCTTGAACAAGGCCAAACAACCTATTCTTCAGTATTAGGCAAGCATGTCATCTCTACACTTTTTCTCTTTTTAATCAAATATATTTACTGTCTTGCTGCTATTTCAAAGAGACTCCCCCTCTCTGTTAACATCTGAATTCCCAGATAGACTTTTCACAGGGTAGTGGTGACACACACCAGCTGCTGAGATATTGCTCAGGAGAGTACAAAATTTATTTCAAGTTCTTGTGATCATAACTCCATTTTACACCACTCACTAACACAGTATTGTGATAATCCCTGACATAGCTCTAGACAAATGTGGTAGGGACTAGGGACCATATGCTTCCTTTTATAGTAAAAACATGACAAAGTCTGAGCTCCACTGAAATTTACTACAGAACTGATCTGGGTAAGCTAATAAGTATCCTGCCATCCAATCGTGAGAAAAAAATGTCTGGAGTAACCGGTGGTGGGTGTGACTGGATACCCCTATTGAACTGATTTTTTTTGTATAGGGATATTGTGGCTAGATTCTGATCTCAGTTGCATCTGTGACAATCTAAAGTAACTCCACTTATTCTGGAATTATTCTAGTATAAATCAGAGTTGAATCTTCCACCATTGTGAGACTCAGAGTGCTGCCCCCTAGAAGTAAGTGGGAGCCCTTGTTGAGTAAAGTGCTACTTAGAGGGTTTCAGAATCTGGCACTTTGTTCTTTATTGCTTACACACAGCAAGTATTGCTATATGTCCCTTGGAGGAGTCTATTGTCAAGGGTGATATTTTGCCACCCTTATTCAAAGTGAGTAGTACCTTATTCCCAGAGTAGTGACCCTGAGGAATAAAGTGCTACTCAAAGTAAGTTGGAGTGTCAGAATTGGACTCTAAGTTTATAATGTTATAGAGAAACTTGCAGTATTTCTTTCATTAATTCCCCCTTTCCTCACCCCACTTTTTGCTGGTTGCAGGGAGACACATGAGGGAGGAGGGCCAATGGTGAATGTAAGCCTGATCCACCTCCCACTGTGACACATGGGTGTTTCCATGTCCCACCTCCCAAGAGTAAACATTAATGTATGATGCTAGCAAGAAGAGATTTTTAAAAAGCAGAAATTTTTTGGCCTCCAGGAATATCAGCATTATCAGACTGTGCCAAATAATTATGTTTCTACTTTTGCATGCAGTTTCCGTTTACACCCGAGCATGAAGGCAGCCTCTTGTTTGCAAAAAAAGGGTGAAGTGTCCATTCTGCTACAAAATATATGTTCTTCCTTTCTGTCGCAAAGGAATGACATTTCAGTGTCCATTTTAAAATTATATGGTCATACTAGCCAAACCACAGGCTAGTCTACAGAGCTGTATTTTAAATACACTTTGGGGAATCTATCTATTTCTGTTGTATTGCGTCCCCATTTCTTTTGGTGAGCACCTAGCACAATGGGGCCCTGATCGCAAATGGGGCCTCTAGATGCTACTGTAACATTTCTGCTACTAGTATTACTACTCACAATAATAACCACATCAACTGTATGTACTTTAAAAAAAAAGCAATATTTTGTTTAAAAGTCCTGGTACTGCCCTATTAATAAAATCACCATATTGCTTTTCTCATTAATATACCAAATTAGAATATCTGTTGTCCATGCAAATCAGGTTTCAGACCAGAATGTTTGGTTTGCAAATAACAGATGAAAATGAAAGGAATAAGCTAGGCAAAACACAACATCCTGTATAAGAATCACTAAAACTGGGGGAGGTATAAATTATACCTTTGTGTGCCACTACGTCCCCTGCTGTATAAGTAGGCTTCAACTCAGGGAAGGGCAGGCTGTCTCACTGCTATTGCTCCTTGTCAGGAGACTTCTGGAGAGAGCAGTTTAAACGCTCTGCAAAGAAACTGCAGTGCAGGAGCCTCTGCAAGGCTATACCCTCATTCAGCTAGCAGTGCCCACTGTTTTATCATATAATGGTCCCCTACAGCTATCATAGTTCAAGAAATGCTGTGGCTGCTTTCTTACATGGCATTCTCTTCCCCAGCAGACTTTTCACTCTCGGGAGTCTACATAGACCCTGGGGTGAATCTAGCCTCATTTACATCATGAATAACTCCAATCTAGATAGATATATTAGACAAAATACTTTCTTATGTGTCTATATTTTCTACAGACCATATTTTGTGTGTGTGTGTGCATACAAACACATGCACATGTGCACAGACATAGAGGCAAGCTTAATCCAGTGCAACATGATAACAAATGTCAAAAGGCATCAAGGAAAACTGCAACAATAATATTCCGACCTGCTACAGTGGTACTAAAGGGTCTAATGCTATCTACGGCTTTCACTTATAATTCAAAATTCAGCTGCTAAACAAACTAAATAATTTAATAAATACAGTATGTTCTAACCCTGTAGCTTGTAAAAGTTGCAGCAGTACCTTTGTTTCAAGGAGTCACCAAATGGTGAAAATGTCAAGCTATTCCTTAAAGTGCATCTTTCCTCAATTCTCTTGGTAGATAGCACTGATTTTTTTCCCCCTAAAGATGCTTTATTGTTTTTCTCCTTTTCATCAGGGTGGGGTTGCCATGGCAATCAAGTGGGATGTCTTGCTGGATTTCACCTTTGCTGTCTTGCTTCATATGGTTCTCTCTCCTCAGAGCAAACATGGTGGATGCAATGCACATACAGATGTCTGATTTCAGATTTCTTTCTCAAGTGTAGCTGGCAGCTGCTCTCCTGAGACAGGAGAAGTAGCACTTCACAAACTGGCATTCATCCCCCCTTTCTCTAATGGCCACCATCACGTCTCAGTTGCTTTGTGATCACTCTTTTAAGATGGACAAAGCTTTTCATGAAAGTCTTTCTTCTAATGTAAACAGAAGCCTTTGTTTTAACATTTCAGTTAACTAAATTGTCATATCAACTTGTGCTTCTCTTTCTCTCTGAGTTATTTAGGGTTAAATGAAGAAATAAAGCCCTACAGAAGACATAGACAGTCATAACTCATGTGCAAGTGCCACCAAAATGCCAACAGGTAAAGAGGTTCTGGTTTGAAGAGCTGGCCTTTGGGTTGTGAAACACTGGTGGCTATTAATTTCCTCCAAATTTAGAGGGGGGGGGTCTCTCTAAATGTTGATGGTAACCTCAGCTTTCACATCTAAGTAATAAGTTTCTAGGTCTCTTCTCTGAAAAATGAAACTTCAAAATGGAAAGCACTCACTGGGACAGAACATTTTTCACTCTTTCCCTAAAAAAATAAATAAAAAATGATGGATTATTCATGGCACCCTCCACAGTGATGGCAGCTCAAAAATCCTCTACTTAAGTCTGGAAGAGGAGCAAAGAATCTTCAATTGTTGTTGGCCCATCCAGAAATCTAAAGGCCGGTCCTGATGATTTACCTTGTCTACACTATGGGGGAAGATCTATCTAAGTTATGCAACTTCAGCTAGTTACTGCGGGGTCCACACTAGACAGTGTTGACTGGAGACACTCTCCGGTTGACTCCCCTTGTGCTTCTCATTCAGGTGGAATACACGAGTCGATGGGAGAGCGATTGGCTGCTCAGCCTTTGGTCCCACCTATTGGGGTAAGTGTAGACAAGCCCTTAGTAAATCAAAAAGTGTGGTGTGTATTTGGTAGCTGAATGTTCTGGCTGGAGACTTTGACCAAGTATTCTCCAGCATCATTACCGGAGATTTTAGGAGAAATATATAAAGCATATGCAAAAGAAGAGAGGGGTGAGAAAAAAGAAATGTGATTATTCTTCAAATCTGGCTAAAAGAGAAAGACTGTGATGTCATGGACTACAGATCTTTATTCATTCGACTATTCTTGTAGTGATCTGTGGGCAAAATGTGTCTTTTGACACCAGGGTTGAATTTAGCCTTATGCCTTCTTTGCAACTACTGTAAAGATATATGTCCTAGAGCTATAACGCTCTGCTTCCCACTATGAGAGAAAGGGGAAAATCGACCCCTGGCAGATTTAGGGCTTGTGTACGTGGGGGTGTTAATCCACAGCTTTTTGCTCTGCATCCGGTAATGTGCATTATGCAAGTTGCAGTAATAGCATGCACCTGTGATGGTGTGCCTTCTGTCAGTGCACATCATTGTGCACACACAGTGGTGGTTTGCTGGGAGCTGAGGGTATGGGTTTCTCGAAGGGTATCCCATGCTTCTTTGCTTTGCTTCCGAGCAACATGTATTCTCAGATTTTTATTGCTGTTCAGATTTTTTTTTAAGATTCCATGATTCATCTATCTCTGCCCTGTTCTTCCTTTACGGGTGGGCCAGTGCCATTTTCAAATTGCTGTCAGCCAGCATGGACCCAATAATACTCCACGTTCAAATATGCAGAGGCTGCTTAGACTGTATTTCTGCACTCAGAGCTGGATGAATTCAGCTTGGGACTTTGCCTGCTGCACAACCAAACAACAGCAACAGCTCTTCCGACAGCAGGAGAGTCTTCAGTGGCAACGGAACCAGGATGTGGACAAGGACAAAAAGAAGACACCAGGCAACCAATAGTGCACCAGGCTGCACTTAAACTCTTTCTTTCTTTCTTTCTTTCTTTCTTTCTTTCTTTCTTTCTTTCTTTCTTTCTTTCTTTCCCCTGCCTCCACATAGAGGATGTGTTCCTGGTGCAGTGCCATTTTTGGGCTTGGGAAACCTGTGTGGATAGGTGGGGAAGGATTGCTCTGCAGACCTGGTTTGACCAGCAAGAGAATTTCAGAATGAGGAGGCAAATTTTTTGGAGGTATGTGCTAAAGCCACCCCACAGTTACAACAACAGCATAGTGGAATGCAGTGCCCCATAGCCATGGACAAGCAGATTGTAATTACCATGTGACAGCTGGCCGTCCCTGAATAGTACCAGTCCATAGCAAACCAATTTGGCATGGTGAGATAGACCATAAGGGCCATTATCAAGCAGGTGTGTGATACCATGGAAAAAGTACTACTGCACCAAGTTAAAAAACCTTTGTATAATGCTCAGAAAGTTATTGATGGCTCTGCATGCACAGGATTCCCTAACTGTAGTAGGGCAACTGATGGGATCATTGTGCCTGGTATTTACCCCCTCACCCATCAGGGCTCAGAATTCATAAACAGCAAAGGGTATTTCTCCGCGATGCTCCAAGAGCTTGCTGACCACCATGGCAGGTTTACAGACATACATGCTGGGTGGTCTGGAAGGGTTCATGATGCTAGGATCTTTTGGAACTCAGCTCTATTTAAATTAATAGAGAAAGGACAGTTTGCCCCTGAGAACACTATGGTTGTTAATGGTGTGGACATTGCTCCAGTTATCCTGGGAGACCTGACTTACCCTCTGCTTCCCTTATTTAATGAAGCCATTCACAGATAACTTGGATAGAAAGAAGGAACTGTTTTAACTGCTGCCTCAGTAGCTGCAGAATGACAGTGGAGTGTACATGGGGCCATTTGAAAGGGAGATGGCACTGTTTGTGGAATAGGTTGGAAGCAGCAAAAGAAAACATCCCAACAATGAAAGCTGCATATTGTATTTTGCTCAGTGTTTGTGAGAGGAAGGAAGAAAACATTAGTGATGGGCGAGAGACTGAGGTGCAGAAACTTGCTAAGTGGTTTGAGCAGCCAGCAAGGAGTCCACTACAAAATGCAAACAGCTGGCGCAATATTGTCAGGGAGGGATGCCTATTTCTCTTGTTTTGTCTCAGGCCTGAAATTGTGCAGCTGTACATCCAGCCACTAACTTGTGGAGGGGCAGGTGGGTGAAAGTTTTTTGTGCTGTTCAATGTTGTTTATTGGGGGGAGGGGATGGAATTGCAACATTGCAGCAATTCCCATTGTGTCTTTGCCTACATATGGTTGTAAAAACTCATAAATTACTGCAAACAATTATTTTCTGTGTAAAATGAACTGTCAACTCTTTAGGAATGGAATTTTTCAGGATTTTTATTATTAATCTATGATATAACAAACAGAAAGGAACCTTCAACTGAAACAAAAATGAATCAATGGTATTTAATTATGAAACAATATATTTAAAACCAATCTATTATCTAACTATAAAGTGCCTTTTCATTAAATCAACAGTGAAACAAAACAAAAAAGTTCAACAGTACAGTGCAGGGCACAATAAGTCACAGCCAAGATGTCTGTGAACATTTCATCATGAGTTTTCCATTTTCTCCCCACAGGTTTGCCAGCTGCTCAGCTGTTGATAAGGGGTCTTTCCTTAAGGGTCTGGCCAGTGCATGTGCCATAACAGGGCATTAAGAAAATGTCATAGCTGTTGTTCATATTCTCGGGAGCCTGTGGTAGCATTTTGTTTAATACGACTTTCTGGCTTTACTTCTCTGAGATTCTTCTCAGTCTTGGAGGAACCTCAGAGACGTGGTGTGTACAGTATATGCGAGGTAGCTTTGCCGTTGTGCTTTGGAGGCTGGGGGTAGGATGCGATTGGGATGGGAATTATGTTCCTGGTCTGTGGATAGTCTTGGGAATTATATTTCCAGTCTCAATGTACAGTTTTCCTATGCATTGGAGGTGTTTTTATATTGTTAGAGGAGCGAATATGGGGATGAGCTGTATAGTAATCCCCTCTACATCCCATTTAGGCTGTCCTGACTGGATTACATTACACTGAATCAGATGATTAGAAATCAGAGAATGGCCTTATTCAAAAAGGTAAAGGGCAGAACCTTGATGTATGCTGTGAAATTATTTGCCAAGATGGTCCCCCCAGAAGTGTTGCAGGAGTGGAAGGGAGACGCGAGCTATACCAGTGGGGAAGGCCATCTAGCTGTTCCTCATAATCTCTGATTAAAAACTGAGCAATTTCTCCGCCTTAGATTTTGCTTTATCTCCCCTGCAGATATGTTCAAAGTGCAGAGAAAAATAGCTAGGGATCTGCAAGGACTGCCTGAAGCATTCACTGTTACTAGTCTGTAAGAATGGTGTTACAGTGTATTTATACTTCATCGGGGAGCTGTACTCTTTGTAATACATGGTCATCATGAGCCTTCTGCAATGTGGGACTGAAATGGTCCTTTGTTGGGGCGTTAGCCTGATTGCCTGGCCAGAGTAGCTGCCATTTAGAAAAGGCATATGACGGGGTCCCAAATGGACAGCGTAGGCCGAGTCAGGGAGGAAGGCTGATGCAGACCTTCGACTCAGAAAGGCTTCTAGCTCCCATGGTCCTACCCAGGTACCTGGAATGGAAGCTTGTTAGGCAGTATAGCATATAAATTGAAACTTATATAGTAAATTATTAAAAACAAACAAAAAATACCTTATGTGCTGCAGTTCCCTCCACACAATCAGACTTCTTGGTCCCAGTCTAGATTGCTGCCCGGGAATCGGGATTGGTTGTTGCAGGGCAGGAATCAGGCTTGCCTTCTACCTGGCTGGTGTCAGGGTCCTGAGTGCTGACTAGATTCTGCTTTCCAAACAGATTTCTTCTCTGGCCTCCTCATGCTTATTCCTTGATGAGCCCTGCTGGTTTTGCTGGTCATCCCTGAGAGGCAGATGGAGGGAGAAGGTGGCCACACTGCAAGCTGCCTAGGTTGGGTGGTTACGTAGTTATGTAAAATCCTGTCCAGTGCCTCAAAAAATGGACAGGTTTCATGTTGCCTGCTGAATTTTTTCCTGTTGTCCCTTGTTTTAATGTAGGTGCTCCTGAGCTGTTTGCTGTTTATCTGGCACAATTCAGTGTCCCAGCCATGTCCTCTTGTGGACATCTACCTTGCAATGTCCACAAAAAAATCTTTATTCCGGTGGCTGGCCACAAGAGCTTCCTGTCCCAATGCTTCTCCCCAGATGCCAATGAGATCCAGAGTCTCACCCTGGCTGCAAGCAGCTGCTTGAGGCATATTGTAGGGCACCGGGTCTCAAACTGTGGGTCGCGACCCCATTTTAATGGGGTTGCCAGGGCTGTCTTTAGACCTGCTGGGGCCCGGGACTATAGCAGAAGCCTGAGCCCCACTGGCCAGGCCAAAGCCAAAGCACAAAGACTTTAGTCTTGGGTGGCAGGCTCAGGTTACAAGCTCCCTGCCTGGAGCTGAACCCCTTAGGCTTTGACTTTGGCCTCCTACCCAGGGTGATGGGGCTTGGGCTTTGGCTTTGCCCTTCCCCCATCTCCGCTCAGGCAGGTTCAGGCTTTGGTTCCACCTATTGGGGTTGTGTAGTAATTTCCATTGTCCGAAAAGGATCGCTTTGCAATAAAATTTGAGAACCCCTGTTTGAGAACCCCCTTTCCTGGAGAAGGCTTGACAGAAATCCTCACCAATTTGCATATGTGAACACAGACCAAAACCCTTGGATCTTAAGAACAATGAAAAAGCAATCAGGATCTTAGAAGAAGAATTTTAATTAAAGAAAAAGTAAAAGAATCACCTCTGTAAAATCAGGATGGTAAATACCTTACAGGGTAATCAGATTCAAAAGATAGAGAATCCCTCTAGGCAAAATCTTGAGTTACAAAAAGACACAAAAACAGGAATATACATTCCATTCAGCACAGCTTATTTACCAGACATTTAAACAAAAGGAAATCTAATGCATTTCTAGCTAGATTACTTACTAACAAGTTCTTATACTCCATTCCTGTTCTGTTCCCAGCAAAAGCATCACACAGACAGACAGACAGATCCTTTGTTTTCCCGGCCCCCTCCAGCTTTGAAAGTATCTTATCTCCTCATTGGTCATTTTGGTCAGGTGCCAGCAAGGTTATCTTAGCTTCTTAACACTTTACAGGTGAAAGGGTTTTGCCTCTGGACAGGAGGGATTTTATAGGTCTGTATACAGAAAGGTGGTTACCCTTCCCTTTATATTTATGACACCACCATTCTGTGATTTCAACAGCTCTGGCCCCTTTAATCTCTCACATGATAGATAACTCAAATGTCTTTATGTGTCCCTTGTATCACTCCAAACATCATTGCCTCTGTTTCAAGAGCCAGGAAGTCTTCCTGCTGTTCTTCCCTTTCTGTGTACTTCCCATCTTCTTGCTGATTCATATGTAAATAGGGCTTCCATTGTTTTTATTCCACGCTGCTTGATTTACATTGGAGATAGCTGCCTTCCCTCCAGTATTGGAGAAAATCTGTCTCTTCCTTTGTTTGGTCACATTTTAAGAACATAAATCTAGCATATTTATAACCATTTGTACACACTGTATATCTATATCATGCAACCAGTGTGCTACTCATTTGTATGTAGTACGTTACATGACACCTTTTAGATACAAATTATTACAACAGTGTGAGAGGCAAATTGAGTATGTCAGGCCCGACAAGAGTTGCTGACACAGAGTAGTGAACCACCAATGGGCTTCTGTGTCACACTTGCTAAGGACTAAAAACATGCTACTTAACTGATCTGAGCTGTGGTTGTTGGCAAAAGCAAGAATAGAACCCATCTTGCATGACTCCCAACTATGTGTTCTATCCACTCCACATCATTACCAATCCTAAATAAACATGTTCGGATCAGCAGATATGCATAACACGCTACAAACAAAAAATACATGTTGACGTTTTATTATTTTTAAAGATTGTATGCTCGATTCTCAGCTAGTATAAATCACCGTGGCTCCATTGAAGTCGTTGCTATTTATTTTAGTGAGAATATATGTATTGCCCAATTTTTTTTTGAAAGGATAGGATTCTGGGAGGAAAGTTATGTTTATAGGATAAAATATAGTGAGTATGAAAATCTTTTGGTTTGTAAAATCTTTCTTTAAGGTCAACATACAATTTGTTTGTAATCAGAAAATAGGTGCTTAAAATAGAAAAAGTAACTATTAAATTGGATTATTAATAGTATCATTGGAATTTAGAACATGGATGTTTTGTTTTATTATTTCACATTTATATAATCAACAAAGACTGAAGTTTAGACTTTACAGTCAGACGGGATAAGTAATTGGTGAATTTAAAGTAGTACTTAGAAAAAGTTAATTCACGTGACGGGCTTACATAGGTCTATTTAGCTAATTCTTTTTCATTAAGAGATTTTTATGTTCCCTGAAGAGACAGTTGACTGAGTTACCAGGCTAGATGATAACACTTACCAGATATCAGTGCCTTTATTGCATAAATGTCAATGCATGAGCTCTATTTGCTTTGCATACAAATTGAGGAACCCATAAAATGAACGTCAGTATTTCCATATATGTAATAGTGATGGTGCTTGTACAATACCTCTAAAATTAAAGATCAGTTTTGTTATAGCACCCTTCCTCTATGCAACATACAAAAGTTATAAACCATAGAGTATCTTGTTCCAGGGAAACACATCAACATCCACTGGGGTTAATCTTGCTCCTACTAAAGTCAAAGGAAAAAGCTCCCATTTATTTCAGTGTTGTAGGCCAGTAAAAAGGACCAACTTATCCCTGGTAGTGGTGGCCTATGTAGCAATATTTAACAGAGACAAAATGTATATATGAATATATTTTATAAGTTTAGTCCTTATGATTTACAGGCCTGGATAATGAAGTCCTCTTCCCTATCAATGCACTTCAGACTTATCAATCATATATAATACATATTTCTAATTATTATTAATAATTTATTCTTACAGTGCATTCTATATCAAGAGCTCAAAGTGCTTTACAAACTTAATCTGAACATTACCAACTGAAAACAAGGTTTTATAACAGGAAGTGTTGGACAACTTTAACTAGAGGCAGCTCCACCTATAATATTTAAACAGAATCTTCTCTTCCCACATCAGTGAGCAGAATATATATTCTATTTGTATAGCAAATAGATTATGTTTAGGGCTCATGTCTAGGGGATGGGAGAGACTATTTCTAAAATGATATTCAGTCATTCAATTTATTCACTTCCTGGCCTTTCAGCTGAGTCTGCAAAGAAGGATGTTAATTATTGGTGATCATGTTTGTGATGTGAACAACTGCCCACTGGGAAATGGTTTGAGAGCACTGATTCGTTTCACAAAGGATACAAAACTACGATCAGTTCATAAGGTTCATTTTAGTTCATTTCAACTGACCTGGGTTGGATTCAGATCGGCATCCTAAAGGTAAAAGGTTTTACCATGCCCATGAAAAACTATAAATACATTTATCTTTAAGACAATATAATAGGAACAAGGTAAGTTTTATAAGGCTATCTTTGAACCTGGGAGATTATTGTTCAAATAAGCACTGAGCATCTGACCTATAATTTAGGGTAGGACAGGTTATCTCAGTATTGCAGTACCACAGGTAGCCAAAAAGGTAGCCAAAAAAAATTAATATTAGCTTTATTCACATGCTAATGGACTGTAGTTCTTACATAAACATAAGATTTGAAACACAATATCTATGTACACCTGGATTAGAAACAGAAGGAGATTCAATTTTAGCTCTCTGTATTCCTATTACATTTGAATTGTGTGAGACCCTTAATAGTCATAATATTTTTATTTCAGTGTGAAAGTGATATTCTCTGAAAATGTATGCAGTATTGTAATCTTAAATAGCATATGAATTTGCTGAAAATTGTGGATGTTTTAATCATTGTCATTGCCTTTGACTGCCATGCACAATCAATAAACAAATCCAAACAACTGTTGTCAGGACAATGGGTCAGATAAATTAAGCATTTTTTTACATGCACTTATTAATAAAATGCTGTCAAACAGATAATTTAAGAATGCTGTAATTATTATAAATTAGATGAAACACTGATTGCGACGATCACAAAAAGTTCCCTTCTGAAGAAATAGTGCTAGGAAGAGATTAAATTCATCCATCGGATTGGATGCTTATTTTAGCAGTATTGTATGTGCAAGCCACTCTGACAGAAGTTGGCCAAATTTAAATCTTTTTTAAATTTTATAAACTAGAATACAATTCCTGCCAGCCACACTGGAGAACTTTGCTACTGATCTATACATTTTTCTCTTTTAAAAAAAACAAAACAAAGCAGAGAAGCTCCTCCCCTGAATGCATAATCCTATTTGTGTTGTTACAACTGGTTGACTTGGAGATGATATGTCAGAGAGGACTGCAAGTTCAGACAAGGGTTGGAGAGAAAAATTAGATGCACCTTTAACTGACAAAGGTTCTGCTTTAGTGCAAATGTCACTAATTATAGTGACTAGTTATAGTCACTATAATATATACAGACCCAAAGAAGACTCTGTAATTTGAAAGCTTGTCTCTTCACTAATAGAAGTTGATCCAATAAAAGATATTACCTCACCTGCATTGTCTCTCTAGTTATAAAATAGTGAGGCAAAAGAAGCATGGAAGATACATGCTATATAGGTAAAATTGTCTCGATAGACTTTTTCAAAATTTTCCATGAGGTATTAGCAAGGCTTTAAATAGCTGCAAACTGCATATTAAAAATACCCAAGTGTATAATACATGTATAAGGGCACCTTGGGTTGAATACATAATAGATACAGAACTGTCAACACCCCCTTCGCAATCATATATTCACTTGCTTATGTGAATAGACAAGGGTAGTGAGATGCGCTCACCAGGAGTTAAATTAAGAGGTGTATAAATGGAATAGAGCCCTTATTTTAAAAATGAGCATCCCTCTGCCTGGCTCTGTTTTTCCTCCTCTCTCTCAAATGAAGCCATTTCTATGCAGATCTTAAGTTCTTTATTTAGAAGAAATGTCTGGTAAATGGCCATGTTTTATCCATGGGCAGACTGCTTTTCTGTGATTCATTCACCTCCTTCTACAGCAAAGACATAAGCCCATCTGCATTTATGCACCTAAGACACATTTCAGCCACATGAAATGGTGAAACAGCCAAAAGAGGACTGTTACATCTACTGTATAAGATATATATATATAGTGTTGAAAACCTTTTAAAAGTTCTGTATATTTAGGAGGAGAGTGTCTAATAAAATGCAGCTCCAGAGCTGAAGTGACTGGCTGTATATTTCAATAAGTTATGTAGATTTTCTGCTCTACTGTTCAATAAAATATATGTATTTACTATTACAAGCCCTACTTTGATAGCACTTCAGCTCACTATTTAAGGGAAATTCCTTGTGTAACAGTTATTTTGCAGTTAGCTATAGCAACAGTTATTTGGTTGGCATTTTAATGTTGCATTCCTAATGGAAGAGAAAAGAAATGAAAGATTTTCTTTGGCAGAGGTGGCTCTCATCTGTGACATTGTTTCTGTGGATGTCGAGAGAGTGAAACAACAGGTAGTTCCAAATGAAGAAGCTTATGAATTGCTGTTATTGGTGATAACTTGCTGAGAAAATGAGATGCATACCCACATCTCTGTTTTGTTTTCCATGTAAATTAAGATAATTTTCAGCCTTGCATGAAGACCTATTCAGCTGTCTGAATTGTATTTCTCTATATGACTTATGCCTGTGTGATTCGTTCATAGCACCTTGAGCAATATGCAGAAAGGATCCTCAATATGCAGAATGGATCTTCCTGACCCATCCAATTAATTTTTAACCTTGTTTTAGGCAAGGAAAAAGCTTTTTCTTGGCAAGACAACAGAGTTACAACAGGTAAAACAGGTTACAACAGAGGAAGTGAAGACTCCTTCCTACTGTCCATACACAGTACACTCAAGCCATTTCTACCCAAGAGAGAGGACCCTTACCTATATTTACAGTACCCTGATGACTGGGGGAAAGGGTCAAGCAACCATCTGTTTTGTTTCTAAATATGTTTCTTCTTCTTTGTACCTGTCAAGTCCTACAGCTTCACGGTGTGACCCAAAGACTGCATGTGGTCACATGGCCAAACAAAAATATCACAAGGTTTCAGTCTGTTCCTCCAGAGGTTGCTTCTACACTCTACCACTCCTTTTGGTTCTTCCCAGCCACTCTACTGCTTCCAATGCTGATGCTCCCAAAGTGGCATAGGTGATTAACAGCAATTGTGTGAGGCACCAGTTTGGCAATTTGTGTGTGATTGTGATAATGCATCAGTACTCTGGAAGGAAGAAATGAAGGATTTTTTCCTGTAGAATCTAGATTACTGAAGGGGCAATTCTAGCTTGGTTTTAAAAAATCAGCAAAGCAAGCCCTGGAATGTAAAGGACTCTCAGTTTAGAGAGGTTTCACTGTAAGTGTGCTATGGGCAGCCGTTCTGTGCTTAAATTCTATTTTTTCCCCTCTGACATTCTTTGCAGCAGATTCTAAAATGTGCTGTGCTTCCCAGTTCCACATAAACATATACTTCTGCTTGCAAACTGCTGCCAAATACTGAAGATAAGAAAACAAAGAAATCAATTCCTGTTTAAAATCATCAGATAATAGTTAGCAAAATATTTTTCAGGGTGTCTTTTACAGACCCCTACTGAGATAAAAGTTTGCGGGAGGTGAGGGGTGGTGGTTTCAAGACATCATTTTTCTTTTGATAATTTTTAGAAATACAGATTAAAACAGAACAAAGAAGAGAATGATACATTCTGAAAGGAAAGCATGAAACAATATTTAAATGATGTGTGACTTCATTCTTGCCTACAGGTCCTGCTGAATCTTTTTAGAATTCATAAAGAAAGTCCCCCAGGATATTTCACAGTGTGATGGTACACAGCCTACTTTCCTGACAGGTCATTATTGCATATCATGCTGGGATCCAGTACATGGCATGCTAGTGGCTGCTCTACCTGCCTCTGTCTCCATGTACCTTCTGTAAATATAAGCAGAAGAGTCTGTCTTTGGAATCCTAAAGGTCCAAGAGAGCTCAAAGGGTAGTTAGTAATTGATTTGCACTACAGGACAGTGCTGTCATAAAAATTTCTGTTTAATTCAGAAGGCTTGCACCCAGAGTCCTTGGCAAAAGCCAGGCATCTGATGTGGACCATCATGTGGTGCTGTGACTTATTGTTGCAGCCCTTTCTGATTTTATGCAAGGTAACACTTTTATTAGGTGATTAAAAGAAGTTCAAATGGATGAAGGAGGAAAAGAGTAAATGCAAAAGAATAGGTCTACTGAATTTAACATACACAGCAGATATATATCAGGATGGGTGAAACTGTGAAGAGAAATTGCCTCATTAGTTCACTTCTGGGATTTGGTGGGGGCACAGCTCACAGCTAGAACTCTGTGCCTCCATTAACCCTGCCTTTCCATAATAATGTTGCACAGTGTTTCTCAGACCCTAAAATACGAAGTTTGTGAGAAAGCTTTGTAACAATGGCTCCTGTAGTTAGGCTAGGTTTGGTCAGTGGGCTTGAATCTTGTTAATCACTGGAGAATGTGAAGAGTACATCGCCAGAAAAGTTTTTATTTTGGATTGCAAGAAACTACCATTTTACCCTGGTTCACATTCAATGGGATAGTAGCAATGTAACAAGTGGGTATATTGGACGTTATGTAAAGTTCAGGAGAAATTGATGGGACTGCAGCTCACTGAATCACTCCCGCATTCCTGACTAGGGCATTGTAATTCTTTTGTGAGACCAACAAATGTTCAGGACCAGCCTTGTCATTACCATTAGAAATATTACCAGTTATTGACTGAGTAGCTAAGAGTTTATTTGATAAAAAGGTTGGAATAAGCTTCCAAGGGAGGTTGTGGAATCCCCATCATTGGAGGTTTTTAAAAACAGGTTGGACAAACACCTGTCAGGGATGGTCTAGCTTTACTTGGTCCTGCCACAGCTCTCGGAGCTAGATTTGATGAGTTCTCAAGCTCCCTTCCAGCCCTATATTTCCATGTTTCTATGATTCTATAATATAAATTAGAGGCTAGGTTTTTCTTACATCCTTAAATTCTCAATGTTGCATTGAGATTTGCACTTAAAGCAGAGATTAAACCTCTTTGTGGTGTCTGAATAATATAGTGTTCCATCCTCAAATTCTCAATATTTATTCTTTTAAGCGAAGAATTAGTTTTCTGGGAAGTTGCAAGTAAAATCTGCTAATTACTTTAGGAATTGGAATTATTTAAAAATGGGACCTGTAAGAACTTGTTTTAATGAGACCATGTTAAGATCCCTCTGGTAAATTAATTATTGATTTTTTGACAGTGCTGAGCACTGCCTGCAAAGTTCACAAAGTGCCTGGCAGGATTGGGCCCTTAATGAGGACTGGGTAATGATTACCTTTCAATGTGCTATTGATTTAACCAGGGATTTGTAATGTTCCTTCATTCCTTTATGGTCATACGTGTTAAAAGGCTGTAAAATAACACAAGCAGTATATAATTAAGTGTCAGACATTCACATTTTTGAGGGAGCAGAGCAAATGGGGGTGGAACAGGGGTCCTGTATCTTGAATTGTCAAGCTGCAGCATCTTTCATTTTCACTGTGCTTGCTAGCTATGGAACACTGAACTCCAGCCTCAAACTAAGCATCATTATTTTGTGATGCAAGAGAGAGACACAATAAACTGAGCAAATGCAGTGGATTGACTAACTTTGTCTTTTTTGGTATTGCATGGTAACTGTTGGAGAATGAGGACTTGTTAATGGTGACCAGTGTTGATACAAATGGTAAGCGTAAAGCTATAAGATTGCCTGAATAGGATACTAGCTATTAGAGCTGTGTAGCTTATGACAGGTCAAATCCAAAAAAACCCCTGACTTTGTGGAATTTGATTATTAGTTGACTGGATTTAAATATACTGGTTATTTAGACCTCCTTGGATTTGGAGTCTGAAACTTTAAAAAAAACTCTTACCACAGTACTAGAACACTCATAATGCTATAGTAATATATCATAATAATATGTGCCTCGAATCTTTCAGAACAATTGCCTTGATATCATAAAAATCAGAATCTATGAATGTTACAGCAGACCCTCACTTTTCTGATACGATCATTGATTTTGATTTTTGTTAGTATAACCACCCATGAAATTGCTGTACATCCTTCTTTTTATGATCAACTTCTCTGATTCTTCACAATAGATAGTATCTCTCCCTCCCTTTCCCATACCTTTCCTTGCCTGGTCCATGGTTATATTTACTTTTCTGAATATTCTATGGTCAGAAAAACAACCTTAGATAGGTTTAGAGTAATTAGAGTAATCTGTAATCCCCTGCCGTTCATTTAAAGCTGTGTGAACATTTCTTCGGTTATCTGGAAAAATAGGTGAATTAAGAAGTGGTGTCACTGTATTATTTAACGCAATTCATGAAGTGTAGTTGAGGATAAAAAATAAGCTTGAGGCTGGTTTGTAGATGTTACTGAGCTACCTTGTGAAATCTTCACGGGTGCACATTTGCTTTCTTTCTTTCTTCTCAGAAATAGCCTCAGTCCATTTATTTATTTGTTTTTACCCCAAATATTAAAGCAGTAAAAGTGGTTGTGACTCCCAGTTTGACACGATATCATCACCTCTACAGCACTGATAGGGTAGAATCATTGCCCCCTATTAAGTTGAAGAATCTGATAGATGGTTGGATGGGAAAGACAGCACTCAGAATTATTTTCTGACATTCATTTGTAGCACAATACTATAGATTAATGGCTTTTCAGGAGCCTTGTTTTGTATTAGCATTTTTAAGCCAGAAACACCACAGTATGAAGAGAGGGGAAGGCAGAAGGGTAGGCAAGTTGATTATTTAGCAATGAGGATTAAAGAACAAATGAAAAGTGCAGTGCCTATATTGGATGATGATGTAGCCAATCAATGCACACTTGTTCTTCTTTTGATCTGCTACACAGAGAGTTAAATCCCACTACCTGCCTCTGTGAGTACAGAGAATTCCATTGCAGTTCAATCAATGTGGTTCTGCTGTCCAAGGACAGTAAAGGGGTCAGGCTGCACAGGGTACATAACCACTCTATGACATACAGCTCAACTCCAGAGTGCAGATGTTGAAATTGACCAAGGCATGAGCAGGACAAGGGCAAAATATATACTTCTACACAACTGGGGGCTACTGCAGCCTCAAAGCAGCCATGGAGTAGCTCTGCAATCACTCCATGGCATGAGGAGGAAAAGGCCGCTCTGCCTCAGTTTCCCCCTCTGTAAAATTGCGGTAATAATGCTTAACCAGCTTTGTGCAGTGCTTTGGCATCTTTGGGAAAAAATGTGCTCTGATGTCCTTGAGAGACAGTTCTGTTCCATATTATACAGATGTATCAGGACATTTTTCCATATAGTCATTCGTTTAATTATATCCCATTATTTCTTGTTATGTCTCTTGGCCCTCTCTAAATAATTCCTCTCTCCGCTTGGTATTGGCTGTCATATCACTCTTAGTCAGTGTTCAGCTAAGTTATACTTATAGTTAGTTCTTGTAAATATTCCACCTCAGTCAAATTGCCCTAGCCCTTAAACACTTACATTGCTTTTCTCCCTAAACTCAATACCTTGCCATTTATCGTTACTTTTCATAATGGGCCAATTTTAAATCCATAAGACAGTGCTAATTTCTAAGCCAATTCAAATTAATTTTTCAAGTATGATTTGAGGCATTTTATCCAGTCCCTTAATGACACCTGATACTGGGCCAAAAGCTGCTCTTCATTACACCATTGCAATCCCATTTAACTCAGCCTTCATTTCAGCAAGCATGGCTATTATCATAATTTCACTCAGTGGTGCCCATTTGCTCACAGTTCTGCTATCTTCTGCATACTTACATTTTTTAAAAAAATCTTACTATGTATTCCATTATTTTACTAGGGATTGTAATGTGATTTACCAGGTGATATAATTTCCAGGATTGCTCTTTATTTGTCCATTAAAGTTCAGTACCATATTTTCATCCAGCCCTCTGGTGTCCTCAAAGGCCTGATCATTCAAAGCCTTATGCACACGAATCCCATTGAAGTGAATGGAGCTATTAATATGTTTAAAGGTTAGCATGTGCATGACTTATTGCTGGATCAGGGCCTAAATCATTTTCATAAATAAATACCATTGGTTAATCTTATAAAGTAATTCCCATGAGCCCCTAGGCTGTACGTCATCCAAAATGGCTAATCTGTATATATTAGGCTTCCACAGAATACTTTACCAGGTTATAATCAGCAGCTATGGTGACAAGGGACCTGATTCTGACCTTGTTTATCCTGGTATAAATCAGTATTAAGTCCACTGAAGTAGACAATTACACCAGGGGGAAAACAGTGTAAGGAGGATCAGAATGAGGCCCAAAGTCTTCATTATGTCTTAATTATTGATTCTGCACTCTCCCTCTCTCTCGTGTTGTGAGACCAATTTATAAAAGCAGTTTAATAGCACAGCCATTTTAGAATCAGCATGATTTTTCCCCTCCTTCTACATTTATTAACAGCTCCACTTTCTCTCTAGCACTTTTTTTCCCTCTGGTATATTTTTAAAATCCCTTCTTATTATTCTTAAACCTTGTAGCCAGCATTAACTTGTTCTGCTTTTGAAGAATTATACTGGGAAAGGTCTCTTTCCCTCTTGTCCACTAAACATACATTTGGAAAATTCCTTTTGATTTGTTGCTGTGCTCTTCAGTAAGTGCCTCCATACTGCATCAGATTGTAGAGTATCATTATTAAAGTGCAGATTGTTTCCTGAAAGGTGACTTGGTATATCATATTCAGCTATATAAACCCACACTTTTTTTTTGGCTTGTGCCCCATCTGTATGGCATCTCAAACTCACTTCTGCTAATTCCAATTAGAGCGCTTCTTCATTACCATGATAACAACAATACCTAGCTAAAAGAGAGTGTGCCACTTCTTCTAACAAATTTTGTCACATTTCATTGCTTTCTGTCACTCCTAGTGTTGAGTCATATTTTTAATGCAATGAACTGTGATATAAGGATGGCCAAAGAGGTTCATACAAAAATGGGACAAGTTGCATTTTTGTCTGTGTCTTACACACAAGCAAACTTGACTTTTTCTATCAGGGTCAGATTAGTTCAAATGAGGACTTTCTCCCCCTTCTTCTTCCTGAGCTTCACCATGTCCATGGCTAATTTCCCATAGCCCCCCCATAAGTTCTGAAAGCTTCTCTGCTAGGCCCCCATATACTGCTGAATTCAACTCTGATGACCTGGAGTATGCAATACACCTTGTGAGACAGTCGCAGACCATGCACAAATTAGATTCTGCAGCAACTGAGGCCAAAAGGCTGCTGAACCTTGTGATGCATGAGGTGGTGCTACAGGGAATGCAGTCAGGAAAAAAGCCAGAGAGATATTGTAGGGTCAGAAGAAGGAAATAGAAGGCTGGCTATTGGCTCATCATCATGTTATATGGAACAACAGAGGGGAGATGGATCGGTGTAGTATAGTATTCAGCCATGAGATATCTCTGAGAGCTTCACAGAGTCTGAAGCAGCTATGATTGCTGGTAAACAAGAGAGACAAAGTTGGAACTCAAGGCATTAATGAAGGTGTTTTCTTTAACAAACACTTGCTGTTTAAGATCTTCAGTTCCATATATTATATTATGACATCAATAGCAGTAGAGCTGGTCTGAAATTTTCTGTCAGGAAATGCTGATTCATTGTAATTGAAATGTTCTGTGAGAATCTGTCAATTTAGACAAAATTATGACAGAAACCTGACAAGTTTCTGATGGAACTGTCCTTGCTAACCAGGTGTCTATCAGAAACCTGCCTAGTTTCCTGCCAGCTTGCCCACCTGGCTCCTCAGCAGCCATTTTGACTGACTGCTAGAGTATTCTGGCTTCCTGACTCCCAGCTTCTTAATAGCCTGCTTGACAGACAGTCTTAGTTCTTAGTCTCCAGGTTTGTAACTCCTCAGCAGCCTGGGTTCCTAGGGTTCCAGGATCCCCCACTCCTGGCTAGCCCACCAGGCAAACCCCAGCTCCCAAGCTTCTCTGAAGCACACCTAGCAGGTTCTCAGGGCTCCCAGGATCCATGGCTCTGCAGCAACTTGCCTGGCAGTATGCTATGGAGTCAGGGCTCCAAAGGATCCCCAGCTCCTCAGGGAATGGGGTTGCTAGCTCCTGGGTTTCCCTCATGGTAGGCTGCCTGGTGTGATGCTGCACTCCATAATGTTTTATGGAAATATGCTTATGAGTGTGAATATAATGTAACTGGAATATGCTTTATGCAAAAGGTCTCTTGTAAGGTATCATTACAAAGCTTATAATCTACTGATTGTGTTCATCCTATTTGTATGTATTGTGACAGGGTCAGGCCAGATGGCTATAGGAGAGTGATAGAAGGTAGCTATATTAGCCCCAGATTAAGCAGTTCCCTTTTCCCGAGTAAGATAATGGGCTATTCCAGAACAATCAGGAAGTTGCTGGAACCAATTAAGGCAGGCTAATTAGGACACATAGAGCCAATGAAGAAGCTACCAGAATCAATTAGGACAGGCAGGCTAATCAAGGCACCTGCTTTTAAAAAAAGGACCACACTTCAGTTAGTGAGGCGCGTGTTAGGAGCTGGGAACAAGGGGCGCAAGAAGCTGAGAGTGAGAAGGCGTACTGCTGGAGGACTGTGAAGTACAAGCGTTACCAGACATCAGGCAGAAGGTTCTGTGGTGAGGATACAGAAGGAGTTGGGAGAAGCCCATGGAGAAGTAGCCCAGGGAGTTGTAGCTGTCAGACAGCTGTTACAAGAGACACTGTAGACAGCAATCCACAGGGCCCTGGGCTGGAATCCAGAGTAGTGGGGTGGGCCCAGGTTCCCCCCAAACCTTCCAACTCCCTATTTGAGACAAGAGGAGGTGACCTGGATTGTGGGTCCCACCAGAGGGGAAGGTCCCTGACCTATCCCCCAACCCACTAGGTGTGTCAGCAGAGACTGCAGGGATTGTTCTCCTCCCTTTCCCCATGCTGGCCAGTGATGAGGTTAGCTGAGTGAACCACAGGTTTGAGCCACTAGCAAAAGTGGCCAAACTGAGGGCTGCCATGAATCTCTGAGGCGAGCAAATCCACCAATAAGCGCAGGACCCACCAAGGCAGAGGAGGAACTTTGTCACAGTATGTATATTATGTAATATATGCATTACATATTATGTAATTACACAGTATGTAATGTATCATTCTATTATGTAATTATGTAATGTATCATTCTATTATGTAATTACACAGTATGTAATGTATCATTCTAGTATCTGAAACTAGGAATATGAAGTATAACTATGAGGTCCTATTGTAATTATGCAAAGTGTGGGCCATTAATGATGGTTTGGAAGCTTGTTGGCTCCCATTGACAATTGGTTGTAAATGGTCTGTTTATTTGCAATACTTCCTGGGTTCATGCGGGCCAGCCCTGGAAGAATGAAGGCTTGGGGATCTCATAGGACATGTGACCATGTCATAGGATACTGGAATCCATCTTAAACCTGGTGCTTTTCCATTTAGAAGGAAGGGTAGGGATCCAGAGAAAGACAAAGGATTCCCACCTTGGGCCAAAGCTATAAAAGAGGGTGAAGCAGGACAAAGGGGTCCCAGTCATGAGAAAGCCCCTGCTTTTCACCTACGATGCCTGATGGAACTAATAAGGACTGTACCAGGGGAAAGGATTGGGCCCAGACTAGGAAGGAGTCTAGTCTGTGAAAGAAGATTATTGGAACATCTCTGAAGGTGAGATATTACTTGAATCAGTTTCTTAATGTATTAGGCTTAGACTTGCATGTTGTGTTTTATTTTGCGTGGTAATTTACTTTGTTCTGTCTGTTATTACTTGGAACCACTTACATCCTACTTTTTATACTTTAATAAAATCATTTTTGTTTATTAATTAACCCAGAATAAGTGATTAATAGCTGGGGGAGCAAATAGCTGTGCATATCTCTCTATCAATGTTATAGAGGGTGGACAATTTATGAGTTTACCCTGTATAAGTTTTATACAGAGTAAAACCGATTTATTTTGGGTTTGGATCTCATTGGAACCTGGGTGTCTGGGTGCTGGAGATAGGTGACCTGCTGAGCAGTTTTTGGTTAAAGTTTGCAGTTTTGGGGGTGTGGACCAGACCTGGGTCTGTGTTGCAGCAGGCTGGCATGTCTGGCTCAACAAGGCAGGGTTCTGGAGTCCCAAGCTGACAGGGAAAACGAGCTCAGCGGTAATTCTAGCACATCAGGTGACAGTCCCAAGGGAGTCTCTTTGACTGAACCCGTCACACCTGACTCCTCAACTGCTGACCTGGGAGCTGGACAGCTGTTCTCTGAAAAGTTCAGAGATTTTATTTTTGCAATTTTTACCCCAAAATCTCAGAATTTTTCACAGAACGAAAAATCCTGTTACTGCTCAGCACTAATTTTAAACCAGTGACTGAGGGACTATTAGCAAGGCAAGGGAGATCAAGAAACTTTGGATTGATCGTAGAGAGAGGAAGATGAGGGACCCTCAAATAGAACAAGTAAATACCCAAACTTGTAATGGACACTAATAAGAAACTCCAGCTCTTCTGTGCCTTGCTGTGCTGGACTTTAAATGCTCAAAAATTAATACAATACCATATCCATAGCAATGTGCAGTTCAACATCTAGTCTTTCGCTACATAAAACAAGGAGGGTTTTCTAAGGCACACAAGGATCCATTATCAAGGATTCTGCCTAGCTAAGAACTTTTCTCAATACTCTGTGCATAAAATTTACATGATACATGGCCTAACACTTTTGCTGCTAACTACATATTTACTCAAATGATCCACATCAGTGTAGTGTTAGAGCACCTCACAATCATTAATTAACTTAGCCTCCCAACACCCTAGTAAGATAAGAGAATATTATCCCCATTTTACTTATTGGAAACTGAGGCAAAGGATGATCATGCATCTTCTTCCAGGTCACTTGGGACATGCACTAGTGAGCCGGTTCCAAAATCCTAGTTAAGTGCCTTAAGCACAAGATTATCCTTCCTCAATGGATGAGTTCCTCATAAATGGCTATTCATAAATTGCTAGGAAATATCATTCCCATTATTGCTTACTTTGAATATTTTGAAGAAAATTCAGCCAATCACATTGTGTTCCAAGTGACTTCTGACATATTTGAATTCCACTGGAAATATGTTCAGTATTATTTAAAATGCTATTGTGTTATTTTTTATACTGTAGCACTTAGGAACTCCAGTCATAGATTAAGACCCTGTTGTGCTAGGCACGGCACAAAAATAGAACAAAATGATAGTACTTGTACCAAGAGTGCTTAAACACTTACCCTCAGGGTGGAGTTATTTACAAAGT
Organism: Caretta caretta; assembly: GCF_965140235.1. NCBI lineage: Eukaryota > Metazoa > Chordata > Testudines > Cheloniidae > Caretta > Caretta caretta. The sequence goes on from NC_134213.1 coordinate 69,310,576, forward strand.
TTTATTTTTTATTTGTAAAGACAGTTCCCAGAAAGAGTCCCTTCAAGTAAGGATATTTAGAGTGGCCGTAATGCCTCCTTATTAATCACAATCCAACTGAAAAGTGAGTACTGAATATTGATCAAGTATTTACTCTAAATGACGACAGTTCCTTTTCTTTTTTCCCTGTAGTGTTAAATGATTTATAATTTACCATTTTTGTGTAAAAAATAAAGGCAGAAACGAATGGCTTCCACAGTTCAGAAAACATTGTGCATATAAACATCATGCTAAAATAAACAATTGTCACTTTTTGTAGGATGATCAGTCTCTAGATCATCTGCACTGGGACTTCATTTTCAAATTCAGCATAAAGGATTTGTTGGCCCAGTCGGCTCACGAGACTGAGAAAACATAACATCTAGGGAAGGAAGAGACTTCAGCTGAGCCAAGTCAGTTCAGGATCATTTAATTCAAAATCTCCACATAATTTCCTTCTATTTAAACCATTATTAAGACATATCCTTCAGCTTATCACATGTGAAGCGTAAGCTTCCCTTGGTATTAACTTTGACACATACGGAGCACTTTGGGGATTATATTAATTTAAGCGGTGGTACCTGTTAGTGAGCATTTGATTGCACATGTTGAAAAGGATTTACTCTTGTTATTGATTTGTTGGCAAATATATTGGGTGAAAATCCCCTGGTATTGCTGGTACTGTGCATTCCAAATTTTATTGGATTTGTGAGTCATTTTCCTTTGTGTTTAAACTTGTGATATCTTTCTATTAAAAGAAGTGCCCAGGTGTTAGATGGAAATGTTTGCTATTATTTTGCTAATCGGGAAGCCTTATTTGCTTTTTATTCCCATTCATAAGTTGTTGATTATATTAGTTTGGCTTTAGTCGTAGTTATCATTGCATTTAGTAACAGGAAAAGAGGCAGCAAGCACGAATACTTTAACAGAAGGTCATAACCAATTGCAGACAAAAGGGGCTAAGGGTAAAATTCACCCTATGCAGAGAGCCCGGATAAGGCCTATGCATTTTTTACATGTCTCTTAAAGCTTTAACAAATGGTTTAAGTGGTCCTCTGCACAGGGGTCAGTTTCATCCTAGATAATTATCCTAAATTCTTTAGGCCAAGTTCAGTCTAAACTAGAACTTATGTCAGCAAAACTTTTGTCATTCAAGGGTATGAAACCCATCTCCCTGAGTGACATTTGTTTTGCCGGCATAAGCACTCATGAGCACAACGCTATATCGGTGGAAGATACTCTCCCACCAACCAGCTACCACTGCTCATTGAGCTGGTTTTATGTCAACAGGACAACTTTCTCCCATCAGCATAACGCAGTTCCACAAGTATCGGTACAGCTGTGCCACTGTAAGCTTGTAAGTGTTGACGTGGCCTTAGGCAGAAGGTAATGAAGCTGTCCAATATGCAGCATTTCAGGAGAGGTCCTATGAATTTCGAATATAAGAAAGGAAACTTCAATTTATATTAAGGACATAAGGAATTACTGGAGAAGAATAAGCCATTGGTTCTTATCTCTGCATTAATACTTGTAACTAATGATGGTAATATCTACCTCTTATATAGCACTATTCATCCATATATCTCTAGGCACTTGACAAAGGAGGTAAGTATCATTATTTCAATTTTATAGATTGGGAAACTAAGGGTATGTGTACACGAGAAATGCTATCGCTCGAGTGCTGCAGTTATGTTGTGTAATGTAGACACTACAGCGATGGAAGGAGTTCTTCTTTGCTTTAGTAAATCCACCTCTCTGAGAGGCAGCAGCTCGGTCAACAGAAGAATTCTTTTATTAACGTAGCAGAGTCTACACTGGGGTTTAGGTCAGTGTACTCACATTACACAAAGCATAAAAAGCCCTGAGTGAGGAAGTTAAGCCAACCTAACTTTGTAGTGTAAAACAGCCCTGAGACATAGAGGTGAAGTGAGTTGCCCAGGATCACACAAGAAGTCATTGCCAGAGCCCAAAATAGAATTCGGATCTCCTGAGTCCAAATCCAGTGCCCTTCTCTAGGCCACACTACCTGCCATAATATCTTGTTCACTTTTATAAAATCTGCTAGAAAGATAGAATTCTTTTACCGTGACCTTTTATTTTCTAGACCCAATCCAGCAATCCTTACTTGGGTGAATTTCTAGAGAAGTACTTTGGAAATTTTACTTGAATAGGGGAGTGCAGGACTTGGCTTCTAGGAAGGATAAACTTCTCCTCTATAGCGTTTCCTGAAGAATTATCCATTAAACCTGATCAAAATCTATAAAAAAAAGTTAAATCCATACTGAGGGTTGTCTAAAGAGATTCATGATGTTCTCTTTATAAATACTGCAACAAGCATGCAATTAAGGTTGGGACCCAAGTTATTTTTAAGAGGTGGCATGAATGAGATGACCTGAGATATCACATGATTGCTCCAACTGAGAGACAATAGTTGAAAACCATTTTTTCCAATGAAAATAACAACTAACAATGCTATTAGTTCATGATAATGATGCTATTGGGAAGAACTGTATGAATAATCAACGGAAACAGATTAGTTTTAAGCAAGATAATGTGTGTGTGTGTGTGTGAGAGAGAGAGAGAGAGAGAGAGAGAGAGAGAACAATGACCTTGGCAAAGAATGAAGAGAAATCAAAGCAAATATAGTTTTATACATAACCAGAATTGTTTTGAAACCACACATTTTAAAAACGTTTCCATAAGTCAGTAATTCTTTAAAACATAACTTGTTATAATTGTTATTCTTATTTGCATTAACATCCACAGATTTATGTTTCTACCTGGTACTTTTCCAAACCCTAGCTTAATCACATGAAGAAATATGGTCCCTGGCAGATTTCACTTCTCCTTTCCCAATCCAATAACAACAAAAGCAAAACAACACATTTAATAAATCTACCGTGTTTTCTTTTGTCCCCCAATCCCCACTATCTCTATGAAGTGGGCTGCATTTTAAAAACATTTCTCTTTGTTGCAGATGCATTTGCTTAACTTTTTCTCACTAATTGAAAACACTTCACTTTTAATTGTCAGAATTTCTTTTTACCCCTGTGTATCTATTAACTTGTTTTTTTTCCCTCTCCCAAACTTACTTCTTTCCAAATAGTTTATATTTTTCCTCAGTCCATCTGCTTATCTTGTTCAGTGCTTATTACTACTTAATCATAGGTGCCTTGGTTGTCCTTTTACCTGTTTAAATGTAACCCGGATGGTTCAATTGCAGTCTCTCCAGCTTTTTTTAAAATGCATTCCACCCTTCTGCAGTAGGTTTCCCACATATTAGAGGCTCCAATCAATTTTCCTTCAAGCACTTTGCAGTTTCTCAGATCAGTTCTCCTAAAGTAATTTGTCTTGTTTATACTAGAATTTACTCTTTTGAGTAGCTTGTCGTCTTTGTAGCTATGTAACAATTATGATTTCATTTTCTGTGTAAAGCACCTTTGAATGACTAGTGTCTGTTGTCTACAGGAGCAGCTCCCCTTTTGTGAGACAGACTCAGGCCTGTATACACTAGAAAATTAGGTCAGTTTAACTATGTCAGTCAGTGAAAAGTCCACACCCGGAGTGATATTGTTAAGATGACTTAAATCCCCATGTAGACAGCACTAGGTTGACGGAAGAATTCTTCTGTCAATCTAGATACCGTGTCTCGGGAAAGTGGATTACCTAGGGTGACAGGAGAACCCCTTCCATTAGCATAGGTAGCATCTACACTGAAATACTACAGTCGCACGTCTGTGCTGCTGTAGCATTTTAAGTGTAGACAAGCTCTTAGGAAAGTTAAAGTGGATTAGTTACATTAAACCCCTGTGTCGGCACTCTCATTCGGAATTAAAGTGACTTTAAATCAGTTTAGTTTAATTCACTTTGAAGTGAATTAAACTAAAGCCAATTAAGGCCACTTTCATTCTGTGACCACACAGGGATTTAATGCAGTTTAATTAATTAATTTTAAATTTACACCTTCTGTTACTTCTCATTACCTTTCCTATCTCTATGTAGGTAGGCCCTAATGCACCATATTACAGTAGAGAGAAACACTTTGCTTTCTTATGGAGTCTTATACCCTTCGGTTTCTAATCTAAAACATAAATAATTCACACTCAAACTATAGATTTGTTCTTTGTGTCTGGAAAACATAGATCTAATTAAAATGTTATGGCTAGATTTTAGAAGACCCCTAATATTAGGCTTTCTGGAGCTGTTACTTTTCCATGAGGAAATTTACAGATCAACAGAGCTATATAGAGTGAAATCCTGGCTTCACTGAAATCAATGGAAGTTTTGCCATTGACTTGAATGGAGCCAGGATTTCACCAGGTAGGTGTGGTATGTGGTGGACATATTGTTCACATAAGACTATATGCAGATGGTAAGATATTTTTATGTACTACTTTATACACAAGTATTTGGTGTAATATTGCTAAACACAAGGGTGGGTATTGGTTCAGAATTATTATAGCATGCAGGTATATATGGCATGCAGGTATTATCTACAATTTTTTTCTAGGTATAGTTTAGTGCAGTGAAATTCTAGACTGACATATGAAGGGAAATGTGAATCTGCTATTCAGTGTTCTCCAAGTATGACGTAACATTTCATAAATGTGTAAGACCAATAATTAATCCAAGAAGGAACAGTTCTCTCTACCTGCATTCTAAACATGTTTTGTTTTAAATGAGGGTGATATAATAAGAACATGGCAACTTAAAAGCTATGATTGCACTGGAGCTGATCAGTACTTCAGGCAATCTTTAAAATCATGATCTTATCACAGCAAGCTACATTGTCACCGTATTCAAAAGCTTTAATGTGCCCTTCTGAAGAGATCAAGTTAGCAATAATTTTAGGGGGGGGGGGTAGACAATGAATCTTACAGTCAGAAGCATGCTGAGAAGAATGCAGAGGGGCCAGGTGTGGTTGACTCGGTTGTAGTGGCATCTCGCGTGCCCTGGCAACTCGTTCAGCTGGTACTCCCCTCTTCTTGCAGAGCACCCTGTAGTGTAGTCTGTAGTGAGGATGGGGCATTGGACTTGAAAGTTTACGAGAACATTTTACTATTACATTGTTAAAATTTTTAATTTTGGCTCATGGGCCTTTGCTGAAAGGGGGTTTGACTTACTTTTGCCAAAACAGCCATTCTGTGGAAATTCTTTTAAACATTTCTTAAACATGCATAATTGAGAAAAACAAAACAGAAAAAATGAAATTATGTGGAATTCAAAAGCGAAGTGCTCCTGCCTTTGTGGGAAAGTTCCTCCTTTTTGGAAAAATCAGAGGGAAAGTGTTCTTTAAAGTGTCTCTGGCTACTATTAAATGTCTTTGGGAGGCAAATCAGAGAGAAAACCTCACAACCCAGTTATTCTCTTCTTCCTGACCTACCGGCCAGTACCCCAATAAAGTTCTCTTTGTTGTACCCATCATGAGCACCCAAGTGAGAAACAGTTTCAAAAGTTTCTGGGTGGGGGCTTGAGCCCATGTGAGTTAAGCCTTTAAGGAAACCCCTAGAAAACTGAACCCTGCCCTCTCTGCTGCCGACAACACCTTGCAGATTGGTTACATATATAAACCATGCAAGGAGAATCTTTTTTTCCCTTCTTTCTCTACATGTCATTTCAATGTAGATTTACTTTAAAGATATTAAATTATGTTATAAAATTTTCATTTGCATTTGGGATATCACCACTACAGCTTTTCACCTTATTCAAACATACTTTAATATGTGCCAGTAGGAAGATATGAAATTGCAAGAAAGCATGTTTAATTGGGCTAAGTCAGGTCATCAGAGGAAGTGTGATTTCATACAAGTCCTACCAGACTTGGCTAGAGCTGAGTGAATAATCAATAATGAATAATACATACAATGATTTCACCTTTTTTTCGGTTCATGATTTATCTGCAAACAAATCCTGATCTTATTCAAATGTATTCATATTTGAAATTATTTTCTGAAAAAACTGGCTAATTTTGTAAATGCTTAATATATGAATATATAAAATTCCATCTGCTTAGCCAAGACAAATAGATCACATAGTATTTTTTTCATTGGATAAGTGAAAGTCTTAGGTTCAGGTTCCTGGTGTGAACACCTATATTTACAAATTTGAAATTAATTTTAAATACATACTTTCTATGAACATTCCTGACAGTAAACTTTTTTGCTGAAAGACTTGCAGAAAGCAAGCTCAAAAGGGGCCTGAACACAGTGAAAACTATTTAAAAAAAATTAAAGAGTATTCTTGGGAAATGTTTTGTGATACTCACGCTCCTTGAAGCCTAGAAGAGCGAAACGCTCAGAAAGGAGCACAAATAGTTGTTCCACACATGTTTATACAAACGGCGCTGATGACAGATGACACGAAAGAACATTGACAGATTACACAACAGAAATTTGTATTGTTTCCAATTTATTAAAAACCTGTTGCTGTTTTTGTTTTTTTGGTTTTTTTTAAGTGGTGCTGTTTGCAGCACTTTACTGGTGGAAATGGGTGCAATTATGTGGACTCAGTTGACGCCATTGGACTTTCACTATGTCTTAAATTGGTGTAATTAAGACAGAAATGAATTAATGTTTGTAGAGGGGAAAATACATTAATGTATGTATTCTGGAAAAAAAATCAAGAAGCAGATGACAGAGTGGAGAAGAGAGCTCAGCAGCTGACTGCCAGCTGAGATAGTGATGAAGTTATTCAGGTCACAAGGTCTTTTTCATTTCTCATTTTCATATTTCTGAGGATTGAGTAGATGACAAGTTTCCACTAGCAAAAAGTGATAAAACAGAGGTTTCTGCCTTCACGAGTTGGGATTTGCTCAGTGAAGTTTTCAGCCATTCTGCAATTCTAATTATCTCAGACTTGTAGATTGGTAGCGTAAAGAATGTTTCTTACTGAACGAAGATCCTATTATGCTAGATTCCTTACAAAGCATAAGCAGCTGTGGATTTTGATTCTGATTCAGAGAGAATAATTTGAGTCTGAGACTGAGTAACCTTTTTGCCACAATGTGGGTGGCTCTCAAAGATATTCCACAAGCTTCTTGTATTCAGAAGACATGTTTGGTGGGAAATCAACATTGATTCACCTATAATTGAAGTTGTACCATAGATACATGTAGGATTTGTGCGTCAAAGTATTAAACTGCTGCTAGGAATACTCCAGCCCACCTAAAAAGAATGCAAAAAGCCAAGAAACTAACTGTCTTGAAGCTAATTGATACAGAGAGCAATAAAAAGTAGCAAATGTGCTTCTCTTGGGTATTTTTGTATAATACATAGTAAATAAGTTATTGAAAATACAGTTCTTTAGTGAAAAGAACATATCACATAAAATAGAACAAGATATACTGGACAATTATGACAATGAAATTAGTATAAGTATACCCAGATGAAAAAAATATTAAAATATGTGACTCATATTTCAGCTTGTCTAAAAAATTGTATGACATAGAAGGTGAAAAATAGTAAGTGATCATATAATTAAAGAGTGTCTCATAGTGCATGCACTGCAGCATCGTTGTACTTAGAGATGGTCAGACATTTTCTGACTGAGTATTTTTCTGTTTTGCCAAAACATTTTGATTTTGATTAAATTCCATTTTACAAAAAATTTGGATGTTTTGATAATGTCACAATTTCTGTTTGGACCTTTTTGGAACAAAATCTTTAAGATTTTCTGTTTGAAAACTTCTTTTCATTTCAATTTCTAAAATGTCTTATGACAGAATATAATATAAAATTTAAAAAGTTGAAATCAGAGCAAATCATTTTCGTTTTAACAAAATGAAACACTTTGATAGATCAGAAACAATTTTTCCACAATTGCGTTCTGCATGAAATTTGAAATATTTTTGTTTTCATTTTGTTTCATATGGAAATAATTTTGAAATCATGAAATTTTTCACAAAACAGAAAATCTGGTTCCTTCACACATCTAGATATATTTGCAACTTTAACTTTGTCATTGTTTGCTCACATAACATAACATATATTCTTAACACAATTTTCTTGAGGGAATAAATAAACAGGTGAAAAAAATGTAAAATGAGTGTCTAAAGTTAGACTGCTAGGTGCCTAGAGTGGGATTTTCAAAAGTACTTTGTGATTTAGGAGCAAATAACTGTCAGTGGGACTTGAGCTCCTACATCATTTAGGGACTTTTGTAAATCTAACACTTAGACAAATGCCTTCATTTTCCAATGAGCTCCCAGTAGCCCCCACTGACTTCAGTTGTGGCCACAATATTTACACTATATAGTTATCAAAGCACCAGACTAAACAAGCTATCACTATATAGCTAATTGTATCAAAACTACACTAAACGTAATATTGAGTGTTTTGGAAGGAATAACATGAACAGACTATACATATATTTTCCCCCAGAGGTATCATTCCATCGTGTAGTCTTCCTGCTATGTCTTATTTATTTATAACAACATAGATTGGGAAGAAGAAAGCTATTTCATCTTTTGCACTTTGTAATAGCATAATTTAAAAATAAGCAGAAACAGAAATGACCTATTTCAGAGAAGCAGCCGTGTTAGTCTGTATTCGCAAAAAGAAAAGGAGTACTTGTGGCACCTTAGAGACTAACTAATTTATTTCAGCATAAGCTTTCGTGAGCTACAACTATACAAAATTTTGTATAAATTTTATGCATTGACACCTTTTAAATCTACTTAGATTTGTATTTTATTTATTTATGTCCATTCCCTTTCAGCAATGGTAGCTTTCATTTCATTGGATGTTACTGGTCTCTCTACTATTTATAATTTAGCACTGGCATTTCTCTAGAACCTGTGCATTGATTGTTGGTTTTGGTCAGTTTAATAGGGAATGGAAATGTTCTTGCCGTCATCTGGCTTGTTCTTCATGCATTTTCAGCATCTGTCCATGGAAGTCCCTGATGGGCATCACCTGTGATGGTCTGGTTCTTCCTCAGAGGTCTTACCATCCAATTGTACTGAGCACACTACTACATGGAGCAGAGACTTGGCAATGACAATGGCTAACAAAAGGAGATTGGAGGCTGCCCATTACAGATGGCTGAGGAAGATATTACACATTTCATGGTAAGACAAAACAACTAGTATGAGAGTAAAGGGAGCTGACAAAACAGGACATGTTAGAAAATATCATCAAAGAAAGAAGGCTCATGTGTTTGGGACATGTACACCGCATGGAATATGGGAGACATGCAAAGCAAACATTGAATTGGGTACTCAAGGGCAGAAAGGAAAAAGCAAGGAAGGCCAAAGAAGAACTGCAGAAGACAGTGACAGAGGATATTTAATGTGCTGGCACCACCTGGGAAGAAGTACCGCAACTAGTGATCAACCGCAATAGATGGAGGAAGAGGACTGCCCTAATGTGTCAGCAGCACAGGAGGAACTAAGGTGTAAGTTAAGGTATGTTTCACTTTGGGTATGTCTACACTACGGAATAAGGTTGAATTTATAGAAGTCGGTTTTTTAGAAATCGGTTTTATATATTCGAGTGTGTGTGTCCCCACAGAAAATGCTCTAAGTGCATTAAGTGCATTAACTCAGCGGAGCGCTTCCACAGTACCGAGGCTAGAGTCGACTTCTGGAGCGTTGCACTGTGGGTAGCTATCCCACAGTTCCCGCAGTCTCCGCTGCCCATTGGAATTCTGGGTTGAGATCCCAATGCCTGATGGGGCTAAAACATTGTCGCGGGTGGTTCTGGGTACATATCGTCAGGCCCCCGTTCCCTCCCTCCCTCCCTCCGTGAAAGCAAGGGCAGACAATCGTTTCGCGCCTTTTTTCCTGAGTTACCTGTGCAGACGCCATACCATGGCAAGCATGGAGCCCGCTCAGGTAACCGTCACCCTATGTCTCCTGGGTGCTGGCAGACGCGGTACGGCATTGCTACACAGTAGCAGCAACCCCTTGCCTTGTGGCAGCAGATGGTACAGTACGACTGGTAGCCGTCATCGTCATGTCCGAGGTGCTCCTGGCCACGTCGGCTGGGAGCGCCTGGGCAGACATGGGCGCAGGGACTAAATTTGGAGTGACTTGACCAGGTCATTCTCTTTAGTCCTGCAGTAAGTCCTATTGAACCGTCTTATGGTGAGCGGGCAGGCGATACGTACCGCGAGCAGTCGTACTGTACCATCTTCTGCCAAGCAGCCATGAGATGTGGATGGCATGCAGTCCTTCTGCACCGTCTGCTGCAGTCCTGCAGTCAGTCCTATTGAACCGTCTTACTGAACCGGTGAGCGGGCAGGTGATACGGACTGCTAGCAGTCGTACTGTACCATCTTCTGCCAGGCAGGCAAGAGATGAGGATTGCTAGTAGTCGTATTGTACCATCTTCTGCCAGGCAGGCAAGAGATGAGGATGGCTAGCAGTCGTACTGTACCATCTTCTGCCGAGCAGCCATGAGATGTGGATGGCATGCAGTCCTTCTGCACCGTCTGCTGCCAGCCAAAGATGTAAAAGATAGATGGAGTGGGTCAAAACAAGAAATAGACCAGATTTGTTTTGTACTCATTTGCCTCCTCCCCTGTCTAGAGGACTCATTCCTCTAGGTCACACTGCAGTCACTCACAAAGAAGGTGCAGCGAGGTAAATCTAGCCATGTATCAATCAGAGGCCAGGCTAACCTCCTTGTTCCAATAAGGACAATAACTTAGGTGCACCATTTCTTATTGGAACCCTCCGTGAAGTCCTGCCTGAAATACTCCTTGATGTAAAGACACCCCCTTTGTTGATTTTAGCTCCCTGAAGCCAACCCTGTAAGCCGTGTCATCAGTAGCCCCTCCCTCCGTCAGAGCAACGGCAGACAATCGTTCCGCGCCTTTTTTCTGTGCGGACGCCATACCAAGGCAAGCATGGAGGCCGCTCAGCTCACTTTGGCAATTAGGAGCACATTAAACACCACACGCATTATCCAGCAGTATATGCAGCACCAGAACCTGGCAAAGCGATACCGGGCGAGGAGGCGACGTCAGCGCGGTCACGTGAGTGATCAGGACATGGACACAGATTTCTCTGAAGGCATGGGCCCTGCCAATGCATGCATCATGGTGCTAATGGGGCAGGTTCATGCTGTGGAACGCCGATTCTGGGCTCGGGAAACAAGCACAGACTGGTGGGACCGCATAGTGTTGCAGGTCTGGGATGATTCCCAGTAGCTGTGAAACTTTCGCATGCGTAAGGGCACTTTCATGGAACTTTGTGGCTTGCTTTCCCCTGCCCTGAGGCGCATGAATACCAAGATGAGAGCAGCCCTCACAGTTGAGAAGCGAGTGGTGATAGCCCTGTGGAAGCTTGCAACGCCAGACAGCTACCGGTCAGTTGGGAATCAATTTGGAGTGGGCAAATCTACTGTGGGGGCTGCTGTGATGCAAGTAGCCCACGCAATCAAAGATCTGCTGATATCAAGGGTAGTGACCCTGGGAAATGTGCAGGTCATAGTGGATGGCTTTGCTGCAATGGGATTCCCTAACTGTGGTGGGGCTATAGACGGAACCCATATCCCTATCTTGGCACCGGAGCACCAAGCCGCCGAGTACATAAACCGCAAGGGGTACTTTTCGATAGTGCTGCAAGCTCTGGTGGATCACAAGGGACGTTTCACCAACATTAACGTGGGATGGCCGGGAAAGGTGCATGATGCTCGCATCTTCAGGAACTCTGTTTCAAAAGCTGCAGGAAGGGACTTTATTCCCAGACCAGAAAATAACTGTTGGGGATGTTGAAATGCCTATATGTATCCTTGGGGACCCAGCCTACCCCTTAATGCCAGGGCTCATGAAGCCGTACACAGGCAGCCTGGACAGTAGTCAGGAGCTGTTCAACTACGGGCTGAGCAAGTGCAGAATGGTGGTAGAATGTGCATTTGGACGTTTAAAGGCGCGCTGGCGCAGTTTACTGACTCGCTTAGACCTCAGCGAAACCAATATTCCCACTGTTATTACTGCTTGCTGTGTGCTCCACAATATCTGTGAGAGTAAGGGGGAGACGTTTATGGCGGGGTGGGAGGTTGAGGCAAATCGCCTGGCTGCTGGTTACGCGCAGCCAGACACCAGGGCGGTTAGAAGAGCACAGGAGGGCGCGGTATGCATCAGAGAAGCTTTGAAAACCAGTTTCATGACTGGCCAGGCTACGGTGTGAAAGTTCTGTTTGTTTCTCTTTGATGAAACCTCCCGCCCCTTGGTTCACTCTACTTCCCTGTAAGCTAACCACCCGCCCCTCCTCCCTTCAATCACCGCTTGCAGAGGCAATAAAGTCATTGTTGCTTCACATTCATGCATTCTTTATTCATTCATCACACAAATAGGGGGATGACTACCAAGGTAGCCCAGGAGGGGTGGTAGAGGAGGGAAGGAAAATGCCACACAGCACTTTAAGCACAGCACTTTAAAAGTTTACAACTTTAAAATTTATTGAATGACAGCCTTCTTTTTTTGGGCAATCCTCTGTGGTGGAGTGGCTGGTTGGCCGGAGGCCCCCCACCATGTTCTTGGGCGTCTGGGTGTGGAGGCTATGGAACTTGGGGAGGAGGGCGGTTGGTTACAGAGGGGCTGCAGTGGCAGTCTGTGCTCCAGCTGCCTTTGCTGCAGCTCAACCATACACTGGAGCATACTGGTTTGGTCCTGCAGCAGCCTCAGCATTGAATCCTGCCTCCTCTCATCACGCTGCCGCCACATTTGAGCTTCAGCCCTCTCTTCAGCCCGCCACTTACTCTCTTCAGCCCGCCACCTCTCCTCCCGGTCATTTTGTGCTTTCCTGCACTCTGACATTATTTGCCTCCACGCATTCGTCTGTGCTCTGTCAGTGTGGGAGGACAGCATGAGCTCGGAGAACATTTCATCGCGAGTGCGTTTTTCTTTCTTTCTAAGCTTCACTAGCCTCTGGGAAGGAGAAGATCCTGTGATCATTGAAACACATGCAGCTGGTGGAGAAAAAAAAAGGGACAGCGGTATTTAAAAAGACACATTTTATAAAACAGTCGCTACATTCTTTCAGGGTAAACCTTGCTGTTAACATTACATACATAGCACATGTGTTTTCGTTACAAGGTCGCATTTTGCCTCCTCCCACCGCGTGACTACCCCCTCAACCTTCCCCCCTCCCTGTGGCTAACAGCGGGGAACATTTCTGTTTAGCCACAGGCAAACAGCCCAGCAGGAATGGGCTCCTCTGAGTGTCCCCTGAAGAAAAGCACTCTATTTCAACCAGGTGACCATGAATTATATCTCACTCTCCTGAGGATAACACAGAGAGATAAAGAACGGATGTTGTTTGAATGCCAGCAAACATACACTGCAATGCTTTGTTCTACAATGATTCCCGAGTTCGTGTTACTGGCCTGGAGTGGTAAAGTGTCCTACCATGAAGGACGCAATAAGGCTGCCCTCCCCAGAAACCTTTTGCAAAGGCTTTAGGACTACATCTAGGAGAACCGCAAATGCCAGGGCAAAGTAATCCTTTCACATGCTTGCTTTTAAACCATGTATAGTATTTTAAAAGGTACACTCACCAGAGGTCCCTTCTCCGCCTGCTGGGTCCAGGAGGCAGCCTTGGGTGGGTTCAGGGGGTACTGGCTCCAGGTCTAGGGTGAGAAACAGTTCCTGGCTGTTGGGAAAACCGGTTTCTCCGCTTGCTTGCTGTGAGCTATCTACAACCTCCTCCTCATCATCATCTTCTTCTTTCCCCAAAACCTGCTTCCGTATTGCCTCCATCTCCATTGAAGGAGTCAAACAACACGGCTGGGGTAGTGGTGGCTGAACCCCCTAAAATGGCATGCAGCTCATCATAGAAGTGGCATGTTTGGGGCTCTGACCCAGAGCGGCTGTTCGCCTCTCTGGTTTTCTGGTAGGCTTGCCTCAGCTCCTTCAGTTTCACGTGGCACTGCTTCGGGTCCCTGTTATGGCCTCTGTCCTTCATGCCCTGGGAGATTTTCACAAAGGTTTTGGCATTTCAAAAACTGGAATGGAGTTCTGATAGCACGGATTCCTCTCCCCAAACAGCGATCAGATCCCGTACCTCCCGTTCGGTCCATGCTGGAGCTCTTTTGCGATTCTGGGACTCCATCATGGTCACCTGTGCTGATGAGCTCTGCATGGTCACCTGCAGCTTGCCACGCTGGCCAAACAGGAAATGAGATTCAAAAGTTTGCGGTTCTTTTCCTGTCTACCTGGCCAGTGCATCTGAGTTGAGAGTGCTGTCCAGAGCGGTCATAATGGAGCACTCTGGGATAGCTCCCGGAGGCTAATACCATCGAATTGTGTCCACAGTACCCCAAATTCGAGCCGTCAACGTCGATTTAAGCACTAATCCACTTGTCAGGGGTGGAGTAAGGAAATCGATTTTAAGAGCCCTTTAAGTCGAAATAAAGGGCTTCATTGTGTGGACGGGTGCAGGTTTACATCGATTTAACGCTGCTAAATTCGACCTAAAGTCCTAGTGTAGACCAGGGCTTTGTGCATTTTTAAGTGTATCAGCTTGTAAAACCAGGGCGGAAAGCAAAAGAGGTTCAGTGGGCTATATTCTAAAGACACAGTTAAATATTAAACCATAAATTACTATAATCTCAATGCATATTTGCCTTTGGTTTTACAAATTTCATCTTCAGTTTCAAATTAATTTTAATAGAAAAATGATATATACATGAAAGTAGTTTTAGATATTTTGTATGTTGATCTGATTAGAATCTAGCTGGATGTTCTACAAAGACAGGAACTAGGAAAAATACATATACCCAGTTAAGTCATCTATGAAATTTTTGTGGAGAAACTTTCTGTACCTTTTCATAGACCTGAGCAAATAATTCACAATCAACAATTTATTTGATTAATTTAGCCTTTTTTCTGCTCACGGAATATTCATTAGCATATAGTGATTTTCTCAGATTTATTCATTATCTAAATTTATCCATCTTCTTTAAATTATTTAATCTGTCGACTGATCTCAAGTCATGCTGTTTTGCTTAGTTGTAATTTGTCAGATAAATCACTTTTGTTTTTCCTGCTCACTGATTGGGGAACTATGCAAGAATTTCTGGTGCAAATACTGAAACTGGCTTTCTGTGAATATACCAGAAAACAATATCACTCAAATGTTTGCAAAAGACAAGCACAAAATGGGTGCAAATTTAGGCTTAAGAAAATTCATTAAAAGACATGAATATACACTTGTGAAAAATTATATCATTAATCACCCAGCATCAGTCGTGCATAATTATATATCACTTTATCATAAAGACGCAAGGTGGGTGATGTAATGACTTTTATTGGACCAACTTCTGTTGGCGAAAGAGACAAGCTTTCAAGCTGCAGAGAGCTCTTCTTTGGGTTTTCTTATCATACGACTTAAATCATTTTACAGCCTATGTTCTACAATGTGATTTTCCCTATTAATGTTGTATTTGATGACAATCTCCAAACCTGCAGCTGTTTAAGCTAATGATATTTAGACATTTTAAAATATATTATGATCCTAATCCTATCCATGCCTACGTGGTGCATAAAGAAAGAGAAGGTAATATAATATGGCAAAGTCAGGGCACAAGCACCAGTGAGTGTGAAATGGACCTGTAGATGATATCCTGTTATGGCACACAACATGGCAACGGGAAATGTGGTTTCAGGGTAAAGAGACATGGTTTGCTGAAAATCTAGTGAGCACTTTTGCTTTAATTCATAATAATCTCTGGCTTCAGTTCAAGAAAACCTGATCTAGAACAACACTGACACGTCTACTTAAGTCTTATTGAAGTGAATGGGAATTAACCATAAGTTTAAAGTTTAGATTTTCTGAATTGGGTCCTGAGTGTGGTGCCATTAGCACTTTTCATTCTGCTCTCACCTGGAGATGAGTTCAATAAAAGATGTTATCTCGCCCTCCTTTGTCTCTCTGCTCCTGAAGACAGATGCAGTTAAGAGCATTTATGGAGTGTCAGGAGCTGGATTTCTCTCTCAGTGCACATATTTTGTCGGCTTATTTGAATAGATGCAACTGCCTGGGCTACACAGACTATCTTTCATATTACCAGGTTTTGGCCCTCTAATACTTCTAGCAATGTGAAATCTGCAGTAGTTTTTAAATCACACTTGGATTAGAATTACCCTAACTATTGTGAATAAGAATTTTTCATTCAGATATGCTTTCCAGATACTTCAGTGAACCCTCCACCTCTAGAAAAATTCAGAACAGTAAGGATTTCATTCTGCCATATTGATTGCTAGCTCTGCCTGGTTTAGAATTTTTTTTTTGTTGTTGTTGGTTAGTTTACTTTTTTGTTGAAGGACAGGTTATTTTAGTTCAGGTAGATATGACAGCTGGATAGCTGGTTCAAAGCTGTCTTGCTGGACCAAAACAATGTCCTCAGCATAACTGTACAGAAAGATAATCATGAATAAATGCAGACATCTTCTGAGATGCATATAGACACCAAGATAGAACTTAGATCATTGTCCTTATTTCAAAGATGTTATCACGCAAGACTTACACAGAAGATGCTGATGCAAGACTCAGGTATCACTTAAGTGTCTTGTGTTGGCCCTCTGCACGGGACTGAATTTCATCCATACTAAGCTGTTTACTTAGTAGCTGCCCCTTAAAGATCTGGGGAGCTTTTAATAAACTGATTTAATAATCTTTCTAATAATCCTTTCTAACATATGCTCTTGTGGAATATACCATGACTTATAATATCCATTTTTAAGGTCCACAAACTTAACCCATTATTGATTTTCCTATATATCTTACTGTTACAGTCTGAGAAAATTGTGGAGGTAGAATGTCTTTAGTAGTTTAATGGGAACTCACTTTTATTACCTTTATGATCTTTCATTATGTTATGGACAGTACTATTATAGTACAGTAAGTTACTTATTTCTGATGCAGAAGGTGAATCCTGTGATATCCTGGTGGTAATGGGGTCTGCAAGAGTTCCTGGAATATAGGGTTACACTGAATGCTCATATTACCTATAAATGGCAACACTGGCACCAAATTCTGATCTCATTGACAATGGTCTGAATCAGGAGTAACCTCATGGAGTTACTCTAGAGTCAAACTCTTGCCATTGAGACAGAATCTGGCCCAGTTTTGGAGAAGGGTTTGTACTTTTTAACAGGTTATATACAATGAAAAGTGATGCAAATTCTGTTTTGGAGTGTGAAGGATAGGGTGTCAGAAGTTAAGTCCATGTTTTTTGGAATTCAAATATGTCAGGTATAAAAAGTTTAAAAATATAGCTGTTTCTCACTTAGATCTCTTACTGGGACATGCTGATGTCATCATTATTTGCATCTTCAATACATGTTCCCATTTTATTGCATCTCTAGGAACAGGATGTGATAGGCATGAGAGAAGGGGATCACTACACCTATACTGTTTTGTTATAGTGGCAATAGCCTGCAGAATAAACTGGGCTAAGTAAAGGAAACTGTTTCTTTTCTGGAATCTAAATGAGGATATAGAATTTGGCTAGAAATCAGTTTTACCATAAGAATTTTAATTTGATGGTTGAAATTTGTTTTATTAGATTTTATTCTAAGAATATTAGTCCTACTTATGAATAATTGAAGGTAATAGCTGACTTGGAAAACAGTTTTCTAAATCAACTCTTATGTTTAATGCACCATGCAATATTAGTTAATGTTGCAGCAAATTACACAAATGCGCAAGTTAGAAATATGAGGCCAGATTCTCTGATGTGGTGTGGCCTTATTGCACTAGATCGGTGGCACCATCTGATCCTACAACAGTCTTAAAGGAGTCAAGAGCGGTTCATCCCAGTGTACAGGTGATCTTCTTGTAGTGTGGAGCAGACTAGGGCCTCTTGTGCTTCTCCCCTATTTACACCTGGTGTAGCAGGAAAAAGGGTGAACTCCTGTTGCATGCTGATCCTCGTCTGAGTTTTAGGTCTGTTGATATCGGGCTGCTCTAACCTGGCATATGGGCAGACATTGTGCTCAGAACAGCAGCAGCATCAGGGAGTGCAGATGTGCACTTTAAGGGTATATCTACACTGCAGCTGGGAGTGAGCCTCCCAGCCTGGGCTGACAAATGTGTGTTAGCAGGGCTCACGCTAGTGCTCTACAAATAGTTGTGTGGACATTGCAGCACTGGCTGGGGCTCGGGCTAGCCACGCAAGCTTGGAGCCAGGAATCCACAGGAAAAATTGAAGTAAAAAACATTACTGAATTGCAAAAATTGCTTTTTACAACTGACTATTTCAAGTGAAAATGGGCATTAAACTGTAAACCAGTGCTTGGATACAGCCAAAGATTTGCCAGCTTATACTGTGGTACAAACTTTTTCTTTCAAATGTAATTAAAGAATCTACAGGGAAATGATCCTTCACTGCATCTTCATCTACCGCTTTTATTTGTAATTTTCTCCCCCCCCCCCATGATTGAGTCTCTCTTTATAGCACTGACATTCCTCCACACTCAGAATCTTTTTCTCCCTGTTCCTGTTTTGACTGATCTGATTTGCTGCTGTGTAGATGAAACAAACTAAAACTTTCCCCAAAGCATTACAATATGCTGCTTCATTTTTGTTTTAATGTAGAGGTGCCCTTCACTTTCCCTCTTTGACTCTAAGCATATGTAAAGGAAAATAGTGCACTTAAATTTTTTGTGTGTGTGTTGGGGTGGTGGGTTCTGAGAGAGGAGAATAAAAGTCTATGTGAGTTTTCCCTTTTTTCTTTGATTAGTTCTATCAGATCAAATAAAGTATGTTTCCAATACAAATCCTTGCTTCCCTTGTACTCTTTCTTCAGCCTCTACTATCTGTGCTCTTTCAGGACTGCCCATTCCTCACCTTTTCCTTTTCCTTTGTCTTGTACACTTTTTCTGGGGAGGCCCCATTTGTAAGTGCACACGGAAAAGTCTTCCTGTTCTTCCACTCTGTTTCTCAGGTGCTTTTAGGAGAAGCCAAATCATTTCAGGCAGAATATGTGTATCTATTGTACCCTTTGCACCCTACACAATTCTGCTTTATGCTTGTGCCCTTTTGGTATGAATTCCTTGTCAAACTGTTTCATGGTTTCAAACTGTATTTTTTGTGCCTATGAGGAAAATAAACTGTGTAGGCCAAATTCCTCACTGAAATGAAATAATGATAAAAATCCATTGACTTCAGTGATGGGTGTGTATGTAGCGGTGTGTGTGTGTATGCTTTTATGCTGCAACTGGAATGAATAGACAACAGAGGATACATAGTGCGATGGATATCATTAATGGAATTTGTTAACCATTTTTAAAGATTCTTAACTGGCATTACTATTATTTGGGCATGTACTGGTATATAACTTGAAATGCTTTCATATGGATTATGTGCTTCCCAAACAGTGGGTCACAATGTCCAGATTTGGAAGCTGAGTCCACCCTGTAGGACAGGCATCACCGCTGCAATGCAAATGCAGGGTGAGCTCACTCACTCTCCAATCCCCCAACTCCCCAAGGCCTCCCAAGCTGCAATGGGGGCAGGGCCGGGGGGAGCCAAATGGGAGGTCTTTGGAGGCAGGCTGGGAAAGACAGGAGTTACAGGAGAAGCCTTGGTTTGTGTGGCTGGGAGGGGGGAACTGTGTTTTGGGGTCTGTTTCAGCTCAGCCCACCAGACATAAAAGGAACTTTGAGAGGCTAATTTTTCCCAGGACAGAGACTGCTTGGAGCGCTGTTTTGTGTTTTCATTTTGTTGTAGCCTGTCTTCAACTGTCACTTAAAGGAGTAATGACTTCAAATTATATGCATGTAGCAAGTTCCCTATTAAAGTTCACTATCCACACAAGGGGGCAAGGGTGGGAGAGTGAGAGCAAGGGGGATGAATTAATTTAAAATAAATAAATAAAAATAGCAACGAGTAGTTATATACACTCACACTCTCTCTCTCTCTGTATACGTATATGTAACAGTGGGTCCCCAAACAAGACAAAATGCAGTAGGTGGGCCACCTTAGTGAAAAATATGGGCACCATTGGTGTGTACATGATTTTTGTTCATGTTCTTTGTACATCTAAGATATGCCCTTTTCAGGAGCTGAGATCAGAAGTCACAAGATCCTAAACAAAGAAAACTTAAAATTGAGATCTAACATTTGCCTTCTACCTTCTGTGCTTTGATGTTTGTGAAAATTCTGAGTTGTCAGACTCCTTTGTTTTGATGAAGTAAGCAGGATTTTATACTGCATTCCATACATGAGAATATAGGCAAGTGCAAGGGTACAACACTTCAGCTCCATACATGAAATATTCCCAATGACCTATTTACTAAATAGAAACTATGCTACATTGGCACTCCCTATATTCTCCACTATGTAGAAGCTCACAAGCCCCAGAAAGAAAAAAAAAATCCTTCATTTCTTGGCCCTGGTCTACACTATGAGTTTAGGTCGAATTTAGCAGCGTTAGATCAATGTAACCCTGCACCCGTCCACACGACGAAGCCATTTTTGTCAACTTAAAGGGCTCTTAAAATCGATTTCTGTACTCCTCCCCGACGAGGGGATTAGCGCTGAAATCGACATCGCCGGGTCGAATTTGGGGTAGTGTGGACGCAATTCGATGGTATTGGCCCCTGGGAGCTATCTCAGAGTACTCCATTGTGACCGCTCTGGACAGTACTCTCAACTCAGATGCACTAGCAATCCTGCCTGTGCTGTGTCAGCCTTGGGTGGGGACATGACCGCTTTGTGAGCAGGAAGGCCATAGATATAGACATTGCATTAGGTAGCTTCTGTAGCTAGAGAAAACATTCCTGTTCATTTGGCAAAGTCTGTGGCAAAAAAAGAGAAGCCCTGTGACACATCAAACTATTAATAATACACAACCATGATAAAGAAAAGAATCAGAAAAAACCCTATAATCATGTACAGCTAGGCTTCTGTCTTTTTTCTATGCTTATCTGTCCTTTCCCTATGTTTATGGGTAGAAAGAATTTGAACTATGTGTAACCTGTATTCCCTGTTTGGGGAAAGAATTCCTTATACAGATGGGCCTCCATGTTCATACCTCAGGACTCAGACCAACAGGGGTTGACCGGTTTGAACTGGAAGAGATATCACAAAGTATTTTGAACCAAGCTATAAAAGCTCTACCTTGTTCTTTGTTCTGGGCTTTGCCATATTCCTCTGTGTAGGAATTGGTGAGCCCTTCAGCTGTTGTACTTGCTAGGATTAAAGTGCCTCATTTTATCTAAGAGTCCTGACTCTGTGTTTGTTTGGCTAATACAGAAGTCCAGGGAAGGTTACCCTCCCAACCCTAGATGGGAAGGAAACCCTTTTTCCCTAACAACCACATGTTACATAAAGTATAATAGGGACTACATGAAGCATACATTCAAGTTGGGTTTCTGTAGCATGGTGGTTATCATTTTCACTTAACATGCAAAAGGTCGCTGGTTTGAAACCGCTCAGAAACAGGTTAGTGTTCCTTTTTCTAACTCCTGCATTTTTAGTCTAAGAAAAGATCATGCTGTTAAATTTTATTTTGAATTATATTAATTATGAGTTAAATAATATGAAAGCTCTCTCTAAGTTATAGTCCCGGGTTCCTTACCCTTTCAGCTGCTCTGATAAATTAACATTTTTGTTAGGGGTGGGGGGGAATATTCATGAAGCCTTTTATAGGGACTAAATGCTATCTAGGACTCTGAAATAATCTTAACATGGCCCATACAGTGCAATCCTTCATTCTGGATTTGTCATTCCACAAGTTGAACTGCTCCTTACTACTGTCCAGCCCTCATGAGCCATAGGAGCAAGGGGCAGGCTGGGGTAGGTACGACCATGCGGTGCTGCTGGCTGGGAGAGCAGCCTGAGGCAGAAGCCTCCAGCTTGCATGATATTCCAGGCAGGACTGAATCTCCATGAGATGAAACTTAACGAAGAGAATGACCTGGAGTCACTCCCATTCGGCGCTCTAAGAGGAGGATAGCCAAGCCTGTCCAGGTGCCCCTGATCGACCTCACCAAGGTCTGCCAGGAGCACCCAGGAGATGTATGACGGCTATCAGTCTTATTGCACCATCTACTGCAAAGGCAAGGAGAATCATAGAATCATAGAATATCAGGGTTGGAAGGGACCTCAGGAGGTCATCTAGTCCAACCCCCTGCTCAAAAGCAGGACCCATCCCCAATTAAATCGTCCCAGCCAGGGCTTTGTCAAGCCTGACCTTAAAAACTTCTAAGGAAGGAGATTCCACCACCTCCCTAGGCAACGCATTCCAGTGTTTCACCACCCTCCTAGTGAAAAAGTTTTTCCTAATATCCAACCTAAACCTCCCCCACTGCAACTTGAGACCATTACTCCTTGTCCTGTCCTCTTCCACCACTGAGAATAGTCTAGAACCATCCTCTCTGGAACCACCTCTCAGGTAGTTGAAAGCAGCTATCAAATCCCCCCTCATTCTTCTCTTCCGCAGACTAAACAATCCCAGTTCCCTCAGCCTCTCCTCATAAGTCATGTGTTCCAGACCCCTAATCATTTTTGTTGCCCTTCGCTGGACTCTTTCCAATTTATCCACATCCTTCTTGTAGTGTGGGGTGCAAAACTGGACACAGTACTCCAGATGAGGCCTCACCAATGTCGAATAGAGGGGGACGATCACGTCCCTCGATCTGCTCGCTATGCCCCTACTTATACATCCCAAAATGCCATTGGCCTTCTTGGCAACAAGGGCACGCTGCTGACTCATATCCAGCTTCTCGTCCACTGTCACCCCTAGGTCCTTTTCCGCAGAACTGCTGCCTAGCCATTCGGTCCCTAGTCTGTAGCGGTGCATTGGGTTCTTCCGTCCTAAGTGCAGGACCCTGCACTTATCCTTATTGAACCTCATCAGATTTCTTTTGGCCCAATCCTCCAATTTGTCTAGGTCCCTCTGTATCCTATCCCTGCCCTCCAGCGTATCTACCACTCCTCCTAGTTTAGTATCATCCGCAAATTTGCTGAGAGTGCAATCCACACCATCCTCCAGATCATTTATGAAGATATTGAACAAAACCGGCCCCAGGACCGACCCCTGGGGCACTCCACTTGACACCGGCTGCCAACTAGACATGGAGCCATTGATCACTACCCGTTGAGCCCGACAATCTAGCCAACTTTCTATCCTTATAGTGCATTCATCCAGCCCATACTTCTTTAACTTGCTGACAAGAATACTGTGGGAGACCGTGTCAAAAGCTTTGCTAAAGTCAAGATACAATACATCCACTGCTGCTTTCCCTTCATCCACAGAACCAGTAATCTCATCATAGAAGGCGATTAGATTAGTCAGGCATGACCTTCCCTTGGTGAATCCATGCTGACCATTCCTGATCACTTTCCTCTCATGTAAGTGCTTCAGGATTGATTCTTTGAGGACCTGCTCCATGATTTTTCCGGGGACTGAAGTGAGGCTGACTGGCCTGTCGTTCCTAGGATCCTCCTTCTTCCCTTTTTTAAAGATTGGCACTACATTAGCCTTTTTCCAGTCATCCGGGACTTCCCCCGTTCACCACGAGTTTTCAAAGATAATGGCCAATGGCTCTGCAATCACAGCCGCCAGTTCCTTTAGCACTCTCGGATGCAACTCGTCCGGCCCCATGGACTTGTGCACGTCCAGCTTTTCTAAATAGTCCCTAACCACCTCTTTCTCCACAGAAGGCTGGCCATCTATTCCCCATGTTGTGATGCCCAGCGCAGCAGTCTGGGAGCTAACCTTGTTAGTGAAGACAGAGGCAAAAAAAGCATTGAGTACATTAGCTTTTTCCACATCCTCTGTCACTAGGTTGCCTCCCTCATTCATTAAGGGGCCCACACTTTCCTTGGCTTTCTTCTTGTTGCCAACATACCTGAAGAAACCCTTCTTGTTACTCTTAACATCTCTCGCTAGCTGCAGCTCCAGGTGCGATTTGGCCCTCCTAATTTCATTCCTACATGCCCGAGCAATATTTTTATACTCTTCCCTGGTCATATGTCCAACCTTCCACATCTTGTAAGCTTCTTTTTTTATGCTTAAGATCCGCTAGGATTTCACCGTTAAGCCAAACTGGTCGCCTGCCATATTTACTATTCTTTCGACACATCGGGATGGTTTGTCCCTGTAACCTCAACAGGGATTCCTTGAAATACAGCCAGCTCTCCTGGACTCCTTTCCCCTTCATGTTAGTCCCCCAGGGGATCCTACCCATCCGTTCCCTGAGGGAGTCAAAGTCTGCTTTCCTGAAGTCCAGGGTCCGTATCCTGCTGCTTACCTTTCTTCCCTGTGTCAGGATCCTGAACTCAACCAACTCATAGTCACTGCCTCCCAGATTCCCATCCACTTTTGCTTCCCCTACTAATTCTTCCCGGTTTGTGAGCAGCAGGTCAAGAAAAGCTCCCCCCCAGTTGGCTCCTCTAGCACTTGCACCAGGAAATTGTCCTCTATGCTTTCCAAAAACTTCCTGGATTGTCTATGCACTGCTGTATTGCTCTCCCAGCAGATATCAGGAAAATTAAAGTCACCCATGAGAACCAGGGCATGCGATCTAGTAGCTTCCACGAGCTGCCGGAAGAAAGCCTCATCCACCTCATCCCCCTGGTCCGGTGGTCTATAGCAGACTCCCACCACTACATCACTCCTGTTGCTCACACTTCTAAACTTAATCCAGAGACACTCAGGTTTTTCTGCAGTTTCGTACCAGAGCTCTGAGCAGTCATACTGCTCCCTTACATGCAGTGCTACTCCCCCACCTTTTCTGCCCTGCCTGTCCTTCCTGAACAGTTTATAACCATCCATGACAGTACTCCAGTCATGTGAGTTATCCCACCAAGTCTCTGTTATTCCAATCACGTCATAATTCCTTGACATTGCCAGGACCTCCAGTTCTCCCTGCTTGTTTCCAAGGCTTTGTGCATTCATATATAAGCACTTGAGATAACCTGCTGATTGCCCCTCATTCTCAGTATGAGGCAGGAGCCCTCCCCTCACAGACATTCCTGCCTGTGCTTCTCCCTGCTGCTGCTGCTGTGTTGCAATGCTGTACCGCATCTGCCAGTAGCACCCAGGAGACGTGTGGTGACAGTGAGCTGAGCAGGCTCCATGCTTGCCATGGTATGGAGCAGGCGGCCGGAGCCCCAGACCAGCAGCGGGCTGAGCTGGGCCAGCGGACAAGACCGCAGACCGGCTGTGGGCTGAACAGGACCCCGGATGGCAGGAGCTGGCAGACAGAGCCCCACACCAGCAGCAGGCTGAGCCGCTCAGCCCACTGACAGTCTGGGGCTCCGTCTACCAAACCCGCTCAGCCCATTGCCTGCCTGGGGTTCTGATCATCCAGTCAAGGCAGCGGGCTGAGTGGGCCCAGCAGACAGGACCCCAGAAAAAAAGCGTGAAATGATTATCTGCTGTTGCTTTCACGGAGGGAGGAAGGGGGGCCTGACAACATGTACCCAAAACCACCCGCGACAGTTTTTGCCCCATCAGGCATTGGGAGCTTAACCCAGAATCCCAATGGGCAGCGGAGACTGCAGGAACTGTGGGATAGCTACCCACAGTGCATCGCTCTGTAAGTTGATGCTAGCCACGGTAGTGAGGACGCACTCCGCCGACTTAATGTGCTTAGTGTAGACATACGCAATCGACTGTATAAAATCGAATTCTAAAAATCAACTTCTATAAAATCGACCTAATTTCGTAGTGTAGACATACCCTTATTCATTAAATCACCTTTTTCTTACCTTTCATCTCAAAAAAAAAAATCAAAGAACATTTCATGAGTCTTATGAGGCAAGGATTCCTCTGTTCCTCTTTAGCAAATGCCAAGAAGAGTTTACAAAGCTCCAGCATAGAACAGCAACAAGTTATTATATGATTAATGTGTATTTCCAGAACTACATAACTTTTTCCTGAAGTGAGATAACTGATTTCATTTCCAAAAAAGAAAAAAAACTCTCTAATCTTAAATTCTTTTGATTCTTTAAACTTGGCAAAGAGATTTAAATCTATCTCCCTTAGCGTAAGCCTAACATGATGAAATTTTGGTTTTATTAAATCTGGATGGTAAAATTGCCATAGCAGATTTCTCTATTTCCATAAAATTCCTAGCAATAATTGTTAATATTGAGCCTAAAAGTATCAATTTTTAACTGCCTTTCCGCTACATGTAAGGTTCTACTCTTCTGATTTAGATATTCAGCTGAATGCATATAAACACAAAAATATCCCCTGGAGAGGTTTGTCTGAAGTGTGCTCTAGACTATATACATTTTGAAAATGTGCACTATACTTTTGAAGCCGGCTTCCCTTTGTAGGGGTGTACAGTCTAGGTGATAAGTGTTCAAAGAGTATTGAAATCTCTTCAGTTATTCATTTTTCTCCTACTTTTCCAGTACGGTATCTGAATAATATGCTGAGGAACTGAATATTTGATACTATGTTTTATTATATACAATAAGACGTTTTACTACTAAGTAACTTTAATATGTGAAGATGCTCAAATTAAGAATTAATTGCCCATCTAATTTTTAAAAGGCATGATAAAACCATATTATGGTTGCATTCATCAAAATTTTCTGGGGGTTGACATGGATGAACTCATTTTCCCTAATTTTGACCCCACATTGTGGATTTTGGAAATTCATTTGTAACATTATTGGGTTCACATTTTTCTTAATGAGACAAGAATAGGGGAAACAGAGAAAGAAACCAAAACAGAAGGCCAGATCCTTCGCTGATGTAAATCAGCATAGTTTTGTGGAAATCAATGGAACTATTTGATTTACATCATCTGAGGAGCTAGATCAGAGAGACCATTAAAAAAAATCAGAAAGTGAGAACAATAATCTCTGGTATAAAGTTTATAAGAATTCTTACATATGAATTCTATTTTAGAGGGTATCCATTTGTGCTAGCCTTGCCTTGCCTTGCTTTATGGGGGATTATTTTATCACTAGTACGAAACACTGGCTCTTCTTTAGACAGAGAAACCTTTTTTAACAAATGGAGTCACCTTTGGAATAGAAGAATGGATTCATGTTCTGGGGGAAAACAGTTTGTAAACTTGAAGGGGTTTGCAGACCCATATAAGAGATAACAATATCTCAAATGTTTTGAGGTGCAGCCATCCCTTGCTAAAATGTTTGATCAACAGATATTTTTCCCCCTCCATCTTTTAGCAGGCAACACCTCCTCTTTAAAGATTTTTATAGAAACTTAAGGTTGTTTTCTGTTTCCAGATGTCAGTTGTCTCGACAAACTTTCAGTTACAGCTAAGTTTTAGATTCAGATTCTCAGGTCTCAATTACTCAGTTCCTGAGCTTGGGGCAGGGACGGAGAGCAGGGAGGCAAAGATGTCTTTAAGCTTTTGTATTAAGAGGGTGAAATCCTGGCTCTATCAATGCAAAACTCCCATTGACTTCTTTAGAGCTGGTATTTCACCATCTGTATTCTGGGGAAGCTGTGGTGCTACAAGGCTGCTCCAGCTTGTGCTGTTTGCTCTGCTTTCCATATGGGCTCTGGAAAGCAGTGCATATCGGTGAACTTCAGCCATATCCTCTGCCTGCCCCCAGCCAAACTCTGGCAGGGTTGTGTAGAGCCTTTCTACTGGCTGGGAAGGTTCCTTACAAAGGAGACATCCGCAAGAGGCTGTTTTTGACCCCCTTAAGACATTTCCAGAATGGCGGGAAAGGGACCTCACTGTAACTGAGAATCAGGCCCCCAGTATTTAGTATGGTACATAATCACTCATCTTCTTGATAATTTTGTGATGTTTCCAGCTATTATCATTTATCAGTCATTGACTTTAGGGTAGAATCAGCTATCTATATGTAGATCTTACCTGATAGCAATAGACAGACCTCATAAGGTTCAGCTGAGATAAGCATGCACAGATTCTCATGCTTTCCCACACCGGTCTGGAAAGCATCCCCAAAATTTTACAAGAACCAGTTTTCAGCAAGATTCCCAGTACTTCTTGGTTTGGGTCAGACCAGAAATATTTTGAAACATTTGTAAACGCCAGAAAGTGACTTTGATTTTAGGTTTTAGATGAAAGTTTGCATCCATTCTTATTTTATCCAAACCACTTTGCCCACCCTTTACAGTTATCCATCCTGGTCATTGTAGCACAGCTGCACCGACAGTGTGATTTGACACAATTCCAAGAAGTACAAAGAAATGCTTCCCAGAATGATGTTACAACATTAGGCAATCAGTACCTCCTGAAATAGCAGTATAATTCCCAGAAGTATTGTTTGCTGGAAACTTTACTTCTGCTATTGATTTTTAAAAAGAAGTTTACAGAGAGCAGCTTATTTCTGCTTTTTGCAGCCCCAGAACAGATGCAGTCTGCACATTGATGTGCACAGACTCCCACACACCCACATGTCTATCCATGGGTCCACAGGACCCAATCCTGGAGTCCTTATTTATTACATATGTAGCGCCCCCTCTCTACCCGGTTACCTTCTTTAATGCCAATCTGTTTACAGGTTTTGATGGACAGGTCTGGGTTCTTCTGGATCCCGCCACCCACTCAGCAGGGTGCATCTGTGACGCACTCTATATGATTTTATAAAAATATGCTAATGAGTGTGAATATAATGTAACTGGAATATGATTCATGCAAAATGTCTCTTGTCAAGTATCGTTACAAAGCTTATAATCTACTGAGTGTGGTCCTCCTATTTGTATAAATGTATCACTCTTGTATCTGAAACTAGAAATATAAAATGTAACTCTGAGGGCCTATTGTAATTATGCAAAGTGTGGGCCATTAATGGTGATTTGGAATCTTGATGGCTCCCATTAACCAGGACAATTGTCTGTAGATGGCTCTGTTTCACTTGTAAGTCTTCCTGTATGTGTATGTGCTGGCAAGTGGGTAATGAAGTCTTACAGTGACATGTGATTATGTCACCTGAACTGGAATCCATTTTTAACCTGGTGCTTTCCATTGAGAAGGAGGGAGTGGGAACCCAGAGAGGGACAAAGGATTCCCACCTTATGTAAAAGATATATAAGTGGGTGGAACAGAACAAAGAGAGGCAGCCATCATGAGAAATACCCTAGCTACCACCTGAGCTGGAACAAGGGCTGTACCAGGGGAAAGGATTGTGCCCAGACAAGAAAGGTGTCCGGTCTGTGAAAGAAACTTTTTGAAATATCTCTAAGGGTGAGATTTTATCTATATTCAGTTTTTATTATTGTACTAGACTTAGACTTGTGTGTTTTATTTTATTTTGCTTGGTAATTCACTTTGTTCTGTCTGTTACTACTTGGAACCACTTAAATACTACTTTCTGTATTTAATAAAAATCACTTATTAATTACTTATTAATTAACCCAAAGTATGTATTCATACCTGGAGGGGAGGGGGGGGGGCAAACAGCTGTGCATATCTCTCTATCAGTGTTATAGAGGGCGAACAATTTATGAGTTTACCCTGTATAGGCTTTATATAGGGTAAAACAGATTTATTTGGGGTTTGGACCCCATTGGGAATTGGGCATCTGAGTGTTAAACAGGCACACTTCTGTAAGCTGCTTTCAGTTAAGGCTACAGCTGTTAGGGGATGTGGTTTGGGTCTGGGTTTGCAGCAGGCTAGCAGGTCTGGCTCAAACCAGGCAGGGCACTGAAGTCCTAAGCTGACTGGGCAGGAAAGCGGGCAAAAGTAGTCTTGGCACATCAGGTGGCAGCTCCCAAGGGGGTTTCTGTGATCCAACCCGTCACAGTATCTTCTTTATTTTTTCCTATGAATTTATTTGGCAGTGCCTCCACCCCCCTTGCTCCTTCCTGGCAGGGTCACCAGGGCAGCTTGGGAGGAAAATTCTAACCACAGGGTAATCCCCATTTACCTGCCAGATAGTTGGAGACTTCCAAGAAATAACACAAACACATACACTATATTCAACGCAATACTTATATTAAACAGGAGACAAATATAACATAACAGGGTAAAATACTATTTTTAGGTTTACCGGTGCCCACGCTGCTAATACCTTTGACCTTCCCCAGTCATGTGACTTGATGTAGCAAATGTAAGATTAGTGTCCCGTTGGTACATGTACTTTGTTGGGGCCCCTGATGACCTATGACCACAAAATTCTTCTCTGCAGTGGTTTAGCAGTGTGGCTGACTGGATTCAGTACAGCCCAAAGGACTCACAAGTGGGAGAAGGGGGTAAATCCCTCCACAGGTTTAATATGCAGCAGGTTATAAAATCCCCAAACCCTTACTCCCTGGCTTGAGGACACAGTTCAGGGAGTAGGGGGTCCCCAAAACAAATTCCCTGACTGACTAACTAAAAGATGGTGCACTCACAAACTCTATGAATGATCCTCAGGTTCAGAGATGACTCTGGACTCCTCAGTCATTGCAGAGGGGCTGATCTCTGCTGGCAGGGATCCTCTTCAGGCAGGAATCAGGCTGCTTCAGTCCCATGATTTCCTTTCACCACAAAGAGGTGCAGGGCTCAAGGTGCAGATTACACCACTGTACTAAAATCCAAACTGTCGTCTCCTAGCCCAGCATCCAGACACACACACGCACAGCAGGCAGAAGCCCTGAACTAGCAGACAGAGCAGAGCTGACCATGTGGTGACTGGTCTCACCTAGGGAGCTGGAGAGCTAACTCAGCCTGGCTGGGGAAGTTTCCCAGCAAAACTCTACAAACTGGGAATCATCAGTGGAGAAGGAAAAGCCCAGCTGAGGGATCCTGCTTTCAGGTCCCTAGAGGCCAGTTCTCAGGGGGAACCCTGCATACAGGCCTGGGACTCACCAGCTCCCCACACAGCCAGTCCTGCCCTTGTCCTGGCTGGCTCCAGACTGACTCAAAAATGGTTTCTCCCCTTTCCTGAACTCCCTGGGAAGGGCATCTCACTCCCTACTGGTTGCTGGGCACACTCTAAGTTTGCCTTGGCTCTCCGTCCCTACCAGGGACGGTGTGCGTCTCCCTGAGCTGCCAGCAGACAGAGCCCCAGGAATCTAGGTAATCTCATTGAGGGTTACACATAGTGACTACAAGGTCAATGATCTAGAGAAAAGTTTCTCAACTGGTGGGCTGCGACCTTCAGGAGGATATGAAAGGGAATTGTTGGGATCATGAGGCACTGGAAATTTTCTGCAGCAAAGAAAATCTCATTTTCCTATTTGCCATACATCCCTATACCATTCCAGGTCACGTATTCTCTGTCAACTAGAAACACACAGAAAAATTAAATATAGACATTTAGTAATCATTGATACATATTTTACTCTTTCTGTTATAGTAAACAAAAGGGGATTGCAGAAATGTTTGACTTTGAATAAGGGGTCACAACCCTGAAAATGTTGAGAAACAGTGATCTAGATTTTCATCAGATATAATAAAGAAATGTAAAGGCTTCATACTACAAGGCATAAGCCAACAAGTAGCTGACAGATGAAGTTAAGAGATCACTTCCCTTATGAGCAAGGTATTCTATAGTTTTCCATTATAGAGGAGTTTTGCACCTTCCTCTGAAGCATGTGGCTACTGGACCAGATAGACCACTATTCTGATTGTATCATGATCAGTGGAACTGGAGTCAGTCATTCCCTGGAGGGGCCGATATTGAGACAGCACCAGGGGAACAGTGAACGGGTGCAGTTAGGGTAGAAGCAACTCAGCCACATGGACAGAGCAGTGCACAGGGTTTACTAAAGTTCCACTTGTTCCATTGAACCTGCATTCAGCTTCACTTTTTGCTAATGCAACATGGTATCAGCATCTGAGTTGTGAGTTCCCTGAAGCATACCAGCTGGTAGCGTGAGCCATGGAACTCGATTTGAAGGCCCCTGGAGCCCTGGATTTTGCAGACATGAACTCAGCCCAGCTGTCAAGCTGCCTTCCCCTCTCTGACCTCTAGGGTACAGATGTGGGGACCTGCATGAAAACCTCCTAAGCTTACTTTTACCAGCTTAGGTTAATACTTCCCCAAGGTACAAACTATTTTACCCTTTGCCCTTGGACTTCCACTGCCACCACCAAATGTTTATTTGGGTTTATTTATTAGGAAAGTGTTGTTTGGAAACGTCTTTCCCCCGAAAATCCTCCCAACCCTTGCACCCCACTTCCTGGGGAAGGTTTGGTAAAAATCCTCACCAATTTGCATAGGTGACCACAGACCCAAACCCTTGGATCTTAAGAACAATGAAAAAGCATTCAGTTTCTGAAAAGAAGGATTTTAATAGAAATAACAGTAAAAAAGAAGTAGCAATAAAAAGAATCACCTCTGTAAAATCAGGATGGTAAATACCTTACAGGGTAATTAGAGTCAAAACATAGAGAATCCCTCTAGACAAAACCTTAAGTTACAAAAAGACACACAGACAGGAATATCCATTCTATTCAGCACAGCTTAATTTCTCAGCCATTTAAAGAAATCATAATCTAACTCATATCTAGCTAGATTACTTACTAAATTCTAAGACTCCATTCCTGTTCTGTCCCCAGCAAAAGCATCACACAGACAGACTCTTTGTTTTTCCCTCCCCCCAGCTTTTGAAAGTCATTGGTCATTTTGGTCAGATGCCAGCGAGGTTATCCTAGCTTCTTAACCCTTTACAGGTGAGAGGATTTTTCCTCTGGCCAGGAGGGATTTTAAAGAGGTCTACCCTTCCCTTTATATTTATGACACCAGCAATGGCCCTGGTGGAAGGAGGAGTTTGAACTGTACATAGACTGGCCAGGAGGATGACATCAGCAGGAAAGTAAATCTGTATTGAGGAACCAGGCGGAGAGATCTGCACCACTTGGAAACTCTGCCTCAAGCCTCACAGCAGTGCTAGGATCCCTGAGAACATAATGCTTCCCACGACAGAACAAAACTGTGGCACAACCCAGGTGTTTCACTAGAGGCCGGTCCGAAGGAGAGGGGAAAGGACCCTGTGTTACAGCCTTCTGCACAGTGGCCGCTACTTGCAATTTTGGGGACTTGCCAGACTCCCTGATTTGGAACAGGGTAGTCTGTGACACTTGGGATCACCACATACAGGAGTGGCTGCTTGTGGGAAGGTGGTATTACATTAGACAGATGCTTAGATGTGGGGCGTGCAATGGAAGACTCAAGAGAGGATGAAAGCCCCAGCAGGTACAACACCGCCAGAAGTACATGCAGTGAGACAACATCAAAGGAAAGCAGGTGACTAGGGTTCCAGAGCCATCTGGAGATGCATTTACTGTGGCAGACAGCATGAGCACGTAAGAAGACGTACTCCACACTAGTTTGGTATCGCAAGGAATATGGTAAGTTGAATCATTGTAGCAATGTGTACAAAAGCAGAGGAAGGTCCCAGAAAGGGTCAATCAGACATGTGCAAGAGATGGGTGGCACATAAAATAGTGGTGATGATATCATGACTTGTTTTGAATGTACTGGCTGTTGGGACAGGAAAGCAACAAGGGACAATACCAACTTCCATTCATGCTCCAGTGTTAACAGGGAAACACCCTGCATGATTTCAGCTGGATAGCAGTGTAAAGCTGACTAGAATGGCTCACAACCATGAGTGTCAATCTCAGGGCAGATTGTTAAAAAACACTGAACAACCCCGCAACTGGCCTCCAGATGGTCCCTTACACCAAAAATCACAACAGTATTCAGGTTACTCCCAGTCCCAGACAATAGTCATATACCCAGGTCAATCGCACCTTAGATATCTCACTGAATACAATGCTTTTAGCCAATCCTATAATAAATTATCTAAAGATTTATTAACTAAGAAAAAGAGCTATCTCCCAGTTTCAGCAGCAAAACTGCTGGAAATCAACATGGCTATGGAAAAGGACACCCAACCACAAGCGTCAAGACAATGATACTAGCAGGGTCTCCAGAAGACAAAAATCCGAGCACTAGTAGGAGCAGAACCATATTTTCAAACTAAAGAAGAGCTGAATACACAAGACGAAATCCTATTTCAACGACAGAGAACTGTCGTCACGCATCGTTATGTAAGAATGGCATGCAAAAAATACATGCTTCACACCTGGGCATTGACAGCTCTCTTATATGGGCTCTAGTGTGTTTACTGCCAGGAATGATGGAAGGTGTGACAGCTGCTGGTCATGTGATAAATGCCAAAATAAAGAGACTTTATTGCCACATGGGCTGTCCACCTGACCATGGGGAAAGGTAGAAGTGGATTTATTTACCTTAAAAGAAAAGCAGAACTCGATTACAGTGGATTGCTATTCAAACTTTTGGGAAGTCAATGTTCTGTCTGATACAAAAAACAAGTCAATAATTGACAAACTGAAGACTCGCTTTGTGAAATATGGCATTACCACTGTATTCACTAATAATGGACCCCAGTTTGCCCCATAGAAATTCAAGGTATTTGCACACAAATGGGAATTTGACCACTACAGCTCCTCCCTAGCATACCCATAAGAATAGGTGATACGTAGAGGGGCCATGCTATGTGAAGTGCCCCTCCAGATTTCTGCTCTGGGGGAAGGGAGAGGGAGTTCACTAAAGTTGGAGACAGTTGACAAGGAGACAGAGAGAGGTCACTTCTGGTGTGGTCATCTGTTGAGGAGACCAAACTATATCCCAAAAACTATGTAAGCAGCTGAGGCTGTGGTAAAGACAAGGCTACAACTAGGCTATGTGCTAGCAACCCTTTGCCAAAGGGACATTAGGTGGGAGTCCAGGCATCAATTAACTGATGTTTTTATATTTAAAATGTTTGTAAAATAGGGAAGTTGTATCATGATCAGTGCAGTCAAAGGTCCATGTTCCCTGGAGGGGTTGTTACTGAGGCGACACCAGGGAACAGTTGGTGGAGTTAGGCTAGAAGCAACTCAGCCAAAGAGACAGAGCAGTATACAGGATTTAATAAAGTTCTACTTGTACAACTTAACCAACATGCAGCTTCACTCTTTGCTAATGAAACTTTGAACTGATATGGAAACTCTGATGGTCCAAAGTTAAGGAGATTTGTAGTGCTGTCCTTCATTCCAATAAGCTGTTTTTAGCTATCATCTCTTGGGAAAGAAATGGAGTGACAAGCCACCTTGAAGTATTTAATGTGAAATGAAATGTGCTGCTTCTTGTTGCCTCCATTTATTAATTTTTTATTTTAATGGCGTGTCAGCTTAACATATATACTTGAAAATGACTTTTGAATTAGGTAGAGCATTAGTCTGCAGGTCACTTTATTATTAATTTATGCTTTCTCTCTGCAGTGTTGTGCTACCAGATTTGTGGCAAGGTGATTCTAGTTATTAAGAGATCAGTGAACACTGAAATAACTAATCTGTACCTCTGCAATATCAGTCAGAAACACTGTGGGTCAGATTCTGCTCTTAAGGGCATGGACATATCTTCAAAAACATATAATCGATTATAATCCTGCTTTTGTAAAGGGCTGGGTTGAATGTTCTAGTAAATCTACTCCATGTCCAATTTCTGTGATTCCGTTGACTCCAGCTGGTCTTTTCCATGTGCAGATTGGTAGAAGATATGGCCCTAGATGACAATCAGAAAACAGTGGTTTTTAGCTCATGTACACACCCATAGAATTTACCCCTGCAGCCAAAATTCAGGACCTGATATATGTGCCTAATTTGTTCATGCTCAGCCACTCATGCATGCAAGTTGGGGATCACATTTGGCTAGACAACCTGGCAATCTAGTCACATATGCATGCAAAATTCCCAGTTGGCATGCACATATAGCTGTGTGTGTGTGTGTGTGCTATTTTGCTCTGAAAACTAGGCAGTAAGGAGCAAATTCTGTTTCTGATATGTTCTTGGGTCCATTACTCATTAATTCAGTGGGTCTGACCTTGTACTTCTTACTCAGAGTCAGGCGAATCACAAATTAAGTGAATTAAGTCCCATTGAGGTCAGTGAGAAGTTTGCTTACATGAAGAGTGTAAGATGATGCCCATTAATGGTAATTGTGCATGCACTGGGAAAGAAATCGGCCCACAAGTTGTATATTCACAAACCATGAATAGTGAGTGCTTTTGGATACCATTCAGTAAAATGTGGGTAAATATCATATGCCTTTTTTTGTGTTTCTTTTCCTCTTTCATTCCCTCCTTGAGATTGTTAGTGGTTGTGAGAATTGAATTTTGTTGTAAATTCTCTTAATGTTTGTTTCCTAGTCAGTGTTTACACGGCATATCTTGAGCCTTTATCCCTAGTTCAGCTACCTTCCCAGCCATATCAAGTCTTTCATTTACATGAAAGCTACTTTAACCTAAAAAAGTAAGATCAAATTATGGCCCTGCCTGCCACTAGTGCACTAAGGTGGGAGAATCACCTCTCAAGCTCCAATAGTTACAGTATTAGGGAGTGGAGGAACATGATGAAGTGGCTCTAAATATCTCCTTGCAATGCACTTGCCACCATGGTACCTGACTGGTCTTACTGTTGTAGATCTTTCAAACCATGTAAAGTGCACTTTTGGCAGTGCTGTCCAGTGTGAAGTGCAGGCAGTGCCCTGCACTCTGCCTAGCCATGCCTCGTTTGTGCCAGTAAGCGCAGTCAGCAAGCTAGCTGGCCCTCACTCCTAGATCTGAGTGCAACCAGCCAAATAATGGCTGCCTCCTTCAGATGTGTGCCGACATAGTCGGGGCACCATGTACCTCTCCCCTCCTAGCACGCTTGCACAGGGCCAGGTATTAGTTAGCATAGTTTATAGCTTGACATCTCCATTTTAATGTTGGTGGTAGTTTTGCTCATTGCCCTCTGTTTCTATCCTTATGGATAGGCCCTAAGAGAATGTCATATGAATGAAATTATAAGGATAAAAGTTGAGTACAGTTATATAGAAATTACTCTAAAAAACTAGAGACTCAGCTTCTTTCTTGTGCTAGGATTTGCTCAGTCCAGAAAGAGGAAAGAGGAACAGTGAAAAGTCACTTACATTGCAGGCTACCCTGGGCGCAGCCTCATGGTAAACTAAAGCAACCCAATGGCTGTTCTAACTTATTATACCAGTTGGCTGTGGTCCCCACGGACCTTAGGCAGTTGGGAATTAGCAGAGCACAGACCCAGCCGCCCATGTGCTATCTCTGAGTTTAGCCACTCTTCTAGTCTTTTCTGCCACTTTTTCTGAAATTGTTTAGGACTTTTCCATTCGTGATACAAATTCAGCTACCAAGTTCCAATACTAGGAGTTCCATGTAAAGCTATGTTCTGCACTAATTCACTAGCACTAATCCCCTTAAATGCCACCCTTTACCAGATTCCCACCAAATGTGAAACTTCTGGTATCCCTTCAAAAGACTGTGTGATAGGAGTAAGATTATAATACACAGATACTTTGCACAGAGGTCGAACACATTATTGCTTTTTATTTGATCACACAAGAAAGTAATACAAAAGTCATCAACCCTCATTCTTTTCCCTGCCTCCATTTTCTCACCATTCCAGACAATTCTTTGGCTGGGGTTAGTATCCTTCCCCTGCAACTGCATGACTTATCTTCTGACACATGCAGCTGCTCTTCCAAGGTCAGCTTGCTTTCTCTGACTGTGGCCAGTCTGTCCCCTTCCTTCCTCCTGTTCAAATGTCCTCTGTATCTTCCCCTGAGTCTTCCTCCTAGGAGTCCTTTTATAAGCTTTTGGTGTGTTCACTTGTCTTTGTCCTGTTTTGATCATTTTCACTGCTCTCCAGTTTTACACTCCCCTCAGACAGGAGGAGGAAGTATATTCTCCCAGCAGGAGCTAAGACATTGTCCGAACATACTTAACCCGGGATTGATGGTTGTTAAGTCCTAATGACACACCATTGTCCTTTGTCTGGTGTGTTCTTGCTGCAGGTCCTTTCTGCAGTGGTGGATTCCACATTTACATCGGGCAGTCAGTGATACAGCAATTTTCAGAGCAACAGTTCCATAAAAACTTCATAAGACCAACCACAATGATAAATTGTACAGACATCCCCCGAAACATCAGCCCTGCTCCCAACACCTTTCCCCCCACTCCTCCTCCCCTCGCTTCCTATACAAGGGGACACATTTGGGGTAGGAGCTGGCTATCATGTACGCTGAGAGCTCTGTTACACAGAGGGAATTCTCACCTGGCTACATTCCGGCCAGATTCTGCCTGAAAAGAGCGAAGTGGTTGAAAGAAAGGAGATGACACTCATAGAGTTAAATTGAGAATGAGATCCTTTCCATTGATTTTATTTTTAAACTATCCTAAGGAATGCTATAGTCGGGATCTCCTTCGCTATTCGATAGAATGGGTCCAAAAAATCTGTTCAGAAGTTGCCCTTTTTTTCTGAAATTGTTTGGGACTTTTCCATTAGCGATACAAATTCAGCTACCAAGTTCCAATACTAAGTGCTACATTTAAAGCTATGTTCTGCACTCTACTGCAAGCCTCCGTTAACATCAATGGGAGCGGTGCATGCACATCTAAGGGCACAATTTGATTCTAAAGGGGATATTCGACTTTGATGTTCACGGAGTACATAACCCTTTAAAATTAATGGAAGTTACGTATTCCAATATACATAAAGCAGAAGATATTCCCCCCTAGTTAAATGGAATTAAATTTCTCCTCACCTATCAGTAGTGAGCCGAGCATTCATGTTGTTGAAGAATGTTCTCTGATAAGGGTACAAATACTGCTGTAACTTGGAAAATCACGTTTGCTTTCATTTTTGTGTGTAGAAATAGGAGTAGGAAGGATATGTACTGAGTTGGTCCGTAGTGATTGGCAGATAAATGATGGGTTTTTACAGTACATGGGCAAACCCTTGGTTCAGTATGTCATCAGTTTTTAAGCCTATTTAACTGCCAGCTGCATACTAGAATTCTAGGTGAAATATAGAGTAAAAGGGACAAACTGCTAGCATAGTGTGATTTCTCTTGTGAGTGTGAGAACCTGTGCAAATAGGATTCTTTTAAGAATTATACAGCATGCAATCCTGAATAGATTTTTCATTATTATCATTTATGTCCCTGAAATAGAATTTCTTTGTAATTTCCCATAGTCCCTTCTACTGTTGTGTGTGTGCGGGAGGGGTGGGGGTGGAGTTCAGGCATGCGTGCGCACACACTCATACAAGGGCACATTTCGGAAGGAGATTATATACCTTTGGCAAACTTTTTTTCCCCTAGCTATGAGACCAACCAACGTTTAATCTCATGAAATGGAAAGGTTATCATGTATCACCTCTGAGTTTTTCTACATAAATGCTCTTTTCTGCTGGGTTTATTTTATGATTATTATTATTTAGCATATAATAACTAATTCATAATGTAGACAAAGAGTCAGTGCACCAGAACTGAGAATGACACAGAGCTGATGTTTACACTAGAGAATGGGATATCATTTAATCTGACTGCTCTGGTGCGTTTTGTATGCAACACAAATTTTATACTGGCCAAGCAATGCTGCAGCAGCATCCTGCATCTGCTCCCTCTCTGTTGCCTGAAAGTGATAGTAATTATTAATATGAGAGCTAATCAACAAAGGTAGTTGCCAGACACTATTTAATGGCCTCCAATTTCTCTCATCCAGTAACTGAAGACACGAAAGAAAAAACAAGTCTGCAATATGTTCATCAGCTGCAATATGTTCATTCTTATCTCTTTAGTTGGAATCTAGCAGTACAGTTCCACGGGAGCTAGATCAGTGATCGTAACAAGAACCCATTCTATGGCACTTGTTAAAAGGAGAATAAAAACAAAGCCTGCAGCCACCACTAATTTGTGATTATCTTCCTATGAAAAATTACCAAAGGACCTTATACTATAGTTGTAAACAAGTGTTATGTAAACTACATGGTATGAATGGTCATATTTAAGTCAGTAAATACAAATCTATTTAGGGCAATGCTTCATATTTTAAACAGTATTGCCACCTTGTGGTT
The DNA here is from genome assembly GCF_965140235.1 of Caretta caretta. Lineage (NCBI taxonomy): Eukaryota > Metazoa > Chordata > Testudines > Cheloniidae > Caretta > Caretta caretta. Next base: position 69,350,380 of record NC_134213.1, read on the forward strand.
CAAGCTAGTTTTATTATTCTGTTTCTTATTTTTACAGTCACTGTTTCTTTACTGTATTGGCAACAGCTCCTAAAAGATAAATAATATAAATTTGCCATGACAGTGGATCTTCCTATTTACAAAAAAATTAATACAAAATAAATCTTTAGAAGAAAATTGCACCCAGTCCATCAGTCTGAAAGTCTGAAAGACAAGAAGCCTTTGTCACCTTCAGTCAACAGAAAAGTATTGGAGAGGCAAGTTTTTAATTACAAGAATCACTCCTGAGATGACTGGTGATGCTGCCTGACCAAATGATTTCCCTCTTTTGACATGGAGTGCAGTCCTACAGAATATATTAATACAGGCTTTGGGAGCAGGAATTGTCATTTTCTGTATGTTTGTACAGCACCTACCACAATGGGGCCTCAATCTGATTGGCTTCTATGTAGACACAACTGCAATATTAAATAAAATAATAATAATAATGTACAACTCCCATTGGCTTCAATGGAAGCTTTGCCAGAGTAAGGAATGCAGTATTAGTCCATGCAGTCTGCCCATGACAAGAGCCCAATCAATACATCAAGGTGTTGAGTCCCTCTTGTGAGCTGTTGAGCACCCTGAAGCCTCATGGCCTGACTAAGGGATGTGCTAAGCACCCACAGCTGCTATGACTTCTCCAGGAGCTGGACATGCTCACAGCCTCTGAAAATCAGGCAATCCATAACCTCTGGCATGTTCTTGCTAAGTGCATTTGGCTCCGCACACACTCTCCAGCATTGGGCCCCAAAAGACTATTTGCAAATTTCCATCTTGCTTTACAGCTTTCTTTAAAATAAGAAGGGTGAAAAACTTTAATGCTTTTTATTTAAACCAAATGTTTCCTTTTGCAAGCATGACCGTCCCATTGACAATTAAAGCAGGACAGACATTGTTTTGCAATACAAAGTCATTTTTCTGCTTGAGTCACCACTGAAGTGATCACATTGGTCAAGACTATGCCCTGGAGGTCTATGCATAGATTCCCACATCCAGTACTAAAGGTCAGCCACCATCCACTGTTCCCAGGATCCCACCAAAGGCACTCTGCACAATGGCTTGAAATCCATGCAGTGGAGTGAACTGGGAGGTCTGCTTCTGGTTGGGAAAACCCTCTGCTGCAGCAATTCCCCTTTAAAGTGCAGTCCCAAGGCAGTCCTGGCCAAAGGGAGTACTACAGATGGGAAACAGTGGGGTTCCAAAATCAGTGAAGCAACATGGACTGCACTGTAGAGAGCAGAATCTGTCCCACTGTATAGACAATCCAACATGTAAATAGTAATCCAGATACGTAATTAATGACATACATCTGGATGCATACCACATGTTTAGAACATGTTGCTGCAAGCAGCTGAGTACCTTTTCCGATGTTCTGAACACCCTCTCCTCCTACTGACCTCATTGGAAGTGAAGGGCACACAGAAGGGGTGCTGAGTACCTTGCAGAATTGGATCTTTGCCCTCTGGTGGTGAACACGAAGAAGGGCTCTTCACAGTTTAAACCACAAGGGGTCAGAGGAGAGCCATGCAAGGATTCTTCTACACCGTCTGCATGTTATGGGAGGAGTCTTTTCACCTACTGTGTATAGGTCGGTATTATCTTATGTACTGTCTTTTATCTGTACTTTATTATCTGTACTCCTAATACCGAGTGATGTCCTACTCCAAGGAGTGCAGCTGACTGGTCCCAGGTGTACTGCATGCAGGGTGATCTATGTGAGCAGGCAGCAATAAATGTCTGTTTGTTGGAACTGCTTGGGGTTGTATGTTTCTGTCTGATACTGTACCAGGGACATTACAATCAGAGTTGAGCAAAATTTAAATTTCTTTTCCACAGGAAATTCTGATATTTCCCTATTTGTTTTTCTCCTGAAACAGGATAAAAAGTTGAAATTTTCCACAGAATGAAAATTCCTAAATATTTCAATTCAGACATTTTTGATCAAAACCAAAAATGTCAACATTCTTTGAGTCAAAGTGTTTTTTGTTTCTATTTGTTGAAATGATCGGAAATGCTTTGAGTCATTTTAGCATTCACATTTTCTTATGGTGGCAAATTGCCTAAGGAACAGGGTGGCTTGCTCTTGGGCTGAAGAGCCTGGGGCCAAGCTAACCCTGATTACAGAATGAGCCCCACCTCGTGGGAGTCAGGGAATTTCCTATCAGGAGCAGGAAGAGGGGAAGTGTAGGAGACCACAAAGTGTGAGAGAGGCTCCTGAAGGGAAGACTCTGAGACTAGGGGAATTGCTGTGTCTCAGAAGAGCTGGGAGTAGCCTCTTAAGGCAGAAGGACTCTGCCTATACCATGGGAGTTTGGGTGTGCCCAGCTAAAGGAAAGACTATTGTGTTTAGTTTTAAACTTTAAATTAATAAATCTGTCCCTAAGGAGGGCTTATTGTGTTTGGACTGGAAAACCCTGTGGGGAGTTTATTGGGGGATCCAAGAAGGGAAACTGAGGTGAGGGGCTGTATGCAGCGCGGTACTGAGACCACCAAGGGGTGATATGAGTTGGCCACTAGTCTACAGCCTTAAGGGAGTTGTAGATCAGGCACTGGATTCTCCCACCCACCCGTCCTATGGCCAGGCTCCATGGCTGGACTACATCTCCTACAATCCACCCAACATCATACAATTGCCCGATGCACCACACTCCTTGATCAAAGTGACATCAGTGCATTGCTTTACAAGAGACGTAATCTTCCAGGGAGCCCAGTCCATGAGAGTGGAACTACAACTCACATAAGATAATGTGCCACCATAGGTACATGCAGTTTAATGTTTGTTGAACTGATCTGAAATGAAATGTTTCAGGTCAGTTCAAAAAAGGCAACATTTAAATTTGATTGGAAAGGACCCCAGATTAAATATTTCATTTTTATTCTCTCGATGAAAAAACTGAAACCTTTGATTTTTGCAAGAACTGCATTTTCAGATTGAAAACTCTTGACCATCTCGAATTACAGCTGTGGAAGGCCGCAGTGAGGGCAGGCAAGAGCAGAGGCTATGGAATCTGTATTTACACAGTATCTAAGTAGCACAAAGACACTATAACCCCTCCACATCAGCTCAGATGGTGGAGTTGCAGCTGTAGAGGAGCTGTGTTACATATGCACCACTTTTACTCCAGAGTTAAGGAGTTGATTGTGAAAGTGCAGCTTTTCATGGTAAGAGCATCTCTCTGTAATAAAGATAACAATTTGCTTTACAGCTCTATCAGAGGTAACTGCAAGATTCATATAATTTTTATATCTTCCGATGACTCTGGAGCAGAAACAAGACAGAATTCTTTTCACAATGGAGAAGTTAAAAAATGAAGAGCTCATTCAGAAATATACTACAGATTTTATGCAATATTGCAAAGCAAAAACAAATAAATGTGACAAATTAACTTTAGTGGAAACATCAGATGTGTCTGTAGGAAAGAAAAATCCCCTTGTTTCTGATCATGGTAATACTATCTGAATATGACAAATTCTTCAGCATCTTGGTTTTTATACTTTAAAATGGATTCATAAATGTTGCTTTAAACTGGTTACTTTGCTTATGGAATATTTTATTCTTTTGTAATATGATATTACATACTATTTGCACCTTAGAATCCAGATGGCAAAATTAAAGGATGAGGATTAGGATTATTTATGGATGAATATAGTGAACATCTGCCAAAATCTATCTGGTTATTTGAATTCTCTGTTTCAACAAAGCTGACCATCTGCTCTGTCATCAACAATGATCTTGTTCTAAAAACTAAATCAAAACATCACCTGTCTTAGGCACCTTGTTCTCACTTAATACAACACAAACAAAACTTTAATGGCATCCATCTGTAGCTATGATTGGTGACCTGAAACAGGTAAATATGCAGCCATTCTGACAACTCCATCTCCAGCTCCTAAGTTTTGACTCAATTAAAATTTTCATCCTGCATTCAAGAGTAAAAAGTATGAAGACTAATGTACTGCCTAAAATAATTGCTCCATGTCATCACAATGCATAATCTCCTAAAACCTCTAAAACCCAAGCACATAGACATTAAATTTAAAATATTAAAATGTACCGTGATATTTCCAATTTAAAAATGCAAAAGCGAGTGCCATCTTTTTTACCTTGTAACTCTTGTATATTTTGAGACATAAATATAATAGAATTATTATATCGGATGAATTAAAAAGCAACTCAGTAATACAGTATAGTCAGTGTTATTATGAGAACCTAAGGTTTTTAAGATCCTCACTGATGAATTTAAATTCAAAATTCATAATAGTGTTTTTTTGTTGTTTTCCCCCCAATCACTTTGGGTCAATTGAAATATTTTGTTTCAGGGATTTCAAATGTTTTTGTTTTAATTTTGACCTTTTTGATTATATTTTTCAAAAAATTGAAACAAGTCATTTCAAGCTGGAAAAACATAATATTTTGTTTTAAAAATGTCAAAACAAAGTGTTTCAACAATTTCAAAACCTCTTTAGCAAAATTTTTGAGTTGAGAAATTTGTTGAAATTGACGTTTGCCTGTGAAAAGCTTTGGTTTTGATGAATCTGCATTTTTTTTGATGACCAAAAAAAAAAAAAAAAAGGAGAAAGAGAGAGAGAGAGAGAGAGAGAGAGAGAGAGAGAGAGAGAGAGAGAGAGAGAGAGGGAGAATATCAACCAGCTGTACTTGTAATTACTGCAAAATAGCAAGAGTAAATTCTGGACCTGAAGCAATGGGGAGGATATAAACTTGGCAAACAAATAACTTCCGTTCAAGATGCTTACAAGCTCTGCTGGTGAAACCAATCAATAGAGCTGCATTCAATGATATTTGAGAATGCTCAGCTTCTGCAGAAGGTGAAGAGCATGGGTTAGGATTGGGTTCTCAGTTCTATAGAATTTGTATTGTACGTTTAAGGAGTATATGAAACTTCACTCTGAAATCTGACAGAGTGTGGTTCCTATAGTTTTTTATAGGGTCAGAAAAAATTATTCTTAGTCTAAATTAACCATCAAAAGAGTGAAAAATTATCAATTTATCTGGGTATTGACAGAGAACACAGAGGGTCAGATTTTTCTGTCAGTTATATCCCTGCTACCCCAATGATTCACTGGAATTACTTGGGTGTAAATGAGAGCAGAATTTGGCCACAGAGGGGCCCAGAGTGAATACCCTTCTAGATTCCAGCTATCAGCTCTAAACAATCTCTGTAGTGAGATGAATCTAAACACTGAATATGAATATCCCACACCTGGAAAAAGAACATCCTTGGATCCGGTTTATGATACTCCTTAAAATTTTGGAATATCTGTGTCCAGTAATTGGGTTAAGTTTGCCCCACTCTAGGGATATAAGGTTATATCCTAGTCCCACTGAAGTCAATGGCAAAATTTCATTAACTTCAAAAGGACCAGGATTTTACCCAGGAAGCTTGGGATCTGGATCTGCAGACCTGGGATTTTAGCTTTGATCTGTAAAAGTGGCCCAACATCATAATTTAAATTGAACATACAATAAACTTCAAACTATTTCTGTGAGTAAGGCTAGCACAGTATGGCCACAAGTGGCTATACATTGTGGATACTTGTCACTTAGTGAAAGAGACAACTTTTCAGCTGTAAGGATCTATCAAATTAATTATAACTGTTAGTCTTGCCTTGGGGCGAAGTGTGTTTCTGTGTTCTATCAATAATATTTGCAGCAAGAATTATGACTCCATAAGTCTTCGTACAAACCAAGTAGTGGTATTTTCAGCAACAGTCTAAGTAGAAAAACTTTTGGCGTAAGTGGAGGTACTAGGTTATTAGTATTTAAAATTATCCTTTTGATCATGAGCCAGAATTGGGCAATATAAGGACAGTGCCACCAAATATGGATGTGCCAGGTTTTTCTTGGCAGGCTTTCCAGCTGTTTGAGCAAATAGTCATTAAGCTTATTTAATCTTGCAGGTGCCGTATGTATTCCAAGAATTATTTTCATTGTATTCCTTCATGGCATAAGGAAACAGGACATTTAGTCATAGATCCGTGAACTGTTCTTACCATTTAATTTTGGGGTTTTTTGCTACACACATGAAATCATTAAAAAATTGATTAGGCATGTAAACCATTAATAGGAATACACATAGGACTAGACAGATGACATTTAAAAAAAACCTGAAAAGGGGAGGAGGATTACACAAGTGACTCTGATATGTCTATGCCAAGCAATAAACAGTTTGGATGATTTTTTTAGGCAAGATGCTATTCTTAGAAATGGTGGTAGTGGCCAGGGGATTAGTGTCCAAGGAGTGGAATGAAACCCCTAGATATTTATTCATCTAACTTTTAAATTTTTTTTAACTCTTCACCTTTATGGGCCTGAGTCAAAACAACTGAAGTATAAAAGGGAGTGTCTCCATTAATTTCAATAGGCTTTCAAGCCGATAATCATTCCACTTGTCTTTATCCCCTCAGCACCTAATTCCCATTCAACTCAAACTCATTTTCACTAGGCCTTACTCTGTTTCTTCTTCACTCTTTTTTTCCTGGTTCACTTCAGTTAGCCTCTCAGCTTGAACATACTGTAAAAATGAGTCTTGATAGTTAATAAATACTTGATGCAGTTTTCCCAGAATGGCTTGTTTGAATATATCTCAAATGTTCAAATATATGATATTAACATACTATGTCTGAACTAACCGTTTTCCTCTGCGCCAAAGTTGTCCAGGTAATGATAAAAAGTAATTTTGAAGGTTATATTAAGTATAATTGAATGCATTCAGAGCACAACTGCAAATCTCTTGAAGCTGTTATAAACCATGCAAAACTACTTCCTCTGTTACAGTTTGTTGAGCATATAAATGGAAATCAGAGCACCTAAGCTATCTATTTCAATTCAGTTAGATATTTTGCAAAGCTTACAGTTCTGTAACACACTGCGGAAACTCAAACTCTGCTAAATATATACAGACGTCAATAGCACTTTTTAAAAACCCTATGTTAAGAGAATGTTAATGTTGCATAATTAGGCATCCAAAATCAGGAAGCGACAAAATTAAAGATTGTATATACCCTCTTAACTCTGCCGTATTGTGAAAATCCATTCATGTTCAGTTTGGAATTGCTCCACAACATACATTTCTCAAATAATAACAGCATGGTCTAGTGCAGTGGTACTCAACCAGAGGTACACATACCCCTATGGGTACACAGAGATCTTCCAGAGGGTACATCAATGCATCTAGATATTTGCCTCGTTTTACAACAGGCTACATAAAAAGCACTACACAAAAAGTCAGCACAAATTAAAATTTGACAATACTGACATGACAATACTGACATTAACATACTGACAATGACTTGTTTATACTGCCTTATATACTATTCACTGAAATGTAAGTACAATATTTATATTCCAGTGGATTTATTTTATAACTATATGGTAAAAATGAGAAAGTAAGCAATTTTTCAGTAATAATGTGCGTGACACTTTTATATTTTTATGTCTGATTTTGTAAGGAAGTAGTTTTTAAGTGAGTTGTAACTTGGGGTACACAAAACAAATCAGACTCCTGAAAGGGATACAGTAGTCTGGAAAGGTTCAGAGCCACTAGTCTAGTCAATTGGACACTGGATTGGGACTCAAGAGACCTATTCAAGAGTTCCTATTCTCATTCTGCTACTGATTTGTTGTGTGATTTTGGGCATGTCATACTCTGTGCCTCTGTTCCTCCCACCTTTTTTTTTGTCCTGGATGTTTACATTATACACTTTTCAGGGAAAGGACCGTCTCACTACAGCCCTGATTCAAGAAAGCACTTAAGGTCATACTTAAGTGCTGTCTTGAACAGTCCTGTTTTTTCTGAATCAGAACCTATATGTTTGTTGTGTCTGGCACGATGGAGCCTTGATCTCACCAGGGGCCTCTACGTGCTGCAGTAACACTTTTAAATATACCATTTATTTCTACAATCAGCAATCCATGTGTGAAACTTTTTGTAGTATTTTTCATTCTTTTATACTTTCACTGTTTTCATTGTTATAGAATCATAGAACTGGAAGGGACCTCAAGAGGTCATCTAGTCCAGTCCCCTGGACTCAAGGCAGACTAACTGTTATCAAGAAGACCATCCCTGACAGGTGTTTGTCCAACCTGTTCTTAAAAATCCCCAATGATGGAGATTCCACAACCTCCCTAGGCAATTTATTCCAGTGCTTAACCGCACTGACAGTTAGGAAGTTTTTCCTAATGTCCAGCCTAAATTGCCATTGCTGCAATTTAAGCCCATTGCATCTTGTCCTATCCTCAGAGGACTGTTATAACAGGCAAGCATATCTCCACTGACCTAGACATTTTTATTGGCTAAGTTATTTTCTTTCTTGGGTATATTTAAAAGTTTAGCCAGTAAGACTGCAACTACACCATTCTCCGTCTCCCTACCAAACCAAACCCGCAGCATACCCTTCCTGAAGGGTATTCTCAGGGAATTGGTCAAATTAGCTCCTTGGTTAGTTTAGCTACAAATTTAGAGCCTGATCCTGCAAATAGATATGGAACGTTTTTTTTCCCCCATGTGAGTTTTCCAATTGAAATCATAATAACTGAAATCCCTGGGACAATTCATGTAAGTAAAGTTATTCAGCTGGTTGAAACATTTTATCCATGAGAATTTTCAAAAAAAACAAACTTTTTTTTTTTTAACTGAAAGAGGAAGTAGAAAGACAAGACAATGGAAAAAAGGAAGACGGGACAGGGCAAGAATGGAGAGTAAGAGGGGCAAGGGTGAGTGAGGCAGAAATTCTAGCTTCAGGTGCGCATGTGGGGATCTGAGGCTGTTTGACTGACTATATCTGACACTATGTAAAATGTAGTGGAAAATATTGGCACGAATTTATTTTCCTGAGATTCAAAATACAGTATATGATACAAAATACTGTACGTATGTCTAAGTGTATTAAAACCCTAGTTATCCATATACCAAATAACATTAAATAGATTAGTTGTGACCTACGTTTTTAATATCAGGAGAGAAAGCCAAAGAGAGTAAAAATAGCTAAGTCCCACTTTAGGAAGGTATTGTGGTTAAGCCAGAGGGCTGGAACTAAAGGGACCAGAGTTTAGTTCCCAGCTCTGCCACAGACTTCCTGTGTGATGTTGGGCTGGTCATTTGATCTCTCAGTGCCTTCATTCCCTGCCCATGCAAAGGGGCTAACAACTTCCTCACAAGGAGTGTTGTAAAGATAAATTCATTAATGCATGTAACATGCTCAGATACTGGGTGGGGGAGGGTATATAAGAACATGAGTCAACTTAAAAAGAAGTTAACTCATTCACCCAGCCATAAAGTCATTAACCCAGCCATGAATTTAATCCAGCCTTGAACCGGATTAAATCCTTGTCTCAAAAGGTATCCTTTTCTCCCAGTTCATGGCCATTTGCTCAATCAAGAATAAAAATCTGTATGTCATTTCCACAACTCTTCCTGTTGTGAGCCTGTTGGCCAAGAATTGCTATCTTAATATTCTTCTTGCTACCCTCCACTTCTTCCACACACCCCAAAAAAAGACATGCATTCAGTAAGTGGTACAGAATTAACCATCCATAAGGGGAGCCAACCTTTTGAGGGGAGAAGGCCAGAAATCACTTTTACCAAGTAGGCCTCTCAATGTAAGGTTAAAAAAGAAATGACAGTTCTACTAATAAAATTATTAAATAATAACTTTGTTTTAAAAAGAGAGAAAAGGGAACAAATCAAAATACAGGTAATTTAATATGGAAAGGGTGATGTTCTTCAACAAAATTTTCTACACACCTACTAGTTTCTTAGGATGAGATTGAATTTAAATTCCATATGGCCATGCAATCATCTCAAAAGCTATGAGATGTCCTGTAGGTAGAAAGAATATATTCTCATGATTATTCAGTTTTTAATTTTGTATTAGGCTACATGCTTACCTAATCTTTTCTGGGTAGACAAATTTAACGAAACCTGTGATGATTACAGGTGAGCAAATGAAGTTTGCATTGGTAGCTGACAATGCAATGCAATCCATTAGTTCACATACCACTAGGAGAAGAATATTAATCAGATTTCCATGTATAAAGCAAAGGAGAGAGAAAAAAATTGGAAGTGGGTTTCTTTGTGCCTCTGAAATTAACTCTGAATATGCTCCTAATCTAAGAACCACTAACATGCCACCATAAATATGATTGCATAATATATAATTTGTCTCTCAAATACTTGAGAGGTAACACTATCAGGGGAGAGAGAAAATTTATTTAAGGTGGTTAGAAGAGTAATCGACTGCAATATAAAAATGGAAAATTTAACTGAGATACCTGGAAAAAAGTCCTGCCCTTAAAATGCATTAGCCAATAGAGTAGTTTGTTAAGGGAGGTCACTGAAGCACCAACAAAGACATGTTCCAAAGTAGACCAGATAAAACACTTAGTGAACAGGATAATTTTATAATAATGGTGCAGCCTAAATGACCCAGGTGGTCTTACGAACTCTAACTGCGTTGGATAAACTGTACATGGCAAAATAGTGAGACGCGCTAATGAACAGACAACTGCCATTGGCATTAGCCAAAATGAATATGTATCTACAGGAAAGAAATATAAAAAGTGAAATCCCATGGCAGCAATTACAAATGATGAGCTATTAGTATTAATTCCCTGCTAGAATAGGTTGTGGCTCCTCTTCTAGGTACATAAATCTACTGCAAATATGTATGTCAACACTGTAAATAAGTTGAAAGCTTGTGAAGGACTGAGTTGGTTGTGCCTTGGCTGGAGAGCAGCATATGAATGGGCTTTGTGCCCGGGGAGTTAGTGAGTTTTGTGCAGGGATTTTCTGTGGGGTTTAGGAGCCACAGAATCCTCCCCCTAGAGTGCAGATCACTAAATTCAGCTGCTTTGTTGCTACTACTGTGACTATAATGTAAACTTAGGGTCCCTGATCCATACCTTAGGGTAGCTGACCACAGAATCCATGGACTCGCAGGTCCACTGGCTCTGCCTCTAACTTTCCTCCTCCTAACCCCTCTGCTCTGCTGTGGATAGAGCCCCTCTGGAGCAGAGCTGTGCAGTGAAAATGCAGACTCCATGAAAGCAGGCTCTCCAAGACCTGTTCAGTGTTTTCCAGGCATCATAAAGTCCTATCACAGCTGTTCTGAGATGTAATCTTCAGCTACAAACATGAAAGTAACAAATCCTATATACAGTGCATAAACAAAGTAACTGCAGAATCAGTCTATTTCTTCCATTCTCTTTGGTGTGTCAATCATTTGTATTTGCTACCCATGGATATGCAGCTTCATTTGTTAATTGAGTAACCCAGAAAGTTTGCCTGTGTTCTATTATTTGTATTCTGTTCTATCATTTATGCTATTTACCTTGTCATGTCACCTATTTGTCAACAATAATATTTATTTATTCTCTTAGCAACTCTTGCTCTGCCATGCTAGCTGTTTTTCACTAAATGCCCTGTCATATCGCTGTCACTGCTGTGCTTTGCTCTGTCATATCAATTATCCCTAAAGCTGTCACTCTAGTAAATAATAGGTTAAATAAGAACTTGCAGAAAGGCAAAAAAATGTGTATATACCATGCTTATGATGTTACCTTTCTTGCTTGGGCACAGTTCTTTCCACATGTGAGAAAGGCCTAAATTACATCCTGCTGCAATTTTGCTTCTTGAATCTATATCATCTGCATGCCACAGAGCACAGCACTGGGGGCTCCCTCCCTAGAGAGGGCTGTATGTGTGTTTTGAATGTGCAACAACTCTATTATTCCTCTGCTGTTCAAGAAGAAAGTTTTTCAGGGCATGGTTGTTATCAGTTCCTCTACTATTACACTGCAGCCTTGGGGAAAGATTATTTTCCTCCCTCCTCATGGATATACAAATTACAATGCTTCCTTAGCTCCCGTCCCCTAACACCCCTACTCTACTTGCACTACATTGATGACATCTTCATCATCTGGACCCATGGAAAAGAAGCCCTTGCGGAATTCCACCATGATTTCAACAATTTCCATCCCACCATCAACCTCAGCCTAGACCAATCCACATAAGCGGTCCATTTCCTGGACACTACTGTGCTAATAAGCGATGGTCACATAAACACCACCCTATACTGGAAACCTACTGACTGCTATACTTACCTACATGCCTCTAGCTTCCATCTAGGACACACCACACGATCCATTGTCTACAGCCAAGCTCTAAGATACAACTGCATTTGCTCCAATCCCTCAGACAGAGACAAACACCTACAAGATCTCTATCAAGCATTCTTAAAACTACAATACCCACCTGCTGAAGTGAAAAAGTGGAGCCAGAAGAGTACCCAGAAGTCACCTACTACAGGACAGGCCCAACAAAGAAAATAACAGAACGCCACTAGCTGTCACCTTCAGCCCCCAACTAAAACCTCTCCAGTGCATCATCAAAGATTTACAACCTATCCTGAAAAATGATCCCTCACTCTCACAGATCTTGGGAGACAGACCAGTCCTTGCTTACAGACAGCCCCCCAACCTGAAGCAAATACTCACCAGCAACCACACAGCACACAACAAAAACACTAACCCAGGAACCTATCCTTGCAACAAAGCCCAATGCCAACTCTGTCCGCATATTTATTCAGGGGACACCATCATAGGACCTAATCACATTAGCCACGCCATCAGGGGCTTGTTCACCTGCACATCTACCAATGTGATATATGCCATCATGTGCCAGCAATGCCCCTCTGCCATGTACATTGGCCAAACTGGACAGTCTCTACGCAAAAGAATAAATGGACACAAATCTGACATCAGCAATCATAACATTCAAAAACCGGTAGGAGAACACTTCAACTTCTGTGGCCACTCAGTAAAACATTTAAGGGTGGCAATTTTGCAACAGAAAAGCTTCAAAAACAGACTCCAACGAGAAACTGCTGAGCTTGAATTAATATGCAAACTAGATACCTTTAACTTGGGTTTGAATAGAGACTGGGAGTGGCTGGGTCATTACACATATTGAATCTATTTCCTTAAGTTAACTATTCTCACACCTTCTTGTCAACTGTCTAAATGGGCCATCTTGATTATCACTACAAATTTTTTTTTTCTCCTGCGGATAATAGCTCATCTTAACTAATTAGCCTCTCATAGTTTGTATGGTAACTTCCAACTTATCTGTATGTATATATATATATCTTACTATATGTTCCATTCTATGCATCTGATGAAGTGGCCTGTAGCCCACAAAAGCTTATGCTCTTATATATTTGTTAGTCTCTAAGGTGCCACAAGTACTCCTGTTCTTTTTGTGGATACAGACTAACATGGCTGCTACTCTGAAACATGTGTAAAGTGTAATCCAGACGAAAATTGCAAATGGAATGTATCATAACAATAGATAACCATGGAATACTCAGACACACTTATCATGCAGAAACATGTTTTGTGAAGTTGCCTCTGTATTCTGACAGTTCATTTTGTTACAGAGCATGAGTTGTTTTATATATATATAACAACTAGATAGATAGATAGAATGACTAGTTAGGTAAATAGACAGGAATTGTGATGGATTTATATGTTTATTTTTGTTGACAACTATTTTTAATCAACTGTTGCCTAGATACACACAAGTCACAGATACACAATTATTTGTGGAACAACTTTAACATACATTATTGGTTACTAGAAACCCCAGTTTAGTAGTGTCCTTTTTCTTATTTAATGTAACATCAGAGCCAAAATTCTAAGCTGTGTTCTGATGCATAGGTAGATAGATAGAACAATGATGTCGCTGCAACTCTTGTATTAAAAAACTAAACTGTGACCCTGTCACTTCTTACCAAATGTCCAAGCTTGTTTACTTCACTGTTCTTTCTAAATGAAGAAAAACAAGGGATTGGTCCTGCTTTGAGCAGGGGGTTGGACTAGATGACCTAATGAGGTCCCTTCCAACCCTGATATTCTATGATTCTATGATAAGAGGTTTCAGCTGTGCACCCTTAGCTTTAGCACCAGCCTTCAGGGGTGGGAGGTAGAATCCAGTTTTACTATATGGGATAGTACAGGTTTATTAATCTGGTCAGTTTAATAATTCTTTCCTCTGCATTTTTGAACTGCATTATGGATTTTGGAAACCAACTTGTAAATGGGAACAGTATCTATATTACCTAAACCCAATCAACAGCCCTTCGGTAAAAGGCAGCCAGTGAACATTGTTTCATGAGCTCAGGTAATAATTACTTGAATTTCAGAGATCTCAGTCCTGTATTTAACTACACAATGTCCAGAGACAGATAGTTATGTCCAAGCTAACTGCAAAGTTTGACACTACACAAGGAGATACTTTGAGCTAGATTCTGATCTGTCTAGACAGATTATTCCAAATGTAGATACATTACAGTATTCTTAAAATGTACTTAAAATGGGGAATACTGCTAGGACCTCTGATATCTCTGGAAATGGAATGAACTTTTTACGTACACCCACTGTATCACAGTGTTTGTCTCTGAAAACATAACATGAATTAAGGGAGTGGGACTCAGGAAATCTGAGCTCTGTGTCGGGTTTTGTCACCAGCCTTCTGGTTGATGTTAGACAAGTCACTTCACCTCTCTTTTCCTCAGTTGCCCCATCTGTAAAATGGGGTTATGATACTGATCCTTTTTCTAATTTACTGTGCTTCAGGTCATATGATGATGAGCATTACATAGCTGGAATCTGTCTGCTCACCTGTGGGTTAATACAGTTAGGATAGCTATCAGGATTACTAGAACGTGTTTAGCGTTTGGACTCTATTGAATGCTTGTGAGTTGCTGCATTGATCTTACTTGTAATGTCTGTATTCCACATTGTAATGTAATATGTGAGAGGGTGTATTGTGAGGCTCTGTGCCTGTATGAATCACCATACAGGAAAGGGACATTAATTAGTGTGAAGAGCTGCTCTTCTGCAGAAATTATGTCCCTCCTGAAAGAGGTGACAGGCTAGGTTGGATCTTACATCCAGAAACTCTCTACCTCTGTGTGGCAGGGTGCTGTTGCAAAAGCACCTAATTAGCCCCTAATTACCCAGTCAGCTCCAATCAGGGGAAGCAGATTGGGGCTGATGGAAAAGGCCTGATGCCGGCCTGAGGATTGGCAACACTTGCTGACCTGCCAAGCCAAGGGCTATAAATGCTGGGGGGAGCCAGAAGGCAGGGGGCCAGCCAGGGAGAAGTCAGTCAGGGGAGAACTGGAGGCCTCCTAGCTAAAGTCTGGCTCTGCCTTGTGACAGGGTCAGGCCAGATGGCTACAGAAGAGTGATCCTATTGGGATCCAGGAAGTGGGCGGGCAAAACCTTCCCACGGCTAAAGGATCCCCCCCAGCCTAAGAGGGGGGTCCACAGGACCTGGAAAACCAAATAATTACGGGGAACAACTAATGAACAACAGGGACAGGATTGTGGTCAAAGGGTCAAACGAAGGGAAATGGACGGGGACACCGAGCAGAGAACCCCGGACAGCGCCCACTGCTCCTCAAAGGCATCAAGGGAGTCAGTGGACGCCGCCCAGAGGAACTCTGCCTGGATACGTGAACGGACGGAGGATTGGAAATAGGCCCCACAGTCACAGAAGAGTGATTTTTTGAAGCAGAAGAAAATGTATTTGCGTAACACACTTACACAAATCACCAAAGAAGATAAAACAAAACTGTGCAACAAAACAAAAGCAAACAGAAGGCATAACACAGCAGCCTTCAGGAGGGAGAAGTGTTCAGGCTAGCCTGGGCCCAGACTGGGGGGGCTTCCTTGACACTCGTGGTTTTCCACCCTCCTGAGTTACCTGGTGGCCTAGAGCGGGGGGCTTCCTCAACACTCGTGGTCTTCCACCCCCTCGAGTTACCTAGTGCCACGCCCAGTGTCACCGATTATTCCTCTCTTGAGAGTGCCCGACAAGATGGGCACGGCTGCAGGGTGAGCGGTTTACGGGTGGAGGGGACGTACACCAGTAGTGATAGGACCTCTCCTAGGTGACAGTAATGATGGTATCCACAGCGGCAACGGCTGGGGCTGGGGTCTCTCGCTCTTCTCCTCAATCAAAGGGTCAGATGGAGGGAACCGGACGGGGTCACTGAGCAGAGAACCTCAGACAGCGCCCTCTGCTCCTCGAAGGTGTCAAGGGAGTCGGTGGATGCCGCCCAGAGGAAACCCGCCCGGATACGTGAATGGACCGAGGATCGGAAAACGGCCCCACAGTCACAGAAGAGTGATTTTTTTTTTAAGGCAGAAAAGAATTTTATTTGTGTAACACTTACAAAGAATCACCAAAGAGGATAAAGCAAAACTATGCAACAAAACAAAAGCAAACAGAAGGTATGACACAGCAGCCTTCAGGAGGGAGAAGTGTTCAGGCTAGCCTGGGCCCAGAGCGGGGCGGCTTCCTCGACACTCGTGGTCTTCCACCCTCCTGAGTTACCTGGTGGCCTAGAGCGGGGGGGCTTCCTTGACACTCATGGTCTTTGTCAAGGTTCCTCCCGCACTCTGAACTCTAGGGTACAGATGTGGGGACCTGCATGAAAACCTCCTAAGCTTACTTTTACCAGCTTAGGTTAAAACTTCCCCAAGGTACAAATAAATTTTATCCTTTGTCCTTGGAATATCCACTGCCACCACCAAACTCTAACTGGGTTTACTGGGAAACGTAGTTTGGACACGTCTTTCCCCCCAAAATCCTCCCAACCCTTGCACCCCACTTTCTGGGAAAGGTTTGGTAAAAATCCTCACCAATTTGCATAGGTGACCACAGACCCAAACTCTTGGATCTGAGAACAATGAAAAAGCATTCAGTTTTCTTACAAGAAGACTTTTAATAGAAATAGAAGTAAATAGAAGTAATCACCTCTGTAAAATCAGGATGGTAGATACCTTACAGGGTAATTAGATTCAAAATAGAGAATCCCTCCAGGCAAAACCTTAGGTTACAAAAAAGACACACAGACAGAAATAGTCATTCTATTCAGCACAATTCTTTTCTCAGCCATTTAAAGAAATCATAATCTAACACGTACCTAGCTAGATTACTTACTAAAAGTTCTAAGACTCCATTCCTGGTCTATCCCCAGCAAAAGCAGCATACTGACAGACACAGAACAAGACCCTTTGTTTCTCTCCCTCCTCCCAGCTTTTGAAAGTATCTTGTCTCCTCATTGGTCATTTTGGTCATGTGTCAGCGAGGTTACTTTTAGCCTCTTAACCCTTTACAGGTGAGAGGAGTTTTCCTCTGGCCAGGAGGGATTTTAAAGGGGTGTACCCTTCCCCTTATATTTATGACAGTCTTCCACCCCCTCGAGTTACCTAGTGCCACCCCCAGTGTCACCGATTATTCCTCTCCTGAGAGTGCCTGACAATATGGGCATGGCTGCGGGGTGAGCGGTTTAGGGATGGAGGGGGATGTACACCATGTGTGATAGGACCCCTCCTAGGTGACAGTAATGATTGTATCCACAGCGGCAACGGCTGGGGCTGGGGTCTCTTGCTCTTCCCCTCAATCAAAGGGTCAGATGGAGGGAACCTGACAGGGTCACTGAGCAGAGAACCTCGGACAGCGCCCACTGCTCCTTGAAGGTGTCAAGAGAGTCGGTGGATGCCGCCCAGAGGAAACCCGCCTGGATACGTGAACGGACCGAGGATCGGAAAACGGCCCCACAGTCACAGAAGAGTGATAGAAGGCAGATATATTAGTCCCAGATTAAGTAGATCCCTGTTCCCTGGGTAAGGTAACGGGGCAGTTCCAGAACAAGCAGGGACTTGCTGGAACCAGTTAAGGCAGGCAGGCTAATTAGGACACGTGGAGCCAATTAAGAAGCTGCTGCTAGAATCAATTAGGACAGACTGGTTAATGAGGGCACCTGGGTTTAAAAAGGACCTCCCTTCAGTTAGGGAGAGGCACATAAGGAGATGGGAGTGAGAAGACATGCTGCTGGAGGACTGAGGAATACAAGTGTTGTCAGACACCAGGAGGAAGGTCCTGTGGTGAGTATAAAGAAGGTGTTGGGAGGAGGCCATGGGGAAATAGCCCAGAGAATTGTAGCTGTCACACAGTTGTTCCAGGAGGCACTCTAGACAGCTACAATCCATAGGGCCCTGGGCTGGAATCCGGAGTAGAGGGCAGGCCTGGGTTCCCTCCAAACCTTCCAACTCCTGATAAGACACAGGAGGAGTTGACTTGGACTGTGGGTTCCACCAGAGGGGAAGGTCTCTGGGCTGTTTCCCGACCCACATGGTGGATCAGCAGAGACTGCGGGGTTGTTCTTCTACTTTTCCCCATGCTGGCCAGTGATGAGGTTATCTGAATGAATTGCAGATTTGAGCCATGAAAGCAGCCAAACTGAGGGCTGCTGTGAATCTCTGAGGCGAGCAAATCCACCAATAAGTGCAGGACCCACCAAGGTAGAGGAGCAACTTTGTCACAGTCTGTAAAGGAGGAGATTAATCCTGTAAAGCTGTACATAGATGGACACTGGTGGTGGGATGAAGTTAAGTAAATAAAGACACGGTGTTGCACAACTCTGAAGCCTCTCTGAGCCTTATTAGGGAGGGCAAGAGGGCCCCAGGAAGAGGGGAGGGTCGTGGACCCTGTTACACGCTGGATTAAGAAACTCTCACCAAAAAGAATAATGACTCTTCTTCTGCTCTCCTCCCATGAATCCTAGAATCATAGGACTGGAAGGGACCTCAAGAGGTCATCTAGTCCAGTTCCCTGCATTCAAGGCAGACTAAGTATTATCTAGAAGACCATTCCTGACAGGTGTTTGTCTAACCTGCTCTTAAAAATCTCCAGTGATGGAAACAATCTCCCTAGGCAATTTATTCCAGTGCTTAACCACTCTGACAGTTAGAAATTTTTTTCCTAATGTCCAACCTAAACCGCCTTGCTGCAATTTAAGCCCATTGCTTCTTGTCCTATCCTCAGAGGTTAAGGAGAACAATTTTTCTCCCTCCTCCTTGTAACAACCTTTTATGTACTTGAAAATGGTTATCATGTCCCCTCTGTCTTCCCTTCTCCAGACTAAACAAACCCATTTTTTCAGTCTTCCCTCATAGGTCATGTTTTCTAGATCTTTGATTATTTTTGTTGCACTTCTCTGGACTTTCCCCAATTTGTCCTGAAATGTGGTTCCCAGAACTGTACACATTACTCCAGCTGAGGCCTAATCAGGGCAGAATAGAGTGGAAGAATTACTTCTTGTGTGTTGCTTACAACACAACACATCTACTGCTTCCCCCTTATCCACAAGGCTTGTTACCCTGTCAAAGAAAGCTATTAGGTTGGTTTGACACAAATTGTTCTTGAGAAATCCATGCTGACTGTTGCTTGTTACCTTATTATCTTCTAGGTGTTCGCAAATGGATTGCTAAATCATTTGCTCCATTATCTTTCCGGGTACTGAAGTTAAGCTGACTGGTCTGTAATTCTCCAGGTTGTATTTATTTCCCTTTTTATAGATTGGCACTGTATATGCTCTTTTCCAGTCCTCTGGAATCTCTCCAATGTTCCATGACTTTTCAAAGATAATTACTAATGGTTCTGATATCTCCTCAGTCAGCTCCTTAAGTATTCTAGGATGTATTTCATCAGATCCTGGTGACTTGAAGACATCTAACTTGTCTAAGCAATTTTTAACTTGTTTTTTTCCCTATTTCAGCCTCTGATCCTACCTCATTTTCACTGGCATTCACTGTGTTAGACATACAATTACTACTAACCTTTTTGGTGAAAATTGAAACAAAAAGATCATTTAGCACTTCTGCCATTTTCACGTTTTCTGTTATTGTTTCTCTCCCCACTCCCCCCTCCCACCCCACCCCCGTCATTGAGTAACGGGCCTACCCTGTCCTTGGTCTTCATCTTGCTTCTAATGTATTTGTAGAATGTTTTCTTGTTACCCTTTGTGTTTCTAGCTATCAATCTCATTTTGTGCCTTGCCCTTTCTAATTTTTCCCTACAAACTTGTGTTATTTTTTTATATTCATCCTTCATAATTTGACCTAGTTTTGACTTTTTGTAGGACTGTTTTTTTGAGTTTCAGATCATTGAAGATCTCCTGGTTAAGCCAGGATGAAGATGAATGATACCAGTGCATTCCTCCCATTAGCTGAGTTTGCAGCTGAGAGCACATGGCAGGAGGTAGGTAAAAGCCCCAAACCCGAGGAACTAAGGATCTCTATGCTGTTTGGACTTTGATGTGGGTGAGAGATCCCCAGCTGCTAATACAGGCTTCTATAATCACCAAGTTATATTACCTTTTGAAACCTAAGACTAACTCATTCATGTCTGTTTGCTTGCTTTAACCTTGTAAATAACTCTTTAATTTCCTTTTCCTGTTTAATAAATCTTCAAGTAGTTTAGTAAAGGATTGGCTTGGTGCGAGACCTAAAGCGCAGTTGACCTGGAGTAAGTGACTGGTCCTTTAGGATTAGGAGTAACCTGGATATTTCTGTGATTCTTGGTATAAGGGGCTATCTGTCACAGAGATATGCTCACGTGGGTGGCAAGACAGACTGGAATACCCAAGGACTCTGTCTGTGACGCTGTGTTGAAGCTGCTAAAGTGGCTGAGGAGTTTGAACTTAGTGCAGTTCATTGTTGAAATCTAAGTTTAAAACGCACTACCTTTTAGGGGGTTGTGCCCTGGTTTTTAAACAAGGTTAATGCAAGTAAACATATATACACACAAATGAGAATGAATCTTACCTTTTGAACTGTAATTTTCAATACTAAACAAGCTCTATATGTTCTTTAGGGCTAACCCAGGCCAAGCAATGGGGATCTTTTGCCTATCCTTAGCAATCCTTGTCCCTCAGAGTCCAGGCAGCATAAAGATACAGTTTCTTTTCATTAGGGCTTTTTATTCCTTTTCACCCCCCTTCTGCTTCGAGTTGCAAGTTCAGTTGTTGGGAGGAATTCAGCTGAAAGTCTCCTCTTCCATGGTGTGGGGAGGGGTCTCTTGTCTTCTCATGTTCCACAGCGGTTTGTTTGATGTTTATGGTCCTTCTTTTGTTGGGCAGGAGATAACCTCCTGAGCTAAACGAGTGGTTTACATTTTCTAATGCTTCTCTCCTGTCTAGTGACTTACAGTTACAGAGCAAACACGTAAATGTTACCATTCACATAGTAGACAGTTCATTATGAGTGCAGTTAAGAAATGCAGCAACTTACAAGCATTCCATAAAGTCTAAACACGAAGCACATTTTTATAACTCTAATACCTCTTTTAACAATACTAACACACAGGTGATCTGACTGGTTCCAGCTGAGAAGTAAGGTCCTTGGCATGAGCTGGTACCTGATCTGCCAGTGTTACAGTATCTTTGGTACATGTTTACCATATCATCCTTTCCATGGCACCTGGAAAATATTCTGCTTACACTAGGGCTGAATTTACACCAGGTGTAACTCCACTGAAGTCAATGTAACTGTACTTGTTTAAATCATACATGCTTTGGGACAGATCATCACTCCCGCTAAACCTCCTTGTGGTAGCTTCTCCTTTTTTCATGGAGTAGAGTTGATACTTTGGGCCAACTTCACCACTGGCTTAAGTGAGAGTAACCCCACCAAAGTCAATGATATTACATCCACTTATGCAAACTGTAATTTTGAGCCTAATTCTGTCTAATTCTGAAGACAAGATGATTTTCTGGTCTCTAAGCAGAAGCTTTTTTCCTCATGCCTTTTTTCTGGTTGTAAACTTCCCCCAGCACTGAATTTTGGCTCAAACCAGATTAACTAAGAAAGGAAGATCTGTATTGAAATAGAGAGGGGAATTTTCATGAGGCAGTGTATAGTCACCTCAGTTCCAGTTGGGCCAGAATATTGGAACTAATTTATCCATTACTGCAAAAAAATTCGTAGCTTTTTTAACAATCAAGACCTTTATGTATGTCATCTGAATGACAGAATTGCCCAACCCCCACCCCCACCCCTGCTGCCATTCTGGGGCACTGATTTAATGTTAAGTCAGAGGAATAAGTGCCATGATGAGAAAACAGTTACAGAGGAAGTGCTGTACTAGAATATTATTCAGAACTCTTTGCTGACAGTAATAGCCATATGAATATATGACTGCCATTTATTACCGTGGGAATTGTGTATGTGTATGGTGAGGACAAGAGACTATGCACATTTAAAAAAAAATACTCAGATTTGCATAGAAGGAGATTGTGCACTTGAGATGCAATAAACGTTCAAGTGTTATGTGCTTTTAGAGTTTGTGATTTGTTTCCATTTGTGCATAATGGTAACTTGAATCAGACTTTGGTCTCTATAAAAGACATAATAGATGACTAGTTTCCCTTTATAGTTCTTTTTCTTTTGCTAGAAAAATAAGAGTGACTCATGGAAACAGTCTGACAATGAGACATGCAGAACTGGAAAAAAGAAAAGATGGAGTTTACGCTCTTGAATAGAGCTGAGCAAAAAAATCACAATGAATAATTTATTTGATTAACCTTTCATTCCACTCATGGAAAAGCCATGAGCAGAAACGCAATTTCCTTGAATGTCTACGTTATCTGAATGTTTTTGAATTTTTTACTTTGTGGATCATAAATACAGTATTCAGAATTCATGCTGTATTGCTTGATTGTGATTGGTCAAATTTATCATGTAACTGTTCCCTGATTGGATGAGCTTGCAGTACTTTCAGCATGAATACTTGTGTGAATTTAAAATTCAGTATCCATTAATATTTGCATATGCAACTTTGAAATTCACATTACTTCTGTGCCAAGTTTGTTCCAGTAAAGCCTGATCATTCAAATGTTCATTGAAAACATCAGAAGAGAGCAAGCAGGGCCAAAACAAATTCATTTAGAAAGTTGAACAAATATTTGCAAAAGTGTCATGCATTATTTCCCAACTGTACTTTTGCCCTGTTTTCAACCACTACAGGTTACTTTATCATCCATGACAATTATGATCAGAGAATTCACTTTAATATGCCAAACATCAAATCATGTCCCATGTACCTGTATTTAAATTCAACTGCAAAGCTGCTGGCACTACTGCTTTGTAGAAGATGCAGAATATTGACCACAATACAAGAAAAAATTTATCTTCTATACTCATAGTCTGAAAGCTTAGCTTTAAAAGGTATCAGTATATTTCTGGAAAGTGGACGATTATAGCAATCTGATTTTTGCAGAATTGTGCTAGATACTAATAATGCATGAAACAGTTAAACTCGGTGTGCAAGTTAGCGAATGAGTGGAATGATGATGATGGGCGATCACTTGTTACTGAGTGTGATCATCTTCTTTGGGAGTTATGGGTCCTCAGGTGGCTAATGAGGCCAATCCTTGAACCACAAGTTCTATTACAATGAGGGCAGATGTTTTCAGGCTCAGCGGGAGGCTGTTGACCATGACTGGAAGCCAGTCTCTCCTTCCTTCTGTGCCTCTTGTCCTCTTCGTCTTGTTGGCGAGAAAGTTCAAAATGCAGGGGACCATCACATAGGACTTCACTCCATTTTAAGTGATCCTGGGCAAGTGTCTCCCAAGTGTCAATGTCAATATTACATTTTTTAGGTTGTCCTTCAGCAAGTCCTTATAACCCTTCCATTGTCCACTCATGTTACAATACCCTTCTTTCAGCTGAGAGAACAGGACCTGTTTTGGGAGACAAGGGTCTAGCATCCAAACAATGTGACCAGTCCAGCGGAATTGCTGACAGATGATCATTGCCACGATACTGGTGATCTTTGCCTCTTCCAGAACACTAATATTAGTGTGCCTGTCTGCCCATTTGATCTTTAGAATCTTACAAAGGTAGCATTGATGATGCCTCTCAAGGACTTTCAAGTGGTGTCTGTAGGTTGTGTCCAAGTTTTGGACCTATAAAACAGTTTTGGGAGAATAACGGTTTGGTAAACAAGAAGCTTGGTGTCTGTTTGAATGTCATGATCTTCAAAGACCCTGTGCTGTAAACGAGAAAAATCTACACTGGCACAGCTCAGGCGATGTTAAATTTCTGCATCAATATCTGCTTTGGATGAAAGATGACTTCCAAGGTAGAGGAAATGGTCAACATTCTCCAGTGCCACTCCATTAATTTTGATAGATGGGGCATGTAATACCTCATTTGGAGAAGGCTGATAGAGCACTTTAGTCTTCCTGATATTAAGAGTGAAACCAAGTCATGTGTAAGCATCGGCAAACACATTCAAGATAGTTAGAAGATCTTTCTCAGAGTGGGCAAAGATTGTATTGTCATCAGCATACTAAAGTTCCACAATAGATATTGTGGAAATCTTACTCTTGGCTTTCAGCCTGTTAAGCCTGAACAGCTTTCCATCTATTCTGCAAATGATTTCAATGCCAGCTGTAAACTTCCTAGCAATTAAGTAAAGAATGACTGCAATAAAAACCGCAAACATGGTTGGAGCGATGATACAGCCCTGTTTTATTCCTGTTTGTACTTTGAAAGGTTCACTCTGGGAGCCAGTGCTGCTCAGAACAGTTGCTTTCATGTTATCATGAAGCAATTTTAGGACATTGATGTATTTATCAGGACATCCAATCTTAGAAAATGCAAGCCAGAGGGCATGGCAATTCACTGAGTCAAAAGCTTTAGTTAGATCAATAAAAGCCATGTACAGTGGTCGGTATTGCTCCCAACACTTTTCTTGCAGCTGCAATGCTGTAAAGATCATATCTGCAGTTCCACAACATGGTGGAAACCACTATGTGACTCTGGTAAAATGTCTTCTGACAGGGGCAGAAGGTGGGTTGCAAGGATCCACGACAGAACTTTGCCTGCAATGGTTAGGAGGGAGATACCATGATAATTTCCACAATCCACTTTATCCCCTTTCTTGAAGAGAGTGACAATCAGGGCATCCCTCATTTCACTGGGTATCTCCTTCTTTATCCAGATTTTAAGAATAAGCAGGTAAAGCTGCCGATTTAGCTCTGGTCCACCGTTTTTAAAGATTTCAGCGGGGATCCCATCTAGACCTGCTGCCTTGTTGTTCTTCATCTGCTGGGTGGCATTGTGTACCTCATACAAATTGGGAGGGTCTCCGAGCTCATCCCTAAATGGTCATTGAGGGATTTGCTCAAGGACTTCATCTGCAACCATAGAATTATGGTTAAGGAGATCTTCAAAATCTTTCCAGCGAGAATTGATGGCTTCGTTGTCCTTCAGAAGTGTGGTTCCATCCTTAGAGTGAAGAGGATTCATACCATGACAAATTGGCCCAGCCTTGGTAGCACTAAAGAAACCACATGTATTGTGGATGTCTGTGAGATGTTGGAGTTCTTGTGCTTTCTCAGTCCACCATTTGTTCTTAAGTTCTCTGGTTTTACATTGTACTTCCGCCCTCACCTTGGCATGGGCTTCTCTCTTTATATTACAATTTATGTCGTTCTGCCAAGCACAAAATGCTATTCTCTTCTCATCAATGAGTTGTTCAATTTCAGCATCATTCTTGTCAAACCAGTCCTGATGTTTTTTGGTTTGGTAGCCTATGGTTTCCTCATGGGCACTGATGATTACTGCTTTCAACTGGCTCCAATGTTCCTCAGTTTATTCCGGAAACTCTGATGGGAGCTTTTCTTCTAAGACTGTTTGGAAGTGGTCACACTTAATAGGGCCCTTCAAATTTTGAACCTTCAGCTTGCGCCTGACCTGCTTATTTTGCAGCCTGCATTTGGAAGCAATCTTAATTTTCATTGTGGATTGAACAAGGTGATGATCAGTCCAACAGTCATCAGCACTTGTCATTGCTCTTGTGAGAAGTACGTCACTATGATCTCGGGCATGAACTATGATGTAGTCAAGGAGACGCCAGTGCTTTGACAGTGGGTGTCTCCAAGATGTTTTGAACTTTTCCTTTTGTCAGAAAAGAATGTTGGTAATAATAAGTTCATGTTCAGCACACTTGGTCAGGAGCAGAATTCCATTTGAATTGCTTTTGTCAACTCCTTCTTTCCCAATTGTTCCTTTCCACAGATCTGAGTGTCGTCCAACAAGTGCATTGAAATCCCCCAGAAGGATGATCTTGTCTTCTGTAGAGGTCTCTGATAAAATGGCTTCCAACTGAGAATAAAAATCTTCCTTTACATTCTCATCAGCATCCAGTGTTGTGCACAGGCACTCACAATAGTTGCCTGTTGATTTTTGGTGAGCTTCACTCAGAGTGTCATAAACCACTCATTAATGCCAACTGGTACCTCAGAGGTGCCTAACGAGTTTGTTCTTTATAGCAAAGCCCACTCCAAGCAATCGGGGTTCATCTATAGATTTTTCCGTTCCAGAAGTAAATGTATCCTCCTTTCTCCTCCCTGACCTGTCCTTCATCAGCTCTTCTAGTTTCGGACAAAGCAGCAATATCGATGTTAAATATCTATGTTAATATCGACTCAATTCATGAACAATAATGGCTGTATGTTGCTCTGGTCAGTTGCTGTTTGAGTTGTCCATCAGGGTACATACATTCCAAGTTCCAAAGTTGAAAAGTTTCTTACATTTTTGTTCACTGAGGTGGTGAGCCTGCTGGATGCGGATATCCAGCCAGGAAAAACAGAGGCAAGACTATTTTTAGGGTACCTTTCCTAACCCCTTCCCCATGTGGGGTGAGCAGAGTGGATCCTAAAAAGGACTGCTCAGTCGTGGGTGCAGCTGCCACCTCAGTCCTCAAGCAAGATGACTGTATCACACACCCACAGCCTGTGTGTCGGTCTGTGATTAGGAACTTCTGGATTTCACTGTCCTGTTCCCGTCACCACTCACTGATTGCCACCAGACTTCTGACTTGTGCAAATGTTGTTTTCCAAAAAACTGGAAGATGCCTGTGCAGGACTTCTTTTAAAGTGGGGGAAACTGGTGCACAACAGTAACCAAGCTATCCTTGACAGATAGAGGACTTGAAACCATGGCATGGACACCATGACAATTGGAGATCCTTTATCTGCTGCACCATCATCATCATCATATGTTAGCACTACTGCAGCTACCCAGAGCTGTGAGCCACTGTGTTACCTCTCTGCCCCAGCAAGAGTGAGTTTTGTTTGTGATTAGACTGTGTATCAGTTCCCTGCCCCCACTAGTCTGTCTTCCTCAAGGCTCACCCAGCCCAAACTGCGCTGAGCAGCTAACAATCCGTGAACTCCAGCATCAAACACACAGCCCCTATCATTGGGTATTCAGAAGATATTAAGTTCACTCTGTTAAGAGTCAGTACATCAGCTTATTAATTTAAGTGGGGGTAAATACACTCTTTCCTTCCACATCACTGAATTGGTTTATAGTAAAGTAAGTTTATTAACAAAAGAGCATGGATTCAGTGATACCAGGTATTAGAGATAAAAGTAGAAAAAACACACATCTAAAAGTCTAAAATTTAGTCTAGCAAAAGAGTTTTTGTTCAGGATGGTTTCTGTTACCCAGTCTCCCTTCCAGCATTTTACTGGCCAGCCTGACCAGGACCCACCACAGAGATCAGATCACTTGGTTTCTTTGCCCTGGTCTACACTACAAGTATAGGTCGAATTTAGCAGCATTAGTTCGATTTAACCATGCACCCGTCCACACGACAAAGCCATTTACTTCGACTTAAAGGGCTCTTAAAATCAATTTCTGTACTCCTCCCCCGGACGAGGGGATTAGCATTTGGGGTAATTTAGGGTAGCATGGTCGTAATTTGACAGTATTTGCCTCCGGGAGCTATCTCAGAGTGCTCCATTGTGGCCGCTCTGGACAGCGCTCTCAACTCAGATGCAGTCGCCAGGTAGACAGGAAAAGCCCTGGGAACTTTTGAATCTCATTTCCTGTTTGGCCAGTGTGGCAAGCTGCAGGTGAGTGCAGATCATCAGCAGAGGTGACCCTGATGGAGTCCCAGAATCACAAAAGAGCTCCATCATGGACCGAACGGGAGGTACGGGATCTGATAGCTGTTTGGGGAGATGAATCTGTGCTATCAGAACTCCATTCCAAAAGATGAAATGCCCAAACATTTGAAAAAATCTCCAAGGGCATGAAGGACAGAGGCTATAACAGGGACCCGCAGCAGTGCTGCATGAAACTTAGGGAGCTCAGGCAAGCCTACCAAAAAACCAGAGAGGCAAACGGCTGCTCAGGGTCAGAGCCCCAGACATGCCACTTCTATGATGAGCTGCATGCCATTCCGGGGGTGCAGCCACCACTACCTCACCCCTGTGCTTTGACTCCGTCAATAGATTATCACGCAACAGGGATGCACATTTTGGGGACGAGGAAGATGATAGCGCACAGCAAGCAAGCAGAGAAACAGGTTTCCCTGAGAGCCAGGAACTGTTTCTCACCCTGGACCTGGAGCCAGTACCCCCCAAACCCATCCAACACAGGCTCCCAGACCCACCAGGCAGAGAAGGGACCTCTGGTGAGTGTATCTTTGTAAATATAATACATGGTTTAAAAGCAAGCGTGTTTAATGATTAATTTGCGGCCAGTACAGCTACTGGAAAAGTCTGTTAGCATGTCTGGGGATGCTAACAGGGACATCTCCATAAAGCTCCTCCAGGGTGTACTCCCAAAGCCTTTGCAAAAGGTTTCTGGGGAGGGCAGCCTTATTCCGTCCCCCATGATAGGACACTTTACCATGCCAGGCCAGGAGCACATAGTCTGGAGTCAGTGCATAACAAAGCATGGCAGCGTATGGTCCCTGTGTTTGCTGTTATTCAAGCAACATGCGTTATTTATCTTGCTGTGTTATCCTGAGGAGAGTGATATCATTCATGGTCACCTGGTTGAAATAGGATAATTTTATTAAGGGGACATTCAGAGGTGGCCGTTCCTACAGGGTTGTTTGCCTGTGGCTGAACAGAAATCATCCCCGCTGTTAGCCATGTACTGGGGGGGAGGGGTGAAGCGATCATCCCAGAGAATTGTGTATGTGTGTGGAGGGCTTTAGTTGGGTTTTGTGCTGCACGTTAACCTGAAAACGCAGCCCCACCTTTTAAATTGCCAACCCATTTTAAATGGCCAAGCCAACAGCTGTTTGGTATGGGAAATGAGGGCGCTGCTGTTTGAAACCATTCCCACATGTTATGAAGGTTAAAGAAGCCAAAAGACTGTGGCTTACCAGAGCTGCCTGCAAGCTGAATTCTGTTGCCTGCCAGCCCTGTGTGTGTGATTTCTCACACCAAACCAGCAGACCCTCACTATAAGAGGCAAAATGCAACCTTGTACTGAATGCACATGTGCTATGTAATGTTAACAGCAAGGTTCACCCTGAAAGAGTTTACCCATTGTTCTCTAAAATGTGCCTTTTTAACGACTACTTTCCCTTTTTTTCCCCTCCTGCAGCTGCAAATGTTTCAACGCTCCCCCTATCATCTCCGTCCAAGAGGCTAGCGAAGATTAGAAGGCGAAAAAAATGCACTCGCGATGAAATGTTCTCTGAGCTCATGCAGTCCTCCCACACTGAAAGAGCCCAGCAAAATGCGTGGAGGCAGACAATGTTAGAGTCCAGGAAAGCACAATATGAACGCAAGGACAGGTGGCAGATTGAAAATGATAGGTGGCGTCAGCTTGCTGACAGAAGGCAGAAGTCAATGCTGAGGCTACTGGAGGATCAAACTGATATGCTCCGGTGTATGGTTGAGGTGCAGGAAAGGCAGCATGAGCACAGTCATGTAGCACCCCCTGCGACAGTCCCTGTATAACCAACCGTCCTCCTCCCCAAGTTCCATAGCCTCCTCACCCAGAAGCCCAAGAACGTGGTGGGGGGGGCTTCCGGGCACCCAACCACTCCACCCCAAAGGACTGCCCAAGCAACAGAAAGCTGGCATTCAATAAGTTTTAAAGTGCAGTGTGGCCTTGTCCTTCCCTTCTCCTCTACCCCTCCTGGGCTATCTTGGCAGTTATCCCCCTATTTGTGTGATGAATTAATAAAGAATGCATGAATTTGAAGCAACAATGACTTTATTGCCTCTGCAAGCAGTGATCGAAGGGGAGAGAGGAAGGGAGGGTGGTTAGCTTACAGGGAAGTAGAGTGAATCAAGGGGCGGGGGTTTTCATCAAGGAGAAACAAACAGAACATTCACACCATAGCCTGGCCAGTCATGAAACTAGTTTGCAAAGCTTCTCTGTTGCACACCAAACCCTCCTGTACTCTTCTAACCGTCCTGGTGTCTGGCTGTGCTTAATCAGCGACCAGGCAATTTGCCTCAACCTCCCACCACACCATAAATGTCTCCCCCTTACTCTCACAGATATTGTGGACCACACAGCAAGCAGTAATAACAATGGGAATATTGACAGGTTTCAGAGTAGCAGCCGTGTTAGTCTCTATTCGCAAAAAGAAAAGGAGTACTTGAGGCACCTTAGAGACTAACAAATTTATTTGCATATAAGCTGATGAAGTGAGCTGAAGCTTACGAAAGCTTATGCTCAAATACATTTGTAATTCTCTAAGGTGCCACAAGTACTCCTTTTCTTAATGGGAATATTGGTTTCGCTGAGGTCTGAGTGAGTCAGTAAACTGCACCAGTGTGCTTTTAAACATCCAAATGCACATTCTACCACCATTCTGCACTTGCTCAGCCTATAGTTGAACAGCTCCTGACTAATGTCCAGGCTGCCTATGTATGGCTTCATAAGCCATGGCATTAAGGGGTAGGCTGGGTCCCCAAGGATAACTAAAGGCATTTTAATATCCCCAATGGTTATTTTCTGGTCTGGAAAGAAAGTCCCTTCCTGCAGCTTTTGAAACAGACCAGAGTTCCTGAAGATGCGAGTGTCATGAACCTTTCCTGGCCATCCCATGTTGATGTTGGTGAAACGTCCCTTGTGATCCATCAGTGCTTGCAGCACCACTGAAAAGTACCCCTTTCGGTTTATGTACTCGCTGCCTTGGTGCTCTGGTGCCAGGACAGGGATAGGGGTTCCGTCTATTGCCCCACCAGAGTTAGGGAATCCTATTACAGCAAAGCCATCCACTGTGACCTGCACATTTCCCAGGGTCACGACCCTTGGTAGCAGCTGCTCAGTGATTGTGTTGGCTACTTGGATCACAGCAGTCCCCACAGTAGATTTGCCCACTCCAAATTGATTCCCGACTGACCGGTAGCTGTCTGGCGTTGCAAGCTTCCACAGGGCTATCGCCACTCGCTTGTGAACTGTGAGGGCTGCTCTCATCTTGGTATTCTTGTGCTTCAAGGCAGGGGAAAGCAAGTCACAAAGTTCCATGAAAGTGCCCTTATGCATGTGAAAGTTTTGCAGCCATTGGGAATCGGCCCAGACCTGCAACACTTTGCGGTCCCACCAGTCTGTGCTTGTTTCCCGGGCCCAGAATCGGTGTTCCATGGCATGAACCTGTCCCATTACCACAATAATGTCCACATTGCTGGGGCCCATACTTTGAGAGAAGTCTGTGTCCATGTCCTCACCGCGCTGCCGTTGCCTACTCACCTGCTTTTGCAGGTTCTGGTTCTGCATATACTGCTGGATAATGCACGTGGTGTTTAGAACAGTCATAACTGCTGCGGCGATCTGAGCGGGCTCCATGCTTGCCGTGGTATGGCGTCTGCAGGAGAGCAGAGTGGCAGCGGAAGCAGCAGGTGGATGATGATGCTGACAGCACTATGGCTCCCACATGGAAAAAGGCACAAAATGATCATCAGCCGTTGCTTTCATGGAGGGAGGAGCAAGGGGTAGGCTGGTGCAGTACAACTGCTAGTTGTCATCTTCTCCTGAGTGCTCGCAGTGCTGCTGGCTGGGAGGGCAGCCTGAAGCAGAATGGCCCCCCTCAAGGATTGAACTCACAACCCTTGGTTTAGCAGGTCAGTGCTCAAACCACTGAGCTATCCCTCTGCCAATATTCCAGGCAGGACTGAATCTTCATAGACAAAACTTAAAGAAGGGAATGACCTGAGTCCCTCCCATTTATGTCCAGGCACCCCTGACAAACCTCACTGAGGCCGGTAAGAGCACCAAGAAGACGACGAGGACGGCTAACAGTCGTAATGCACCATCTGCTGCCACAAGGCAAGGAGCTGCTGCTGTGTAGCAATGCAGTCCCGCATCTGCCAGCATCCAGAAGACGTACAATGACGGTGAGTAGAGTGGACTCCATGCTTGCTGTGGTATGGCGTCTGCACGGGTAACCCAGGAAAAAAGGCACGAAATGATTGTTTGCTGTTGCTTTCACGGGGAGTGGGGGGGAATGACAACATGTACCCAGAATCACCAACGACAATGTTTTTTGCCCCATCAGGCATTGGGATCTCAACCTAGAATTCCAATGGGCGGCAGAGACTGCGGGAACTGTGGGATAGCTAACCACAGTGCAACGCTCCAGAAGTCGACGCTAGCCTCGGTACTGTGGATGCACTCTGCCAACTTAATGGTCTTAAGTGGGGACACACACAATCAACTGTATAAAACTGATTTCTAAAAAATCGACTGCTATAAATTTGGCCTAATTTCATAGTGTAGACATGGCCTTTGTCTCCTAGGTGAAGGAAAAAGATGGAGTGTCTCTCTCTCTCTCTTGCTTATATCCCTAAAGGGAAGTTTTCACCTTACACAGCCTATGGCTACACTACGAAGCGTTTAGCGACACAGCTGTGGCGCTGAAAGCTGTGCAGTGTAGCTGCTGCTTGTCGGCAGGAGAGAGAGCTCTCCTGCCCACAAAAAACTTCCTCCCCTCAGCGAGCAGCAGCAGCTTTATCGGCTCCTGCTCCCAAAGCGCTGTTCACACTGGTGCTTTTTGTCAGTAAAACTTTTGTCGTTGGGGGGAGGGGTCTTTTAACACCCCTGAATGACACAAGTTTTGCCAGCCAAGTGACAGTGTAGACATACCCTCAAGAAGACCCGGGGTTGAGTCTTGTGTCTCTCTCTGGGGTGCTGGAGCCATTTAGTTCTTTTTCTCTAGCATTCAGGAAACGGATAACCCCCTGCTGGTTTAATTCAATAGCTTTGTTTCCAGCTATTATGTAAATTGAGGTAAATCAACATTGCTTTGTCTCAGACAGATCCGTTTATCACCTTTCTCTAGGCTAGGCTGTCTGGTCTTAAACACGTTCTCATAACATAATACAGAAGGAATTCATAACTTCACATTTTACATTAACACCTGCATTTTACAGTGATATTAATAGCCAGCATGTTGTTAGCTTTCAAATGATACCTCTCTTACAAGACATATTATATACAGATATTATTGCAGTAGTGTGTAGCATGTGACTACAGGGGTGCCTATGGTCATACTCAGTGTGTGTGGTGGTGAATGAATGTTATATATATATTGTCTGGAAAGAACAATTTTCAGGGATTTGTATTTAAGTTAGTACTAGTAGTAACTTAGGGCATGGCTACACTTGCAGATGTAAAGCGCTTTGAGTTAAACCCGCCTTTGTAGAGCATATTAGGGAAAGTGCTGCAGTGTGTCCACACTGACAGCTGCAAGCACACTGGCATGGCCGCATTTGCGGCTCTTGCAGCAGCGCTGGGAGCCGTGCATTATGGGCAGCTATCCCACAGAACCCCTCTTCCCATTCTGGTGCTGTGGCTTGTGGGAAGGGGCGGGAGGTGCGGGGCATTCTGGGCCCTGTCCCAATGCCCCGTGATGCATTGGTTCGCATCCCAGCAATCCCTGAGCTTCCATCCACATTTGGCGCCATCTCTCAAAGGTTTTTGTACTGCACGCTCTGTCTTCCCTTTCGGTCTACAAGAATGGAGCCTGAACTGCTGAGGAATATGCTGACAAGTCTCGCCAGCACGTCATGTTTGGCAGTTGAGTTAAGATCCAAACTGACAGTGAGGACTCCGATGATGATATTGACGCGAGTAACGCATATGACACGAGACTGCTTGTGGCATTCACGGACATGCTCACCACTGTGAAACGCCACTTTTGGGCTCAGGAAACATGCACTGAGTGGTGGAAGCACATCGTCATGCAAGTCTAGGATGACGAGCAGTGGCTGAAGAACTTTCAGATGAGAAAAGCCACTTTCATGGGACTGCGTGAGGAGCTCGCCCCCCCCACCCTGTGGCACAAAGACATGAGATTGAGAGCTGGCCTGCTCGTGGAGAAGCAGGTGGCTATTGCAATCTGGAAGCTGGCACTGCCAGACAGCTACAATTGGTCACTAGCCCGTTTGGAGTGGTTGGAATTGTGTTGATGCAAGTTTGCAGGCCATTAATCGCATCCTGCTCAGAAGAACTGTGACTCTGGGTAACATGCATGACATTGTGTCTGGCTTTGCACAAATGTGTTTCCCTAACTGCAGAGGGGCAATAGATGGGACACATATTCCAGTTCTGGCAGCAGCCTACCTAAACTCCAAGTATGTTAATCGGAAAAGGAATTTCTCTATGGTTCTCCAGGCACTTGTGGAGCACCGTGGGCGTTTCATTGACATTAATGCAGGCTGGGCTGGAAAGGTGCATGATGCACGCATCTTTCAGAACACTGGCCTGTTCAGGAAGCTGCAAGCCGGGACTTTTTTCCCAGACCAGAAGATCACTGTAGGGGAAGTCAAAATGACTGTTGTGATCCTTCGAGACCCCGCTTACCCTTTAATCCTGTGGCTCATGAAACCCTCCACAGGGAGCCTTGACAGCAGCAAGGAGTGGGATTTAACTGGGAATTGGTCCTGCTTCGAGCAGGGGGTTGGACTAGATGACCTTCTGGGGTCCCTTCCAACCCTGATATTCTATGATTCAACAACAGGCTCAGTGGTGCAGAATGACTGTGGAGTGTGCTTTTGGCCGTTTAAAGGGCTGTTGCTGCTCTCTGTATGGAAAGCTGGACCTGGCCAATGACAGCACCCCACGGTTATATCCGCGTGCTGTACCCTCCATAACATTTGTGAAGGGAAGGGTGAAAGATTCACTCAGGCATGGAACTCGGAGGTTCAAGACCTGGAGGCTGAATTTGAACAGCCAGAGTGCAGGGCTATTAGAGGGCCCCAGGCAGGGCTGCAAGGATTAGGGATGCCTTGAGGGAGCAATATGAGGCTGAAAGCCACCAGTGATGTTTGGTGCCCTGCACAGGAATGAAGTGCAGTGGTTCAACTGTTAGTAGGAATCTGTGTTTGCTATGCTGACTTGCAGTGCCTCTTGCTTTCCTGGGCTAAGGTATCTTTTACTTTATGCAATAATAAAGAATGTTTTCAAAGCCAAAAATTCCATTTATTGAAAAGAAACACAACTGCTTGGGAAACAGACAGGGCAAGGGGGTGGGATGGGGAACGGTTCAATGACAGATTTGCCTGTTCTCATACTCAGACTTCTGGTCTGAAGTGCTGTGCAATGAGTGCTTCACTTCAGAATAGCTACACTGCATGGTGATGGGGGTTGAGTGCAGTGGGTAAGGGTTGTATTTTTCTGGGCTGGGTGGTGAAGCTACAAGTGGAGGCAGCTGGTGGCAATAAGAACCCAGATGTTGGGGAAAGTGGGCTGGAGGTGACATGGGGCACAAGGGAAAGAGTTTTGGGACAAGGGTTGCTGGGTTGGGTTGCGCGCGGTAGCGCTCCATGTGACAAAGTTCCTGCTCTACCTTGGTGGATCTTGCGCTTATTGGCAGATTTGCTCACCTTGGAGCTTCATGGCAGCCCTCAGCTTGGCCATTTTTCTGATTTCACGGTCCAGGTCGACTCTTCCTGTGTCTGACCAGGAGTTGGGAGGATTTGGGGGGAACCCAGGCCCGTCCTCTACTCCGGGTTCCAGCCCAGGGCCCTGTGGAATGCAGCTGTCTAGAGTGCCTCCTGGAACAGCTGTGCGACACCTGGGCTACTTCCCCACGGCCTCCTCCCAACACCTTCTTTATCCTCACCATAGGACCTTCCTCCTAGTGTCTGATAATGCTTGTACACCTCAGTCCTCCAATAGTCCACGTTCTCACTCTCAGCTCCTAGTGCCTCTTGCTCCCAGCTCCTCACACGCACACCACAAAGTGAAGTGAGTTCCTTTTTAAAACCCAGGTGCCCTGATTAGCCTGCCTTAATTGATTCTAGCAGCTCCTTGATTGGCTGCAGATGTTCTAATCAGCCTGTCTTAATTGTCTCCAGAAGGTTCCTGATTGTTCTGGAACCTTCCCTGTTACCTTACCCAGGGAAAAGGGACCTACTTAGCCTGGGGCTAATATATCTGCCTTCTATTACTCTCCTATAGCCATCTGGCCTGACCCTGTCACATCCACCTGCATGGCTATGAGTCCTGGATCAAGTCCGCTAGGCACTCCATGATGCTTATAAGCCGATCCGTGCTTTGCTGCCACAGCTCCACACTTTTCTGCCAGCGCTCCTCATTCTGCTGGCGGATCCTCCTTTCACTCTCCCTCCACTCCTGCACTTTTAGATTCTCGTTAAGAGACTGTTGCATTACTTCATGCAGCATGTCTTCTTTGCTTCTACGTGGCCTCTTCCTAATTCTTTGGAGTCTTTTGGCTGGTGATAACATGGACAACTGAGATCTCAAGATTGCATCTGTAAAGGCAAAATGCAACACTTAACAGAGGCAGCATTGTTCACACCAGACAGAGCAATGATTCCCCTGTACTTAAGGGCAAGCACAGTCTACACAATAGCAGAATTTGCCCATCCCAAAGTGAACGCACATAACCCATGGGAGCCCCAAAATGGTGAGTAAGCACAGGGTCAAGGGGAAGTGATTGTTTCATGGCCATACTGTCCTCTAGGTTTCTGTGCCTTGGGGAGAGCCAACAGTGGCAGGGGGCCCCTATGCTGAACACTGTCCCTACATTTTCCACAGGAGTTCATCCTGGAAGGTATCTCGCTTCTGAGGGTGACCTGAGAAGCAAGAGAGGGTCTTCTGCTACAATGCAGCTTCCGCCCTGGCCCATATGCTGCTTGCCTGTGTGCAGCAATGGTCTCCGCGCCCCGCACGGCACAGTGGTGCGGACATGTTAGCCTAACTTGGACAAGAAGCTCTCCCAAGAAACCTGTGCAAGTGCATTGCCCAACTTCTGGATGAGACCTTTGAAGAGATCACTGAGGCTGATTACTACGATGTGAGAGAGCACATCAACGCCCTATTCCACATCTACGAATGCATGCAGCCCTAACCCTCCTCGCCCCAAGAGCCCACACCGAATAACTTCCTTCCCAAAATAAAAACCGCTCACTGGGCACCTCCATTGGTGTTTGTCCTTCCCCAAGCACTGGCCGCCGTGACTGACTACCTTCCTCCTGGCTTGAGAACAGCTCCTGGCTGCATGCATCTAGGGATTCTGGGGTTTCTTCCTCAGCACCCTCAGTCCCGCTTTCCTCCTCCTCCTCCTCCTGCCTTGTTGAATTTGGCTCTGAAGTGTCCATGGTGGTACTCGGAGTGGAGCTGGGATCACCCCCAAGTATTGCATCCAGTTCTTGTAGAAATGGCAGGTTGCGAGGGCAGCACCGGAGCCGTGGTTTGCCTCGTGGGCTTTGTGGTAGGCATTCTGCAGCTCCTTCACTTTAACCCTGCCCTGCACTGCATCCCTGTCATGGCCCCTTTCCATCATGTCCCTTGATATCTGCCCGAAGGTATCGTAATTCCTATGGCTGGAGCGCAGCTGGGACTGGACAGCTTCCTCCCCCCAAACACTGATGAGGTCAGCACCTCACCATTGGTCCATACTGGGGAGTGCCTGGCGTGTGGAGGCATGATCACCTGGAAAGATTCGCTGAGAGCACTCCGCGCCTGGCTGAGCAAACAGGAAGGGGATTTTCAAAATTCCCAGAGAATTTAAAGGGTGGGTCTGAAGGTTGGTCACCTGAAGGCAGGGCAGTAGAGTTCAAAATGACCAGAGTGGCTAGAACAGGCATTGTGGGACATTTCTGGAGGCCAATCAGAGTGCACTAACAGACCAGGGCATCCACACTGGCATTGTGGTGCTCCAGTGGGGGTGCATCAAGCATTATTCCACTCTCCGAGGTGGAGTAGCAGAAGTGCTCTAGCCGCGGAGTCTGGGCGCTCTACGTGCCTTGCCAGTGTGGACGCGTAGTGAGTTAGGGCACCCAAGGCTGCTTGAATGTGCGCTAACTCACAAATGTAGCCAAGCCC
Source organism: Caretta caretta (assembly GCF_965140235.1). Classification (NCBI taxonomy): domain Eukaryota; kingdom Metazoa; phylum Chordata; order Testudines; family Cheloniidae; genus Caretta; species Caretta caretta. The sequence continues at coordinate 69,388,397 of NC_134213.1, forward strand.
TTAGCTAGAAGGAAGGAAAGTTACCTGAGACACTGCCACACCATCTCCATTTGGTCTGAAGAAGCCCAAATGTGTTCACCTTCAGGACTTAGTACAACGTCCATCTATTATATCTGATTTTAGGGTGTGCTAAGGTTTGGTAACTTGTGGCTTATTGTTATCTAATATATTCATATTATCTTTTGGCCTATCTAGTTCTGAGATGTGGGTGAGCAGGATAAGATGCTTGATTTACTAGTTTGTTTGTTTGTTTATTAAGAATTGTGGTTTAAAGTTTTTCAGTAGAACCCAGCATCTGGGAAAGGTGCTTTTAGTTTATATAAAAGTAGAAATAATCACATGTAATAAATATTCAAATAGAACAAAGTAGTATATTGTGTTAAATTATCTTTCAGAAAATTGGGATAATTCAGTTTACTCAGAATCAGTTAAAAATAGGATTTTCCACTGTTTCACCAAATCTAATATCCTAAATCCAGGAATGGCCAATACTTGATGCTTCAAAGAAAGTTGAAAAAAGTTATTATGATGTACATTTCGTGAAACATTCTCCCCTGTCCCTAGATACTCATCTTTAGACACCACAGAAAACAATTTGGTTACCATTATTTTAGCACGCTTAAGTAAAAATATTACTATACTGCTATAACTATTCAGTACTAATACTCACTGGACTGTCCCTTAGCTTGTGCCAAGATCACAGCCTCGGTAGCTATCGCTTGAGACTAAACATTTAATATATTGTGTAAGGAAAGGGACTGACAAATGTTGGAAATGCTTGATGATCTGAATGGGTTATGCAAAGAATATAAGGAAATGGCACAGCTACCACATCAACCAATAAACTATTTTATGCTATTTAATCCAGTTATTTTCCATACACTGAAAGAACATATGATCAAAACAAGTGGCCACAGCAAGAAAACCACATTTGCTGCTACTCTACCTCTTTCTGTTCTTTTCTCTGTGGTGTAATTGTGGAAGGTTTAAATGAAAATTAAGTGTTAAACACCTATAGAATTGGCAAAATGCCATTCCTTTTCCCACCCCAGTCCAATTAAAATAACTCATTACAACATTTATTTGGAAAGCAACAGATGTAGTTTTATTTACAACACACTTAAACACAAGTACAATTCACAAAGTGAGAAAAACCTTTTATCACTGATAAATTATTCCTAAGTGATTTTGCTAGCAAGCATTATTGTTAAATGAGAATAACATCTCATTCCAATTGGTAAGCTTCCTACAGGTACTCAGTCTTTAATATCTAATTGTTCTTTTACTCTAACCCAGGGGTGGGCAAATTTTTTGGCCTGAGGGCCACATGGGGGATAGAAATTGTATGGAGGGGCCATGAAAGCTCACAAAATTGGGGTTGGGTGCAGGAGGGAGTGAGGGCTCTGGCTGGGGGTGCAGGCTCTGGGGGTGGGGTTGGGGGTGAGGAGATTGGGTGTAGGAGGGTGCTCTGGGCTGGGACCCAGGGGTTTGGAGGATGGGAGGGGGATTAGGGCTGGGGCAGGGGTGTGGGAAGGGTGCAGGTTCCGGTTGGGGATGCGGACTCTGGGGTGGGGCTGGGGATGAGAGGTTTGGGGTGCAGGAGGGTGCTCTGGGCTGGGATCGAGGGGTTTGGAGAGTGGGAGGGAGATCAGGGCTGGGGGAGGGCGTTGGGGCATGGGGAGAGGCTCAGGAGTGCAGGCTCCGAGCAGCGCTTACCTCAAGCGGCTCCCGGATGCAGCGGCATGTTCCTTCTCCAGCTCCTACATGGAGTCGTGACCAGGTGGCTCTGCATGCTGCCCTGTCCACAGGCACCGCCCCTGCAGCTCCAATTGGAGCACGTAGGAGCCAGAGTAGGGCCATGACCTGGCTTCCAGGAGCTGTGTAGTGCGGACCCCAACCCTGCGCCCCCGCCAGAGGGCGGGAGCGGGACTGAGCCACGTGGTGCGGCCCCGGCCGGAGCCGAGGGGGGCTGAACTGTGTGGTGTGGCCCCCCGGCCGGAGTGCCGGAGCGGGGCAAGCCCCAGATCCCGCTCCCCAGCAGAAGCTCGCACTCCAGCCCATGGGCCGTATTTTGCCCACCCCTGCTCTAACCCATCACCCATTTGCCCTACTTGCCACAATGAAAGTATGTCTTGACTGGAAATACTGAAAAAAAGGATCTTTCCTAATGCAGAAAGGAAACTGTGTAATGTAATGATCAAAATAGATTACAACAATAATACTCCACTACCAGTATTAGCAAAGTCCTAAATCATAGCATAGCCCCCCCCAATTCCTCCTCACCCCCACTCCCCGCAAATTCTTCTGTTAAACTACTACTGTCCTTAAAATGTTGTGTAAATCTAAATGAGAGATCTCATTGCCAATAATGGATACATATAGACCAGCTGGGTGATATAAATCAAGGCATTATCTCACACCTACACTCATAATTAATTATCTTTTCATTGATCTTCCTTCTGTTCCAGTCTGTTTCCCTTAAATGCCTCCATATGTTGTGTGGCACAAAACAAAACATACTTTAACAACATCTTGATATATACAAGATTCTGCTTAGTTTGAGTTATGAAGTCTATGAAATTTAGCTCTCCCAAATCATGTCATTATAGACTCCATATTGCCTAAAGGAGTGTTATCAGTAAGATAGTACCTCGTGCCCTTTGCGCATAGAGCTCTTTCTGACAGGTGTCTATCCTCACCATTAATGAGTGAGATGAGTTTTCTTTGAGGTTGGAGTGCCTATAAAGCGTAAAGCTTCCAACCAGTGAGAGAAAACATTCACCCTCTCCTTTTCTCATCGCTACCTACTCAGTATGATGCTGAATATTTTTAAAGATTCCAGAGAAAGCGAACAGCCCAAATACTGGAAATGTAAAAGGTACCAACCTGCCAAGTTTTCCGCTATAGGTGGGATGCTCATTCACTGGTTCCCATCCCCACACATTTCCTCTGTTTTGTTGAAATCTCATACTCCAAACAAGAACTGAGCAGGATGTTCCCTCTTCTCAGGTGCCTGGGCCTAACATAGAGTCACAATCACAGGTGATCTGTGCAGAAGAACTAGCTGGAAATGAAATGGTAGTCAACAGTGCCTAAAGCAGTGTTGTGCAGCAGAATGGTGAGGGAAGGAAAATGCTGTGGGGGAAGGGGAAGGGCTTAGGGAGAAAGGAGACATTGGGGAAGCACAATGGAAGGACAAGAAACTAAGCGAGCACAGTAAAAGGGGAAGTTAGGAGAGAAAAGAAGGTGAATTGGGCAAATAGGAGACAATAGGGGAGGCGAACCAATGCACAAAATTTCCTAGGGGGAGATGGATCTTCCCTTTGGCGCCATAATCAAAGATTGATTTCACTCACTCCTCCTCTCAAGGAGCTCTTTGTAACTGGGTTGCTCTGAAAGTGCTTTCCTCCACTAAGGGATCTGAAGAAATCTACATTACAAACAGGTTTTCATTTTCCGGTTGGATGAATTTTTCAGATCTCAAAGGGAAAACAATCATGTTTTAGTTTATGCTGCTGTGGGGTGGACACACAACTATAAATCATTTTCCAGCCAATTTAAAAGCAGCCTGGTAGACTGCTACTTCATCAGAAAGTGAGGGTGTCTCTCTTTGCTATTCGTGACCCAGCATCACAACTTTTCGTTGCCTCTTCCAATCAGTCACATGGGACATACAACTCTAGATTCAATAAAGGACATAAATAATAATTTACAGACAGCCTCCATGGTACAAACAGTGAATAAGACAAGATTTATTTGTTGTTTCCTAGGCCTGGTCTACACTAAACGTTTATGTCAGATTTAGCAGCATTAAATCAAATTAATCCTGTACCCATCCACACAACGAAGCCATTTTTTTTCAACACAAAGGGCTCTTAAAACCGATTTCTGTACTCCTTCCCAATGAGGGGATTAGTGCAGAAATCGACATCGCCATTTCGAATTAGGGTTAGTGTGGATACAATTCGAAGGTATTGGCCTCCGGGAGCTATCCCACAGTGCACCATTGTGACATTGTGCTCTGGACAGCACTCTGAACTCGGATGCACTGGCCAGGTATACAGGAAAAAACCCCGGGAACGTTTGAATCTCATTTCCTGTTTGGCCAGGCGCGCTCATCAGCACAGGTGACCATGCAGTCCCAGAATCGAAAAAGGTACTGAACGGGAGGTACTGGATCTGATCGCTGTATGGGGAGATGAATCCGTGCTGTCAGAACTCTGTTCCAAAAGACAAAATGCCAAAACATTTCAAAAAATCTCCGAGGCCATGAGGAACAGAGTCTACAGCAGGGATGCAACACAGAGCCACATGAAACTTAAGGAGCTCAGACAAGCATACCAGAAAACCAAAGAATCAAACGGACGGTCCGGGACAGAGTCCCAGACATGCTGCTTTTACACTGATCTGCATGCAATTCTAGGGGAGTCCACCACCACTACCCCACCCCTGTCCGTGGATGCCGATGATGGGGTACTCTCCGCCATGCCTGAGGATTTTGCGGACGGGGAAGATGAGGAGAAGGAGGATGAGCTTGAGGAGAGCACACAGCACACTGTTCTCCCCGACAGCCAGGATCTTTTTATCACCCTGACTGAAATACCCTCCCAACCCAACCAAGCCAGAGAAGGGACCTCTGGTGAGTGTACCTTTTAAAATATATACATGTTATAAAAGGAAGTGTTTTTTAATGATTAAGTAGCCCTGAGGACTTGGGATGCATTCGTGGCCAGTACAGCTACTGGAAAAGTCTGTTAACGTGTCTGGGGATGGAGCGGAAATACTCCAGGGACATCTCCATGAAGCTCTCCTGGAGGTATTCTAAAAAAAGCCTTTGCAGAAGGTTTCGGGGGAGAGCAGCCTTATTCCATCCTCCATGGTAGGACACTTTACCACACCATGCTAATAGCAAGTAATCTGGTATCATTGCATGACAAAGCCTGGCAGCGTACGGTCCCGCTGTTTGCTAGCATTCAAGTAACATCTGTTCTTTATCTCTCTGTGTTATCCTCAGGAGAGTGATATCGTTCATGATAACCTGGTTAAAATAGGGGAATTTAATTAAGGGGACATTCAGAGGTGGCTGTTCCTACTGGGCTGTTTGCCTGTGGCTGAAAAGAAATCGTCCCCACAGTTAGCCACGCGGTGGGGGAGGGGAGGCCATTGGCGCTGAGCTGTTTGCGTTTGGCTAGCATGGATCTTCCCTATACCAGCCACGTGGTGGGGTGAGGGGTAAAGCAATTATCCCAGAGAATTGGATGGGGGGGCAGTTAGTTTGGTTTCCGCTGCTGCACGTTGACAGGAAAACCACAGCACTAAATGGTCAACTCAACATGCTTTGCTTGGTATGGGAGAGGAGGGCGCTGCTGTTATGAAGGTTGCAGAAGCCGAAAGACTATGGCTTACCATGGCTGCCTGCACGCCAAATTCTGTTGCCCAGCAGTGCATGTGTGATCTCTAACACCAAAGCTGCAGGCACTCAATATAAGATGCAAAATGCGACCTTGTACCAAAATCACATGTGCTATGTAATGTGAATAGTGTTGTTCACCATGAAAGAGTATAGCCATTGTTCTGTAAAATGTATCTTTTTAAATACTTCACTCCCTTTTTTTCCTCCAGCAGCTGCAAATGTTTCAAGCCTCCCTCCTCCGTCCCAAACGCTATATCAGATAAGGCGGTGGAAAAAATGCACGTGTGATGAAATGTTCTCTGAGCTCATGCAGTCGTCTGGCACTGACAGAGCTCAGCAGAATGTGTGGAGGGACACAATAGCAGAGTACAGGAAAGTGGCCGATGAACGTGAGGAGAGGTGGCGGCAGGAAGATCACAGGAGGCAGGATGCAACGCTGGGGTTACTGTGGCATCAAACAGATATGCTCCGAAGCGTCTGGTGGAGGTTCAGGAAAGGCAGCAGGATCACAGACTGCCGCTGCAGCTCCTGTTTAACAGCCCTCCCTCCTCTCCGAGTTCCATAGCCTTCTGACCCAGACACCCAAGAACGAGGGGGAGGCTCCGGCCACTCAACCACTCCACTCCAGTGGACAGCCCAAGCAACAGAAGGCTGTCATTCAACAAGTTTTGAAGTGGCCTTTTCCTTCCCTCCTACCCTCCTCCCACACCCCACCTGGGCTACCTTGTGAGTTATCTCCCTATTTTTATAATCAATTAATAAAGAATACATGCTTTTTAAATGATAGTGACTTTATTTTCTTTGCAAGTAAGCTGTGATTGAAGGGGGGAGGGCGGGTGGCTTACAGGGAATTTAGAGGCAACCAAGGGGGCGGGTTTTCATCAAGGAGAAACAAACAGAAGTGTCGCACAATACCCTGGCCAGTCATGAAAATGGTTTGCGCTTCCTGCTGTGCTCTTCTAACCGTCCTGGTGTCTGGCTGTGCATATTCAGTGGCCAGGCGACTTGCCTCAACCTCCCACCCCTCCATAAACGTCTCCCCCTTACTCTCACGGAGATTGTGGAGCACACAGCAAGCAGAAATAACAATGGGAATATTGGTTTTGCTGAGGTCTGAGCAAGTCAGTAAACTGTGCCAGCGACCCTTTAAACGTCCAAATGCACACTCTACCACCATTCTGCACTTGCTCAGCCTATAGTTGAACAGCTCCTAACTACTGTCCAGGATGCCTGTGTACAGCTTCATGAGCCAGGGCATTAAGGGGTAGGCTGGGTCCCCAAGGATAACTATAGGCATTTCAACATCCCCAACAGTTATTTTCTGGTCTGGGAAGAAAATCCCTTCCTGCAGCCATTTAAACAGACCAGAGTTCCTGAAGATGCGAGCGTCATGAACCTTCCCTGGCCATCCCACGTTGACGTTGGTGAAACGTCCCTTGTGATCCACCAGTGCTTGCAGCACCATTGAAAAGTATCCCTTGCGGTTTATGTACTGGCTGCCCTGGTGGTCCGGTCCCAAGATAGGGATATGCGGTCCATCTATAGTCCCACCATAGTTAGGGAATCCCATTGCAGCAAAGCCATCTAGTATGACTTGCACATTTCCCAGAGTCACTACCTTTGATAGCAGCAGCTCAATGATTGCATTGGCTACTTGCATCACAGCAACCCCCACAGTAGATTTGCCCACTCCAAATTGATTCCTGACTGACCGGTAGCTGTTTGGTGTTCCAAGCTTCCACAGGGCTATCGCCACTTGCTTGTGAACTGTGAGGGCTGCTCTCATCTTGGTATTCTTGTGCTTCAGAGCAGGGAAAGCAAGTCACAAAGTTCCATGAAAGTGCCCTTACGCATGCAAAAGTTTCAGAGCCACTGGGAATCATCCCAAATCTGCAACGCATTGCAGTCCAACCAATCTGTGCTCGTTTCCCAGGCACAGAATCAGCGTTCTACGGCATGAGCCTGCCCCAGTAACACCATGATCTCCAAATTGCCGGGGATCGCGGTTTTAGAGAAATCTGTGTTCGTGTCCTCATCACCACGCTGCCGTTGCCTCCTCGCCTGGTTTTTCAGGTGCTGGTTCTGCATAAACTGCACGATAAATTGCAAGGTGTTTACAATGGTCATAACTGCTGCGGTGAGCTGAACGGGCTCCATGCTTGCCATGTTATGGCGTCTGCTCCATTGCTTTCATGGAGGTAGGGAGGGTTGACTGATGACATTTACCCATAACGACTCGCAACAAATTTTTGGCCCTGTCAGACATTGGGAGCGCAGCCCAGAATTCCAATGGGCAGTGAGGACTGCGGGAACTGTGGGATAACTACCCAGAGTGCACCACTCAGAATGTTGATGCTTGGCATGGTACTGTGGACACACACCATCAAATTAATGTGCTTAGTGTGGACGCATGCACTCGACTTCATACAATCTGTTCCCAAAAATTGACTTCTCTAAAATTGGAGTACTTTCATAGTGTAGACATGGCCTTAGACACTACATCCAGACAGAAAAGGAGTACTAGTGGCACCTTAGAAACTAACCAATTTATTTGAGCATAAGCTTTCGTGAGCTACAGCTCACTTCATCAGATGTTATAATTCTTGACATCTGATTTGTGTCTATTTATTCTTTTAATCACATCAGCCACACTATCAGAGGCTCGTTCACCTGCACATCTAACAATGTGATATATGCCATCATGTGCCAGCAATGCCCCTCTGCCATGTACATTGTTCAAACAGGACAGTCTCTATGTAAAAGAATCAATGGACACAAATCAGATGCCAAGAATTATAACATTCATAAACCAGTCGGAGAACACTTCAATCTCTCTGGTCACTCGATTTCAGACCTAAAGGTCGCAATATTAGAACAAAAAGACTTCAAAAACAGACTCCAACGAGAGACTGCTGTATTGGAATTAATTTGCAAACTGGATACAATTAACTTAGGCTTGAATAGAGACTGGGAGTGGATGGGTCATTACACAAAGTAAAACTATTTCTCCATGTTTATTTCCCCCACCGCCCACTGCTCCTCGGACGTTCCTGTTTACTGCTGGAAATGGCCCACCTTGATTATCACTACAAAAGGTTTTCTCCACCCCCCCCCCACTCTCCTGCTGGTAATAGCTCATCTTAAGTGATCACTCTCCTTACAGTGTGTACGATAACACCAATTTTTTCATGTTCTGTGTGCATATAAATCTCCTCACTGTATTTTCCACTGAATGCATCCGATGAAGTGAGCTGTAGCTCACGAAAACTTATGCTCAAATAAATTAGTTAGTCTCTAAGGTGCCACTAGTACTCCTTTTCTTTTTGCGAATACAGACTAACATGGCTGCTACTCTGAAACCTACATCCAGACACCGCTGCATGTAGTTAAATGGAACATATTTACTGGAAATGGGCCGGCTATCCACTGGCAAGATTTGAATTTCCAAAAGCAACTGAAACATTCAGGCCCTGGAGTATTGAAATGCTGTTATTTTGTAGTATGTTTGAGATGCCTTATAATTCACAGTTAAACTTAGAGGCAGTTCTGTTATAATTTAGGTGGCAGAATTAAGTTTTAAGAGAACCAAATTGTCAGTCATAATTACTACAACAGTGTTTTCAACTCTTGTGCATGCATGTATTACAAGTCTTGCAAAATTTGATGTTTTTCATAAAACCCCAGCTGCTAGAGATAAACTGATTACATGAGGATCCCTGCTTTCATTTTTCTTTTACAGGTAAATGTCTAGTTCTCATGGTTATAGAGAAAAGATTGAAAATATGACTCAAGTGCACCTTATAGGCTCAAAAACTTGAAGTCAGATTAAAAGAACCCAAAATGTATTGTACTTGAAAGTCTTATGATATCTAAGTCAATCTTGTGGCTCATTATTTTGTCATGCTTGCAGTTGGCAATACTGCTACAAATCATTAGAATACCGATCTATGCCATGATCCCGTATAACTGAATTAAATGGTATTATTTGAGTGAATAAAGTAACCTGACTTTGGCCGACAGTGGGTAGTTGACTAATACACTGTTTGTCCACACATATTTGAAATATTAAAAAAGATAATGAGTACTTAAGCAAATGAATCACTCTGAATTTCATCATTGTAGCAACCGAAACAATAAAGAAGATGAATTATAGGCATCCTGGTTTGCCCCAGGAAATTCTCCATTTAATGTTGTTATAAAATATTTTAAAGTTGTGGTTTAAAATCTTTAGTCTTTCATACTGACATACAAAATTATAAAATGAAGGACTCAATGACAGTGCTTTAAATATACAACTAGAATTGTGTTGTTAATTATAAGATTTCCCCAAAGAACTTGAAGAACAAAATGTCAGTGACACTTGGTGGATATCTGGGAGGTGAAGAAGGAAGGGGAATCAGCAAAACATCACATCAGTTCTAACACCAATCTAAACTCAGTGCACTTTGTTCCTGTACTCTTATTCTGGTATGTGCCTGTTTCTAAAACAAGATATGTCAGTGGTTCTGTGTCAGAAACATCGTTCTCTTTCCCACAATTTATATTCAAGGACAAAAAGAGCAAACAGATCACGTTTGCCCATCTGTTCATTTTCTAATCAAAGACCTTTGAAGGTCTTTTTTTCTTGTTGATTCCAGTTGAGATTGAGAGAGCCCGCGCTCTTTATTTTTTTTCATATGGGCTCTTTAAATGTTAAATTACTACTTATTTTGATTGGCTTTTTTCAATAAAGCATTATACACATCAGATTCACTAGGAAGCTGTTCCCCGACAAGATAAATAGGTTGTAAACATCAGAATATTTTCAAATGGTAGCAGAGGTGAATAGCATATTAAAGATTTCAAATTGCCTGGAAGCAGTCTCAAAATTATTTATTTTATTTTAGAAAAATACATCAAGCCATTAAGTGAAGCACCAAGGCACCCTACACACCAAGAAAAAAATAATGACAAAATAGAACAGACCCTCCTCTTCACTACCATCACCCCTCAGCACAAAAGCCCTATTCCTTAATATTAGTGAGCATCAGTCAAAGGCTTTTTCCAGCGAGTTCTTCTCATATTGTGCTCTGAAGCGCACCAGATTTAGATTATGGCAGATCACTGGAAGGAACTTTTTCCCAAAGTTGTGTGTCTTTTGCTGAGATGCCCGGCTATCAGCTAAGGAGAGTATTTATAGTGAGTATAGTATTTATAGCTCCTTTGGTAGAATAAAAGGGAAGAAGTACGCTCTTACATGGCAGGGTGCTAAACTTCTTAGGGGTCACGGAGATTTCATCCAATAACTTGATCTGCACTTAAGAGCAAACAGGTTGCAAAACAGGTAGTGCTGATGTTATGTGCCCGAGTGGGACATGCCAATGTGAGGCAAGCTATTCTGTGCTTCCTGAAGGTTCTGAATCCTTTTCAAACATAGCCCCAAGTAAAGAGTATTTAGTATGCAGCTAAAGTTTCAGAAATGGCATGCAATTTTGGGTGTTTCAGGTTCTTTGTGCCTATCCTGAGATATGTTGGATCTGACTTGCAGAGTGATGAGCACCTCTGGCTCCCAGAGATTTCAGCTGGAGTTTTGGGTGTTGATCTCTTCTGAAAAAATCAAGCTGCAAATGTGTCAAATTAGGCACCCAAAAACCTTAGAGATTTGGCCTTAGATTTAAGTGTTTGGAGAGCAAAGACCTCAAACTTTACAAGTTTGGAGAACACCCTTTACTCATCTCAGGAAGCAATGTGCCTGATTTGCCTGTGTAGTCATGCACCATTGTGAAAATGGGTGTAAAAATGGTACCATTCTGATTTAGTAGCATTTTGCATCCACTTTGCATTGGTATAAATGACAGTAAAAGGCCCTATGTCATTTACCCTTTTAAAGAGCCATTAAAATCTATGAGAAAATTCTCAGGCCAATTGTCTGCATCACCAACATCCAGACTAAACAAATTAATATCTCCTCTGCAGAGAGTCATTGTAATGATTTGGGGGAGGGTGGAAAAAGACAATGAATGTTACTATAAAGGACTAAGCTTGAGGGGAAACGTGTTAATAAACTAACAATATACTTTTTGTTTCTTTATTTAGGCATGTCAAGTAATTGTAAATGAGTTCCCCCTGTTTGTAGAGAAATATAAGTCCAGGTTTGAAAAAGAGCTCAGCACCCATTCTGGCACCTAAAAATGGACCACATTTTCTACAGTTCAGCTCACATATAGGCATGTACATTAAGGGGGCATGTGGTGGGGCATTTGCCCCACACTGGCAGAAAAGGGGTTAAAGCAGCCCCAGGGAGGCTGCGCAGGAGGCAGCCAGTTAGGAAAGGGATTGTAGAGACAGTAGTTGGGATAAGGGTTAGAGAGACAGGGCCAGGCTGGGCCATATAAAAAGGGCTGCTGAACAGAAAAGCTTCAGTCACCCTCTGCAGTTTGAGGTGGGAAGACTGGGTGCTCTGAAGGAGGGAGAAGAGACAGCACCATGGTCAGAGCAGCGTTGGGTGGGTCTGGGGAGCATGAGTGAGCTCCCAGTTGACCGCTGCCAGACTGGGGCCCTGTTACAAGGGTGGAGAAGGTACTAGGGCTGTGGGGAAATGGCCCAGGAAACAGATGGTGAGGGTTGGAAGTGATGCAGTGCATGACTGCTGCCTCCCCCCGTTTAACCATAGTTGCCACTGACACAGGAAGCTAGACCCGAGACTGCAGCCTAACACTGAGGCAAGTGGCTGGACAGAGGACTGTTGACCCCCATTGCCGCCTGGAAGGGTAGGGGGAGGGGAGAGAACTGAGTGGGGCACAGCTGGAGGGCTGTGTCCAGAAGAGGACACCACAATCCTGAGAGTGACACAGGTATTGACAGAAGCAATGACAGAGAGATGCCACTAGATGAGGGTGCACTGGTGAACCAGAGCTAATTCCCAGGATGGCAAGCAGGAGGGGCCGCAGTGGTGAGTTGTGCCCCATCACAAGCCAGATTTTCAAAAAAGATCACCACCCAGCAGACCTCATTGTTCTGGGATCTGCTAGGTGCTGAGGACTTTTGAAAAGCCCAAATGTAGAAAAATACTCTTTGTGCTTCTTGTGGCTGAAGACGCAAACTGTCATTTACACAAGAAGCTACACAAACAAACTAGGCAAGTCTTTCTTATATTCCCTTTTCCTTCCTTGTTCATTTAATTATGATTCTCAACATTTCTCTATTAAATTGAAGAACATGGGCTCTAACAACATCATGCTAGACTATCTAAATGCTAGAATATCTAAACAAAGATTGGATAGATTCATGAAGGAAGAACTTGATTTATATTTCAGTAGGTTCAAATACTTTTGACATGGTAGTTTTATTATAATTATTTTTGTGTCAAATCAATTTCTAGAATTGTTTATATACCTGTAATGTACTTTTCTACTCAGATTCTGCATCAAGCTAACCCATTTCTACCATAATCTTTTGAAATTAAAGCAACAGTCACCATTTTCTTCTGCTGGGAAGTCCCTATGGGAATGGATCAGCTTTCAAGTCCTGCCTCTCAGCAGCTGTTCCCCCAGCAAGTTCCCTCCCAACCATGTCAAGAGGACTGCCACAGGTTTCAGATAGAGAAGCCATTTTCATGCCAGTTTTGGCAAGTACTTGCACATTTTCATAGGTACAGCCCTATAGGATCTGTTTGCTCTCAGGTTATCATTTCCAGTTGCCAAGATACTGCCATCACAAAGTAGCAGATGTCAAACAGCTCTGTTAATCTAATTTGGTTAAACTTGCATCTGTGTTTCCACCTCATTCAGCTCAGGGAGCTGTTAACGTTGAATTAAAATTGGCAATCTAGTAAACAACACGGTTCACTGTTGTAAGCTTAAGTCAGTTTTCAGGACATTTTCTGTGCATATGCAGCTTGATATGTGTTAGCAAACGCATTTTGTTTGAACTCTGTACTAAATTCCCTTTTTGCAGCCACTCTACCTTCTCCCTATACTTCAGTGCCCTCTTTTAAAATGAAAATTACATTTGCAAGTAGGCATTATAAGGGTTAACTGGGCTTAAGTCTTCCTGAGAGCAACAGGTGTAATACTTATGCACATATGTAATCTGTGAAGATGAGAAACATCCATGAAATGTAGATTAGGGTGTGTCATAAATATAAGGGGAAGGGTAAACACTTTTAAAATCTCTCCTGGCCAGAGGAAAAACCCTTTCACCTGTAAAGGGTTAAGAAGCTAGGATAACCTCGCTGGGCCTGACCACAATGACCAATGAGGAGACAAGATACTTTCAAAGCTGGAGCAGGGGAGAAACAAAGGGTCTGGGTCTGTCTGTGTGATGCTTTTGCCAGGGACAGAACAGGAATGGAGTCTTAGAACTTAGTAAGTAATCTAGCTTGATATGCGTTAGATTCTGTTTGTTTAAATGGCTGAGAAAATAAGCTGTGCTGAATGGAATGGATATTCCTGTCTTTGTGTCTATTTGTAACTAAGTTTTGCCTAGAGGGATTCTCTATGTTTTGAATCTAATTACCCTGTAAGGTATTTACCATCCAGATTTTACAGAGGTGATTCTTTTTTACTTTTTCTTCTATTAAAATTCTTCTTTTAAGAAACTGGATGCTTTTTCATTGTTCTTAAGATCCAAGGATTTGGGTCTGTGGTCACCTATGCAAATTGGTGAGGATTTTTATCAAACCTTCCCCAGAAAGGGGGGTGCAAGGTTTTGGTGAGGATTTTGGGGGGAAAGACGTTTCCAAATGGGCTCTTTCTTAATAAAAAAAATACCGGTTAGACGTTTGGTGGTGGCAGCGAAAGTCCAAGGGCAAAAGGTAAAATAGTTTGTACCTTGGGGAAGTTTTAACCTAAGCTGGTAAAAGTAAGCTTAGGAGGTTTTCATGCAGGTCCCCACATCTGTACCCTAGAGTTCAGAGTGGGGAAGGAACCTTGACAGGGTGCCATCTACCTGTTTTATTGTTGCCATTCTAGTGCATGCTCTTCCTTTCAACATAACATTATAATTAAGGCTATGTTTTAGTTATGGGTATTTTTAGTAAAAGTCATGGACTGGTCACAGGCAGTAAACAAAAATTCACGGCCCATGACCTCTCCATGACTTTTACTAAAGATACCAGTGAATAAAACTGGAGGTGCTGCCCGGGGCCCCCGTGGGTGCTGGGGAAGGGTAGCCTGGCTGCTGGGAGGGGTGGAAGCAGGCAGAGGTGTGAGGCCCAGGACCCCCACTGATGCTGGGTGGGCCCGGCTGGAATTGTCCCCGCAGGGGAGCTCATTCCTGCCACCATGGAATGGCTAAACAGGAGATCTTACAGCAACAAAGCTGCAGTGGTAGAGCTGTGCCGCTGTAAGTTCTGTAGTGTAGCCATAACCTTAGAAATGTAGGTTTGGAATCTAATCAAATCCCTTGCACTGAGGCGGGAATAAGTATTATCTAGACCATTCCTTACATTGTGTTTGTCTAACCTGTTCTTGAAATCCTCCAATGATGGAGATTCCACAACCTCCATAAATTTGTTCCAATGCTTAATCACCCCGACAGGAATTTTTTTTCTAATGTCTAACCTAAATCTCCTTTGGTGCAGATTAAGCCCACTACTTTTTGTCCTATCCTCAGTGATTAAGGAGAACAGTCGTTTACTATCCTCCTCTTTACAACTTTTATGTACTTGAGGACTCTTATCATGTTCCTCCTCAGTCTTCTCTTCCCCAGACTAAACAAACTTTTTTTTTCAGTCTTTTCTTGTAGGTCATGTTTCTAGACCTTTATCGTTTTTGTTCCTCTCCTCTGCGCTTGGTCAAGTTTCTCCACATCCTTCCTGAAGTTGGTGCCCAGAACTGGACACAGTACTCTGGCTGAGGCCTTGTCAGTGCTGAGTAGAGTGGAAGAATTATTTCTTGTGTCTTGCTTATAGCACTCTGGCTAATATATCTCAGAATTATATTCACTTTTTTTTTTTTTTTGCAACACAATTACATTGTTGAGTCATATTTAGTTTGTGTTCCTCTATAACCCCCAGATCCATTTCTGCAGTATTCCTTCCTAGGAAGTCATTTCCCATTGTGTATTTGTGCAACTGATTATTCCTTCCTACTTTACATTTGTCCTTATTGAAACTTATCCTATTTATTTCAGACCATTTCTCCGGTTTGTCAAGATCATTTTGAATTCTAATCCTGTCCTTGAAAGCATTTTCAGCTTCTCCCACCTTGGTATTATCCCCAAAGTTTATGTGTACTCTCTATGCCGCCATCCAAATAATTTATGAAGATATTGAATAGAACCAGACCCAGGACAGATCCTGGCAGGACCCCACTTGAGATACACTTCTAGCTTTATTGTGAATCCAGTGTTCCCTCTAATTTTTCCCATTCATGTGTGAAATGAATTTTGTTATGTTCACCACCTCCATATTGGTGTACATAACAAAATTCATGTGGTGGGGTTGGGGACCTGTGGGGAGGGCTGGGAGTGCGGGCTCTGGGCTGGGGATGAGGATGAGGGGCTCGGGGCTGGGGCAGAGGGAGCTCAGGGGGTGAGGGCTCTGGATGGGGGTGTGGGCTCTCGGGTGGGGCTGGGGATAAGGGACTCGGGCTCAGGCAGAGGGTTGGGGTGTTGGGGGTAGGGCTCCAGCTGCTTGTTCGAGCTCTGGGTGTGGCCGGGAATAAGGGCCTTCAGGCTGAGACAGAGGTTTGGGGTGTGGGGGGGTTGAGGATTCTGGCTGGGGAGGGTGGTGGGCTTGGGCAGAGGGTTGGGGTGCAGGGTGTGAGGGTTTCTGGTCTCCCATGTTTAAGAAGGATGAATTAAAACTGGAACAGGTATAGAGAAGGGCTACTAGGATGATCTGAGGAATGGAAAACTTGTCTTATGAAAGGAGACTCAAGGAGCTTGGCTTGTTTAACCTAACTAAGAGAAGGTTGAGGGGAGATATGATTGCTCTCTATAAATATATCAGAGGGATAAATACCGGAGAGGGAGAGGAATTATTTAAGCTCAGTACCAATGTGGACACAAGAACAAATAGATATAAACTGGCCACTAGGAAGTTTAGACTTGAAATTAGACGAAGGTTTCTAACCATCGGAGGAGTCAACTTTTGGAATAGCCTTCCAAGGAAGCCGTGGGGGCAAAAGATCTATCTGGCTTTAAGATTAAACTCGATAAGTTTATGGAGGAGATGGTATGATGGGATAACATGTTTTTGGTAATTAAATATTCATGGTAAATAGGCCTGTGATGGGATATTAGATGGGGTGGGATCTGAGTTACCCAGGAAAGAATTTTCTGTAGTATCTGGCTGGTGAATCTTGCCCATATGCTCAGAGGTTAGCTGATCGCCATATTTGGGGTCGGGAAGGAATTTTCCTCCAGGGCAGATTGGAAGAGGCCCTGGTGGTTTTTTGCCTTCCTCTGTAGCATGGGGCACGGGTCACTTGCTGGAGGATTCTCTGTTTCTTGAAGTCTTTAAACCACGATTTGAGGACTTCAATAGCTCAGACATAGGTGAGAGGTTTTTTGCAGGAGTGGTGGGTGAAATTCTGTGGCCTGTGTTGTGCAGGAGGTCAGACTAGATGATCATAATGGTCCCTTCTGACCTAAATATCTATGAATCTATGTATGGATTCAGTATTATGTAACCTGAAGATAATGGCTGATATACATTAAATCCTAAGGATAGCTTATTACAGGAGTGGCTACAGGCATTTTCTTTGGTGTAAGATCCAGAGTACTAGTGGATCTTGGATAAGTGACAGGTCTCTTTGGATGGGGAGCAACCTGAATATTTTGTGATTTATTTATTTGTTTGGTATAAGTGACCGTTTATTGCTAAATCCAGCTTGTCTGAGTGACAAAATAGACTGGAGAGCCTAAACGACTGTCCATGATAAGATTGTTACAGTTCATATTTACTACTGGGCTGGTGAATTCTAATTATAGAACGCACTACCAGTATGGGGTGTCTGCCTGGTTTTTGACAGTCTTCCCTGAAGTAGGCATTCATGATTGTGAGCCACTCCATGCAGCGTGACAGACATCATATAATTTAATAGAGGGTATGTGTTTGTTTCACCCAGTTTCACTACTTTAAATTCATTATTCAAAAATATATTAGTGGTGTATGTACATGTATCAGATTTGGATTTATGACAGTACAATTTATAATGTAATTTCTTCTTTACAGTTTTCGGAGTAACAGCCGTGTTAGTCTGTATTCGCAAAAAGAAAAGGAGTACTTGTGGCACCTTAGAGACTAACCAATTTATTTGAGCATGAGCTTTCGTGAGCTATAGCTCACTTACACTTCTTTACAGTGTCCTTTCCTTTGCTCCAGCTGAAACAAACTAGTACTGCTAATGGTAAATGATACTGTTGGCCAGTTACACTGCTGCTTATATACCTGTATTGGCATCCCTATTAGTTACATACTGATAGTACAAATAGTTAGTTTCATTAATGAAATAGAGTGTAACAACAGTTTTGCTCCAGTAACATTTATTTCTTAATTAAAGGATCATTCACTGTGGTGTGCTACACAGAACAAAAAGTACTAGGTGAATGACCAAGGGAAGAGATGCCTCTAGTTTACTTTATAATTTAGCATTAACGTGAATTGCAATGAAAGGATCTTCAGCCTGGTTGCTAATCTGGAAATTGGCAATACCATTAGAAGCAACAGAGATTTTTGTTCCAGTACAGGAGTTGCCCGCCTTTTGCCCAGAAATAACATCACAGTAAGTGCCAGCAGGAAGGCCAGTCTGCAAATTTACATTCAACCACCTATGTATAAAAACAGATTGAAAAGGAGTAAGTGGTAATTCAGACTCTTTAATACAGATTTCTCTGCAAATGTCATGCTAACCTGTGGCCCATGGGATGGTACTACAAGGCTAGATGGGTTTTAGTCTTCTGTCTGGTCTTTTACTCTTTTTGGCCAGTGGGATTGGGAGTGCTGGTATTGGAAGCATACTCAGTCTACTGTGACTTCTCTAGCCAAAGTAAGAGCAACAGTGATGAATTCAAAGGGTTCAGGGCAGTCTTCAAAGGCAGTTCACAGGGTTGCGGCACCATGAAGCCTTGCATTGGTCAGCATGAATCAGACAGGGAGTTCCCTGTCACTCATTAGAACAAAAGCCTCATATATTCAGAGGTGCAAGTAAGCCCGTACTGCAAGAACAGGTATACAGCCAACCATAACAGTGGTGGCCAGGAGCCCCATGGCTTCAGCAGCGATTTAAAGGGCCTGGGGCTTCCAGCTGCCACTACTGTGCCAGCAGCCAGAGCCCTGGGCCCTTGAAATTGCTGCCAGAGCCCTGGGGTAGCGGCGGTGGCCAGAGGCTCTGGCGGCAATTTTAAGATTAAATTTAAGTCACTGCCAGAGTCCTGGGGTAGCACTAGCGGTGGCAGCCAGGAGCCCCAGGCCCTTTAAATCGCCACCAGGCCCCGCTGAAGAGTTGGCTGGGGGAGTCTGGCCCCAGGCCCTCCCCACCTTGCTCAGGACCCCGGCCGCCCTGCATACCGGTATGTCCCTTAAATTACTTTCACTCCTGCATATATTTCTGGGATACTACTCTCATAACAGGCATAACCACCCCTGAAGCCACAGAAATTTCACCTAAGGCCTGGTCTACACTTAAAATTTAGATTGGCCTGCCTACATTGCTCCAGGGTGCGAAAAATCCTTCCACTGACACCATAGTTAAGCCGACCTAAACCTTGGCGTAGACATGACTAGGACCATGCAAAAATTCTTCCATTGACATAACTACCATTGCTTTGAAAGGTGGATTAACTACCGTGGTGGAAAAATCCCTTCTGTCACTGTAGGAAGTGTCTACACTGTTGCACAGTTGCAGCACACTAGCTGTATGCCTGTAGTGTAGACATGGCTTACATCTCCCAGGGCAAATTTAGGCCCCTAGCAATAAGAGAACACAAACTCAGACTGTTACTGTATTTACCAGCTTTGATAGCATGTTCAGTTTTTAGTTCAGACTCAATGTTTTGACTTTTCATTATCACTTCTGTACATATATTGTTCTTTTCCCTCTCCCTAAGTCTCACCCGAAATGACCTTTTCTGATAATCCCACTGATGCACCTTGGCAGACTGCGGATTTCATAGGACTTTTTTCTGGCAATGTCATACTCTTTATGGCTTCCACTGAGTCTCAAATTCCCAAAGTCTCTTTCTGCACCTCTGACATGAGAGGAGCCAAGAAGAGCACAGCACCAATCCTAACAAACTGCCACCCCTTATGAGACTCCCCAAAGACTCTAGTGAATATCCAGAGGGATTGAAGGCATTGCTGGGGACAAAATGCCTTTTGTATTGGAGAGGGAGGCATTTAACTGAAGTGATTCAAACCTTAACACGGATAACACCAAGAGCAATTCAGTGAATAGTGCTCAAAAGCGGAGAATCCCATCCCTATAATCATCTAATCTAGTCATCAACTCTTCTCCTCTCTGCAGACCTAACCCAATCCCACCTTCATGGCCTTTTGGAGAGCATCCCAACCTGACTGACATATTACTTATTACTGACATGTTAAATCTCCACCCATTTCTTTCCACCTTTTAGCTCATGGCTAGTTACCTCTCACACCTGCATGGTCATGCATTCCTGACTGACCAACCTTCACTGCCGGGTATGAATCCAGTGATCAGGAATCAGTGGCAGACTGGTGTGTTGCTTAGGAAGCTAATGTTGGGTTTTGAAAAGTGTTTCTGGGAGAGGGCAGGTGGTAGGTTTGGATTTGCAACAGGTAAAAGCCAAGATCTGTCCCATGACAAAGTTGTCACATATCCTCTCTGTAGCTATCATGTTTCTGAAGATATTCACTCCTCCCACTTACCAGTCATCGTTATTAAAGACAATGAATCCTCTGTTACCACGCCCAAAAGCCACTTGATTGCTGCCGTTGTCCCACCAGTTTGAGAAAGGCTGGCCATCAACCACATTACGGAAAATAACCATGTTCCTGAAAATACAACAAATAGGCTTGACTTCAGTTGAAATATCCTCACTTCAGTTAAAGATATATTGCAAACTGCATCCTCTTTATTTAATTTCTCTCTACAGTGTCCTACCTTATTTGACGCCACCTGTGTTCACAGACCCAACCGTTGCCACAAGTGCTATCTGCATTGATTGAAACAGCTTTGGTTGAACCATCACCATGGCTTGGTGGTCCTATCCAGTCATTAACATCCTTGTTGATAAATGTAAAATTATAAAAGTTAAATGTTCTATCTTGGAAAAAGGCCATACATAGGAAACAGGATAGCATTCATTCTTGTTCAGAGAGTCAACACAAGGCTTATTCATACCACTCCTACCCTAAGGATGTTAATGGGAATTAAGTAGTGCATAGACCCAGTGCTGTCTCTCTACACAGGGGTGAAGTTCATCCTAAGAGTCTTGTGAATTTATTTTCAACTGTTAGAAACCTACCTTTCCATTCTGGAAATTTCTTGTCCAGCGGTAACTTGACATTATACGTGTGAATCCATAAGGATGAGAAAGCATGAAACCAACTGCCATTTTATATAGTCTGTAAACCAAAGAGTAATGAGACGTGTGAAGATACACTGTCTTTGTTAGGAGAAAAGTAATAAGAACCTCACACAGCCAACAGCGTTCCTTACCTGGCATCCCAGAAGGTTAGAATAGAAGCTCCTCCAGCACCATGTCCCCTTTGGTTGTCATGATTATCCACAAAGACAAGGGCTCTGTTAGAAGCCATGAAACCCCAGCCTTCTCCCCAATTCCTAAACAAACAAACAATGAGTCAAACACATGGACACTACTATTTCAACTATTGCAGGAATCTAACAATGAATCCAAATGCTATATACTTTAAATAGGACATCTTTTCTCCATTCCATTTGCGGATGACTGTCCCCAGTTTCGCACCATATTTGAATTCAGTCACTCGGCCATTTCCCAAGTAGTCACTGGCTTTAATTGCCTCTCCACCCAAGTCAATTACCTAGCAGAAGTAAGAAAAAGCTGTTAACACATTCCTAGCTATTTAAAAAGCAATACAATAAACACTAGTTCTGGGTCTCTATTATAAGAGAAATAATTTGAGCAAGTAAACCAAACACATTTATTGTTACTACCTAAAGCAACCTAAATTCAATGTAATGAACAACATTGCAAATGTCTTATTTTGTATATAGCAAGCATGGTTAGCACTTGTGGGTGTTAAAAGAATTGCCCTGGTGCCAGAAAGCTTAGTCTGAGAATTCGAGAGACATTTGAGGAAAAACCGCCCCAAACTTTTTCTACTGTGAGTAATTAGTGTCAACTTTTTAAACAGCCATTTAGAGAGAGTAAAGTATTCTATTTTTTATTTTTTTAAATCAAAGCTCTATCAGCTTAGAGCCTACACAAAATAAATGCTATGGTCTTTCTGTTGGCTCTGCAGTAGAAGTTAGTTAACTTTCCTAGAATTTCCTAGACCTGTACATATTAAAAAGCCCTGGAAAACTGTTCAATTAAGATTTCCAAGGGGTTTTGGAAAGCTCCCGTGTCAGCATAGAAGACTAAAAGTGGGATTCCTAAGTGGCAAAGGTTAGACTCCATAGGGAATATTATTGCTTGATTTGCCACTTCCTTAGACTTTGTGTCATCATTTGCACCTGTGTAGAGCAAATGCATAAATATCTGCATGCAGAAGACAGTTTGATTTCAAAACAAAAGCACTTATTTGTATATGCAAACTGATGATCATGTAAAATTAAATAATTTAAAATTTAGCCCTTAAATCTTTCATTCATATAGGGCATGATTTTGATAAATAAACTTAATAAAGAGTACTGAGTACTCTTTATTAAGTTAAGCCTATGCTTAAGCACTCTGCTAGATTGAGTCCAGAGTGTTTAAAACCTTGTGCTTTGCAGGATCCAGCCCATACTGTATTTGTATTTTTATATAAAAGAACCCATTTCTGTACAGAGTGAAATTAAGAAAACGAGATTACCTCCTGGTAAATGAAAGGCTGCGTTCCTGAGGAAAACCATCGAGTATTTAGGTTTTTCAGTTTGTTTAAAAATGCCTTCATATCCCCAGGCCACATGTGCTTGGAAGCATCAATTCTGAAGCCTGCCACACCAATATCAATGAGGTTATTCATGTATTCAGCAACTTTTGAGCGCACATAGTCCTTCTCCAGGGCAAGATCAAGTAGACTAACGAGGCGGCAGTCACGGACCTGTTTTAAAAATTAGTTGAGATATCACCGAGTCATATGCCAAACTATACATTTTTGATTAAAATATATTCATTTTTAAAAAAAGAAAAGGAGTACTTGTGGCACCTTAGAGACTAACCAATTTATGTGAGCATAAGCTTTCGTGAGCTGTCGAAAGCTTATGCTCACATAAATTGGTTAGTCTCTAAGATGCCACAAGTACTCCTTTTCTTTTTGCGAATACAGACTAACATGGCTGTTACTCTGAAACCATTCATTTTTAACATATTTTTAATTTCATGTACTAAACCAGTTCAATCCACATGCCAAACCTGTTTTGAATAGAATTCCTTCAAAGTCAATACAGAAGAATGTACTCTGGAATGTATTATGTTTAGGTGGTGTGATTCTCGGGTCAGGCCAGGAAGTGAAGAAGATTGTCTGCAAATGTAGCTGCAATGTGAATTTAGGAAGGGAGACTGCACCATGGAATTTAGCAAACACAAGGAGCTAAAATCCCTAAATTTGGCTTGTCACCTACTGAATTACCAGCATCACTTGCTGCGGAACTGTGGGTTTTCTAAGGAGGTCTCCCATTAATAGTTACTGATTAGGCTGAAAGTTCCTTAGATGCTTAGGCAATAGCTTGAACACAACAGTGTCTTCATCAGTTAGGGGCGATCAGAACTACGTAACTAACAGGTGCATAAATAGGCGCATAACTCTAAGCATCAGAGAAGTCAATGGTCATACTCCCATGCTTAAATTTAGGCACATACTTTAAGTACCTTCTTGTACTGAGTGCATACTGCTCAGCTCAGACAAGGATCTTGTTATTTTTTTTTCCTTGTTAAGATGGTCATCCAACAGCAAAGACTAGTCAAGAAGATAGGAGGGAGGGGAAAGTAAAACCAGATACTTATATAGAAATTACCTGATTCACATCATTGTAATTTTCAATCTCTCCACTTCCAGTTTTACATTTACCATCGTTAAAGTCCAAGGATGAGTACGGGACAGATGGAAAATCTCTATTCCCTGCATTGAAATAACTTCCACAAGTAGCATGATTTCCAGAGCCGCCACCAGATCCACACATGTGGTTGACTACAGCGTCAACATAAATATGAACCTAGAGAGCAATGTTTGCACTTCAGTTTGTTTTTACAAAGGAGAGGGAAGTGACATTGTGAGTTTCGCTGACTGGATCACCTTTTATTCCTCCCATTTACATCCCTTCACCTTTTCTAACTTCTTTGCAGCCTTCTCCCTTCATTTGGAATAGGACAGTCAGCTATTCCGATCTGAAATCAGTTATTTCTCCCCACACTATTTCACCAGGAGGAAATCCACAGACACTTACTCCAACATTGTTGCACCTGGTCACCATGTCTTTAAATTCATTTTCATTTCCAGATCGTGTGCACAGTTTGTAGCTGATTGGCTGGTACCTTTCCCACCAGGGTCTCCAGGGGTTAGTAATTATAATATTTTCATTTGGAGGCGATATCTGGGAATGAAAGGACATCATTTCATAAACTAGTAATTATTTTGACATTTATTTGTATAAGCGCAGAGAGGGTGCTCAGTGCTGTACAACACACATGAGGAGCACAAACACAGATCACTGACACCAGTTTTACTCCTGATTTACACCGTAATCCAGCCCACTCTCTCCCACAAGGAGCTTGCTGTCACAAGATCTGATCCTGGGAGGACTCGGATTGAAATCAATGGGAGTTAAAGGAGCTCACCATCTCACAAAAGGTACCTAAGGACAGATTCCTTAAAGAAAGACAAAACCACCCTGGGAGACTGAAGTAATTTAGAAGTTTCTTTTTCAATGGAGATGACAAGTGTTAGTGGTTTTGCACATCACTGGAGAATAAATATGTCTGAAATGATAGTAAATAAGAAATAAATTGTTACTTTGTACTTGGAGGTATTAGAATGTAAATGACACATAGTGGAAAGCATGTGTTTTTTTTGGATCTGGCCCAGTGGGCACAAAGTAAAATCACCCCTTCAAAATGACTGGTCTAGGCACGTACCTGTCAACATTTCCTACTTCCATCACCGATTTTAATTGATAGTAACTCTGGTGCCTGTCCTCTGTGAACTAGACCTTTTACTCTGGTAAATAAATAATGCCAAAAGATGAAGAAATTTTACTGTCTACTAACATTAGAGGCTACATACCTGAACTCCACCAAATCCATTGGGTGCTAAATACCGTTCACATTCAAGAGCAATGTCAGCCCAACGCCATTCAAATAGGTGGACAATAGACGTCGTCCCAGACTTTGTATTTGGGTTGTATTGTGCCCAGCAAAGGCCAGCAGCTGCTAGCAGAAGAAGAACCTTCATTGTGCTGTAAGTGAGGGCTTGTGGTCTTCTTACTGGCTCTTTAAAGTCCTGCAAGAGGGTACAGTTCACATTACGTTTACATGTGACATATTTCACATGACTGCCTAGTATTTGGTTAACTAGCCATTTGTCATTTTATCTGATTGTGTCTGAAGTGCTCAACAGGTGAAGAGAAAACAAATTCTCATGCTAACAAACTTTAACTATAAATAAAACAAATTAGGCCTCTGTGTGTTTTTTTAAGGGTGGCAACACAGTTTTCCAGAGGTCTCTGGCATCTGTGAGTGCACATGGGGACACAAACTCATTGACTAAAAATAGATATGAACATGTCAGTGGCTTCAATAATTAGGAGTAAATGCTAAGCTGGGAGGATCGCTCTCACAGATCTAAAAGGCATCAATGGCATAGAATCAGAAATACTTAATATTAAACATCCATCTGCACTGCACCTCTAGAGGGCTCCATGATTTCTGAAAAGTCCAGAATTTCTCTCTCAGGGCTAAATTGCTGCCAGATAGGATAGATAGTCCTTGGGTGGGAAGGCATGGAACTATACTGCCCCAAGGGATACACAGGTGGCATTGTGCTTTGGCTGTTTTAAAATGTATTTTTCCCTGTAGCCTAAAAATATTTGAAGAAATTGTATTTTTCTGTAGTTTTGTGGGTTGCAAAAAAATGCATATTGGGTCCTTTATTGTAGCACTGGCTTAGCTGACATGAGCAGTCCCAAATTAAGCCAAGACATGCCTGAGTCAGTAATTGCTGAACAAACCCAAACATGTACTTTCTGAAACAATTAACTATTGTGACTGTCTTTACAGTAAATAAGGGAGATAACCACACTAGTTAGTGTCTATGTTTATAGTAGACAATGTAGTCAGAAACACCCTGAACTGATAAGCATATCTTATGCAATCTGCAAAGCAATTGATCTTTCCATGCAAGTATAGATGTTGGTAGCGAGGATAGGTGGTGTGTGGTATGACATGAATTGGAATTGTGGTATCCCCCTGTACCTAAAACCCTTGCATCTAGGCCTGGCTAGCATATGCAAAGAGCAGTTACATGCTTCATAAAGTAACCTGAGAATCAAGCTGTCTTCTGGATCCCAGAGAACTGGATGAAATGTTCTCCCAGAACTTGACAAGGCATTCTGGAAAAAACAAGTGGTAAAAGCTCAGAAGGAATCCCAACATATATAACAGTTTGGTGATCAACAAGGCTATAGTCACAGAAGTTAAATTCACCCTTATTTCTTCCGTATTGATTTAGTGGGAACAATTGAGTAGAATCAGAAAGAAAGAGGTTAATGCGACTTTGGTTAATATTTTACTACCTGGACTGATAGAGGCCTGAGAGGTCGTAGGGAATTATAAATGCATAGCTTTTTAAGGCTAAAGGGGCTCATTGGGATCAGCTAGTCTGACCTTCTGCATAATGCAGAACACAAATTTCACAAAAAAATCCGACATGAAGCCCAAAAACCTGTGGATGAACTAAAGCTTATCTTTTAGAAAGAGAGCAAATCTTAGCCAAAATGTGGAAGGGACTCAGAACAATAGGGAAATAACAGAACAGACCAGCTGAAATGATACAGCAGATATAAGGAGGGCGTGAGTCAGGTTTTTAGAGAGACAATGGCTATGTCTTTACTGCAAAAAAACCAAAACAAAACAAAACAAAAAACCCTGAAACAGGTTTTACCAATAGATATCTTTTAACAAGATATCTATCTTGATGGAAAAACATCTGTTCTTGCAGTGAAGACAAAGGCAATATGAATTTCAAGTAGATGCATCATATCATAGTCCCCCACTAAAACAAAGAGTAATAAAATTCCACAGTCTTAGTAAACAGATAGAAAAGTAAATATGAAGAAAATGTATTAAACTTCAAAAGAGACTCTGGAAGATGGAAAGCTTAACAATGTGAATGAATGACAGCCAGAAGTTGAGAAACTTTGTGAGACTCATTCTTTTACCAGGAATTTATTGGTCACGGGCAACTAACACACAAGCCTGGCTACATCACCAAAAAAAAAAAAGAACTGTATTTTTGCAAATACAGACTAACACAGCTGCTACTCTGAAACCTATCACAAGAACAGTAAGTTGTCAGAGAGCAGGCTCCGCTTTCCAGCAGTAAGCCTCCAACTGCTAACAGCCAGTATATGTTACTGTGATGGCTATAGATAAAAAATATATTCTCTAACTGGTCAAATTCACCTACCTTTTAAATCCAAACTCAAACTAAAAAAAACCTAAATGCTGAGATGGCCAGTGCTATAATCTGATCCCCAATGTACCTACATAGGGAACAGAAATTTGATACGGGGGTTGGGGGGGGTCTTCAGTCTAGCAAACAAAAGGTATAACAAGATCCAATGGCTAAAAATTGCCAGCATCAGGCTAGAAAAAAGAAGTGCAAGCTTTTAACAGTGGGGGTAATTATTAACCATTGGATCAATGTACCAGTGCTGTGGTGGAATCACCATCACTAGAGATTTTAAAATCGAGATTGGATGTTTTTCTAAAAGACATGCACTGGTTCAACCACAGCTACTGGCCTTGAAACTGGACTTAATTTAGGGGAGGCCTATGGCTTGTGTTATGCAGGCGGTCAGACACAATGATCACAAAAGTCCCTTCTGGCCTTAAAACTCTATTAATATTTTGACCTACAATTTCTAACATGGATGCCACAAAATTAAACTCAACTAGGCAGCTAAACCCTCATGGAGAAACTCAAATTAGTTGATGCAAGAGGAATGTAGATGCCTAGCATGCATCCAAGTAGGACCATTCTGACCCTGATGTAATAAAACAGCCTTCTGATGATATGCAAAAACATTTATAAAGACTGGTATTCTTTGTGCTTATCTCCCATCTGCCTTTCAAAGCAGACTAAGGCATTTGGACATCCAACTACCAAGCCAAGTTCCTTAGGCAACGTGGAAAAAAAAATCTAAGCTTCACTTACTATTTAACGCAGAAAGCATCTAGTGTAGAAGTGCGTGCGTGCGTACACACACACACACACACACGCTTACTTTTATTTTCTTGGAAATTTTCAATCACAGGCACTGGGAATTCTGTAGGTTTTCAGCTACCATGGAGATGGGTGCAGTACAAAAGCTTATCTTTGAAAAAACCAGTCTCGTTGTAGATAGGCTGCTGTACAGATTTTAGTGAATTTCTTAACACAAGTGCTTCATCATAGACTGTACGAGATGATGCTTTATTTTTAATATTATTCAAAACATTGTCAATGCAGAAAGGCAGCACAAACGGCTTTTAGTATTTAAAAATAAATAACTTGGTGTATCCGCTCTCCCAAGGGCTCATGTGGATCAAGCCTTCTCCCTGATGCTTGCTAGTTAGAGGGTCTTCTCTCCCACCCCAACCCCAACGGTAGCAACCTAGGTTCTTTGTTGTGCTGCCTGGTGCCACAAACCAAGGTGCATCCTCTCTGTGCCTAGGACACAAGCGGATGCTGTCCCTTGGAAAAATGACTAATACTCCTGTTCTTACCAAGGCTTCTGACCCAGAACATAAGAAATAGAATTCAATAATGGAACCCTAAACAAATTCAATGTCACACCCACAAAGAACAATGTAACAAAGGGGGACTTTATTGGGGAGAGGCAACAGAGATTCCAGAGACAAAAAATGTTAAATGCTAAAACATTAATAATACAACAAATTCCCCCCCTTCCACCATTCACAGCTGTATTTCAGCTCCTGGCACCTTACCAGGCAGCTGGATATGTGTGTAGTAACGCTGCAACCACTGGCTGGCTTAAAGAAAACAATAGGGCCTTCGTAAAGTACGATGAGTTGGCTCCTGGACCTATGGTCTCACCTGGCTCTAGGTCGCCAACACCAGCTGGGTCTGTGCCTCCCAGGATACTGGTATCCACAGGTCTCTAACTGCCTGACTTGACCAAAATTGAAACTAAACCTAGTCTCTTTATCACTGAGTCAGGCTGTCCTCTGCCTGAGGGGCTTAGCGGTCATGCCTCATTGTGGGCCCAGCAAACTGCTTGTAATAATTGCCTACTCACTCCATCACAAACCTCTCTAGTGCAGTGGCTCCCAAACTTGCCACACCGGTTTGTTTACCTGCCGCGTCCGCAGGTTCAGCCGATCGCGGCTCCCAGTGGCCGCAGTTCGCTGCTCCAGGCCAATGGGAGCTGCTGGAAGCGGCGGCCAGTATGTCCCTCGGCCCACGCTGCTTCCAGCAGCTCCCATTGGCCTGGAGCAGCGAACCGCGGCCACTGGGAGCCGCGATCGGCTGAACCTGCGGACGTGGCAGGTAAACAAACTGGCCGGGCCCACCAGGGGCTTTCCCTGCACAAGCGGCGGAACAAGTTTGGGAACCACTGCTCTAGTGGCTTTGCAGGACTTTTCAGTCTATTCTGTTCCTGTCTCAGACTTAAGTAGGCTGGGGAAAGGTGTCTGGAGGGCCTGGAGCATTGTTGTTGTAGGCCAGTGGGTGGATGAAGCAATGATCCCCAAACTGTGGGACATGCCCCCCATGAGGGGGCACGGTGCAAAATTGGGAGAGGGTGCAAAGGGGCCTGGGCCAGTTCCCACAGGGGAGGGAGCACCACCCAACCCCGCTACACACTAGGGTTGCCAATTTTCTAATAGCAGAAAACCCAACACACTTGCTCCCACAACCCCACCCCTTCTCCAAGGGCCCCCCGCCCCGCTCACTCCATCCCCTCTCCTTCCATCACTTGCTCTCAGCCCCCCCCCCCCCCCATCCCTCCAGCTCACTTGCTAATTTTCACAGCAAGGACCAAACAGCAACCAGGAGAAGGCCAGGAGCGGCAACAATTTGAATGTGGGAGATGGAACATGTGATTCAAATACCCTTCACCTCCCCAGGGAGAGATTTTAAACATTATTGTAAAATTAATTGCCCCCCAAAAGAGTCCCACTCACAATGAGCGAGACTAAAGAGACTATTTCAGGAGCTGATTTTTCTTGCTTTCACCAACTGTCCTGGTAGGGGATCCAGTAGTGCTGCAGCCTACCATACCTGACAATGAACTGTATACTTTGAAAAAAAGTTATGCTGTTCCATCTTTAATGACTAGTTAAATTGCATATATTGTCTATTAAAGCATATATTTAAACAATGTGAACAAATTTACATGATGGGAGTCTTAATGTTAACATTTCCTGACACTTACGTTTGCATATGTAACTTGAATATTGCATTGATGTTATTTAATTAATTCATTATAACTCTTCAATGTTAAGAAGGTAAGGTTGCATAAAATGTAATTCATGCTGCAGAAACTGATCCCCTCCCTATTTTGCCATCCTGCTAACCAATAGATTTGCTGGTGTTCTTCAAGTTTTTTCACCTGTACTGTGTGCCAAGTGATGATGTCACTGTCTCTGTTTTCTTCCAGCTTGCTGCACAGATCTTTGCTATGATGCGGGTTAGTCTGCCCCCATGATGTATGTGCCTCCTCAGAGAAGTCTCTAGGATAGTGGATTGTGTGTTGATGAGCCATTAATGCCGAGTAGCCATATCTTTGGTTGTGGGTGTTCCCAACCTCACAACATATTTCTGTAACACATGTAGTAATACTTCATACCTTCATGTACAAGGATAGTACATACAATCCAACAGGTTATTATTGTTCAACAGATCAAGACTGATACCTCACAAGACATGTACAAAACATATAATTATATGACAGTAGTGAATATGGGGGTTTCAGAGGGTCACAGGTTTGATGTGAAACAAGATCTTTTTCAATATTTTTGCATTGCCAAGGCTCTAACAGGTGCTGTTACAAGCTCTTGGGTCTGGGTCTTTCACTCCCTGATACAGCAGAGCCTGTGTGTGTGTTAGGTAGGGAGCAACATCAGCCTACAGTGCGTCGGTTTCTCTGCCTGCCTGAGTTTTGGAATTACAATAGAAAAATCATCTCAATTCATGGTTTAATTTCTCCTTTACTTCATGTGAAATAAAATGAAGTACTCTTTAAAGTGAACGATACCTGTAGGCCTGTTACACCATCTCAAAAATGTGTATCAGGATCAGTGCTAGTTATTGTGTAATAATATTACAGCAATGACACAGTATTTCATTAATGAGACTAAAAAAACCCATTACTTTTGTGCCAATACAGTTTATTCCTTGCTAGAGATGTTATACAGAGACTCATTCGTTCTTGCATGGATTACAATGTGGCATCAACATGAATTGCAATGAAAGGATCTTCAGCCTGGTTACTAATCTGGAAATTAGCCATGCCGTCACCTACAACCTGCACCAGTATTCCTGTACAGCGGTCACCTTCCCTTTGCCCAGAAATAACATCACAGTAAGTTCCAGCAGGAAGGCCAGTTTGCAAATTCACATTCAAGCTCCTATTTATAAAAACAGATTGAAAAGGAATAAATGATTATTCAGACTCTCCAGTACAGGTATTTCTCTTTTATTATAAAGCGTCATTCATTTGGCCAGCCAGCTGGCTTTGGGGATAGTGTTCTGCACTACAATATCCAACACTTGGGGTTTACTCTTGGGTCTGGGTCTTTCACTCCCTGATACAGCAGAGCCTGTCTGTGTTAGGTAGGGAGCAACATCAGCCTACAATGAGTACTAAGGCCATTGTATATGCTGTCTATATGGCCTCAATGTGTCCATGCAGCCCTGCTAGACAAAGAAAGATTCCAGTTTGAAATGCCATCAGGCTTTGCATGTGTAGGCATGAGTAAGCAGCAGTTATCCATCTACTCCCATTCACAAAGGCTTCATATATTTAAAATTCAATATACAGGCTGGTGAATATAAATTATTCACTTATTTTTCATTTGACCTCGACATTTAAAGAATTAGCTTTTGATTATCTTTAGAATGATCCCACTTCTGAAAGGGCAAAAATTAATTAAAATTGAAGCCCCATTTCATCTGGGATAGACATGAGTACAAATGTTAATCTGCTGAAGTATCTTTCAGACAGATAGTCTCTCTTTCATGCTCTCAGGCATACAGTTCTATCTGACAGCTCCTCCTCCTTTTGCATGAAGGAGATATCTACAGTGTAATTTACACATGAAAGACTCAATTCTACTCTACTTGCCGTATTTACTAGTATAAACTATGCCTCTGTGTGAATATAATTTCCACAGAAAGTCAATGGCGACTGTGAATACAAATCAGAAGACAGAATTAGACCCCAAATAACTAGAGCAAAAAACATGAAGACAGATGTGTATGATATTATCTGCAGGGACACTAAATTCAGGTATTCTTGTCAGTTTCCAAAAGTTTAGAGTCTTCCTTATAATTAGGCTCCTATTGTTCTTTTTCTTCTCCCAAGTCCTTCCCTCTCTACATACCCAAATTCTTTTTTCTGATAGTCCCATTAAGTCATCTCAGCATTTCTTGCATTCTCCATTGGAATCAGGAGGGCTCTGCCAATATTATACTGTTTTGGGCTACCTCAGCATCACAGATTCCCTACATCTCTTTCTGCACCTCTGACTCTAAAGAAGTCTGGAAAAGCATAACAATAACCCTAACATGAAGTGCCAGCCCTGATGAGACTCTGCCAGGAGCTTTGTGGAATATCCAGAAAGGAAGTGGGCCTGGTTAGATACAGGAAGCCCTTTGTATAAGGCAGGAAGACACTTAAATGAAGTGAGTGATTCAAACCTTAACACACACGCAAGATTGAGAACAATTCATATGCAATGCAATTCTGAGATCTGTGCTCCTCTAAAATATCCAATCCAATCATCAACTCTTCTCACCATAAAAGAAAGCGGAAAACTCCCAGCTGCCAGCCCTTTCTCAAAACTATCCCAGCTTGACCCACATTACTCTCAGTCAGTTCTCCACCCATTCCTTACAGCCTTATATGTCTGCTAGCCTATTTAGGCCCAGGCCCAACACCAGTAGTGGCCAAAGTACCTCTCAGACCTGTGTGGTCATGCACGCCTCACTGACCAACCTCTTACTGCATGTTTCAAATCCAATGACCAGGAACCACGAGCAGAATACTGTGTTGCTTAAAGAGCTAATGCTGGGTTTTGAAGAGTGCTTTTGGGAGTGGGAAGATGGTAGGTTTGGAGTTGCATCAGGTAAGAGCCTTGACCTGTCCCACCAACCAGTTGCCACAGATTCTATAGCCAGTAATAGGGCGTACCGGTTGACCAGGGGGTAACATTTTTTCTGGAGCTATTCACTCCTCCCACTTACCAGTCATCGTTATTAAAGACAATGAATCCTCTATTACCACGCCCAAAAGCCACTTGATTGCTGTCATTGTCCCACCAGTTTGAGAAAGGCTGGCCATCAACCACATTACGGAAAATAACCATGTTCCTGAAAATACAACCAATGGGCTTGACTTTAATTAAAATATCCCCACATCGGGCGAAGAATATGTTGGAAATTGCTGTTTGCAGTGTCCTACTTTATTTGACGCCATCTGTGTTCACAGACCCAGTCGTTGCCACAAGTGGAGTCTGGATTAATTGTAACAGGTTTGGTTGATCCATCCTCAGAGCTTGGTGGTCCCACCCAATCATTAATGTCCTTGTTATTAAACACAAAGTTATACAGATTAAACATTCTATCTGAGGAGACAGCTCAATGAAGCATAAAAGATGACACAGGGATCATTAACAGCCTACATACTTGTTCTCATTGATCATAAACCTACCTTTCCATTCTGAAAATATCTTGGCCAATGGTAACTTGACATAACACGTGAAAATCCATAAGGATGAGCAAGCATAAAGCCAAGTGCCATTTTATATAGTCTGTAAACCAAAGAATAATGAAACACATGAAGATACGCTGTCTTTTTTTTTTTTTTTGGTGCGGAAGGGGGGAAAGAGAGGATGGGGGAAGGAGGAAGAGGAGGAGGAGGAAGAAGAAGAAGAACAACAACAACAACTGTTGGCTGTATGAAGCTACCTGGAGTCCCAGAAGGTTAGAACAGAAGCTCCCCCAGCACCATGTCCCCTTTGGGTGTCATGATTATCTACAAAGACAAGGGCTCTGTCAGAGGGCATGAAACCCCAGCCTTCTCCCCAATTCCTAAACAAACAAACAGAGTCAAACACATTGAAATTAGTAGTTCAAATATTGCAGGAATCTAATGATTAATTCAAATTATATATATTACTTTAAATAGGCCATCTTTTCTCCATTCCATTTGTGGATCACTGTACCCAGTTTGGCACCATATTTGAATTCAGTCACTCGGCCAGTTCCAAAGTAATCACTGCTTTTAATTGGCTCTCCACCCAAGTCAATTACCTAGTAGAAGAAAGAAAAGCCACTATTATAGTCCAATCACCTGGTTAAAAAGATACAATTCATAGCCCTAAATGCTGCTTTTAGGGAACAAGAAATCAATTGAATGTATTAAAACAGAAATAAGTTGGGTTACTTACTAAATCCCACTTATTGCTTCCTAAAGCATCCCAAATTCAGGTGCAATTGAAAAACATTAAAAACCTCTTGTCTCTTCTCCCCCACTCCCAAATATGTCATGACCATGAATAGATTAGTAAGGAAATACATGACCCAGTTCTGAAACGATCAGTTTGACAATAAAAAGAATCTAATGAGAAGTTTGACTTTAAAGGAACATTCCTGGTAGGTTTAGGTTCAAAATATTAATTCACATTTAAAATTTTAAATTGGTAGAGATTGTCTTCTGGTTTAAAAACAGTCATTTACTGATAAAAGTCATGTAACAAAATTGCTGAGAGTTGGGGGGGAAATCTTGCGAAGTTATTTATTTATACTTTCTCTATTGATGCTGCAGAAGTTAGAGTTTTATTTTGTAAGTTGAGATCTATGTATATTTTTAATGATTATATGAATAATGATGAATAGGGGGTGGAGGAAGTAAATCAAAAGAAAATGCCTGAAAGAATTAATATACACATTTTAAAGTTTTGCACTGAATAAACCAAGTAGGCTTGGAAACGTAAAGCTCTAGTAGCAAAATAGGAGACTGTGGGCTGGAATATGAAGTACTAAAGGTTAGAATCCACAGGAACAAACTTTTTGGACCTGATTCTCCATTATTTTTCATTTTGTGTGACCATTTAGACATCTACAATGTGAATGCACATGTAAAATCATGAATAAAATCCTGGCCCCTAGCAGTCAATGGGAGCGTTGACATTGAAGTCAATGAGCCAGGATTTCACCTCAAGTATTTAGATGGTTACTTGATTGCAAACAAAAGGATCCATTTGGGCCCATACAAATTAGAAAGTGGAACATTTTGACATTAGTTCTTTGCATTAATTTGTAGATAATTCAGTTTTGCAAGCTGCTGAGTACTTCAGTCCTGATACAACAAAGCACTAACATACATGCAGGGTCAAGTCCATACTGTATTTGCATAAAAGAACCCATTTCTCCATAGAGTGAAATTAAGAAAACGAGATTACCTCCTGGTAAATGAAAGGTCTCGATCCTTTGGAAAACCATTTTGTCGTTAGATTTTTCAGTTTGTCTAAAAATGCCGTCATGTCCCCAGGCCACATATGCTTGGAAGCATCAATTCTGAAGCCTGCCACACCAATATCAATAAGATCGTTCATGTATTCAGCAACTTTCGAACGCACATAGTCCTTCTCCAGGGCAAGATCAAGAAGACTGACAAGGCGACAGTCGCGGACCTGTTAAAAAAATTAGCTGATTTAAGATAATTTTCATCCTACGTGCTAAATGAAGTGTCCTGAACACAGTTCTTGCAAAACCATTGCTGAAAAAAACACAGAATAATATAGAATTACACAGAGCCCCCAGAAATTTTTCCCATGGTATGTACTGTCAGTCCCCATGGAGCCATGCCCAGGGGAGCTGCTGGCAGCAGCACCTCACCTGTGCCATGCTCAGCCCGTCTTCCAGCCTCGCCCGCCAGCTGTTGTGTCACTCCCCATCCCTGAGAGGGGACATGGGCTGCTGAAAGTGAGGTGAGGAAGGGCAAGCCCCTGTGGAAGTGTCCTGGTGCAGGAGCTAGCCCCATGACAATGGCAAGGAGGATCAGTGCTGGCCATCCTGCTGCCCTGTGTACCTATTCAAGGTTGGTCCCGCAGCCCCTCTGTCATGGGGCCAAATCTGAGAGGCACTGTGACCCCTGTGCACCAGGTTACAACACCTCTCAATTTTGGCCCCACTGCTCTCGTTCCCTACCATGACAGGGGGGCTGGCAGGGACAAACATGAGTGCCCAGTGGGCCAGCCAGCCAGCACTGTTCATTGTTGTCACTGCCAATGGTACACAGTGTGCATAACATACATATGGCTGCAGGTGACACTGGGATTACATATACTAGACTTTACTATACTGATATAGGACCTGATTCTCTACTACTTTGCATCATGTGGAGTTGTTTATATTTTACACCCACTCTGCATAAGTGTAAATGATTTAGGAAAATGCCAGCTGAGAATCAGTCCATTAATTCTATACTCATAGGGAGGTTTGGAAGGATTAGATTTTTATCAATAACTGTCAGTGCACATTGATTTCACCATACACACACAAACCAATGAAAAAATATTTCCTCCAATAAAAATTGAAATTTACAGGTAGCACAGTGAGAAAAATTCTGCTTGAGAACTTATTGGTATTTGATTTTTGTTTTAATGATAATAAAGCTTGAACTTTTTGAATCTCAATGTGGACTATCATTAAAAATGATGTGACCTTTCCCATAATTTCCCACACCTATAAAATTTTAAATATAAATATAAAAATGCTTAAAACAATTTTTGCAACTTTGATGATTTAAATACATAAAAATTTTAAAAGGCTTACAAACAAACAATATTATCCATCAAAATTATACAAAATAAAAATCAAATTCTGCCAAACCTACTCATGGGATTTTAGTACAACTAGGAGAAGTAATCTGTCTTAATATGTCATTTTTACTTCAGCTCTAATATACAGATAAAAATATTTCTCTTCAGGATCAACTGCATGCTACTTTTCTCTTAGCATGAGAGATTTTATTTTAGCTGGATTCATAATACAAAATTTTGCCACCGATTTTATTTCACAATTTTAAACAAATTCATTTTGACTATGTTCGTGCCCATTTTTAATCTTTGCTTCCTGTAAAATTTGCTGTTGTGAATTTTCAATGAGATAGAAAATTTTAAAAGAATATTTTAAAATATTCACAGAAAAAGAATGGTTTCCTATGGCAATCCTGAGAGGCAATGTCTAATCAAGTGTTTGATCTCTGCATTACAGTGAAGAGGCGAATAATAATGATACTTTAGCATCTTTCATCCTGAATGATGCCCAATCACTTAATGAATTTACAATCTCTCCCCCTCTCCCAGTCCTCAAGACAGGGACAAAGGGAAACAGAGTAAGAGAGATATACAGAGGAATACTTTCATGTACCATTGAAATGGGGTGAAAGATGCTGTTTAGCAATGCACAGCACCATTACCTGACTGTTCAGGGCAGGGGGGTGAAGAATATTGCTTCCAAATGAAGCTGCCATGGGAATTTAGGCAATGGAATGTATAATGGAATTTGGTGAATACAGCTGATGACCTAAGACCCCACAGTGGGAAAAGGAGCTATCGAATACCAACTAATCACAAGAGGTAAAGTCAAGAGCTCAGTTGTGTGGCTCACCCATAAGGGAGCACAAGGAAGAATGCTATCTACTCACACTTTTCTGTAGTACCCCGGCATTTGCATCCATATTTACTGATCAGGCTCAGTCGTGATTAGCATTTAAAAGATAACAATATCCTTTGAAAAAAGAAAAGGAGTACTTGTGGCACCTTAGAGACTAACCAATTTATCTGAACGTAAGCTTTTGTGTTGCATCCGATGAAGTGAGCTGTAGCTCACGAAAGCTTATGCTCAAATAAATTGGTTAGTCTCTAAGGTGCTAAAAGTCCTCCTTTTCTTTTTGCAAATACAGACTAACACAGCTGCTACTCTGAAATATCCTTTGAAATGACCAGCATGGCCTTGATTTAGCAAGGTACTTAAGCACATTCCTAACTTTTATTATAAGAGTTATCCCACTGATTTGATAGGACTATCCACATGCTTAAAGTGCCTTGCTGAAATGTATCCTATTGGTTACGTAATTTTCACTACCCCTACTAACTAATTCATGGAGGGACTATTATGTGTGAAATATTGCTAAAGCTGGGCAAAAAATTTCTATCAAACATTTTTTTCCAAGGAAAAGAATGAATTTGTGTCTGTTTTGCCAAATTGTTTGTTGGGGAGTGAGTGAGTGAGTGAGTGAGTGAGTTGAGTGTGTGTGTGTGTGTGTGTGTGTGTGTGTGTGTGTGTGTGTGTGTGTGTGTGTGTGTGTGAGAGAGAGAGAGAGAAATTCCTAAAATTTTAAAACTTCATTTTGACTTTTTATTTTTTTTTTAAAAGTATCAATATTTTGGTTTGAAACTACTTTTATTTCAAAATATCCCTTTAATTTAATTTAGTTTTTTAAGTTTAAAAAAACTTAAGATGGAACCTTTTTTATATTATTATTTTTAAATTGCCAGTGAACTGAGAAATCAATTATTCACCCATCTCTGAGTTTTTCCTGTTCCGAGGTTTTTATGTAACAGCAAAGCCCAGTAAAGAAGAGAGTGGGAGTAAGAATAAACAGGGAAAATATATTTTACAATTCTAAGTTTACCTGAGTCACATCATGGTAATTTTCAATGTCTCCACTTCCAGTTTTACATTTACCATCGTTAAAGTCCCAGGCTGAGTATGGCACAGCAGGAAAATCTCTGGTCTCTGCATTGAAATAGCTTCCACAAGTAGAACTATTACCAGAACCAGCACCAGACCCACACATGTGATTGACTACAGCATCCACATAAATATGAACCTAGAGAGGAATGTTTGCATTTCAGTTTAATAAAACCAGTACCTGAGTGCCATTGACTAAATAACACTTATTCCCTCATTTACATTCCCCTTTTGACTCCCTTTTTTTTTTCTTCTAGAGCTTTTTCATGTGAGCAAAGTGATAGAGTATTATTTTTTTCTAAATATCCAACAGTGAGCTTACCATTCAGTGATATACACCTCATCTGAAAGACCAGACTGTTCAGGAGAAAATTAGATCATCTCTCTTTTTAACTCTGATCTCCTCATATCTTCCCTCCTGAGTTATCTGGTGCCTCACTCTGATTTTGAGTGCTAATGACTACATACCATTAGTCAGACAGCTGTCAAGACCATATGAAGTAAAGAAGTTAAATGCAAGCATCCATCTTAAGTTCTTCTATCTTCAAAGAATAAAGACTCCAATTTTGCTAACTGATAGTATAATTGAAAAACTAAATATTAAAAATAGGCTGTTGAAAAGTAACTATTTCTCCTGATTGTTTGCTTGTTTTAAAGTTTGCAAACCAAAAAACAAAACACAACAACAACCCAAAAAAGCAATTTTTCTTTAACAGTACTTTGTTGGGTTGAGCTATTGCTGCATGATGAAGCTTTTTATTGACCTAGTCCTCCACTGCGAAGGAGTACAAAATGACTTCAGTTGAGAACTGGCACCTTATCTCCTAGGAATTATTGAAGAATAAACATTTTTTTCACTGGGAACAGGACAGAGGACTACCTGAAATCTCTTACATCTCCCCACACTGTTTATATAGGAGGAATTTCAAGTCTCTTACTCCAACATTGTTGCACCTGGTCACCATGTCTTTAAATTCATCATAATATCCAGATCGTGTACATAGATAGTAGCTGATTGGCTGGTATCTTTCCCACCACGGTCTCCACGGGTTAGTAATGACAATATTTTCATTTGGAGGAGATATCTGTGAACAAAGTGATGTCATTTGAAAATAAACTAGTAATTACTTATGCACTTGTTTAGTGTTGTAAAAGACATATAAAGACAGAGGGTCTGAGGCCCTGATCATCTGCGACAAAGAGTTGGCTCTATCAGAATCCAATCCAGGGAGATGCTCCGCACTCTCATCTCCCTTTGAAATCAATAGGAGATGAAGCGGCTCAGCATCTCAGAGGCAGTCCTTACAGACAGGGACTCATTGGGTGATCAGGCCCCTGAGATTGCTTATATTTAAGTGTTTAATGAAGCTGGCATATGAAATAGACATAGGTGAGCAGTGAGTGTTTGTGCAGCCATTTGAGAAACGGTATGTATCAAATTGTAGTTGT
Source organism: Caretta caretta (assembly GCF_965140235.1). Taxonomy (NCBI): domain Eukaryota; kingdom Metazoa; phylum Chordata; order Testudines; family Cheloniidae; genus Caretta; species Caretta caretta. Next base: position 69,428,554 of record NC_134213.1, read on the forward strand.
CACACTAAAAGGCCAAGCTGCACTTTAGACCCCTTTTAGCTCCTTGAGTATACCCCTCTAGTAACAAGTTTTGTTACCCTCATCCCTCTCTGGTTAGAACCACACAGTCCTACAACTCCTAGAATGAGCCTCTGGGCTGCAGGCCCCCTGTTTACCAACAGTGAGAACATGACAGGCCAAACGGTATTTGGCACCTGGCCTGCCAGCCTTTTTTATCTAGGAACCTGTGACTACTGGCTGATTAAAGGCTCTAAAAACAGCTTCTTCAAAATAAAGTATTATTTATTCACCCCAAAATACACATTACTCTGAGAAGTGAGTTAAAAAGTGAGGGGCCTAGATACATGCCCATGTCTTACCTAAACTTTATTCTCTCTTTGCAAGTTTTGAGTAAATTCCATCCAGCTCAGACCCCATAAACCTGGGTTGGGAGAAAGACAGACAGCCCCTGCAGCATACTTTCAGTGTGTCAGTCAGACTTACCTCCAGCCACAGCTGCCTGCTCACCCTCCTTGTTCCTAGGCAGTGCGGTCTTTGCCATAGTGTTCCTTTGGTCCCAGGGTCAGGAAAAATAAACTTACTAGCCCAGCTGGAGTCAGAGAGGTGGGTATTTCCCAATTAAAGCTCACTCCATTGCTCTCCTAAGGAGCTTTGGCATCTCTCTGTGGGTACTTTTATCTCTGTCATTTCCTTTTGTTCTCCTCCTAACATTCTCCTTTCACTTAATTCTGCATAGTCAAAATATCAGGCAGGTAAACTGAGGTACATACAATGGTCATAAAAAAAATACAGGTATCCCCCTCATTTTCCGCAGTTTCCACGGTAAACATCTGATGAAGTGAGCTGTAGCTCACGAAAGCTCATGCTCAAATAAATTGGTTAGTCTCTAAGGTGCCACAAGTACTCCTTTTCTTTTTGCGAATACAGACTAACACGGCTGTTCCTCTGAAACCTAAAAGATTCAGGTGTTACTTTTCACTTAGAGGAATATTTCAGTTACTCCTTTGGAGTGATTAAATAAATGAACTCCATCACGATGGACTGGTCTATTTTTACTGCTTCAGCATTTAGTACTTCCCTTACCAATTTCTATTTAGTTTGAACTTGGTGCCTGTCCCATATGACCTGGATTTTTACTTTAATAAGCAAAATGTGCCAGCTATGAGGCAATTTCACTCTCTATTAACATTAGAGGCTACATACCTGAACTCCACCAAATCCATTGGGTGCTAAATACCGTTCACATTCAAGAGCAATGTCAACCCAACGCCATTCAAACAGGTGGACAATAGACGTCTTCCCAGGCCTTGTATTTGGGTTGTATTGTGCCGAACAAAGTCCAATGGCTGCTAGCAGAAGAAAGGTCTTCATGGTTCTTTCCGTAATAGCTTGTGCTCTTCTCATGGATTTTTATACTCATGCAAGAGGGTAAAGTACATGGTACACATTACACATTTAAAAAGGCGAACTATTTTTAGCATGTATTTTGCTTATCTTGCTGTTGTTTTGATTGTTTTGGAATTGCTTATCCGATGAAGCTATGCCACAACCTCTCATGACAACTTTACTAATGTAACACTTTAAGGCTCAGTCCTGGACTACACAAAGGTGTTGTTCTGGTATAACTATATTGGTTGAGGGAGTGAGCTTTTTACAGCTATATTTATACCAGTGAAATCCCTAATGTGGACACAAATACACAGTATAAAGGTGTGTTATACAGTAGAGCTCATTCCCCGTCCTGCATAGGAATGTTCTACTGGTGTAAGGCACTGTCATACTGCTATAACTGTATCTGCACTAAGGGGGTCTTGTAAGTACAGTTACAGGTGTACTACTTTTGTGTTTTGATAAAGCCTTGATGTTTTGTTCTGGGTCTTAATGCTGTCAGCAAAGTCAATATTTCAAAGGACTGTGATGTGTGTGTGAACAAATACTTATTGTCAAAACCAGACTTGAACACAGCATCAGATAATGCAGCTAAATCCTAATCTCTGAGGGTCTCTCAGAGCTGTAGTTTTTTAGTGGGTTGGAACCAGAAATACTAAATATTTGACATCCATCTGTGCTGCAGCTTGATAGAGCAAAATGATGTATTAAATGTACAAAATACCAGTTTCTCAGGGTAGCTTATGTCATTCATGCCCACTCCTGGGCTGGGAGTGGTGTGGAGCTGTGTTGTGCTATCCCTCTTAGCTCCCTAGTACAAAAGGAGAGCTAGCAGAAAGTGCTTCACCCATTTAACAGGTTCAGCATAGTCCCAACCACTGTGTGGCTTAACCGGCTCTCCAGACTGGCACATAGTGAGGCCAGAGCCACGGCTACCTACTCTCCCACACCTTTGGAGTGCTATGCTCTCCTGGGTGCAGTAACTTCATGTTACTTAGCTCTGAATGTAGCACAGCTCCACACTTTGTAAAGCTCCTTATTATTTTGTGCAGCCAAGCAAGGGCCAACCAGCTTTTAGTCCTCAGTTTCCAGACCTCGTTTAAAATAAAGAGTCCCTAAACATGTTCCCTAAACGGTGGGTTTGTCAAAATTCTGGGATCTCTTGAAATGCCTCTGTGAAAACAACCTGGGCTCTTTTCTCCAATCACAACAAGGATGTAGAGCCTAACAGATTGGAGGTTGCCCGAACCCCAGCTTTTAGCCTCTCCTTTTGTAGCAGTGATAGTAGGACAGTTAAATTAGGTTAACTTGTACACATTTCCTATAAGATGATAAATATCTGTTATAACAGAGGTGGGCAAACTATGGCCTGCGGGAACATCCTGCCGGGCCCTTGAGCTCCCAGCCCCTCCCTTGCTGTCTCCCCTCCCCCGCAGCCTCTGGGCGGTGTCGCTAGCTCTGGCCGGGCCGCACGGCTGCGAGCTCCTGTCTCTCTGAGCGGCGTGGTAAGGGAGCAGGGGCAGGATAAGGGGCAAGGGGTCCCATGGAGTCAGTCAGGGAACAGGGGATGGTTGCATGGGGCAGAGGTTCTGCAGGGGAGGGGCCGGTCAGGAGACAGGGAACAGGGGGGTTGGGATAGGGGTGTGGGAGTCCTGGGGGGCTGTCAGGGGTTGGATGGGTCGGGTTCTGAGGGGGCGGGAAGTGGTAGACAGGGGGCGAGGGCCAGGCTGTTTGGGGAGGCACAACCTTCCCTACCTGGCCCTCCATACAGTTTCGCAATACTGATGTGGCCCTTGGGCCAAAAAGTTTGCCCACCCTGTGTTATAAACAGGGAGTTGAACTGCTTTTCTTGGGGCATGGCTACACTTGCAAATGTAAAGCGCTTTGAATTAAACCGGCCTTTGGAGAGCACAATAGGGAAAGTGCTGCAGTCCGTCCACACTGACAGCTGCAAGCGCACTGGTGTGGCCATGTTTGCGGCACTTGCAGCAGCACTGGGAGCAGTGCATTATGGGCAGCTATCCCACAGAGCACCTCTTCCCATTCTGGCGCTGTGGCTTGTGGGAAGAGGGCAGGGGGTGCGGGGCATTCTGGGTCCTGTCCCAACGCCCCGTGATGCATCGGTTCACATCCCAACAATCCCTGTGCTTCCGTCCACATTTGGCACCATCTTTCAACGTTTTTTGTACTGCACACTCTGTCTTCCCTTTTGGACTGTGGGAATGGAGCCCAAACTGCTGAGGAATGTGCTGACGAGTCTCGTCAGCACGTCACATTTGGCAGTTGAGTTATTCCTTATCATCCAAAATGACAGTGAGGGCTCCAGCGATATCGACTTGAGTAATGCATATGACACGAGTTTGCTTGTGGCATTCACGGACATGCTGCTTTTGGGCTCGGGAAACAAGCACTGAGTGGTGGGATCACATCATCATGCAAGTCTGGGATGATGAGCAGTGGCTGCAGAACATTCGGATGAGAAAAGCCACTTTCATGAGACTGTATGAGGAGCTTGCCCCCACCCTGCGGCGCAAGGACAAGAGATTGAGAGTTGGTCTGACAGTGGAGAAGTGGGTGGCTATTGCAATCTGGAAGCTGGCAACTCCAGACAGCTACCGATCGGTTGCTAACCAGTTTGGAGTGGGAAAATCGACAGTTGGAATCGTGTTGATGCAAGTTTGCAGGGTCATTAATCGCATCCTGCTCAGAAGAACCGTGTCTCTGGGTAACATGCATGACATTGTGGATGGCTTTGCACAAATGGGTTTCCCTAACTGCAGAGGGGAGATAGATGGCACACATATTCCAATTCTGGCACCAGCCCACCTAGCCTCCGAGTACATTAATCGGAAGGGGTATTTCTCTATGGTTCTCCAGGTGCTTGTGGATCACTGTGGGCGTTTCATTGACATTAACACAGGCTGGCCTGGAAAGTTGCATGACGCATGCATCTTTTGGAACACTGGACTGTTCAGGAAGCTGCAAGCCAGAACTTTTTTCCCAGACCAGAAGATCACCGTAGGGGAAGTCGAAATGCCAATTGTGATCCTTGGAGACCCTGCTTACCCTTTAATGCCGTGGCTCATGAAACCCTCCACAGGGAGCCTTGGCAGCAGCAAGGAGCGGTGTTGGATCATATTAAAGAAGTTCTGTATTAAAATCACACACGAGTTTGACTCCCCATAGTTTAAATTCCAGGGTATTACTAATTAAAAGGTCTCTTGGTTTTACTGTTTCTCCCCTCTCTGTATGAAACTTGCAAGCTGCTAATTGTGTTAGTACATCCTAAGACAGAGTCTGTTCTCAAAGCAATACATTGTAACAACTACTCACACAGAGAGAGACTCAAAGCGATACTTTGTAACAACAGAAACAACACACAGAGACTCCCCGCCCTCTTGTTGTATTTATCTCGCTTTGTTAACAATTGTGATTAAAATAAAGATAGAGGATGTATGTGGATGGATGCTTGGTGTGGATAATAAATGAATAATCAGGGAGGTGCCAGCCTAGGAGTTCAGTATAGATCGGTTGAAGAATGCGCAGAATGAAGACAACCAGATGACCCCCAGAGGGCAGACTGGAATCTACCCAACAGCCTCAAGAAGGGAGAGCCGAAGAACAAGATAACATCTAGCAGCACAGAGCCGTCAGGAATGTGCCATCTGATGATTGATTCAGCAACAGCATGATGAAGCAATTCCCAAAGACTGGCATAGGAAGAAATACCTATAAAAATGGAATCTAGAAACTGAGAACTTCGGGGTCTGTTTCTGCAAACCAACTTCCAGGAGCACCAGATGTGCATCTGACAAGGCCCTGCTCCCTCCTCGTGTCCAGGCCACCTGGCTAGTGGCTTGGCATGAGCAACTCTAAGGCTGGTAACTATGATAACAACCTTGCAGAACCTGTGTGTGTGTGTGTGTGTGTGAATGAATGTGTGAATAAATATGAAATTAAATGGAATGTTATAGCTATAACTAACTGCTTACTATGATTCTTTCTGTATTCACAATAAATGTGGCATTTTTCTTATTCCCTTTAATAAGATCCTGCTGGTTTTTATTTTATTGGTATAACAGCAGTTCAACAACAGGCTGAGCCAGTGCAGAATGTCTGCGGAGTGTGCTTTTGGCCAATTAAAGCATCGTTGGCACTTTCTGTATGGGAAGCTGGACCTGGCCGATGACAGCATCCCTGCGGTTATATCCGCATGCTGTACCCTCCATAACATTTGTGAAGGGAAGGATGAACAATTCACTCAGGCATGGAACTCGGAGGTTCAAGACCTGGAGGCTGAATTTGAACAGCCAGAGAGCATGACTAGTAGAGGGGCCCAGCACAGAGCTGCAAGGATTAGGGATGCCTTGAGGGAGCAATTTGAGGCTGAAAACCACCAGTAATGTCTGGTGCCCTGCACGGGAGTGAAGTGCAGTGGTTCAAATGTTAGTAGGAATCTGTATTTGCTACAATGACTTGCAGTGCCTGTTTCTTTCCTGGGATAAGGTATCTTTTACTTTATGCAATAATAAAGAATGTTTTCAAAGCCAAAAAAATCTATTTATTGAAAAGAAAATTCATTTATTAAAAAGAAACACAACTGCTTGGGAAACAGAAAGGGCAAGGGGGTAGGGTGAGGAACGGTACAATCACTGATTTGCGTATGTCCTGTTCTCATACTCAGACTTCCTGTCTGGAATGCTGTGCAATGAGTGCTTCACTTCAGGATGGCTATACTGCATGGAGATGGGGATAGAGTCCGCTTGGCGCTCCATATGCTTATCAGCTGATCCGTGCTTTGCTGCCGGAGCACAGTGCTTTTGTGCCAGCGCTCCTCAGTCTGCTGGCGGATCCTCCTTTCACTGTACTGCCATTCCTGCACTTTCTGATTTTCATTACTTGAATGCTGCATTACTTCATGCAAAATGTCTTCCTTGCTTCTGCGTGGCCTCTTTCTGTATCTTTGGAGTCTTTTGGCTGGTGATAACATGGACAACTGAGATCTCAAGGTTGCATCTGTAAAGGCAAAATGCAACACTTAACAGAGACAGCATTGTTCACACCAGACAGAACAATGATTCCCCTGTACTTAAGGGCAAGCACAGTCTACACAATAGCAGAATTTGCCCATCCCAAAGCGAGCACACATAACCCACGGGAGCCCCAAAATGGTGAGTAAGCACAGGGTCAAGCGTGACTGATTGTTTCATGGCTGTACTGTCCTCTGGGTTTCTGTGTCTTGGGGAGAGCCATAGGGGGCCCCTATACTGAACACTGTCCCCACATTTTCCACAGCAGTTCGTCCTGGAAGATATCTCACTGCTGAGGGTGACCTGGGAAGCAAGGGAGGGTCTTCTACTATAATACAGCTTCCACCTGCGCCCATATGCTGCTTGCCCGTGTGCAGCAATGGTCCCCCCCACCCATCACGGCACAGTGGTGTGGACATGTTACCCAACTGGGACAAGGACCACAGTAGCTCTCCCAAGAAACCTGCGCAAGCGCATTGCTAAACTTCTGGATGAGACCTTTGAAGAAATCACTGAGGCTGATTACTGCGATGTGAGAGAGCACATCAACACCCTATTCCGCATCTACACATGCATGCAGCCCTAACCCTTCTCTCCCCAAGAGCTCGCACCGAATAACTTCCTTCCCAAAATAAAAGCCGCTTACCGGGAACCTCCTCTGGTGTTTGTCCTTCCCCAAGCACTGGCTGCTGCAACTGGCTACCTTCCTCCTGGCTTAAGAACAACTCCTGGCTGCATGCATCTAGGGATGCCGGGGTGTCTTCCTCTGCCTCAGCACCCTCACTCCCGCTTTGCTCCTCCTTCTTCTCCTTCTGCCTTGTTGCACTGGGCTCTGAAGTGTCTATGGTGGTATTCAGAGTGGAGGTGAGGTCACCCCCAAGTATTGCATCCAGCTCTTTGTAGAAACGGCAGGTCGCAGAGGCAGCACCAGAGCAGTGGTTTGCCTCGTGGGCTTTGTGGTAGACATTTTGCAGCTTCTTCACTTTAAACCTGCACTGCAGAGCGTCCCAGTCATGGCCCCTTTCCATCATGTCTCTTGATATCTGCCCAAAGGTATCATAATTCCTATGGCTGGAGTGCAGCTGGGACCTGACAGCTTCCTCCCCCCAAACACTGATGAGGTCCAGCACCTCACCATTGGTCCATACTGGGGATTGCCTGGCGTGTGGAGGCATGATCACCTGGAAAGATTCGCTGAGAGCACTCCATGCCTGGCTGAGCAAACAGGAAGGGGATTTTCAAAATTCCCAGAGAATTTAAAGGGCAGGTCTGAAGGTTGGTCACCTGAGGGCAGGGCAGTAGAGTTCAAAATGTGATGACCAGAGTGGCTAGAACAGGCATTGTGGGACACTTCTGGAGGCCAATCAGAGTGCACTAACAGACCAGGGCGTCCACCCTAGCGCTGCGGCGCTCCAGTGGGGGCGCATCAAGCATTATTCCACTCTCCGAGGTGGAGTAGCAGAAGTGCTCTAGCCGTGGAGTCCGGGCGCTCTACGTGCCTTGCCAGTGTGGACGGGTAGTGAGCTAGGGTGCCCGGAGCTCCTTTAATGCCTTCTAACTCACAAGTGTAGCCAAGCCCTTTGGTTCAAGACCTAAAAATTCGGAGAAAAGAAGCTGAATAGCTGTTCTTTATGAAGGAAGGAAGTCAACATATACATTCAGGACTGAGTATTGGGCTAGAGGAGGGCAGAGAAAGGAACTAAGGATATGTCTACACTGGCAAGTTTCTGCACAAGTTATACCACTTTTATTAAAATGCTGGAATTAAAGTGCTGTTGCCTGTCCACACTGTGCTCCTTGTGACGCTGAAGCGCATCCACATTAGCAGCTCTTGCAATGGCAAAGACAGCAGCACATTGTGGTAGCTATCCCACTGCGCAACTGGCCACAGGGTGCTTTGGGAAGGGTTTGCAATGCCTCATGGGGCAGGCACAGCATCACATGATTCAGTTTTCTCAGTCCCATCTTCCATGGGCATCCTAATACATTGCCAGCTGCTTTTCAGCTGAAGTGGGGGTGGGCGAAAAAAGAGAGAGAGAGAGAGTGTATGTGTGTATGAGAGAGAGCATGCTGTCTTGTAAGTTCAGACAATGGCAGGAAGCAACCAGTCCTGAGGTGGGGGAGGGGGAAACCCTGACATCAGCCCCTGCCTCCCTCCCCGGGCTCTCTGCACAGCAATCTCTCTCTCACACACAGACACCTGCCTCTGTGTTCAACAGCACGAGCATTCCACATTAATGGTTTGCTTTGTGTCCCGGAGCAGATCAGCACAGCACACAACGGCTGTCAGAAATGGTGCTTTGAAAGTGGAGGGGCGTATGTCTCCAGGGCAGCCAAGTTCAAAACAACGAGCAGAGCGGTCACTCGAGGCATTATGGGACATCTCCGGAGGCCAATTACAGCACAGAAAGCAATCAAGTGTCTACACTGGCAATAGAGCACTGGAGCCTCTGCGCAAACAGCCTGACGACTCTCCTCGAGGTGGTTTTTTTTTTTTTTGCGGCGCTCCAATTGAGGAGTTTCTGCTCACGAAGTGGCTTGGCAGTATGTACCCGTCTGCAGTTTGAGTGCAAAAAGTGGCTTTACTGCTCAGAAACTTGCCAGTGTAGACCAGCCCTAAGGTTCACATCTGAAGTAGCAAGATAAAAATAAACATTGACTTGACTTTTGTTCAGCTCTGGTGATGTTTGAAAGGGAGGTCCAATATGGAGGTGGTCCACAATGAAGGTTGAAAAACAGGACAGGCTCTTTTACACTCAGCTCAGTGCAGCATGTGTTTTTTGGGAAGACTTAGTCTTCAGGATTTCTGCAGCCCCAGTCACACAGCCTTCACTTGTAAACAACGCTGGTTGGAAAATGCTGCTGAGAACCACATCATGTTACAGACATCAAACAAATTAGCAGAATAGAAAAGGGTCTATCTAAAATGGCAAGAAAAAATGTCATCTACATAACAACCCTCCCTTTGCTTGAATAAAATACAAGTGAGGCAGAACTACCTCACCCTTTCTGTGTAGTTGTATTCTTTGGAACTTGTTCAACTGCAAAGTGTGCCAGTTTATACAGCGCAGCTTCTGCTGCCAGATCCTGTTGCCATCAGCTGTTATTGTAATTCACAATCATAATTGGGAACTGAGCTATTTTGAATGAATCACTTGACAAATTTAGCATGAAAATCAGTTTATAAGCAGAAAAATGGGCTAACTGTTGGGTAGTTTATGAACAAGTTTCAGCCTAGGAATTGTATATGAACTGTGGTTTGTAGATTCATCATTGTGTGCTAGGACTGCTTGACCACATAGTATTGTTTCTGTTCTCTGATTGGAGGAGACTGTATGTACCAAAGAGGGAGAACCTGTGATCAAGTCACTGAACCTTTGATTTTCTCTGGAGAGGACAGAAGCAGTTTACATGATTGGCAGAATTATGGCACTCGGAATCTTTTTTCTTTCCTGGCCACGTGAATCACACTGTCTGAAACATCACTGCTAGAAAAGCCAGGCAATTCTACAATGAGATACAATGCAATCTGATTTTAAAGTTAAGTTTGTCATTACATTCACACCATAACTGTGAGTTGCACATGTACATGCAATCCTAGCAATCAAGAGTGAGGTTAAAGCATTGACTGGCTATTTAATGTGTGTGTGTGTGCTGGCTGTGACAATGATTGGTTATACTGTCCTAACTCCAAGAGAACAGTTACATGTTTTTGTCCATCGTAAAGTGAGTAATCATATAGGTAAAATGAATAAGACCATATGAAATAGCAAGCTGAATATAAACTTTGATCTTATTTTCACCCAGTTCAGTTAATGTTTGAAAGGAGGATCCATTGCACAGGTTTTCTAGTTCTTTGAGATGAGGTGGAAGATTAGCTTGCAGTAAAGCCAGATCAATTAATGATGGTGATTGTGAAATCCTTCAGTGCACCCTGACTACATATCTACACACTGCAACTAGACTGGAAGCTGGCCCATGCAAGCTGACTCAGGCTCAGGAAAAAGGGCTGTTTAATTGTAGTGTAGATGTTTGTGCTTGGGCTGCAGCCTGAGCTCTGGGATCCTCTCACCTCACAGGATCCTAGAGTCTGCGTCACAGTGTGTTTTCAGTATTCAAAGAGCAGAATACTACACAGAGGAGCACATACATCCTGCTGCTACAGCATGGAGGAGCAGGCCCAGGGCTGACCCTCTGAACAATCATCGACTTCTTCCTGAAATCTCTAGAGAGCGCTAGTCAATTTCCCACAGGTGACAAGTTAGGGGAACAAGCCTCCTATTCACTCCCCTGAAAACACCAGAGTTAGTGAAAATCCAGTCAGCCTTAAAATAAACAAAACAAAAGTGTGTGTGGGGAAACAGATGCTGAACTAGGTTAGCAGCCCATGGTACCTCACTCACATACAAGATGTCACCTGCTTATTCAAATATGCTCAAACACTCAACTGACATTTTCTTATTGTCTGATATACACAAATTCAAAGTTGTGGTTCCTACAAAGTAATTATTTTGAAACAATGTGTATGCAAACAAAACAAAACAAAAAAAATAGAAGGCAGCAAAATACTATATAGTCTACACTTGTCTACACTTACTGGGGGATTGATGTTCGATACATCGGCGGTCAATTTAGCGGGTCTAATGAAGTCCCGTTAAATCGACCGCAGATCACTATCTCGTCGACTCCTGCACTCCACCAGATTGAGTAGGGGGAGTCGATAGGAGAGCATCTCCCATTGACATCGCGTAGTGTGGATCCAGAGGTAAGTAGGTCTAAGTTACATCCATTTGAATTATGCTATTCACAGAACTCATATTGCGTAGCTTAGATCGAATTTCCCCTGTAGTGTAGACAAGGCCTAAGAGTTACAGATGCTCTGGAAACATAAAATTGGCATTCCAAACTTTCTTCTTAACTTAGTTTTTGCATTTAATTGTAGAAAGCTGTTGTAATTCAGTATGTAAATTTCCAAGCTTTAAATAGTGCTAGGTAGGCACTCTCCCCCTTCAATTCAGAGCAAATCTAAGAATGCAATTGTCATCTGTCTTGGATTAAAACAAGCGACCCTAGTATTTAATAGAATACCACTTTGAGTAACAAAGAAAAAACGGTTACCTACCTTTTGCAACTGTTGTTCTTCGAGATGTGTTACTCATGTCCATTCTATTCTAGGTATGTGCGCATCCACGTGCGCAGTTGGAGACTTTTGCCTTATTGGTATCAGTAGGGTCAGCTATGGTACCGTGTTGAGTGCCGCACTTATGCGTCCGTATATTAGGCGTCGCCGACGTTACACCCTCACAGTTCCTTCCTGTTGGCACCTCTGACAGATGGGTAGGAGGGCAGGTAATGGAATGGACATGAGCAACACATCTCACAGAACAGTTACAAAAGACAGGTAACTGTTGTTCTTCAAGAGCTTGCTCATGTTGATTCCATTCTAGGTGACTCACAAGCAGTATCCTCGGAGGTGGGCTGGGAATTCACCGTTTGGCGGCTTGCAGTACTGCTCTACCGAAGCTAGCATCGTCCAGGGCCTGCTGGATAAGTGCATAGTGGGACGTTAACGTATGGACAGACGACTAGGTGACCGCCCTACTGATGTCCTGGATAGGCATTTGGGCCAGAAAGGCTGCCAAAGAGGCCTGCACCCTGGGCGAGTGGGCAGTTACAATCGCCGGGGGTTGCACCTTCGTGTGATCATAGCAATAGAGAATGCTGGTGGTGATCCAAGAAGAAATTCTTTGAGCAGACACTGGGCGACCTTTCATTCTGTTGGCCGCGTTGTTTTGCAGAATGGCTTTGTCCTTTCAATGCAGAAGGCTAGTGCCCACCTGATGTCTAGGGAATTCAGCCTATGCTACACCTCTGACATACGCAGCTTTGAAAAAAAAGACAGGTAAGAAAATATCCTGGCTTGTATGAAACTGAGAGGCCACCTTGGGCAGGAAGGCTGGGTGTTGCCTCATCTGGACTGCGTCTTTGTAAAAGACCATATAGGGCAGTTCTGAGGTGAGTGCCCTAATCTCGGAGACCCAGTGGGTAGATGTTATTGCGACCAGGAACATGATCTTCCAGGACAGGTGATGGAGAGATCAGGAAGCAAGAGACTTGAAGTGGGGACTCAGGAGCCGCAACAGCACCAGATTCAGGTCCCACGGAGGAACAGGGTCCTTGATGTGCGGGTAAAGGTGCTCGAAGCCCTTGAGGAAACTGACTGTCATGTCCTGGGCCAAAACTGACCTACCCTCGAGGGGGGAATGGAAGGCCGAGATAACTGCCAAATGGACCTTGATAGATGAAGGGACAGGCCTTGGAGCTTGAGATGCAGAAGGTAGTCCAGGATTAACTGCAGCGACGCTTGCTTGGGCTGAATGCCTTTATGCGACATTCAGCAGGCGAACCGCTTCCATTTGGCAAGGTAGGTTGCTTTGGTGGAGGGCTTTCTACTGCCCAACAGGACATGTTGGACACTGCCGCTCCAAAACATTCAACCATGCGGCAGCCAAACCGTCAGTTGCAGTGTCTCCAGGTTCAGATGCAGAAGACTGCCATGGTTTTTTGACAGTAGGTCCTGTTGGAGCAGCAGTCGTAACGGAGCGGCCACCGAGACGTCCAGCAGTGTGCTTAACCAGTGCTGGCACGGCCAAGCCAGTGCTATGAAGATCACTTTCCCCCTGTCCTGCTTGATCTTCATGAGAACTCTGAATTAACGGAAGTGTGTGTGTGTGTGGGGGGGGGGGTAGGCGTAAAACAGAGCTCCCGACCATGGCAGCAGAAAAGCATCTGACAGGGAGCTCCTGTCGATCCCTCAAATCGAGCAGAAAACATGGCATTTCCTGTTCTGTCTGGACACAAACAGGTCCACCTGGGGAGGTCCCCACTTATGGAAGATGAAGCTGATCCCTTCCAGATGGAGGGACCACTTGTGGCGAGATGAGAAGGTTCTGCTGAGGCGATCTGCCAAAGTGTTCTTGGCCCCAGGGAGGTGAGTGGTCACGAGATGAAGGTCGTGCTGCAGTTCCCAGAACCTGAGGGCTTCCTGGCAAAGGAAAGACAATCTGGCGCTGTCTTGCTTGTTGATATAAAACATAGTTGCTGTGTTGTCCATTAGTAATTGGACCGCTTTGTTTACATGTGAGGTAGGAAGGCTTGACTGGTCAGGCGAAAAAGTCTGAGCTCTCTGACGTTGATATGGAGGGATCGATCGTGACTGGATCAATAACCTTGTGTGCTGAGATTGCCCGGGTGGACTCCCCCACCCCAGATGCAATGCAATGCATTGGAGACGAGTGTCACCGACGGGGAAGTAGTCGCAAAGGGGACTCCTGCCAACACTAATGTAGGATCCTGCCACCAGCTGAGTGACAACAGTATGCAGTTCGGAATCCAGATCACCCAGTCCAGGCTGTGTCTGTTGGGGACGTAGACCGACGCCAGCAACACCTGCAAGGGCCTGAGGCGGAGCAGCATATGCTGGACCACGCAAGTGCAGGCCGTCATGTGTCCCAACAAGTACCCAGGGGAGAGGTGTATATCCTGCGGTCCCAGCCCTGGAGCTGCCACGGCAGGGAGAGGTGCCTCTCCCCCAGTCCAGTTGCTGCGGGGGGAGGGGAGGAAAGATCTGCAGGGAGTCCTCTCTGCTGACTGTAGCCCCAGAGCACGCTCCTGCACCCCAAACCCCTCATCCCTGGCCCAACCCCAGAGCCCTCACCCCCTGCCAGCATCCTCACATTCCTGCACCCCAACTCTCTGCCCCAGCCCGAGTGGGAGAGCTCCGATGCAGGATGAAGCACAGCCTCCATGAGGAGGACCCTCAAATGGATATCCTGCTCCTTTTGGGTTCTAGGTCGAAAGTTTTTACAGATTTGACACTTGTTCTTCCTATGGGACTCCCCCAAAGACTTCAAGCAGCAGTCGTAGAGGTCACTGATAGGCATCAGCCTGCTGCTTGACGAACATGGTTTGAAGCTCGGACAGCAAGGCATGCTTCGCTCTAGGACGAAGTCCCAGCCAAGACTAACTACCAACTAACTTAACACTTAACTGAATGGCTAAGTACCTACAAACTGTGCACAAAGAAGATAACAAAGATTGTAAAGAACTGCTAATGCTCTTGCGATCTGCAAGACAAGGTGCTCCAACCAATAGTCACCGGCAGTAACAAGGAACTGAGAGGGCGGAGGGCGGGCAGCGCCTAATATACCGACTCATGAGGGTGGCACTTAAGGGGTGCCACAGCTGACCCTACTGATACCACCAAGGCAAAAGTCTCTGACAACTGTGCACCTGGGTACCCACACACCTAGAATGGAATTGACATGAGCAAGAACTCGAAGAAGAAAAGCAGTTAGGGATGCAATTATAGATTCTCTCTCAGCTTGGAAGAGGAATCACTACGATGTGTTGTGCTTCTTTTATGATTAACTTATCTAGGTGTGGTTTAACGAACTAGAATATAGCATAAAACTGGGACTTCTTCAAAGCTTTTATATCATACTGTAGTCCCGCTTTTGTTTGATCCCTTTGGCACAGTGGACACCAGTTGATACCACTTTATTCTCAAAATCCATCTATTGGGCCTGATTGTTTTCTCACACGAGTTTTATAGAGGTGTAACTCAATTGTACAGACAAGGACTAACTCAGTTGCATTCAAGTGTGAGATTACAACCAGGCTTGTTATCTCTGATGAGCATATCAAAAAATCATTGATTGCCTCAGAGGGAAGTAATTTAAATCCCATGCAATCTGTTGGTTCTTCTTAGAATTGCTCTCAACTGACTATTACCTGTCTCCTTAAATAAATGTATCTCTAAATAAAAGTTCTTGTTAGGAAGTTTTATCAACCATAGCCTTGTGTAGGTCTTTTCCTGTAAATACAAGAAATGAGCAAATTCATTATAATACTATTTCACTAAAATAAATACAAAGCAGATCTGAAGACATACATTTTTGACTGATTGATGGCATTTTCAGTAGTTTTCCTGCTGTATTACAACCATCTCAGCATTCTGCAGTATGAAGTAGACTGATGGCAATATCATATGACTAAGTCGATCATTGAAAGGCAGACCTTTCTGTCTATAAAGGAGCGGTAGATAGAATCCATTCCTCCGATGCCTGCCAGGACTGCTTCTTGAAACTACTGTTAGTAATCATAAGTCTCTGAATGCTGCCCTCTAATGGTCTATTTGGGCTATTGATTTAACAATTCAGTTTTGTTTAAAAACTATTTAACATGTATTTTGTTTAGGAGGTAGGTTTGTTTGGTTGTTTTTAAACACCACAATAAATCAAAGGCACATGTGAAATTTTTTTAAAAATAACTTTGTTTTCAAGTTCAAACCATTTGCTGAGCAATGGGCCCTGTCTCGATTCTTGAGATTTGAAAAAGGGATCAATGGGGATTTGTTTTGTTTCTTGTTATGTATCACCATCTTGCTTCCATCTTATTGATTCCTTAGGAATCTGGAATAATGTTTTATTCTGTCAGATTTTGGCTGTTTGGCAGAACATGTAGAAGCAATGTGTGTGCCAGGGAATACAGCAGAGAGATTTTAAAACATTGTAAACTGCGTTTGTTGCTTTATACTTCATCTGTTCAGTAGCCTGACTACATTCTGCTTTGTATTGTGATCTTGTCAGTTAGACAGACTAAGGATGCCAGGACAACTTCATTAAGGAATTCAGTCCCTTTCAAAGAATATCTAGGTATGACAGGAAGTGGTACTGGTGGACCAACCAATATTGTCTTCCATAGACCAGCCTATTTTACTCTTGCCACACAGTCTTCTCCATACGAGAGTGGAGTTCATCCTATCACTAAGATAACTGCAGCTGGAGTAGAGAAATGTTTTCTTCAGGATGAAAACTACTAGAGCTCCAGGGCTAGGATAAACATTTGTGCACTGTCACACAAACCCAAACTGGATCCAGTTTCAGAAACTGAGAAGAGTGCCACCAAAGAGGAAAAAGCCTAAGCATTACCTGAGCAATTTGTTTGCTAAATGTGTGCTGCTATGAGAATACTAGTAACAAACTACTTCAAAGAGGAACTTAAAAAACAAAACAGTGGGAGGTAAGGCACACCACAAGTTTCCTTGAAAGAAACATTGTGTCTGGGGAAAAAAACCCAACCCCCTTCCCCCAAACCAGGAATGGATTTTTTTAAGGGGGGGGGAGGGGGGAGAGGAATCCCATACATCTTTCTAAATATTTATTTGTGTTAGTAGTAGTGAAAATACTTACCCCACCCTTTCTTGAAATTCTTTGGGGGAAAATACACCACTCCCACCATTAAAATGAAAATGAAGGAACAAATTCACCAAAGTCACAGCGATATCCTCGCAAAAGGAGCTCTGCTACAATTTTTTTGCCTATCAGCAATTCCCTGGAAAGAGTCCCATTCCCTAACCCGTCCTCACCCAAATCCATTCTGTAATCTTCCCTGACAAACCCTTCAGTCTTTCCACCCTCCACCTCAGTACCTCTACACCCAACAGTATCTCAGAATCTTCTCTAAGCAGCTCCGTGAGTGGCAGCTGTTTCTCACAGCAGTAGAGGTGGCCAGTGTTTTCTTGTGAGCTCTAGCTGTGGGATGGGAAGTTGAAGGTGTTCTTTTTGATTCTTTACAGAGTAGATCTGCTGTAGCTACTGGAGGTCTCTTCCTCCTCACGTGCTATCAGCATACACTTCACATGAGGCTAGCTTTAAATTCAAGGTACATTTAGTTAGATGATTCTTTGGGATATACCACAAAAATAAACTGATTTCGGGTGCAAATGCTCTTTAAGAACTCTAGTCTCCTGCAGCAGAAGTGCAGCCAAGCTGCATGCATTTTCCATTTAACCACAACAATCCATTTGCATTAATTTCAAGGCTCTCTTTTCAAGGAAAATGATTAGACTTACCATGGGTTCAAGTGACCTTCTGAGGACTGGATATACTTGCTCTACAGGCAGATTCAATGTGGCACAGAATGATCAAGTCATTCCCAAGAATCTGGCCAAGCTTTAGATTTACACTGTATAGAAAATGTACTTTCTGATGTCCCAAGTTCCTGATGATGCATCAAGGACTTTTGTGCTAGAAGACCTTAATAGAAACCTTCAGGAGTAATTTATTCAAGCACATCTATTCTGAGAATTAGCCAAGTGCTTTACTGTTATAGCCTGGCATCTGCTTGAAAAATAGTGATAGGTAACTATATCTAAATGGTGTACATTGTACTGAGTAGATTTAAGTGTAATTTAAGCTTTGTTATTTTTATAAGCCATTCGTTACTAAAGGTGAGTGAACTTTACATTTTATATTTACACACTGTCTGGGAAACATCCTCTCATGCCTTGCTAAAAAGGGATAATTTAAAAGGTGTTAAGGCTCAAGGCATTTAATCCTTTTAAAATCATACACGGGAGATAAAAACTCTTTCCCAAGTAGGGAGGGGATATGGCAAGAGTAGAAAGTATGATAAGATTGAGCTGGTATTTACAGATTCTGTTTCAGTACATCTGATGAGTACTCATCAGTGTCTGCAGAACTTAAGCTTTTGTTTATAAACATATGGGCTAGAAACTCAAAGAAAATTTTCTCTAATGGCTTGTCTTCACTGCAGTGTTAGCTCAAGGTATAACTAGAGTTGCCTCTAACCCAACTTCCAAATCTACACACACACACAAATCTCTAGCTTGAGTTATCTGGTGCTTTAAATTCGAGCTAGATGGTCTGACGTGGGCAGTGGGTAGATGCTTAAGTACTACTGAAGCATGAGCTAATAATAATGCAGTGGGGACAAAGCTACAGTCTTCAGCTGTAACTCTGAGCTGTTAATCAAATCACTCTGTGTAACCTGAGCTGTTTTGGTAGCATGGCTGCTCTCACAATTTAGTAATTTAGCAAGCTTTTGAAGTCAAGGCTTAAGTGTTAAAAGACCTTAGACATAACAGAAGCACCATGGCTTCGGTGGGTTGGTTGGTTGGTGAAAAAGGGCAGAAAGAGAGAGACATTACTCATGGACTGTGGAGGCATGGCAGGTGCATCACTTACTTCTCAAGTGTGGATGATGAGTCAAAGCTAGTTTGGGAAGTTGATATAATGGGTACCTGAACACTTGTTCCTGTAGGTTATTCTGCTTTTCTTTAACAAAATCGAGTAACTTAACTTGTGATGTGGCTTTAACTCGACAGTATAACTAACCAACTTCAATTAACAAATTATTTTGTTTGCTTGCTAAACTTCAGACATAAACCAACATACGAGAACTAGCTTTTTTATTTACGCTAGTGAGCAGGAAAAAACACCTTTTAGCATCATGAGGGTGTGTCTTAGTTTTAGTCATCTTAGTTATACTAAAGAATTATTTGATAGACTATAAAAAAATCAAAACTCCCTGCTCTTTTGTGTCAACAGGTTAGTTTTCTAAAATATCTGTTCACAGCTTGTGCTAGTGTTCCATCTCCATAAGCTGTACTCAAAATAAAGAGCACTCTTATGATTATTTGGCTGGTGTGCTGTTTAAGGTGTTAACGCAGTGTTAAAAGTTTTGATGCAAGTCATCTTAACCTCCCCACATACACACCTCTATGTCGGCATTAAAGAATATAACAAGTAGGGTTTCTTAAACTCAAGAACTCATATGTAAGTATTTTAAATGATAAAACCAGGTTTCACTGAAGAAAGAATGTAGATGTATTGCATAGGTTTAAATAGTAATGAGTAAGTACTAAGAGTGATCTTTCGTTCCCCTGTTGCTACTGGAGAGGGGATAAGAGAGGTCTATATCCCCCTTCCACCTGCCTTACAAAGTACTAGCTCTGGATTTGATGGTAAGGTTTATTGCTCCTCAAAATATTTGTATTTCACTGCCAATTAAGCACAGTTACATAGTCTTTCCCACATGGATTTTAGAATATATAAAACTGCTTGGCTTCGCTACAGTTCTGAAAATTATAGTGTCTCATACTTTCAGATAGCCTAAAGCAGAAGTTCTCAAACAGTGGTCCATGAGCTCCATTCAGGTGGTCCACGGATAGTTCCCTCTAAGGTGTGTGCATGGGCAGCACATACAAGAGAATGAAGGGCCATGCACCTAATTAGTGGAGCCGTGCAGGCCTGGTTCCACTAATTAGGTGCCTTGACCCTGGAGAAGGTAGTGGTGGCCATGTAAGAGGAGGTGGTGGCCTTGGGGGAAATTTGGAATGTGCAAGGCTGCAGCGGCCAGAGAAAGAGGAGACTTTCCCCAGCTCCAGGGCTGCAGCTGCCGGGGAGAGACGGCCCTCTTTCCCAGCCTCAGATCAGTGGCTATAGTGGTGTGGGGGAGAGAGGGCACATCCATCGCATTAGAAAGGTAAGAATACTGATATTAGAATATGAGTTGTGTGCTTTTATTCGTAGAATAAAAAAACGTTAATTATTAAGGGTTTTTTTTTAATATAGTGCTTTTATCCAAAGTGCTTTACAATAGTTAGCTATCGGTACAAACAACATTTGGAAAGATCATGAAGTGGTTCACTGAGACCCTCAATGATTTTCAAGTGGTCCACAAAAAAAAAAAAAAGTTTGAGAACCACTGGCCTAAAGCATTGATTTATCGCACTGCTGCTTCAACGAGAGAGTAAGAATGTTCTACATTGTTCCCTTGGCTTAGCAGTGTTTAAAATTATTGTTTGGTATTTATCTTATGGTAATGTCCAGAGGCCTCACTCAGGACTGGGGCCTCTTTGGACTTGATACTATTCATGTGTGTTTGTAGATAAAGGTCCCTACCTTGTTGACATTGGTCATACCAGTGTAATTCTCGATCCAAGAATGAATGACCAGAAGCAACTCACGTTCATTTGAATGAAAAAATCTCTGATGGTACTGTGCCCCCAACACAATACTAGGGCATTAGTTCAGTACTGTTTCCAAGGCAAAACAAGAATTCCTGATACACTAAAACTGATTCTTATGCCCATTTTTACTTTCAGAGAGCACATCAATATCCTCAAGGCAGGAAGAAAACATCATTCACCCTGGCACCTATGAATGTGTCTTCTGACATTAAAGCTCTGAGGCATAAAGATGTAAAATAATTCAGTATTGTGTTTCTGTAAGAGGTAAACACCTCATCTCAAAAAAAAAAAAGCAGGTATAACGCAAAGTGAAGGGAAAAGGAATAATTTATTAGAGACTTAACAAGCCGACTAATATACATTTTTCATATATCTGTCTGATAGGCTACAATGTGTTTAAAAGCATTTGGAACCTTTAAGAATGAAGAGAATTAAGTCTTGTTTTAAAAACATTTGAAATGCTACTACGCACTGTTCAATAGTCCTGTTGATCACATTGCTTCTTCCCATGGCTTGGTAACATTTGAAAGAGATGGAACACAAAAGGAACCTGGAACATTATAAAGGCATGTTAAAAGTATAAATGACTGGAAAAATTACTGTGTTCAGTTGTCAGAAGCTTAACTGGAAAGTTGAAAGATCGTAAGATACAGAAAATTAGTGAATCATGTCTGAGCCAGCTAAATTTGGCTTACTACACACAGCATGTATTAGTTTATATTACATTTAAAAAAAGTAAGGTTAATCTCAGAATGCTGTAATACAAAACCCCCAAGAAAATTATAGATTAGTTGCCACAAAACACTACCAGAAAGTGGGAAACAAAGGTAGCAATGAATAAAGTTTAGTTTCAGTCTTCATTACTTCATTATGAGACATTGCTAGATTTTCTGTTCTCTATTCTAAAAAAAGGAAAGTGTTATAAGAGAAACTAAGTACAGGTTGCGTCCCATAAACTGGGACACAAACTGTCATTAAATGACTGTATTACTTAAAAAGACAACGTCAAGGATTGTTTTCTGCTTATAACCACCCCATCAAAACTGAAACATTCTAACACAGTGTGGTGTTGCTATTTTTTAAAAAGGAATATCTAGGGCCAGCTCCTCAGCTGATATAAGTCAGCATAGCTCCACTGAAGTCAATGGAACAAGGCCAATTTACATCAATTCAGGATCTGGGCCATAAAATAAAGAATTTATGAATTCAGAGAAGGAACAGGGAGGAAAGGTCACATTTTGAGACTAGAAACGTTCATGGTGTCGCTTTAAGTAAATAAGTGACCTGATTCACTAACTTTCTCCCTGAAAAAGTCCCCTTTATAATTTTTTAAGTATCTTACTTATTTTAACAGAGATTTACAAAATTGTAAAAAAAGAGTAAATTCCTCCCCGCACCTACACTAAAAGAGAACTTTGAGGTATTTGAGTGCTATGGAAAACATTGCACAAAAAAGGATACAACAAGAAAGGATACACTCTGCATGACAGTATTACTGCAGTATTTACGCAGGAATGTTTCTAAAGAAGAACAGCAGAATGTGGTTTAATTTTACTTGATTCTCAGTATTGCATTTACAAAACTTTTTTACTACCTATTACAAGATTGTTCAATAAAATATAGCTGTTTTGATCCCTTATCTGCAAATTAGTGAGAGCTCCACTCCCATAAGCAAGTGAGGCTCTTTACAAATCGAGGAACTATTAGGAAAATGTCAGCATTTACTGTCCCATTCATTCAGTGGTCTGCATTTTACATAAGGTTCTGTTTTTCCATCAGCTTTTTTTTCTTTTTTAAATCATGCTTCCATCCAATGCAGTCTTTTAGGCTACCTCTCTCACGGGAGCCAGTAACCTTTGCAACATTAGCTTCTTCCATGCTCTCTCATATAGCTGGAATTTTATTTATATCAGAACTGTGCACCCAACTGTTCATGAAAACATTAGTTAGTGATGGGAAAGGGAAATTCCAGTCAATGAAAAGTCAAAACTGTATATTTTTCATCTTCTGGGAAGGCACGTGCATTACAGTATCTTCATAAAGCAGAAAGTAGTAATACTTGAATAACTACTGTCCAATAAATTTAGCTATTTTCACAGTTTAATAAAATCTGACACTAATAAAGTGCCATATAAAGTGACACTTAAATAGTATGGGTGTATCAATTTACATTTGCTGTGTATACAATTCACATTTTACAGTATTTTTATTTTACTTGATTTACAAAATGTACTTATAAACCTGAATCTCCAGATTTCATATCATAGAAACCACTATTTTGCATCAAAAGCTAGTGTACCTCAAGTCATATTGGCTCTTGGCAACGACAGAAGAAAATATATTCAAATAAAATTAGGGTTCATGTTTGTTATTCTTTAGCAAAAGCAAAACAATTCAAAGTTAATGAAACTCAGCCCTCCACTGTGCCACTTTGCCCGAGTTCTGTAGTGGCCAATTGTACACACAACAGTGTTATGTATTCCATGATACTTCGATACAAAAGGCTGGGTTTAAATGCAGGTTTTGATTTTAACTCAGTTTATTAGACTTTTAATTTGCTAACTGCAAATCTAATCCTTTTACATTGTAAATAAAGCTCAAGCAAGTATGACAGCTGACTCCAAAGTACTAACTCTGAATTGACTGTTAAAAACATGATTAGCGACCAAACCAAGGTCTAGTCTTTTCTGTTTATATAGTCTGAATGCCAATTGAAACTTGTTAGTGTAGTCAGAAACTGGATTAGTGACTTTTTTTTTTTTTTTACACAAGGAATAAATTGGGAAGACTAGAATTCAATTATAGTACATTTTTTTTTTCAGTGTTTAAAATTAATGATTGCCAACATCCATTCAAAGAATATCTTTTTTGTTTTTTTCTGCACTTGTCACACTACATAAAATAACCTTAAAACAATGGAATAATTCAATAAAGAAACAATAGGGAACAGATCTCAAAACAAAGCTTATTTGTGCCTTTATCCCTTTTAGAATAATTTAACCAAGTTTAATTTCTTTGTTTCTTTTCAACCCATGTAAGAAAATACCTGTGAACAGCATTTGTTTTTAATTTGATAAAATCAAACAGCTAACTTTGCCAAATGGAACCAAAGCTTATACAAAAGTAGACTACACACCATCCCAATATTGCACAAGCCAGAAGTTTCAGAGGGTGTCTTATCAACAATTCAAAAACATTAGAAATACCGTTGAAGGCAATATATAGGTTAAATAGCATGGCCTCCAGCGGACACAAGACATCTACAATAAAATGTCTATTTTAATAAATACTTCATTAGTGACAGCAGTGCTGAGCATCTCAAAACAATTTTAAGAAAATGTGCTGTTATTTTTCCATCAGAAACAGCAACATTGAAGCTAATTTCATTTCAACTAACAATTATCAATAGACAACAAATTTAAACTTAAGAACTTTCTGGAGATATTTTCTCAGATACACTCAAATTAAGACCTCATCTACACTAGGAAATAGGAACATCTTTTCAAACTAACATGATGCTAAATATGCTTTTGTTGGCAGTGTGGACAGAGATCCTAGGGATAACCAGAATCAGCAAACATTTTTAATCACAACTGTCCATGTCCATAGAAAGGGCAAATCTTGTTTAACATCACATTAGCTAAAACATTTTCTAACACCATGCTATTTCCTAGACAAACAAGGCTTAAAAGAGACCTGCAATGATGCACAGATCCCACCTATTAAACATAGGGTCACCAAAGCAAAGACTCCTTGGGAGATGCCAGCAAGGAAACTAGAGTACTATTTATGGGGTTATAGCAATGAAGCGGTAATTGCTTCTGGGGCATATACCCTGCTGGAGTATGATCCTGAGCTGTTAGACTGGCAGCATCCTACTCTCTCCTATGTACCACAATCCCTTAAATTTAACTGCAGGGTCAATGGCCAAGTTTCTTCAAAACTCCCACCCATCCCACCCCCACTTTTCTTTGTTGGTTTGAGGACTGAATGTCAACACACATCAGCACTACAACTTGAGGACTGGGATATAGGCTCTGATTCTAAAAGGGAGAAGTGAAATGTTAACATAAGTCAAAACTGACAGCCTCCTTGCATACTGGCTTCCTGATAGATTTCCTTTGTGGAATTCTCCCCCACCCCCACTATGTGCTCAAATAATTGACTTTTTTTTTTTTTTAATCAGTCTGAACGTTCTCTTTCCTTTCTCACTAAATCTACTTACCTTTAGATTTGTTCTATCTTTTTCTTTTCTCTTCTTTGGAATCCTGTTTTGGTCTAGCAGATCGTGCAAATTGCTAAGGTTTTGTTAAGGACTACAAGTCCAAAGTATAAGTGATAATTGTTAGCAGGAAGCCAGAATCAATGAGCAGAGAAATACTAATTCACTAGAAGGTAAATAAAACTTATATGTATGTACTCAATCCAACTTTACCTCTTATTCGTCACATGAAGCTACACTTACTGTTTCTTCAAATCAAATGGAACTACTTCACCACCACAACACTTATCTGCAGTTAAAAAGTGGATTATTTGCTGTGTGATCCATGATTTAATTGGCATATATTAACTAAAAAAAACTCACCTCTGAATTTAAACTTGTTACATCACTTTTTTTTTTAACCTGAATATAAACTTTGGAAAGGAACAGCTTGTTGATTTGTAAAGAGTTTGAGAGTGAGTCAGAATCTTCCACATAATGCCCCTTATTCTGCAAACAAACACTTACACACTTGCATAACTTTAGTCAGTGGGGCTACTTATGTGAGTGAGGTAGCACATGCATAAGTGCTTGCAGGACAAAGACATAAGTGGTGATTTTATTTTAAATCTTAAAGTTATTCATACACATGTACTCTGTCTCAGAATGAAAGTCTAACCTGTAAAGTTTTAAATTATCACTGAAGCAAATGTGAATTACATGTAATTTTAATAAGAAATATCTATTCTTTTCTATAGTTATTTATGAAATACATTGAGTTTGTAAGATAGGAAGCAAGAATCTCAGTAACTGACCTAAATTTAAAAGGCACTAAAATGAAAATGTTCAGAAAAGGATACAACCACCATGGGCTTTTCAAACAAAACATATCCATTTACTTCTTTTAAGGCTTTGGTAGCAGATTTTTCATTAGGGAGGCCAATAAAAGCCTGTCCTTTCATGCGACCTTCTTTCATCAAACGTATATCAAACCTAGAAATAAAATTGGGAAAGGGATGAAAGGTTTACCTCCTCACCACAATTTACAATCGGCATAAAACATCACATGCAGAAAGTTGAGGAGCAAATGGAAGTGGCAGCGATGCCTACATTCTGGTACAGACAGGGTTATGTCATGAGACACTGATAAGTTTGTCTGGAAAAATATACTAGCAATTTGTCAAAAATCACCATTAGAAGGCAGGACAGCAAGTTGCTGTACTACTACAACAAATACCGCATATACAACCAAACATTTAACAGATGAACAAGCATCTAGGACTTCAATCATTACAATGCTGTACACTTTGGCCAATCCAGCGATACCAGAAACTGGAATTCGGGTCTGTGTTCTAAAAGGCACAGTACAGGGTCCTTAGACCCAGATGTACCACTCCACTCAGTAGGTGGAAGTTGTGTGCATACTGAGTATAATATAAATGTTGCAGTAAAAAAAAAAACCTACCCAGTCCTTCCCCACTGTTATGCGGTAGGTGTAAAAAAATATTCTGTTAATAGGTACACCACTTCCAGATAAAATACTTAAGCTGGGCATTTTGTACTGAACTGTAACTTAAAAAAACACAAAACACACATTTCCACCACTTGCTAACTGCAAACAAAAAATTTCTACTCTCCCCTAACAATTAAAATTTTCAGGCCAAAATGATTTTCTCCGCCCAAAATTAGAAGCAGACAAAGGGGGCTCAAAATGACTGCAACTTCAACTGTAGTTTTCACTATTGCTGTAAAAGTTAGTGCACAGTTTAATTTTACCAAGAATTGAAATAACTTACATAATCCGTTCAGTTTCTGATTGAAAGTCAACATATCTTCCAAAAATAAACTTGAGATCCTGAAATTAAAATGGGTGTGTAAGGAAAGACAGCAAACAAAGAAAAACAGAAAGACATTTTCATAAATCCTTCCTCACCTTTTCTTGAACTTGTTTTGACAAATTCTTCACATAAATCCTGCAGTTTGGATCACCTGGCTCATAGTTTTTGAAAATGGAAAGTTTTTCCATTTCTTGACCAAGACAGACAGATGGGGAAAAATAATCAATATGCATGTTATATGATTTAATAAATCTTCATCTCACAGCTTTTTAAAACCTCATTTAAAAAAAAATTATACATTGTAACAAAACCAAATATCTTACAACATAAATAGTAAATTATAGACTATGTAACAGTAATGTAACTTAATATTTTAAACAAAATATCAATATTTTTAAATTATTGATTTGTACATAATAGTTAAAATAGAATCTAATCTAAAGAAAATACCTCCTCTAGAAAGTCTGCCTTTTTCCAGTTCCCTTCTAGAAACAAATTCTGATGGTATTTCATCATCATCATCTTCATCATCTTCTTCTGTGTCGTCTTTATCATTAGAGCTGGGAGCTGGGAAGATCTTTCCAAATCCTGCATTAGTTATTTCTTCTGCAGTTGCATAAAGGTCTGAAAGTTGAATACAATATTGTACTCAATGTTTGTAAGAGCTGATTCACATTCCAAAAGAAGGGGGAAAGGGATGGACTGCAAGCCAGAAAATCCTGAAGTTTTAGAGGGGTTAAGTTCTGAATATAAGTCAAGATAGAAAGGAATTTTAGTACATACATAATGATTATTTGTCTTTTGCAGATGCACGAAGAACAATGTGTCCTAATTCCTACTTTGACAGAAGATGTCTGCTTCATATAATGCTCCAGCATTTACTTTAGTGGAGAAAACACCTTTCAGCAAGACCCATTCTTCCCTCTTATTATTATTACGCTGTTTTATAAGGTTTTTTAAATTGTCATTTTATATTCCATAAGAATATCTACAGGAACTTCATAATATTGGGTAATAAAGCTTTAAGAAATCTTTATGCCCCAGTACTATAAAGACAGTGGGGGAATATGAGCAAAGTGCACATTGGGGCATTACAGAAACTGACAACTACAGGAAGGCTGCTCTCTTCAAAGATCTGAAAAAGAAGCTGAAGCACACACCAAGTGTCTTGAAATGCCTCTTTACCCCATGTGAAGTCTTCAACATAATTTGTAAGATTGTTAAAAAAATTAAAACATAATTTGCTTCAAAAAGACAAGCATACTAAAACATCTTGTGTTGATGAGGCAATCTTAGAGCCTTAAAATCCCACCCCCATCCTGCATTCTGAACTGAAACTGAACAGAGAGTCTTGTAAAAGACAGAATTCCTGAAAAAAGTGAGATTTAAGGCAGCAGGTTTAGTGACTGAATGACATGCTACACTATGGTGAGCAGAGTGGCATTGCTATGGCACTGTAGCTATGCCACCATAATGCCATAGCATAGATGCAGCCACGCTGATGGAAGAGGTTTTTCCATCGCTGTAGGAACACCGTGTCCCCTAGAGATGGTAGTTTAAACGAAGTGTTAGGTCAGCACAGCTCTTCATCTCTGAGCATTGTAGCTATGTTGACCCAAAATTTAAGTGTAGACCAGGCCTTAGGGTTGAATTCCTTAAAAGAAAACTCACATTAAATAAATACAAAAATAAACCAGCACTATTTACATAGCCGTCTTTCTGCAAGTCACAGAACATAAAAATATTCAACTCACATGTTATGTTGTCATCTTGCCTGTTCTTTGCATCTTTAAATATTTCAAATTATTTAACAGAAGAATTTAAGGATAAGCATTCTTACCATTGTTTTGGTCTCTCTTTAAGCTTTTCTGAAGAATGTCCGGAATGTCTGCAGAAATTTGGAACTTAATTTTTTTATGACCTACAGATTGTGGCTGCTCAAACACATCCGAAGGTGATAGTGTAGGGTGCAGATTACTGTTTAAAACAACAATATGTCAATTTCACTTGAAGTTTAAATGGTCAATGGAACAGGCATGGTCAAACAAAATATATGCATCTTTTCCAACTATATTTCATGCTGTTTACCGTTAGCACAGTAGTCTTCTGTTTCCAAAGCAACTTTAAACTTTACACAACTTTTTGTGGGTTACATGTAGTTCATCAGTGGTAAGACATGTTTAGTTGCCAAACAGCAAAAACAAAGACCAGAGATAACCTTACACTACAAGTAGACTCGCTTACAAAAGAAAATTGTCTTAAGAGAAATATTAAATGGAATAATATGAGGCACCACCAAATGCACTTTCTTAAAGACTGAATGCCAAGAAAAATAAATTAGGCTTATTTTGTGTCTCTATATAAAGGAGGATTGAAAAAATATTTTTTTAAAAAAAGCTTAGCTTCAATCTTAGGCTCAAAACTAGATGAATGCTTCTAACCATGAAAGGAGTGAAGTTCTGGAACAGTCTTCCAAAGAGAGAAGCAGGGGGAGGGGGGTGGAAACCTAAATTGTAGCATAAGTTTACAGAGGGGATGCTATGATAAAGTTGCCAACAATGACATATAGCCCATCCATGACTACTGGAAATGGGACTCTAGAGGGTGAGGCTCTGAGTTATTACAGAGAATTCTTTCCCAGGTGTCCAGCTGTTGGGTGTCACCACATCCTCAGGGTTTAACAGATCACCATATTTGGGGTCGGGAAGCAATTTTTCCCCAAGTCAAATTGGCAGATACCCAGGGGGAAGAGAGGGGAGCTTGCTTTCCTCCGCAGCATTGGATGCACTAGCTGATTTGATCTAGAGTAAATGGTGGATTCTCTGTAACTCAAAGTCTTGATATCAAGATTTGAGGACTTCAGTAACTCAGTCAGAGATTATGGGCCTTTTACAGGAGTTGATGGGTGAGGTTCTGTGGCCTGCAATGTGCAGGAGATCAGACTACATGATAATGGTGGTCCCTTCTAACCTTAAAGCCTATGAACCTTTCGTATTAGAAAACAGGTCCTCTCTTGGCTGGAAGACTCTCTCATGAGTGGAGAACAAATGATATAATGACATAATGACTAAGAATGAAAGTTAAGCAAATGATTAGAGAAGCAGACTGTATAAAATTGTTATTTGGCTTCAATGACTAGTTAACATTTTGGGTAAAAGACATCTTTGTTAAATATTCAGCACCAATATCCTTTCAATTAGAGTGCATGAGCGCATGTTAATCGTGCTCTCAGATTCCACAAGGACCCTTCAGCAATACTACGGAAGAGCAGACTTGACACCCCTGATATTTCCAGGGCTATTTCTAAACCAGGATTTAAAGGTGCGATGTCAGATCATGTTAGCTAATTCACTTTAACTAACGACATGTACAATTCTAGTAAAGAAAGGGCAAGCTGTACTTTAGCAATCTGTCAAGTTAAAGCTTAGGCTCTCCCCTAGGCATTAATTGCACTATTTTGGCACATACTAAAGTACAACTTGCCTTATCTGACATAGACCAATTTAGTTGATACTGTTTAAGTAGAAAAAAATATTTTAAACCACAATAACCCCTGCAATCCACCCTCCAAAACATCCAGGCTTTTATCTCAAAGAAGCAGAAAAGGGCACAGCACAATTTTTGAAAAAATATTTTGCAACTCATCTTTAACGATCAATTTCTTAAATCACCAGGACAAAAATAAGTCTAGAATAGTTTTTCCTCAAACAAGCCAAGAAAATTAAGTGATTTTTTTCTTTCCTTCACAGTTTTCTATTAGAGCTCTGCAAAAGCAGAACTGTCATATTATTTAAACAAGTCACAAAGCAAAAATATTAACAAGTGTCCTCTGCTATTCTACCTCAGTATAAAAATGTGCCATTTAGTTTTCTTCACGTGTGCACGGCAAAGTGAATACACTTGTATAAATACATTTTTAAAACAGTTGATTGTCAGGAGATCAAAATATTACTTCTGTTTCTTAGGGACACAGTGGAATAAAACTGGAGATGCCAAAGCATTTAAACAAAATTATTATTTTCTGTATTTTCATATTTCTACTAGAGATGGCCTAAGCCTATTCAGATCCATGTTCCAGCCTTTAGCCAGAATGGGTAGAGGAGCAACCTGGGGTTCTGTTCAGGTCTATTTCAAACTTGATAGAAAACAAATTGATAGAAAAACAGATATGGTAGGGGCCAGAACAATAGTCTCAATAAAGGGTCCACATCTGTGGAACTGGCTTGAGATCAGGCAAAGCTCAAGTCTTGGAGATTTCAGAGCATGATACAAGTGTCATCTGTTCAGGGAAGTTTTAGTAACAACTGGAAGGGATCACCTACAACACTTCATCTTGCAGTAAGACCCTCTGTATTAAAGGTTCTGAGGTAGAAAAATAAAAAATCCTGAGCAAGGCACTTTTTTGTGATTACTCCTTACACTCAAAACACGATGAGCACTGCAGAAATACAAATAATAATACAATACCTGTGGGGAGCAGATGTGGGAGCATTCAGCAAGTCTTTTATTTTTTGCTTTTTTCTCACACTACGCTGCTTTGTGGACATTGGTCTTTTAGGCTGAATAGTGGCTAATTCCATCAATTTAGTCATTCTAAATTGGAAACACAATAAAGACATCCAAAACAGTTTAGTTTTTAATCTAGAGATGCCATTTTAGAAATGTAGCTTCTTATTTCTGACCAGAACTTCTGAAACTCAAATGTGTTGAACTGTTCTATTAGATCCCACAAAACATTTGTGATATACTAGCAGAATGCAGCCACACATTACTTATTATACAGTAAATAATATTACTGTAGAACATCTAGATTGATGAGAACGTGGATTATTAAAATTAGAGTAGTACTCAGACATGAGGAAAGAGTGTATAAAAACTGCCTAAATCGTTCACCAAAGTAAAAAAAAGGTAAACTTACAAGAAACAGAAGTTTCATTACTATATTATGACTCATAAAAGGAAATCTTTACTCAAATATGTTTAAAGTATTTGTTCTAGTTAAGTTTAGTTAAATTCTTCAATCTTTCAAGGAATTTTAGATACTTTTAAATTGGAGGCAACAGATTAGCAATGGGAAATATTTTTAAAGACTGCCCTAAAGGCCTAATCCCACATAATACATGGCATAATGCATATAATACACAATCAATGTCTGGCCTTGTAAGTCAGGCAAGCCCTTGACACCGGCTTCAATGCAGGATAATAGTGGGGTGGAGGGCTAGAGAAAGTCAGCTTTCCACAAATATCATAAAATAAAAGAGCCAATCCAAAATCAAAAGCAAGTGGCACAGCTACTTCATGAGAGGAGAACACATGCAAATGAGCTTTGCACCTCCTACATCATATTCAGCATAGAGCTCTGTTAATTCCCCCACATATGGGGGGGAATTAACAGAGCTCAGCATGCAGATGGGTAGAAAGCTGACATCAATTTCAGAGCATAGATGAGATTTTCTGTCTTTCCCCTAACAGATAAGAGATCTACCCTATTCAATAGACATTTTGGAAGAGGTGGGAGAGTACAAGTGTACAGAAACTAGTCATGTTAATTTTTGAGCCACATGGCCACGTTCATCCTTGCCCTGACTGACTTTCAGAGGAGTATTGTCAGCCTTAGGGAGAATATTAAGAACTGCAGCTTCTTTAAAATTTATGTCTGGAAAGGCCACCTACATATTAGAATAGCTGGGGCTATTCAGTCACAAAATTGGAGCTTCTGTGGGCCAGGAGGCACAGAGGCTGATTTTGGCTGGATTGAGACCTACAAGAACAGCATTCCCCCCCGCCCCCAAGCATGATTAGTTACTGATTATAATTACAAACCTCTCCTTTTCTTCCTCATCAGCACTTTCATATTCAGATTCTTCTCTGCTAGATTCCTGATCTTCCTCTTCTTCAGGCAAAGGAGGCTCCTCTGGAGGCAGTGGTGGGATAGGTGGCGGCGGCACAGGCGCTGATAAATATTCTTCATACTAATCAATGAAAGACATAAAATCGAAGTCTTTAAACACTCATTTTGGAAAAAAATGTATGTTTTAATTTCTTCTGCATAAATAAGAAGCCTCAAATGTGATAAACTGGCAGATGACAAAGGAAGCTTTTCAAAACAAGATGTTTATTGAGATCTATCTACCCACTCTTGACAAATTCAGTTTCATGAGGATTTTACATCAAACAATTCAAACTCAAAAATAGTAACAAAATAGTGCTGAGCAGCTTCTACTGAGAACTGAGAGACTGAGTCTTTTGAACTGTTACTAATCTTTACCTGATCATAACATTCCTAGTATTTGATCCTGTCCTATAAGATGCAAAGGATAGTTTCAAAAATATCAGGGAAAATTCATTGGTCTGCTAAATTTACTGTGCATCATGTAACCTCCTGAAGAAACTACCCTCCCAATCCCTGAAAAAGCAGAAGGTGCTGGTGTGCCAGGGCAAGTTGTGGGATGTACTGGACCTGAGCTTCCTTATGCCTGATCCTGCCAATGGCATAATTTACAGTAAGCCCTCCGCAGCTCCAAAATCTGCTGGAGACAGGGTGCTAGCTCCCTGTATCCAGACATAGTGGAGAACTGGGGCCACAGATTCAGGTCCTTCCTCCCTTTTTCCCTTCATAACACCCCCATTAAATCCTAGAGCCAAAGTGAGTGATTATGCGGTTTTCACATCAGCAGTCAGAATCTCATAAGAACTCTCTACGAATGCATAGATCAAAGAACATTTCATGCAATAGACTAACCATGCGATATTCAATTGATTTTCACGTTTCCTATAACTGTTACAAGATATTGTTTGCACTACCATAATCTCCATTTTAATGCCCTCCATTATTTTTGAAATATTCTGAAGATATTACCAAAAGGTCACAACACACTGGTTTTCATCTCATACTGTTGGAAAATTCAATTTTCCTTGCAACAGAAAATAGACATACACCTGTTTGGAGCCCATGCCAACACATCCAACAGGTGCACAAGTGTCTAATCAAAAGCAAAAACCGATGAACCTCCTAGGACAAGGCACACATATTAAACGTAATATACAAAGTTTCTTACCATGGGTGGTCGAGCAGTAACTGGTCCAAACGGTGGGGGTAGATTCATTTTATTCATAAGGTGCAGCACCTGAAATAAAAATTAAGTAACAATTCTCTTTATAAACAAACTAGTTCTTTGGTACAGTACTTTCTAACTCTTTAATATGACTTTTTAGTATTCTACTCAATTGTACATCATACAGGTAAAAATATACAGACTTTTACAACAGCCGTGTTTGTTAAATGTGGAAATGTTATCAGTACAGTACTCAGAGTTACAAACACTTTGGTAATGGAGGTTGTTCGTAACTCTGAACAAAACTTTATGGTTGTTCTTTCAAACGTTTACAACTGAACATTGACTTCATACAGCTTTGAAACTTTACTATGTAGAAGAAAAAAGATACTTTCCCTTTTTTTTAGTATTTTACATCTAACACCGTACTGTACTGTATTTACTTTTTTTTTTTTTGGTCTCTGCATCTGTCTGATTCTGTACTTCCGGATCCAAATGAAGCGTGTGATTGACTGGTCAGTTCGTAACTCTGGTGTTTGTAACTCTGAGGTTCTAGCATATAAGCTATTTGCAATCTTCAATTTCCACTCCACTACGAGGGTGTCTTTTTGCAATTATTTTCAAATAGAAGTATACGTTAAAACGCAGTACAACGATAATAAGAACAGTTACTCTTATTGTTATTTTTGTTTTAAGTACTTAACACTTATATTGTAATCCATCAGCATTGGTACTGTAAATTAGCTAAGTACCCTGGGTGAGATCCCTACTTGTGTATACTGGTGTAGCTCCCCTGAAGTCAGAACTATGCCAATTTACACCAGCTGAAGAGCTAACCTCATATGAAGCTTACCTTATGAAGTTAACATTCCACTATGAAGAAATAAAGACTAAAATTAAAATGTAGCTAATGAGTTAGCAATGGAGGCCAGACACCTGACAGTGGCTAAGTACAATTAACACAAAGGGTTTGCTCTGAGCCAGTTTACAGGATTGGGTACCAGAGTCAAAAACAGTACAAAGAAATTATCCAGTGGTGTCTTCAATGCTAGTGAAATTACATCCACTTCTTGCCAACTAAATCTTCTCTATATTTATCTCAACTTATTTAATAGTAAAATGTTAACTCATAGCACTGGAAAATCAAGTCTTAATTATCCACAGGAACTAAAGTAACAGCAGTATTCTATAGGATAATAGCTACTATAGTATGTGTTACTTTAAAAAAAAAAAAAGGAAAATATTGGTGTTTGACTTGTATTCCTTTACTTTTCCCCTTCTTCACTTACCTGTACATAAAATTTAGGCACACTTGCTAAGGCATTTGCTATATTTGCTAGGATTGTACTTGAAGGCGGTGGATATAGATATTTGAGGCAAGAGTTTATAGGAAAGGTTAGCCTGGGAAAAAATAAAAATTGGAGAAAATTTTAAAAACAATAAACCAGGAGCAACATCAAATAATCTTACATTTCTTGAACCCTACAGGTAAAATTAAAGAAATATTTAACTTCCGAAATACCTCTTAAAATACATCCTCAGAGCCACCTATGGTTAATAGAATACAGCACTCCATAAAATGCAGACATCTCAGCCAAAAAGAGTATAGCACAAAACTCAACCTTGAATTTCAGAACTTATCTCCTGTCCAGAGTTATCATACTTAATGATACAATACAAAAAACAAATAAAACCCACTGGAAGGGATATTAAGCCTCATGTTTCAGGGCTTAAGCTGATCTCTGACTACTAGGATGAGACCTAACAAAAGGAGGGAAATAGATTACTCCATCATCTGTCTCCTGCAGGGTTCTTAACACCTTCCTCTGAATCATCTGATGCTGGCCACTATTTGAAACAGGATAGTTTCAGAGTTTCAGAGATAGAGTCAGATCCAGTATAGCAATTCCTGTACGTTAAAATATGCTAACCACAACAAACTCTAGACAACTTTGACTTTTCTTTCCTCAGTTTGTAACAATTACAGTGCCTGCCCCCCCCCCCCACCAATAAGCTGTGTGTGGTTACACATCCATATTAAATCTCCAACTCCACTAACCCATATGCACATATTTACATTATTAAAACATTAAGTAAGTATTTAGAGGATAGGAGGCTAATTCAGTAACTATACTATGCCAAGAATATAATAGTTAAGCAGCCAAAGAATCAGTACTTACCCATGGCTGGGAGCAATTCCATTCTCTATTTTAGGACAGCTTGGCTCTTTCCGTTCTCTCTCTTCTTCCACTGGTTCTTCTGGCCTGAAAAATAGATTAGTATTAATTAAAGTTGGGCAAAACTCCATGAAATACGTAATACACAATGCCCAGAAGAAGAGTTTCTCTTGTAACATTCATAATTTATTTCAGAATACAATGGGTTAGTCTACTGGCCTTTACAACTTTTGTAGACAATGCTAGTACTGTAATTATAGCACCTAGACCTTTAAGACTTGTCCTGAGCTCTTAAAAAAAACAAATAAATTCAGAGTTAAATGCAATGTCATATTACCTAGTGCTTGGAGGTTTGTACAATACCAAAGTATAACATTATGATTTGAGAAATATTTCAGCTTTATTTCAATTTCTCTTCTTTTGTGTGTACAAGTCAAATGTTTATTTTATTCTGTGGTTGATTTTAATTATATGTAAACACAAATTTGACAGACAAAAGCTTTTTATATTTTGTATAATGTAAGTAATCAGGCAACCAGGTAGTCAGATCTATTCTGATTTAAAAATTCAAAATTATATCTTGTGACCTGAAATCAAAAATTTAGAATTTTTAAGTCTTCCATTCTTTTACTTGATCCCCTTATGTGTCTTTGGAAATGAAGTATTATATGAAAGATTATAAAATGAGACCCAAACTATCACACTCCTTGTTTATATACCTACAGATTTAGAATGAATGGGGCTATTTTGAAGAATAATCACACATTTTTGTATTGTATTGAAAATTTTAAAAGTAAGTTGATATGAATAAATCACTAAGGTCCAAGCCTGCAAGGAGCTCCATGAAAGGAAACTGTGCACTTGCGCAGGAGTTCCTCACAGGACTGAGGCTAGTACAGTCAGATTCACAGTGGAAAAGGGCTTGGAAAACCTCCCCACACTGCTATGTGCTCTGTTACAGACCCACAGGGAATTGTAGCCCATGAGCTATGAGAAGTGAAAGATATTCCATCCCTAACATATGGGTCTTGTGTGGGAACAGTGGATAGCACATGTGGAGATCACTGAAGGACTGGAGACTTACTCTGCAAGTGGAAACCAGTGGGACTACACATCAATTAGGGCAGTGGTTCCTAAACTTTTTCCTCAGTCGCCAACAACCTATGGGAGCGCTGGGTGAGGTGGAGAAGGGGCCCAGCTTTCCACTCCTGAGTGGTACTGTGACCTTATATGCCACGTCACAATGCCCAAAGCAGGAAGCTGGCCCATCCCCAGGAGCCACCACTGTGGGGTGAGTGCAGGGCAGGCTCACTCTCCAACCATCCCTCTCCTTCATGGATTGCCCTCTGCACCAGACCTGTGACCCATCTACAATCTTTCCATGAGCAACTGGTGAGTCAAGACCAACCATTTGGGAAATGCTGGATTAGGGTACTATTCTATATAATGGTGGCACAACTGGACCTGAAGTCAGTAATGTGGGCAGGATTTGGGCCCTCAGTCTAGAGATCTATTATTGTTCTTACTGTAGAAACTGAATTCAAATATGTTAATGTTTTTAAATGGACATGTTTTATTTTTTGACTGAAAATAAATGACAATTAAGATATTGTGAACACATTTTAAAAATGTTTTTTCTTATTGTTATGGTCAAAGTTATAAAAAACTCTAAACACGGAAACAAGCTATTATGCACATACATACCTTTTATTTTTCTCTGAGAGTGAAGGTTGGCTAAGAACATGAACATTGTCTTGCTCCCTTGCAAATTCAACAACTAAAGTGTGGCCTAAAAGTCTCAGCTGATGTAGTCTTGACAGTGCCTTAAAATAACCACAATAGCAAAAAAGAATATGAAGACTCAGTTAAGTTAATAAATATAAATATTTAAATACATTCCAATAAAAATAATATTTTCATC
This sequence comes from Caretta caretta, assembly GCF_965140235.1. Lineage (NCBI taxonomy): Eukaryota > Metazoa > Chordata > Testudines > Cheloniidae > Caretta > Caretta caretta. The sequence continues at coordinate 69,466,002 of NC_134213.1, forward strand.
ATTTTTCAAGGCTCATTTTTTCTTCCTAACATACTGCCCCTTGCCATTTTATTATATAACCTGATTTTCACCTAAACTTCTACTATATACAATAGAACAGGCAGAATCCTACCATAACACTTGCCAACCTGGGTGGAAGTTGGTTTTGGAAAAGGAAAGACATTAACTTGTATTAATTTTCTGAAGTGCTAAGTCAAGGCTGTCAACAGTCAAAGATTTAGTGATTACATGTTTTATTTTTAGCTTACAAAGATCAAGCCTCTTTGGTTATAGCAAGTTATTTTTGAAAAATGTTGATATTGTATAGGAAAAATGACTCCTGTATCAATATTAGTAACACACTCAGATATCCTTCAAATTAGAAAGCAAAATTTAATTATTAAACCAAAATCTATTCAGCTAATCTGTTGCTCTCCATGTAGAACTTAAATATTCTATATTTATTAATAGAACAATGATTAAAAATAGACTGGTAGAATACCTGGAAAAATCATGATATGATAGGGTCTAACCAGTACAGTTTCTGCAAAGGTAAATCAGCTCTCACCAATTATTAGAAGTCTTTGAATATGTCAACAAAGCAATGAATGAAACAAAACCAGTTGACATAGTGTATGTAAACTTTCAAGAGGCCTTACAGTGTATGTATGTCTACACTGCAACACAAGCCCATGCTTGAGGCCAGGCTCAGGCCTAACCCGCTTTGCGTCTACACTGAAATTGCACTAACCCAGGACCTAAGTTCCGTCTAAGCTGTGCGGCCGAGCAGGGGCCCAGGGCTGCGGCGGGGAGAGATGCCCTAGACTTGCGGCAGCGGGGTAGAGGAGCCCCTCTCTTGGCCCAGGTCCGACGGAGCTGCTAGGGAGAAGAGCCCCTCCCTTGGCCCAGCCCAGCCGAAACTGCTCCGGTGGGGAGAGGCACCCCTTCCCCAGCCCTGAGCTGCTGCAGCGAGAGAGGATTGGGGGGGGAGAGTCCTTTCTCCCCACCGCAGCCTTGGGGCAGCCTGCACTCCAAACCTCTCATCCCTGGCCCCACCCCAGAGCCTGTACCCCCTGCATCCCAACCCTCTGCCCCAGCCCTGAGGCCCCCTGCACTCCGAACCCCTCATTTCTGGCACCACCCCAGAGCCTGCAGCCCCAGCCAGAGCCCTCACCCCCCACTGCATGCCAACCCTCTGCCCCAGACCTGAGCCCCCTCCCACTCCCAACCCTTTGGCCCCACCCCCACCACATGAATGTTATGTGTCACACATCACCTCCATATTGGTGCACATAACAAAATTCATTCTGCACATGGATGTAAAAAATTAGAGGGAACACTGCCCAGGGCTCAGACCCAGGGTCCCAGGACACCACCGGGGTGGAGGGTCTGAGCTCGACTTAAGGAGAGACCCAGGGCCCAAGCCCTATTGCTTTGCAGCGCAGATACAGCCCCAGTGACTTGGGTCCCAGGAGTCAGATGAAAGTATCCCAAAATTCCATGGGACAACTTCCTTAGTCCTTTCTATCCCAACCGTCTACAATCCACTCTATTAAAAATGGAAGCCACCCACCCTTTGCAAATGGCAGCAGATCAGATCAGCATTCACCCATTTTCTTCTGATCACTGATCTGCAGGCACACTATCAGAGAACCTTCTCGGTTTGCAATGGAGCGCAATCCAATCAAACCTTTTGCACAGCGAGCTGGTTGCGTGCAGGGCAGGCAGTAAAGTTTTCCCACAGTGCATCATGGTTAGAGCGCTAGAGCAGCCATATTTTGTGGGGGAGAAGGGACACTAGGGACTCTGGGATATGGTTACTTTGACTCGGGTCTGTGCCCTGCACTGTGGATGCCAGAGTCCTAGGTTTGAACCTGGGTTATAAAAGTCTTAACCTAGGGTTAAAATACAATGTAGACACTCAAGAACAGTGCACCCAACACAGCTTAGTGGACTCAAGTCCCACTAATCCTGGCTTTAAGTTGCAGTGTAGACGTAGGCTGAGAAATTTCTTCCCAAGAGGCTACTAAAGAATCTAAATAGTCATGTGGTGAGAGGGAAAGTATTGTCATGGATCAAAAACTGTCCAGGGAAGACCGAGGAACTTTTAACCAAGCTAGTCAACACAATAGCAGAAGTTGAATATTAATAATTGTAAACTACTCACTCACCTTATAGGATTCTAACCATATCAACTCAGGAAAATACGGAGGCCTCTACATACTCTATTGTATTGTACTGGTTGTAGATAGCATGGTTCAAATCTCATTGCATACAAAACAATGCTCTAGAACCAAGATTCCTGAACTGTGAATTTATGAAGCTCTGGCAAGTCAGCGAGCCTGTATTCTGGTGAGCAACTAGAGTTGATAACTAACATTTTTGTCACATTTGTGGCATGATAATAAAGAACAGCAGAGCCACTTGAAGCCAAGTCACTATTCAAATGACACATTCAACACCACTTTCTTGAAAATTATAGTATGCAGCGTGGCCTAAAACTGGATTCAGAAGAGCTGGATTCTATCTCTAGCTCTTCCACTGGTCAGCTGGGTGACACTGACCAAATCACTTCACCCGTCTGTGCCTCAGTTTTCCCAACTGTAAAATGGACATAATGAATATTACCTCCTTTTCGGTGGAATATAAGATCTGCCAACAAGAAGTGCTATATAACATTATTATTACCTCTCTACCTTGTTTACAAGGTGCCTATCAACATGGCAACATCCCCGCTCTTATCAAAATAGGACAAAGATTTTTTCAGGGTGCAGTCCCGAATGTGCACACTTCACCACCTGTGAAGTCCTTTAGCAGATGTTCTAGCAAACGTTCAGTTGTAGTTGCACACACACTTTTATGTTTGCTATAACCAAACCTGTAATATAACAGTGTTTGTTTTAGTCTGAATAGCATGCATATACTTGAAAGAAGTTTTACTCTACTTTATTTTGGCATTTGTTTTGCATCTTTTTCCCAAACTCCCAATTTTGGGAGATCCAGGAAATGTTAAAAGTTAGCTGGAAACCATTTGCTAAAATATTTAATGAAGAGCCCAATACAAACCTTTCCAGCTGAATTTTCATTGGGGAAAGTAGCAAAAGCTGTATGTTTCTGGAAAACAAACAATTATTTGTCTGTTATAGTTTTTTTTAGATCAGAGTATGAGAGATCTCAGACATATAAACAAACTTTTGGACCACAGTTTTTTCCCAAAGATTTAGCACTAGAAATTACATTTAAATTAGATTTTAAATTATAAATGAAAATTTCAAAGTTAATGAATTATTTGCAGGTTTCAAGGTTTCTGGTTTTTAGTCTACTAAATGTATGTTTAGGACAAGAGATGGATGACCAGGGAGTACATGGCTCACAAAAAGGAACAAGAGGGAGGAAAACAGTCAGCTCTGTGTCCATGAAGGCAATGGAGCTCTGCAAAGAGGTAAAGGGTTGTGGGGAAGAAGTGAAGATTTGCCAATGTAAAATTAAAGCATGCTTAGTTTGTGGCCAAGCAGATATTGGGGATGTTTATCAAGCCCTGATTTTCACATGAGTATATCATCTCTAAGTCATCATAATTGTATATTAGACATATTTTATGATATAGGCTTTTCTAGTGAATAAAATCCAAGTCAACAGTGCTAAGTGGTGGAACATCTTCATCAAAGTAATTCTTACGAACACTACTTTCCTGTTACAAAGGCAACATCACACCTAATGCTATGTTCTGAAATTTGGAAGATTTTCTGCTTATTTTGAGCATAGATGATTTACCTCTTTTTCCTAAGTACAAGCCACTTGTTCCAAAGTACTGCCTCAGATTTCAAATCTGAAACAAACTATCATTTAATTAATAGTTTAGACTTCAGCCTAAAGTTGTATTAGTTGGCATAATTTTATATGTATATACTGGAACCAAATTTTACTATAGTTTATTTTGGCATTTGTTTTCCATCTTTTTACAAAGATCCTGCGAACACTAAAAACACATACTTAACTTTATTTTCCAAAGTAGCTCCAGTAGTTGAATTTTAGACTGAGGTTTAAACATTATAGTCTGTTATAGTGAAAAAGCATTAAGGATCTAACAGAAGATAATAAAGAAAATTTACATTTCAAGATGACAGACCAAGTATATAATAGGGCATTTACTACATCCAGGATTGAGCCCCTCTATTGTGGAACTGTCCAACATAAATTAAGCGCACTAGTTCAGGCTTTTAAATCATCTTGCAGTTTTTTAAAAACAATTTGGCTTTGTCACCTCTAACCAACAGTCCACACATCTTGGATGTCTGGGAGATCTGAAGCATCCACTTGCACCATTATAATAGGATTTTGTAGTGATAAAAATTAAGTTAGTGTTTGAAATACCTTTATTTAATATAAAGGCCATTCTCAGATTTCTGGTTCAATGGGGTTTGACAACTTTTAACCCCAAACTGGAATCTCTGTTTTTACTCCTATAACCCTGAAGGCTAACCCCACTATACATCAATAAAAACTGAAGTTGTGTGGTTATTTTCAGAATGCTTTCATAATAATATTGGGCATGGGAATCATATTGCATAATTTTGGTGTATTATTTAGGGTTGAATCAAATCTTCTGTCATCCATTTATCATTGTCACAACAAAAGCTCGATCCTGAAATAAGCTCTATGTGGACAGACCCCTGCAACTATCTGGAGGCCCACTGAAATCAACTAAGCTCTGTGAGAGAGCCAGTCGGGAATTTTTCAACATGTTTTGAAGTTTTATGGGAACGTAACAGTTTCAACAAAACTTTAGTTGGGTCCAGGATGGAGAGGTGGGAGGATGCCCGAGAATAACCTGGCGAAAGTGGCGATTAGGGAGGGTGCTCCGCTGCACTGTGGGAGACGCCGGTTCAAACCCCTGCTCTACCAAGGGAGCTGTTGCTCGCGGTCCAAATTACATATGCAGGGACTGGTACCTGGGTCGCCAGCCCCAGCGCCGCCGAACCCCATACAGATCTAATTCTGCAGCAAACAGTTGCCAATAGCCGGGAGGTTCCGCCTCAAACATAGTTATTACGGAGCGGCGCCGAGGCGGCCGGACAAGAACAAACGCGTCTCTGGCTCCAAGAAAGGGGAAGGAGGGGCCAGTTCCCCCCGCGGGTCAGGCACCCCGCCCCGGCTCCCTTGCGGGGGTGGGGATGCCGAGGCTCTTGTCCTCTCCCCGGACCGGAGACGGCCCTTCCCCACCCCCTCGGGGGCCGAGGCTTCAGGGGAACGACGAGAGAGGTGGAGCCTCCTCCCGCAAGTGGCGCCGTCCGAGCGCTGGAGGAGGGGGAGGGGCTGGGGGTAACCTCACAACCTGCCCCGCCCGTATCAGACGCTACAGGGCCACCCTCCCTCGGGAACCCCGCCGGACGCGACCCCCCCCCCCCTCCCGCCGCCAGGCCGCTCCCGCTCCCTACCAGCCGCCCCTGGTCGGACAGGACCCGCACGGACGCGGCCCCGAAGTGCCTCAGCAGATCCTCCTTCTCCGCGGCCGTCAGGTCTGCAGGCAGGTGCCGCACCAGCAGCGTCCGGCTCCGCCGCCGCCGCCGCCCCACGGACGGGGGCCCTCCCCCTGCCGCCGCCTTGTCCTCCTCAGAGCCGCCAGGGGCCGCCATGCCGCGGGGCGGGGGGGTGTGAGATCCAGGGTCGGAAAGGCCGTGCCAGCCCGGCCGCGACACCCGGCAACGGCAGCTACAACCCTCGCGAGAACGCCGGGGGTGAGGGGCGGGGAGTACAAACCTCCCGAGAGTCTCTGCGCTTCCGGGTTGTTCCGGCGCGCGCCCAGGCTGCTCTCGCTCGGCTGACGAGGGGGCGGTCCCTTGGGAGGCGGGCACGGAGCGGAGCCTGGGCGGGGCTGCAGGGGTTCAGGGGCTTCGCTTCCGTGTTCCCCAGCCTGGCGAATCGCGGCTGTGGCTGGCTCGCTGACTCCCCCTGCGGGCGCGGTGCCGCGCTGCGCAGTACACGTGGGTCCGAAGTCACTTCGCTTTCAGAACGCGTCCACATGGAGCTGTTCTGGGGCAGCTTTGCTCCGCACAGTTATCAGTTGCCCTGTGTAGACACGCCCTCCGCGCCGCCTGCTGGCTGCTTGGCGCTGAAGAATTAGGTCAGCCTGGCTGTGTTGCGCAGACTGTGAAGAATGTTGAACCCTGTCCCTAGCTGAGTCTCCTACTTAGGCTAACCGAACTCCTGAGGTTCTCCCCACGGGACACAAGTGATCCAAGATGGATTCCAACCGGGGGAATCATCAGTGTGCACCACGCACATCAGTGTCTGCATGTGTGCAAAGCAGACATTAGTACCAACCAGGTATTGCCTGCAAAAGCAAACATAGTTGAAGAGTACATATGTAGCAGCGTGCGTTTCCGCACACACCTTGGGCACATCAGGCATAGAGGTGGAAATAATCCCAAAAAAAGTTATCATGGAAGGAATGATGGCAGGTCATTTTTGTAGGGACGACAGGTGCAGGTATGGGTAGATGGTATGTCACAAATCACTGGGAGGTCAGCTGCTGAATTTGCAATGCTGGTGGTGGCTCCAGAAGGCTTCAGAAAATTCTGCTATGTTAGTGTCTGTGTTCAAACATGGATAAATGACCTTTACTTACTTACTTTTTCTCACCATGGCAATAGCATTACAGCATTTTCAGAGGCAGCCAGAACTTTGAAGATAATCGAGGCCTAGGAAATAAATCCAGTGCATGGCCTGTAGCAATATTAAGTCTGGAGTATTCCCACTTTCAAAGTCTCTTGGAAATACAGGTCCGGCATCCAGCTGCTGTGAGTGGAAGGGAGGGAGGTGTTACAAAGGCACATTTGTGATGGTTTTATGTCTGCATCCTACTTCAGCATCCTGTTTATGTTGGCCTGAATTTTAGTTTGTTCCTAGCTCATGGTGCAGGAAAACTTTTCATTTAGGAGAAACTTGAATTGGTCTATCAGGTTTCTAGGCAGAGCAGACTTCCCAAATTCATCCCATGTAGCTCATTAATTCCAGTCACTAATCTGCTCCTCAGTCACCAGACAACAAAACAGTTCCATGACACCAATGGATGATTTTCTCCCAGAAGCCTAGAACAACTGTTCTCTCTTCCACTTAGGGATCTCAAGCAAGTTCACATCTTCCAGTGCTACCACATACTAAAAAAATGTTAAGACCGTCATCACTTGTACTGGTCTGCTGTCCCACACCTTTCCCCTTCTAATTGCACTTGCCATTGTCCTGATGAGGAAGAACCCAGAGACTGGGCAGAGTCGTGCAGAGATGGTGAATGCATACTAAGGAGATAAAAGTTAAAGGGGAGAAAGTTTACATTATTTTTACCTTGGATATAAAAGTAATGTACTGATTATTTGCTTCCCAGGATGTTTACTCTGAGGCAGTTGGACTGCCAGTGTTCATTTTTACTGTTTACTTTATGGCAGCTGAGTTTCCAGCATTGTTCACTTTGAATAATTTGCTTTTCAATCCCTTGCTGTGTGAATACTTTGACACCAACAGAGAAGGAGCAGAACTTCCAAACACACATTTTAATGAAGAATCAGCTTGACAGTACACATGTGAGATAATGTCATATAGAAACACAGACAGTGCAGTAATATTGTAACATTGTATTCAAATAATTTCACTTTCCTCTTCTTTCATTTCTCCCTTCAACCTAGGGATAGTAAAGGTCACTCGTTCCACTCTATGTGTCCCACTCCTCCCTCTCCCTCCCCTCGCATTCTGTGATGCCCATATTAACAATGTACAGAAGGGGATCAGATTAACATTAACCTAGCAAAACACGTCTGTGATTTCAGCTATAAATATTTCCTCCCATTTCAGTCATTGCCGTGCCAACCCATGACTTTACCTGGAGCCTTCCAGGCCCCTTATTATAGTTCTTCTAACTTAATCAATCCAGTTTGTACCAGTCTATTTGTCTCCAACTTTTGCTGACTTTTAGAAACAATTTTATTTCAACAGATTGGAGTTGGACTTCTGTTACTTTGGACAACTTAGAATTAATGAGATGAGGCTGCCACCCCTTGTTGGACATTTTTCATCGGGGGATGCTAAATGGGAGCGGAGTTGGGGGGGCACATGGACTGGTGTGAGTTTTACTGTCCTGGCTTCCACCCTACCATTTCCTGAATCCTGAGATCCACCAGTTTTCCAATTCCAAACATTTCCTAAATTAAACTAAGTTTCAAAACTTTGTCTGCTTCAGACATGGGAGGCTTGATAAACTTCATAGTTGCAGACCAGTACAGATTTTGACAGCACCTAGCTGGCTGTGATTGTGTGTGTCACTTTCAAAGTTCTTTACTTAAGAAGCATCTATTTCTAAAAAGTTTGTTTTTCTGAGATGCTGGAGAGGAGAGAACAGAGTTTAAAAGTTAAATAGGTCACTCAACTCAGCAGTTATGAATGAAATGGATAGAACAAATCAAATGAAATGTGGTATTGTATCAAACTATGCCTCACAAGCTGCAAAGGCCCAAAGGTGTGATAGATCCAAAATAAAGGAAGCCAAAAGTTATTTATGAAGGAAACTTGAAGTTGTGGAATTCCTTCCTTGAGTGTAAATGCTGTTTCTCTAACCAGAATTTTCATGACTTTCTGTTTTAAAGAATTTAACAAGAAGTGAGAAGCCACAATATTTGTGTGGAATATAGGTAACTTTGAGACTAAAGTGAAGTGAAAGTGAAAACACTTGAAAGCCACTCATGTAGATGCACATTTTTTTCTCTTGTCTTTGGTGGGCTAGGAACCAGTCAAATAGGTCTGATTTCACCAGAGACTTCAGAGCTTTACTGTTAAAGAAATAAAAAAGAAACTAAATATGACCATTTTAACAAAGTTTAAAAAAAAACGGATATTTTTGCAAATTTTTAAACTGTACAAGAAATTTTGAAGCAATTTGAAGATTGCCCCCATCTAGTACCAATGCCATCCCAAGCAGCTATTTGCAAACGAATTCTAAACACTGAAAGCAAGTTCACAGTGAAAATAACTGGCCAATTTGGAGGTGAAGTGAACATAAGTTTTCATGAACAGTGAAAATGAAGTTTGAGTTAATATTCATGTTGATGCACTTAAGATGAAAGCATTTCTTCATGGGCATAATGCATAGTGCTTTTAGATTTTAAAAACATTCATTCAGTTGTCTGGTTGAGGTGTTATTTCCTGATGATAAATTCACAATTTTGAATTGATGCTAAGTTGCCTAGTGGCAAAAGGAGTTACATTTTCTATTCAAGAAACGTTCTCTTTCATAGTTGTAATGTATAATGCCAAATTCTCTGTAGCATGGGCCTGTTGCACCAATCAGATGGTGATAAAGGAGCCATAATCTAGCTTCAAATTCCTGAGTAGAACTGTGCCACAGCTGAGACTGCTCCTCTGTCCAGTGCTTAATTTGTACCAGGGCTGACAGCTCTAGGTTTGCCAGTTCAAAGTCCCAGCACCTCTGGGCTTGCTGCATCAGTTATCAATATAAAAAAAAATTGCTTGAGACCCAGCACCTCTTTCATTACAAACTAAGCACTGCCTCTGTCCCCCTTTCCCAGCTCCTTTTCTTCCAGTTTAGGAAGAAAGGCAGTAGGAATGGGAAATGCACCACCAGTGGTGCAATAGAGCTGCATGGCAACAGCTCTAAATCCTGCCAGGGTCAGCTCTAAGAATCACGGAGTTGTAACTGGCTCTCTGAGGGTCCTGTCTCTGTTGCACTGAGCAGAACTCCGGTATAAGAGATAATCTTTCCTATAGTGTTTAGGAATAATATTGGCATAGTTTTAAATTCAAATCAGTTCTTCTTGTTCAAGAGTATCAAACATGTTTCCGAGTAACTCCAGTATCCCCTGACGTCCTATTCAAGACAGAAAATCACCACATTGTGTATGTCTCATTTATGTACTTAGTTCAGATACTAACCACATGATCAAAATGCACCTGTTTCTTCACTTCTGCAGGTGGGTATTGTAGTTGTAAGAATGCTTAATAGAGATCTTGTAGGTGTTTGTCTCTGTCTAAGGGGTTGGAGCAAATGCGGTTGTATCGCAGAGCTTGGCTGTAGACGATGGATCGTGTGGTGTGGTCACGGTGAAAGCTGGAGGCATGTAGGTAGGAATAGCGGTCAGTAGGTTTCCGGTATAGGGTGGTGTTTATGTGACCATCGTTTATTAGCACTGTAGTGTCCAGGAAGTGGATCTCTTGTGTGGACTGGACCAGGCTGAGGTTGATGGTGGGATGGAAATTGTTGAAATCATGGTGGAATTCCTCAAGGGCTTCTTTTCCATGGGTCCAGATAATGAAGATGTCATCAATATAGTGCAAGTAGAGTAGGGGCGTTAGGGGACGAGAGCTGAGGAAGCGTTGTTCTAAGTCAGCCATAAAAATGTTGGCATACTGTGGGGCCATGCGGGTACCCATAGCAGTGCCGCTGATTTGAAGGTATACATTGTCCCCAAATGTAAAATAGTTATGGATAAGGACAAAGTCACAAAGTTCAGCCACTAGGTTAGCCGTGACATTATCGGGGATAGTGTTCTTGACGGCTTGTAGTCCATCTTTGTGTGGAATGTTGGTGAAGAGGGCTTCTACATCCATAGTGGCCAGGATGGTGTTATCAGGAAGATCACTGATGGATTGTAGTTTCCTCAGAAAGTCAGTGGTGTCTCAAAGGTAGCTGGGAGTGCTGGTAGCGTAGGGCCTGAGGAGGGAGTCTACATAGCCAGACAATCCTGCTGTCAGGGTGCCAATGCCTGAGATGATGGGGTGCCCAGGATTTCCAGGTTTATGGATCTTGGGTAGTAGATAGAATATCCCAGGTCGGGGTTCCAGGGGTGTGTCTGTGCGGATTTGATCTTGTGCTTTTTCAGGGAGTTTCTTGAGCAAATGCTGTAGTTTCTTTTGGTAACTCTCAGTGGGATCAGAGGGTAATGGCTTGTAGAAAGTGGTGTTGGAGAGCTGCCGAGCAGCTTCTTGTTCATATTCTGACCTATTCATGATGACAACAGCACCTCCTTTGTCAGCCTTTTTGATTATGATGTCAGAGTTGTTTCTGAGGCTGTGGATGGCATTGTGTTCTGCACGGCTGAGGTTGTGGGGCAAGTGATGCTGCTTTTCCACAATTTCAGCCCGTGCACGTCGGTGGAAGCACTCTATGTAGAAGTCCAGTCTGCTGTCTCGACCTTCAGGAGGAGTCCACCTAGAATCCTTCTTTTTGTAGTGTTGGTAGGGAGGTCTCTGTGGATTAGTATGTTGTTCAAAGGTGTGTTGGAAATATTCCTTGAGTTGGAGACGTCGAAAATAGGATTCTAGGTCAGCACAGAACTGTATCATGTTCGTGTGGGTGGAGGGGCAGAAGGAGAGGCCCCGAGATAGGACAGCTGCTTCTGCTGGGCTAAGAGTATAGTTGGATAGGTTAACAATATTGCTGGGTGGGTTGAGGGAACCATTGCTGTGGCCCCTTGTGGCATGTAGTAGTTTAGAAAGTTTAGTGTCCTTTTTCTTTTGTAGAGAAGCAAAGTGTGTGTTGTAAATGGCTTGTCTAGTTTTAGTAAAGTCCAGCCACAAGGAAGTTTGTGTGGAAGGTTGTTTTTTTATGAGAGTATCCATTTTTGAGAGCTCATTCTTTATGTTTCCCTGTTTGCTGTAGAGGATGTTGATCAGGTGGTTCCGCAGTTTCTTTGAGAGCGTGTGGCACAAGCTGTCAGCATAGTCTGTGTGGTATGTAGATTGTAATGGATTTTTTACTTTCAGTCCTTTTGGTACGATGTCCATCTGTTTGCATTTGGAAAGGAAGATGATGTCTGTCTGTATCTATACAAGTTTTTTCATGCAGTTGATAGATTTCCACTCCATACAGCTAAATGCAGTGCCTTGCATAATGACAGGTTTCAGAGTAGCAGCCATGTTAGTCTGTATTAGCAAAAAGAAAAGGAGTACTTGTGGCACCTTAGAGACTAACCAATTTATTTGAGCATAAGCTTTCGTGAGCTACAGCTCACTTCATCGGATGCATACTGTGGAAAGTACAGAAGGTCTTTTTATACACACAAACCATGAAAACATGGGTGTTTACCACTACAAAAGGTTTTCTCTCCCCCCACCCCACTCTCCTGCTGGTAATAGCTTATCTAAAGTGATCACTCTCCTTACAATGTGTATGATAATCAAGATGGGCCATTTCCAGCACAAATCCGGGTTTTCTCCCCACCCCCACCACAAACCCACTCTCCTGTTGGTAATAGCTTATCTAAAGTGATCACTCTCCTTACAATGTGTATGATAATCAAGGTGGGCCATTTCCAGCACAAATCCAGGGTTTAACAAGAATGTCTGGGGGGGGGGTAGGAAAAAATAAGGGGACATAGGTTACCTTGCATAATGACTTAGCCACTCCCAGTCTCTATTCAAGCCTAAGTTAATTGTATCCAATTTGCAAATGAATTCCAATTCAACTACAGTACCCACCTGCGGAAGTGAAGATAGAGCCAGAAGAGTTCCCAGAAGTCACCTACTACAGGACAGGCCTAACAAAGAAAATAACAGAACGCCACTAGCCGTCACCTTCAGCCCCCAACTAAAACCCCTCCAATGCATTATTAAGGATCTACAACCTATCCTGAAGGATGACCCAACACTCTCACAAATCTTGGGAGACAGGCCAGTCCTTGCCTACAGACAGCCCCCCAACCTGAAGCAAATACTCACCAGCAACCACATACCACACAACAGAACCACTGACCCAGGAACCTATCCTTGCAACAACGCCCATTGCCAACTGTGCCCACATATCTATTCAGGGGACACCATCACAGGGCCTAATAACATCAGCCACACTATCAGAGGCTCGTTCATCTGCACATCCACCAATGTGATATATGCCATCATGTGCCAGCAATGCCCCTCTGCCATGTACATTGGTCAAACTGGACAGTCTCTACGTAAAAGACTAAATGGACACAAATCAGATGTCAAGAATTATAACATTCATAAACCAGTCGGAGAACACTTCAATCTCTCTGGTCACACGATTACAGATATGAAAGTTGTGATATTACAACAGAAAAACTTCAAAACCAGACTCCAGCGAGAGACTGTTGAATTGGAATTCATTTGCAAATTGGATACAATTAACTTAGGCTTGAATAGAGACTGGGAGTGGCTAAGTCATTATGCAAGGTAACCTATTTCCCCTTGTTTTTTCCTACCCCCCCCCCAGACGTTCTTGTTAAACCCTGGATTTGTGCTGGAAATGGCCCACCTTGATTATCATACACATTGTAAGGAGAGTGATCACTTTAGATAAGCTATTATCAGCAGGAGAGTGGGGTGGGGGGAGAGAAAACCTTTTGTAGTGGTAAACACCCATTTTTTCATGGTTTGTGTGTATAAAAAGATCTTCTGTACTTTCCACAGTATGCATCCGATGACGTGAGCTGTAACTCACGAAAGCTTATGCTCAAATAAACTGGTTAGTCTCTAAGGTGCCACAAGCAAGATTGGGACATTGTAATCTGGAATTTCCCTTTTCCCCAAAAAAGTATATATGAAGTATATACCGACCTGTGTGGGAGGCATGAGTACAGAAGACAAAAAAGGGTGGAGTTTTTTGTTTTTGTTCTGAAAAGAGTTAGGGCATAACAAGAGAGGGATCCAAGCATGAGGCTTTTTAAACACCAACATGAAAAGGCAAAACTCTGGCAAGAAGGAACAGATTTCTACCTCTCCAGCCTTTTGAGTAAATTTATTTGACATTTGTCAGAATTCATTATTTCCCTTTCATTCTTTTTTAAAATTCAAATATTTTCTGCTTTATTTCAAAGTGGACAAAAATGTCCTAGTTTAATCAGTCAAGGAATGTGCATCACCGTGTACATTTATTACCCTTGGATCAGGGCTAACTTATCATTTACTACCCAGGAACATTTTGTTCCAATTTCAACATCGCAAGATTAAAAAACTGAGTTCCAAATGGCTTTGAATGCTTTCTGTTTTTCATGTTGCATGCAAACATCAAAGTCATGCATAAATTTCAGTGCACTCCCAATATCTTGTATATATTCTCAGAAGATCAAGATATTTTTGCCACATTAAGTTGCAGTACCTCTTTGGACTGGTATCATGTATTCACCTGTTAAAAATATTAAGTTATTTTGCTCTTTCTGAGGGTACATAATTTGGAGCAGAACTCCATCAGTGGATCCTGATACAGAAGCAGGCTACATCCACTGGCTGAGTGGGGGAAAAAAATGTCCAGGTGGAGCAGTTCCAGCACCTGATGGGAGCATATACAATTTACTCGTCCAACATGACCTCACTACAGACAGCAACCACCAGATCCAAACAAAAACACAGAGTTCCTCAGGTTCTAGGCCCAAGCTACACGGTCCATGACAGCCTCACTCTCAGACTCATCCCCAGAAGACTGAGGGTAAGCTAACTGATTCTGTGAAGACACAGGCTCCATTTTACTTCAAGTGCTTGGCACCACATGGAGAGCGTGATATGAATAGATAATTAAACACAAAGTGAATTTGATGGGGGTTGTGACAGATGTGAGGCCTTGGAAGCATGCAGACTTCAACAGATATATATCGAGATATGCCAGACACTATAGTCAGAGAGGTTAGTCAGATTTTTGTATCTATAAATATTATTTGTATCTAGGGTTACCATATTTGAACATTCAAACAAGAGGACACTCCACGGGGGGGGAGAGAGAATTTGCTTGGCCCCCGCGCCCCTGGCCCCGCCCCAACTCTCCCCCTTCCTCGCCCCCATTCCAACCTCTTCTCCAAAGTCCCCGCCCCAACTCCGCCCCCTTCCTGCCCCATTAGACCCCTTCCCCAAATCCCCGCTCCAGCCCCGCCTCCACCCCTGAGCGCGCCGCGTTCCCCCTCCTCCCCCGTTTCTCCCAGCCACGTGAAACAGCTGTTTCGCAGCACAAGCACTGGGAGCTAGGGGGGAAAAGTGGGCACACTCTCCAGTGATCAACATTCACTCTCTTTCTTGAATGATCAACTCTTCTTTGGGGAAAAATAATAATGGCAAAATCCCGGACGTTTTTAGATATTTAAAAATTCCTCCCTGATGGTGATTTAAGAACCAAAAAGCCGGACATGTCTGGGAAAATACTGATGTATGGTAACCCTATATGTATTTCTGTGAACTGTGGATTGTATTCTAGCTCCACGTGGGACAGTTACCAAGCTTCCCTCAAATTAAAATCTGTGTGTGGGGGAGCTGGCGGGGGCGGGAGGGGTGGGGGAGGAGTAATTACTGCAAATCCCAGGACAGGTGAACAACTTCAGAGAAGTACTACTTCCTAGAAGCAATTGTATATACTGGTTCAGACCAGGTTCATGAGGCCCAGGAGACAAAGAAAGGGCTTTTGGTACAAAGGGTCAGCATGAACTGACTCAGAGATCTTCATTTTGATCAAAAAACTGACATGAGATTGTAACCAAAAGGACATAGAATCATAGAATATCAGGGTTGGAAGGGACGTCAGGAGGTCATCTAGTCCAACCCCCTGCTCAAAGCAGGACCAATCCCCAATTAAATCATCCCAGCCAGGGCTTTGTCAAGCCTGACCTTAAAAAACTTCTAAGGAAGGAGATTCTACCACCTCCCTAGGTAACGCATTCCAGTGTTTCACCACCCTCCTAGTGAAAAAGTTTTTCCTACTATCCAACCTAAACCTCTCCCACTGCAACTTGAGACCATTACTGCTCGTCCTGTCCTCTTCCACCACTGAGAATAGTCTAGAACCATCCTCTCTGGAACCACCTCTCAGGTAGTTGAAAGCAGCTATCAAATCCCCCCTCATTCTTCTCTTCTGCAGACTAAACAATCCCAGTTCCCTCAGCCTCTCCTCATAAATCATGTGTTCCAGACCCCTAATCATTTTTGTTGCCCTTCGCTGGACTCTCTCCAATTTATCCACATCCTTCTTGTAGTGTGGGGCCCAAAACTGGACACAGTACTCCAGATGAGGCCTCACCAATGTCGAATAGAGGGGGACGATCACGTCCCTCGATCTGCTCGCTATGCCCCTACCTATACATCCCCAAATGCCATTGGCCTTCTTGGCAACAAGGGCATACTGCTGACTCATATCCAGCTTCTCGTCCACTGTCACCCCTAGGTCCTTTTCCGCAGAACTGCTGCCTAGCCATTCGGTCCCTAGTCTGTAGCTGTGCATTGGTTTCTTCCGTCCTAAGTGCAGGACCCTGCACTTATCCTTATTGAACCTCATCAGATTTCTTTTGGCCCAATCCTCCAATTTGTCTAGGTCCCTCTGTATCCTATCCCTGCCCTCCAGCATATCTAGCACTCCTCCCAGTTTAGTATCATCCGCAAATTTGCTGAGAGTGCAATTCACACCATCCTCCAGATCATTTATGAAGATATTGAACAAAACCGGCCCCAGGACCGGGGCACTCCACTTGACACCGGCTGCCAACTAGACATGGAGCCATTGATCACTACCTGTTGAGCCCGACAATCTAGCCAACTTTCTACCCACCTTATAGTGCATTCATCCAGCCCATACTTCTTTAACTTGCTGACAAGAATACTGTGGGAGACTGTGTCGAAAGCTTTGCTAAAGTCAAGAAACAATACATCCACTGCTTTCCCTTCATCCACAGAACCAGTAATCTCATCACAGAAGGCGATTAGATTAGTCAGGCATGACCTTCCCTTGGTGAATCCATGCTGACTGTTCCTGATCACTTTCCTCTCGTAAGTGCTTCAGGATTGATTCTTTGAGAACCTGCTCCATGATTTTTCCGGGGACTGAGGTGAAGCTGGAAGCTGTGAAGCTCCTTCTTCCCTTTTTTAAAGATTGGCCCTACATGAGCCTTTTTCCAGTCATCCGGGACTTCCCCCGTTCGCCACGAGTTTTCAAAGATAATGGCCAATGGCTCTGCAATCACAGCCACCAATTCCTTTAGCACTCTCGGATGCAACTCGTCCGGCCCCATGGACTTGTGCACGTCCAGCTTTTCTAAATAGTCCCTAACCACCTCTTTCTCCACAGAGGGCTGGCCATCTATTCCTCATGTTGTGATGTCCAGCGCAGCAGTCTGGGAGCTGACCTTGTTAGTGAAGACAGAGGCAAAAAAAGCATTGAGTACATTAGCTTTTTCCACATCCTCTGTCACTAGGTTGCCTCCCTCATTCAGTAAGGGGCCCACACTTTCCTTGGCTTTCTTCTTGTTGCCAACATACCTGAAGAAACCCTTCTTGTTACTCTTGACATCTCTGGCTAGCTGCAGCTCCAGGTGCGATTTGGCCCTCCTGATTTCATTCCTACATGCCCGAGCAATATTTTTATACTCTTCCCTGGTCATATGTCCAACCTTCCACTTCTTGTAAGCTTCTTTTTTATGTTTAAGATCCGCTAGGATTTCACCGTTAAGCCAAGCTGGTCGCCTGCAATATTTACTATTCTTTCGACACATCGGGATGGTTTGTCCCTGTAACCTCAACAGGGATTCCTTGAAATACAGCCAGCTCTCCTGGACTCCGTTCCCCTTCATGTTAGTCCCCCAGGGGATCCTACCCATCCGTTCCCTGAGGGAGTCGAAGTCTGCTTTCCTAAAGTCCAGGGTCCGTATCCTGCTGCTTACCTTTCTTCCCTGTGTCAGGATCCTGAACTCAACCAACTCATGGTCACTGCCTCCCAGATTCCCATCCACTTTTGCTTCCCCTACTAATTCTTCCCGGTTTGTGAGCAGCAGGTCAAGAAAAGCTCCCCCCCTAGTTGGCTCCTCTAGCACTTGCACCAGGAAATTGTCCCCTGCGCTTTCCAAAAACTTCCTGGATTGTCTATGCTCCACTGTATTGCTCTCCCAGCAGATATCAGGAAAATTAAAGTCACCCATGAGAACCAGGGCGTGCGATCTAGTAGCTTCTGCGAGCTGCCGGAAGAAAGCCTCGCTGGAAGGGTTTGAAGGACTGGAAACCTACTGGTGTCTGCAAGTGGAAGATGAGTGACACCTGATAAGCTTATCATGCTTCTAGACTGTTTATTGTTTTAGTCTATGTTGTTTCTGTAACAGTTTTGGCCTAAAAATAAACATACAGTGCTTTGTGAAAGCTGGCTCGTCACTGGTAAACACTCCCTAGAGAGAGCAAACCACAGTTGTAGGACTAAAATCAGACCTGGGATAGGGGAATTGCAGGGGGAGTGCAAGCCTAAATCCCAGGTCTGGAGGGAGAGAGAGCTGCAGGTCCCCAACCATAAAGAGGTGACAATTAGAGGCCTAAGACCTAAAGTGGCATCCTTGAGAAGACCATGGTGGGGACAGAAGTGCAGTTAACTCAGGAACCGTGACAGGGACTACAATGGTCAGGTAGCTGGTGTGCTATGACCCCTTATTACAATGATCATAACTTTGTCAGTGTTAACTTGTGCTCTTCCCATCTGTTGAATCCACCTCACCTATTGTCATTTGTCTTTTAGACTGTAAGCTTTTTTGGACAGGGACTATCCTTATTGTAGGTTTGTATTGTGCCCAGCACAATGGGGCTCTGATCCTTGATTAGTGGCTGCAAGGGGCTGTTAGAATACTATTATTAATATTACAGGATATTCCCTAATGTTCCCTTGCTGGTTCCACCTCCTCTGTAGAGGGGCACAGAGGGAATGCCTGCTATCTCCAGTTCTCCACCTGTAGCTACAATCTAGGAAAAACATTGTGAATTTCCTCCCCTCTTCCTGGCATGCTGTTGTGAAGCAGTGAAAGAGTTGGTAAAATTGATTGGTAGAACAAGGGAAGTTTCCCTACAGATTTTCATAACCCATGTGTACGTACACACACTAAACTTTTTTTGTTGGGCTTGTCCTGGCCCATTTTAGGAACATGACTCCTTTCGGATACATGTATTCCCTTGTCCATATTCTCTCACTGTTGAGCTGGTATATGCACAGAGGCCTGTGCTTCTGAAATAAGTCCAACAACGGTGAATAAGTCCAACAACGGTCCAACGGTGAATTCACAGTGACCTGCCCCTTGGTATCAGCTAAGCAATCTAGAGGTACTTAGTCACTGACCACCTCACAAAGGCCTATTCCTTGATGTGAGGCTAGAGGTATTGAACTAGTAATTGGACAAAAGGCTGGGCACCAACTTCAGTCCAGCATGCTAAATCTGTTGAGCTAGTTATTTCACAAAGACTTACACCATGACTTCAGCTCAGAGCTGCTGAGTCAGGAACTTCACAGAGGCCTGTAGCTCAGATCAGCATGTTCAAGTTCTTCAACTAGTGGAGTTTCACATTGGACCAGCACACTAGAAGTATTGAGCTGTTATCTTCAGAGAGACTAGCGTGCTACATTGTCTTTGCACTTCTAGACTCTGGGCCTGACAAAGAGTTGCTGTACCTGCAACAACCCTCTATGAGAACCCCAAAAATCACAGACCAGCTCCCCTGACTCCCTGTCCTTGGTCACTAGACCGTCCTTTCTCCAGTAACGGTTATGCAGAACAGAGAAGTGGAAAAAGGGTGTGGATATGACCAGTCATTCATTTTCAGACATTTTTAAGACAGGTCGTCCTATGCGTAATGTATCTCCCATCAGCTTGTGAGATAACATTAGGTAGGCAGAGGTTATTTCAATAACAGTGTGCTGTTTTAGTAGCCTCAGGGAAAATAGTTTTAATGATTAAAGAAAATTTAAAAATATACCAGTCCATGAATAGGGTCAAAATGACAATGCTATTGGGAAATCAGATTTTCATAGTAGGAATCCCGTATGGCTGAGTATTAAAATTAATAGTATACTGTGACAAAGTGGCATTAGAACTGGTAAAGTCAGAGGACTAAATATCACACAGGTAGCATAATGGTTCTTATTACTACTATTATTCCATTTGTATTGTACTAGTGCCTAGGAGTTGCAGGCATGGTCCAAGGCCCCATTTGCTTGGCACTGCATAAGTGCATAACAAAAGACAGTCCCTGCCTGAGTAAGTATCGTGGTTGCTACATTTCATTTTGCTTGGCATATAATGGACCAAATTTTGAGGATTTGACTCATTTACAGTTTACCTAAATAAAGTCTAATCATGGAATAAGGATCTCAAGATTTTTCCACTGGGACTGCAGTGTACATTACATATATTAGGGCAGATGATAATAACCGCAACACAAGTATGTGGTATTTCTTTGTTGTCATTTACACCAGCGCAGAGTGGGTACAATATGCTATCCTGATCTGGTAGCATTTTGTACCAACTTTGCTGTCAGTTCACAATGGTGTAAATGACTGCACAAGATGCAGTGATGTATTGGGCTCCAGATTTCTATTTTTAATAACTGACCACTAGATGATGCTCTGGCTCCAACTATGTGTGAAGCTGGAAGTCTTAAGATTTTTTTTTTCCAATTATTCTCTCATTTGACAGAACTTTTTATCCCCTGCAACATTTTATAGATTAGTTATATACAATATGAAACACATACAGAAATACTATCATCTCTGCCTAGCTTCTCTCCTTGGCCACATCTACACTACGGACATCTACTGGCATAACTATGCTGGCTTGGGGTATGAAGAGGTGTGATCCCAGACTGACATAACTGTGCTAAGCCCCTAGTGTAGATGCAATTATACAAGCAAAACTGCATTTGCCAGTATAGGTTGTTTCACTCGGTGGGGGCGGGGGTGTGTGTGTGTGAGGGGTGTGTGTGTGGGGGAGAAGCTATGCCAGCTCTGGCAGCACAGCTTTGCCAGTATAAGCTGTGTCAACACGAAGAGTGCTTTGCCAGTATAGTCTGCTGGTACAGAATCATAGAACTGGAAGGGACCTCGAGAGGTCATCTTGTCCAGTCCCCTGCACTCGTGGTAGGACCAATTATCTAGACCATTCCTGACAGGTCTTTGGCTCACCTGTTTTTAAAAATCTCCAGTGATGGAGATTCCACAGCCTCCCTAGGCAATTTATTCCAGTGCTTAACCACCTTAATCCAATCCACAGAAACATTTTCCAATCATTGCTAGTGTTAGGGGTGACAATTTGTCTGTTTCTATACTACCGCTAGAAACGAGTAATCTGCCTCACCGCCATCGTAGGCATTAAAGTCTGTGCCCTCTCACCGCAGGCCACCAACCATTCTTTTGATGTTGCTTTCTTCTAAGTATCTGATGACTTGATCCATATCCTATTAGCTATGTTGGTCCAAGACTCAGATTTTCAAGGTTCACATACCACTTTGTTGATTATTTTTCAAATTGCTTGCAGAAGAGTACTGTTATTCTTTCTGCTTTTGTATTAATTAACTTGCTACCAGTTTACATTTTATTTTTTCTGAATTCTTGTAAGAACTCTTCAGTAGTTTCATTGTTAGTTTCATAGTTATGTCTGTCATCCTGGAACTACAATTGCCAAACTGAAACTGAAGAGAAACGGAGAAGATTGCAACCTTTACTTTAGAGAAGAAATAAATAGGAGAGGATGTTGTGACCCTAAGAGCCCATCAATGCCAACTGGCAAAGGGCCCACTATACTGTAACTCATAACAGGCCTATGTGACTGGGTGGATCTCACCCCTGAGGCGCCTCCTCCTGGCTGTCCTGGGGATTAGCTCTGCTAGCCAGTGTGCCTTCTTCTGGTGATATCTCACCACTGTCACTTCTGCTCCTGGACCCGTGTCGTTCCAAGGACCACAACGTCTTCTTCAGGACACAGACCTCTGGCTGTGCTGCACTCTGTGCTCCCCCCTTCCGGGGGACGTCTCTGTAGTCCCTGTACAACCACTTCTCTCAGTGGTGACTGCAATCTACTGTCTAGCCACTTCCCCACTACTCCCGGCCCAGGGACTTTGTAGATAGCTACTACTTGCTGCATCCCATCCAACTGCTCAGTCTATTTCCCTGGGCCACTTCCTCGCAGCCCTAGCACCTTCTTCACCCTTACCTCAGGATCTCAGCATGCCAGTCTTAGCAGCCAGCCAGGAGCTCGCTCTCACTCCCCCAATCCTGCCCAGCACTGTTTTATTCCAGTTGCTAGCTTTCTTCCACCTGCAAGGCAACCAGTTCTCCCTCCTCAAGCTCCAGGGAGCAATTGAAACTGGTCTGCTTTGCAAGTCTTCTGATATGGGCCTGCCAAGTCCTGATTGGCTGCTCCTCACAGCCCTTCTCCTATTGGATGCTTTCTGCTCAGCCTCCCTAGGGCTACATTAACCCCTTACAGGTCAGTGTGGGGCAGATGCCCCATCACAGCCTGACATACTCACTACTCCTAACACACTGTTGTCATGATAGGTATCTTGTAAGGCATCCTATGTATGTTGGTGTCACACTGGTCAGGAATATCACGGTGTGATTATGTACAGGTTGTGTACCAAGAATTATGTTTATGTGCTGAAAATATGTTCTTAACATTTGTTTGGGAGGCAGTGCATAGATCAAGTTTGCCCTAGACAAAGGAATGTGGATTTACCTGTCTGACTAGCTTGATTACAGGCAGAAGACAATGGAAGAACTTTTACATATAAGGTAAACAAAGCAATCATGCTGACAAGCAGCAGAGAAAACAATTTAGTGAACACACTGTGGGTCTGAATCTGCACCCCCAGGAAGTCTTTCTGACTCTTAAGACAAAAACAATGAACTTTGGAAAATATAAGGGGGATGAAAAAAGACAATTTAGATATTCGCCATATATGTGGCACAGCGCACAGCACCTTCTTTGCATGAAAGGCAGGAGCAACTGATAGATTCTTATTTAAAGCAACCTGTTTTAGGCAAAGATATAGATTTCTAGAATTAAGTTTTAAGCACTAGAAAGAGTGGTCTTTTTGTTGTTTGTAACCAGTCCTGTCTATTTTTCTCTTGCTTAGTATCACTTAAATCTCTCTTCTTTATTACTAGAATTATTCTTAGTTTTATCATAAACCGTCTCAGTGATGTTATACTGAAGCACACAGAGAGTTCTCAGCTAACTTAATGGGTTGGTGTGTACACTGTCTCTTTGGAGGCAGCAAACATAATAATTTCTGTGAGTGTCCAGTGAGAGGGACTAGAGACTACAATGAAACATCTCTGGGAAACTGGGGTTCACTGATTGTTACCTGCAAGGCAAGGTTAAAACTGGCAGAGTCTCGAGGAGTTTGCTGGTAAGGCTGACAGAACTGGTGTGGCAGGGAGCTGGCACATAGTCTAATCTCCCGTAATATTCATTCTTGCTAAGGCAGAGGGGCAACACAGTTCCTTGCAGTTCTGGATGTCCTGAACAGAGTAGCATGAAAATTACAGAGGAATACAACATAATGAATGGGAAAGTGAAGTCAAATCAGATATTCCTATTTACCATCTCATAAGACAAGAACAACAAAACTGAAAGACAGCAAATTTTAAACGGAATACAGAAAAATATTTTATGCAATGCCTAATTAATCTATGGAACCCATTGCCACAAGATATTACTGAATAGGGTTAAAAACAAGATTAAATATTTATATGGATAATGAGAGAGTTATAATTATTTTAATACTATCAAATGTAAGGGCTATAATTCCTTATGCTTCAAAGCTAAGCCAACCACTATCTGACTGATATCCTAATCTTTTAGAGCTGTGCATTTAACTGTAATTGTATTCTTAGTATATCTGAGATGTTAAATTGACAGGTCTCTATTTTCAATTTTAGTCTGTACCCCATTTTTCAAAAATATTACACATGTTTCTTACTGTTCTTTCAGAACATCACTGCTCATGAGAAACTCCCTCAATGCAAATGGGATTTTTTTTTAACCACAACTGTTTTAAAAAAATGCCATCTGGAGATTTATTGATTTGAGTCACAGTGACTCACATATGGCTAGGGCTTTGTGTAAATCACAGAGGAGGGTGAAAAATTTCATAAAATAGTCATGGGGAATATGGCAGATTTCACCCTTTGTCTCTGATAAATGGAGGAGTCTGAAAACAGTCATTTATTTGTTTAAAGTTGCTTTACATCTGTGGTTCCCAACCTGTGGGTCACAACCCCAAATGGGGGCAGCAATCCCTAGTGTGCAGAGGATGCCATTTTTCTCTACAAAATGGTGTCTTCCGCACAGCTTGACCTCATGCATATGGTGCATGTGAGATCATGCTGAGGGGAGGATGCCATTTTGTAGAGCAAGTACATACAAGTTCATGCTGTGCAAGGATGCCATTTTGCTCTTGCCATTTTGCTCAAATGGCATCTCTCTGTTTGAGGTCCCAGAAGCAAATAATTAATTAAAAGTGGGTATTGCCAGCAAAAAGTTTGGGAACTCCTGCTTTATATAGTGATACAATCAAATTTCAGTCTGTGATTGGCATCAAGAATCTAAATTTTAAGAAGAGGAACATGACACAATAACAGAATATCTATGACAAAACTGCAGTCTATACAAACCCAGAGCATATAAACCCAGCGAAGAGGGTCTAGTCAAGTTCTTCTGCATCACTTATACTACAGTTAAGAACTTTATTTCACTGAGGTGAATTTCATCCCAGGTCACCCTAGCTCTGATAGCCTAAATAGGAGCATAGTGTTACATTGTATCAACGTGAGGGGAGAAATTAAAGATGTTATGGACCCCTGCTAAGAAGTCACAGGTACTGCTGTCCCTGAATTAGGATTTATCATGTTACGAATTACACCTGGTAGGACACGCATACAACTGCTGCAAATTATACCTTGTAGGACAGGCACACAAATGCTACGAATTACACCTGGTAGGACACGCACACCAATGCTGCGAATTACACCTGATAGGACACGCACACCAATGCTACGAATTACACCTGATAGGACACGCACACCAATGCTGCGAATTATACCTGATAGGTCACGCACAGTTCGAATCTAGGCTGAGGCACAGAAACAAAGTCCACAACTGCAGAGTTCCCAAAAGACACTAAGTTTATTATGCTCGAGCGTGGTGCCCCCCTGCTAGCCAGGGGGTGACCCTGAATACACATTATACAAAGGTTATATACTTTTTAGCAAAGCATGTTGCCCTCGTGCATTGGAAACCTTAGCCAATAAACAAATCCTTGTCTTATCTACCACCTATCCCTGCTTGGTGCATTCCTCGTGCTATACCAGTATGTTAATTACACAGCATGGTCCTAAAGCCATGCATCAGTAACTTTTATTATCAGAATGGGAGGCCTCACATCAAGGCCAAGAGACAGGGAGTTAGAGACTAACAAAAACCAGATACTGGGAGTCAAGGCAGGCTGGAGACAAGGAGGAGGATTTTCTCAGGGATTCAGTATCTAAGGATCACTCCTCCTGGTGTATAATGTGCTGGCATTTAAACAAAGGTGGGCCCCAAACCAAAATGGAGTCACATGTGCTAACTTTTCCTTAACAATCACCTAATTGATCTTAGTGCAAATAAGGTTAAGGAACAAGTAAAGGTAAGCTAAAAAGGTGCTTTATTTAACATAAGGTAAGTATATGGACAAAATATCTCAGTGGCTTGTATGGGCATGAAGACCAGAACCCTCTCCCTCTACAAATGACAGACAAAGGTATTTATACTTTACAGATCAAAGTTTGCCTGATCGTCTGCCTCGGCCTTGAGATCTGGATCTACCACTGCGCTTGGGGATGACAGGCAGCGCAGCAGGGACTCAGACCTTTGATGACTGCTGGACCAGGATTAGGATCAGGATCAGGATCACTTCTCAGGTAAGTAGCTGTGGTGGTATCTCTAAGAGATCTTCCGGTGGTTCTTGATCCGATGATGCAAACACGGGCTGCTGCTAGGGAGGACAGCACCCTAGACCCTGTGTGTGGGGCTTTTATATCCTCTAGTCTCTAGGCAGATTAGTGACCACCTGAGCAGTCCTTTTCATTGCCTTTCCACAAAACAGCATCAAACTCAAACAAAAGGGCTTCAAAGTTCCAAAAAGAAGGGTGGCCAACATGGCTGCCTAACAACT
This sequence comes from Caretta caretta, assembly GCF_965140235.1. Lineage (NCBI taxonomy): Eukaryota > Metazoa > Chordata > Testudines > Cheloniidae > Caretta > Caretta caretta. The sequence goes on from NC_134213.1 coordinate 69,491,934, forward strand.
ACTAGACAGTTCAAGATGGTGATTTTAAAATTTTTTCAACATTACCATTTCCCAGGTAAATTATACAAGATACCACATCGACATAAATCAGAGCATGCATATTAAAACATACGTACATGAATAATGCTGTACAATAGGACTGGAAGGGACCCCTAGATCATCGAGTCCAGTCTCCTGCTAGGTCAGGTAACCCTGTCATATAACCACATTCATAATCTTAGCACGCTCCATTTGAAAACTAGTTAGGCTGTTTGCCCCTATTACTTCTATTTGGAGTCCTTCAACTGTAGAAACCTTTTAATTTCCAGCCTACATTTATTCATGCCAGTTTATATTCATTTGTTCTTGTGCCAATGTTGTCTTTTAGCTTAAATAGCTCTTCTCTCTGCCTGATATTTAGCACACACACACCCCCAAGTATTTATTGGGAGCAATCATATCCCTCTCTGTTTTCATTTTGCTAGGCTACAGAAGCCAAGCTCTTATGTCTCATCTCATAAGATAGGGTCTACATTCCCTTGTTCATTCTAGTATCTCTTCCCTGCACCTGTTCCAATTTGAATGAATCTTTCTTGAAGCTGGGTCACCAGAACTGTACACAGTGTTCCAAATGAAGTCTTACCAGTGCCTTGGACAATAGTGTTAATACTTCCCTATCTCTACTGGAAATACCTCATCCGATACAATATATAAGCACATATTTCAAGATATTTCACATAACCACATCACATATCAAACAACATATTTCACGTCACATTTCTGGTTCATAGTCATCCTGCATTTGACTAATACACGTAGGTCTTTCTTCTCCTCTGTCATTGGCAAGTGATGAGCCCCCAGCTTATAGCAGAAAATTTTATTAGTCCGTAAATGCATGATTTTGCACTTTCTACTATTACATTTCATCCTATTAGGTGAGTCCTCAAGGTCATCCAACTCTTCCAGTATAATATTCTGATCCACCTCTGTATTGACAGTCTCCCAGCTTTGTGTTATCAGGAAATTTCATTAGCACAATCCTAGTATTTGTGCCAAGATCATTAATGAAAATATTAAATATGATTAGTCCAAGACTAATCCTTGAGGAGACTAATCCACAAGTAACCTCCCTCCAGCTTGACACTTCTCCTTTCAGCATGATCTACTCTCATTGCCCCTTCAACCAGTTTCTTATCCACCTTACAATTCTTGTTCTAATCCCCATCGTCTCCATTTTAACTAATAATTTCCCATGTGGTACCATATCAAATGCTTTACTGAAGTCCAAATAGATGAGATCTACCTTATTTCCCTTGTATAAAACAATAGTTATCAGAGACAGATATCAGGTTAGTCTGGCATGATGTACCTTTGGTAAACCAATATTGCATTTTATTCCATTTTCCATATAACTCCTTGTCTTTAATCTTTCCTTCAAAATTGTTCAAAAACCTGGCATATTATTGAGGTCAGACTAATGGGTTTGTGGTTACCCAGATTACTTTTCCCTCCCTTTCTTAAATATAGATACTTTGTTTGCTATTCTCCAGTCATACATTACCACCCCTGATTTGACAGATTTATGAAAAATCTTTGCTACTGGACTAGCAATCTCATGTGTCAGTTCTTTCAGTATTCTGGGATAGAGATTATCTGGTTCCTCCCAATTTGAGCACATTAAGATTTTAGAGTTTTGCTTCCACTTCAGATGTGATCATTTCCATTTCTATACTCATTCCTATTAGTCATCCTGCCTTTGTCCCCATGTTCTACATTATCATCCTTATTGATAACTGAGGCTAACATATTCATTTAATATTCATTTGTGCCATGCCTAGATTATCTTTAATCTCTACCCCATTCCCTTCTTTCCACTTCTTTTCTTGTTCTCTTTTTATTTATGTGGATAAATAAACTTTTACTTTTTAATTTCTTTTACAAAGTCTAACTCAGCTTGTCTTTTGGCAATACTTTATCCCTACTCATTCTGACCTCTAAGACAGAGCTTTCGTTGCTGTCAGTTTCTTTTTCCATTCCTTGTAAACTTTCTAATTATTCCTAATAGCCTTTTTGAGGTATGGTTGTTTTTTTTTCTTTCTTTCTTTGTTTTTAGGTCCAGTTAGGTCTGGAGCCCTTCCATACATGTTTTTTCCTCCCATGCTTGGGATGTAAATTCAGACCTGCTCCACGTTAAAGTCCCTGAGCTCTGAAGTCCAGCTAAATTCACTAACTAGTTCCCTTAATTTCTTAAGATCTGTGATTTTTGAAACCGAAAGCCTTAGTTACCAACCTTCCATTTAATTTATACTGAATCAGCTAGCAATCACACAATCCAAAAAGTTGTTTTCTAAAACCAGCTCTTCTATAATGTCCTCACTAGTTACCAAAACCAAACATACAATAGCTTCACTTTTTTTTTTTTTTGGTTCAGTGAATATTTGGTGAAGAAACCGGTCAGCTATCAAATCCAGGCGTAACTGAGCATGCCATTATTAGCAGCAAATGTTCTCCAGTCCACATTTGTGAAGTGAAAGTCTCCCATAATTGGCACTTTTATCTAGAAATCTTTGATTCTTCTGATGCTTTTGAATAAGAGTGTGACTCCTAAGAAAGTTTTCAAGTATGCAGTTTTCCATACTGTACAGAAAGCTGTTTTAAAATCACTAATTTTTATGTTTAATGATTAGATTATTTATTTTTTGCTTGTGGCAAAGCTAGTCAAACTTTTTACATGCTAACAAATAGAAGTATGTTGTAGGGTAACCCAGCCTCTTGCCTCACACTATCCATTGAGAGCAACTTCTTTGTACTAAGGCTTTGATACATTCAACTCAACCTACCACCACATTACAGAATGTTCTATTAGAGAGCTTTCAAAATGAAGAATCCTCAGCTTTCTTTCTTCAGCTCATGCTTCTTTTCCTAGTCCAGTAAGGTAGACACATTTCAAGCTGACTAGCCTTAGGCGATGAGCATTCCATTCAGTTTCACTGAATTCTGATAATGGTTATGAAAATATTTGCATACCAGTTGCTTTATTCACCAAGGGCTTGATCGTACAAGGTGCTGAGTACTCTGATCCCATTATAGCAAAGCCTTTTAAGCACAAGCTTAACCTTAAGCATGTGAATAGTCCTATTGACTTCAGACTAGACTGAGACCAGAGTGCTCAGTGTATTTCAGATTTGAAACCCAAGGAGTAGATTCCAATTTACATTTTGCCCTGGCCTTTGAAGGGGGTGGTAGTGGCATAAGAGACGCTGCCCATGCGAGAACTCTGGGAGTCCCCTCCCTCAGCTCCCTTGCACACAGAGAGAGTGCATGTGCCCTGTTCCTTTGGATGGCATAGCCTGTGACATGAAAATACCCAGCCATGGCTCTGCCTCCTCCCTAGGCCTTCCAAGCCCCCTCAGTGATTTGCAGAATCACCGACATAGGCAAGAACAGTCTTTGCACTGAGTATATTGGCTTCTATTTTGCAAGGGTTGTTTGGGGAAGCCTCTTTGTGCTTTCAAGCACGCCTACACAGCCAAGCCTAACCTAGCCTCAGTATGGCTACAATATTTTGCTTACAGCTATCATCACTCTTTTTACTACACGTTTGAAAATCATTTAAGCAATATGGAGAACCCAGCCTCCAATTTGGGGAATAATGCTAGAATGAGTTTTTACCATGCTTTTGTTCATAAGAACAACATAAGAACATAAGAATGGTCATACTGGGTCAGATCAAAGGTCCATCCAGCCCAGTATCCTATCTACCGACAGTGGCCAATGCCAGGTGCCCCAGAGGGAGTGAACCTAACAAGTAATGATCATGTGGTCTCTTTCCTGCCATCCATCTCCACCCTCTGACAAACAGAGGCTAGGGACACCATTCCTTACGCATCCTGGCTAATAGCCATTAATGGACTTAACTTCCATGAATTTATCTAGTTCTCTTTGAAACCCTTTTATAGTCCTAGCCTTCACAACCTCCTCAGGCAAGGAGGTCCACAAATTGACTGTGTGCTGTGTGAAGAAGAACTTCCTTTTATTTATTTTAAACCTGCTGCCCAATAATTTCATTTGGTGGCCCCTAGTTCTTATATTATGGGAACAAGTAAATAACTTTTCCTTATTCATTTTCTTCACACCACTCATGATTTTATATACCTCTATCATATCCCCCCCTTAGTCTCCTCTTTTCCAAGCTGAAAAGTCCTAGCCTCTTTAATCTCTCCTCATATGGGACCCTTTCCAAACCCCTAATCATTTTAGGTGCCCTTTTCTGAACCTTTTCTAATGCCAGTGTATCTTTTTTGAGATGAGGGGACCACATCTGTACGCAGTATTCAAGATGTGGGGGTACCATAGATTTATAGAAGGGCAATAAGATATTCTCCATCTTTTTCTCTATCCCTTTTTAAATGATTCCTAACATCCTGTTTGCTTTTTTGACTGCCGCTGCACACTGTGTGGATGTCTTCAGAGAACTATCCACGATGACTCCAAGATCTTTTTCCTGATTAGTTGTAGCTAAATTAGCCCCCATCATATTGTATGTATAGTTGGGGTTGTTTTTTCCAGTGTTCCCTCCCGACTGGACTAGAGAAGCTATTCATTGATTGGCTTTCCTGTTTAAACTTTGTGTAAGTTTCAGTTAGTAAAAAGGTGAAAGGAACTTCTTATCTGCTTTGAAAGAAATACATTATTTGTTAGTCAAAAATTATTTTTGCAAAAGGTCATTCTTCTGATATATTAGTCATTGCAGCCTTTGCCCAGAAAAATCTCATTGACAATCCTTTACATTTTTCATGTATTTATTTTTATGATATGCTGAGGCAACTCAAGGTTTACATGTAAATTCTATAAAGCAAGACCTTTTAGTCTGTCTCTCTAAAACTTCTCCTACAGTGCCTGGCATTTGGCCTGTCATGTGTTTTAAATTTAGCTTATTTTGACTAAGATTTCACTAGTTATTGAATTTTATATCTGAGTTTGTAAGCCCCAGCACTGTTTTTATTGTTTTGCTCATTTTATTATGCAAAATGTTTTTGATGTAAACTCTATTGACTTTATTTATATACAGAATACAACAGGGTCCTCAGGCTTCATTTTTCCTCTGCTACCAGTACAAAAATCAGTAGTAATTCCACTGAAACAAATGGAATTTTGCAGGTATTGGGGCTGGCAGGGGGGAAGAGTTTGAGGGAAGAGAAGTGGCCTGATGTAGGACGCTTGGGGAATTGAGGAAAATTCTTTCTTTCTTCAAAGACAGAGCATGAAGGTGGAGTAGCAGAGGGACCAATTAATGGCTTTGTGTTGTTGCAGCTCAGGGTGGTGGAGGAAGTGGTGCTGATAGGGGCTAGTGGGGATTGTTTGTATGTACACCTGTGGGGAATTGCTGCCCACATAACATTTTTCACGTCTTTTCAGAAACTGCAGGACCAGCTCTATGCATATCTTTCCCTTTGATGGAGCAATTTTAAAGCAACTCCATGAGGGGGAATCTCAGAGTTTTTCTTCCCTATGCTCCCTCTCTTGTATATATTGTCACAGGAAGCAGGGGGAGGAAATCTAGGGCCTTGTTTTTTTGGTTTAGATGGAACCTTCTCCTTGAATTTGTTTCCATACTCTTGTAATAGTCTTTTCCCTTTCTCATTAGATACCAGTTTCCCCTCTCTCCCCCATGACTTTTAAAGTGTGAGGTATCTTAATTTCTTTGAAATTCCAGAGGCTGGAATGGTTTTGTTTTTCCTTGTAGTGGTTTTTGCTACGCCCTGGTGTTGACCACTGAGAGTTGTATATTCTTAATCTTTCTTATAGCAGTAGCAGTCTTCATCCCTTCCTGTTTCTCCCAGAATATTCTTTTTCTATGAGATTCCTGCAATTTAGAGACTGTCATTTTGTGATTTAGGGGCCAGATAAGTGGCCACTCATTTTGTGCCAAAACTCTACTTGACTGATGCCTCACCTGGTTAATGCTTCCAGAGAGCATTAACCAATGAGTATGTACAGGCTGCTTTCTTCTTCAGGCTCTTTCATATTCAAAAAGAAAATATAGGCTTATATTTTGAAAAGCAGTCATCAGTACTTTGAGTGCAAATCAGGTAGCTAGGCTTCAAAATGAATGCAAATTATGGATGCTATTAAGCATGCCTGTCATTTAGTGCCTACACTGAATTACAGATGCAAAGTTTTACCCAGTCATGGAGACTTAGTTGATGGCCTTGGAATGTATCCCTTTAATCTTTTATTGTGTGAGATAAATGGATCATTTAATACAATATAGAATTCTCTTCATTCTTTAATGCAGTACTTTTCTGCCCCTTTAATACCCCAATGGAGCTGAAATCAGGTAGAATCTAGGGTCATTTGACATTAGATATTAGATTAAATTCAGTTTTTTTGCTTTAGGATGATGACATCTGCACAACATTGGGATGCAGCCTTAAAAGGGTGTATTCTCTGGATATGTGATATTTTTCTAAATCAGGGGAAGGTATTTTTTACTTGAACACAGTAATCAATCCTTAAATAGCATTTCAAGCTTACATGAAATGAACCAACTCATGAGTGCTGCAGTTTAGACAAAGAAAATGGAACTTGTGCTGATCAGGTCAGACAATATGTTTATATTGGAATACTGTAAAAATATCCCTTTTCTCTCTTATAATAGTAGTCTTAAAAATAAAGTAATTCTTAATCAGACATGGGACAGGTCAGATCATCATTGAGTTTATTGTATTGTGTTGTGTTAAAAAAAGTCTTTTACAGCCTAAACTTTATTCCCATCAAGAAAAAAAATAATTTAAACTGACATAACACAAACAAGCTCCTGACTGACACTTCTGCTCTCAACAATATTTTAGAGAATTTTATAACATCAAAGGCAAATCTGAATTCAGAAATTCAGTTGAAAAAAGAGCTGTAATTTCTCTAGGAAAATGTGTTCCACTTCCCAAACTGACGTTGACAAATAAAAAGTTAAAATGACCTTGACATTTGTAAATCCTTTAAAATGTATCTTGTACCCTCCGGACATGAAATTCCATTGTAGATCTATTTTTTTTTTTACATTAGGCATTAATAGGGATGTTCCAGCCAGTTTAAAATTAATGTAGTGTGCAAGAAAAATGCTTTAAAATAACCCAGAAATGCATCAGCTACTAGTTATTGAAGCTGCATGCTGTTGCAAGTTTTAGACTTCAATTTCCTTCTGTATCTTTCTGTGACTACATTACATGTATATTCACTAAAGGTCAAATACTTCTGCTTGAGTAAGGACTGAACTCCCACTGACTTCAAAGAGAATTTTGCCGAAGAAAAGGCCAAATTCTGGAGCCTAAGTGTAAACATCTTGGGGCGAATATATTCCTTAATGTGTTTTGAATGTATTGTTCATCTATTTAATATTAACACACAGTATATTCTGGTCTGTAGTACAGGTGAAGTGCTGCTCTCACTCACATTGGTATAAATCCACAGCAGCTTTCTTGAATCAATAGAGCTACACCAGATTTACATCAAAGGTTGTCCAGATGGAGAAGATGTCTGCGTAGTTCTGCTTCGCAAGCAACTTTGCCTGTAAATCTCTCCCTCTACTATCCTCAGTACCAGCTACTATCAACAACAAGGTGCATGGAAGGGAGAAGGAAAGAGAGAGACATGTAGGCAGAGTTGCATGGAGTCATTTTCTCCTGTGGCTTGCCAGAGAAAAGCTCAAATCTGCACTTAGTAGATCCATGGGACTAGTATTTCCTTGGGTGACCATTTCAAGGGGTGCAATGAGGGTGGACAGCAGCTGTAACATAGGAGTCCTCAATAGGCAAAGAATTAGTGAGGCTGGCTCCTGGGTCACTTTAATCTTGCAGCCCTCAGTGTAGAGAACAGTGAGAGACAGTAAGGTGGTATAGCCAGAACTCATCAAATGGTGGATAACCCCTTGGGAACTGCAGCCAGCGACTGTAATTCAGAACAATCCTTAAAGGTGGGCTGGGACCAGTTTTGAGCCACCCAGGGTTTGGGAGCCTTAACCAGTCTTTTGCCTTAATCCCATGGGAGCACCCAGTTGAGGATTTGGCCCAATGACTTCTGAGGAGTGGTGGGTGGCTGCCATTTTTTTGAAACAAGTTACAGAGTTCAGATTAGCAGACCGCAGATAATTGAGATCCCATTCACATTTTGCTCACAAATGAAAGTTTCCCATACAGTAACTGGTTTTTCTCCCCCTTTCTGGGGGGGCAACCCCCCAACATTCAGGTTTTTAGTGTTTTGGTTTTTTTTGCACAACTCAGTGACACACAGCTGCCAAAGGACAAGTATAAACTTCTCATGAAATCTAGGGAACAAAAGTAGGCAGTGAAATGCCAGAGAATCTATAGTGATTGTTTACCATGCATGATCTACAATGTCAAAATGTGAGGTCCAGTCTAGTGTTTAAATGCAATGGATGACAGTGCTGAACTGCTAAGAGGGAAGGGAGCCAAAGCATGCAGTGATCTGCCATAACTTTAAGTAGCTGACAGTTACACAAATTTTTCTTTCGAAGACAAGAATGGTGGTAATTATGAACCTCTAAAAATCTAACATACGCTTTACACAGTGATCTACAAGTGAAATATATCACTCCCAGAGGAAACCATTTTTCTTTCTAGTAGATGAGTAGAGCTCATATCTTAATGTTCACTCAGTAGCCTTGGGGTGAGATTGTGTTTTGTGCATTGTCTCAGGAGGTAGAATTCCTCCCCAGTTCCTTCTTACACAAAGAACACGTGCACAGTGCACCATCCCTTTGTATAGTAAAGCCTGCTCTTCCCCATGCAGCTGGTTAGCTGGCCTGACCCGTCGCTGCCTCTTTCTTTCCTGTGTGGGATGACTTCTGAAGTATGTCAGGATGGAACAGTTTCTGTGCTCTGAGTGAGGAACTGTTCTTATAGTTGGCCTATTTACTAGAAGGCTTACACCCTCTTCCCTTCTGGGAACTTGTGCTTGGACCAGGCACAATCTGTCCCCTACTTCTGGTTCTAATTAGATTTGTAAGACATAAAACTTGCAATCTTTGCAAACATGCCTACGTGTTAGTAACACAAATATAAATTAAAACAATTCCATTCTAAATTCAATGGTTCCTTCATGGTCATTTCATTTTCTCCCCAATCAAAGCTGTAGTGGATAAATCACATACTATAGCCAGTCTGCAGTGGTGTACAGAATCCCTGGATTCTCCCTATTGAGGAGAAAAGTCCCTTTTGGCTACTAGAATAGAAACAGTGTTGTAGATCGGTATTCAGAATGTTGAAAGGCCTTTAAAGAATTTAAATTAATGAGTTATTCAATAAAAACAGAAAATACATGCACGATGCACACTTTCTTGCCATCAATTCTAAAACTTACTGTGCTCTGCTAGGCCTGTTTTAAATAGGTGTTCTGATGTGAACATGTATGAAATATTTTAATTTGGATAGATCTTCGGAAGAGAGCTAGAAGTGTTCCTGATTTTTACCACAATGTTTCCCTATTATAAATATGCTCAACTTTTTATCCTTTTTTCCTTAAGCATTAATAAAGGGCATATAGTAACAAGCTGAATCGTATTTCCTGTAAAGTAGATTTGATTTTCAAAGTTGCTATTACTTCTATGGGTGACTTTGTACTGGATGACCACCTAGGAGAAATGTGTTAAGACTGTCATCTCTCCCAGTAGGGTTGCCAACATTCTAATAGCACAAAACCAAACACTCTTGACCGGCCCCCTTCCCACCCTCCTTCCCCGAAGACCCTCTCCCCCACTCACTCCATCCCCCCTCCTCCATCGCTTGCTCTCCCCCACCTGCACTCACTTTCACTGGGCTGGGGCAGGGGGTTCGGGTGTGGGAGGGGGTGAGGGCTCCATCTGGGGGTGCAGGCTCTGGGGGCCAGGGATGAGGGGTTTGGGGTGCAGGAGGGGGCTCAGGGCTGGGGTAGAGGGTTGGGTGCGGGACGGGGTGTGGGGCAGGGGATGGGGGGAGTTTGGGTGTGGGAGGAGGTTCAGGGCTTGGGTGGGGGTGTGGGAGGGGATGCAGGCTCCAGAATGGAGCTTAGGGCTGGTGTGGGAGGGGGTGCGGGCTCCAGGAAGGCGCTCAGGGTTGGGGCAGGGGGTTGGGGTGCGAGAGGGGGTGTGGGCTCCATCTGGGGGTGTGGGTTCTAGGGTGGGGCAGGGGATGAGGAGACTGGGTGTGGGAGGAGTTGTGAGGTGCAGGCTGGGAGGCGGAGTTTAGGTGTGGGAGGATGCTCAGGGCTGGGGTGTAGGAGGGCGTGCAGGCTCCAGGAGGGGTCTCAGGGCTGGGATGGAGGGTTGGGGTGTGGGAGGGTGTTTGGGTGGCACTTACCTCAGGCGGCTCCTGGTGGGCAGTGCAGCGGGGCTAAGGCAGGCTCCCTGCCAGCCTTGGCTCCACATGGCTCCTGGAAGTGACCAGCATGTCTGGCTCCTAGGCATAGGGGCAGCCAGGCACCTCTGCACCTGCAGGCCCTGCCCCTGCAGTTCCCATTAGCTGCAGTTCCTGACCAATGGGAGCTGCAGAACCCACACTCAGGCAGTGTGCAGGGCTACCCTGATTGCCCCTGTGCCTAGGGGCTGCAGGGACATGCCAGATGCTTCTGGGAGCTTCAGGGAGCCTGCCTTCAAGGAGCTGCACCACCGACCGGACTTTTAACGGCCTGGTCAGTGGTGCTGACCGGAGCTACCAGGGTCCCTTTTCGACCTGGCGTTCCGGTCAAAAAAGAATACCTGGCAACCATATCTCCCAGACAGATCACATATCTTACTGTATGCTTTTTAAAGTGACGAGTAGACTTATAGTGCTATACAAGTAATATTTAATACATAATTGTAAAGAATTGATCTTCATGCTGATCAGGTTCTATAACTGTTGTGAGGAGGAAGTACATGCAGGTAGCAACCTGTATTTGAGGAAAATAAAAGAATAAACTTTTTCTTCTTTCAAATCCACACCTTTTATATAGCAATATGCCACTTTACCCTTCACTCATGCACTTTCTTAACTTTACACTCTGTGTCTTCAGTTACAAATAAGCATCAATGGAACCACTCACAGTGCAGAACATTAAGCATGTGTGTTTGAATGGCCTGGGCCTATATTCTTACATGTTATTTTTCTCTTAGTTTTGAAACATGGGTTGTTTGTAGCATCATGTAGAGACTTAGAAAGAGCAGTGCAGGGAAGGGCTTGACTCACTGAAGGTGACTCCATGTGGAAGTAAATACAGAGTCCTTTTCTTATGGATCAGAAAGACACAGCAGGAGGGGAAATGTGAAGTGCACTGAAAAGCTCTGATAGATTTGTGTCAATTTCAAGCTAGGCTGCTGTACAGACAAACCCATACTTCCATTTTATGAATACACCAATTTGCCTTGTTGTTTTATTCTATATTAGAAAAATGAAGAAGTGAAAAAGTGACAGACTTCACAAAATATAAATATATTGGATTGCAGATTTTCTAAAGTTGAAAATAAGACATAATTCAACAATTACAGCTTTAAAAACCACACACACACCAGACCCATTTATTAAATTTTATGTTCTGGAACTATGGGACTGTATCTTTGCTGAATGTATTGGCATGACAATTCTTAAGACATTAACTATTTAACAGTAGCCTTGTCTTATTTGTTAGCATACTGTGATGCATATGCCTTTCTCCATTTAAATCACTCACCACTGCAGCAGAGTAATTGCCACTGAATACCACTGAAGTAGAGTAATTCCCTTGTGTTGTATACTGTAAAATAAATCTGTCATCACTACTTAACACTGAATTTCTAACACACAAAATGGATTGGCTATCCATAGATGTTACATTACACTTGTTCATGTTTTATGTGGCTATGTAGTATGTCATGTTTGCTTGGTTTACCAAAGATGTTCAGAAATAAGGGCAGTGTCTGCACACTGAGAGGAAGTTAGTTACAGGAATGTGTTGCCTTTGGTAATTGTGCATGGGTATGGTCGTACTCAAATAAGGAAATGGAGAGTTCAACAGTTAAAAATGACACCCTCTTTCAATTAAGTTTGAAAAAGCAGCATTTTCTCCTCTTATCACATATCAGGAAAGAATCTGCAGATTCATTCCATAATATAGGATGAATATAGGCCATGCCTCCACTGCAATGTGTTAGGACTTCAATGAAAGAAAAATAATATCATTCTCATTTTATGGAACCATAACTGACTGTTAGAGGCAGGGAAAAGAAAAAAGAAAAAAGCCTGATCCTAGCGTGGGTATTTTGGTTACACCTGGAATGCAGTATTGACTCTTTATTTATATATGGTATTTTGATATCAGATTTTTGTAGTGTAGTGGAGGGATCTTGCATTTAAAAATATAAAAATTACAGGCTTCACTGAAGCCCTGCACAGGTCAAAGTCAGCCTGAATGGAGCCACTTGCAAAATTCTACAACCTATCAAATTGTACTGGTAGGCAAATCTCTCTGCTGCAGATTCATGTGAATGATCCTCAATTTCTGGACATCTCCTTATGGCAACCCTTCTTTGTCTTTACCATATTGTTCCAGCTGCTTAAAAGAAAAAATTGTACCCAAGTTTATTTAACAGTCTTAAGGTCTGGAAATCAAGGAGCACTTAAATAATAAGTTAAATTTATTTGGAAATAATGGGTTCCATTGTCCCGTTCCAGGATAGCACTGTGCTCAGGTGGTGTAGATCTGCATTGCCTCGGTGGCAGTTCTGGGAGGCATTGTTCCCTTGGTAGAAATAATGTCCATTGGAGCTATTAGGATGCATGGGGCCAGACTCAATATGTCTCTAAGTTCTCTATTACTATTGAGCCGCTTCCTGGTTACGATCTTCCTAACAATTGTGCTGTCAAGTGTCATACTGGCAGCATGGGAGACAAGTGTAAGATTCTGACAACACTGCAGAACTGGCAATGTAAGACTCTGACCATGCTCTAGACCTGGCAGTATAAAACCCTGCCCCCTGCTGCAGATCTGGCATAGTAGTGCTGACTAGTCTGGACAGAACTTTGCTGCATGAACCATGCTAGTGAAACCATGCCCTGAGCTACTTACTTATTCAGTCTTTTTGCATATGTTTTGAGTGTTTCTCTGACAGTAGTCCCTATCCATAGTCCCTATCCACTCTTCAGGGAAGCCATGCTGGAGCTATAGCGTAGCCAGATCTAGCAGCTATAAAAAGCCTTTGTTGTGCTTTAATATAGAAAGATTTACTCTGCACTGAAGTTTGCTGCTTTTCCACCAAAAATCCATTCAGACACTATGCTTTAATCCATTCAGGAAAAAAAAACCCTGGGTTTTCCTCCCTTTATGCTGCTGGCATCGAAAACTGACAGGAAACTGGGTCTATGGGCTTGCCTAAATACATTTAGTATCTGAGAAACAGCGGGAAACAGTTACCTGAGTGTTACCGGACATGTCACATACCATTCTATGAAATGAATCATGAGCTAAAAAGGCTTTTTACTGATGCCTGTCTTTTGCTGACTGAACATTATATGCATAGATCAAAGTTGTCTCAACAATCAAGGAAGTGCTGCTGCAAACCAAGTTCATCCCTCAATTCCCATGTTTCTTAGAAACACTTGCCAGATTGAGGAATAATCTGCAGATCAGTAACTTTGGAGTGAATAATTGTGAACAGCAAATAATTTAAGAGAACTGGATATTTCATGACAAGGCTAAATTAATCAGATGAACTAACAATTTATTTCTAATAAATCAATATATCATGTGATTATGTTCAACAAATTAAATAATCAGTGTACTCTTAAGATACCACAAGTGTTTAATGGGTATATGAATTGGCATGTATTAAAAATTTAAAGTGTTGTTTTACTCTGAAACATGATTATGCAAAAATGGCATATTTTGTTGGCATATTTTTTACCTTTTACTACTTTTGGCCAACCAGAACCAACATAGCTCAGGCAGAGTAAAATGGAATCTTTTTTGGCATACCCATCCTCAACTAAATTGTTTACTACCTGATCCATTTTCAGTGCTATCTGTATAACCTACATTTGAGTAATGCCCTTACTTACAGCTTTGCTACACCATTGAAAGTAATAGGTATACACAGACAAAGCTGACACCCTAATTTGGCCAGCAGAGTCCTTATTACCAGTGATAATACAAAGCCAGAAAGAACCCAGCTCAGCATACAGATTCCAGGCTGTGTTTGTAGGATGGGCAAGTAGGGAAAGAACAAAAAACACTCCCCCCTACTTATTGTAAACTCACCAAATGTGAAATGAAAATTACTAGAACACAAATACAGAACCATATACCAACTTATAGGCACATAAGGGCTGTACCGAACTTGCTATGCATCTGAAAAGTTACAGTAACAAATATGCAACATTGTTTTGTAATAATGGATAGGAGTTTGTACATTCTGGTTTGATATTACAAAAAAAAAATCACTGATATTGAGGTAACTCAAGGTCAGAAAATTCAAAGATCCTTGTCTCACTCCTTTAAGCTTCCATTATTTGGATCAGCAAAGCCAGCTCTGAAAGCCCAGTAGTCCAGGTAAGGAAAATTAATTTCTCTTTTGTCTTTTCAACAAACAGGTGATTCTTTTGTTCCCTGTTTTCTGAGCTGAATGACAAACTGTGAGGATTATGACATTTGCCCCAACAGCACTGATAGTTCTCATGCTATTATACATATCTAAAAGATATGAGATAGGCTGTAGAAACTTAATCAAAAAATTCTTGTTATACCAGAGGTCAGACTAGATGATCACAATAGTTGCTTCTAGCCCTGGAATCTATGAATGTGATTTGACCCTAAATATGACATATTTGGAATATAGACATTACTGTATGTCTTTAAGGACCAGCAGTACAAAGCGGGGGGAAAATGAATACAGCTATAAAAACCAAGAAACAATGGGTATTTTTTTTGTCAACACAAAATGGATGAGGATAAAATGTTATTAACAGGGAATATGCAGATTATTGTGGTTATGCTGCAATTCTTCACAAATAAGCCATTATATGTATGTTGAGATGTTGTGTTTCTTTTAAAACTGTACGGCTCAAATGCATCCACCTGACTTTCATGTAATCATGAATATTAATGACACCAGAATCAATTGGAGGCATGAACAGTTGGTAGAAGTGTCACATGGCAATCAAGAATTTATTCAAAATAGATACAGATGAGCTTAAATGAGATAATGAAAACAATGTAAGATTCTATAGCTACTGTGTTATAGTCAACATGTTGAAATTTTTTTGTTAATTGAGAAAGGTTTAGGTTGTCCTTCACAAATGTCCTTCTAAGGCTGTGTAGAATTCAGTATGTGCCTTTCAAAGTGATGCATACTTGATAAAGTATGTGTGACCCTAGATATGCTTTATATAGTACATGCAGGACAAGGAGAGGTGGAAAAGAAACAAACCCTGTTGAGATTCTAAGCCCCACAGAGCAGTTAAAGCCATCGGGAGTGGAACAGCAGGTTACCCTGTGAAATTCCAAATCTCTACAGGACACTATGAACTAGAAGTTGCTGGGGACCCTCCTTAATTCCTAAAACTTTGTTGAAGAGAGATGTGGGAGGAAGCCCACAGAGTTCTACGGTGAGATTCTGACTCTGTTGAAGATAATGGGAGGGTTTTTTTTTTGTAAAACCACACACAATTAGGTAATGTGACAAAGCTCTGTCCTTGCCTCCGTGGGTCCCACATTTCCTAGTGGATTTCGCTAGCCTCAGAGGCTCACTGTGACCCTCCACATAACCCTTCTCTCTCTAGAGACAATGGTCACAGTCTACTGAGCCATTTTCATCATAAGCCAGCAAGGGAGGTGAGGAGAAGTTATCCTTCCTTGCACAGTCTCTGTTTCCCAGTCTCAGTGATTAATCAGGGGGCAAAAGGTGGGGGGAGCCCATATCCACCCTCTACTCTGGGGTCCAGCCCAGGGACCCTAATAGTATCAGCTATGGTAGATGACCTTTTAGAAACATGACATGTACAATTCCCTGGGCTTTGTCCCCCACAGCAGCCCTCACTTCCTCAAACTCCACTTCACCCTTACCTCAGGGCCTCCTTCCTTGTGCCTGATATGGTTTGTACTACTCAGTCTCTCCAACAGCACAACTTCCTCCCACAGCTCCTGACATGCACACCCACCTGGCTGACTGGGAGGCTTTTAACTAGTTTCTGCCAGCCCCTGATTGGCTTCAGGTGTCCCAATCAACCTAGCATTCTCCCTGCCTTCTGGAAAGTTCTTAATTGGCCCCAGGTGTCTTAATTGACCTGGAATGGCTGCCATTTCACTTATCCTGGTACCAGGGATTTGTTTAGCCTGGAGCTAATATATCTATCTCCCACTACTTTTCTATAGCCATCTGGCCTTGCCCCGTCACAGTAAGTAACACTTCTCTCATGGTAAAATCCTAATGGAGACAAGGCATGGGTAGTTTTTACTGTGAAGTAGCTAGGAGAGGTCAACCCTATGACCTGTACTTGACCATACTAATTCATTTCATGGTAAACTACAGTTCTGTGTCTCACTGGGATTTTATAGTGGGATAGCTAATATGTTAATTAGCCCACCTTAAAACACTTTTTAAAAAAGCAACAAAGAGAAAGCATAAAAGGTTATTTAAGCTTGGGAGAGCAGGGAGAACCAGGGAACTATCAAAGCTCCTAAGCTCTGCATTGGTCAAATGTTTTAAAAACCAAGTAACTAAACAGTCTCTATTTCCACTAACCCTAAGTTGCTATTTAACATTAAAGTTGAGAAACACATGTACCAACCCTGCAGTATGACACGTGAGCACAAATCCCTGCGGCCATGTGGTTCACATGGCAAGATTGGGGCCAGAGTGTAATCAGTAGAACATTCTGAGCCTCTGCTTCACCGTGTTTCCAGTGAGTGCAATGAGCAAGGGGACTTTAGGAAGCTGGTTGTTGGCTCGCTGATCCTGGGACTACTTTTGTGCTAGTCTTGGCAGAGTTTAACGCTGCCTACTGACTGTTGTAAACTCTACCGGCTGTGACTCCAAAAAGCCAGCAGTGGTTTTAGGGAAGCCTGTGAACACTTAACGTTGTCTGTGCAAACTTAATTTGGCCCTCTTATGCATATGCCCATCATTACATGGAAGATGAATTTCTCTCAATGGTACATGTAGTACTGCAATGACACTCAGATATACTTGATCATCCTGGATACCATGGGCTAAACATCAGTGAGGAAGAGGCACTGGCTTGTGTACCAAACAGCATACACACATTCTGGCAACTCCTCATAGGTGGCCAGTCTAGTCATGGAGAATTCATGGCCTTCTAAGAAACTTAGAGAAGGATGATATATTGAATAAAAATCATTGCAGCAGAAAAGTTCATCTGTAAAATGTACAATTTACCAGATGAGGAGTGCTGCAATGAGGCACAGGTGATATTGTTTTCCAAGTGTAGATTACCAAGGGCACTGCCCCCAACAAGTGGTGCATTACACTATCACATCCAAAGTGCTCACTTTCAAGCCAAGTCATTGGAGACAGGCAAACTACAACAACCTCACATTACCCTCACCAGAGAATATGGGTTGGACCAAGCACATTGAAGAACTGGTACCCAAGATACTATCACTGGAGTTAATCCCTGACGGCTCTGCAGAAATTGTTACCTGTGCCTGTGTCAAAGGGAGCATATCTCAATTCTTTAGCTGCAAAAGGCCACATTTATGGGCTCCAGTGCATACCAATGTAAGGGGTGTGTTGGCTCATGTAGGAACTCTTAAATTATGCTTGTCTAAACAGTGTGGAGGATATACAGTGGAAAAAAAAACAGAGGCACTTTTTTTCAAACTGTACTTAAATTTTGAACTCCATTTAGAAGGTGAAATATTCAAAATCCAGCTTGGTAAGCTTTTTTTAGATTCAGGATATTCAAAATTATGAAAGGTAACTTGTTTACCTAGTTTTCCCCAAAAATGCCTCCTACATCTTATTTTATAGAAAATGTGCCCAGACTACTAAGGGAGAGGCCATGTAGAACAAATAGTAGGTGATCTTGTAATTAAAGACTGTATCATAATGCATATACACAAGGGGGTTGGCTGATTTCAGCACGAACAAGCAATCTTAATTCTGGCATTTCCTAACACCAGATTACTTGACTTTGCAGACTTAACGTTACTTACAAAAACAATTTCCTAGCTGTTCAAAAACCCTGAAAAATCAGAAATTCCATAATTCGGAACCATACTGACTCCCTGCATGGGTTATCAGCAGAGTGTGAACTCAGAACTTTCTGCTCCTCACCTCAGCCCTCTACACTGGCACAAACAATAGCAGCAACAAGCAACTATTATCCTCTATGTGGACCAGCCACTAGAGAGGAATATGACACAGTGACTTACACAACTATTTGCCAGATAGCAGTGGAATATTGGGAACTGGGATTCCTGGGTTACATTTCTGCCTCTGGAAGGGACTAGACTCTTGACAGCAAAGCAAACTACATAGATTTGTCATTCAATCTCAAAGTCAATGTGATTGTGGGTGTGACTTAGATATGCCCTATTAGAGACAGGGCTCTGTTCCCAGCTTGGCCTGAAGTGACTTTGTGCGATCTCTCAGTTACCCCACCTAAAATGTGGAGAATAATACTTGCCTGGCTCCTAAAATAGAGGCATAGAGATTTACTGAATAATAAGCACTGGAGTACACACAGTTAATACCAGTCAGCCTAAGAGCCGCAATAAAAACTAATGGTCTTCACCTGGCTCACTAGCATTCCATCCCCTAAGTGAAAGGGCACATTTTTTCTAGGGCAGTCTAGCAATTAAAAAAAATTAATCATGATTAATCGCATTGTTAAACAATAATCAAATACCATTTATTTAAATATTTTGGATGCAAATATATTGATTTCAATTACAAACAAAATACAAAATGTACAGTGATCACTTTATATTTATTTTGGATTACAAATATTTGCACTGTCAAAAAAAGAAATAGTATTTTTCAATTCATCGAATACAATCTTTTTATCATGAGAGTTGAACTTACAAATGTAGAATTATGTACAAAAAACCCTGCATTCGAAAATAAAGCAATGTGAAATTTTAGAGCCTGCAAGTCCACTCGGTCCTACTTCTTGTTCAGCCAATCGCTCAGACAGACAAGTTTGTTTACATTTGCAGGAGATAATGCTGCCTGCTTCTTGTTTACGTCCCTGGAATTCCTGAAAGAACTGGCATTCTCATGGCACTGTTGTAGCCAGCATCACAAGATATTTACATGCCAGACGTGCTAAAAATTCATATGTCCCTTCATGCTTCAACCACCATTCCAGGGGTCATGCATTCATCCTGATGGGTTCTGCTCAATGATAATCCAAAGCAATGTGGACTGACGCATGTTCATTTTCATTATTTGAGTCAGATGCCACCAGGAGAATGTTGATTTTCTTTTTTAGTGGTTCGGGTTCTGTAATTTCCGCATTGGAGTGTTGCTCTTAAGATTTCTGAAAGCACGCTCTACACTTTGTCACTGTCAGATTTTGGAAGGCACTTCAGATTCTTAACATTTGGGTCAAGTGCTGTAGCTACCTTTAGAAATCTCACATTGGTACCTTCCTTGCATTTTGTCAAATCTGCATTGAAAGTGTTCTTAAAATGAACATGTGCTGGGTCATCATCTGAGATTGCTATAACATGAAATATATGGCAGAATGTGGGTAAAACAGAGCAGGGGACATACAATTCTCCCCAAGGAGTTTAGTCACAAATTTAATTAACACATTAATTTTTTTAATGCGCGTCATCAGCATGGAAGCATGTCCTCTGGAATGGTGGCAGAGCATGAAGTGGCATATGAATGTTGAGCATATCTGGCATGTAAATACCTTCCAATGATGGCTACAAAAGTGCCATTCAAATGCCCATTTTCTGGTGACATTGTAAGAAGAGGGTAGCATTTATCTCCTGTAAATGTAAACAAACTTGTTTGTCTTAGCGATTGGCTGAACAAGTAGGACTGAGTGGACTTGTAGGCTCTGAAGTTTTACATTGTTTTGTCTGAGTGCAGTTATATAACAAAGTCTGCATTTGTAAGTTGCTGGGGGGTCCCTGGCCAAGGGCTCCTACTATACGCCGGCCTCCAGCTGCTGGTCCTGGTCGTTCTGGTGAAGGACTGGACTTCCTCTTCCCCTGCAGGGGGTGCTCCCAAGGCCAGGTCAGACTCACCTCCAGGAACCTTCCCTGGCTGCAGGAAGCTCTATGGCTGCTAGCTGGGAGCCCAGCTCCAAAGGCAGCATCACTGCCAGCAGCAGCACAGAAGTAAGGGTGGCATGGTATGGTATTGCCACCTTTACTTCTGCACTGCTGCTGGCCGTGGCACTGCCTTCAGAGCTGGGCGGCTGGCCAGCATCTGCTACTCTCCAGCCACTAAGCTCTGAAGGCAGCACAGAAGTAAAGGTGGCAATATTGCAAGCCCCCTACAATAGCCTTGTGACCCCTCCACACCCCTTTTGGGTTGGGACTCCCCATTTGAGAAATGCTGATCTTCCCTGTGAGATCTGTATAGTTTAGGGTAAAAGTACACAAGACCAGATTTCACAGTCCATGATACATTTTTCATGGACGTAAATTTGGGTGGGCCCTACTCATTGGCTTTGCCCATCTCACTAGAGAAGAGAGGGGCAGGAGCAGCAGCAGCACTGAGCATGAGGCACCATTCCTCACCAGTTCCTCCCATCTTGCCATTGAAGAGATGGAGCAAGGCACCTAGCTTGAACCATTAGTTTTTTTGTTTGTTTTTTAACGAGGAGGCCTGGCAGTCTGAGGAATGCTCCACAATGGTTGTGGAGCTATTAAATGCAGACACTGTCTTCATCCCTTCAGACATCTGAACTCCTGCATAGCCAGGAGGAGCCTGAGGTCACCCCAGATAAGGGTAGGTGACAGTGATTTTCCATGGGATCCCATGTGTACTTGTAACATCCAAGAGTGTCTTCTGGAACACATGATTTAAGTACTTTCCCCGTTCAGCCCTTTTGGGCTCTCTCACCCCCAGTGAGGTCTGTCCTTTTCACTTCGGACGTTCTGTTTGACCAATAGTCAGTAAACTGGAAGGGGATAGGGCACCATTCTAAACCTAGTATTAACTGCCATGTAGATTGAAGCAAAGCCTTCTTAAGCACACCCATACATCATGAACCAAGAAAAATTTAAATCTAATTGCTTGACTGTGCTTTTGCAAACTTCATCTCATTAACAAAAAGTCTTGGTGATGTCATCATTTTGCAGAAGTCATGCTGGGCTAGAAGGTTGCTTCTTCTGTGTGCTGTATTGTGGCTTCTTCTTCTTAGCTGTCTTGTTGCTGGTGTGCCTGATTGTAGAGATGAGATGAACCTACTGAGCAGAGATGAAAGTACTGCTCTGTTGGTCTTAATTGAGAGATTTATACTCTTCTCTTTCCATAGTTTCACTGAAGGTGAAAGGAACACCTCTTTCAGGGCTTGGCTAGATTCAAATGTCAGCTGCTGTCACCTTTTCATTGGTTCATCAACTTTATGGGATGAGTCAATGAAAAGGTGGCAGGAGTTGATATCTGAATGGTCTTAATAGCATCTTCAGGTCATGAGTATGTAATCCACTCATGCATATGCAGCAGGGAAGTAGTAGCTTTTGTCTCTGTAGTGGGATATCATAGCATCTTTAAAGACAGAGTTTTAACTTGTTTGTTCATTTCATTTTCTGACCTATCCCTTTTGTTCCTGAACGGTGTAACAGTAGTTGAAATTCTGTTTCAAATGTGTCCATACATTTTCTATATAAAGGTCTGGTATGTAAAACTTAAATGATCATTGAAGAGTCTTTAAACTTGGATGGTCATAAAAGAGGATACTGTCTTTTCTTTTTATATGTCTTCAGGTTTCTTTTTGTCAGAGTTTGGCAAGGAGTTGCTTGAGCATTGCCAGATAACTAATTAATTCCTCAATTAATATACTTATATTCAAATGGCTTTATATTGGAAAACAGTCATACTATTAAATGATCTTGCTATCTTTGTATACAAAAGATCTTTCTAATGACATCATGCAGTTAGTATATGAAGGCTTGAACTTAAATACAAAATATTTGCACATATACATACCAAAAATTGTTTATGCCACCTTAAGCATTTGAGGGAGAAAAAAGTTCACGTTTAAATGGAAACGTGAGTTGGAAATAACCAGTCTTCTGTAAAACATTCCCAACCATAAACTCTCCTTAACACTTGAAGAATAAACACTTTAAAATGTTTCTAAAAGAAATAAGTTTAAATAAGGTTAGTTCTAGAATTCTTTAAGTGCATTTAAAGCTAATGTTTTTCTCTTTGCAAAGAGGAGTTAAAAAAAGTTCACTTTTATGACTTAGGGCTTGCCTACACTGCCCCGCAGTTCAGTTATCGGGGTGTGAATAGCAGTGCACACCAACGTTCTGTGTTGTAACTCCCAGGGCAGGTGTAGTGGAGGGAGGGAGGAGAAGCTGAGCGGCGGCACGCTCGAGGGAGGGGGTGGTGGTGGTGGAGTAGAGGCAAGGAATGGTTCCTCTCCCCCCCCACTTCCACTCTGCCTGCTCCCCTGAACGCACTGCCTCTCCCTCACCTGAGAGGGAGGGGGGACAAGTGGAGCGGCGGTGGTGTGTTCAGGGGAGTAGGTGGAGCAGAGGTGAGCTAGGGCGGGAGGTTGCAGGGGGGGAGCCACAGGAAGCAATGCGGGAGGGATGGAGAAATGTGGCAAGCCTGGGGGAGGAAGTGGGGCCAGGGATTTGGAGAAGAGGTTGGGAAGGGGCAGAGTTGGGGTGGAGCCGGGGGTGGGAGGCACAAAAAAAGAGCAGGGGTGGCCAAAAATTGTTTTGCTTGGGGTGGGAAAGATCCTAGAGCCGGCCCTGGTAACTCCCCTGTGTGGATGCTCCAGGAGCAAACTAAAAGGTTCCTAGTTTGTATGAACATACTCCTCGTCAAGCAGGATTACATCAATGAGAACTAGGAACTGTTTAGTTTGCACCTGCAGCATCCACATGGGGGAGTTACAGTGCAGCACTTCAGTGCACGCTGCTATGCACATCTCTGCAGTCTGAACTGCATGGAGCATAGGTCTAGCATTATAGCTCTGATAATATATCCTAAGCGTCAATCTTCTTGCATAGAAAATAGTCTTATATTCTTGTACACAACTAGGGTTCCTTCTAAAGCAAATTTCTTGAAATAAAATAAAGATCATGTCTATACCAAACTGGTATAACTTGTACAAGGGAAGGTGTCCTCTCCTTTGAGAAGACTCACTTGTAAGCTGTTTGCCTTTTGACCAAATGGTTCCCACTACATTTATATCTGTCATTTGTACTACATTTACAAGTAGCAATTAAAAACTCCTGTTAAATAGTCTATGCAAGGCAAAAAAGAAATCAAATCACAATAGCTAACACCCCAATGCATCTTTCAAAACACAGTATAAAAGAAAAAAGTATAGAATGTTAAAAACAGGTTAAGCTGCATTCCAGAATTAAACATACTTTGAGGTAATGAATGTTCTTAAGGCAAAAAAGAGTTGTTATCCCCAACACTTTTGGGACTTGTCACTTGTTCAAAAAGCAAAGATATAGGAAGTTCCTTAATTATCTTGAACATTTCATGTCATAAGCAACTAAAAACCCCTAAAGCCAAGAAACAAAACTAAACACGTGAGCTATCATTCTCCAGGCATCACATGTATGAAGACAATTGTAAGCATGTCCTAAAATTCAGTAAAGGACAAGGCAAATAATAAAAAAATTGTATTAACAACGTGTGTCAGTTCTGAGGTTTACCCCCATAACAGTTTCAATATAACAAAGAATATGGGTTCAAACAAACCCACCAACAATTAAGTTAAAGATCCAGTCAGCAGACTCATTAGAGAATACTGCACAAAACCAAGTGAGCAAAAATGAGGATGGATTTACCAAATACAGATACCGCTTTTGGGCTTGATTTAGCCTCCACTGAAGTTGATGGGAGCACTGATTTCAATGGGCTTTGGACCAGGCTCATTAAGACTTACTAAGGGTTCCTAAACCTCAGTTATAAATTCTCCTCTAAAGACAAAATACTTTGTCATAACTATACAAAAAATGCCAATACTAGAATAGAATAATTGGTATGTCAAATCCAGTATTTTGTGTCCATCTGTAACCAGTGCCAGATATATTTCAGGGAAAGGTATAAAAGTATTTAATTAAGCAATATTATAACAAAAGAAGACTAGTCTTTCTGCATCAGGGAAGAAATTTATTCTTTGAAGACTAATGATTGATAATCCTTATATTTTTTCCTAGTACTGTAGTACTGTAACTGCATGTGTTATTCTTGTTTAGTTAGATTTTTAATAACCTTTTACATCAGCCTGAATAGCATTCTGTGACTTTGCATGTGACTAGCTAATTATATGTTGTGTAAAACATTTTCTTATTACCCTTTTAAATATCAAGAACCAAAATTTCCATTTACTTCAGTGGGATCAGAATTTAGCCTCAAGAGACCAAGTGTAAAATCTTGGCTTCACTGAAGCCATTGGGAGTCTTGCTATTGACTTCAGTGGGGCCAGGCTTTCACTTCAAACTGTAGTGCATGCTAAAGGTTCCTGCTTTTAAAATAAGAAAAACTTTAGCGAGAAGGATAAATTGAAGGCCAGGATTCTCCCCTGTCCTAGTTGATCAGACATCATTCTGACTGTGCTGCCCTACCCAGATTTTGGAAAACATGGTGCAGTTGATAAAAATATAGCTTCCTCCCCTCTCTCTTCTATTCTTGGACTCTCCTGTGGTCAAACCAAGGATGAAAAATATCAACATCATTCAGCACTCTGTAGTTGTGGTTCCAGCTCATCGATACAAATGTTCTGTGCTTGCTCTCAGTAATTTTGGGTGGCCTGTTACTTTAGAAAGCTGGTGGGGTGAAAGAATAATCCAAAATGCCTTCTCACTTTTCAACCCAGATGTAAGTCAATACATAGAAATTCATAAAGAAGTTTCAACAACTTCCCCCCCATCACAGACTAAGGGTCAAAGATACAAATCAGGGCCCCAAGACTCTAGCTATAGCAGGTAGACATTGGTCCATTCATGTAGTACATGTCATGTGACCAGGGCCTTACACATACTGAACAACCAATAAACAGACTATTAGAGATAAGCACACTCTTTAATTGGTACTTCTATAACTGCCTAATACAAAGCCAGAGGAAGTTCACTGACTTCAGTGGATTTTGGATCAGGAAGTACTGTTTAAGGATCTGTGGAGCTTTTAGCTATGCTGCCATTAGAACATGAGGTTAATTTGGTCGAGCACAGACCAGAAAAAGTATATGAGAATATTATTGCAAATAAAAACTGCCAATTTGTTTGCTGCTATTCACAATCCAATATTCATTTATACAGAAACATTTTGGTGAGCACGGTTTTGTTTATAAGAATGTCTGTAGAAAGCAAGAGCTTCATGAATACTAGCATAAATATTGGCAAGAGTTTGTACACAAAGTACTCTGACAGCCTTCTCAAAAAACAGATATTCACACAACAAATTTGAACAGTTGCTAATGTTGTAAATGGTTATTCACACAGCAGATCCAAATAGCTGTGAATGTTCAAAGTTAATTTGTGAAGAAAAAAAGGGGATTACACTTCATTAGTCAGAGGAACAAATCATTTGATATGTACAACATATCTGCCATGTATTGGTTCTTTCTGAGTGTTCCAGTAAATGTTTGGTACAAAAACAAAATAATTGGGTTTAGAAGACTTGGTTTATTCAGAATTCCACTTTCAAGGGGCATCTTTAAAAAGATGGGGAAATTCCACCAGATCTAGCAGAATTTTTAAAGGTATATCTATTCTAAGAACAGGAAGCTAACAGACAATTTTATTTTGTTTAAAAAACCCATCACAGATATTTTCATGGTAATTATTCAAATGTTGCAGGAATGTTCTTTTGTTATGTTTTTCTTTTGCAAGCTCCTAATATGGTTATTTTTTGAACCCTTTCTCATCACAAGTATGTGATGGCTGCCACACTTTACTTTAAAAGTTCTTTTGCTTTGAAGGTTTTTACCGGTTTCAGAGAAATTCCCTTTACTTAAAATGGGGGTGAAGGAATTGCTGGAATCCAATAATCTCTCCCTAAATGGCAAAAACCCTAAGAGCACCCATTGTAGCTCTCCAATGCTTCCTAGAATCATACGGGTTGCCATGAAACTGCATTGGAGAAGACAGCTGGATTGTCTTTTGCAACATACATAAAGGTGATAAGGTTGGACTCCAGCACAGTTTGTTTATTTTAACTGTCAATTTATGACCTTTCCCTGATTAGCATAACATTTTAAAAAGTTAAATATGTTGATGCTCATTGGTAATTCCTTAATGTATATGGTCAAATTCTGATCGCTGTACTTAATTTTTACTCAAGCAAAGTAAAGTCAGTTAACATCAGTGAAAGTTTGCCCAAGTGAGATTTGAGTAAACAGTGAATAAACACTGAGTACATTGATGTGTGACTATATTAATAAGGTTGACCATATTAGCTCTGGTTTTACTTAAGCCCACTTGTTGCCAAGGAATGTTGAAGAGCTAAATTGGATTTGGCCCTAAAAAGTTCTAAATAAAATACATGCACTATAGGTTGGAAGATTGAAATACATGTGATATACCATTTGGTGACATGAGAAAAAGTCTAACTGTCCTGTGGTTGGTTTGAAACATTATCCTTGTTTCCTGGATAAAAATCACCTCTTTGCTTTCAGAAAATTGAGATAGGACTTCCTTACACTGTTTTATGATTTTTTGATGTCTGGTGAAAAAGGGCCTTTGTTTTGAAACACCTAAGAAATGCCTCTTCACTGTATTAAACTTATCTTTGGTATCCCCCTACAATCCTCAGAGAGCACAGTTGTAACAAAAATGCTAATAGTAGTAGCCAGTTATTTTAAATAGTTAAATAAAATGAAGTTTGTACTCATCTGATTCTTTAAACGCTGAATTCTACCTGGAGGTTGATCTCATAGATGTTGATCTATGTAGTTGATCATGGGATTGTAGGGATCATGGGATTATTGTAGTTGATCATGGGATTCTCTAACTGTAAAGTGATTCCATTACACTGCAGTATTCATCTGAACTCTGCAACAGAGATGATTTATCTTAGGTTGAATACAGACATGTCCCAGATGATGCCATATTTTAAAGAGGCATTGCCACCAAAATACCTGAGAAAAAATGGGGGGGTTGTTTGGTCTTTATTTTGTTTTAACATACTCCTATTCTAAATCCCTCCATCTCAAATCAAATCCATCTCAAACTTGGTTGAAACAAAACTCTTTTTGGACACAAAACACTTTATCTATGTGCATGAATAAATGGTGCAGATTTCTAAAGAGACTGATAGACACCTGTGTGCATAGCAGTACATATGGAACAGGTTAAAATAAAAAATAAAAAAAAATCAAGAACAAGTGCATGCTCCCTGGATGATATATCCTACAGAAGCCCTGCATATTCATGCTGGCAGTTTAGGACAGATGCAATCTACCTCTCTTATATCTCATGCAGAGCCACAGGAAAATGTCTCCATGTTCTTTCCATCAGCCCAAGGAAATGGCAAAAGATTCACCTCTCAGCATGAAGACTTTCATAAACATAGAAAGAAAGTATAACAGTCCTTAACTATATGGATGGTTAAGCACTGGAATATGTTTCCAAGGGTGGGTGTGGAACCCCCACCACTGGAGATTGGTAAGAACAGACAGATACCTAATCACAGATGATCTAGATATACTTGATCCTATCTCAGCACAGGGGGCTGAACTAGATGACCTCTCAAGGTCCAGCCCTACATTTCTAGGATTCCCTTGCAAATGAGCACCTCATTAAGGAATCAATTAGACAGAACAATGTTAAGAACCTCTTCAAATTTCATGGGTGAGGGACTTTCACACCATGATTTTTCTCCATCACTCATTGTATTTGAGCAAAGCAGGATCACATGTTCATTCTTTTCCCTGATAGGATGACCTAAGCGTTAAATGTCTGACAAGTTGAAGAAATGTGAAAGGGCTCAAATGTTTACAAGAGTGGTTTTCTCTCAGACCATGATTGCAGCTTGGTCTGTGTGGTTCTTTGCTGACCACATAGGACAAGTTTTGTAAATATGGATGCTATAGTGGGATCTGCGGGATGATCTTGTGCCAGATTCTGCCTGGCCATTAGGTGGATGCCTAATACAGGATGGAAGAAGAAAAAGGTAGTCGCCTGCAACACTTGTATAGCCCCTGTACAGGTCAGGCAGCGATCCAGTCCTTTCATCAGAGAAGCACAGGAACTGTTCCCTCTCTACTCTCGTGGAGTGCATGGTACTTCATAGCAAAGGGAGCTGGTGGGACCATAGCTCTGCCTCACTATACATCAGTTAGTGTAGCTGCAAGCAAACCAGTGGGTGGAGGGGTGAGTTACTATTTACATAAGCTAAAAATATTGCCTAAAACAACATAACTATGGTCAAAGCTGTAGCCAAAAAACAAAACAAGTCACTATATACAAAAATGTAGGTTTTTTTTAAAACAACATGTTTTAGCAAGCCTCACCCCAACATTATATATTGTCTAAAGCTGAGATGAGCTATATGTCTGCAAGATACAACCCTGTCAACTGATTGGCTACCATCATGTGACCTCTTGTAGCTTGACTACCTCTGCACTGTCCTTTCATACAGACTCCACGCACTTTGGTCACCCAATCACCACCCTTATTGAAGCTACAGTCATTCAGACAAAATGAACTCAAAAGTAAAAATACCAAAAGTCTGTCCTGGAGCATAACTCTTACCTCAGAGGCTGCTTAAGTGAAAAAGTTCCTTCACAGGGCCCTTTTATCAGTTCTTAGAAGGTGACCCAGTCTAGGGTTTTGCTTACAACTACCCAGCTCAGAGCTGTTTTCCTTACAGGCTTACCAGAGTCAACCCCCTTCAAGGTCTAATTCCTCTCTCTTATAAGGAATCAATTGTCTGAGGTTCCCTCCCTGCACCAGGTGTTTCTGGTTGACTCATTTAGCAAGCCTGCTTCAGGCTTCAAGTCTCCTCCAGGCAGTTCCCTAACTGCCTCTGCTCTCTCACAAACCCATACCTTTGATAGACTATAGCATGAGTTGTTCTTCTTTTGGCTGCTGCTCTGCTAGCTTTTGTCACCTTCCCTTCCCTTACTCCACGAGTAGTCCCACCAATATCAAATTTATTCTCAACAGCATAAAACGGTTCTCAGCGTGATATGGACGAAGATTTGGGCCACTGCTTAACACATCATTTTAACACAGTGCCATGTAATCTTTTTTTAATCCATAATTGATTCTGTATATGTGTACGGTTACAGCTTCTAACACCCATTAAGAAATGGCCAATATTTGGAAGTAGGTATTATCTATCTACTAGCTATTAATTTATGAATAAATTTAAACTAAAACAGAAAGGAAAGCCCAAAACTTCAATCCTCTGTGGGAGTTATGGGGAATGTCTTCAGGATTTCCATGACTACCCTGTGTCTGTTATATATAATACTTCCTTCCTGAAAACCAGACATAGATGATGAGAAGGTGGAGATAACCCAAGAAGGCATTTTCTGAAGTAATACTCTCTCTTGGAATTGCTATATTCTTATGATTTTTTTCAAGCACCTCATGGATATGAATGTCCAAAGGACTCATCTCTATGCAGATTACAAAATTTCAGAGCATAGTAAATTTGTTCCTACAACCGTTGTATGGAAAACTCATTATTAGTCAAACAAATATGCAACTTAAAAATGCAAAGAAAGCACTTAAAATGTGTGTGTACTTTCCGTAGTATAGTGCATAGACTTTTTAATCTGTATTCACAAAGCTATCCAACTTGTACCTCCATGATATAAAATCTATTTATAAAGGAGAGGGATCAGACACATTACAAGATATTACTTTACTAGGAGCAGTGGTGAGCTGGAGCCAGTTTGCTAGAACCAGTTAAATTTAGAAGCCCTTTTAGAACTGGTTGTCCCACAAGGTTCTAAAAGGGCTTCTAAATTTAACAACCGGCCAAACGTGGTGCCTTAGGCGCCGACTCCCTGGGTGCTCCGGGGCTGGAGCACCCACGGGGAAAATTTGATGGGTACACAGCACCCACCGGCAGCTCCCCACCCCGCTCCCCGCCCAGCCCCAGCTCACCTCACTTCTGCTCCGCCTCCTCCCCTGAACGCGCCGCCCTGCCCTGCTTCTCCGCTCCCCCCAGGTTTCCCACGAATCAGCTGTTCGTGCAGGAAGTCTGGGAGGACTGAGAAGCAGGTGGCGGCTTCCCGCTCAGGCCCAGGGAGGTGGAGGCGGAGCAGAGGAGAGCTGGGGCCGGGGGGTGTGAGGAGGGCCGCCCGCACTGCAGCAGGTAGCCCGGGGGGGGCACGCAGGGGAACCGCTCCTCGCCCCAGCTCACCTCCACCTCCCTGGGCCTGAGCGTGAAGCTGCCGCCTGCTTCTCAGTCCTCCCCAGCTTCCCGTGCGAACAGCTGATTTGCGGGAAGCCGGGGGGGGGGGGGGGGGGAAGGGGGCAGGTGGAGAAGCAGAGCGGGGCGGCGCATTCAGGGGAGGAGGCGGAGGCAGAGGTGAGCTGGGGCCGGGTGTGGGGTGAGGAGCTACCGGTGGGTGCTCTGCACCCACCAAATTTTCCCCGTGGGTGCTCCAGCCCCGGAGCACCCATGAAATCGGTGCCTAAGATGCCACTTTTGATGTGATCAGTGGGGGGAGCAGCCGCTATGCTCCCCCACCCCTAGGAGCCAGAGGGACCTGCTGGATGCTTCCTGGGAGCTGCCCCAGGTAAGCACCACCGGGACTCCCCACCTCACCCCCCCAGCAGGTTCCTCTGGCTCTTAGGGATGGGCACCCACTAGGGTGGCCCACGAGACCCTCCTGCCCAGTTCTGGGGGCAGTCAGGGGACAGGGGAGGGAGGTGGATGGGGCAGGGGTTCTGGGGGCGGGGGGCGTCAAGGAACACGGGTGGGGGTTGGATGGGGCAGGAATCTCCGGGGGCGGGGGTGGGCCACGACCCCCTCATGGGGTGAGGAGGGAACCAGCTGTTAAGATTTTGGCAGCTCATCACTGATTAGGAGTATTTATTCTCTAATTCTAATTTGATTTTTGAACTTGTATAAGGTGAATATTTGAATACGAATGCACATGCATTTGATCATTTACACAGTGTGTCAGCAGAGGAGTAGATGGCTCCAGCTATTCGGAAAGAAGCAGAACAGTAGGCAGAAGTGAGCTGAGAAGATGGACAGGAGTGTTATGAATATGAAAGTATGTGATGCTAGCAGAACAGAGTGAACAATTTTTTTTTTAATGATGCTCATTTTTCTTCTTTGTGGATTTGTCCACACACATCTTGTCATTTTCTTGAATATTTGTCTTTATAGTCCAAATAATTTATGCAAATAATACATAGTGTTACGGCTGGATTAGGACAATCTGGGGCTTCAGGGACACCTCTACAGAAGCCTCCAGAGTGGCATGTACCTGACAACTCCAATAAGCTACTTGTGCCCCTGGCCTGGCTGGTGGTGGTAGCACCAGAGGCCACTCACACAAGACCCTCTTTGTAGAGACTCAACACCATTTTTCAGGTAGGCCAGGGGCTCCCTCCTTCCCAACCCACATCCAGTCTTTGGGTGGACAAAGGAAACCCCCGCTGCTGTCTGTCTGTCTCTGGGTGAGCTTCCCAGTACACTTTCTTCATCCTTCACCTGTGACTCTCTCTTCAGGGGGGCTGAAATCCATCCAGTAGGAGGGAGGCCTCAGCCATTGTACCCTGAGTGGATTGTCATGCATGCGTCAGGCTCCTCATGCAGGCACAGCAGATGGACTTATGGAATGAGTTCTGACTATTGCAAATATTCTTGAGCATTCACTCAATGTTAGCTGCTTCCACGAACACCCACAAATTCATCTGCTAGCATATTCACAGGAAAGAAACACAAAATGTTTGGGAACTTGTCAAGGGAAGTGATTTAATTTGAATGAATACTGGTAGAAAGCTGGAATATTTGACTGCTCTGGTGAATTTGAACTGGAGGTACTATCATAAATACATTTTTAGATTTTCAAAGTGGGTAAGGTAACTGAAAAAGTCATACATGTATCTACATCTGCTTTTGTTACTTTGTGTAAATCCAGAGGAACTTGATAGAGTCTAGTGGGATTGCTCTGCTTTTGCCACTGGAGTAACTAGGAACCGAATTTGGCCCCACTACATTTTATTTAGGAATGGATATTTTACTTTATTTTTTATTATTAGGGTACCTTGAAATTCTGAGGCTTGTCATGCTCTAAAAGATTATTACATTGTGGGAGTGGCATAATTCAACATGACAGCATAAGCAGGAAGCATGTTGAATCATACAATGACAAGACAAGCTTTGAAACTTTGAGAAGACAAGTGTCACTAAAAAGCATCATTAAAACGTGCTTTCCAACTTGGAGACATCAAGCATTTTCATACCTCTAAAGATATTTTTGGAAGGATATTTTCCCTCTGTGGGATTTTGTCATGGCCATTTTTGATATTTAGGCAACCATTTAGCTTTTCTTGTGTGTTTGTCAGAGATACATCTCTTTATTCATTAAAGGCTGTCATCTGACATTAAGAATCATACAGGTGAAAGAAATTAATTTTAAGAAGTCTTTATGTTTAAACAAATAAAGTGTCAGAAGGAACAAAGTATTTACAATGTCTTTAAAACAAAAATAAATGTACAACATCAGCATTATCTGTTTTCCTATTTGCCTACCTCCATGCTTTCATAAACAATACATTTGCCTGCATCAGAAGTAGAGAAGATATCATTTTAAATTCCTAGTTTCCAGTCTAGTAAATGATAAAAACGTGAGAGAACTCCACAGCTCAAAATCAGCACCATCCTCAGCTTAGTTCTGGAATGCTGGACGCAACTAGTACTGGTTGAAAATAACAGGTTATCAGGTTATCATATCCTTCAATATAAGATCAGACGGCAGTAATAATGAAAACGATTTATAAATCAACATTAGATCTGGAAGATGTTCTAAAGTTCAAAGAGATTACATAGATTTGAAACTAAAATTCTGCTCTAAAATTAACACGATATATTACAAAAAGCACAGTAATAATTTTCCTTGCAAAAGTGCTACCTCTTCCTTGGGTACCAAAGAAAGTCTGTATTATGGAACATTACCAGCAGAGGTCACTATTAGCAGAGGAATGAAAAAAGGTCTTCTGTTGTAGTGATGCATAAAAGTGAAAAAGAGAGTCTCGATTAATTTGTGTTTGGTTTAACTCCAGGAGGCGAGCTTCTCGTTTCAGTTACATTCTTGTAAATGTGGAGTAATTCATTCCTGGATTGAACTACTCCAGATTGTCACCATCATAACAGAGATGGGAATCTGCCCCAGTATCTCTGGGTAGCTAGGAAGTAATAGGAACCAATTTTGGAACACGCATACAGTATACTATTAATGTGTTATTCTGAAATGTCTTTTAATATGAATAGAAAAAGGAATTTCTTTCCACTACTTGCTTCTGATCAGCCTTTCTAACTGTACTCACAAACTGCGTTTCTATGATTAACTAAGCAAATTGACAATCAGAGGTAAAGCGGGAATGAGTTCCAGTAGGTTTATATTATTTATTCTTCTCTGTTCTCATATTTAATGTTTGGATCTACAATTTATGAGGCCTTGATGTTCATGCAAAATCATTAGTGCTATTCCCTGTGTAAATTTGCACTGTCAAAGCAGTTGTGAAGGTTATGAATATCACTACTTTAAACGGAAAAATAAGCAGACATACATTGCTATGATAAGGTAACAAAGAGCGCATCCTTAAGACTTCATCTAGTTGAATGGGAGGTGGAGGGGACCTCCGTTACCATTATCATTAGTAAACCATTTTGAAACTGAAAGCAATCTGTCATTTTGTGTAAATTCTCTTCTGCTTCTATAAACACAGCCGTAATCAATTAAAGACCTACTTGTGAAGGAGCTTTTGTGTGCTGTTCCATTCAGACATTGCTGAGTTGTCTTTTAGACTGCCTGTAGGGAAACACTGGTAAGGTGATGGGAAAGTTCAAAGTGCCTAACTTTTCAATTTTGTTATTGAGCCTCTTTCTCGCTCTCTTTTTTCCATATTGCTTATCATAACTGGGATGCAAATTGGGTGGTGGCTGTTTAATGTTTTTAGCACATTTTGTTTGGAGCAGGGTGTAAAAATGTTTAAAATTATCCCACAGCACAATTCCTTGTGTCTCTATGTATGGCACCAAATCAAGTATTTGTTCAAAAAGGATTGAATGGGAAAAGTGCTCTTTAGGAATTCTACATATATAGAAAAATATTTGACACACACCAGCCTAGTTCTGTTCGGGTTTCACACTAGTATAACTCCATTGTCTTCAGTGAAATTTCTCATGATTTACACTACCGTGCAGGACAAGAATTAGGTCCTGGTTATCACTTGCTTTCAGGGGACCATGGTTCAATTTCTTGCTGAGAAAAATAGCTCAGACAGACAATGCTGAAGAACCACATTAGACAACCTTTGTCTTCCTGCATCTTCAAACTCCTCACTAGTCTGAGCTGAAGCAACCAATATGGACAAGGAATCTTCGGGGAAAACTCCATTCTAGTCTGCCAGTAAACACTGTTATTCAGCACCGACCAATGAAAGGAACAAACAGGGTTGAACAGACAGCTGTAGATCAGTTAACAACACAGAGGCCACATCCTTATTCTGGTTTTATGAAGTTTTTCCTCATAATTTACTCAAGGCAAATTACTATTAGCTTCAGGGGTCCTGAGTGAGCAGCAAGGAAAAACAGATTAGAAATGGAGTAAGAACTTCAGGATCTGGCCATGGGATTTGTTTTTGTATCAGTGAATTAATTTAAAAAACTGTCCTTCCAAAAAAGGAATGAGTAATTAACAGATACTTGTGGAAAGGAGAAGATTAGGCTGACTAGTTTATCTAGATGCAGGACTTCATTGGGCTATGCAGGGTATCAGAGTTTGGGACCAAGTTTGATTCTTCACTACACAGCCTGGCAGGGGCTGAGACAACTGGGGGAAAAAATTCTTGCCTGACCCTCCACTGCCCTCTCTTCCCCTGCTTGGTGACCCAAGAATGGTAATGGCCAGGTCCAGTGTCACTTAAAACTCTTCTTGGCCAGAAGGACATTTTGACTTGGCGGGGATAGTGAGAAAAAGAGTAGATAGGAAAAAGAGCAAAGATTTTTCTATACAAATATTAATAAAAAGAGGACAATAGGAGTCTGACCAGCGTTTAATATTTTTCCTGTTGCAATTCCTGAGCTTTTACTGATCAAGAGGCTAATGGATGGCAGCTTTGTCAAGGGTAATATAGCTTACTACAAAATAGTAGTCCGCTATGCCACTGTAGGTAGCAAACATTCTAAACTTAATTTTTCTTCGAGTGACAGCTTTTTGGAGGTTATAAGGGAGAGTCTTGGTGTGTATAGCAGCCACGCTGCAGCTCAGTCAGGACACCTTAACTAAATTCATTCATTCTAGTGGGAGTTGCAGGTTAAAGCTGCCAATTTGATGCTGGTAATGTGGACTCTGCATTAGGGATTTGGCTAAGACTGCCAGAATTCATTCCTGAACTTTAGCAGCCACAAAAGAGTATTTTTCTATCATCTATATTGATTCAAAGCCAGGTCCCAAAAGGACAAGCTTCCTTTTATGTACCATCTATATCATGGTCTAAGGACAAATAACGTTACATCAGTTTTTTCACTGGATGACAGGAAAGATCTAAAATGGGAGAGGAAAAAAAAATCCCCAAATGCCATGCATCCCCAGGTTCTTCTTGATACATTAATTAATTTTATTACATTCTGGTCCATACTTTCAAAAACAGTCACAGTCTTTTTATTACAACTTGAATATTTAATGCCACTAATGTGTTACCATTTTCAGATTAAATGAGGGCTGAAACCAAAACAAAGAGGAAACGCATTTGTGCAAAAAGTACAATTTCCAAAGCTTCAGCTCACTGAGCACAGTACTTATCCTCAGTTCATATTCAGGTCAGATTTCTCTTTCCTTTGAAAAACAGGTTGAATATCCCTCTGAAAACTTCCTCACTCTCCCCAAAGAAGGAACAAGCTGGTTACAAGTTCAAGTAATGATTAATAATATTAATAGTATTCCACATTTTAATACATTTGCAAGTTCTGAGTCTCCTGCATCACAGATTAAAGCTACTGTGGCACAGGGGCAAATCCTCCTAATAAGGATGCAGAAAAGTTAAACATGTTATTAGTCTCATCAATCCATCCTGGCTAAATTCCTAACACATTCTGTAGAAAATGTCTGAGAAACCTAAACAATAGGAAACCTTAGATAGTAAAACTGCCACCCAGTCCCCTTAGAGTCCTACAAGAACGGTTTGACTGTGTGCTTGTATATCACGTGCTTTTAAAAAAAAAATCAAAGTATGCTTTCAGCTTCTATTCCCAATTTTCACTTCAGAAATTATTTGTAATGTGCTTGAAACAGGAGTCATCTGTCAGGCCCTGAATATACATATGGTATCTTTATTGTGTAGTCCTATATAAGTATATTTTATTAGAAGCTCATTTCAAAATGTTCATTCAACGTATAAGCTTATTCACATGAATGCACACAAGTGCTGTGGATGCATGGGACAGAAGCAAGAACAGAGAAACCTATGTCTGGAGAGCTAATAATCATTTGAGCCCAATGGTTTTAGTTGTGAAGGCTTCCTTCTCCTTTCCACCCACTCAGCAGGGGTAAGCAAAGGAACCCAAGAAGGGTGAGGCCCAGTTAGTGTAAATGTTCAGATCTTGAATGAATGTGCCATAGCTTTCACGTAGTAACTGCCTGGCCTTCTCAGGCAGACTCCAAATTCCTGATGAAATGAAAACTTTCTTTCCTGGACTAGGTCTGGCATTCCTTGGAAACAATGGCTCTTTTCAAATAGTCTCTGAAATTTCACAGGTGAAGGGAACAGGGCAGTCATTTGATCCATCCACAAGAAGCCTGTTAGTATTTTAAAATGTGAAGACAGAGCCTATCATGGAAGCAGAGTCAAAATTGGCTAGTGACAGAAGAGTGCAATCTAGACCCACAGCTCAACAAATCCCTGTGAAATATAAATCAGTTTTAAAGTTTTGTCTTTCAGCTTATGTTGCAGCTCCTTTTTCAAGTTTTTTCAAGCATGGGCTAAACAGCCCACAGAACTCTTGAGACAGGTCTCTAAGTTGTATCACATGTTTTGGAACAGCAGCCTTCATGCTTCCTTTAAATCAGAAACTCACATTGAAAAGTACAAATTAAAAGGAAGCCATTGCCAGGGTACAGTATTGTACAAGGAAAAATGCTTAAAAGTAAGAACAAAACATGGAGTCAGGCTTTTCAGCTTTTCTGTGGTGGCCCTATTTCAAACAGTCAACCATATCACACTACATCTGGTTGTGTTATACAGATGTAATCAAATTAACTGAATAATAAGCTGTCATTCAACATTTTTAAAGCTTAAATCTAAGGAAAAGGTGCTGAAAAAGTTCCTTGCAAGTTGACAGCACTTTGCCCTTTTTCAGTGGGGAAAAATGATTTTAGTAACACTGCTCCTACCCCAACTTGTTTAAATCTCCAACTATGATGAAATTAAATGAAATAGGGTTGCCAGTTCTGTGAAAAGATGTGCATGAAGCCAAAACACACACAGACAGCATGATAAATAGGCTAGGTAGTTGGAACCAACAGCCCATGAGCAGCCATAAATTAGGGACTGTACCATCAGTTTATAGTTACGTCTACACTGCAAATGGATGCGTGCTTTCCAGTTTGAGTAGACAGATGCTCTAGTTCCACTCGAACTAACATGCTAAAAATAGCAATGTAGATGGGGGTACTATGTGTGGCAGCTCAGGCTAGCTATGTGAGTACAAACCTGCCCCGCCCTCCTGGGTATGCCTACGCTGCAATTAAAAACCCACGGCTGGCCCATGCCAGCTGACTCAGGCTCATGGGCTGTTTACTTGCAGTGTAGACATTCAGGTTCAGGCTGGAGTCCAGAATCTGCAAGATGGATGTGTAACAGAGCTCAGTCTGCAGTCTGAGCCCGAATGTCTACATTGCAGTTAAAGAGCCCCTGAGCCTGAGCCAGCTGGCACAGGCCAGCCATGGGTGCGGGGCCGGCTCTAGGTTTTTTGCCGCCCGGAGCTCCGAGGGTGCAACTGCCTAGAGCCGGTCCTGCATGGGCGTCTAATTTCAGTGTAGACATACCCCCA
Organism: Caretta caretta; assembly: GCF_965140235.1. Classification (NCBI taxonomy): domain Eukaryota; kingdom Metazoa; phylum Chordata; order Testudines; family Cheloniidae; genus Caretta; species Caretta caretta. The sequence continues at coordinate 69,530,284 of NC_134213.1, forward strand.
AGTACATACCGAGAGGCTAGGCCAAGCCACTCCCGACATGCTACCCTTGCCTACACTGCAATTATTAGCATGCTAGCCATGTGTCTGTCTACTGGAGCTAGGAAGCACGCTCCCAGCTGCAGCATAGACATATCCTATGTGTTGTAGGCAATTCTTTTCCATAATAAATGCATGAATATAATTAATAGCGTAAGTGTTACATTACATAGTAATTACATTGTCTAGATTCAGAGAGCTTCTGGGTTTTTGGATTACTCCATGCCACATGAAATTTAATACTTGCTGTTCTGTTTGAAGGGCAGCAGGTTTCACTTACCTGATGCTGCATAAGCAGTATTAGAAATGGGCTCAAGTCTGAGTTATTGTAGACTGGAGATGGACTGTGAGTGAATTAACAGATTAGGTTGGATAAACAGGAGTACCACCCAAATGCCTAGAGATGGGCTAATTAACTCATAAAATAAGAGGCATGGACATTGTACACACTTCTTCCCTAACTCTTCTAGACACTGGGAAAGGTTTTGGTATTATTTAATATTCAGATTGAAATAGCTATTTGCTAGTATAAGGGGAAATTTGCTTCACTGTTTGAGCTCTCTATTGCATCATACTGAAAGCTAGTGTTATTCCTAGACAGACAAACACTCTCCCTGAGGCTTGTAGTACTAGTCTCTTAGTCATTCACTGATTGCCTGACAACTGATTACTTTTTAAAATCTTTCAGCAGATTCAGTGGAGAAATAAATCTTCCAGATCAGGCTTCTTACAGCTTCCCCAATTCTTGTAAAGTTGGATTCTCCCCCCTTCTCCCCTATATAAACACAACATTAAAATAAAAACTAATTGGATTCCATCACTTCCAACAATAAACGTAATGTGTCCAAACGGGCCTCCCCCACCTTGGAGCATAGCTCTCTTCCTCTAGCTTCCACCAGAGCCAAACCCTCGTGCTGCTCTCCGGCAAAATGAAACACTTCTAGCCCCAAACGCATTCCTGGCATCATCTCATCTCACATTGCTCCTGATTCTTCTGCCTCCTTCGGCTGGGGAGCTACACTCACACGCACAGTACTCAGTGTCAGCAACAGGAGCAGCTGCACTGGTATTTGCACCAGCACTTAAACCCCTCTAAATAGGGCTAACCTGTTTTCATCACTGTCAAGACACAAAGCCCTTAAGCCATGCACCTGTATCCTTTGCTGACAGCTCTGCTTCCCATCAGCATGGCCTTATCCTGCCTCCCAGAAGAGCTAAAGGGAGCCATTTCTTGATATGCCCCTTCTTGGTCAGGTAGACCACATCTCTTCCTAGCAGACCTTCTTGGAACAGCACCCCATGATTAAAGAAGCCAAAGCCCTCCTGTCAACACAGCCATGCATTCATCTCCAGGATACGTTAGTCTCTGCCTAGGCCTTTGCTCTCAACTGGGAAAGACCCCCCCCCCATGACCCCAACCCTTTTACTCTTGCTCCCAGAGCCCTGTAGTTACTGCTGATCTGCTCGGGGGCATACCTAGCAGTATGAGTGCCCAGGTGGATAAGCAGAAGAGGGAGTGACCAGAGGGATGGATGAGCCTCAGCAACGTTCTGTAATGGTCTTGCATGCAGCATCCAGGCAGACAGCACACCTCCAGGGACAACATGGCAGGTTAGCAGATGGATGCCTCCATCCCCCTCAGAAGGGGTCCCCGACCAGCACGTTTTCACCATGAACTCTTCCTTTTAAGTTAGGGAAATGTTAGCTCATGTTATCCTACTGATCACAACTTTGGTAATAGCTAATGGATTGCAGGGGAGGGGAGAGAGAGATGTGCTAAGTTTTGAAGTTTCCCAATTAAAATGGGCAGAAGTAACTGGCTAGGTGCCAAACCAGTTCGGACTCTTTTGCTCAAAACACCATTTAAACTACACCAACAAATTGGTCAAACTCATGCAGATTATAAAGCACTGAGATAACTTTCTTTGTGCAGGTTTCAGAGTAGCAGCCGTGTTAGTCTGTATTCGCAAAAAGAAAAGGAGTACTTGTGGCACCTTAGAGACTAACAGATTTATTTGAGCATGAGCTTTCGTGAGCTACAGCTCATTTCATTGGATGCATTCCTGTAGAGGATGTTGATCAGGTGGTTCTGCAGTTTCTTTGAGAGCATGTGGCACAAGCTGTCAGCATAGTCTGTGTGGTATGTAGATTGTAATGGATTTTTTACCTTCAGTCCTTTTGGTATGTTGTCCATCTGTTTGCATTTGGAAAGGAAGATGATGTCTGTCTGTATCTGTATGAGTTTTTTCATGAAGTTGATAGATTTCCACTCCATACGGCTAAATGCAGTGCCTTGCATAATGACAGGTTTCAGAGTAGCAGCCGTGTTAGTCTGTATTCGCAAAAAGAACCAGAGTACTTGTGGCACCTTAGAGACTAACCAATTTATTTGAGCATGAGCTTTCATGAGCTACAGCTCACTTCATCAGATGCATTCCTGTAGAGGTGCCTCAAGTACTCCTTTCCTTTTTGCAAAGCACTGAATTTAGCCGTATGGAGTGGAAATCTATCAACTTCATGAAAAAACTCATACAGATACCATACAGACTATGCTGGCAGCTTGTGCCACACGCTCTCAAAGAAACTGCGGAACCACCTGATCAACATCCTCTACAGGAATGCATCCGATGAAGTGAGCTGTAGCTCACGAAAGCTTATGCTCAAATAAATTTGTTAGTCTCTAAGGTGCCACAAGCACTCCTTTTCTTTTTTCTTTATGCAGTATCCATACCTGCTGTATGAATAACAAAAGCTTGATTATCCAAATATGAAGCTCTATGTTTTCCTAAACTGACTCATGTCCTGTAATTTTTATATATTTCATTGGTTAAGTGAGATTTTGGGTAGTGAATCAAATGTTTTTAGTTTTCCCCATGTCATTTGCATAATAGGGTTTGTACTGTAAGTAACTTCTTGCATCATTTTGATTTTTTTAATTGCACAGAAGGAGCAAGTCGCAATATCTGATTTAGTGCTTAGATATTGAAGGATCATGCACTAGTTTTACAGAAGAGTATAAAAATCTTATAATAAGATGATCAATTGAACTGATGTTCAGATTAATGCCTGTAAGATCACTGCAAATGGCAGCACTGGGGAAAATACAGTACAATATATCCTACAGGATTGCCAGATTATATAAACAATCATCCCCAGTCCCTTAATACTTTACTTTTAATACTGTGTTTAGATTAAACAATTTGCTTGAAAATTACACCAACTGGCATTATATTAAAAGCCTTAAAAACTTTCATCCCCTGTGTGACTAGGACTTTGTGTTTTAGGCTACATCTACACTAGAGAACTAAACCATTGGTAATTGAATCCAGGGGATAGCACTGGCATTATGACCCATGGTGCAGTGTGTTTACACTAGCAATGCTCTTACAGTCACAGTTTTGCCCTGCATCAAACACTATGTTTTACCACCACCATTGAAATGCAGGGTTCTTATTGCACATTTCACAGCATAGCTCTCTGTAGTAATGGCTTCTGGAGGATGTTGACCAGTCTGCTGAGAGCCCTGGAGAACTATGTGAGAAGTCAGATTTCCATAATTCTTTGGTCACTAGTACTATTTCCTAGTACTTTTCTCAAAATGGAGACCAGGATGAACTTTTAGCTCATCAAAAGACCTCCAAGCATCTGAAGTGGCAGCAAAATGGAATTCCCTAACTGTGCAGGAGCTGTTCATAGAACTCATGCATCCATTCTGTACCTCCCAAAAAGGCAAGGAGTACATTCTATATGTCTATACACACACGCACATAGTAGTCAGTGGCAAAGCAAGTCTGCTCTTTGCAGGTTCCTGGAAGTATAGTGTAGTGTGAGGATGACCAGACATAATGCCAGAATTTCCCCAAAACTGTAGATTTGTCCTTAGTGGAACTCTATTCCCAACGAACACCTTTGACATTAATAGCATGTTTACTGTGATCTTGGGTCTCCCTGCATACACACTTTTGTCATGCTTAGGAAACTACTGCTGGAAGAATTGATCCCTACAGACACAGATTCAGCTATCTACTCAGCAGGTGCAGGTTGGTGACAGTATGCTTTAAGGATACAAAGCAAGATGGTTATGGCCATTTACAACTACTTAACTGAGAGACCCAAAAGGACTTTAGAAAAATGCTAAACATGCCCAGATTTATGTTTTCCATTCTTCTCCTCCTGAAATAATGAAGTGAGAACAAATACAGAAGATAGTTAAGGTTCCATTTTAGTCTGAGCCAGAATTTTCCTTTTAACTGTGGAGCCATTAATGCACCACCAGAGTGGAAAAAAAAAAAAAAACTTAGTGCCTTGTATAGAGAGCCCTTTATCCTCCAATTATGCCTCCTCTTGCCAGATTATCTAGGCTGCTGTATCTGGATCCCTACAAAGAGATCTTGAATTCCCATCAATATTTCCAGCATGTCCTAGTCCAGCTCTTCATTTCTCTAGGTCCACCTGGTAAATGGAACTGAGGTTCTCCTCCTCTTCTTCCTTTCCCCCCAGCATTACATTGCAAGGTGTCTCTGATATCCACTATTGCCTCAGGCTGCCTGGGACTTCAGGTTAAGATTAATTTCAGTTTATAGAACTCATTTTCTATTCTGAACCAGAGCTGCTTGTTACAAACAGTATGGACCTGTCTGTAATTCATAGCTCAAAAAAATGGAAAGTGAGTGGAAAGGGGATGCTGACAGAGGAAAATGCCACACTGCCAATTTGAAAGGACAATACAGAAACTTGCTAATACAGAGACAAACATGCTGCTGTGTGGAATGTAGTATCTAAGCTAAGCCGCTAAGCCTTTGTAGGACAATTATCATGATGAGTCTTTGTATCCTCAGTGGGCCATCTCAGAGAAAGCACTGAAGTCAAACCCTATTGTGTGCATAGGTTACTGGAGAAAATTGGTTAGGAAAGCAGGAGTTGTGGCCGTGAAAAAAGGGAAGAGCATCTGGACATTCAACCTGACTCAGCTGGAGGGGCTTAATAAGAAAGACCCCCTGGACACAGCATGAACTTGATAGTTAGGTAGCAAGCTAAGTTGAAAGGCTGGCCAAAGACTGGAGAGAGCCAAAAAGATTAATCTCCTGTCTCTGTAACTATGCTGACAATGCCTTACCTGATTTAGCTGGTAAGAAATACACAGATTTGTATCTAGATATGTGGAGCAAACTATTTCTTTTGATTCCATTTTCTCTGCTTTTTATAAATTTTGAGTGTGTTAAGATTACTGCTGTATGGGTAATTTCAAGTAGAATCCTCCGGGGGGAAAAAAAAGAGAACTTTGCAACCTCCGTGGAGAGGTACTGAAAGGTAAAGAGTTTCTGGAACTTACATTCCCCCACACTCAGTCTTGGTCAAGGGGATTGAACAGTGAAGTCTTCTCCCAGTCAGTTGTGTTGCCATTAGGCTGTGATGGGCAAACAAGGGGAGAGACCAAAGGACTGAGTAGCGGACTAATGTTGGCATTGGTGTTGGTCACACTGCTTTCACTGTTCCAGGCCTTGTTATACTGGATGTTAAGTTCCTTGACCTTTTCTCAGCACTCTTTGCCACGTCAAATGAAGCATACCTCAGGACAGCTACCTAATCACTCGGACATCCTGTCATACAACAAAAGGGATTCAAGTGACAGTTCAGCTGACCCTGGCTTCTCCTCATCTTCCAAAACATTCACCAATGTCTGCACAACAGCCTCAAGCCAGCTGGCAGAATACTCATGAGGATCCCTGCAAGACATGTTGTCAAGAGAAGCAGAATGAAACAGAAAGAGAAGCTTCTGAAGAATTGGTTGCTGGGAAAATAGCATACAACTGAACTCCAAAGTGTGTGCAGTACTATTTGTGTATTGTGTGTACAGGTAAGTGGCTTCAGAATGTAGCCCATACATGTCACCCTAGCAGTGACTGGAGCAGTGCTGGGAAGACTCTTTGAACCACTGGAGCTATTATACCAGCGATCCCCATCCATGCTGGCAGTGAACCCAGTGGAATCCGGCACAGTGAGGCCCACATGGTGGTTAGCTTTACCTGAAGCAAGTTTAGTAGCATGAACACATGCGCCAGTGGGCATATTTGAGAAGAGGTATAAGGTGAGTCACAGGGTGGGGGCTAGGATGCCAACTTTCTATAGTGTAGACTAGGATTTAATGACAGACAGTGTAACAATGAGTTTTTCAATGAGGCAAATAACTATTTTGGCACGCTTGCTCTTTCATGAGCACAGGAAATCCTCACTGTTTCTACCTCATTGTCACAGATGGGAGTTCCCTTTCTGTTCTGCTGCAACCCATCCTCCCCGACCCCTTGTCTTGAAGTTTAAAATGCTGACTGCTCAAGATCTGCAGAGGCTGAAAAAGAGCTGAGCCTTCTGGTTCAATGGGTGTACCTTGTAAGGAAGATATCATTAGTGCCAGTCAGCCTCTTTATTTGTACGTGGGGAAGCTGGTTCTTGCTCATTTGCTGGAACTCTGCTTCACCACACTACTGTTTTAGTTGGCTGTATTATCCTTTTTATTAGAACAAATGTGGGTCCAGAAATTGAAGAAACATAAATAGAAGGCCCACTGTAGTCTACACTCTTCAGGGAAAATAAACATCACAGGACTTAAAAATCTGGATATATCTGTCTGAGTAGCAGTAAAAGCTTAAATGGCTCTTTCTTATAGGCAAGACTAACTGGAAACATTATACTGAGCTTTTCTTGAAGGATTTTATTTATCCTTTTCCCCTGTTTTTTTACAAGCCCCCAAATCTCAGAAGCATGATGTGGGTAATATCTTTTTGGTAATATCTTCTGCTTTAAATACTGTATGTTTCAGTAAGACATACCACTTATGGGAATGACTTGCAGGAGTACTTTAAAATGCAGTTTGCTTCAAGCAGCTTTTAAAATCCTTTAACTTACTTTAAAGTAACACTCCCCCCACCCAATAAATGTGAATTGTTTCTTGTTAGGAGAAAATGGTATGCTCCATTTAGTTTTTAATCCTGAAAAGGGTATGTTCCAGCTGTTAGACTTCATAGTAATTGCAAGTAAGAGTAAGATAAATATATTAGATGCTAGCAATAATAACTTTGACAAAACAGAATGTGCTGGGTATGAGTGTTCTTTGTTAAATGCATAATGGCTGTCTGTTAGCGCATAGCCCAACTATTTGTCTTCACAACCCAGAAGCAGCTATTCTTGCTTCTGCCAACCACTTGAGATGGGCTAAATTTGTAATACCCACTACCCACAGAGATGACCAAAATAGCCACATGAAACCTGACCCACCTAGTACCTGAAAAAGCTCATGATGAGAGTCTGCTGCCTAAACCTTAAAATTGTCCCCTAAAATCCCATAGAAATGAATATGGCTATTCATTCCAAAGAGACAGAGAAGGAATTCTGAAAGCTATTAATAACTCTCAATATATCACTATACCTCCTACAATGCTAACCACTTTTACTAGTGATGAAAAAGCTTCACAACCCATGTGCCAGCTCACATCCCTTTTACTGTTTATTGCTTTTCTTCCTTCCAAGAAGCCCAAAGTTAGTGGAAAGATTCCCACTGAGTTCAATGGCAACTGGATTGGCCCCATGGCTCTTTATGCATATGCATTTTTTCAGATACACATTATACAGTGTCGAAAAAGCACACTCTTTGACTATCCCTCTCCCCTTTATATTACACTTGATGTCTTACAATATGTTTCAAAGAGCTTATGGTGTGTCTTCTTGCATTTGTAGATGCCTGGCACATTGTAGGCAATAGCAGAATATTAACGATGACATGCAATCTTGGATAAACCTCTTTAATTTAACACTATATCAACCAAATTCTGTCTTCAATTACAGGTGTTTAATTCTCACTGGCTTAAGCAGCATTGCATTGCTACAAAAAAAAAGTGCAGGATTTGGCCCAGAGAAAAAATTTTTTGCTCCCAGGATCAACTATTGCCCATTTCCATTGGTAGACTTTTAAACTTAGCACATCTTGCTCCCTCTCCTTCTCCCATTCCCTCCCCTCCTTCCTTCCCATTGGAAGAAGGGCAAGAAATTAGTCCAAACTACCAGACAAGGGCCTGTTCATACTTAAAATCTGGAAAGTATATAGGAGAATTGGATTTTTTCTAAGTTATATGGGCTTTCAAGAATAATTGTTTTGGATCCCGAAATTTGACTTTTTGGTTGGAGGGTCTATCACAGCATATGTCATATTGTCCTCCCTCTGAGTTTGGTGCGAAAGAGGCAATGTAGGGGACTGCATAGACTACTGCAGATGTAGGGATGGAGTGGCCTTAGGGGGCAGCAAGAGTGAAGATTCCTTCCTACCATGCCCTGCATATAATGTCAGTGCAGTGGAGTAGTGGGCTTATGATTTGCTATTAAGTTGTTTGTTTTTAAAGGCAGAACTTCAATAAGAGTGATTTCTAATGTGCTTCCTCCAATTTCTCATCTGGGCCCACACCAGTAATTACTAGCTAGTCCTAATCCCTCATATGTTTGCAAACATCAAATATGAGGGTTCACAAACAAAACAGAAAGAAGTCACTCAGTCGTTTTGAGCTCTGTTAGCAACAAAAGAAAACATATGGAGAGGATATGCACTGCAATTACAAAAATTCAAAGAACACCTAAATAAATATTAGGGTGCAGTTGATCCAGAGTGCAATTATGTTAGTTTCAAGCCTCTTAAAACATCAGATCAATTTCAAACCCTCATGTCCCTCTGTAGGAATGATATACATAAACAAACTTGAATCAATTTATTGTTAAACATTCTTACTTTATTAGAACTGCCCAAGGACATTTTGACTGACTGCAATATTTGTCAACAGCAAAAACTTCTCAAAATTAGTTAAATACAAAATCCTCCCTAATTTCAATGTCCATTGCCAATGTTTAAAGTGACAGTACAAAATTTCATTCAGTTGAATTTACAATTAAATTTCTATTACTGTCCCTACAGTACAACATTCTGAGTTATTACATAGTCAATCATATTTGTAATATTAATACACTAAGGTTTTACTAAATGATAATAAAATACTAAATTTGTCACTAGCCACCATGTTACTTTAAGTGATACAGTTTCCAAAGAATGACAAAAGCATATGCTAGTGTACTAATAACATGACCCCATATTATAAGTGCATGAGTAGCCCAGTATTGAATTATAGAATCTATAACTTCCCGATACTGAGTTTTTAATGTAATGCACTTTGAAATTTGTCACATCATCACTCAAATACCAGTGGCCAGATTCTTCTCTCTGACAGTGGTGAAAGACTGGAGTAACTCCATAGCATCACTGAGAGTGGAATCTGGCCCCATGTTTCAGACTCAAATAATGGTCATTTCCTTTTTAATTAAGTAACTGAAAACTGAAAAAGAAATGGCTAGCCTCTTCAGCAATATATTTCAAAGAGTGGATCTTTAACCATAATCAAACTAAAGCAAAACATTAAACATTTCCTTAATTATCCATAAAAATGGCATTAAAACTACAACAAAGCCTATTGAAACAAATTAGTGTTAATGCCAAGACCTGTTTAAGCAACAGCACACAGAATGAAAAAAGAATTTTCTATGCATAATTAGGACAGGCTTTAAATACATGATGAAATCCATAATTGTTTTGGCGCTTTCTCTGCTTTGATAATATATACACTGTGTACATGTTTTCTTATAAGGCCAATTCATCTTGCATTGGGAGCCATGAAAACTATTAGTTTCACATGTACTCTGCCATACAATATTGTGAAAAAGTTAATCAATTCTAAGAACATCCTTACATCTTAATACAGAAGCTTGCAGTGGGTCTATAAATGCTTTGCAGGTCAGACTCAGATACTTTTACTCATGGAGAGTAGTACCTTAGTGTAGTGGGTGAAGCACCTAGATGTTATGGTGATGTGCTCTATGTTTTATATGAAGAACACAGGAAGAACTTGCAGTAGAAACCCAGGAATTGAGATTTCAGGGTTCCTGTAAGATAAAAATAATTTGAATAGCAATACTTTTCACTTACATTGGGCCTGTTGATCTCAAAGCATTTTTCAAAAACAGAATTCTCTAGAATATTTTCCAAGAGAGAAGCCAAAGCACACAGAGGCAAACATACATAATTAAGTCTCTAGAAGGTATTTTGCTCTCTATTTAGGTAGCTAGTAAGAACTGATTTCTGGGGCATGTCTACACTTAAAATGCTAGCGCTTCAGTGTAGACACTATATAAACTGATGGGAGGGGTTCTACCATTGACGTAGTTAATCCACCTCCGAAGAGGCAGTAGCTAGGTAGACTGAATTCTTCCATCAATTTAGCGCTGTCTAATTGGGGGCGGGGGATTAGGTCAGCTTAACTATCCCACTCAGGAGTGTAGATTTTTCAGTTAAACTGACTTAATTTTCTAGCGCAGACCAGGCCCCAGAAGTGCTGAGCAACTGAAGCTCCTAAGTTGCCTCACTGGGATCTGTGGATGCTCTGCACATCTGAAGATCAGGTAACTTACTAGCTGCCTAAATATACATTTGACAAGGTGGGTGAGGGAATATCTTTTACTGGAGCAACTTCTGTTGGTGAGAGAGATTTAGATTAGGTATCTAATTTTACACATGCAAATTTGAACCTACGTAACTTGCTCAAGGTAACACAGCCAGTCAGTAGCAGAGTTGGGGATAGAACCCAGGTCTCTTAATTGGCAGTCCTCTTGTGCTAATCTTTGTACTACACTGGGAAAAACATTGACCGTCCACCTCACCTCTGTAACTTGGAGAATACACCATTTTATTATTAATTTAATAGGATTTTCCTACTTGTGTTTGGATATCACTTTTCAGAGCTATGAGCACTGTCGTCAATTACCCTAAGTGCATTATGACTGCAGAAGCACATATGCTACATTACTTTGATCTCATCCACTTTGAAAAATCATAAAGGCAATAATGTCCAATTAAAAAACAAACAGAACCTGTGCCTGAAGGGCTGTTTGAGCTGCACTGTGAAACAAGCAAGGCTGTTGGCTCAAACCTTTTAAAGTATGAAGCTGAACAACGTATTGGGCAATGAGTGTAAGGAGTGCGGGAAGTGATGCATTGTCACGAGTGCCCATGCAGCTCATTTTCCACTCCCAATAAAAGGTGGTTTCCATTTCTCTGTCTTTGTCCTTCCATAGATAGGAGTCTACACCCATACACAGGGGTGGGGAATTCTGCTTCTCCAGAATGTTGTCGTCTCCTCCCAGGCCCTGCAGAAGCCCCTTCTAAGATGGTCCATGGTGTTCCAGCCCTACAGAGTTGGAGGAGAGGTGTTGGGCTGGGAACTCACGGGTCTTCTCTAGATTCTCTCCTCTCTTAAAGCTGCAGGAGAAAGCAGTGCAAAGGAATACTGCCTTAACTCATGCTATATCCCTTTCACTCCAGAATGTACTTTAGAGAGAGTCCCACAGACAACCATAGTGGGGGAAGACCCTAGCATACCACTATAGCTGAGGGATTGCTGTTCTTCCATGTAGATTAAAAGGTTTATTTAGAGGATTGTGTGGTACTACTGCAACAGAGTTAGAATATCAAGTCATGGTGCAAGGAAGAGGTGACCACAAACCAAGCTAGTTGGGATCAGAAAACTCTTTCTTTGAAATTTAAAAGTTATAGGCTCCCTTGGACTATAGGAGTATGGAAGGCATAGACCTGAATCAAACAAACTACAGTGTTTTCTACACAGGGTCTGAATGGTTTAATTGAGCCAAACAGAACGCCACTAGCGGTCACCTTCAGCCCCCAACTAAAACCCCTCCAACGCATTATTAAGGATCTACAACCTATCCTAAAGGATGACCCAACACTCTCACAAGTCTTGGGAGACAGGCCAGTCCTTGCCTACAGACAGCCCCGCAACCTGAAGCAAATACTCACCAACAACCACATACCACACAACAGAACCACTAACCCAGGAACTTATCCTTGCAACAAAGCCCGTTGCCAATTGTGCCCACATATCTATTCAGGGGACACCATCACAGGGCCTAATAACATCAGCCACACTATCAGAGGCTCGTTCACCTGCACATCCACCAATGTGATATATGCCATCATGTGCCAGCAATGCCCCTCTGCCATGTACATTGGTCAAACTGGACAGTCTCTACGTAAAAGAATAAATGGACACAAATCAGATGTCAAGAATTATAACATTCATAAACCAGTCGGAGAACACTTCAATCTCTCTGGTCACGCAATCACAGACATGAAGGTCGCTATCTTAAAACAAAAAAACTTCAAATCCAGACTCCAGCGAGAAACTGCTGAATTGGAATTCATTTGCAAATTGGATACTATTAATTTAGGCTTAAATAGAGACTGGGAGTGGCTAAGTCATTATGCAAGGTAGCCTGTTTCCTCTTGTTTTTTCCTACCCCCCCCCCCCCCCCAGATGTTCTGGTTTAACTTGGATTTAAACTTGGAGAGTGGTCAGTTTAGATGAGCTATTGCCAGCAGGAAAGTGAGTTTGTGTGTGTATGGGGGTGGGGGGGATGTGAGAAAACGTGGATTTATGCAGGAAATAGCCCGATTTGATTATGTAAAGAGTTGTCACTTTGGATGGGCTAGCACCAGCAGGAGAGTGAATTTGTGTGGGGGGGTGGAAGGTGAGAAAACCTGGATTTGTGCTGGAAATGGCCCACCTGATGATCACTTTAGATAAGCTATTACCAGCAGGACAGTGGGGTGGGAGGAGGTATTGTTTCATATTCTCTGTGTGTATATAAAGTCTGCTGCAGTTTCCACGGTATACATCTGATGAAGTGAGCTGTAGCTCACGAAAGCTCATGCTCAAATAAATTGGTTAGTCTCTAAGGTGCCACAAGTACTCCTTTTCTTTTTGCGAATACAGACTAACACGGCTGTTACTCTGAAACCTGTCAAAAAAACCCATCACATCTCGAGTCCTACAATGCACTAAGGGCATCACTAACAATCTATAAGTCTTCAGTCCAACAACAGGTGGAAAAGCAAATGCGCTAAATGAGATGATCTGTATCTCAATCTTAGTTCATTTAGTTCATCCAAGATTTAAAATGAAGCAGACACTTGTATAACTGAAAGATCCCATAGGAAACTTGTCAAGAGTTCGAGAAAAATCATGACAGATGGTTAGAAACAGTCAAAACAAATACAATAAGCCAGGGAAATTGTACAATTCAAGACACTGGTAAAATATGGAACTTTTCATCTCCAAACTACTGGTTTGAATGTGCCCCTTATCCATAGGGATTAAGGGCCTGATCCAAAACCCCTTAAAATGTACTCCATGTAGAGTTTCAGAGGAACAGCCGTGTTAGTCTGTATTCGCAAAAAGAAAAGGAGTACTTGTGGCACCTTAGAGACTAACCAATTTATTTGAGCATGAGCTTTCGTGAGCTACAGCTCACTTCATCAGATGTATACCGTGGAAACTGCAAGGCATTTGATCAGGCCCCAATAGCTGTTTTCTCTGTGATGGCGGAGATGAACTGATTTCAATCCAGTTCCTAATGGAGGAATGTGCATATCACAGGAGGCCACCAACATACTTTTATCTAATTGTCACCTTTATTGACTATGTCCATGCCCATTTAGTTTTTCGTTTCCAGTCTTTCCAGAACCAACCTCTCACTTCAAACACCTCCAGATAAGGATGGAGGCACATTAGTGTTGTGACATGGGACATCTACGCTGTTCCTGCCCAGGCTGTGGAGAAATAGCAGATGTCATTTTCATCATCCTTCCAAAGACCTAAAAGTCAGCTGAATATCCAATAGAGCTAGCAACACATTGATGCTCTCATCTGTGCAACTTCTGTCTTCTATTATTTTACATGCTCTATTGAGTATTGACACAAAAAATCAATACTGTGAGATTGCAAAAGTTTTCCATAAAATTATAATTGTACAATGGACCCAACCAACAATATCTTGATCAAATGGGCCTTTAAACTGACAGCTTTGTAAAACAAAGGCCAGAAAAGAATAAATATCCCAATGGCTCTGAACAGGATTCCCTATGAAAATAGACCTGACGTAAGTTCCTGCACTCTGACTGCAGTTGCAATGTAGTCAGTTCTAATTTCCCCTCTTTATAAAAATACACCTCATAACACACACACACACACACACACACACACCGCATGAATGGATCCTAAAACAAAACAGCCCTATATAGGGGGAGTACAATATTTTACTGATTGTAGAATCAAGCCCAATTTTATTGGCAGACTTCGCAGATGCAAGACAATAAGACGTTTGTAAGTTTTGCAGCAGACAGTCTGGCTGGCAGTTTGGTCAGCTCTAATTTATTGTGAATAAATTTCCTGGAATCTCCAAGGAGTCATTTTAACGCTAACAAAAAAATCTGACACACTATTAAGTTTGTTTTTTGTTGTTCTGAACCCAAAATGCTTACAGAAAAAAAAAAGACAAGAAAATCTAGTTTCAGAGACAGTATTTTGTAAATGTCAAGTTTCACAGTTTTAAAGGCTTTTTACATGCAAGTAGTCTGTGTGTACTCCTTCCCTCTATTTAAAAGCATGCCCAACACCATCTGCTTACAGCTTCTTTTCTGTGTGTTATTCTTCTCTTCTTTGCACAGAAGCCATTCAGATTAAAGAACTACCATATTTATGTGGAATATAATTAGACTGTTTGCCTTTCTATGCACCTTAAATTAATAACCACTTACAGCACAACTGCATATTCTTTTACAATGCTGGATCAGACCAGTATTTTCAAAGTACTACGAATTCTTGAAGAAGAAAGAGAAATTAAACAATGCAACTTAAAATCAAGCTCACAAAATGTAAAACACCAACTGTGAAAATATAGAGAGCAACAAAACTGAATTAACTAACTGGCTATCAGAAAAAAAGAAAGCTTTGTTTTCGTCACTGCAAATACTCTTTCCACAAGGCATCTTACAAATTCTGTCAATGTACTGATACGTGAAGTAGTTAGTACCTTCTTTCAATCTCATCACCTGGTATATCTGAATAGGAAACTGAACCAATGACAGGGATATCTTTCTGATCAAACTACAAAATCAACTGTGTTTTTAGCATCATTCCCAGATATTTAGTTTATGTTCAGCCTTGCTGCAAGTTACTTGATTCTTAAGATTTGGAACAGATGAGCTAATGTAATTTAGATTTTTTAAACAAACCCTTGTGTTGCTTCTACTCTCATATTTCTATAAAACAAAAATCAGATAGGGAAAAATATTTAGTTAATGTTTCTTCCAATGAATCCCAAATGATCTGCAACATAAAATGTATCATGCCATACAATAAAATTAAACATATGGACTTGCCACATGATTAATACCACAGATATATCCTTCCTATTCATCCTGTTTTTAACATTTAATTTCATTGAAGTACAGTAATTTGTTCCAGCATTCATTTGCATTTGGCAACATAGAGCAGGAGAATAAATGTAAATGAAATGAGAATGTGGTGGACAAAAGTGATCAGAATGTAAATATGCAAAAAGAAAAGGAGTACTTGTGGCACCCTAGAGACTAACCAATTTATTTGAGCATAAGCTTTCGTGAGCTACAGCTCACTTCATCGGATGCATACTGTGGAAACTGCAGAAGACATTATATACACAGAGACCATGAAACAATACCTCCTCCCACCCCACTCTCCTGCTGGTAATAGCTTATCTAAAGTGATCACTCTCCTTACAATGTGTATGATAATCAAGTTGGGCCATTTCCAGCACAAATCCAGGTTTTCTCACCCTCCGCCCCCACACACTCAAACTCACTCTCCTGCTGGTAATAGCCCATCCAAAGTACCCCCCTTCCCCAGACGTTCTGGTTAAACTTGGATTTATGCTGGAAATGGCCCACCTTGATTATCATACACATTGTAAGGAGAGTGGTCACTTTGGATAAGCTATTACCAGCAGGAGAGTGAGTTTGTGTGTGTGGTTTTTGGAAAAAGGGGTGGGGGGTGAGAAAACCTGGATTTGTGCTGGAAATGGCCCACCTTGATTATCATACACATTGTAAAGAGAGTGGTCACTTTGGATAGGCTATTACCAGCAGGAGAGTGAGTTTGTGTGTGTGTGGGGGGGGGAGGGTGAGAAAACCTGGATTTATGCTGGAAATGGCCCACCTTGATTATCATACACATTGTAAGGAGAGTGATCACTTTAGATAAGCTATTACCAGCAGGAGAGTGGGGTGGGAGGAGGTATTGTTTCATGGTCTCTGTGTATATAATGTCTTCTGCAGTTTCCACAGTATGCATCCGATGAAGTGAGCTGTAGCTCATGAAAGCTTATGCTCAAATAAATTGGTTAGTCTCTAAGGTGCCACAAGTACTCCTTTTCTTTTTGCGAATACAGACTAACACGGCTGTTACTCTGAAAAATGTAAATATGTTGTCCTTTCTGGGCTATCATAGTTTAGGGGTAGGTCTTTGAAACTTCATACTAAGTATTGGGGTTTTACAATACATCCAATGCTGCCTACTTAGCCAATCAGTAGATCGCTCCCCTTTTGGGATCCTGACCAGCTGATTATGTACAGACTGTATGAGTCAATAACCAGAAAGTGATTTCAGACATGGGTTGGCCTAGTATAGGATTACAGGTCAGTGCATTTTGTACATATCCATGTTTGGTACATTATTTCTAGTTCCCATATTAGGGCCAGAGTTTTCAAGAGGCCTAGCCACTTTGGAAGCAGAGCTTTTCTATAAAAAAAAAACCTTGTCCCTAAGTGCCACAATGGGAGCTGAATGCTCTTGAAAATCTGGCACCAATTGTGGGTGCTGAGTATTAGAAAACCTGGCCTTTAATAATTATACAGTGAAAATGTGTTAAGGACAAATTAGGGACACTGATTTACCATTTCTGAAAGAGTCATATATCCTTTTTTATATTTGCCTCTTGAATATTTTAAGATGCCACAAGTACTCCTTTTCTTTTTAGAGACTAACAAATTTATTGCACCTTAGAGACTAACAAATTTATTAGAGCTTACTCTACTGACCTGTATTAGAGCTTACTCTAATAAATTTGTTAGTCTCTAAGGTGCAATAAATTTGTTAGTCTCTGAGGTGCCACAAGTACTCCTTTTCTTTTTACGGATACAGACTAACACGGCTGCTACTCTGAAACTTGAATACTTTGCTAACCCGATTTCTGCAAGTAAGAGTTAACGTATTAGAATAACCTATCAATAAAGTTAAGTTCTGACCAAGAGAAATGGGGTTTGCACAAAATGGTGTTGTTTTGGATACATTAATTCTAAAACAAAAGAAAACATATGCATGAACTTAATTAAGTGAATTAAAGTTATGAGAAAACTATTGTAGAAAAAAAATAGTTTAATCCAGATTCTCCAGGACTTCTGATTAAAGTATTATCCAGCTAAATGCTAGTGTTTATGTAACACCAACAGACCCTGCTCATTAGTGGGAGGGATCAAACCTGGGACCTCTGGAGCTAAATTCATGAGCCTCTATTGCATGAGCTAAAAACCACGTGGCCCTTAGCTGAGGCTGTAGCAGACTCATTAGTCTCCAAATGGTCTTGGTGCCACTAGAGGGGACAGAACACCACACCCAGGAGGTGGGTGGGTTACACATTTACTCCTTGCTGAAAGACATTAGACAAGTTTAGAATGTCCACCGTCAGAGTCCACTTATGTTGTTTATATTGGTCCTTAAAGTAGGGGAAGGATGGCATCTTCACACTTGTATCCCTTTTGTTTACAGAGGTACCATAAAGATAAAATTGTAGGGCTTGTCTATAGGTTGCATCAGTTTGCACTAGAGGGGTATATATGTTCTAATGCACACTAGCATGTTGCACACTAACTTTGCCCATGTGGACCCTGCTGTCACACACTAAGAGTTCCTTAGTGTATGTTCATATAGCCCTTAAACTAATTCAACATATAAACAAGCCCTAAGACATAGAAATCTACTTGTGAAACAGATAAATGAGGTCCTCTCTGGGCAGTTCGTTTTTGTATACTTCACATTCATTCTGTAGAATAATCTTGCTAAAAGTTACCTTGCCATCTGCTAACAAAAGACTGCAAAATTGTTTTCAGAGTATGGACCATATTTTAATAGGGGTGCCCATATTTCCTGCTGTTTCTAATTATGTAATCCATATGTGTCCTTCCACTGGTAAACAAATATCATCCCTACTGCAATTACAGTAATATTGGAAAAGAACTTAGGGTGGGATTTTCAAAAGCACTCAGCAGTGGTCCAACTCTGCTTCCTCTGAAGTCAGTGCGAGTTTTACTATTGACTTCAGTGGACAACAATAAGAACTTAATCCCACCCCTAATGTAATTTGAGTTTCTTTCAATACAGTTGAACAGCTGGAAATAAGGAAGAGGGCTGTCATTATATGATCAGGCCACTCTGGACAGCTGGCTAGTACTAAATGCCAAAATTCGTTAAGTCTACAGCAGCAGAAAAGATGCAGCAACTTGTAGTTTTTCCGATTAGCCAGTAGAAGTAGGTGCCTTTATATATTTTGTCATACAGCCACATCAAAAGCATTATGGAACAGTCAGATTTGTTTCATCTTCTCTTTATTTCTCAGTTTGGAATGATACAGGTCTATATTTTCCCTAAAGCAGCCTATATGGTAATGTCCACTTGACATGTAATGTCCAAATTCATCAACAAATCACATAGCAAACTGTAAGACGCTTCAATGACTCACGCTCTCTCTTTTAGTTCTCAGAAGTTAATGACCAGGTAGGTTCCGCATCCATAAGTACAGCATACCTGTATAGGGTCCTGCATTTGGCAGGCAGGCAACCTAATATGCCCATGGGGTTATTTCTGAGCTATAATAGGCTCAGCCTTTAGATATTCTGCTTATCTTGCCAATGTCCTCTATACGTTGTAGATGATATTTGGGTGGTAGTGGTTACTAAATAAAGTCTGCTCACCCATGCTACTGTAGACAATAAGGAGGTTGCTATAAGCTGCTGCCACAGTAGTTTTCTTTTAACTGTCTCAGAGAATGCACAAAATACAACCAACATCAAAATGGCTTTCCTTCTGACCACGTGAAGTAGGGCTCAGCCAGTCAGGGAGCCAGAACCCACAGAATGTGACCAACCACAACTAAGGTTACAATATACTTTTGTGAAACTGGAATTAATTCAGTGAAGTCCTATGGCCTGTGTTATACAAAGAGGTCAAACTAGATACAATGATCCCTCCTGGCCTTAGAATCTATAAATAGTATCATGAAAATCTGTCACAACATTAGTAAATTAAATTTTATTTAAAATTCTCATTTGTTAAAATAGCTCAAAACCCAAATGTTTTGTGAACTCAACTGGTGTCAAATAATGAAGAAAACAGATTATGAATATTTTGTCTAACTCCACTCCAGAGTTGTAATTCCAGCTCTGCCATTAGTTTACTGGTTTGCTCAAGCCTACACAAACTCACATGGGTGCAAATTCCCTTTGTTCCTCAGCTTCTCCATCTATAAAAGTGAGATCATTCAATCTACCTCAGTCACGATTGTTTTGTCAGGGGAGATTACTACTTTGATATAGTGCTGTAGATATCCAGAATTAAAAACTGAAATAAATATTTTACTCCAGCCTCCATTGGGTTAAACACAATAAACTGAACTACTAATAGGGATTCCATCTAAAGCCAACACAACCCACGAGCCATGTGGACTACATGTTTCCTAATTACAGGATGTAATGCTGTATTTAAGCATGGAATGTGCATGGTCACTTACAAATGCTACCTTCTGGTACATTTTAACACCATATTTTTACATTAGTTTCCTGTACAGCTTGAAGAATCGTGTTGTGGTTTATGGCAGTGGATCCAGAAAGCTTTCAAAGTATTGATTTCCTCTATCCAGGACAAAACATTCTGGACACAGCAGAGAGAATCTGCTTTCATCACATTAATACAGTTGTATTAGCTTTATAATGGGCTAAAGACCACATACTACTCCTAACATTCATACTGGCTGATCTAAATCCTTTCATAGGGAAATTGTGCAGTAAGTTAATTTATATGGACTGGCACTCCTCATGGGTCAAACATTCATAGTCAGGCATATAGGATCCAAGATTTCCCTATTGTCATTGGTAGATCACCTGCACCTCTAATTAATTATAATAAAATTACTATGGGCCTATCAAGGTTCCTTCCCCACTCTGAACTCTAGGGTACAGATATGGGGACCTGCATGAAAGATCCCCTAAGCTTATTCTTACCAGATTAGGTTAAAAACTTCCCCAAGGTACAAACTTTGCCTTGTCCTTGAACAGTATGCTGCCACCACCAAGTGTTTTAAACAAAGAACAGGGAAAGAGCCCACTTGGAGACGTCTTCTCCCAAAATACCCCCCCCACCCAAGCCCTACACCTCCTTTCCTGGGGAAGGCTTGACAAATAATCCTCATCAGTTGGTACAGGTGAACACAGACCCAAACCCTTGGATCTTAAGAACAATGAAAAATCAATCAGGTTCTTAGAAGAATTTTAATTAAAGAAAAGGTAAAAGAATCACCTCTGTAAAATCAGGATGGTAAATACCTTACAGGGTAATCAGATTCAGAACATAGAGAATCCCTCTAGGCAAAACCTTAAGTTACAAAAAGACACAAAAACAGGAATATACATTCCCTCCAGCACATCTTACCAGCCATTAAACAAAAGAAAATCTAATGCATTTTCTAGCTAGATTACTTACTAACTTTACAGGAGTTGTAAGGCCCCTCCAGATTTGAAAGTATCTTGTCCTCTCATTGGTCATTTTGGGTCAGGTGCCAGCTAGGTTACCTTAGCTTCTTAACCCTTTACAGGTGAAAGGGTTTTGCCTCTGGCCAGGAGGGATTTTATAGCACTGTATACAGAAAGGTGGTTACCCTTCCCTTTATATTTATGACAGAGCCATTTACACAAAGTTTGTGAGTCACTGATATTTTTCAGTATAGGTGCAAAACTTTAACAGAATGTCTATATGAATAGCTTTATAGAAGAAGGTCAAATAGAACTATATATAAACTCCATTTTTCATTGACGACTTTCAGGTCAGAATTCCCAGATTATTGTGTTTATAGTTCAAATAAAATACTAAACATGGCCTTGTTGTTTCACATTCTAATAATAGTGCACAAGCTTTGCAATTAATATTTTATTTATTTGTTTAAATAATGACAGACATGAATTCTGGCCCAACAGAAATGCAAGTATTTTATCTCCTCTTTGACTTTTGCCTTACTTCAAATCATTTACAGCTATGTGCCACAGTGACTGATATCTTAAAAGTACCATACCAACTTAAATTATTCTGTCATAAGCCATAACAACTCCTTTAGAAATACAGGTAGGAAAGAACCATTTTATATCACACATTAGCTGTCCCTCAAAACTAGACTTTTCCTCTGTACAAAAAATATAATACGCTGTTCTATTTCTTTCACTAAATATTTAATTTAGCATGAAAGACAAAGAAAAACATTATTTAGACCATACAAACATTATGGGTAAAAGATGTGCTTAGTTTTCTTGAGAACACTACCCCCGAATGCAAGATATCCCAAGACACCAAAACCTAAAGGGTCTTTGTCTAAGACATTTATTCTTTTCTACCCCCGGGGCTCTCCCTTCTTTCCAAAGGTCACTTGCATAAGGCATAGGGAGAATATGGTATATTTTACCACTGACTTAAAAACTTCACTCTAGTTTAGTCTACCCTACCAATCAAAGCCTATTACGAGATCTAGGGCATAAGTGCTGGTCAAGATACTCAATCAGCAGCGCTCAGTGTGCATAGGGTGTTTTGCCACCACTTTGTGTGCCCTTTTGAATGTGGGGCTGGACAGTGGGCAAACCCCAGAAACAGAGACATGTTACAGCTCACTGTGCAGTACTTAATGCACTGGATTCTGCCCCCTTTAAATCAGTGGGACTACTTATGTATTAAGACATGACTCAGTCTGATTAAAGGCAGCAAAATCTCTGTGTGTGCTTGTTTTTATGGTATTGATGGAATAAATGTAGATTTTTCTGAAAACATTGCTTGTAGTAGGCGCCAACGGATTTATTTTTCAGTAAATAACTCCATTGCTTGCAAGTATGTGTTTGTTTAGCTCTTTCTGGAAAAGAAAAAAACAAAGAAAAACCTCTACTCATGCTCCTGGCAGCCCTCTTTCTAAGACAGTCCATAAGTCCCTGCATCACAGTTAGATTTGCTTTAGAACAGAAGGTGGAACGTCAAATACTTGTCATATTTTTTTTCCCACACACATCTAAAGGAAAATGTCTTAAAGTTTATTTTAATCCAGTCTGCTACTCTATTTCCTCTTCAGTAATACTACACTACCTACTTTGCGCCAAAATAAAACTGAATAATACCAAGGGAGTCCCCCCACATACTTATACAGTAATTTAATAATCTGAGAAATTTGTTCAGCTCTGGGAAACACTGTACATGTGATCTATCAAGTCAGCCTCCTAGTCCCAAACCAGAGAGAGAGTGTAGCAACAACAGTAAGGTTTCTGCATCCTTGAAATTCCATTACCACTTCACTAAGACCTAGCTGACTAACCATCAAGGAGACTCAGGTACAGTAATTGTCATTGCTTTTCATCCTGGTGCGCTCATTTGAGTACCTAGGAATTTATCGGGTTACTGTGCTGTTTGTGGTCATGCAGTTGGTCTTTATGGGTGAAATGCACTCCTATGCAGAGGGACAACTCAGGGCCTATGCACATGGGTCCCTCTTAAATATTATCCTGAAGGCATAAGTATTGCCTCTCTGCACAGGAGGGAATTTTACTGAGTTTGAACAAAGGGATCCCCTGTGTTAACTCCCTGTGCTTGCAATAACACCCTGTTTTCTATCAAATTTTTTTGCTCACTGCTTGCAGGGACGATGCAAAGAAAAAAAATCATTAAGCTGAGATCAGATCAAAAGCACATAAGAATGGCCATACTGGGCTGTATCAATGGTCCCTCTAGCCCAGTATCTTACCTTCTGAAGTGGCTGCTGCTTGTTGCTTCACAGGGAATGACTAGAGCAGGGCAGCTGTCTCTGCCTCTTTTTCACTCTGCTGTATGGGTAGGGTGTTTTTTTGGCCCCCTTACCTTTTTTAAAAAAATTGGAGTATACATTATTTTGAGCCTCTATTATGGTGTTTCTAAATAGTTTCCATGCAGCTTGCTGGCATTTCACTCTTATGACAGTTCCTTTCATTTTTCATTTAACTGGCTTCTTCATTTTTTCTGCAGTTCTCCTTTTTGTTGTTAAATGATATTGTGTTTGGTTTCTTTGGTATTTTCCCCCATACAAGGATGTTAACTTTAATTACATTATGGTCACTGTTACCAAGAGGGTCAGATATATTCACCTCTTGGACTAGATACTATGCTCCACTTAGGACTAAGTCAAGAACTGTCTCTTCTCTTGTGGGCTCCAGGACTAGCTGCTCAAAGCAGCAGTCATTAATGGTGCCTAGAAATCTTACTGCTGCATCCCATCCTGAGTGACATGTACCCAGTCAACATGGGGATAGTTGAAATCCTCCATTATTATTGGGTTTTCTGTTTTTACAGTCTTCCTGAGCATTTCACAGTCACCATCACCATCCTGATCAGGTGGTTGGTAGTATATTTCTACTTTTATACTCTTATTATTCCAGTGTGGAATTACTAGTCAGAGAGAGATTACACAGTAGTGTGATTCATTTAAGATTTTTCCTTTATTTAGCTATTCCTTTCTTTCACATATGGTGCCACTCCTCCATCAGACAACCTACTCTGTCATTCCTATATATTTTGTACTCTGGTATTACTGTGTCCCATTGATTATCATAATTCCACCAAATTTCTGTGATGCCTATTTTATCAATATTTTCATTTAATACCAGCCACTCAAGTTTACCCATCTTGGTATTTAAAACTTCTTGCATTTGTATACAGGCATTTATCAAATTTGTCAACATTTAGTTGCCTGCTTTCATATGATGTAATTAAAGGGGAGTCATTTGACTTTCTCTTAAGTTCCTACCTGTATTTTATCAGCTTCTATCCTCCCCTTTAATAAGGTCTCGCTAAGGGACGTCTCTGTCCAAACAGTGAACTGCTCTGCATCTGTCAGCTTTCTCTCAGCCCTTAGCTTAAAAATTCCTCTATGACCTTTTTAATTTTATATTCCAGCAATCTGTTTTGCTTTCAGTTTAGGTGAAGCCCATCCTTACTGTATAGGCTCCTCCTTTCCCAATAACCTAAATCCCTCCTCCAAAACCATCATCTCATCCATGCATCGAGACCCTGCAGTTCTGCCTATCTAACTGACCCTGCACATGGAACTAAAAGCATTTCAGAAAATGCAATCATGGAAGTCTCTTACCTAATCTCTTTAATCTCTTACCTAGCAACCTAAATATGGCCTCCAGGACCTCTCTCCTTCCTTTCCATGTATCATTGGTACCTGCATGTACAACAACTGGACCCTCCCCAGCAGTGCTTGTCTCGAAAGGTCTGCCACTGCGTCACCCAACAGGCAATTCATCATGAAGTTCTCCCAGTCATCACAAACCCAAATAACGATATTTCTAATAATTGAATTACCCATTAACGTTATCTGTTCCTTATAACTAGGTCCCCTCCCAGAGATGGGTATCCTCAGTGAGAGAGAATTCCATATCACATCACTTGGAAGGAGGTTCCCAACTATGGGATCATTTCCCTCTTCTCCAACTTGATGTCCTCCTTCCCTGAGACTTGCATCCTCCTCAACAGAGGAGAGACTGTCAGATGGGGGTAGGGGTGCAGTCTACTGTGTCCCTGAGTCTCCTCCATGTATCTCTGTCTCCCTGAGCTCATCCAGTTCAGCCACTCTGGTCTCAAGAGCCTGTACGCAGTCTGAGGGCCACGAGCTGCTTGCACCAAATGCACATATGCCACAAAGCGGGTAATCATACATGCAGCATTTAGTATAATAAACTGGATAGCCTCCAACTCTTCTTCTGGAGCTCTGATTGCATTTTTACTTTTGCAGGAGTTTTTTGCTTGTGTTTTGTGGGGGTTATTGACCTAAGTTTAGAGTACATTTGTTGGTGTATCTGCCTCTTTCACTCCTCCTCTGAACTCCCTCACAAGACACCTATTTGCTAGCTCTGCTGGTCACTTAAGAGCTGGCTTTTAAAACTCCAGTTCTCCCTGAATTAGCCTTGCCCCTTCTCAAGAGATCCTAAATGGATTAGGAATCAAATATTAGAAGGCTAGAGCCTTGTTAGTAAACTCTGAGTCTAGCGTAGCCCGCCACTTGGCTCAGCAGACAGCCCGAAAACAGACCACACTATAAACTTCAATCAAGCAAACTCACGGCAAGCAAGCACACAACACATATACTAACAGACAAACTCACCCCAAGGGTCACAGTCACTCCTCCACCCGAAATATACTCTTGCAAAACTCCCCACATTTGCTGCTCCTGTAAACTAGTTTGTTATTAGTCTGCAGAAGAGAAGAGTGGGGAGGGGGTGGGGGGGATTTGATAGCCTTCAATTACCTGAAGGGGGATTCCAAAGAGGATGGAGCTAGGCTGTTCTCAGTGGTGGCACATGAGAGAACAAGGAGCAATGGTCTCAAGTTGCAGTGTGGGAGGTCTAGGTTGGATAATAGGAAACACTATTTCACTAGGAGGGTGGTGAAGCACTGGAATGGGTTACCTAGGGAGGTGGTGGAATCTCCATCCTTAGAAGTTTTTAAGGCCTGGCTTGACAAAGCCTTGGCTGGGATGATTTAGTTGGTGTAGGCCCTGCTTTGAGGAGGGGGTTGGACTAGATGACCTCCTGAGGTCTCTTCTAACCCTAATATTCTATGATTAGTAATTTAAGGGTTAAAAACTTACCAAAAGGCTATAGTTATTAAAAGAGCTGAGAGAAAGAAAAGCATTAAAACAAACAAACAAACCCACACACACTATTCAGTATCCAAACTGAAGAATACCAAACATTTGAGGGCAGGCTGCTGGGAAATCAGGATTTGGAGAGAGGTCACCAGCACTGCAACTTCATTGAAAGCAGCTGGGGAAGTCCACTTACGGAACCAGCCCTTCTCCTGAATCACCATCAACATACACAGAGCGGGTTATGTAGATGACAGCAGTAGACCCTATGATAGCAACCTCCCTCAAAGAGATCACTACTTCATCTCACTCTTGCCTCCTACTTTGTTAGCTGGCTACTTGATCCAGCTGACAAGAAATTACCTTTGATTATCTTCATTGTTGAGTACCTATCCAAATTTTATAACATCTTTCCTTTGTCCATAAGATCTTTGTAAAGGAGATTGCCAGCCAACTTAGAGTTGATTTTACCTCAAGTTTGAATTTTCCTTCCGTTAACATCTTGCTGTGGATATTGATAATGCTTCTCACTACTATGCTTCTGACTTTCCTACCCCAAATTCATTGTGGATGTGCATCTTTTTTTATTCTCTTCATACAGATAATTTCACCTTTGATCTTAGGGTGGATTCTGTGAAATTGTCTTCTTTTTTCATCTCTTCTATTCTCAGGGCTGTCAGTGTTTATTTGCATCTGAAATTTTTAGGTTAGACAAAGTCCTCAGGATTACGACTTGTTTGGCTGTGGACCAAACACTTATAGGATTTCACTGCTTATTCTAATATGCATTGTTTTTCAATAAAAACTATGTTAAAAAAAGCAAAAAAACAGTTTCCTCTCTGAAGACCTTCAAAAAGAAAGGGCTGTAGAGGACATCAAAGCAGTTTTTGATTGGCCAGCATGACCACTTTTGATCCTGTCTAGTCTATTGACTGAAAGATCATAGATTAGATACACTCAGTTGCCAGAATCAACATTTTTATTTTTCTGTCCATTTGGTGAGAAGAGATTTCATCATCAAAATCCACAAAGCTTTTACTGCAGCCTGTTGGTCTGGATTGAGATAATTCAATGTGCTGGGTCCTTTTAACACCTGGAATTTTGTTGGGAAGGTGGGTCAATTGTTGATCTATCACAGTGCTCAAAGAATCACTGAAGAATGTGACTGGAACTTTGTCTGAATTTGGAAATGGGTTTATCCATTTCCGACATCAGCTAACAATGAATCCTCATTTCCCTTAATCCATTCCATAGATCATGCTCTCAAATACTGGCTTGGCTTTTTACTTATCCTATTTCAAAAACAAAGGGAAACCTATTCCTCTAAACAAAGATTATCTATTGAGAAAGTCCAAGGGTAGCATTGTATACTCTTACATTAGGAGACAGATGCATGTGGCACCAAAAGCCAAGCTGTTCTGGACAGCTTAACAGGAGAATGCATGCCAAGTTGCAAAGAGTGAATGGAAGCCCCTCTATAATGCTAAGAAGTGGTGGGCTCGTGTGTATGTAGAGTGGTCTCTGCTCCCCTGTATACTGAAGGTTGCTTCTGGTCTGACAAGGAACAGGGCAGTGCAGTGGGAGTGGTTGGTGTAGAGGGACAAATGGAATGTGTCACTGGATCTGAAGTTACCTAGATCCATGTGTTGGAATGTGTGCAGCAGGGAGGGGGTGGAAGAGGCAAGGGAGGCAGAAGCCCATAGTTTGGAGTATCTTCCAGAATGGGGCATTTGGAATGTGCTCAAGTATCTAGGTCACTGTTCCCTCTAAGCTGTGCGCATGTGCACGCTCACACAGATCCTAAACCCCGCTCACACAGTGAAACACCGCACACACAAAAATTTGCACAGAAGCATAACAATTTGCACAAAAGAAATTTTTTGTGCACACGGCCTGTCAAAAATTAGAGGGAATATTGATCTATGTGCCTCTTTCATGCTGCATAGCCATTTCCCCTACTTCTACAACTATTTCTTTGAGGTTTAGCTCACTCTTGTGCACAGTGGAGAAGTGAAATATAGGGCTCTGGATGTGTCTGTTCTACCCATTATACATTGAGGTCTGATCTGCTGATGATGTTCAATGTAACATTGAAAGTCAAAGTACTAAATATAAAATATACTCATTCATAAAAGACATTTAGTCAAATTACCCTGGGATACATTATGGTATGCTCCTAGTAACATTAATAGGAGCTCCCGGTGAGCAAAGAGGAATATAGTCTATTTCTACCAATATATACCACTCAATACAGGTCTGTATTCGCTAATTTATTCTGATCTTTTTTTTAAAAAAAGTTCATAGGCTCTGATGTAACCTATAGAAACATTAAATCATAAGCAGATTCAACTGCTATTGCACCTGCTAAAGCAAAACTGAGCCTGCTTTTGTATATTACTGCTTTGGAATCAGAATCAGAATTAACAGTTTGCTCACAAGAGGAGCATGCATTATCAGGACAGAAAAATTGATTTTTCTAAATTAGAAAAAAGTCAAATATTTTTCATCCTGAACCTTAAAATAGGAAATATCACAAGACACGACAGCAGTTGAATCTGATGTATAAGTTTACATTCCTTATGGTTTAAAGTTTCTACAGGTTATATCAAAGCCTATGGATTATAGTTATTTTGAGATTGTTTAAAAAAAAAAGTGGATACAGGCCTGTATCAACCTTATGTATAAAATGTTTTAGCGATACAGTATCCATCAGATTCTAGGCACTAACTTTAGATGCTATTTCAGTAGCCAGATACTATGAAAATTGTTAGAAGAATTTCAGCACACAATATTATGAGGGAAATATTCCATCATTAAGTGTACAAGGTCTGAATAAAACCCAGAAAACCCTGGATCTACATTTCCATTGTGTCATATAGTAATTGATTTTTCTAAAAACGTCACTCCCTTTGCCATTTGGCTGCAGTGCTTATTCATTTAGAGTCTAGTACAAAGCCCAGTGAAGTCAACTGAAAAACCTCTATTGACTTCAAATGGGCTTTAAATCGGCCCTTACGAATCAAAGGAAACATCATGTCAGTTTCTGGTAATGCTTTTTTGTTAGGTATCAAGTTTGTCTGGAAAGAACATTTGGAGCACTTTTAATTTGTACTTTTAAAAACTTTTGAGTTTCATGAAAGAATATACAGGGATGCGTATAGCCAAAATGTTAGGAAAACTACAGAACAATCTGGAGAGAATTAGCCTATATGTTAACTAAGCAGTTTCTAATTTTACAAAATATTAATAAAATATTTCAAACATATGACTGCTTTAATGCCCTTAAGGCTCTTCGAATGTGGGATTACATTATGTTTATAAATTCAAAAAGACTCCATGATACACTGCAGTGCATTACTATACTTTTTTAGATCTGTATTTTCTGGACACCATGTATAAGCTTTTTCTGTATTTTATTCTCTTTTACCCTTCTAAGTATTCATTGGTAGTCTATGCCTATGTAGGGTGCTTGATAAGTAACATAGAAACATACTATCACAAGCAATTTTACCTTTAGTTTCTTCCCTTTGTATCTTTAGGGTACATTGATTTCCTACCCCCTCACTCAATTTTTCCTCCTACGTACCATATACTCATATCAGTACCTGCTTGAGAAGAAGTTTACTAGCTCTGTATGAAGGACAGCATCAAATAGAGAGAGAGACTATTTCCCAAACCAAGGGTTTGCAACAGTGCATAACTAAATTACAAAGTTTACTTGTGTGTACTTTTTTCCTACAACATGGGAAAAATCAACCTTTATGATTAATAAGCATCTACATCACATTTCCTCACCCCCACCCCCGGCCCTTCTAGAAATTGCAGTTATTCAGATGTGGGAGCATTGCCCAGCAAAATGACAATGGGAACAGTCTTGCAGTCTTAAAGATAATGGATGTTTTCTCTATGAACTGAACTGATTATGGACCTGTACTTATAACTCTATATTGCACGGGTTACCAAAGGAGGCTGGGAAGAAAGGAAAGGTGCAAGAAGCCTTCACTCCACATGGGACCCAGGTATTTACAATCCTTCAGGAATCTAGAACACAAGGACTGCTTCCTTCAGTGCTCTCAGTGGCAAAAAACCCCTATCCCAAGTAGGGTGGGGAGAAGGAAAGGCTAGAGACCCTTCCCTCCATCAAATATAGCACTGACCAGACACAGAGGGAGCATGCTGCGCCCTTCTGAGGGATAGTACATGTTCTGGGAGGTAAATGCCTCTGAGAGATCAATACCATAATCCTGAATAAGGGACACCTTTTGGGGACAGCAAATTCAGTTTGTATTAAGAGTGCTGGGTTTTTAGTTTGTTTAAATTCTGGCATTGGCTGCTGGCTGGGACTAACAAGTAACAGACAGAGCCTCCTTCGCCACCTCAAGTACTTAACTGATTATTATTGAGGAAGAAGGTGGACTGTAGCAGCATGCTCAGCAAGGGATGTAAGGTATTTCTATCTTGCTTTGAGGAAGAGAAAACACTGATGATAAAAGTAGTATAGCCCTGGGTCCTTAATATTTAACATGTCTTGCAAGAGGACCACTTCCCTTTTGCAATAAGTTTATTATTACATGGAATTCACCCACTAGTGAAGGAGAAAAAAAAACATAGAACATTTGAAAGTTTAAGGTTGCAGCATTGAGTAGGTAAGATCAGAATTACTAGCCACTCTGACATACATAATTAATCAAAACAAGCAAGTCTTCCATTTTGAAGCAGTTCTGCCTTCATTAAAACTGTAATATGAAATTTAGTCTCAGCAAGATATGTAGGGCCAAAGTCCCTACAGTGTGCAGTGTTGCTCAGACCAGAATATTTCTTTGACAGGATAGATCCAACTGGATGAAAAATGAAACACAAAACAGAGCAGCTGATAAGAGATTCAATCACTAAAAAAAAATAGACAAGGGTGATATAATTAATGCAAAACAACATGGGTTTATGGAAACTAGATCTTGTCAAACTAATGACTTTTAGTGAGACTACAGGTTTAGTTGGTAAAGGTAATAATGGTGCTGTAATATACTTTGACTTCTATAAGGCATTTGACTTGGTAATGTACAATATTTTGATTAAGGAACTAGAATGATACTCAGGGTTTGTCTAAAACACACATACATGCTATGTATTAATTGATTCATGTAGACCTTGCTGGTGCACACTAGAGGTTCCGTAGCATACTGTATTCTTCTAATGTTTGAAACAGCAAAACATTAAAGTGTGATATACATGTACAACACCTCCAGAGGGCACATTACTCCACCATGTAGACAAGCCCTTTATCAACATGGCACATATTAAATGGATTAAAAAAGAGCTAACTGATAGATCCCAAAATGCAATTGTAAAGTGGGAATCATCATCAAGGGGCGCGGCGCGTGTGTTTCTAGTGGGGTCCTGCAGGGATCAGTTCTTGGTTCCTTATGCAAACTGACACTTTCATCAACCACCTGGAAGAAAACAAAAATAATTACTGATGAAATTTGGAGATGACAAAGATTGGGAGGAGTGGTAAATGAAAAGAACAGTTCACTGATTCAAAACAATCTGGATTGCTTTGTAAGCTGAACATAAGCAAACAATATGCATTTTTAATACTCTCAAATGTAAATGTCATACATCTAGGAACAAAGAGTCCAGCGAAGGGCAACAAAAATGATTAGGGGTCTGGAACACATGAGTTATGAGGAGAGGCTGAGGGAGCTGGGATTGTTTAGCCTGCAGAAGAGAAGAATGAGGGGGGATTTGATAGCTGTTTTCAACTACCTGAAAGGGGGTTCCAAAGAGGATGGCTCTAGACTGTTCTCAATGGTATCAGATGACAGAACGAGGAGTAATGGTCTCAAGCTGCAGTGGGGGAGGTTTAGATTGGATATTAGGAAAAACTTTTTCACTATGAGGGTGGTGAAACACTGGAATGCGTTACCTAGGGAGGTGGTAGAATCTCCTTCCTTAGAGGTTTTTAAGGTCAGGCTTGACAAAGCCCTGGCTGGGATGATTTAACTGGGAATTGGTCCTGCTTTGAGCAGGGGGTTGGACTAGATGACCTTCTGGGGTCCCTTCCAACCCTTATATTCTATGATTCTATGATTCTATGAAAGAAGGTAGGCCATCTTTGGGGGTGGGTGGGAGGGAAAAGGAGAGGCGTGAAATTCTCCTGGGAAGCAGTGACTCTGAAGTCATTATCAGCTGAACGTGAGCTCTGAGTGCAATGCTGTGGCCCAATGGCTAATGTGAACTTTAGATGCATAAAAAGGGGAATCTTGAGTAGGAGTAGGGAGGTTGTATTCATTTTGTATTTGGCACTGGTGTGACCGCACTGGAATACTGTGTCCAGTTCGGGTCTCTATAGTTGAAGGTTGTTGATATATTGGAGATGGTTCAGAGAAGAGTCACAAGAATGATGAAAGGACTGGAAAACATGGCTTATAGTGATAGACTTAAGGAGCTCAATCTGTTTAGCCCAGAAAAGAAGGTTTAAAGGTGACTTGATCACAGCCTAAAGGTACCTAGATGGGGAACAGAAATTTGACATGAGGGCTTTTCAATCTAGCAGACAAAATTATAACAAGATACAGTGGCTAGACAAATTCAGACTAGCAATAAGGCATTTTTTAAACAGTAAGGTTGGTACAATTTTCCAAAAATTGTGGTGGATTCTCCATAACTGAAAATTTATAAATCAAGATTGGGTGTTTTTTTAATAAAAGATTCTCTAGTTCAAACTGAAATTATTTCAGAGAGGTCCTATGACCTATGCTATACTTGAGATCAGACTAGATGATTTTAGGGGACTCTTCTGGATTTATAATTGATAAATCTATGAAATCCTTTAAACTGACATATTCCAGACAGAAATAAGCCAATTGAATTAATGTCTCAGATATCAGAGGCTTATAAAATGATCTATACATACTATATAATTCTATTTCAAAAATGGAGTTAAAACCACCAAGAATATTACAGTGTTTAAAAACTATGGTTTTAACAACAAAGCAAGGGTGACTGGATTAGCAGATACATCTACACCCCCCATATTTTCTATTTATTAATATTTGAGTTATGGTGGTTCCTAAAGAAAATCCATACTCCCATTGTGTCAGGATACTGAACATATACACAGTAAGAAACTGTCCCTGTCCTGAAGAGCTCACAATCTAAATAGACAAGGAAACGGATGGGACAAAGACAGATGGGGAACTGAAGTGCAGAGGAATTAAGTGACTTGCCCATGATCACAGATAAGTCTTCAGTAAAGTTGGGAACTGAACCCACATCTCCCATTTCCCCATCAATTGTTTTAACTACAGGTGCTTTTCTCTCTGAAATGTCAAAGGACTAAACAGAATGCATGTTAGCAAACACCAATTCACATATGCTGAAAGTAGGACTATGCTTGTAGACTACACCGAAAATGTTATTTAAATAAACTATATGTGCCAAATATCTGTTGTAGTCAGAGAAACACACTGTGCTGAGTCTGCTAACTGGAGATTGTCCCAATATTTTGAGGGTGCTGATTAATAGCCCTTAATACTGTCCCACAAGCATAGACATGGGACATTGTGGGATAGGGTCCTAAGCAGATTCTACTGAAGTGAGATACAGAGTTAATTGAAATATTCCTGAAATGGACACTGGCAGTTTTAATTCACAGGAATTATATTGTTTTGTTTTTAAAATCACTGATGAGTTAACAGTGGTGGGCAACCTGCAGCCCGCGCCGCTTCCCACAGTTCCCATTGGCCAGGAACAGTGAACCGCGGCCACTGGGAGCTGCGGGTGTCCATGCCTGTGGACGGTCAATGTAAACACTGTCTCACGGCCCACCAGCGGATTACCCTGGTGGGCTGCAAGCTGCCTGCGGGCCGCAGATTGCCCACCACTGGATGAGTAGATGCTGTGCTGCAGCATTGTTTAAAAAGAATGGATTAAAATGTTGACTGTGAACTGTTTTAGAGAATAATTTTGTCATTCATACAATAAATAAATACACATGTTTTCACTTTCACTTACGTAAGTCTTTTAATTCACTGAATAAAGATGACATTCCTCCAGAAAATAACTGACTGTAGTTTTAACTGGTGGTCTAGATGACTACCAGTTAAAAAAGCTAGACCCAATGAAGAAATGTGCTGAAAGCTGATACCATTGTAACTAAATATTTACTGGAAATAAACACATTTGTGGTTTGTTGATTGCCGTCAAAGAGGAAAGTTGACTCAGTTTTCCCCTGTCACTTGCTATTCTATTTACTGAGTGGTGCCTAATCACAAGAGGTCTTCATAAATCACGCTCTGTTGACCAGTAACAGAAAACCCATGTCTGAGGCACAGTTCTGTAGCGTTTTTAGACTGCCTGGAGCACACTTGCTAACAAGCAATGTTGTGTGTCACCATATCTGTATTTCATAACAAGGTCCCTCCCAAAGAGCAAGCACCTAACTCAAGTTATGGATCACTCCATTGTCATTCCATAGCAATGTGTTTTACAGATGTCTGTAAATGAATTCTAGGCTATAATTCCTTTTGCTTCTGAACCATGAGGAAGTATGGCATGCTGAGTCTGGTACTTATATATTAAATTGCATTTGAAGAGTGGTTAGAAGAGAATTCCCTTGAATTCTTTTCAAAGCTACTGTATACTAAAAACCTTCCAACTACTGAGGTCTGACCAATGAGTTCACTCAAGAAATATCATGAGTTGTCATATTTAGTTACACATTACTTCTACATGATGGCAATGCGGTTACATTGCTTGAATCTTAAGAAGCCAGAGATATTTAGTTGAAGAATTTGGGACTGAATTCCAGATGAAAATTGACAACTCGGGACTAATTTCAGCCGAGCTGTCTCACATGATTTCAGTGGCAGGGAGAGGTGCTGAGCACCTGAACCTATCATCGCTTATCTCAATATTAAATTAACACTATTAAAACGTGCTGTGTTATAACAGCAACACCAGCAGCCATGCCTTAAAGGTTCTTATAATACAAATACATTGAGGGTTAGTGTGTCAGTGAAGCAAAAAGTGGACTAGACTGCCCTTGAAAAATGGCTGTTTGAAAAGCCAGGGAAATTAGCTTGTGCTCAGCTGTGTGCAAATAATGTTGAAACACAAGTTTGCAATATGTGCCCACAGCTGAGATGCTCAACCAGGGGCCTGCTGGAAGAGGTATAGCCTTCTATGCACAAGTACACATAGGATCTTCAACTGAAGTGACCTGACTGTCATTGCCAATTAACACATGCAACTTCAGTCACTGTTTTTGCATGTGAATTGACACAAGGAATACATACTTGCGTTATGAATGTGCTCCCTTCTACCACAGAATGATACATCTCAGACATACCTTGGCAATTAGAGATAGAAATGTTGTATTAAAGAAGGGTTACCAAGCTTTTAAGCAATTGCCAAACTAGTCCTTTATTGATAGGCTTGGAAGGATTAGAGTTTTATCAGTAATGTTGATTTCACTGTACACACAAACCAAGGAAAAATATTTCCATCTATAACAACTGAAATTTACAGATAGGCAAGGAAAGAAAAATGCTACTTGAGAACACTAAGAATATTTACTTTTTATATTGACATGTGATGTTGACAATCAGCATTTTAATACTTATAAAGCTTTAACTTAGTGAATCTTAATGTCTACCTTCATTAAATAATTATCTGTCCTGCTGTTGATTTCCCCCAAATGTGAAAATTTAAATAGATAAAAAATTAAAAACACCCATCAAAATTATAAAAATTGAATTCTTCCATGCTAACTTATTGAACAATGGGATTCCCTATAGCAAACTATTCCCAAACTGATGTAATTATATGAATGGTCCATAATTTGAGCTTGATCCTCAGCTATGCTCACACTTTGTGTAGTGGAGTGGGGAGGAGAGGTGACCGTGGCTCAGGACTACTCAAACTTACATTGTCTGTGACAGTCCCCCAAGGACTCTTTCACCAGCCCAGGATCACCAGAGTACAATGTGTTCTGCCCCCATACCCTCACACCCCTTTTCCAGGGCCCATTGCTAGCACTGAATGCCCTAAATAGGCTGTGTGAGGAGGAAATGGGTAAGAGGCATCATTAAGAAAACTTTACATTTTCCTATGTCAAAGAAATCCCTAGCCACACTTTTAGGCAAGCTCAAGTCCCCTTTTGCATTGGAGCAGCAGAAAGGCAACTTGCAGATCTTGGTACAAGATGGCATTATGTTATACTTACACAGGCAGTGATAACCTCTGGCTCCAGTCACACATCTGCCTCGGTATCAAAAAGGGCAAGTGTTGATTGTATACATAAGTGTTGTGAGAGAATATTAAAACATATCCCATATATTAGCGAGCATGAACAATGTGAACAACTGTTGCCATCTTGTGCTTCCTCACAGGCATCTTAGAAGTTTCTAAGATGGTGTCAGTCCTCCCATTATGGCTAAGGGATGGGAATTGGAAACTCCAATCCACTGTGTATTTTAGAGTTCATTTCAAGCCCATGAATTTGAACCAGCAGTAAGGCTTTACACCCCAAACTTTACCATCTCCCAAGACTACTTCCTACTAGGTCTGACAAGCGATTAAAAAAATTAATCACGATTAATCTCACTGTTAAACAATAATAGAATACCATTTATTTAAATATTTTCAGATGTTTGCTACATTTTCAAATATATTGATTTCAATTACAACACTGAATACAAAGGGTACAGTGCTCACTTTATATTTATTTTTGATTACAAATATTTGCAAACAAAAGAAATAGTATTTTTGAATTCACCGAATACAAGTACTGTAATGTAATATCTATTATGAAAGTTAAAAACTTACAAGTGTAGAATTATGTACAAAGAGATAACTTCACTCAAAAATAAAACAATGTAAATCTTTAGAGCCTACAAGTCCACTCAGTCATACTTCTTGTTCAGCCAATTTTTCAGACAAAGAAGTTTGTTTACACTTGCAGGAGATAATGTCGCCTGCTTCTTGTTCACAATGTCACCTGAAAGTGAGAACAGGTGTTTGCATGGCATTATTGTAGCTGGCATCGCAAGATATTTATGCCAGATGCGTTAAAGGTTCATATGTACCTTCATGCTTTAACCACCATTCCAGAGGACATGCATCCCTGCTGATGATAGGTTCTGCTCGATCACAATCCAAAGCAGTGTGCACCAACATATGTTCATTTTCATCATCTGAGTCAGATGTCACCAGCAGAAGGTTGATTTTCTTTTTTGGTGGTTCAGGTTCTGTAGTTTCCACATCAGAGTGTTGCTCTTTTAAGACTTTAAGCATGCTCCATACCTTGTCCCTTTCAGATTTTGGAAGGCACTTCAGACTTTTAAACCTTGGGTTGAGTGCGGTAGCTATCTTTAGAAATCTCACATTGGTACCTTCTTTGTGTTTTGTCAAATCTACAGTGAAAGTGTTCTTAAAATGAACGACATGTGCTGAGTCATCATCTGATACTACTATAACATGAAATATATGGCAGAATGCAGGTAAAATAGAGCCAGAGACATACAATTCTCCCCCCAGGAGTTCATTCACAAAATTTAAGGTTAACACATTATTTTTTTTAATGAGTGTCATCAGCATAGAAGCATGTCCTCTGGAATGGTGGCCGAAGCATGAAGGG
This sequence comes from Caretta caretta, assembly GCF_965140235.1. Classification (NCBI taxonomy): domain Eukaryota; kingdom Metazoa; phylum Chordata; order Testudines; family Cheloniidae; genus Caretta; species Caretta caretta. The sequence goes on from NC_134213.1 coordinate 69,567,857, forward strand.
ACATACAAATGTTTAGCATATTTGCCACATAAATACTTTGCAATGTCGGCTACAAAAGTCCCATGTGAACGCCTGTTCTCACCTTATGGTGACATTGTAAATAAGAAGTGGGCAACATTTTCTTCAGTAAATGTAAACAAACTTGTTTATCTGAGCGATTGGCTGAACAAGAAGTAGGACTGAGTGGACTTGTAGGCTCTAAAGTTTTACATTTGTAAATTGCACTTTCACGATAAATGGATTGCACTACAGTACTTGTATGAGATGAATTGACATATACTATTTCTTTTCTTTATCATTTTTACAGTGTAAATATTTGTGATAAAAATAATAATATAGTGAGCAATGTACACTTTGATTTCAGTTACAATACTGAATACATTTGAAAATGTAGAAAAACATCCAAAATATTTAATAAATTTCAATTGGTATTCTATTGTTTAACAGTGTGATTAAAACTGAGATTAATCGCGATTAATTTTTGAGTTAATTGCATGAATTAACTGTAATTAATTGACAGCCCTATTTCTTACCCTTCAGTAGGATGAAGTTTCTGCTTCATTCTCTGTTTGGGCACAACAGTAAAGCTAAAAATGGGCTGAAAACAAAGTCCTTTTCCTCTTCTGAACCAGAAGGAAGAGAAAGCCTTTATAGGTGACAAAAAAAATCATTATCTTTGAACCCCCTCTTCTTCTGAAGAGGGAAAGTAAAGCAAACAGTCTTTGGATTCCAGTCATCTTCAGGGTAGAGCTAAAGTAAAGCTTTTACAACAAAAGAATCTAAAACCAAGTAGTTTTTAAACCCAAGAAAACAGGCTTACACTGAAATTAGAAACATTTCCTCAGCAAAGAGCAGAGCTTCTCCTGTCAAGAGATTCAGCCATTCCCATCCCCTCACCCTTACTTTCACTTCCCCCTATGTGCTCCCGGCTGGGCTAATGTCATCATGTTGGTTTACCCTTGCTTCGTTGCCTAGAACCCAGGCCTGAATCCCCAGGGCTTTCTAACTTGGTTAGTCTGCTGTCCCTTTAGGATCCATATGGATATTATAGAACACAGTGTGCTTGTTAGTGTTGGGATTTCTCATGATATGGGGTCATTGGAATGGATGAATCCACAGGAGGATATCTATAGGCCCAGGATATCAACCCTGGGGACTAACAGACATTGAGTCCGCGCAGAGGTCCAGGCTAGATTGCAGTGGGCTGAATACTCAAACAATTTCAGACACTACCACTCAACCCCATATAACATCTACTGTAGATTACAGTGCCACTCTGCACGCTGATGGTTGAACACCTGAATATATTGAGCCTACAAGATGGCTGAAGCGTATTAAGTGTGTTAGTTATGGGTCTACCATAATTCATACCAATGATTAGTTCAATACTTCCTTAAGCTGAAATTCAATTGCATCAAGTGCCACTAATGCATTTTCTCAAAACTGAGAGTATCCGCAGCATTGATATCCATGTTATACTGCACATGACTGGTGTGCTACAATCTAGACAGCTACCAGTCATATAGAGCTAGTGTCCTATAGAGACCAAAAAGCTGAGTCAGCTTTATAAAGAAAGCAGGTGCTCCAGTCCAAGGAGGTTAAAAGAAACTGAATGTAATTAACCATCCACTATCTTGGGGTAGAACCAAAGAAACCCAAACAAACACAAAAAACCCCACACAATATAAGGATTTTAACCCAAAACAACATGACCAAGCTATCTCAAAACTAGACCTTCTCTGACCAGCACCCTTTTCCTGGGATCTTTGGTTTTTTATACTGTTTGTTATGGCTCATGTGCCCTCATTTGCTAACCTGCTTCACCTCTGCATCCAGAAAGACTTGCCTAAAATGGCCTTTCCAGCCATTAGTAGTCTGGCAATAAGCAGCAGTAGCTTTTACTCAGGTCTACGCGTTTGCCTATTTGTCCTTTTTCTGGGATAGAAAAAGAGAATACTGAAGTGGATAAACAAAAAAAGGAAGAATATATTACTGTTCGTATCACATTCACTTTCTCTCTTACACACACATGCGCCTCCACCCCACAAGAAAACCCCAAACATAAAGGGTGAGAGAGGGAGGTTCTTAAAGAAAGAGGCCATTCTTCCCCAATAAGGAATATTTAAAAAAAAAACAACAACACACAACTAACAATAGGATTTGGACCCACTTTAGCTGACCAGGCTATGGGTAGTCAGTCCTAGTGGTTGAAATGAGATTTCAGCTTACCAGTTATCAAGGCTGGAGCCAGGAATAGGGTAAGGTCAGCTACAAACATGGTTAGCATTGAACAGCCACTGATCTATTGTGGGGACCAGGCTTATGAGCAGGGCTGCTATATACTAGCAGCCAATCAGGTGTTGTTATTCTGTCAGTTCCAAAGCAGTGCAGCTTGGCTCATTTGTTGTTTAGCTGCAAATTTAGTCAGGGAACAGGCCAGCTGCTTGTCCTAGCTCTTCGGGCCCCTGACACCCATAGTTAAAACTGTGATAGTTTCACCCAACCTCTCACATCACAACCAACAATCTGATTGCAGATAACTTCAGCTTCTTCTGGGATATCAGATAAGGGTGTCTGCTGCCTCCATTACTTTTTGATTTGACTCTTGAGCCTCTGGCAATAACTATGTGCTTTCATTCAAATATCCAAGGCATACAACATGGTTCAATGCTGAATAAATTGATGGTATATTCAGATGATGCCCTTTAATATAAATCCAAACTAAAAACCACTAATCCAGCCCTCCTATCACTCATTCAAAATATGTGGAGCAATACTTGCCTACACAATAAATTGGGAAAAATCAGAACTATTGGAAATCTGGTTATATTATGGGGCTTTTTCTCAATGAAATTTCTGTAGGCAAACAGATGCAATCAAGTACCCAGGTATAAAAGTAGCAAGAAACATTAACAAACTAGTGAAGATAAATTTAGACTTTGAACTCTTACAAATAACTAGTGATGCAAATAAGTGGCATTCTTTCTCCCAGAGCCTGAGATGGGAGGGTTTAAACAATAAAAATGCGTATTCTGCTTAGGATCCTCTGTATTCTATGCCTACATGTATATATCCCCCCATCTCATTTTAGAAAATTTAATAACATTATTAGAGCCTTTCCATGGGGCCTTGGTCAAGATACATGATTACTTTAAAAACTCCAGCTCCCTAAAGGCAAGGTAGGGCTGAGCTCCAAGACTTACAATATCACTGTTATGGTTTTATCATGTCACAGATATCAGATTGGTTCCAGCATTCTTACACCCTTATAGTACATAGGTGGACATTGAAATTGGGTCTGCTCAGTTCCTCTTTTTATCCAATGGAGAAAAAAAAAGATGCCTACAGTGGTGGCTGCACAAAGGGTCTGGGCTATCCTAGCCACGAGGTACCAATTTCATCCTCGCCATCATGAAAAGCACCCAGCCATGCAAACTGCGGAAGAAAATATCATTTGGAAAAACTGGCTGAGCAATGGAATCATATGTATTTCCCATTAGTCAAGAATGAAGTCTTGGCATCATCTGGATTTCCCAATTAGTCAAAGATGAGGGCTTTCTCTCTTTTCTAACATTAAAGCAATGCCATAATCTGCTACCCTTACCCGAGTGGCAGTACTTACCACTAACACACCTGCTAATGTATCAGTTTGGTTCAGATGCCCAGAGCCACAGTGGAACTTGGAAATGCTTCAGAAACATCCCAGGCCCTTGCTCACTAGGTATGCTCTACTAATGAAGAGGAATTCCATTGGTTTGGAGTTCTATGAAAACATGAGAAACCAAGTTATCACAACCCTTAAAAGAACCCCAATGGCAGCACATATTATGGAATGTTAAAAAGGCTTTTGTGGATCTCAGGCTATGGCTGATACAGCAAAAGATTTTATTCAAAATATATTGGATGCCGCAGAGGTTATACAAGATGGCTGCCTTGTCCTCTGAAGTGTGTTGGTGATATAATAAAGAAAGAGAAACCCTGATGCAAATGCTACGAGACTGTTCAACAGTCAGGCAGCTGTGGAAAGATGTGAACACAAGAGTGAGAATAGCAAACAAACCAGCTGAAAATCATATCCTGGGTTATGTACCTAATAGGCTGGGTTTAACAACCAAAAAGACTTATGATCTTGAGGGCTGCAATGATTACAAGCACAAAAAATGGAGGAGTAGGCTTGTGCCCAGAATAGAGCAGTGGTAATTGGGCCTATCTGAGTTAGCCGAGAAAGAAAGACTGACTTATTGACAGAGAGAGAGAGCAATTATATGAATTTGAAGAAATTTGGACCCCATTTTTGATACATTTGGATAAAGAATGCTGAAATAGCTCAAATAATGCCATAATTCCATTCCACCTAACCTCTCTGCTTTCCCCCCTTTCCCATTTTGCCTATTTGTTTATGTCTTTTTATTATTATTACCCCCACCCTAACATGTTATGATCTATATAATAGTGACTGATTTTGTGTTGTCTGGGCTTGCAGCTTTGATAAATTGTAATGTTGTATAATTGAATAATTTTATTGGCTATCCTGTGAAATGTGTGGTATTTAGTAAAATGTACATGCTGTAAGTCATTTACCTTTTTGTATATTTTATTTGTTTCTTTATTAACATTAATAAAAAATACTCACCAAAAAGACAGAATTAGTGGAAAAAAATTTACAATTAAACATATATACTGTTTTCTTTAAATCTCTTCCTCTAATTCCCTTTTGTCCGTGTTGCCTATTTAGTACTGCCTATAAAGTTGTTGGGGCAGCACCTATCATATTATTTGTATGTAAAGGGTCTAGGCCATTTGGTGACACTATATGAATAAATAATAAATAATAATAATAATAATAAATTGTGTAAATGTATCCCTGCCCTCTACTAGGTGAAGTATCAGCCTTGTGATTATGTCGCCACCTAGTGGCCAACCTCTAATGAGGCTAGAAGTGACAGTGTATTGAGATTCTCCTTTAGTTCAAGTGGTAAGAGCCTGTGTATTTGAAGCAGAAGGCGGTTAGCATGGATTTCACAGTCAGCCTTCATATAGTGCTATGGTGTGGTGTACAGCTGTTAACTATGGAGTCTGTGCAGCCATGGAATCATTACACCTCCTCCCACCACTTTCCGGATACACAATTTCTCATCCTTCAGCTAATGAACGTTGTGCTAGCCCTAAACAGCTGCCTTGTTCTTTTGCACATCAGCGGTGGTGGGTTTCTTTGGCAGCATGTCTAGATTACAGATGTGTTGTAAATGCAACAGCTCATTTTGTTTCATGATTCCATCCCTAAGCCTCATTGTCCATGCTCTAGCTTTAAATTAAAAACAAAAAAGTTCTTCACCCAGGACTCAGACAACCCTTCTGCCCTATCGCACCTGCTACCTCAAACCCACTTTTCCTCTTTTCATCATAGGCTGACTTTTAAAATAAATACAAGACTACTCCACACATTCCCTTTCTTAGCTACACAATTTCATTTTGACCCACCTCTTAGTCCCCCATTCAGCTTTACACAGTATATTAGCAAAACTCTTCTCAACTTTGTCCCTATTATGGGTCCTGTTTTTGTGCTGGTTTTAACAATTGCATGCAAACATGTCTTCTAGCTGTATAGGACTCTAAACAGGTTAAAGCCATCTTTCACAACCACTGTCTCAGGTGATCTATCTATAAAAAGCAAGAAACTCAGAAATATATCATGTATACTGCAAACAGTGATACCCCAGTGTAACTTGCATCAGACAGCAGGGGAAAAAGAAAATTCCTTTAAGGGAACAAAAAATAAAAATCACTTCCATTTTAAGAGGGAATACTTATTCTCATTATGTACTCAGCATTAGAAACCATTTGTTATTACTTTGCAGGATATTCTGTAAAGTTATATTCATAAAGAAGCAAATATATGACTATTCAGGGTTCCTTGACATAGTAACAATGAATCCTCTGAATTTAAATATTTTAATTATCTTCTAGTTGGGTGTAGGAGAAATTCCCATTTAAGAAGACATTATAATCATGCTTACAAATAATACACATTGGATCCAGGAACAGAACAATATTTGTCTATGCTTCCAAGCTAATGGGAGACAATATTTTCAAGATGTACAATTTTGGTTAACATATAAACTATTTCTTCCTCTCAATAACACAAATGCAAATTCAGCTAATTAACATTGTGTTCCATAATATTTCATAAAGGATGGTTCCTCCATGGTGGGTTGCAGCTCTGCTACTGCTGCCTTGACAAGGACAATTTGCCTCTGCTTCTATAAACAAATAGCTTCTCTTCTCAATTTATTTCTCATCCTGCTTGGATAATTCGGTGCTATATCTCTATGCACTGTGTTGGTGAAAGCAAATTGTGTCATTTTTTTTTAGCAAAGCAGATTTGAAAAAACACAACAAGCAATGCATAATGCAAAGCAGATACCTACTGTTTGGAGTTGATGCTGATCCAAAAGACAGTGCAGTTGAAGCCAGAGTTTTCTAAATATTTGCAATTAATCTGTTTTGACCGCACAAAGATCTGAAAGATGTTTTTTTTAAAGTGTAAATTCTTCACCACTTAACCCAGTTCATCGATATGGATCTTGCACATGGGACAGCAATTAGTGAACATAGTCACTATTATCCTCTACAATCATTTACAAACATGAAGAAAGGCGGCTGCGGAGCCATATGGTACATATATTATAAGGTAACCTGTACCATTCTTTAGACTTGCTATTACTGCTTTTGACACAGCTACAGGAAATAAAAAAGCTACTGGAATGCAGACCAGGAAAAAGTATTCCCAGAAGGCTTTGCTAAATGAAGGGTTGGAATCCTTGAGTGGAAACAGACTTAAAATCAGCTTTCTGTTCTTTGCAGCTCAGAGGATTCTGCTCAAATGTAAAATACATTTTACCAATGTGTGCACATTTGGTCGCTGTGTTTTTAAGCTACTTATGGAAAAAGTTAAGTGTTACCATGGTGGACTGGAATGCAACAGAGCAAAGTACCATTTATGGTAAAGGAAGCATAATGTTAAGCAATTCTACCCTGAAATGATACATGTATCGTTTCAGCTCTTGGAGGTATTAACATTCAAGCAACATACACTCAACATGTACAATTATTTTTGCCCCTTTTTATCATTCCCCTTTACATTTAGTGATAGCTTGAATCAAATATACTCATCAGTACCATTTTGAAGCAAGATGCTGATAATGGAGGATTTCTTCGTCCCATTGCTTTATAGTTTTCATTGCTGAAATATTTTAGCCTAAGCACTGAACAGTGTTATCCCTTCACGATTTTTAATAATATATTTATTAGGACTGGGACTGTAATTTTACTCTGTTTACCTCGCGCCTAGCATAATGAGGGTATGATTTGCTTGGGGTGCCTACAATATTAATAATATTAAAAATAATAAGAGTATCATCTTTTGCCATTCGCAGTATGACCCTGATTCTGCCAGGTACTTAAGCACATGGATAACTTTAAGCACACAAGCCGTGCCATTGGTAAGTACCAGTCAGAATTGGGGACTATATTATCAATTCAACATTAAACAGTTTATTTTTTTTTAGTGCTTTGTTCATCATGAATGTTCATCTTTCAGGAACCCAACTTTCTCATTTTCCTTTATCTTGAGGATTTTCCTGTCCATAGAATACTATATTGCTTCATCACTTATGTTTATTCAGTAGCACCTTTTTAAAATTCTGCAAGCACATTGAAAGAACTAAGAATTACATGTGATAATGAGTTTGAATTACATCATTCATCCTATCAAAGGCTAGGCCGATGACTTTTTTTTAATCCAAATGAAACAAGTCTTTTCTAGACTTAGTCATAATTCATGGAAAGTCTATTGCTGACACTTGATACCTGAAATATATTACATAAGAGACTCTTTAATTTCACTGAATTCCATTATGTAAAAATGTCTCTCCTGGCTAGACCTAGATCCAACAGAAATTCAGAGGACAGAGAGAGAATCTGAGATTTTATTTTTTCAAAGATTTCATCTAAAAGTCTTTCAATATGACATAAGTGTGCAGTTCATACCTATGTTTTGTTGGCTTCAAGAGAGAGAACATGGAAGAGCTTGTTAAAGGAATTTATTTAGCCCCTAGCCTCACATTACTGCTTAATAAAAATATGTACTCTAAGAAATAAGAAATTGCTTTTATAACATCAAATTGTATGTTTCACACATGCTGAGACACTTAAATCAATAATCAACTGAAAAGATTTTTTAAATATGATGTTATGACATTATATTAGCAATCTAACTCCCTAAAGTAATAAGAATTAAATCTATTCTAGTGAAAGCATGCAGACTATAAATTAAAGGAAGTTTGTGTGAAATATAATAAACAGTGACCATTGGTGAAATCCTGGCCCCAGTGATGTTAGTGGGAATAACATTGACTTCTATGGGGACAGGATTTCACCCCATATAATCCAATAAAGTTAGCAGAAGATTTCATGTCTTTGGTCATAGGTGTAGCCTCATAAAAATTCAAGTCTACCCAAATATGGAAGGACCCCCTGACTTGGTGTCACTGTGCTTTAGTGGGTCACAGCTCAGAATACCAGATACAGGACAAATTGCTGAGAAATAGGGCAGACTCACTCCAAACTGATGGTTATTCGATCATTAGATTATATCAACCCAGTAACAAAAGTAAACTTCTATCTTGCCACATAGGTTAACAAGAAGTCAGAAATGCCATCTCAGACATTCCAGCCTTTGTCTCACGGCCCAGACACTGGACTCTATAATGAGTGGTTACAGAAAACCAATTTCATCCCATATTGGGCCCTTTTAATATCAAGAAATCAGCCACTTAGCCAGGTCAATATATGACTCTGATCTTACCTATTAATCACACTCCTGCCAATCCTTTAAAAACTAAAATCTAAAGGTTTATTCATAAAAGAAGAGAAGAAGAGAGTTAAAAATGGTTAATAGATCATATACATAAAAACTGCAAAGTCCTTATATCAGTTTGTATATATATATAAGTCCTTATATCGGTTTGTAGCAGTAATGGTCTAGACTGCTGTATTGTAAAGTCTCTCTGGTAACTTCCAAAAGATTGGAAGATCCTCAGTCCATAGTTCAATATGCTCCTTTTAGTTGTAAATTCACAGTCCAGACAAACAGGGCAGAAAAGAGGCAAAATTGAGATGTCTCAAGGGCCTGGAAAGATGGAGTCCAGGGTCACTTGAGCATGTCACATATCCTTACATGGCTTAGTGACCCACAGGGGAATAGCCATTGGCTCCTTGGAGCCTGAAGTGTCCCTCCACAGTAAGAGCTATCTGGGTGGAATGAGTTTCTTTCATGGCCCATTGTTAGAGTGAAGTATCCTTAATGTGCCATCAATCTTGAATAGTCCATTCACAGTTGGCTGGCTAGATTGGTTTTAACCTCCTTGTGGGTTAAAACCAGGAACACACACATTTGAGATACAGATATATAGTCAATATTCATAACTTCAGATGCAGTGATGATACATGGATTTAAACAGGATCATCTTATTTAGCAAATCATAACTTTTCCAATGACACCTTACATGACATACCTTGTACAAGATTTGTTGCAATTGTGTAACAGTGGCGGTATCGATATAAATGGCCATATTTCAATCATACAGCATGACACTTGGCATAAGCTTTCTATTATTTGGCCACTTGCTATGTATCCGTTTTGATAGTACCGTAACATTTGCAAAAATATTGCCACTGCCAAAAGCAATGCTACTTATATATGCCAATTCAGCAAAGCAACTGAACATGTGCTTAAATACTTTACTAAATATAGATACATTGCTAAATCAGGGCTATGGATGCCAGTTCAACACTTAGTCAAGTCAATGGAATGATATCCACTGATTTCAGTGAGCTCTGGATCAGGCCCACAATATAGTACTTCCACAAATGACATTTAAGAAAGTGTTTAATTAGTGACATTTCATCTAGAGATGAGTGAACCCTCTAAAGGTTCAGAGTAATGCTGTGCCAAATATTCTGAATGGCATGAGAGTTCCACATTTCCTTTTAATGAAAAGCCTGTGGAATTATGAGTGCTTTATTTCCTTAAAAAAAAAAAGTGATTCTAGTATAACATACTAGAGTTCATTTCAATGATATCTGTTTTGTTCATAAAAACAATGCAACCTTTTTAGATTTCACATTTCACAGCAAAAACAGCTCTCACAAAAAGCAAAATTGGTCATGGAGGAGACTCAAACTGGCCAAACAAAAACAAAAATGCAAAACATACTAGCAACATTGCATACCCTCCCCCCATTTCTTTCTTTCAAGCACATCCATAAGGTTCAATCTTACAAATCTTTATTAATGAAAGTAGTTTTTAGTTTAGTCCATTGGGACAACTTGCATGAACACATTTTTGGGGTATCAGGCCTGCAGTACGGCACTGGGGATTATCCTGTTCCCACACCAATGTAAAACAGGAGTAACTCCCCTGATGCCAGTACTGTTACACCAGTTTCAGACTCATGCGAGATTTTAATCATGCTGCTTGACTCCACAGTTACTAGAAGTAGAGCACTCTATTCAAAATCATAACATGAAAATAATTAATATAGAACAGCAATAGGAGAATAAGAAATCTGACTGAGAAAATAAGAGCTGTAGCTTTAACTAAAGAGGCTTAAACCTTTTCAAAGGCATGCCATTCAAATGTCCCTTATATTGAAGGATATCACTCACTTTAACCCCCCAAAATTACAAACATTCCATGCAAATATGGTGTCTTTTCACTTTTATTGCTGAAAATTATTTACATAAGAAATCATGACATTATGGAAAGTAGTTTACAACAAAAGGACTCCCACAGAATTTTTAAGCTGCTACCTGCATGGATATATTTGAGTCATGTGGTTTGGTTACAGATTATATCCTATGTGTGTCAGGGTAGATTGAGAGATTCCTCAAAAAGAAAAAAATATCTTTCACTGTGCATTGTGGGCACTTAGGTATCCCCTGACAGAAACTGCTTTAACACTATAGCCAGATAAAGGAAATGTTGGGTACCACTTTTGGCTCCCATTTCCTATTCTGGTCCGTGTCTCCAACATTGGGTGCTGTGGCTCCATCTGTTTACTAGCTCTGTGCTGGCTCTACTCCAGTCCTTCCTGGGAGCCCCCATGGTGTGTCCTGCTCCCGGGCTTGCCAGCCCAGACCTAGCTACCTGGATGACTTTTGAACCCCTCTTCCAGTCTGAACATGCTTGGCAAGGGCATGGGGGTTGAGGACCCTTTAGCCCATAAGTTCCTTAACCCTATGATGGGGAGGGGGGCTGCTGGGAGCTCCTGCCTAGTAAAGCGTTCATATACCCCATCAGAAGACTCAATACTGGCGTGGATCCTTGCGTAGACTGGTGTAAGTGAGATCTCTCTTTACTTTAGCATTTATCCATCTTCGTAGTTAAGTGCTATCACTATATTGGCCAGCCAAGGGTGTTGAGGGAGTTGGCTGATGTGATTGCACAGCCATTGGCCATTATCTTTGAAAACTCGTGGCGATCCAGGGACATCCTGGACGACTGGAAAAAGACAAATATAGTGCCCATCTTTAAAAAAAGGGAAGAAGGAGAATCCAGGGAATTACAGACCAGTCAGTCTCACCTCAGTCCCTGGAAAAATCATGGAGCAGATCCTCAAGGAATCCATTTTGAAGCACTTGGAGGAGAGGAAGGTGATCAGGAACAGTCAACATGGATTCACCATGGGCAAGTCATGCCTGACCAACTTGATTGCCTTCTATATTGAGATAACTGGCTCTGTGGATATGGGGAAAGTGGTGGACGTGATATACCTTGACTTTAATAAAGCTTCTGATATGGTCTCCCACAGTATTATTGCCAACAAGGTAAAGAAGTATGGATTGGATGAATGGACCATAAGGTGGATAGAAAGCTGGCTAGATCGTCGAGCTCAATGGGTAGTGATCAATGGCTTGATGTCTAGTTGACAGCCAGTATCAAGCGGCGTGCCCTAGGGATTAGTCCTGGGGCTGGTTTTGTTCAACATCTTCATTAATGATCTGGATGATGGGATGAATTACACCCTCAGCAAGTTTGCAGATGACACTAAGATGGGGGGAGAGGAAGATATACTGGAGGGTAGGGATAGGGTCCAGAGTGACCGAGACAAATTGGAGGATTGGGCCAAAAGAAATCTGATGAGGTTCAACAAGGACAAGTGCAGGGTCCTGCACTTAGGACAGAAGAATCCCATGTACTGCTACAGGCTGGGGACCAACTGGCTAAGCAGCAGTTCTGCAGAAAAGGACCTGGGGATTACAGTGGACGAGAAGCTGAATATGAGTCAACAGTGTGCCCTTGTTGCCAAGAAGGCTAACATCATATTGGGCTGCATTAGTAGGAGCATTGCTAGCAGATAGCGGGAAGTGATTATTCCCCTCTATTCGGCACTGGTGAGGCCACATCTGGAGTATTGTGTCCAGTTTTGCCCCCCCCACACACACACACACTATAGAAAGGATGTGGATAAATTGGAGACAGTCTACTAAAATGAGTAGGGGGCTGGGGCACATGACTTATGAGGAGAGGCTGGGGGAACTGGACTTATTTACATCTCTGCAGAAGAGAATAGTGAGGGAGATTTGATAGCAGCCTTCAACTACCTGAAGGGGGGTTCCAAAGAGGATGGACCTAGGCTGTTCTCAGTGGTGATAGATGACAGAACGAGGAGTAATGGTCTCAAGTTGCAGTGGGGGAGGTCTAAGTTGTATATTAGGAAAAACTATTTCACTAGGAGGGTGGTGAAGCACTGCAATGAATTACCTAGGGAGATTGTGGTATCTTCACCCTTGGAGGTGTTTAAGGCCTGGCTTGACAAAGTCCTGGCTGGGATGATTTAGTTGGGGGTTGGGTAGCTGACCTCCTGAGGTCTTTTCCAACGTTGATCTTCTCTGATTTGACCTAATTACTGCCCTTAAAAATGCCAATGGGGAAACGTACATCTTAATTACGTTACACATGAAATACACATGCTCAGATATAATAAAATCAAGATGACAAACATTTCCTCAGTAATGTTATCACATTTCATTTTAGCCAAGATGGGGCAATGATTAGACACCATGCATCAGCTAGTAAATAGCGAATCTGAGATTCCTTAATTGTACTGTTCCTCTGAAAAAGCTCCAGTGCCATTTACTCATCTGTTTTCTTAGAGTTAATTTAAATTGTGAATGCTTTTACATCAAATAGAGGAATAGATTTAATCAAGGACTAACACTGGAAACAACTTTTTTTTTTTTTACTTTTTCCTCCCTGTGAAATCTACTCTCTGCCTCCTGGATAGGATCCAATGATTCTCCCATTTTCCCTCACTCTCCAAACCCTAATTTCCAGAACTTGGTTCTTTTGGCCAAGGCAGCTGGACTGGACTCCCTTCAGAGTCTGTCAATACTGCTTATCTGGAGAGAGGGAGTGCTGTTTAGCACAGGTCCACTGATAGCTAGAGAAGATTCCAATCAGCGCTATCCGTATCAGTATGGGGTCAATACTTGTTACCTTTTGCATATGAATGTAAAGCTCGCAGGATGTGACCAATAGAGCCAGAGAACAGGATATGTATTTGGGTCACGGCCAGAAAACCTTGCAAAAAAATTGCACACCATTCTTACTAGTCATTTCTCTAGTTGTGATTTTAAGATATTGAATGCATAGTCTTTGTGATCATTTTTTATTATAGGCACCTACAGTTTCACCATATCAGATATATGCTTAACAGTCACACTTACAAAAAAATGTGGCAACATCTTACATTTTTGTGAAAATGGAAAAACAGAGGTAGAAAGATATGCTTTTTCTGTTAAACTGATGAATTTCCAGTAGGATAAATGCATTCAAATTTACCAGAAGAATGCAAAATGTCAATTTGCAAATAGAGACGATAAAATTTCTCTGTTGAAATTTACAAATTATAATATAATTTTTTTGAAGTTGATATCTTAGAACCACTCTTCTCAGTGCCATTGCTGAGCTTTTGTTGCTCTTTTTTAGCTTTATGGTCTTAGTGGTACAAAATACATCCCCCCTCTTTGCAAATATCTGTCTAGAGCAGCATTAAATGGAAGCTACAACACTTTCTACTTATGGGTGGAAGAACTGCGATGTGAATGAGAATCATGTCACCCTATTTCAAGCATTGGGTGTGAGCCTGCAAACATATATAAGGGTAATTTTACTCACATAATTTGTCCCATTTTCTTCCATAGAACGACTTGGAAGTAAAATTCCTCACCTGTGGAAGTTTGGAGGATAGGGTCCACTTTTTAACTTCTCTTGTGGCATGCTGGTGTAAGGGGACTGTTGCCCCCTTACTAACATTCAGTGGGGGTGTTTTGGTTGGCTAGCTCCCAGTACTAAAAAGGGGGAAGGGTCGATGGGGAATCAGGACCCTGAGACTGACAGCCCCCAGGAACAATGGGGAGAGGCCAATGCTCCAGGTCAGCCTGAATGACAGGTTGGGCAGGCTAATCAGGGAGTCAGGAGGCCAGGGAGGTCCCTTCCTCCATGTGAGCTGGAATAGCCTGGGTCAGACAGACAGAGTGGGGCAAAGCTAAGAAGAAAGCAGGGGCCCAAGATAAGCTGGGGAGCAGAGCTGTGCCAGATTCAGAGGGGCCAGAAAAGCAGCCCAGAGAGAGCAGACTTGCCCTGGGAGCAGAGCTGCAGCAACCAGAGTCAGAGGGGCCAGAAAAGCAGCCCAGGAAGCAGGTCAGTGCTGGGAGCAGAGTCACAGAAGCAGCCTGCAGAGCAGACCTGTCCTGGGATCAGAGCTGTAGCAACCAGAGGCAGAGGGGCCAGAGAAGCAGCCCAGGGAGCTGGAGGCAGAGCAGCAGCAGCAGTGCAGAGACCAACTTGTGGAGCTGGGGCTGGAGCAATCTGGAGCTGGGTGTGGTGAGCAGCTGGAGAGAGTGAGGGGGACCCTGGGCAGCGGGCCCAGCACAGGGAGACGCCACAGCCAAGAGGCTCTGCAGGCCAGGCTTGGATCGTAACCCTGACAGGGCGGGGGTGACACTGGGAAGAAGGGTCCTACCACTTAGAGCCTGAGAGCGTGTGGCCACCACCAGAGCAAGTGTCCAACCCACAGCATCCCTGCAGCACAGCCAGGGCCTGAGAAGAAGGCCTTGGACTTACAAGGAACAGACTGTGAACTGCCCTGACGTTCCAGAGACACTGTTTGTGATGTTCCCTGCCACAGAGCGGGTTAATGTGTTTCCTTTAACCTTTCCCATTTTTCCCCTATTCTTTTTAAAATTAATTGTTGATTAAATAACTTGCATTTGCTTTAACTTGTATGTAATGGTCATTGGGTCAGAGAAGTGCCCAGTGCAGAGAGAGTATCCCGGAGTGGGGACACCCTAGCCCCTGTCCTAGGTGACCACAGCAGTGTTGGGGGTTGAGCCCCACAGGAATCCTGGGCCCAGCCTTGTTGGGGTTACGAGGACTCTGCCAGACAGGAGAGTGGAAGGGGAGTCCTCAAGGGCAGGGAGGCCACTGGGTAAAGGAAGTGGGAGCGAGGACTCAGATCCTTTCACTAGCCCACTTCACCGGGGTAGTGCAGAAGCCAGGAAAGCTCCCCACAAGAGCGGGACTATTCCCCCGCTTACACTGGCAGTGCATTTAGTTTTAGTACTGGAGATATTTGAAAAGAAAACCAGATAAATACATAAAGAACATAAAAGGGGAAATCATTAACAAATGGCCAAAGAATTGTAACAATTAAGATAGCAAGGCTTACTCTCTATAAATACAACTAGTGACTATTGTAGGAGATCTATAAATGGACTGAGAACTCTTTTAAAGGTTTGCACAGCTCTTTCCCCTCTCCTTCTCACATATGAATAGACCTAGTCATTTCTATGGAACTTGTATGTACCAGGTCTGGAAAGCAGTCAGAGCTGCCTAGCACAGCTTCAGGTAACAAATGTTTGAAGAATTCTGATTTTTTTCTGTTGTGGTTAGAGAGCCTGCAATACCAATCTATTAGTATGGGTGCAAAATAAGGTGATTCAGTAGTGTAGAGAGAGTCCGTTGTTAAGAGTAAAGCAATATCAATGGCCAGAGTCATGCGTCATAGTTTGATTATTTTACACACACACACACGGTTGCATGACTCCGGCCACTGACATTGCTTTATTCTTAACACCTGGCTCGATCTGTTCTACATATGGATAAAACAATGATGCATTAAAGAAATTCTGCCCTTATCTACATCAATATAAATCAGGACTAACTAATAGCAACCAATAGATTTACATCAGGGTACAAATGTGAGAGAAGCATCAGGCCCTATAATTGTTAATGTTAAGATAGAAAACTAACATTACAAAGTTCATTGTTGAAGATGAAAAGTATTTTACATGTCTCACTATTGTGATCCTGACAGATGTAACAGGAATATTTAGTACTCTAGAAAGCAAAGCAAGTAGTGTTTATATCAATCTATGGGACCTCACTGGAAAATTGTAAATGAAGAAAAATGCAGAATTCTGCTGGGGTTTTTGTCAGTAAAAATCTGAAAAGTGATTTTTTTTCAGTTTTTCATAAAAAGCAGAAAATTTTGCATCAAATGTAAATTTTCACAGAAAATTTTGATTTGGAAAAAAAAGAAAAAAAGTTTCAACAGAAAACTTTCAACCAGCCCAACTAGTTACCTGTCTACTTTTATCACGCCTATCACCATGCTGTTTGCTCTGCCCCTCATGACACTCTATTGCCTCCCTCAATTCAGATACAGTATATGCAGATTGAAATTATCAGTTTTATATCCCTAATAGTTGGTATACACGTTCAGTTTAAGCCGTCTAATTCTACTGTCAACATGTGTGCTTAACTTCCACTGCATTAATTGGAGTTAGGAGGAAATCAGTTATAAAATACACTCTAGAACCTCTACAAATGATAGGATTAACAACGCAGTGGAAAGCAGGATGCCTGTAGCATTATTTCATGAATTTCTGTACTACTCTCCCCCTGCTGATTCTTCTTTCTCCACATCCAGCTAAAGTTTCTTATTTTTGCCTTCAAAGCCCTGCATTACTCCCCCTGTTCCCCACCTATCCAACCTTGTCTCCTTTCATCTTGCCCCTTTTCCCAGCCCCTATGTTCTGGCAGCCTCAACACAGTGAGTGTCCACTTCTCCCACCGGAATCCATACTTTCTTCTGTGCTGTCTTTCATAGGAATGCCTTTCTTGAGCTGATCCATTAGGGCACTTTCCTCAGTGACTCACCCCTGCTGTGACACCTACAACAAATTAATTGACTGAGTATGGGAAGGCAGAGGGGAAATTGGGGTATATTTTTTCTAATTAAAGAAATGCATTAGCAAAACATTGTATCACAAGACATGGTCAGTCCCTAGGGGGCGACTTTACTTGTTTGCTAAGCCCCTTTCTTCCAACCTTTGTTTGCCTGCTCACTGGGACTGCTGCTTCCTTTCTGCATGTGCAGTGCCCAATATACTTCAGGTGCTACAGAAAAAAATACTAACACTACAATTTGGAATTACCTAAACTATTCAGCTATACCTGCATATAGGGAATAGTTCTCCTAATGTTTGATTGGCTTGAGAGAAGTATGGTAAGGTATTATGGGGTAGACATATCAGAGGCTATTACTTCTTGTGTGTGTGGGGGGGAAGGCACTTGTCCCTTTGGTATGATCACACATCTGGTTGACGATTAGTGTCTGATTATAATCTTTCCAATGCAAAAGATATTTGTCTGCTTGTGGTAAACAAGGGTTACATTTTGTACTTGCAGTTTGGTTTTAGTGAAGCAGGATTAATTAGCTCCCAGCTGTCTTTGTGAGGACATGTCAGAACTTTCCTCTGAGAGGAATCTAGGAATATTCAGGAAACGGCAATAGCTTTAATAAATCATGAACTGAAACTTACGAGAGCCAAAAATGCGCAGCAGCCCAGTGTTGTGGGAAAAAAGAGTAGCAAGAGAGACAACAGTAACTTGGGCTACGAGTTAAGAACATTGAACCATATCACTCCCTTCTATGCAAAGTACTCAGAAGGGGAACAATTACTTCCAATTTTATGCCAGAATAATGGCACGGAGCGCATGACGGATATAGTGGCCACTGATGGGTAATATGCCAATGATCCCTTTGTCTTAGCTGTGCATTTGCCCACCTCACTCACTTTCTTGACTAGATTATAACTGGTGGGATCATAATGTTGCACAAGTACATTAAATTACATTTTGTAGGGGAACATGTTGCTGAAAGCAGCTACACCGAGGCTTATCCCAACCTCTCACTGGCTATGCGCCCAAGTTCATATGGAACATCCAATTACATTTAGTTCACTTGGAGAGGCCACCCACAGCTACAGGGTTGGAGGTGAAGAAGAAATCTAATGCTACAAGCCTTTCTGCACTGCATTCCAGACCCATTTACACACCAGCAAAGGGAGGGGAGTCTATAGGACATAGGTTGCTGAAAATATTGCAGAACACACAAACCGATATACCACCACTGCTTCTCACTTAGAGCTTGGTTTTAAGATATTCCCTGGATACACTCAAAACACTAATCAAGTTCTGAAAAACTAGTTTCAAAGAATGAAGATACATTTCTGAATCAGTCAAAAGTGAAAGTCACGCCCTCCTCGCAAGTCAATAGGACAGATTCAGTTATCTGCATGTAACACCATTGGATTTGCTCTGGGGAGTCATAGGGTCATAAGCTAGGGCAGAATTTAACTGTGTTTGTAAACTTTGGGAAGAACAATTCTTTGCTAGAGAGAGCTCATAAGAATTTTTATGCTCTCAAAATAGGAATTAAGGGATAGTTGTTAATAGTCATCAACATAGACCACCTTCTGGACAAAAATGACATCTTGGTGTAACCCTTCTGCCCGTCAGAGTTGGCAACAACAAGGGCCGGGTTCAATATCTAGGGGATCCATTCCAATAACACAACGCAAAACCAGCTCGAGCCCCCACCCAGTGACCTGGGACAAATATATACCACCCCCGCTGGGTGCCTCCAAGAGGCAATACTTCCCCTCTCGCAAGCACAGAGTCTGAGTGTGGCAAAAAGACTTTTAATAACAGAGAGAAACAATGTGGCATTATGTTGGGGAAGCCCCACCAACAGGATTCATAACACAACCCATGAACAAAAACCCACCCCAAGCAAATTGGGTCGTGTCCTTTCCCTTTGGTTCTTGAGTCCAGCAACCCGAAATCACCCAAAGTCCCAAAAGTCCAATGACCCAAAAGTCTCTGTCCCTGGTCAGGGCAGCCCCAGAGTTTGAAAGTTTATCTGCAGAGCTTTACCTCTAACCTGGGTGGAGATTGGGGCGGAAAGAGAGGTAAGGGGCACCTTACATAATCTGAAGCTGACTGCCCCGCAGCTCCATAGGGCTCCGCTCCGCTAGTCCGCGTCCCACAAGCAGCTCCCATCATCCCACAAACTGCTCCACCAGCCGGTCCATGAACTGCTCCGCTCCGCGTCCCACAAGCAGCTCCTGCCGTCCCGCAAACTGCTCTACAATATATCTTCAGGCTCCCCCACTACTTAACACAATGCTCAGTGATTTCAGCTCTTAGTCAGTTCAGCAATTTGGTGAATTCAGCTTGTAGTAGGGGAGCCTCAGTGCTGGTGCACCATTAGCCCAAAGTGAGCTCAGCAGCCTGTAACTAAACTCCTAATAGAATCAAAATTAGCTCTGATATACCACATGGAGAGAGGAGGAAGTACAATTAGCATGTAAGGCCCTCACCAAGGGGCCTATACCACCAAGTATTAATACTTGTCCCCAGTCTCTCTCAATTCACAGAGTTTTGGAACCCATGACCCTTGCCTAGCGAGTGCTACTTAGTTGATGGTGAATCCCTCCAGCATAACAAAAGTCCAAGTACAGTTCCAAGCACAGTTCCCATAATCAAGGTAATAACAATTTATTCTTCCTGCCCCAATAACAGAGACACTGGGGATCCCACAGCAGCCAAAGTGACCATTTGGGCAGCTATGGCCTCATTCTAGGCGGGGTGGGTGTGCCTATGCAAATGAGATCGGCCCCTAAAGTTCTTTTCCACAACTTGCCACACCTCACCACCGGATGTCAGGGTGGAGCTCATCCTGACTCTGCTTACATTGGAAAGAGCTAATACATCCAGCACAGGGGATATTTTTGTGAGAGAAAAAATAGCAGATTAAGATTCTTGAATATACTATGAGCTTTGTTCGTTTTTGTAATTCTACCATGACTTTCTACAGGATATGGCTTTCTGAGAACAACATCACTACCTTGCTAGGCCTTCTTGTAATGCAGTTAACTATTTATTATATTTTATTCCTCTTTTCTCTAATGTAAATTTTAATGTTTGTAGAACTTAGCAATCAAGATAAATACTAATAAATAATGAGTAGTGACTAATGTTATATTGATATGTTCGTGATTCTTGTCTGTTCCAAGTTCTAGAGCTCATCTTACTCAATTAGCTAGCCTCTCTCCTGAGGAAGAAAAATGTGTGTGTGTGACCCTAAGTCTATAGGTGCAAGAGGGGAACTGAGAGTGTAAACTAAATAGAGGATGAAGTTGGATGTCACATTATTTTATTTAGATATCTTAATGGTGAATATCAGTGCTGTAACCACATTGGCCATCTGGTCCTAATTACTGCCCTGACAAATACCAAATAGTTTTAACACACACAACGCTGATATTGTTATCAACAAACATTAAATCTGGATAAATGTAAGCCAATGCATCTGGGGGTGGGAATAATCCAAACACAGTTGTCCAATGAGAGGCAGTCACTGAGGGTTACATCTTGCCTGTTAGAGACAGAACCATTTTATAGCTGAGTGAAGTTAATCAGCAGCCAGTCCTGTGGGCTATTGGAAAGTGTAGCCATGGCATTCAGCTGCTTCTCTTCCCCCAGAGTCATAACAGTAAATGCTAAGAACAATGCAGAAAAAAGCTCTGGAAGGAATATAAACCCTCATGCTTCGGGGTTTCAACCAACCTCTAACTCTTGGGAGGAGACTTTTTTAGGGGCAGATTCTCTCATATCTGCCTACTGTGGGTTTTCTTACACTTTCTGTTAAAGTATCTGGTGCTGGCCAGTCTTGGAGACAAGATATTGGGCAGCAGGTCTGATGCAGTGAGGCAATTCCTATGTCCCTACATTTCCCCACCAGGGCTTGGGGCCAACAGATTTGTGCTGTGCTTATATTCAGTGGCCAGACTCCTGACATTGCTCCATCCTGTCCATAAACACCCTTCTATAGTCCTGTACAGAGTGTGACCATGTATCACAGCTTTATGACATGCAGGGTGTGTGGGTGGGGGGCTCTCTGTTTCCTGGCTGTTCCCACTGCAGAAAAATGACATTTCCATTCTGCTTTAGGCTTGCATGCCTGCAGAGGGGGCCAGAGAATTTGGCAGTATAGGAATATCTAATCTGAACATATGTCACAATTCAGTAGCTCGTTAAATTATATGATATGTCATTGTAATAAACAGAGATAACTAAAAGCACAATGTAACAGTGTTTTCATAAAGTAGCACATATATAAAGATACAAAGATATGAATCTTATATAAAGATACAAATATTTCACTGCCCATTTTCAGTGGCCCAGAATTCTTGAATAGCCCTTATTTTGGATTTTATCAAAGGGTTTTTCCCTTCAGGTTTCTGGAGGATGCTTGACAAGAATATATTTATGGTAATAGATTTTGAAGAAAACATGTAAGAAGATAATTGAGACATCCTGACATTTTCCAAAACATTGTGGGAAAAATTGAAACCCATGATACATTTGTAAATTCTTACTGCAGCCATCATTCATTTCTCAATATTTAAACTTTAAATCTGAGAACAAAGAATGGGAAAAGCCAAGTAAAAAGCCACAGCAGAAAAGAACATCTGCAAAGTTCTAGGAAAAAATGCACAAATGTTATGAATTAAGCATTTTTTGATCCTCTTTACTGCTGCACAATTTCACACTCAGCAATACTGTAAGGAATATCAAAATATTTCACACTATTATAAAAAGCAAAAAATCTACTACTTTTAGGAAGTAATAAATAAAAAATTATCACTAGCAATCAAATAAGTAAATGCAATGTATTACATTCTAGTATATGAAAGAAAATAAAGCTACCATTAAATAGACATCAGCATCTAGTCAGATAAATAAATAATAAAACTTGCAGTGGTAAATATTAAGTATAATGCACAAAGTATTTCAATTTACCACTTCAGCATATAATTTGCATTATGGCTACAGTGGACTTTACTGGGACTGGCAGAGACCAATGAGGTAAAACTAGTGAATCCCTTTTTGAAATTAATGGCAAAGAGGCAAGTTCCCAATCCAAATCTGAACATCTTTCTAATTAAAGCATCAAAGAATGAAAGTTCTTGATTTAGACTAATCCTCTTCTGAAATCCCTCAAATGAGTCACAGTACAAACAATCTGGTGCTGGTCCATGACTGGGGCATCTATGTGCTATGGTAATTATTATTTGTTAATTGTATAACGATAAAAAATGATAATTGATAAGATAATTAATGGCCAATAATGAAAGTGTCACTTATGACCCAGGTGGGTGAGTGTCTCCCGTTATGTTGAGTTAGAGAATTGTAGAAATGTAGGCGAACAGGGGACTTTGAAAGGTCATCAAGTCCAGCTTCTTGTGCTGAGGCAGGACTGAATAAACCTAACCCAGTAGTTTTTAACCTTTTTTCATTTGTGGACCCCTAAAAATGTTGAATGGAGGTACGGAGCCTTTTGGGCATCTTAGACATACTCTGCAGATCACCAGGCATCACACCACAGACCACAGGCTGAAAATCACTGACACTATGAAACATCGCCTGACAGGTGTTTGTCCAACCTGTTAAAAATCTCCAGTGATGGGGATTTCATAACCTCCCTTGGAAGCCTATTTCAGAACTTAACTACCCTTAAGAACCCCCCCCCCCCAACTTTCTAATATCTAACCTAAATCTCCCTTGCTGCAGGTTAAGCACATTACTTCTTGTCCCACCTTCAGTGAACATGGAGAATAATTGACCACCAGCTTCTTTGTAAGGGCCCTTAACATATTTGAAGACTTATCAGGTCCTCCTAAGGCTTCATTTTTCAAGACTAAACATGTCCAATTTTTTAAAAGCTTTCCTCATAGGTCAAGTTTTCCAAACTTTTGTCATAATTTTTGTTGCTCTCCTCTGGACTCTCTGCAATTCACCCAAATCTTTCCTAAAGTGTGAACTGGACACAGTATTTCAGCTGAGGCCTCACTAGTGCCGAGTGCAACAATTACCTCCCTTGTTTACCATATGACACTCCTGTTAATACATCCCAGAATTATATTAGTCTTTTTCGCTCATCATATTGGTGACTCATAGTCAATGTGTGATCCACTATAATTCCCAAATCCATTCAGCAGTACAACCACCTAGCCAGTTATTCCCCATTTTGTAGTTGTACATTTGATCTTTCCTTCCTAAGTGTAGAAATTTGTACTCGTCCTTATTGAATTTAATCTTTTTCACTTCAGACTAATTCTCTATTTTGTCCAGGTCGTTTTGAATTCTAATCTTTCCTCTCAGCTTGGTGTCATCTGCAAATAAACATATTCTCCACTCCATTATCCAAGTCATTAGTGAAAATATTGACTATTACTGGACCCAGAACTGATGTCTACAGGACCTTAATAGATAAACCCTCCCAGTCTGAAAACAATCTATTGATAAACTAACTATTCTCTGAGTACTGTATTTTAACCAATTATGCATCCACCCTATCGTAACTTCATCTAGAACACATTTCCCTAGCTTGTTTATGAGACTGTCATGTGGGATTGTGTCAAAAGCCTTACTAAAATCAAGATATATCAGTTACTGCTTACCTCTTAGCCTCTATTCTGGTAGCCTGTCAAAGAAGGGAATTAGGTTGGTTTGGCATGATTTGTTCATCTCAAATCCATGTTGGCTATTACTTAAAATCTTATTACCCTCTAGCTGCTTACAAATTGATTTAATAATTTGACCTCAGTCAGACCCCTAACCAACTCTACTGACTCAGACGTAAGGAATGTTTTGATGAAATGTTTTTTCATCTAAAAATGCCAATTTGCCAAAACCAAAACTTTTTGTGGAAAATAATTGACTTTGACAAGTTTCTTGTTTTGATAAAAATTTGGAAAAAATCCCTAAATTTCCAAAATGTCCCATTTTCTCATTTGAAAAAACAAAAAACTTATTGCAAAATGTAAGCTACTTTATAGTAAAAAAAAAAGTCAAAATCAAAATGAAATGTTTTGCTTGACCTCAGCTGAATTTTGTTGTATTGTTGGTTTATGAAAACATGAGATTTTGACTCTTTGTCCCTATTTGGGACAGGCTTTTTGTTGCTGTTGAAATCTTGGAAAGTTTTCCTAGGACAGGAAAACTGTTTCCTGCCTAGCTCTATGAGTAAATGGTTACCAAGGGCCTAAGCCTGCACTGCTAAAGTCAGTGGGAGGAGGAGGATTGGGGCCAATGTAAGTACACGGATTCTAGCCATAAAGCAGATGCAGCTGGGCCGAGGAGAATCAGCCCAGTATAAAGAACAGGAGTACTTGTGGCACCTTAGAGACTAACAAATTTATTAGAGCATAAGCTTTCGTGGGCTACAGTATCCGATGAAGTGGGCCCATGACAGCTTATGCTCTAATAAATGTGTTAGTCTCTAAGGTGCCACAAGTACTCCTGTTCTTTTTGCGGATACAGACTAACATGGCTGCTACTCTGAAACCCAGTATAAAGGGATCTTCCAGTGGTGTAGTGCCAGAGGACAGACTCCATTGTAATGTACACTGAAGAATGGAATCAGAAAAGTAACATATATATATATATATATATATATATATATATAAGTAATATATATATTCACGTCAATATTCTCTTCAGTAGAATTCAACATTATAGTGACCTAATTTCTTACGGTACACAGTACTGTGTCTTTAAGGTTTTGTTAAGCATGCATGTAATCCCTTCCTAAACACCCTTTCTCTGTTTCATAGTAATCTGTCTTTGTTTTGGCAAATAATTGCGTTTACCCTTTCAGAAACAGCAATTCGAAGACTGATGTGTCTCACCTGGCCTCCAGAAGAAAGAAGGATACATCACCAACACAGCTGTCAAAAATGATAACACTGAAGCAGGCTGTGACATCCAGTTCCCTTGGTCCTGCCACACTGCAGAGGGCTGGACTTGATGACTTCTCAAGGTCCCGTCCAGTCCTACATTTCCATGATTCTATGAACTCCCCTTTCCAACCCTTCCCGCCGCCCCCACCTTTAAATAATGCTTCTGGAAAATAAAGTAATTTCTTGCTGCAATTGGATGCAGACCAGAAAATAGGTACAACTCTTTTTAGTTTGATACACAATCTCTGAGGAAATCTGTGCCTTTTGGTAGTAGAACTGTCAGTGCAGTGGAGACATTTATTAGAGGACCGGTGGAAAGGTGCCCTTAAGAACTCGTACACTACACTTATATTCATTCAGGGGAAGCCAGAGATTCTCTCTTAGGCTGTGCCTACGCTACACACCATTGGCGGCAGTGCTTAGGGTACATGTAGCCACATGCCTTGTTCCCCGGGCGTCTTTCAACCCAAAGCTCTTGGTACCTTTTACTCTGTGTGAGGTGGTGTCAGGAAATAAATCAGGGGAGACATGGCCGTCCGACCAATAGCTGGCTGGCACAAACAGGACAACACAAGAGTGCTTTCACTTAAAGCTAAACTTTACTTCGTCTCAAGCACTTACACACTTCTGCAAAAGGTTAGTAAAACACCCCAACCCTTGATAATGACCAAAGCTGAGTGTGGCTCTCGAGTGACACAGTGGCAGGCTCCTGGTGGCCAAATCTTCCATCTGCCGGTGGGGACTGCAAGATGTATCCAGAGGGAGAGTCCAAAAAGAGTCCAACTGCCTCAAACTTTTCCCCCTTATTTATACATTAGTAATAGAATGACATGTCCCTTAAAGAAAACTTGTTATGTAAGCAGTTTCAGTAGTCAAGCAAGAGGTTCCTTCTGATTATCGATTAACCAGATGGGGTTTTTTCCAGAGTTTGCGGCCTTGAGGCCCCCAATAGATATTCCTGGGGCACATCCTGCTCTTCTAAAATGCATGTATCAGCCACTTCAACACAATTCTTATCAGGAAGGACACGGGGTCAAGCTGCCCTCTCTGTGGCACCCAAAGACCCCCTCCCCTCCTGCCTTGGTTAAGCTAAGCCTGCTGACTTGGCCAATTTACAGCCTGCCGACTTGGCTGCTTTTAGCAATAAGCCATAGTGGTTTCAGGCACTTTACTGGTTTGCCAAAGTCTCCCCGTACAGCCTCAGTGAAAAGTAGGCTGCGTCTACACCACAATGTCTAGCTACACTTCAGTGAAATGTTCTGGCAGGAGGGAGACAGTGGAGAAAAGCTGCAGCAGCTCTCTGCTGCAGGAGTCTGTAACTGTCGTGAGAAAAGTGTTTGAAAGGGGGGAGGCATCTAGAAAAGTTTGCCTTCCCATTACTGGAGCCTTACCTCCTGCAGAGAGTCTTTCCCTGTGATGGGGACGGGTTCCAGTGGCAGAGATTTTCCTAGCTGCCAGCGCCTTTTCCTGTTAGGAGAGATTTTTTTTCCTGTGGATGGGAAAGGCTCCAGCAGCAGGACACAACACCGTTAAAATAGCAGTGTAGATGGGGAGGCAGGCTTGGGTCAGTAGAGAGCATGTAGGCTATGTACTTGCATACATACCCATACCCTTCAAGTCTGTCTTGTTTTAGGGGGGCTACATGGATATGTACTCTACATGTCACCAAAAGAAGTGTACAGTGTAGACAAAACTAAAGTGTATCAGTTTTCCAGAAGGACAAAGCTACTTATCATATTGTAAGATATAGGAAGTACAAGAAAACTAACAGACACACTATAAACAAAAGTGGGAACCCAAAGTGAAAATTGAGGAGTTGTGTTCAAATGTTCTTTTGCACTCACTGTTACTAACAGCAGATGAAGTGGTCATGTAGGTTTGTTCCATTGTAAAGACATATTCAAATGTAAGCAAAAAATCTCGAACTTAAGTCTACAAATAATATGTTGTCAACCAAAATTCAAGACATGTCCATGTCTGAGAGAGCAAGACTCAGTTTTGAAAAATGGAATTGATGAAAGATTTATGAATGGGTGCTATCGAGTGAAATCAAGATAGCTACCCAAGATCACATTAATTCAACGCAAAGGGAGAGCTCTATACATCCAGCATTTGCAAAGTTTGCTAAAGTCATGCACAGAAGAGAGATGCCCGATTGAAAACTGACTAGTATGCCTGTGTCAGCACAGGATATATGGGCGGTGCTCATAGGTTATCAGCACATTGGAAAATCAACCAGCATGCTAGTTCTGCCTTTCTATATCCTTACAAAGCTTGTCTTTCTTACCTTGAGAATTTGGTCCAAGAAAAGATATTACCTCACCCACCTTGTCTCTCTAATACCCTGGGACCAACATGGCTACAGCAACACTGCCTTGATCCTCAAAACTTATCTTGGTGAGATACATATAACATTATGGTGACAGTATTTTGAAAAGGCCAACTTGCCATTAGCCTGCAGTACAAGTAGAAGCACTAAATTATAGTTACTTATAGTCAAATCTCTCTGAGCCCAGAATTCAAAGCAACAGATAACAGTGACATCTTTGTTATGCAGCTGTTTTACACATTCAAGACATTTATTCTTCGGTGATTTGTTTTAATGAGTTTTTGCATGATAGCTACTCTTGAAATTGTAATGGAAGATATCACGGAGGAATTGTGAGTATTTTACTCACTCTGTAAATGGAAGGCCCAGACCCTGTTCACAGTATACAGAAGTTTTACTTTTTTATCCATAAGAAATACTATTTATATGATCACTTTAAAAAAAAAAATTCCAGGCAACTTCATTTTCTACTCCATGTGATCCTGTCCCAGAACATCCAGTGTTTCAGAGATAATCTGTATAACAATGGAGAAAACACATTTTGTGCATTTTCCATTATAACACAAAGTCTGCCAACTTGGAATAAAACTGGACAAGGAACTTAAAAACCCCAAAAGAAAATGTGTTCAGTACGTCTCTTCCTCATGAGGAGCCACTTTCTAACAGTACAACTCACAATTTGTTTAGCAAAAAACAAAGACTTTTCTTTTAAGGGAAAAGTATCTTCCATTCCTGAACTATTTCAGGGAAGCAAATGGGGATTATTGACTATCATATTCTAAATTGACTACTTATATGGGTATTGTAAGAGTTATGTTTAGTATTACAAGAACAGTTCCATTGACTTCAGTGGCATTTTACATGGAGTACAGTACTACTCAGCATGAAGCTGGGTATTACATTCTCACCCTAAATAAGTACATTTGGTTTGTATCACCCACCTCTTTGCCCTCATAGTTGATTAGTTTGTGTTTGTGCCTCAACAATACATTTATATGGTGAAAAGATAATAAAGCTTTGGCTGTCATGAATAAGTATCAAATGCCTTATTTTTACAACAGTTTACAATTTCTTCCATTTTTATGCTGTTGGACCTGTTGCTTTTTCATCCTTTCCTCAAGGTTTTAAAGACTGAGCAAGATCTTTGGCTGGTGTAAATTTAGGTAACTCTGTTGAAGCTAGTGCTTCTCAGATGTATACCAGCTGAAGATCTCACTTTTACATTTATACTGAATTCCAATCTTACAATGTTAGAACTTTCATGCAACACTACAGGACAATCTTATGTTACACATAAACAAGAGTGTGTGGCCTGTATTAATTGAAAGGGCTATATTAATTATTTCATCAAGGGACATCC
The DNA here is from genome assembly GCF_965140235.1 of Caretta caretta. NCBI lineage: Eukaryota > Metazoa > Chordata > Testudines > Cheloniidae > Caretta > Caretta caretta. The sequence goes on from NC_134213.1 coordinate 69,596,767, forward strand.
CTACCCTTCACAAGGGTTTGTGTGTTGTATAATCTGTGTAACAAGAAGCACTGACTATATTTAAAGTTCAATTTTGAACTGAAGCAAATAAACTGTGTCTGGCTCTATTCCAAAGCAGACAGAGCTCTTATCTCGCCTTGAAACTCTTAGTAAAACAATCACTAAAACATCTACTATTTATAAATTCCTTCTGTCCTCCATTAAAAGAAGGCTTGAGAGAGGAATCGTTGTGGCCATTAACAAACTCTGCCCCAGAGTGAAAGCTGTGCAGCGGGCTAGTGCATAACATGGTCTGCTCACGGGGTGCAGAGCCTGTGTTTCTATATGCACACTGAAACTGCTGATCCGCCAGCCTCCTCCTTCTATCTGCTTCATCCAGAATTCCTTCAGGCTCCGGGGATTCCCACTGCTGCATGGCTCCTTCCCTCCCCTTTCATGATGTCTTAAACTCACAAGCTGGCTCAGTGTTTTTAATTGAGAAACGTTGTTTACATTTCTATTTACCTTATAGTGTGAGCTACAAGACTTTTCATACCACAGCTACTGTATTAAACACCTCATGAAGGGTATTTTGGGGATCAATCTGTTGATGATTTCACTGCCAATTTACAGTTTGGATCTATCTGTATAACAAAAGTTTATTGCACTCAGAGCCTTGCTATCTGACAGTTGCAATACATTATTCACTGTTTTCAACCGCTAATGGATGGGATCCAGCTATGTCCCTGACACATGAAAGAATTTTGGTGAATACTCTCATAGTAGCTGGAAGCATTTTTCCACAAAAGACCTCACTCACGGTGATATATTTAGTGAACAGACTTTCCAAATAGATTTGCACGAGCAAAGCTCTGCCTGTGTTGTACTACTGTATGTTGATAACATACACAGTCCAGCTGCTGCTCTCAGCACAGATGTTACACTGATGGAAATATTCCAGTCTGAGAAATTGCCTGCCATTAATAGTACACTATCAAAACCCCCCAAGTTTTATCTAGCATGCCTAGCTGGGGCAGCACCCATTGAAAACCAGATTATATATCTACCATGTGATTGCTAGAGAAGGTAGTTATGCAGAAATAAATAGCATTGTGCTATCAAATTTCAAATAAAAGCAAAATGCTAGTTACATAGGTCAAGTGGTTGAAGATTTTAGGTAACGCCAATTCTTCCTGCTTGGAATCTGGTCTGCTTTTAATTAATAAAAGGAAAAGCAAAGACTGGGAGATAAGCTATTACCAGCAGGAGAGTGGGGTGGGGGGAGAGAAAACCTTTTGTAGTGATAAACACCCATTTTTTCATGATTTGTGTGTATAAAAAAAAAACATCTTCTGTATTTTCCACAGTATGCATCGGATGAAGTGAGCTGTAGCTTACAAAAGCTTATGCTCAAATACATTGGTTAGTCTCTAAGGTGCCACAAGTACTCCTTTTCTTTTTGCGAATACAGACTAACACGGCTGTTACTCTGAAACAGAATCCTTGAAATTAGAGATGGAAAAGACTTCATAGGTTATTTAGTCCATCATTCCATCAATTCACAATTGTCCTTTACAATGTATTTTCTAGCACCTTATCTAGTCCATTTTCAAGCAAGCAATGGACTCAAGCAATGGTGACCCTACCATTTCCCTTGAGAAACTATTCCCCAGTCAACAAGCCCTTAACTTCATCCTTTTAGTCCTAAACCATCCCTCTCATCCTGGGATGCGGCTACACTGGAAAAATTAGTCCCTGTAGTCTAGCAACACCCAGTCAGGGTGAAGCTGCATGGCCAGTAATACTAGTGTGTACAGGGCTCAGCTGTTTTTAGTATGAATCATAGCAGGTTTTTATGACACAGTGGTAAAAATGCTTGAGCTGTGTCTACACTAGCACTCATGCTGCTCCTACCATTGGCGCAGCTGCACTTCTTCTGTACTAAGTTTTCTACTGTAAGCAAGGTGCAGGTGCATACACCCTTCAGTTAATATTCACAGAGTTACCATATTCCCCATTAGGGACATATGGCTAAGCTATACTATTTTAACTTTCTTATATGTCTCACTTTCCAGTCTGTTGTTTATGTCAGTCTATTGATGTTCACATGGCGTCACAATCACCACCCATTATGTCCAAACCAAAAGAACAGAGGACCTCAAATAGAGATTCCCTTAACCAGAGAAGAAAGAAGAGCTGAAGATACCACAAAATTCACTAGGGAGCTTGCTTTGCCCTCTAATACAGAAGAAACTCACATGCTTTAGAGATGGCTGCCAGTACAAAACCCTGAACCTGATTGATGGCTAACATCTTTTGTTGCTCTTCTCCAAAGTCTCTCCAATATTCTCTCTGGTATGAAGGTATCTGAGTCTGTGTCACCAGTACCATATAGATATGGACTGTAACATTCCTAGCAGGGCCGACTCTAGGTTTTTTGCCGCCCCAAGCAAAAAAATTTGCCTCCCCTAGAGCGCAACTGCCCAAGCAAAAAAAAAAAAAAAGAAAAAGAAAAAGGGTGGCTGGAAGGCTGCCCCTGGGACTGTGCCGCCCCAAGCACATGCTTGCTTTGCTGGTGCCTAGAGTCAGTTCTGATTCCTAGACTTTTTGACCATCATATGTTTTTGCTCAAGCTCATACTCAACTTGTTGCACTCTTGTTTGTTTTGTGTAATCTCATGCAATATCCTGTAAGCCGATGTAATGAAGAGGCTTTAGGGCCAGATTGTGGCCTGATTTGCATGGTCATGCAAGAACAGCTGGGATAGAAAGATGCCCCATGCCCCAGGTCACTATGCAGCCTCCCCACATCTCTTCTGTGGATACAGGGGGTGGGGGAGCAGTGGGACCTGTATGCCTAGAACTTCTCCCACTGTGCAGACAAGCAAGAACTAGCCAGAGAGGAAAGGGAATTTGAATGGACTGGCATAGAAGGGAGTGAGTGGTGCCTTGACTTTACACACTCTCTCCAAAGCAGCTGAGCCTGCATGTTTGTATGAGATATGAATGAGATAGCAGGCACAGAAATATTTTAGCAGTGATACAGCTCTAATTAAATTGAATTTTTAACATGACACAGTTAATGAACGGAGGGCTTCCACTGCTGTTTACTATAGCTGGGATGAATTGTAGTCCCATAGTCTATTCCTTTTTTACTTAATAAGAAATTAGCATTTGCCACATGTAGCTATACAGCAAAAACAAAGGACTTTAGAAAATCCGTCTCTTGTGAAGAATGTACAGCTTGTCAGTTTTTGCCATGTACTTTTCTTTTTTTGTTATAGAATTACTGTTCTTGAATGGAAAAGCTAAGAAATATATAAAAAGAACAGGCTGGAAATATAATATAATTATAATATAATAATAAAAACCTACATTTTTGCAGCATATCATTTCTAAAAACCCAAAACACTATGCTCAACCTTTTCACACTAAAACTTCATTCATATCCCAACCACAAAACGTACCTAAGTTATTATCTGAATACCAGCAATTATAGTTTATTTCTATGATCTTAAATGTATAACATTTCCAAACAGTTTCTTTGGACAATCTTATTTTTATGTTGTTAAACTTTATGAAATGCCTTGCTATTTATTGTGTTATGTAAAATAAACAGGTTGCTATTTCAGAAAGAGTGAGAAGATTGATGATTAATGGGCTCAGTTGTGCCTCAAGGGCATAGGCTTACTTAAAGGGTGTTGGACAGTTGCATAGGCACAGTTTGAACTTTGAGGGGGCTGTTCTGTTTTCTATATAAGGGGAATATTAACAAAAAAGTAAAATAAATAAGGGATGGAAAGTGTTTTAAGTATGGAAATTATAGGCCCTGATCTAAAGACCACCGAGAGCACTGAGAATCTTTGCATTAACTTCAGTGAGTTTTGGATCCTGGTCATAGCAAGTAACAGGGTAGAGGCACTCCACACCCAGAACACTGGAAGGCATTGAGTACCACAGTAGTGCTCACCCATTTCAAATAATCTCAGTTCCCTTACTTCCTAGAGCTAGTCTTGGGATGGCGCAGCTTACGCATCACTCCTTGCTCAAGGCTGTGCTTAAAAACATAATGTAGATCTTTCTATTTATGGCCAAGGTAATCCATTAAGCACCTTCTAAAGTTAGTTCAGAAGAGTCTTGCGATGAAGATTATATTATTTTAGAAAGTTAGAGAACAATATTAGAACTGGAAGGAAATAGAAATCTCTGCATATGAAAAATTTTGCATTTAGATTGAGCCCCTCCCGCTCCCCCCATTCTGATTCAGGACAAAAAGACCTAGAGGCAAATATTTTTGTGGGAAAGGATTTTTTTGGAAATCCCATTTCAGGAGACACCAAAATGTAATTTTTTGGCTTGTCAGTTTGGTGCCTGGAAGATGCTTGTTAATTTCCACTTTCTCCATGCAGGCAGAAAGTGCAATTCAGAACAGAATTCTAGGCAGATTGCCAGAGGCTGAGTGCCCAGGCTCCCTGCCACCCCCTCCAGCCTAGTTGCTGGAAAACAGGGGGTCTCAGCCTCCCTTCTTTATCACCAGCCTGGCTGTGGCTCTCTGGCTGCCTCTCTGGAAGGCTCTAGTCATTTTGCTTTCCCCCTGCAGGCAAAACGTGAAAGTGAGGAGAGCCTTCCAGGCTGGCAGCCAGGGAGCTGTCATTTCAATTTGCCCCAAAGAAAATCAAAGATTTCCAGCAAAAATTGAGATTTTCCCACAGATAATTTTCATTTTGTGATAAGTGCATTTTCTGTTGGCAAGCTATTCTGACAGAAAATTCCCGACTAACTCTAAACAGTGTAGTCCTTGACAGAGTATGAACCTCAAAGTTTGCTATAACCTCTGTAAAATGTTATATTCCTTTCTTTAGTTCTTTGAAAACTAAGTTCAGATTTCACTTTATAATTTACCTGGCTTCATCATCCAAGCCACATTTTGACAGTTACACACAATTTTTAAAACAAACAGAGGTTTCTGGAAAGGCATACAAGCAAAGTGATCAGAGTAAGAAAGGGAACACATATCTGTCTTATTCCTATGTCTCTTTATTTATCTCTGGCTACTTCAGAATCATGTATTGTGTGTCAGGTCTCTATGTGTGCAGGCATCTAACTGACATGACATCCAATGTTAATCTAGATATCAATAAATTCCTAGATTTTTAAGGCCAGAAGGGACTATTACAACCATGTAGTCTGACCTCCTGCATAACAGGCCATAGAATTTCACCCAGTAACTGTTGCAACAAACTGAAGTTGAACAAGACCTTATCTCTTGAGGTAGGTCTACACTTAGAGCTGGGTGTAGAGGACAGGCATGGCACACCCAGCTAGCCCGGGTATAAATAGTGGCGTAGAGGGTGAGGCAATGCTTAGGCGAGTAGAGTACAGACACACCAGAACCCTGAGGTATATACTCTACATGCTCAAGCAGTGCCTCCTATGTCTTTCTATTAAGCAGGGTGGTGTCCTGCTGCCAGAGCCTTTCCCTGCTGCAGGGAAAGTTTCCAGCAGCAGAGAAAGGTTCTGGCAGGGGAGAGCAGTGGGAAAAGGCTCCAGCAGCTCCCCAATGCCAAAGCCTTTCCCCGCTGCCTCCCCCTTGCCAGAGCCTTTCACTGTCACATAGCTACACACTGCAATGTGGACACAGCCTGTCTTTCACTGCAGCATGTACCTTGCACACAGCTGCAAGAGTAGACAAGGCCTTAGAAAACCAGCTGGTCTTGGTTTAAAGACTCCTAGTGATGGACAATCTCTTAATAAGCTGTTCCAATGGTCAACTAACCTCGGTATTATAAACTGGTTCCTTACATTCTGTTTGAATTTGTATGGCTGCCACTTCCAACCATTGGTCTTGTTATACCTTTTCTAAGTTAAAGAGCTCTCTGCTATCAAATACATCTTCTTTATACCTGTCTGCTTTTCTATTTTGATGCTTAGTGTTTTTCCTTTACACCCTATGAGCACTTTGCACAGTTCTTTGGGTTATCAGAGTAATATATATGTATGCATATGACCTGCTGCAACAAACCTTGGTTTAATAAAACTTCAGGAAATTAATGATTTTGCAAAATCTTACCCTTAAATTAAATGATGTAAAGTCATGACACCCCATAAACATAAGCAAACAACCTTACAAAATGAATTCTGGGAAACCAGTGTAAGAAAGAATTTGGGTGTGTAACTGGGATTATGCACTGAATGCTTTGAGAAAAAAAAATTACATGGAAAAGGACTTTAAAAATGAGAAGCTTGTTCCAACTAACCTGCAAGCGGGTCTTATTATGTTAGGGATTCAAGATGACAAGGAGAGTAGGCAACAAAAATTACTATTCCAGTAGAAAATTTTAAAAAAACCTCATAAAGCTCACTAACTATAGACACCATTTCTATTTCCAGTAAATGCTAGCCTTGCTAAAATTTATGACACATACTTTTTTCCTTTTCTCTTGAAATTTGTGACTACATGCCCACCTTTACCCTGAGGGATTTGGTTGTCTCAGTGATGATTTACTTTTTTATAAGATGAAGATGTAGCCTTTGTAAAGAAAATAAAAAAATGCATTTGATAGGCTTGTAGCCAGAAGGAAGGGAAAATCTCGTTTTCCAAACTTTGAAAATGATCTTTTTTTTGAGGAAGTGTGTGTATATTTGGCTTCAAATAGGTTTTTGGTGCTTTTATTTATTTATTTACTTGCTTGCTTACTCAAGCAAGATCTTTAATCAACATGAAGATTAATGAGCAACTCCTAGGACAAATATCAAGCAACATTATTTCATATATATTAACACCTATCCTTTTGTCAATCTGAGTTCTCTCTTCACAGAATGTAAATGGGTCAAACAACATTTAGTGTGCAAATTTTCTTGTAATAATATTTTAACCATTGTGTTTACCACTTTAGAAGAACCTTGATACAGTTCATTCTTGGGTATGGCAGACTATTTGCTTAGGGAACAGTATCTGTTTATAATGCAACAGTCCTGAAATTTACTGCAATATTATATGTGGGTTCCTATAGCAAGGCAATTAATTGTAAACACTTGGACATTTAGCAACACATAGAGAAAAAGGTTTAAGACAGAAATACAGCATCAAATAAATCCCTTCACTTAACAGTTTTCACCTAAAGAGTGCTTTGATTTTTATTATGAATTTTGAAAAAGACTGCCTTCCATTTGCACGTCCAATTTGCAACAACAAATTTTTCATCTATATTTTTTACATCTGATGTGAAATTCTGACTCATTGAAGTTAGTGGGACCAGGAGTTGACCTCTGTAATTCAACTAAGGGTGCAAAATGGAGTACTTGCATCTCCAGCTAACTAGTTGCAGGTGAAATGAGTCAGAGCTAAAATAGATTCCTTTTGCAAGTTACAAAACGGGGCTCAAATTTTGTAGGTACAAACTGGGCCTTCAAAAAAACAAGTTGTACCTTGGGCCTTCTGCAAAATGTACCTTTTATGAATAAAATTACTGAGGGGGTACTGGTGGAATTTATTTCAGGGAAAAGGGACAGAAAGAAAGCCTGGAGTTCACAGGGAGCTGGCAGAGCTGATTAGAAGTATTAGCTTACAATATATTTGTCACAGGATATCCTCACCTGCTGTGCTTTCCTGTGACAGACTGAAGCAAAAACACATACACCTGCCCCAGTTTCCCTTCTTCAGAATCCCCAGTAACTCCATACACTTATCCTCGAGTCTAGTGGTTCCCAGACTTGTTCCGCCACTTGTGCAGAGAAAGTCCCTGGTGGGCTGGGCTGGTTTATTTACCTGCCACGTCCGCAGGTTCAGCCGATCGCGGCTCCCAGTGGCCGCGGTTTGCTGCTCCAGGCCAATGGAAGCTGCTGGAAGCGGCGCGGGCTGAGGGACATACTGGCCACCACTTCCTGCAGCCTCCGTTGGCTTGCAGGGGTGAACCACGGCCAGTGGGAGCTGCGATCGGCCAAACCTGTGGACGTGGCAGGTAAACAAACCGGCCCGACCTGCCAGGGGCTTTCCCTGCACAAGTGGCGGAACAAGTTTGGGAACCACTGCTCTAGTCCATCATAATGGTTTATCACCAAAAATAGTTCTAATAATCACAAAAGAATCCAAACATAGTCCATCTTTCATACCCCATGTATCTAGCCCTAAAAACCCCATGACATGTCACCCTACATCCCACATGCCAGCATTTGCTGTTCTTCCCGAAGACTGCGGGGTTCCACAAGTTGCCATTCTTTTACCTCTCCTGTTCAATGTTCACATTGGACCATTACAAAAGTTAGTAAGGAGGCATGGAGTGCAGTGCTTTGGGTAGGCTGGTGACACCTAACTGTATATCTCTACCTTGTCTGGCTCAGAAGATGAGGTTCAGTTCACAGGTGTAGCTGAAAATGGGACACGGATGAGGGTGAGGTGGCTGAGGCACAACTCAGACAAGACTGAGATAATAATGGTGGTTTGGGGAAGCAGCTGAACCTGATGACAGAGGTAATATTAATCCCTTTGTTGGAGAGAGTACTTCTGCCATTAGTTACCAGGATTTGCAATTTAGGGATGATTCTAGATGACCCCCAGGACCTATTTTACAATTGTATTAGAGCAGTCACTCTTTTACCATCTGCGTCTGGCTAGGAGGTGACCTTCCTTTCAGATGCGGCTCTTCACATCATTATCCGTGCTCTTGTTACCTCAAGATTAGATCATCACAATGTGCTTCAAATGGGCATACACCTTACAGCCATTCAGAGGCTGAAACTGGCGACAGCAGCTCACTTACTGAGTGTTGTATCTTGCTGGGAGAATAAGAACTCATTGCTACAGGATTTGCAATGGCTGCCCATTAGAGTTTAAATTAAGGGTGGGCAAACTTTTTGGCCTGAGGGCCACATTTGGGTATGGAAATTGTATGGCAGGCCATGAATGCTCATGAAATTGGGCATTGGGATGTGGGGGGGGGGGTGAGGGCTCTGGCTGGGGGTGTAGGCTCTGGGGTGGGGCCAGAAATGAGGAGTTCAGGGTGCAGGAGATTGCTCTGGGCTGGGACTGAGGGGTTCGGAGGGTGGGAAGGGGATCAGGGCTGGGGGTTGGGGCATGGGAGGGGGTCAGGGGTGCAGGCTCCAGGCAGCGCTTACCTCAAGCAGCTCCCAGAAGCAGTGGTATGTCCCCCCTCTGGCTCCTGTATGGAGGCGTGACCAGGTGGCTCTACATGCTGCCCTGTCCACAGGTGCCGCCCCTGCAGCTCCCATTGGCTGCGGTTTCCAGCCAATGGGGACTGCAGTTCCCAGCCAACATGTGGCGTTCCCAGGGTAACATGTGGAGCCCCCTGGCTTCCCCTGTGTGTAGGAGCCAGAGGGGGACATGCCGTTGCTTCCGGGAGCTAAGCCCTGGCACCTCATACCCTGCTGCCCAGTGGGAGCTCAAAGGCCGGATTAAAATGTCTGAAGGGCCAAATGTGGCCGTTGGGCCGTAGTTTGCTCACGCCTGGTTTAAATAGTTGTCTTACCTGAGGGATCGGATCTTTCCCTACGCTATATTACCACAGGTTTCAGAGTAACAGCCGTGTTAGTCTGTATTCGCAAAAAGAAAAGGAGTACTTGTGGCACCTTAGAGATTAACCAATTTATTTGAGCATAAGCTTTCGTGAGCTACAGCTCACTTCATCCGATGCATACTGTGGAAGTAGAGGTGCTTGAGCTGGATCCTCTTGTACATGAGAAGGGGCAACTGGCAGGATATCTCTGTGAAGGCTCCCAGATGCTGGAGCTTGTTCCCCTTAACATGGCAACCTTTTGGGCACACTGCAAAAGACACCCATTGGAGAGAGTTTTTGGAGAAGGCCGAGGGTTTTCTTCCCATAACAGTCAAAGAGTGGAATGGAATTTTTGTAGGTGGCTAGCTGGCTGAGTTTCTATTAAAATGATTAATGCTTCTGGGATTTGATAGTATTGTTAATGGTGTGTTAGGGCACCTAGGACTTTGAATAGTGTCTTTTTAAATGGTTTTGTCTCAAAATACATATATAAATGTATTAATAAACCCCTTTCACCTGTGACAGTGGTAAATTCTAGTCTGTATTTATCATTCCCGTCACATCCATTGACATGGACATTGAGCAGTGACCCTCTGCTGTATAATCTGATTTATTTTGGGTTATCAAAAAGACACTGTGGATAGTAAATGTCTGCATAACATATGAGCCACAGGCATCCAGGACAGAGCAAAGGAATAAATAGGATCTGGTTGAAACAGAAAATCAGAGTATTTATGCTAGGAACTATGGATGTTTTCATGAAGCACAGTTTATCCAACTGTGAAAATATTAGCTGGGGTATTACTGAGTCAGTGCTTAGAATTCTTTTGGCCTCTGACCAGCATAAATGGTCAAAGGAGAGGAACTGACTGCAAAGTAGCTGAATCTGCTGAAGACAAAAAGGCTGCAGAAAAGTGTGACCCCAGAGTGAGAAGCATGGGGGCTGAGATGGACTTAGCAGATGTAGAAAAGTTCTGGTACCGTATATCCCTACACAGGGCAGTTTGGAAGCTTGTGGCTATGTTAGGAACATGTCAGCTAATTTTGTGACTGAAAATATTCTAAAAACCTAAGCCTTATCTCTTTGATTATTCTTGCTTACATTTCCCCCCCAATCTGAGAACAATTCTGTTGCTTTTCAGTCAGTGCTTTGTAAACCTATATGACTGGGCAGCCTTGCAGAAGGACAGTCCCCAAACCATCTGATCACGCATTCACTGTCTACACAACAGCTGGGAGTGTGCTTCCTAACACCAGCAAAGAGACATATGCTAGTTCTGCTCAAGCTAGTGCACTAAATAGCAGTGTGTCCATGGTGGCAGCTTGGGAGAGCTGCCCAAGTATGTACCCAGAGGGCTGGGTGGGACTGTATTTGGGCAACTAGTCCGAGCCACCACTCATGCAGCCATGGCCACACTGATTTTTTTAACACACTAGTTTGAGCAGAGATAGCACGTGTCTATCTACCCATGCGGGAAAGGACTGTCTCAGCCGCAGTGTAGATGCACCCACTGAGATCTCAGGCTGTTTACTAATTTCAAAATATTTCAGCTCTGGTGCTTCTGTGCACCTTTTTTTAATTTCTCAAAACTTGTCTTTTTCCAGTAACCCCAGGGTCATTCTGTACTGTCCTCAAAGAACAGTCTGAGTGGAGCACTTAATTAAGACAAATAAGGGATGAATTTGCTTAGATATGTTAACAGGCTGATGAATCACTGTTAATGTCTCTTTATTTGCGGGGAGGGGTCCATCAATATGTGCAATGGCCTCCACCTTATTTGGAGCTGGTTGAACTCCTTTGTCTTTAATGACTCCTACAAGTTCTCCTTCAGCAATCTGGCATTTTTTCCTCGATTTACAATGAATGAACAAACAAACATTAAACAAGAATACCCCAAATAGAATTGTTACTCTAAAAATGGAGAAGGGACAGATACTCTATGAAGTCCACTATTGCAATTGTTATTGATTTTGCATGCAAGGTACTCAGATCTCTGGCAATGGGCATCAGTCTAGGACCCTAGGATAGATAACTTCAAGGTTACTTCCATTAGCACACTGTAGAACGTCACAGTCTTACATTTCATTGTTGATCTTTTAGACCCAAATCAACAGATCATCAACCATTATTTCCACGTAAATCCACCAAAAGAGGTGTTGAAGATAAAGTTTTGCACTAATCAAGGCATACCCTTCTCAACTGTTCTCCTGGTGTAGCATTCACATTTGATGGCCTTGTTCAAATGTTTTAGTGGTCTATACAAACCTTTAACTTGTTTGGTTTTTACCACGGGGACCATATTTTTAATTCAGCCTTTGCTCAATAGCATCTAATATTACCATCTGGTGCACTTCATCTTTTTTTTATAACTTATATTTGTCAATGTTAGTAGATGTATGTAGTTTTAGTGGTACACTGAGATCTACATTAATGTGGTATATTAAACCATCACTATCCCTGTCTTTTAAACATGTCTTCAGATTCATTACAATATCTTTCGCATCCTGTTCTGTAGACAGCTTGTATAGCTATTTGATCATCTGCACTTACAAATTGTTTTTCATCCCAAGCATACATGGGACTTCCTGGGTCCACTATTTAAACCTCTACTGAATGGCTGTTCAGACATGCCTTTGTGCCCACCATGTGAAATAAGCTTAGTTTTCAATTTTAACATAGCAGAGTTTCTAATATTTCTTTAGATGCTTGCTGTGTCTACATTGTGCTCAGCCTCAATATCTGTTCTGAAACTAAATTTTTGTTCCTTTCTTTCCAGTGCCATCAACCAATCTACTGTGAAACACTGCTTTATAAAAGTAATAAGAGCTCTAACAAAGAATGATATCTTTGCATCATCAGTAACACAGTATATTTCAGTTATCCAAATTCCCGTTTTTCTAGTTATCCAAATCTACCATGTGTCCCCTTTGTAGCTCTGTGTAAGTTTATAGCACTTCCATTAATCCAAATGCCTAGTTATCCAAAAGCTTTGGATGTCCCCCAGGCCATTTGGCTAAAAGGAAGTATAATATATATGTTCATGAATTTATTTTACTTGTGTTTCTTTGCATTTCATGCTGGTAATAACACATGCTTGAAAAATGGTTGCTTTTTTTTGCATGCACGACATTACAATCCCAAAGTGTTATTTTGGTTGCAGACAAATCTGGTCTCCACCATTTGTTTATCTTTGTAATCTCTTTTTATGACTGGTATACATTTTTGACTAGATTCTCTTCTATTCTATCACTGTTTGTTAACACTTTCAATTAGGAAGCGTAAGGGGATGCTTTAGCCCTGAAAAAAACAAAATGAAGTCCATTTACAATAACCACATTATCAGTTATACCGTGTAGGGGTCTGTGGCCCTCCCTCCCCATCAGTCTTGGAGAGAGGCCACGCCCCTCGCTAAAGTGCATCTGAAAAGGCAAAGATCAATGGGGAATTAGTCCCAGGGCTCCAGCCCCCTGGGCAGGGCAGAACAAGAAGCAGTCCCAGGGCTCTGACCCACTGGGTATGGCAGAGTAAGAAGCAGTCTAAAGGGGCTCTAGCCTTCTGGGCAGGGAAGGACACAAAGCAGCTGAAGGGAGTTGTGCTACTAAAAATCCTACCTGCTCCTTCTAATTAGTCTGTCCGTTAACAGTTCAAATTCACAACTACTTATTCTTGGTACGCAGATCTGTAACAGTGGTTAATGTTCCCATGTGGATTCTTGTAGATAAATTGTGTCTTTCTCAAGTCACAGTCTTGGGTGGTTTTCCCAAGTGACATTTGGAAGTGCAGCAACCATTCCTCCAGTTCATTGCCAGGTTCCTTTCCAGACGGCTTCAATTGCTCAATTTTCTCCAAAGATGTAGCTATCTTCTGACACCATATAATAAAAGGTATCATACACGGGAGTGCAGGTAAAAGAATTAACTTTATTCCATTGTCCCAATCTCAAGACTATTCTCAGAGTTACCCAAGATAATACATCTGTCACATGGCAGAAATCTGGATCCACTGACTGCACTGGCTATTGGTACAATATTTTGTATGTGTAATTCATTACTGGGTATGCCAAAAATCCCTTATGTTCATTTGAAAGAGCTGCCTCTCTTGCATGAAAATACATGCAGGTACATTTGAAAATTTAATTTCACCTTATTGCATGCTTCATAGGCATTAGTTGAAGATGTGGCTCACATCTGTGTGCTGTCATTTTTGTATAATTTCTGCAGGTGTATTTTTTGGCATGTAACATTTTTCTGAAAAATAGAAATGTATAATTATGAGTATCTTCAGATCAAAGATTTTTGCTTCGCATGGCAATTTAGACATTAAATTATTGGTTGCTAAATATTAAGCCTGATAAAAGGAAGTGATCCTTTCTGTGCAGTAAAGGTTAGTTATTGCAAGTTGCTGCAATTAAAGATATGGTACTATTTTTATTCTAACTTGAAACCTCTACCTAACCACACATGTTTTTTCTTGTGTCCAGTTTAAAATAAAATCATGCTGTAGCTTGTAATTACCTAAGTTAAATCCCATCTGTGCAACCTAGCGCTAGTGTGATGGAAGCAAGCAAGAGGGCCAGATATGTGTCAGTGCAGCAGATTAGAGCTCTAGTGGTTTTATTTATTTCAAAATAACCATTCTTCGTTGTTAAATAAATAGGTCAGGCTGCTTTACTTAGGCAGTGAAAGGCATTTGTGATGTGGCAAGAGTTGAGCCTCAGGCAAGGGCTGGGTCTCTAGCAATGTCAATCCTAGTGACTAGGATCATCAGATAAACCAGAAGGGAAAAAAAAAAGACAGAACACTCGTGGGATTTCCCTTGAGATTTTTGATTTAAAGCCCAATGAATCAATGGGAGTTTTCCCACCAGAGTCCATCAGCTTTGGTTCAGGCCTTCAAAGAGAAGAGATATTTCTAGTTAGACTCCTAAAAAGTATAGGTGACATTTTATATTTTTGTGAAATTTGTTTTTGTTTAAATGAGCCTGAAAAGCAATTTAAACAGACTCCCCAGTAACATAGTTTGAGCTTTATAAAATTTAGACCAAATACTGATGTAAGGTTGTTGCTAGCTAATTCTGTAGCTAGCAAAGCTGAAAGGTAAGAGGAATAGAGTGGGTGTATCCACATCTAAGACCTATGAGAAAGTATCAATTTTTTAAATAGACTTTGATATATTGTTCTTCTTTTGTGAATCTTCAGTGCATCATACCATTTTGGTATGTATTTTTAATTCAGATTTACATCAAATTAAATTAAAAGTGAAGCTTGGGAAAAAATGGCACAGATGGAACAAAACTTACTGGAAGCTCTTGTTTCAGAATACACAATTATTAACTTGTACAGTAGGATTTATATGGCATATTTCACTCAAGTATAAAATCAACCATGTTCCTGATTTTCTTCAGTAACTGCTATGTATAGTTCACAAATTCTTTCCCACAAGTTTTGCCCTGCACCCCACCCCAGAATAATTTACAGACAGCTGGTTCAGAACCATAACATGTTTCCTGATGCCCCCATTCTTCCCTATGGGCTGATTCCTTGGACTGACTATATCTCCCATACTGCACCCAGAATCATGTGACTCACATGATATACCCAACAGCTCAGTCAGAAGCAAATCCACATTGCATTATAGTCCTTCAGGAGCCAAGCCCAGGGAGACAATTGAGCTCTGAATTGCAACTCCCATAAGGCAATATGCTGTTTAATGTTTTATGGAACTGAGTCAAAATTATGTATTTCAGGTCAGATAAAAAACAAAATATTCTGATTTGGACTGAACTGACTCAGTTTTCCTAATGGAAAAAAAATTGAAATTTTTCAGCAAAATAAAAGTTTTCTTATGGAAAATTTCAACTTTGCAAAAACAGCATTCCAAAAGAAAATTCCCAACCAGCACTTGCTGATTGCCATATACCCCTTTTTTAATACAGTGCCAATTAACCAGGCATCAGTCCCTCAACAAAATAGGATTTCATGATGCGGTATTCTAAGGCAAAAGCATGGCACTCCTGAAAAGAGCACTGGGTTTGCCAGGGTGAATATACAGCTATCCTTTGGTTAGTCATTTGTGGGTTTAATGAAAGAACAAATGTTAAACTGAGAGAAAGGCGTGCTCATCATATGGAGAAAGAGAGAGGGGTGATTATGATAGAAAATAAAATATAATAATATACTCCAATGCATGGAAACACCCACTGAAATATATACATACGCTTAGAAAGAGTCACAACAGATGTTGACCTGTTTGAATTGAAGGCGAACTACAGTCCCAACCCCCTTAAAAATTTGCATAAGGGAAAAAAACAGAGTAGAAACTGTTTGTATGCAAGGACCCCAATTCCACAACTACTTTACTGAATCTATTTAAGCTACAGTCTAAAATGACCTAAAAAAAGCAGAAGGTATATTGGATAGTGAGGTGTTGATTTTATAGCAATAACAGCAAATTGTCATCTCTGTCTCATTCAAACCACTGTATCATAATTCTTCTCAGGTTGAGCAATTTTGCTAACAGTACTGTTTCTAAAGATGGGTCTTTATATACAGAGACTAAACTACTGTCCCTAGTAAATAGAGTCCAATCATTCAGGAGGCAGAGAATTTCCATGGAAATCAATGTATATGCAACAGTGGACCAGATTCATCCCTGTTTCCCCATTCTTTATAAACATACCCTTATGGAATAGGGATACTAGAAAAATATATATAGTAGGACTTGAAGTTGTTACTGTATGATATACAGGTAGCAATAACAGTAATATTGCTGTAGAGCATACAGATCTCAGTCAAGGATCAGGATGTAATTGCGCTATGCACTGTAAAAACAGGTGTACATATACAGGATAGCATGTCACCTTAAACAGAAAATTACAGAATGAAAAATTTGGATAGGGTGTGGGGGGCAGTAATAGGTGCCTATATAAGACAAAGTTCCAAATATCAGGACTGTCCCCATAAAATCAGGGCATCTGGTCACCCTAAGGTGAGTTGTACCGTATTCCAGAAGAAGTCACATTGAGCTGGATCATCTCCACATGGGAGGGACAAAGAGGGGTTGTAAATCTTTATTACCTTCTCCTCACAAATATCTTCCCATTTTTTCCATGCCCCCCCCTCCACACTCCTATTGAAAATGCTCTGGGGCTCATCCCCGAACCTTGAGGATCCCAAGGGACAAATAGGAATGGTGTGTCTCCGCATTGGCTCCCCCTCCCTAGTAATGTTACCACAAACTCTGACTCTTTGTTTATTGTGAGAAGTCTCTAATTACCGTAAACCAACAAATGTTCCCTGTAATTTGTCCTAATTATAAACAACGTGATTAGTGATGGGCTGAAGCAGTTCTAAAAATTCACATACTTCCACAACATGCCAGCATTTTATTATACACCCACCACCTGTCCGATAATAGTGGAGCTGGTGGCTTGAGCTATTAACAGAGCCACCTATGCAGGATGCTAGCCTTGGCCTTTGGTAGAGAGAGGGAGTTGTAGGTGTTGGTTTAGAGGAGGAAGGAAAACAATTCAAATGTAGTAAAGGAAAAAATCTCTCTCTCTCTCTCACTCACACACACTTTTCTTGAAGTGTTTTGAGTCATGAAAGTCCTGAGCTTGTTGAATATTTTGGTCTCAATATTGAATGCATTTATAAAGCATCTTTGAATGCTCAGCCAATTGAATCACTCAGCTGGCTGAATATTCCAACACCTCTTTTTGGAAAAGAGATGCCCTTGCATGCACAAGAACATGCTGTGGGCTGTTGCACTGCACTCCTGAAGAGCGAAAGGGTTTATTTGATGTGTGATGTGTGATTACTTTATTACGGCATTTGGCAGGTTCTTTTTACCTTGCTCAAACTGCATGACATATTCTTTCTCCCCATACAATCTCCCCAAGACATGCGTGCTGGCTCTTCCTTTCTTCCACTTGTAAGGGTTCTTTTTTTGTTTTGAATACTTCTCCCTCTTACCCATACACTTCACACTCCCTACATTTTCTCCCACAATAAAATACATACTTCCTACTCTGTGCTTTCCACTAGGAGATAACTAGAATTCATGCCCGGTCCCAACAAGAAACGTCATGTATTCTGCCTTCTTGTTTGCAGATACCCTAAATATGCCCTTTTATTTTTTCAGCAACAAGACAGTCAGTCATTCTTCCCCCTTTCCAAATTAGGATAGCTAAGTTTTCAATTCTTTTGGAAGTGAACTGATTCTGTCTTTGGTTCAGGGAATGGCCCAAGACCATAGTTTGAGAAAGCTCTTAAGCACATTCTTAACTTGACTTCAATGGGTAAATATATATAGAGAAAAAATAAGTAATATTAGCTGTGTAGTGTAA
The DNA here is from genome assembly GCF_965140235.1 of Caretta caretta. NCBI lineage: Eukaryota > Metazoa > Chordata > Testudines > Cheloniidae > Caretta > Caretta caretta. The sequence continues at coordinate 69,614,604 of NC_134213.1, forward strand.
TGTGTAGCTAGATTGGGCTGCTCAAAAAATTGCCAAAATTATATCAAATTTGAAAAATATTTTGATATCATCAAGAATGTTTCACAGAGCAGAAACTGAAAAATCTACTCACATTCTATGTCTCAGTGCCTTGATGTATGGCTGCAAGTTCTTGTTATATATACGGTGCTATTTACCTCTGCCACTTAGTTTCATGTCGAAGGAGGGATTAAAAGTCATCCTTTTATATCACTGTTATTTCACAATTTTGCAGCAATTCAGCAACCAGCGCCCATGCTAGGCTGTTTCTCAAAATGTGTCAGTCAATACTATGGTGATGTATTTTTTATCGACAGTAGTGGAGGTAATGAACCTCTTGAACTCATTTAAACACATGCTAAAAGTACATGAGTAGTCCCATCAATTTAACTAAAATTATTCATATGCTTAAATTTAGGTATACGAGTAAGTGCTTACTCATAGATTCAGACTTTAAGGCCAGAAGGGACCATCATGATCATCTTGTCTGACTTCCTGCACATTGTAGGCCACAGAACCTCATCCACCCACCACTGTAATGGGGACTGGGACCAATTCTGATCACCCTTTTTCACTTTGGCCCTGATCCTCAAAGAAACTTAGGCTCCTAACCTCTGATGATTTCAGTGGAAACTAGGAAACTAGGACCTTTAAGTGATATCTTACTTGACAAAAAGAACAGGAGTACTTGTGGCACCTTAGAGACTAACAAATTTATTTGAGCATAAGCTTTCGTGAGCTACAGCTCACTTCATCGGATGCATCGGATGCTGTAGCTCACAAGTACTCCTTTTCTTTTTGTGGATACAGTCTAACACGGCTGCTACTCTGAAACCTTACTTGACAAGTAGTTCCTAAACTGGCAGGAGACAGCTGTTCAGCACATCTATCCTGTCCCCTCCCACTAAATTTTCTTTCTGAAACCATTGGCTCCTTCATTAAATAGAATTTTTAAAGATTTAAAAGAAATATTTAAGGATAGACTGTGGAGCCTTTATTCACCCTAGTGAGCTCTTACTCTAGCAAACAGTCTCATTTAAATCAAAGGGACTACTCACATGAGTAAGCACTCACCCAAGTAAGTTACAACCTGGCATGCTTCAATTATTTTTTAGTGTTTCAGTACTTTTTTCCAATTTAAATACTGGCATGCTGAAGAGCTATGTGACTTTCCACCATACATATAAAATGGCCTCTCAGCCAAATAAAACTTAAAATGGCTGCCATGGAACTGTAATTAACCACAAAAAGGGGAGGTAATTTCTGAAGCAGTGTTAGAATTCCTCCATCTTACGACAAAGCGGAGCTTCTGTTGTTGAGTCAGAAGAGATCCTTCATGCTACATAATTGACCATGGTGCCAAATACTACATAGGTTACTCTGTATGCTATAATTAAGTATCCTAAACAGCAGCAAGTATCTAGACATGCCTAGTTTAGAGCTGGACATATGAAAAATTTCAGAACCTTGACCAGCCCTGTACACAAATATTTCCCAATCTGATATTTTGTGCAAGAGTTGTAGGTGGAGGGGCATTACAAATTTCTGTGCTATTCTGAATGAATCTCAGTGAGTAGAAGGGGGACACCTGTTTTGCATGAGCCAAGCTCGCTGAGCTATATTCTGAAAGGATTATTTATTTTTCTTCAAAGTAAGCCAAAATACATAAGAGACTGGATTTTAAAAGAGCATAAGAGACTGGATTTTAAAAGAGCTTTAAAAGAGCAAGCAGTTCCCAATCTGTATCAGTGGGATTAAAGACCAGACAGTCATCTTTGGATGGTATTAGCATTAATATTCCCAGGTTTTAGCTCACTCCTTTTTGCCTGAATGCTTAAAGGGACTGGTAAGTTCAGCACAAATCCATGTAAGGCACATAAGGAAATACTACTGCCAAGAAACACCGCAGTCAGTGTATCTCTTCATACCCTGATTTTGTCTTGAAATTGGATTATGTGCATTTTGCCCTTTATGCCTGACAATATCTATTTCCAAACATGCTCTGCGAGTAAAATCAAGATTGTGTTTCCCTGATATTTGAGAGCTTCAAAAGCTATGTTCCAGTTACCTAATTCAAAAAGAGGTATTATCAAGTCTTTATGATGACAGCAATAATTATTTTATCTTAATTTCTATAGTGTCAACAATGGTCTCGCCACTTGATGGGCTAATATGAAGACAAGGACCCTGCCATAAAATGTTTGCAATTTAAGCAAACAAAATATGTGGGAGGGACATAATGAAAAAAAGGATGTTTGAATGGCAAAGTTTTGCATAGGTCTTCAACATACCATTTTTTAAAATTAGGTTACTGTCAAGGTTCCTCCCCCACTCTGAACTCTAGGGTACAGATGTGGGGACCTGCATGAAAAACCTCCTAAGCTTATCTTTACCAGCTTAGGTCAAAACTTCCCCCAAGGTACAAAATATTCCACCCGTTGTCCTTGGACTGGCCGCTACCACCACCAAACTAATACTGGTTACTGGGGAAGAGCTGTTTGGACGCGTCCTTCCCCCCAAAATACTTCCCAAAACCTTGCACCCCACTTCCTGGACAAGGTTTGGTAAAAAGCCTCACCAATTTGCCTAGGTGACTACAGACCCAGACCCTTGGATCTTAAGAACAATGAACAATCCTCCCAACACTTGCACCCCCCCTTTCCTGGGAAATGTTGGATAAAAAGCCTCACCAATTTGCATAGGTGACCACAGACCCAAACCCTTGGATCTGAGAACAATGAAAAAGCATTCAGTTTCTTACAAGAAGACTTTTAATAAAAATAGAAGTAAATAGAAATGAAGAAATCCCCCCTGTAAAATCAGGATGGTAGATATCTTACAGGGTAATTAGATTCAAAAACATAGAGAACCCCTCTAGGCAAAACCTTAAGTTACAAAAAAGACACACAGACAGAAATAGTTATTCTATTCAGCACAATTCTTTTCTCAGCCATTTAAAGAAATCATAATCTAACACATACCTAGCTAGATTACTTACTAAAAGTTCTAAGACTCCATTCCTGGTCTATCCCCGACAAAGACAGACTATAGACAGACACACAGACCCTTTGTTTCTCTCCCTCCTCCCAGCTTTTGAAAGTATCTTGTCTCCTCATTGGTCATTTTGGTCAGGTGCCAGCGAGGTTACCTTTAGCTTCTTAACCCTTTACAGGTGAGAGGAGCTTTCCTCTGGCCAGGAGGGATTTCAAAGGGGTTTACCCTTCCCTTTATATTTATGACAGTTACATTTATATCAGTTATAAAATTTTTCTAAAACTACTGTTTGAGGAGGACTAGAGAAGTAGTCTTGGAGATGAGTGTGGGAGAAAGGTGCAAAGGCGATGGTTACTCTAGATACCTTTAGTTGAAAGTACTCCCACTTTTGGTCTCATTTGATACTTTCTTCATTATATGATATAATATATAATATAATATGATATAATGTTCACATAAAAAGGTGTCTTCCTCAAAGTCAGTATTCTGCAAGGGCTGTTGGGATAAATTTCACTGGATTAATTAATAGAAACATAGCAATACAGGACATAAGAAAATATATTTCCATGGAATGTTTAATCTGTGAAATTTTTTCCTTCCTTCCTGATGGAAATATAATACTGAATTGGATACAATCCTGAGTGTAAAATTGAAAGCAAAAGGAATAGGAAGGAAATTAAGATCCCAAAAGTCAAGGGTCATAATATGGAGAGGTGAAACACTAGGGAAAAACTAAAATCTTGATTTGTGATATTTACTATACAATGAAATTACAGAAGTCAGAATTGAAGAGAATTAAATTAGTCTATCTTCACAAGGCCTTTAAATTAGCACCCAGAATTCATGGCTGGGTTCCTGTTGATCATAGAAATAAGAAAAACAAAGCTCTATTGAAGGAGAGTTGAGTACAACCAAAATTAGGGAGGGATAAATCCTTCAAAATTGCATATGTGCTTTCTTAAGGCTAGTAGACACTCTTAATGCATTCTGGACTCAGGGAAGAATGGAACCTGCTGGCGGCATCTTTTTGACTACGTTCTATAGACGGGATATCTAGAATGCAGCTTCTGCCCTATGGCAAACTGGCATGCTTTCAAACTGGAGAAGAAAGCCAGCAGGCTTTGAAGTCTTGACTCTGGGGTGGAAGGAGGTGGGTACAGCATTTACAGTTGGCCAATTCTCTTGATTTTAAAGCCTCTGTTATCCTAGGATTTTGTGTGTCCTCAAAGATCTTTGAATAATTAGGGTTGTACTGTGTGTGTATGAAGCACTTACTAACCACTGAAATGCAGACATCTCTGAATGGAGTGTTCAACAGTGCATGAAAAACACTACAAACAATGTTTAAAACAGTAACATGTATGAGATAGAGAATAAAGAAGAGATAAAAATGCAATACATTACAAAATAATCTGATTTAACTATGCTATGGAACCAGTATGAGAACAGACAGTCAGAAACTGATGCTGGCTGACAATCATAAAATTGCCCTATTCAGTCTTCAGACATGGCCAGCTGTGGTTAAGCCCAGGATCAAAATTGATAGCACTTGCAGAGGTAGTCAGAGGGCTGTTTGCCAGACTAAATACAAGTATTAGAAAAGGCAAATTTCATAGAAGAGAGAAAATTAAACATAACAAAATAAAAATATTGTAAATTTTGTATGAGAGTTGGGATTTCTTGATGATACAACTAAAGTGGTTTGGATTTGGGAGCCTAGAAGTACAGTAGAAAAATATTCCCTTCTTATAGTCAAGAGAAGAATGGAAATGGTTCAACTGGATGCAGCAGAAGGATACCAAGAAACCACATTTTGTTGTGTATGCTATTTTTATAAATTGACTTGCTGCATTTAGATCTCCCAAAATTGAACAGGGCAATCATACAGACATGCTGTAGATCAATTTCTGTAATTACTGGAGAACCCCATGGCTAAAGTTTCATACCAAGAGAAGAGACATAAATATTTAGCCATTGGTGGACATCCAAGAGCTAGGTATTATTGCAGAAGTACCTCAGAGTCATCCGCTAAAGAGGACAGTAATATATCAGAAGAATGTTTTCTGTTTAATGCACAGATCTTCCAGAAAAACCTGCACACAGAATATGTCTGCCTTTAATGTTATTTCCAGATGATTTGTGGGACCAGCTTTCTTTTTCCTATTTGGACTAAGTTGAATGACCTTAACCTCAGAAAGCCTATTATGCTCCTGGATAAAAATGTTATTTTCTGCTCATAAAGAACAAAAGGTAAAGATATTAGTGATTCAGTATTTAGGTTTCAGAGTAGCAGCCGTGTTAGTCTGTATTCACAAAAAGAAAAGGAGTACTTGTGGCACCTTAGAGACAAACAAAGTTATTTGAGCATAAACTTTCGTGAGCTACAGCTCACTTTATCGGATGCACTCAGTGGAAAATACAGTGGGGAGATTTATATACATAGAGAACATGAAACAATGGGTGTTACCATACACACTGTAACGAGAGTCAAGACTGCGAGTGGATGGGTTATTACACAAAGTAAAACTATTTCCCCATGTTTATTTCCCCACCACCACCCCTTACTGTTCCTCAGACGTTCTTGTCAACTGCTGGAAATGGCCCACCTTGATTATCACTACAAAAGATTTTTTCCCCCCGCCCTCCTGCTGGTAATAGCTCATCTTAAGTGATCAATCTCATTACAGTATGTATTGTAACACTCATTGTTTCATGTTCTCTATGTATATAAATCTCCCTACTGTATTTTCCACTGAATGCATCCGATGAAGTGAGCTGTAGCTCATGAAAGCTTATGCTCAAATAAATTTGTTAGTCTCTAAGGTGCCACAAGTTCTCCTTTTCTTTTTTAGTATTTAGGTTATTTCACATCCCAGAATGAAAGACAGCAGGAATTTTAATGACTTCACCCATCCTTTAATTTTCAGCACACATATACTCTGATAAGCCCAAGAAGTTAATTAGCCCTCTTCTGATTTACAGAGTCTTAAAGCAATACATACCCACCAAATCATACATTAATAATTCCTGCTATTATAATATAGCTCTCTGAATAAAATATGATAAATGAGGCTAAAGAGAACTGGCAAGTACCCAGTGAAATTAGAGTAAAAAACTTGACATACAACTATACATTACTTTTAGGTAGCTAGGGTGCCTAACATTTCAATATGCCTCTAATGTAAGAAATCTCCTGTTTGTTCTGCTGGAAGATGTTCCTCTTGGCCAAATAGGAAACTTGGGTAGGCGTTAAGAAAATAAGTATGGGGGCTTGTGAACAGTAGAGCTGACATCGCATTCCTGCAGCACATATCCCATACTAATAAAACATCTAAACTCTCTGAGGTTTCCAGTCCCATTAGAGAAGGCTGGAAATGAAATCTAGAGTAGCAATAATCTGGACAATGCAGACCCAAGCTCTGGCAAACAAGACACTCCTAGCTTATTTGTAAAGCCCCCAGAATAATAGGCACAGACATGCTTATATTCCTGCGGGTCTGATACTGCTACTCCATTAGTAATAGCTTACTATACAGCTAGTCTCACTGATTTTAGTAGGAGGAGTTTGTAGGTAGGGAGCACTGTCCCTAGTTTAGTCCTCTGCTGGTAGGTCTAGGTAGCTGGAAGGCAGCAGCATCAGATGTTTAGGGCACTGGACTCGGAGTCAGGAGACCTACATTCTATTCCTGACTCTGCTGCTGACCTGCTGTGTGGCCTTGATCAAGTCCTTGTTAAGTCTCTGTTTCCATTTCTTCCCTTTATCTGTCTTGTTTATATAAACTGAAAGCTCTTTGTAGTAGAGGTTGCCTGTTACTATTGTGCCTACCACAACGGGGCCTCTTGGAGTTCCTGGAACATAATATAAACAAATACAGAAATACAGAGGTGGCTATTGTCAGTTAAATTGATACTGATATTCACATGTCATGTCAATGAGGAATTTTACACTAGATGAAGATTCTTCAAGCTGTTAAGCTCCCACATTCAGAAAAGACAATAACAAGAAGAAAGCACATAAGCACAAATGGTCATTTAAACTTGCAGGCTTCTTGTGTTAAGGACATTTTTAAGGAAAAAAATCCAGTGCAGCTGGTAGCTAAGTATAATTAAAATTATAATATTAAACAAAAGGTCTATTTGCATAAATCCACTGGGCAAATATTTTATCAGCCAAACATTTTATAGAGTGCTTAAAAATATAGCTATGTTTTCTCAATAAGATGAAGGATATTGACTTAGATTTTTAAATTAATTGAGAGTTTTGCCAGGGGTGCCAATAAACAAACATTTATTTCTGGCTTTTATTGTCTCTGTTATTTGGGCAATCCACTCCAAATGGAATTCATTCAAGCTACATTGGCTCTACAACTACAAAGCATATGGATGAAATTAATTTGAGCAACTTCTTAGTGTACCAAAAGCACTAAACACTGAAAAAGAACACAAAAACACGAAAAGCTGCTTTACTATGCAGAAACTTGCCAGTGTAGACAGGGCCTTATTTGTTTCAGTGTGAGTATAAACTGGGAAGGAAACCATAGTCTGTATTGTAACTAACAATTTACACTGAATTAACGATATTGGGCCTTGTTCTCCTTTACAATTATTCCAATCCTGGGAGCGTGGCCTTCACCCCCCACCCTCATGCCTCCCCATACTACCAGCAGCTGAGAATGGAGCTCCACCCTTTTTATTTGTGGATCTCAATGTATTCCCTTGGAAGCAGGAGAAGCTCTTTGACTCCTCAATATAGTCTCCTCCCTTCCCAAGCATCTTAAATACTACTGCCCTTGGGCAGCACAGCTTTTGCAGATGCCATGTTGCCAGGACCTCCTTGACTGGGAGGCTCTGGAGTGGTGGCGGCCCATGGTGTTGAGAAGGAATGTAAGTGTCTGCAGTAGCTTGCTAGTGTTTTCCCTTCAGGTTTGGAATGAGATAATCCAGGAGAGCATTGACAGACACCCTTAAACCTACATGTTCTCTTTTCCCCTCCCTCTAGATCCAGAGTTCTCTAGTGTGTCCACTTGACAGTGTCCAGAAGGGGGAGAAAGTACAAGCCACTTCTGTGTCGAAAAACATGGAACATAGGCTACATCTGTTCCTCCCACATCTACATCTGTTCAGTTTGGTTCCCCTAGCACATGGAAGTGGATAGGACTCAATATTACTCACGTGTCTAAGATATCCCTCTCCTAAAGTTTGCTTTATCATTCAAGGATGGCACGTTAATTCCCATTTTATGTTTGGGTTAATGAGCAGTATAATTAACATTTAATCACTAACTTGAAAAAGAAAGGATATTTCTGATAGTAAAGTCATCTCACCTGGCTCCTTTATTCTGAATAGTTATTTTACATGTCCTCGGTTTTAATTCCCTTTAAAAAATAAAATGTTGTTCCTCACAGTGTAAGGTCAAATGTGGCTCTTCCCACATTCCCAATTAATGACCTTTTCTTTTCTCCAACACAGGGCAAATATTAGCATTTGAATACTGTAACACCCCCCTCCCTCCGACAGTATGTCTATTTAGTTTGCTGGGATGATGCACAAAAACCTTGCTTTATAAATATTTGGAAAATCATGTCTGGACATCTTTGCTGAAAGTGTGCATTGTAACCCATCTTATTGTTACACATTCTATTGTTGTTCCGTGTACAGAGGCAGAATTTTAGAATAGCCTCTCCTCTCAATGTCTGTTTTCTGCACCACACTTGTTCCTTCTCTCGGAAGGTGAAGCTGAAAAAACATCAGATCTCATACCAGTGGGAATCTCTTTCACATCAAGATAGAGGTCAGCAGCGAACAGCTGTGGAGTCACATATGGCTCTTTTAGAAACAGTTCCTCAGCATGCAAGTTTTTTTGCTAGGGGAACACAGTTTTCAAGAAGTTTGAGAGAATACAATTGCAACACCATAGGGAGTTTTAGAGTCTAAGAACTACATCCTTCCTCTCATTACGTCAATATAGCTTATGACAATCCTTCTCTCCCCTCAAAGAAGCTCAGTAAATGGTTGAAATGGTCCAGATGGTTTGGAAACAGATTGTCATAGTGTGTTTCTTAGCCAATTAATGCTGACACAGGGACAGAGACTTAAGTTTACTCAGGCTCTGAGTCATCTAATGTCTCTAGCATTTTACCTCTTTAGCTGATTTACTAATGAAAGGAATAGGAGCAGAAGAGAGAAGCAAATCAAAGTAATTTAAGCTTGCTCTTTTCTGTCCACATGATTAAGACACTCATTCTGATTTACCTTGAGAAACAAAATAGGCTAACGAGTTTTAGGTAGTCAGAGAACCAGGAAAATAACAGACTAGAGCACAAAGTCAAAATAAGTGACCACGGCGCTTGGGCTGCCTCCTGGAGCTTCCCTCCTTCCCCACACTGCACCCCAGCTGCACGGTCACCTCCCCAGTCCCTGATGCCTCACCTCTCTCCTCACCGCCAGTACTGGGGAGTCTCTGCCCTTGGCTTTGGGCCAGCTCAGTGTGCTGCTGGTCTTGTGGAGGGGAGCGGGCGAAGCAGCGGCACTGGAACCCGTGGGCAAAGTGATTGCAGCTCCAGCGTAGAAAGGGTGCTCTGTGGCCAGCATGAGTCTCCTGCTGCCCGCTCTGGGACTGGTAACTCATGCAGCAAGCCCCGGCACAAATTAAGCACTGTCCAGAAGTGCTGGGGCTATCACCTGCCAAGCCTACAGGTGCCAGGCCTCAGCTCTGGCAAGTTCTGGCACAAATTAGGCACTGAGCTTGTGGCTGGAGAATTTGAGGGTTCCAGGTTCCAGTTGCAGATTTAGAAGTTTGTATAGGATGGTGTTCTTCGTTCCTTCCTCCAGGCACTGGATTCCAGGGCACAAAAAACATATTTGTAAAATGTGTATAAATTACCCAGTAGATCAAAACAGCTCTTTTGGACTTGTTACTATAATTAGTATAAGATACAAATTTATTATATATCATTCACTTACATAATACATTTTAGGTAATGTCAGTGATTATTGCACATGCACAAAGTCCTTCTGATGTTTCATTTTAAATGAAAAAAAAAAGAGAGATTCAAACATGTAATTAGACTAATTGACAAATTTGGTATTAATGTCTGCCATTTCTGCGCCTGCTCAGAAAAATTGCCACTTTATCAGAGAATATGACTACTACGTTTTAGATTGTAAGACTATGATATTTCATAAACGAGGGCCTGATCTCAATATCCTTTGTAATGTGGAATATAATTATGCATAATCTTTACCCCAAACTACAAGTTAAAATGAATATTGGCATCCTATCAAAGTGAAGGGCTAAAAATTATTTTGTTTTCAAGCATAGCTATTTTGGTTTTGTCTAATGGATTATTAAAAAAAAGAAAAGAAAAAAAAAGAGCTCTTGCTCTACAGTTCAAAGGATAAACAGAAGAAACAGCAACTTTAAGAAGCTTATGCTCAAATAAATTGGTTAGTCTCTAAGGTGCCACAAGTACTCCTTTTCTTTTTGCGAATACAGACTAGCACGGCTGCTACTCTGAAACTTTAAGAATGACACCCTTTAAAACTCCAGAGACTACTGGGTGCTTTTACTCTTTGATTTGTGTGTCTCGGTTTAATAAAACCTAAGTGAATCAGGCATTAAGAGGTGAGCTTTACAGCCACGTATTCTCTCCAGTCCTATTAGTGTAACAGAATCAGTAAACAGAATCCCAAAATAAGTGAATTTCCCTCCAAGGCTTGATTCAATTCCCACTGATGTCAGTAGAAATCTCCATTGAGTTCCTTGGGTTCTGGAAGCAGCCCTAAATGAAAAAAAAAGTTGGCAGATCATGCTAAAAAACTACTAAAAAAAATTACTTAAAAAAATACAGACTCAAAAAACCCAAAGAACGAACAAACAAACAAACAAACAAACAAACAAACAAACAAACAAACAAACAAACAAACAAACAAACGGAACCTAGGGATGGGCTACACACAAATTTGCATTGGTTTTACTAAAGATGTGATTTTAAATTGATTTAAGTTAAATTGGTTCATTTTCTGATTATAGACATTAGTCATTAGAAGATATTTTGAAGCAAAACATATTTTGTACATCATATTTCAATAGGAGTTCTCCATCACAGATGGTTAAATCTGTTTGAATGAAGTTTTTATCAGTTGCCTGAAGAGCAAACCTTTTCTTTTTACTGAAGAGCAAAGTCCTTCATTAAAAGTCAGATAGGGAGAAACACTAAAATACCAAGAAGTAGCTGGATTTAGGGATGTGGATTGGAAATAACTTTTCCTATGTAGCTCTGAACATGTAAATCAAATAAATGTATGTTGCACATTATTTAAAATGGTTCTGATGCCAGTTCTTTGTTTTAAATACACTTTTTTAAAAAATAGATTGTAGTATTAAGAAAAGAACCTAAAGGAATAAAAACTCTCTAAGGCCACACTAAGAACTAGGGGTGTGATTCCCAGTTCCTGTACACATATTTGCGCTAGCTCAGTGAGAGTTACCATAAGTATGAACAGTAATGGCCATAGTAGCAACAGCAGAAACTCATCTGACAATGGTGGATATGTGATTGGTCCTTGGGTGAAGCTACCATACTGTTCTTTATTTCTTGATTAATATCCACTACCATCATCTAACACTATGCACTCACATAAAGATTTCATTAATTTAGGGTAAGTTTGCAGTGACTCAGCAAGCTAAAACATTTATGTGGTCATCTCGTTCTCCAGAACCTAATCTGTAAGAAGCCTGAAAGATTAGCTTCAAGAGATGTCAGAACTTCTCCAGTTCATCTCAGTTGGGTTCTTTGAAGTCTAACAGTTGTAATGTAAAGGTTCATGCTATGTTACTATTATCAAAGCAAACAAGCAGAAATTGGGATAATTATACTGTGTGGATCATTACTATACACTATCAGTGGCATCTTATTTTGCTGTCTCATTTTTGTGAGAATGAGAGTAGCAATATTTGTTTTTCTTCTCAACTTGATCCCTGCAAAAAGTATTAGGGTTGATTCATCCTCCCATCCTCAGAAATCTCTATCCATTTTATTCTGTAAAGTACAGGAATATAAAAGTCTGTGACTTAATAAACATAATTCATTGTTGGAGAAGGCAAAATAGACAAACAACAACAATCCCCCGCCCCCAAACACAGCAAAAAGATCTTAATCTGGATCTTAAATGGTGTGGAAGACCTTGACCAATCTCTCTGTACTGGAATGAATTTCACCCACAGTGAATACACAAGAAAAAATATTGTTAGCAAAGATCAATGTTTCCATTCTGAACCTGTCTATGAATACAGGGTGAAACATTGAGGCCAATTTCCAGTTCCTGAGTCTGAAATTGAATTGTGAGAATTTGAAAGCTGTAATGTGAATGTTTATAGAGTGAAAGCATTGAATTTATAAAGCAAATCTTTTAAGCTTTGTGTTTCCAAAAAATTTCATCTTAAACTTCTGTTTGTTTATTTAAAAAAGTTTTCAGAAAAATTCCTGCATGTGCATTAGTGACTTGTTACCAGCAGTTAGCAAGGCACATAGCATAGCACACATGAAATTTCTTTGCCTTTTAAATTTATTTCAGACATCCATTCCCCTCATACATGCACATACAGTCTGAATATTTTATGTTCCTATGGTACACATCTCATCTGTCTGTAACTTTCCCATTTTCAGTTGTATTCCATATCATGGTTCCTTGCTTTTTTGCTTAAATTTTTGCCCCATAATAGACCAAGAAAGTGAATGTTTGCTGAAATCTGTACCTTTATTACACGCTGACTTAATTATGTGTCATCCTCACCAACATTCATACAGTACTTGTAAGCACAGCAGATATAATGTGTTCAGTCTTCATGTGTATTTTGTCACTAACTGCTTCTATAGAATACATATTATAATGCATTATGAGAAGTAAAGTGGGGTTTTTCCTGGCTTGCCATACTCATGAAATGACTAGAATACACTTGATAGGCTGAATAACCTTCCTTCATTCCTGGAATTTTTAAATCCTTATGTTTATTATTATGGGGGAAATGAAGATGCAAATAAGGCAATATGTGTTTTGTCTATCTTAATGAATGTGTGTTTCAACAAAGAACCCTACCCTCCAAAGTTTTGTTGAAAATAACCATACAACAAAACTATGGAAATATAGATTCAACTACTAGATTTTAGTTTATACATTTTTATTCTCTGATTTATTTAAAGCAGTTAAAAGTTACCACAGTGGTTTTGCAGTCATGAAAATTCCATTTATTGTAGCACTTGTGTCTTGGCTCTATATTTGCTGATTTGCTCCAATACATTACATAATAAAATGGAATTTCCAGACAGAAGTCAGAATTTTACAGCTAGATATAGATCAGGGGAAACCTCTTCTTTGCGTTGGCTGGTAATTATATGCTATTGATTTTTGACATAACCCAGAAAGCACTTATTCCCCCTCACCGTTCAGAGAAGACTCCACTGTATAACATAATGCTTCCAGTTTATTTTCCACTCTGCTGTTAGTGAAAAATCCATGTTACAACTGTAGCACAGTGACACTTTCTAATGAACAAGTAAAATCTGATTACAGAAGTATACTTGGAGATTCCTTTTCTTCATACACAGAGTAAGATTTTCAAAAGAACCTAAGTTACTTAGGAGCCCAAGTTTCATTCCATTCCAGTCCTCTTAAGTCACTTAGGCAATTTTGAAAATCCCACCCATAATAATTAATAGTAAGAACAATTCTAAAGGGACCTAGGGTGAAATCCTGTCAGCTATTTTAAACAGTTTTTAAAACTGTACTATAAAATCAAAATATATATGGAATGTATATTAGATATTTTTTCATGGCAATAACAGAATTTCATTCAGAAATGTTAGTAGTATTCGTATGCCGTAGTGTTGTTACTGTGTCCATCCCAGGATCTGAGAGGCACAAGGTGGGTGAGGTAATGTCTTTTTATTGGACCAAATTCTGTTGGTGAGAGAGACAAGCTTTCAAGCTTACACAGAGCTCTCCTTCAGGTCAGAAGAAGAGTAAACTCGAAAGCTTCTCTCTCTCACTAACAGAAGATGGTCAATAAAAGATATTACCTCACCCATCTTACCTCTCAGTAGTAGTAATAATTAGTTTACCAATGAACTGGAAGACAATGAAAAATAGACAGAAAGAGAGAAACTTACTGCAGCAGGTTATTTAAATAGCTGTTTCTGAGCAATGCATACATAGTTAATAGCCTAAAGAATAAGAACCTGAACTCTTGTAGTTATGTAATGGCTGGTGTGATGGTGCTGTGACATTTCACTCCATATTCTTTATGAAAATATGCTTGTGTTATGAATATGACATAACTGAGATATACTTTATGCAAGATGGCTCACGTATAATATCATTGGAAAGGTTATGATTCAGTGAATGCAATTATCCAATTTGTATGCTTGTATCATTTCTGTATCTGAAGTTAGGAATATTGACTATATATATATATTTCAAACGCGTTACTTTCGGTATCACCCCACACACAGTGCTTCAGGTACAACAGTGGAAAAGCCAGAGAGGGCTAATGGCCCATTAGCAGAGACAATGGACTGTGAAAGAGCTTAGACTTCCTGTGGACTGTGGAGACAGCCTACGAATAATGGCTGCCACAGCTCTGCAGAGAAATGGGTCTTGTCACCTGGTACTGGACCCACCCCTTGGAATGCCAATGTTCTTCCACTGGGAGACAAAGGGTTCCCGCCATACACAAGAGCTATATAAGGCAGGTGAGTGACATCATCGGGTTTCTCCTCTACCTCCCCACCCAAAGAGACACTGAAAAATACCTGAAAGCAAGAACTGAACTGAGGGGAGAAGGGTTGAACCCAGGCCGGGAGGGCGCCCTGTCTGTGAGTGGAAATACCTGAAGTCTCAAGCTGCAGGCCAGTGCTGCTGCCTTTCACGACTTTCTGTAATCAACCTGTGACCATATTTAGGGTGAGAAATTACTATTTGTAATCAACTTCTTTAGTGAAACAAGCTTTAGTATGTGTGTTTTGTTTTATTTGCTTAGTAATCTGCTTTGTTCTGTTTGCTACCCCTTTAACAAGTTAAAATATGCCTTTTATAGTTAATAAAATTTGTTTTGTTTATTATTAAACCCAGTTTCTGTCATTTCTAATTTGGGGGAGGGGAGGGGAGAGTAAGAGGCTGTGCATACCTTCCTCCACATTGAGGAAGGAGGCGGATTTCATAATATACCTTTGGTTCTGCGCTCTAAGGGAGGTGGACACCTGAGACCTGGGGCAAGACCCTTAAGCTGAATCTTCCGAGAGCTGATCTCATTGTTTGTATCATTCTGCAGTTGGGTGTGGCTCCGCCTGTGTGTGTGTGTGTGTGTGTGTGTGTGTGTGTGCTGGAAAAGGCTTAATAGCCTGGCTCAACAAGACAGGTAAAAAGGGTGACCAGGCTGGCAGAACAAATGGACTCAGTGGTATCTCAGCACATCAGGTGGCATCTGAAGGGGTGGGCAACCCCTCACAGGTGCGGTAGGGAAGAATCACTATGAAGAAAGGAGACCAATAATAATAATAAACAGGTTTAACTACATTTAAAAATGCTAATCAAAGTTTGGTGATGGAGTCATAAGAAGACCAAGATTATGGATAAACAATCTGCACAGGATTGTGTGGAATCACACCTAACTTTGTATAAAGGGCTCTGGGAACATCTGGGACTCTACAGGGAAAAACAAACTTGATTTTATCTGACCTGCAATGAGTACTCAACAACTATTTTTGTAGAACACAAAAAGAGCTGTGACATTTTTCAAATACGTTCTATCTAATAAACAGAGATATAAAACTGGAGAATCTTGACAACAGGAACAATTACATGATGATCTAACTAATTGTACTGAATATGAAGATAAGAATAAAGTAGTCTGAACACAATCTACTGAAGCCACAGATGTTTCAGCCTGATATGATGACTGATTATTAACTTGGATAATCACACTGCCATAAGGTAAATAAAATTAGAACAAATCCACTAACGAACAGTCATGTTCAGTGCCGGGCAAAAGTGATCAAAAGTTGTAATCAATCATCTAGTACAAGCTGCAGACATAGAATGTAACATGAAAGAACATTTAACAGCAGCAACTGAATAAGCCATGTCACTAATAACATTTAAAACAACTGTTTAAGAAAATAAGGGTCCCTAAACCAGCTGAAAATTAAGGGGGGGGACCTGTCTAAGCAATACATCTGTTCAGACATAGTCATCTGGGTACAAACTGGCTCTCCAGGCCCCAATAGCTATTCACTGTCTCTCTCCCCTTAAGTAGGGAGCCCACAACCCCTCTTCCCAGAGCTGGGTCCCAGTTCTATCATCATTCCCAGACTTTACTTGGCTACAGCTCTATCTTCTGGCTCTGACTTCCAACCCCTAATATCAGGGTCATGCTCCTGTCTTAGCAGGCTCCTAGCTGGGGCAACTCCCCTGGTCTCAGAGTCTTCCCTGGAGAAGACTTTCCTCATTCTGACAGGTTTTAGAGTAGCAGCCATGTTAGTCTGTATTCGCAAAAAGAAAAGGAGGACTTGTGGCACCTTAGAGACTAACCAATTTATTTGAGTATAAGCTTTCGTGAGCTACAGCTCTGAATGCATCCGATGAAGTGAGCTGTAGCTCACAAAAGCTTATGCTCAAATAAATTGGCTAGTCTCTAAGGTGCCGCAAGTACTCCTTTTCTTTTTCCTCATTCTGTAGTCTTTGCTACATCTTCCTGAATTCCTAACCCTTCCTGCTGCCATCCGGCCCATCAAGGGTGATAACACAGCACAGGTGAATCCTTTAGTAATCAGGGTTGACTAATGCCCAGCCTTCCAGCGCTACTGGCAAGCCACCCTACTACAGCATCCTACTTACGTTTCACTAAATATAATGAAACCACATGCTGTAAGCAGGAAAGAACAGGCTGATAGTAGATTAATAGTTATTACCTACTAAGACTTTTTCAGCAAAAAAAGCCACATTGGCAGTTATTGACATATTGAGTAGAAAACTAGACTTAAAAAAACAAGGGTTAATTCCTGTAAGGAGAGGAGCCAAAGTATCACACAATTTCCACAAAAGTAAAACAAAGCCTGGTGGGGAAAAAAAAAGATAAAAACTAGAATTGTGGGAATTTTTTTAAACTAAAGTCTCAGAAATATTTGTTAGTTTACAAAATTTAATTTAAATTCTCAGGTTTTCTTTTTAAAATCAAAGTAATTATCAGTGTTTCATGTATTTGACATTTTTATGGGGACTTAGGTAATGATTTTAGAATCATAGGACTGGAAGGGACCTCAAGAGGTCATCTAGTCCAGTCCCGTGCACTCATGGCAGGACTAAGTATTATCTAGACCAGTGGTGGGCAATCTCCGGCCCGTGGGCCCCATGCAGCCCATCAGGGTAATCCACTGGCAGGCTGCCAGACCATTTGTTTACATTTACACAATTGCCCACAGCTCCCTGTGGCCATGGTTCGCCATTCCTGGTGATGGGAGCTGTGGGAAGCCGCAGCCAGGCACTTCAGCGTTCAAAAATAAATACCTTGAGACAAATGGTGGCCTGAGCTGTTTTTCTGGACAAAGCAGCACAAAGCTGGCTAAACCAGCTCCCCATTCCAGAACGGTGGCTCCTATGCCACTCCTATTCTGGGTTGAGCTGAGAGGGAATGACCAAGGAAAAGAAAAGTCACAACATCCAGCCAATCTACTGGGCTCTCACATCCCCTATTTCCTCTCAGTAGCTTCAACCAAACCAGATGACTTTAGTGAGGGTTTCCCTATTCGTTGAATTTAAAAATACCTCAGTTTGTATCAACCCCACTGGTGACAGGCACAGAGAGATGTCATAGACTGGATGAAAGGCCTTTCTGTGTGGCTGAGGGTGAAGTCTCTCTCTTTGTTTGTAGCTGGTAGAGAAAATGGTTTCTGTTCTGAGCCAATTTATGGCTCGCTCCTCTCAGGTCTTGAGTTCAAGTGGTTATATACACTGTCAGTTAAAGCTTACTGCCATCGAGTCTGTTTCAATTCAATTTTCCAGTTTCATATGGAATAATGGAATTAAAATTGGAATGAAACAGAGACCCTAATATATTACATTTTCCTTAACTGACTGTATTTGTGCATTTAGATACTGATTTAAGCAAAGAAGCTGGGCTAGGCACTGGGAAGATGCAGGGAGACAATGGAGTAGGTAAGGAATCCTTTTCCTGGTCACAGGCTGTGAGTAACCTGTGGGGCTATTCCCTTGGCTTCAGTAGCCTTAATTGGTCCTTCATTCATTCCCCATGGCGAGGAGGATGGGTGGATCTGCACAGTGATGGATTTTCTGACACCATGTGACCCTGAGAGCCCCTCAGTGACAACTGGCAGAAGGCCCACCCTCCAGTAACTTGTATCAGGTCTGACACACTCTGTACCTGCAACACGCTGTAAGAGGTGTCATGTAAAGTGTACCTTGTAAACTGCTGTCACACTGGTCCCGAAAATTCATTGTGTGAGGCATGTATGGGTTGTACAAAGAGTTATGTATGTATGCTGGAAATATGTTCTTAAAATGTATTTGGGAGGCAGTGTATAAACCAAACCTGCCCTAGACAGATTTTTACCACAAACCATCTCAGTGCTGTTATATTGAAGCATAGAGCGAGTCCCCAGCTAACCTAACAGACTGGTGTGTACCCTGTCTCTTTGGAAACAGCAAACATAACAATTTCTGTGTAGTGTCCAGGAGAGGAATTGGACTCAGCAGTGAGATGTCTCTGAGGAACTTGGGAACTGGGGTTTTCTGATGGTTACCTGCAAGGCAAGGTAAAAATCTGGCAGAGTCTCTTGGAGTTTGCTGGTGAGGCGGATGGAGCTGAAACAATCTAATCTCCAGGAAAGCTCACTCTTACTAAGGCAGGCGGTAACACAGTGGCTTGTAGTTCTGGGTGCCCTGAGGAGAGCATCACATTTACATTTTCCCTGCATACTTCCTATCTCTGCTCTATATAGGAGTGTGCATAGCAAGCCCACTAATTCTACGGCCTTGGTGCCCTTTTTGACTGCAGAAGAGGATGCTGGATAGGCTCCTTAAAGTATAAGTTTTATCCTGTATTTTGCCACCTCTATATCCTACAATTTCTCATCCAAAGTACAGAGTTGTGGATTGTTCTCTGTTGTATTTTTGGCCTGCCACAACTTGTTGAGGACATCAGTCTGAAGCTGTTAAATCACACACTTGCAGTTATGCAGCTATTAATACCACCTGCATCTCCCAGATGAAAAACTGTAGTTTAAATAGGTAAAGGATGTAAATATCTAGAATTTATTTAAAGGTAAAAATGCCTTAAAATATAGTATTTTTTTTTTGTAATTTGTGTACTTTTGCCAATTTTGCAAAATAGGGCTGGTTGGATACAATTTGTAGAATACATTATTCAAGTAATTTTATCAGCATTCACCATTTAATAATTTCTTTGAATAATTTTCTGTGGTAATTGACTAGCTCTTGAGCTAGATTGTTAGCTGCAGCAACCTCATACTCAGAGCAACTGCAATGAGGAGGTACAGGAAGTCTATGTTCATTCTGCCAGCTGAGAACTGTCAGCATGTGGTGGATTCTAGCCTCTGATATTCCCTCTTTACAGCATCATCGGAATCCCCTGGCAGAAGCTTTAAGTGCTGGAGTAATACAAAGGGGACTCCACCTTCACCAAGTATCTGGCCCACCCTTTAGTGAACACTGTTATCAGAGTAATAATATATTATTTCATTTGAGTGGTCCTATTAGAAATCCAGCAAATTCAAAACTACAGCTGGAACTGCACAGTTCAGAACACCTGAGCGACCTATCTTTCATCTTCCATTCTGTGCATCCATCTCACTTGTATCTAAAATGGAGAGGTTTGGATGAAGGATTTTAAGAATCTCATCGTGTTCAGCTGAACATACCTCTCATTCACTAAATCCAATTTATTTATTTGCCTTTGAAGTTTCCAAAGTGCACAGAAATAGAACCTGCTCTTTCCAGACTACTCCTCCAAGTCTCCCTGTGTGTTTTCCTTCCTCCAGTTCTCCAGACCCTCAAACCCCTGGCAGCTCCTAGCCTCCTTCTCCTCACATTGAGGATACCCTTAGAATGTATGGAGATGTTGGTATGTCTATATGGGGATAAAACCCCCCACAGCTGGCCTGGGTCAGCTGACTTGTATGCATGGGGCAAGGGTTGAAAAATTGCTGTATAGATATTCAGACTCCGGCTGGAGCCTAAGCTCTGGGATTCTCTGAGGGTGGAGGATCCCAGAGCTGGCTCTAGCCTGAGCCCCAATGTTTACACAGCAATTTTTAGCTCCTCAGCCCAAGCCTGAGCCAGCTGAACCAGGCCAGCCATGGCCATGCTGCGGGGCTTTTATCACTGTGTAGATGTACCCTAAATGAGATAACTCACCCCACTTTGCTATGGGTATTTTTTCTTCAGCCAAAAGGAGAAGAATTGTCCCACATTATAGCTCTACATTTTTCATAGATAACATTTGCAAATCCTTTTACAGACTTTTCCCTGAGCACAACATATATTGGAGTCTTGTTGCAAAATTTGGAATGAATTTGTCTCCTTGTTCTTAGAAGATACAAACCCATGTTTTACACATCTTTATGTTTCACACATCTTTTAGAGTTCTGGTTCCTTTGGAATTGTTCCCTTTCAATAAGCAGACAAAAAACATGAATCAAGTAGGTTAGACTCTTTTTTTTATTTTAACTTTACCAAGTTCTAATCCAGTTCACATCTGAGAAAACTATCAGACTGTCTGGTGTTCTTGGAAAAAACCCAGAAAGTTCAACAAATAGGACCCAAATGTCTTATTCAAAATGTTGCACACCCCCTTCCACCTCCTCCCAAGCCCACAAGTTCAGATTTTCCATGCCTATCCTAGTCTCTTTGTCTTTAAGAGCAAACAAGTTTAGACCAATAAAGTAGTACAAGGAATAATAAGAGTATTTACTTAGGGCTAGATTATGAATTAGTCTGCACTGAGCAAAGGGCAGTGTATTGCTGTGCATCTCTTGGAGGAGCTGAGGATGAAAATGACCCACAGTCTCCCTCATGACCCACAGTCTCCACTGCTCCATGGAGGTAGTAAACTACCTGGACTCAGGTTCTATAGCTGTCACAGTGAACCTCAACCAACACATGGGACAGCTACACTGCTGGGCACACCGGGGAATCCGAGCCAAGGCACCACCCATTTCCCATCTATCAGAGGGGAGCCTGCTTTCTCTCCCACATTGTGAACAGCAGTATGATTAGCCAGCACAATATAATAGGGGGCACATTATACCCCTTACAACCATATATTGCTGCACAAGGTGGGTCACAATCTGGTCTTTAATAACAACGTGTTCAAAATAATTTCAAATATTCACATGTATCTATATTAGAGCTACCTGCTGAAGATGTGAGCTTTCTCAAACGCCCTGAGGCTGTTTTTTCCCTTTCTTTTAGCCTATTAGATTCAAATAATTTACAATCTACCATTTGGGTATGAAAATCTCAATGAAGAATGAGCCTAAAACATCAGATTGTGCAACTAATCTTAACTGCTCCAAGAGCAGAAGACAAATAGAGATGTTAAAGTCACAAGAACTTGTTCACAGAATGATCACTGCAGTATGAACATGGGGGGACAAATACACTCCTTCTCATGCAGAAGGGTACAAATCTCCTCTCATGTCCCATCCTAACCTAATGTTCCCAAAGGGGTGACATACACAATACCTGCCCTTCTTTGGGGTTTCTGCTATGGAAGGACCATTTTAATTTCAGTCAGGGGCCCATAGGAGCGCAGTCCAACTAATTGAAGTTACCAAGGTGATATGCTCAATCAACTCATTCCACCTGCCCCTACACCAGATAATGCCACCCACTCGTAGAGATCCATTGTCTTCCGTCAGGCTTCCTGATTGAAAGAAAGTCGTTGTAGCCACTTTCAGCTACCATAGCCTCACCGCTCTCTCAAGGGGTTGTTATGAGAATAACCACATTAGTAATTGTGATATGCTCAGTTCCTATCGTAATGAGGGCCATATAAGTACACAAGATAGAGACAGATCTCCAATCTTTCTGAAGATGCTTCCTAAGTATTGTGGGTGAAGTAGGCCTTACTGCTGCCCACCAGACACAGAAGGGGATAAGTACAACCCATCATACATACCCTGAAGAGACCAGAGACAGAAAGCTAACTGACCCACTTAGAAGAGTAACAAAAATAAATAGGAGCCCAGGGAAATGGATGTCTGTGGAGAAAGGAGTAGAGTCCCTAATGTATTGCGGGGGAAGTTGTTCTTCAGTGGTAATCAGCTTGAGTGATAATCAGCTTGACGCATGCAAATATCACTCACATTTTAGAATCTCCAAATGTGAATTTTATCCTTTTGCCCATTCCTAGATAACACTGCTCTCAGGAAAGGGAAAAGGTGGCCTCCTTTTGACTGAGCCAGTAGTCCTTCTGCAAAATTGGTCTCAGATGGATTTGATTTGTCGCATATGAAAAAAGATTTCTGTGATCTAAGAACAACAGTAGAATAGTTCCTTCATCCAGTCTCCATAGATTATCAGCATAAAATCTAAAATAGCAGTTTCAACAATTTAGGGTTTATTTTTCTTAGAGTATATTTATGCAGACTATTAATTTGCCACTAAAGATGGAGAAATGTATTCCATGCAGAAAGTTATTAGAATAGTGTAAGATTCTAGCAAGTTCTTTAGATCCCTTAATCTAATATCTCTTCTAGTCCTTTTGCCCTCAACACCATTTAATAAAACAAGCCTTGAGATAGAGCAAGTGTACAACTAACAATTAATAAATATTATTCATGAATTATTGTTATCAAATATAGTCCCTTTGTTGCACAAAATACTTTGCAAAGACAATACACTAATATTCCCAGTTTTTGAGGCCAGAAGGGACCATTGTGAGTGTCACACAGTCAGGAGTGGTTCACGATCATGAAAGTTTATCTCAGGGCAGACTGTCAAAAGGCAGGGCAGACACTCCAAACTGGTGGTATGTTCTATAATTAGATTTCACCTAGTAACAAGTTGCAACTCCTGAAGCACTAAAACTATCTTACCATGGCGTCACAGACAGTCCCCTTGGGAATTCCAGTCTATCTTGCTCCCCAGGTAAGCTGGCCTTAGTGATAGTTGTTTGCTACACACCAAAGATCACAAAAGAGTCAGGTTGCTTCCTGTCCCAAGAGACCAGTCACTTCTTTGCATAAGCGCAATGTGCCTTTGGTGGCATGTGACCAGGATTCATCACCGACTTTGGTCCGCTGGTTGGACCAGTCACTTACCCCAGGTCAATCGGTACCTCAAGATCTCACACCAAAGACAACACTTGTCGCCAATCCTATAGTAAACTAACTAAGGATTTATTAACTAGGAAAATGAAATGAGAGAGTTATTTACAGGTTCAAACAGGAAAACTTACATACACAAGTGAGTTACCATCTATGGTTCCAAAACCACAACAAAAGAGAGATGAAAAATTTTCTTGTTCACTATCTTTATTTCCTTCTTCTAGAATTCAAGCTGATGGGACAAGCCCTTTTGCACGTCACCTCTTCATGGGAGTGAAGGGGTAATTAACAAAGTCTTTGTATTGTGATGTTCCACAATGGCCCATTTAGTTTTGATAGCCTTCTTAATGAGAAGAAGGCCATCCCTTCTGACAGAAAAGGAGTACTTGTGGCATCTTAGAGACTAACAAATTTATTTGAGCATAAGCTTTTGTGAGCTACAGCTCACTTCATCAGATGCATCGGGGCTGTGGGAAGGGCGACCAGCACATCTCTCGGCCCGCGCTGCTTCCCGCAGCCCCCATTGGCCTGGAACGGCGAACCAGGGAGCCGCAATCGGACTAACCCGTGGACGCGGCAGGTAAACAAACCGGCCCGGCCCTCCAGGGGCTTTCCCTGAACAAGCAGTGCTTCTAGTTTGGGAACCATTGATCTAGTCTGACCTCCTGTATAACACAGACCATAGAGCCTGAGCCAGTAATTTCTACATCTTTCCCAGAACTTCTGTTTGAGTTACAGTATCTTTTTGAGGCAGCCAGTCTTGATTTAAAGACTACAGGATCCCTGTCCAAAAGAATTACACTCCAGGGACACAATCCAGCTCCCATTAAAGTTAATGGGTATCTTTCTATTGGCTTTACTGGAAAATGGATTTGGCCCTCATCTAAATATGACATGAGATGACACAGTGAGAAATGGTATCACATAGTCACACAAATTAAGGTTTTGAGGTTACTTGCACTTGCAAGGAACAGAATTTCATCCCCTTTTACTGTTTTAGTTTTTAGTAAGTTTTTATTTGATTAGGCTGGCCAGGGTGAGTTTTACTAGATGGCATGATGTGGGTAGCTGGAACAGAGGAGAAAGGGGACATTTTATGCCCTCTTAATTCTGTGTAGGCATGTATGATAAGCCATGATCTGGCATCACAGCCCTCTGCAATTTTGAAAAGCACCTTTCAAACTGCATTTTAAATCTTTGGAGTTAACAAAGATCACACAGCAGCCAATTTACTTTCAAAGCTTAAAAACAATTCTGATTTGTGTCACACTGTACTTCTTCCAAGCACTTTCCTCTGGTTTTACTTGAAGACTAAGTGTTATGAACAGACGGGGATGGCAGTTTTCCACACGTCCCATATTATGCACACACAGCCAGACCCTACTTGTTTCTAATTTCCTTAGTGGCACAGCACACATCTTTGGCAGAGATTCATTTCACGTTTCACTCAGCAAAGACACACACTATTTTTGGAGAACTTATTGGAGGTGTTTACATAGGCTGTAAGTGACAAGTTAGAACCATGTTTTAGGTAACTAACTAACAGCTTGTCTACACTGTGCCACAGTGTGGGCTACTGGGGTGTGAACTGCAGAGCGCACCAAATGTTGCACTATAACTACTCCATGTGGACACTGTGGCACAAACTAAGAAATGCCTAATTTTCATTAACTCAGTCCTGTTTAAAAAAGGACTACCTTGACCTGAACTAGGAAGTTCATGCCAGCAGTGTCCACACGGGGCAGTTACAGAACAACATTTTGGTGCACTCTGCAATTCACACCCCTGTAATCCACACTGCAGCATAGCGTAGATATAGCCTGAGCACATCAGGGTCTATTTGAATACAATCCCATGACAATGGTGCATACTTTGTCTTCAAGGAGTGGTTCTTTGGAAGAGGCTTCCAATCAGGTGGATGGCCTCTTTACAAATAGTTCTTCAAACTGCTCTCAGGCTTGAGCCCTCCCATTTTACAGATTTTCTGCTTCTCCCTAACACTTTTTGAGCAGATTGAGCCCAGCCCAAGAAGCCAACCTGTCCACACTTGCTTGTCCCACATAGGGTGACCAGACAGCAAGTGTGAAAAATCAGGACAGGGTGTGGGGGGTAATAGGTCCTTATATAAGAAAAAGTCCTGAATATTGGGACTGTCCCTATAAAATTGGGACATCTGGTCACCCTAGTCCCAAAAGAGGTGTCATTTCCTCCTTCAGAAAGTATTCCATTGTTGCAGCTGCTCTGGTCTGTCAAGGGAGTGGATACCTCTGAAATGTGTTGAGCTCAGCTGTTCAGTTTGTCAAAAGTAATCAGCACTGAAAAAAATCTCATTCCATCTGTTTAAATGAATGATGTAGATTCTAGCAAAGCTTTAAAGAAATAACATATTTTAAATTCTTATGTCAGTTCTGTGCAGTGGAGCCACATCATTTTCTCACAATTTCTTCTCTCATTGCAGAGCTGAACACCTATTACATTGGTTCTTAGAAGAAGGAAGGCTGCCACTGGGACTGGCAGGTAGTTTTGAGCCCAGTTCTGGTAATACTAGAACCCAAGAGGAAACAAAAGAGAATATCTGCAAGAGGCTATTTACCAGGTTGAGAGCAACTAGTGTTCCCAGAGATATTATGCCTTCCTTAGGCACAATGCCTCCTAGCCTTTCTAAGGAAGTTTGCTATAGACAACAGCCTAATTTAGTCCTTACAGAGGAAAAGTATAGAGAGGTGCCATTCAAACAAGCGGATATCTGAGGTAAGTGTAATCTGGGCATTAAGAAAAAGGAAGATTGGATAGAAAGAACCATCTACCTCGTGTGTCTCAGATGTCATTGTCAGGATCCCAGCTGTGGGGTGTGGCTCAAAGCTGGAAGCCATAGTCTACATTAGTGTCATGACAAAGGGTCAGGTCATAGTTAATGAGCTGTGCTGGATCAGAAACCAAACAGATCAGCTGCGGCAGGGGTAGTGGAGCAGAGACAGAGTGAAGGACTAGGAGCCAGGCAGGGGACCTGGAACCTCTGAGCGAGGCAAGGTATCAGGAACACAGCAGAGTCTGTTTACAGAAGCAAGCCAACAAGCCACCTAGTTGCATACAGTCTCCAGGTGTTTCCTCCAGGGCTTAAATAGCATGCCTGAGCCAACTGAGAGCTCAGTAAGCACTGCCAGTTAGGGTTTCTGTGGGCTGGGCAGCCAGTGAAGCCTGAGCCCACAGGGGTCCTAAGGTTGCTGTCTCCTACACCATCAGATCTGTTGACGGGTGGTATAGACATGATGATTGGACCTCACACCCATCCACTACTTCTATGAGCCCTTCCTCTGAACACAGATCCAGTATAGGGAAGTGTAAAACTACTGTTGTCATAAGAGAATACGAAGGAAGTCTGTTGGCAGAACACAGTTATCTTTTTCTAGAGTGGAAACTTGCTTAAATGACAATGAAAAACTAGACTACAGGAAGATTTCTTTGTGTACTTAGATTTCTGAATTGATGTGTGTGTTCTATTTTTAATCTGACTGTTACAAAGCCCTTAAACTAGCCTCCTTCTGTGTTTATTCAGATTGAAATTTCCCTACAGATGACAGCATTGTTACTATAAATGTGTAAGTCATATTTTTTTATCCATGGCACTGTATTAAAAATGCCAGTCTGATTAGAAATCACCCAGATTACAATGAATTACAGATTTTTTTTCATCAAAACGCATATGTGTTCATGCTATCTATGCAAAAGCCATCATTACTAGACAATAGGACCTTCTTACTTGGAATCAGATCCCTGAGGCTCAAAAATGGACCACTCAACTTTATTCTCACTAAACTATCATCCCATTTTTGCTGAAAATATTTACATACTTTAGTTTGATTTGATTGATTTCCAAGTTAATTATGGAATGCAAAATAAATCCTGAATTTTTTGAAGGTTTCAGTTTCATCCTAAATATTTTACACTCCTACTGATTGATTGCTACTAGCTGCCTAGAAAGTATTAGTACAAGGAATGTTGAATGAATGGTATTCTAAAGAGTAAATATAGACTCTTTAATCTGAACACATTGCTACAGCTGTAGCAGATACTGATGTAAATTTTGACTATGACTGTAAAGACAGAATAGTGTGTGGTGGCAGGACAAATGAGTAGAAAAAAACAACTCTTATTAGGTATTCAAAAGCAGAGCGCTGGGCATAACATTTGTTCTGGTGGACAATATTTTTGTTATTCTTGCTTGTAAAGTTTCAATGAGAAAATGATCATGCATGTTTTATATCATACATTATGATGGTTTTACGTTAAAACCATGACAAAATCCTGTTGTGTGCATAAAGACAATTTCCATTGTCTGAGAGCAAAATTTTGGTCCTTATTTAGCTGCATACCACCCATGATAGGGCCCTTAGATTTTTTACATGATATTCTATATCTATGATATATGAGATCAGTAATAATTAAAAAGAAAAGGAGTAATGTGAAGTCTCCCTCATGTTTTAGTATGATATAAAATAGCATTTGTGTAAAAATCCTGCATGTCTAAATTGAATTGGACTATTAAAGAACACAATTCAGTTAATACAATAGGAAGCTGCAGTACCGGGCTGTGGAATATTTGTGGCTTGATCCATTTCCTGACCAGTTATTGCCTAATTTACAAATATAGAAAGTGAACATTGACCTTAGGAAGTAAGACATCAATGGCTATTTTTCAAAATCAAGTCATTAATTTTCCAAGCACAATTTTATACATGTAATACATTGTACCTGCAATTAAATATGGGGCTCACTACCTGATTTGTGGATAGAATCAGGTAGTTAGATGCTTAAATGATAGCATTTGCACTCTCAATTAATTATGAGGACACTTTTATGGGTGGAATTAATTGTTGGTGCAAAATCAGAGGGCAGCCTGAAGTCCCTTTATAAATCAAGTCCTAAGAGTCCTATGGTCTATATACAGTTGGGGGGGCCAGTCTAGCTACAGGTGAACAGGGAAGATGCCTAGGTCAGCAGTTTTTGCCTGGACATCCCTTTGTCATAACAGAGGGACAGCCAAATCCAATTAGAATGGCATTGTGACTCTGTCGGCCTGGCTGCAACATCATTTAAACTTGGCCTGGCTGCCTCTCTGTCATGATAAAGGGACTGCCAGGCCAAATCTGCCTAGATCTATGAGAACCGGGATGGTACATTGTAGTTTTGCCTAGGGCTGCACATTGTTAAATGTACTGTAAACAGAGGCTGCTCAAGACAATCACATCTCACAGCCCATTAAGAGAAAGCTCTGTTTAGTAAAGTTTGGTTGCTTAAATGTGGGGGGTTTAAGCAAAGTAAAATGACTAGTACTGCTACCTGTTTTTTTTTAAAACATGAATTCTTCAGTTCATCTAAGAAGAGCAACAGATTCCACATATCCTGTTTAGTCTACAGGTCATCTTTTGGCATTTCAAGAACATATGCCAATAGTTAGCTGAATAACTACTGTATGCCAGAGGCTCTAGAGAAAAAATCTTTCCACTTAATGGGACTAACTGAATAATAATACAAAACATAGAAAAATGTACAGTAATATTCTTGAATAGATATTCCATGGTTATAAATCAAACATTTTCTGCATTGTGAATTTACCATATAACCCCTTCCAAATAACTCCCAAACAGCAATTGGAATTTTTTTCAAAAGTGATCAAGTGACTTAGGAGCCTAAATCCTATTTTAAAACGTGACTTAGGCCCTTAGAAGTCTAAATCCCATTGATTTACAAGAAGACTTAGGGACTTTTGAAAATGGGCTTCTAAATTAGCTAGATACTTTTGAAAATTTTAGTCAACATCTATTTGAGTGACCATACTAGCATCTATGGCCATAACTTCTTAAGATATAAGGAAGAAATTTTCCCAAATCCATTTGTTAAATAGAATTTTTTTTATTTTGTTCTATTTGTAAATTTCACATGCTAAAAACAAAGGTAAAAGAATATAGATGTCTAGTTTTAAATATTACCCTTGCTTTTAACAAGATACAAAAATTTAATTTTAAGATTAATGGCCAGATTGTATCTTCTACATGAGAAGAAAACACTATCGATTCTTACTGGTGGCTATGGAAGGTGGGAGCACCTTTGTGGCTTAGTTTTCCCCTTCCAAGGTACCACCAAGCCTTTTGGCAAGGACTTCAAGGGGATCTGACTCCGTTTGGGGTGGAGTGAGAGAAAAGGTGCTGTCTGCATGATGTCCCACAACCAACCCCATATTAAATCCCCACTCTTTAGAAAGGATTCTTGGGATACTGGATGGGATGTGAGGCCCTAACACAGGGATGGCCAAACTGAGCCTGAGAAGGAGCCAGAATTTACCAATGTACATTGCCAAAGAGCCACAGTAATACGTCAGCAGCCCCCGCATGAGCTCCTCCCCACCCCCGGCTCCCAGCGCCTCCCACCCACTGGCAGCCCTCCCCACACCTCCCAATCAGCTGTTTTGTGGCATGCAGGAAGCTCGGGGGAGGAGGGGCAGGAGCGAGGGCATGGCAGGCTCAGGGGAGGGGGCGGGAAGGGGTGGAGTGAGGGCCAGGCCTGTGGCAGAGCCAGGGGTTGAGTAGTGAGCACCCCCACCCGGCACATTGGAAAGTTGGTGCCTGTAGCTCCATCCCTGGAGTTGGTGCCTCTGCAAGGAGCTGCATATTAACGTCTGAAGAGCCGCATGTGGCTCCGGAGCCACAGGTTGTCCACCCCTGGACTAACATCATGACTGTGTGGGAGCTGTGTTGTCTTTAGTGCAAGCTCCTCATCGTTGTCTCTGCTCTAAATTATAGGACTGCTCATCTTGCAGTAATAATACAGAAAGAAAGGCCTCATTTTCCTCTCACTTATGCCAATTTTGTCCTGGTGTAACTTAATTGACTTCACTGGAATTGCTCCTGTTTTAAAGCAATGTAAGCGACAGCAGAGTCAACAGGCCAGACTGAACATTAAGAAACTCATATACATTTCCAACAAAGGCAAATTGTAAAACTAAAGATAATATTTTTGCAGCACAACACTGTACTCTTCAGATTAAATAGCAGCAAACTGACCATGCAAATCTAAATCCACATAAAAAAGGTTAAAGTTCCTCAGATCTATACATTTTTTGGAGCTGGAGGTCACTCGATCAACTCTGGGATTTAAAGCACCTCAGATGCAAATATTCACCAGATTGTTCACAATTTAGCTCAGGCACCACTTTTGGGGCTCAGAAGGTCATGCCTGACTAATCTAATCGCCTTTTATGATGAGATTACTGGTTCTGTGGATGAAGGGAAAGCAGTGGATGTATTGTTTCTTGACTTTAGCAAAGCTTTTGACACGGTCTCCCACAGTATTCTTGTCAGCAAGTTAAGGAAGTATGGGCTGGATGAATGCACTACAAGGTGGGTAGAAAGCTGGCTAGATTGTCGGGCTCAACGGGTAGTGATCAATGGCTCCATATCTAGTTGGCAGCCGGTATCAAGTGGAGTACCCCAAGGGTCGGTCCTGGGGCCGGTTTTGTTCAATATCTTCATAAATGATCTGGAGGATGGTGTGGATTGCACTCTCAGCAAATTTGCGGATGATACTAAACTGGGAGAAGTGGTAGATACGCTGGAGGGGAGGGATAGGATACAGAAAGACCTAGACAAATTGGAGGATTGGGCCAAAAGAAATCTGATGAGGTTCAATAAGGATAAGTGCAGGGTCCTGCACTTAGGACGGAAGAACCCAATGCACAGCTACAGACTAGGGACCGAATGGCTAGGCAGCAGTTCTGCGGAAAAGGACCTAGGGGTGACAGTGGACGAGAAGCTGGATATGAGTCAGCAGTGTGCCCTTGTTGCCAAGAAGGCCAATGGCATTTTGGGATGTATAAGTAGGGGCATAGCGAGCAGATCGAGGGACGTGATCGTTCCCCTCTATTCGACATTGGTGAGGCCTCATCTGGAGTACTGTGTCCAGTTTTGGGCCCCACACTTCAAGAAGGATGTGGATAAATTGGAGAGAGTCCAGCGAAGGGCAACAAAAATGATTAGGGGACTGGAACACATGAGTTATGAGGAGAGGCTGAGGGAGCTGGGATTGTTTAGCCTGCAGAAGAGAAGAATGAGGGGGGATTTGATAGCTGCTTTCAACTACCTGAAAGGGGGTTCCAAAGAGGATGGCTCTAGACTGTTCTCAATGGTAGCAGATGACAGAATGAGGAGTAATGGTCTCAAGTTGCAGTGGGGGAGGTTTAGATTGGATATTAGGAAAAACTTTTTCACTAAGAGGGTGGTGAAACACTGGAATGCGTTACCTAGGGAGGTGGTAGAATCTCCTTCCTTAGAGGTTTTTAAGGTCAGGCTTGACAAAGCCCTGGCTGGGATGATTTAACTGGGAATTGGTCCTGCTTTGAGCAGGGGGTTGGACTAGATGACCTTCTGGGGTCCCTTCCAACCCTGATATTCTATGATTCTATGATTCTATGAATTGTTCTTGGATCCAGAGATTTCTTTAAAGTTCTGGGGAGAAGGGATTGCAGTGGGTACCTCCAAACTCTAGTGATCCATTTTGTGCATGGCTCATCTCTCAAACCTCTCCCAGCGTCTGGTATTCTCTGTTAGAAGAGCACTGAGATCAGACGATGTCTATCCGCCTTCCTCCCAGCTTCCTGGAAACAGAGGCTTCCACTATGTCACTGTTCCATAACAGCCTGAATCATGCCTGAGCTCCTAGACAGGCAAGCTCACCACAACTTCATAGGTGAAACGTGTGAGTCCTACACATGATACGACCTCCTGGAACTCGTCCACAAAACCCCTATCTTGTCTACATTTAACACTCTTTTGTGTTTTTTTACAGTGAGTCAAACTGAGTGTATATAAAGTATATAATTTCCTATTTCTGTTCCTGCTTCCTTTCCTTTTCCTTTCAGCCAACCTCTGTTTACTTGCCTTTTGTCTGTCTGTCCTCCTTCAGTGTTTTAGACATGCCTACCATAGTTTCAAGCTGATCTACACTGAAAAGTTATATTGTCACAGCTACGTCAGTTGGGATGTGAAAAAACACCCCCCTGACCAACATAGCTGTGCCAACAAAAACCCCATTGTAAACACAGCTATAGCAAAGTCAGTATAGCTAACTTTGTTCGGGGAGGTGGTTTTCCTATACGGACAGAAAACCCCATTCTATCAGTATAGGCTGTGCCTATGCTATGGGGTTATGCTGGCATAGTTATGCCAACGTATCTATTCCCTTATACTCTCTGTAGTGTAGACATACACTAGTAATCATTAGAATAGTCTTATGAGGGTGAGGATGATTTTCAGATAAAAATTGCCATATACTATTGTAAAAGAGTCAGTTAGGTGCATGATGCAGATTTTACACTTTCCTCTGAAGCATCTGGTACTGGTCATGATCAGACAGGATACCAGGACAGATGGTCTGTTCCTGTATGTCAACTCATATGTTCTTAAAACTGAAACCAGACTAGCACAATCCGCAACCAAGAGAAATGCCAAGAGTGAATTCCAGAATCCTTAGTAACTCCATGTCCACTTATTGGCACTAGAGGGGTATCTTTATCTCTCTATGAACTACTGCCACCATTATCATAAAAAAGAATTTCACCAAAGGCAAAGAGTTATAAAAATAACAAATAGATGAAGGGCAAACAGACTGCTATTAAAAGCTTTGTTTGCTAAAGGAGCACTCAAGGAAGACAAGGCTGTTGTGGAGGAGCTAAATGAATTCTTTGCATTGGCCTTCACTGCAGAGGATGTAAGGGTGATTCCCATACCTGAGCCATTCTTTTTAGGTGACAAATCTGAGAAACTTTCCCAGATTGAAGTGTCAACACATGAAGTTTTGGAACTGACAAATTAAACAGTGGTAGGACACCAGGGCCAGATGGAAATCAGCCAAGAGTTCTGAAGGAACTCAGATATGAAATTGCAGAACTACTTACTGTGGTCTGTAACCTATCACTTAAATCAGGCTTTGTAACAGATGACTGGAGAAAAACAAATGTAATGCTAATTTTTTAAAAAAAGGTTCCAGATATGATCCTGGCAATTACAGTCTGGTAAACCTAATTTCAGTATCAGGCAAACTGGTTGAAACTATAGTAAAGAACAGAATTATCAGACACATAAATGAACATGATATGTTGTGGAAGAATCAACACAGCTTTTGTAAAGGGAAATCACACCTCACCAATCTATTAGAATCTTTTGAGGGTGCAAACAAGCATGTGGACAAGGGAGATGCAGTGAATATAGCGTACTTAGATTTTCAGAAAGCCTTTGACAAGGTCCTCATCAAAAGCTATTTAACAAAGTAAGAAGGCATCAGATAAGAGGGAAGGTCCTTTCATGGATCAGTAACTGTCTAAAAGATAGGAAACAAAAGATAGGAATCAATGGTCAATTTTCACAATGGGGAGAAGTAAATAGCAGGGTACCCCCAAGGATCTGTACTGAAACCAGTGATGTTCAACATATTCATAAATGACCTGGGAAAAGGGGTAGACAGTGAGGTGGCAAAATGTGCAGACAATACAGACCAGAGACTGTACAGACCAGAGCCAGCTGCAAAGCGTTACAAAGGGATCTCACAAAACTGTGTGACTGGGCAACAAAATGATGAAATTAAATGTTGATAAGTGCAAAGTAATGCACAGTGGAAAAAAAAGATCCCAACTATACTTAAAAATGGTGGGGTCTAAATTAGCTGTTACAATTAAAGAAAGACATCTTAGAGTCGCCATGGATAGATCTTTGAAAACATCTGCTTAATGTGGAACAGGAGTGAAAAAGCTAACAGAATGTTAACTATTAGGAAAGAGAAATAAAAAAGACAGAAATATCAAAATGCCACTATATAAATCCATGGTACGCCCACACCTTGAATGCTGAATGGAGTTCTGGTCGTCTCATCTCAAAGGAGATATATTACAACTGGAAAAGGTGCAGAGAAGGGCAACAAAAATGATTAGGGGTATGTAACAACTTCTATATGAGGAGAGATTAGAAAGAGCGGGACTGATCGTCTTAGAAAAGAGATGATTGGGTGGAGATATGATAGAGGTCCATAAAAACCTGAATGGTGTGGAGAAAGTGAATAGGGAAGTGTTATTTATCCCTTCATATAACACAAAAACAGGGGTCACCCAATGAAATTAATAGGTAGCAGGTTTAAAACAAACAAAAGGAAGTACTTCTTCACACAACACACAATCAATCTTTGGAACCCATTGCTGGGGATGTTGTGATGGCCAAAAGGTTAACTGGGTTCAAAAAAGCATTTGACAAGCTCATGGAGGACAGGTCTATCAGTGATTATTAGCCAAGTAGGTCAAGGACTCAACCCCTTGCTCTGGGTGTCCCTAAACCTCTGACTCCCAGAAGTTGGGACTAGTTGACAGGGATGGATCACTCAATAATTGACCTGTTCTATTCATTCCTTCTGAAGCTCCTGGTGCTGACCACAAGGTACTGGGCTAGATGGACCATTGGTTTGAGCCAGTATGGACATTATGTTTTTGGCTCTATCCTCCTCCTTTTCTGTCATTTTCCCTCTCTCCCTGTGTTAATTTAAGGGAAGAGTATAAAAATATTGCTCGGGCATGCAGGAGTGAAATCAGGAAGGCCAAATCACACCTGGAGTTGCAGCTAGCAAGAGATGTTAAGAGTAACAAGAAGGGTTTCTTCAGGTATGTTAGCACCAAGAAGAAAGTCAAGGAAAATGTGGGCCCCTTACTGAATGAGGGAGGCACCCTAGTGACAGAGGATGTGGAAAAAGCTAATGTACTCAGTGCTTTTTTTGCCTCTGTCTTCACGAGCAAGGTCAGCTCCCAGACTACTGCACTGGGCAGCACAGCATGGGGAGGAGGTGACCAGCCCTCTGTGGAGAAAGAAGTGGTTCGGGACTATTTAGAAAAGCTGGATGAGCACAAGTCCATGGCGCTGGATGTGCTGCATCCAAGAGTGCTAAAGGAGTTGGTGGATGTGATTGCAGAGCCATTGGCCATTATCTTTGAAAACTCATGGCGATCGGGGGAAGTCCCGGACGACTGGAAAAAGGCTAATGTAGTGCCCATCTTTAAAAGAGGGAAGGAGGAGGATCCAGGGAACTACAGGCCACTCAGCCTCATCTCAGTCCCTGGAAAAATCATGGAGCAGGTCCTCCAGGAATCAATTCTGAAGCACTTAGAGGAGAGGAAAGTGATCAGGAACAGTCAGCATGGATTCACCAAGGGCAAGTCATGCCTGACTAATCTAATTGCCTTCTATGACGAGATAACTGGCTCTGTGGATATGGGGAAAGTGGTGGATGTGATATATCTTGACTTTAGCAAAGCTTTTGATACCGTCTCCTACAGTATTCTTGCCAGCAAGTTAAAGAAGTATGGGCTTGATGAATGGACTATAAGGTGGATAGAAAGTTGGCTAGATTGTCGGGCTCAACGGGTAGTGATCAATGGCTCCATTTCTAGTTGGCAGCCGGTATCAAGTGGAGTGCCCTAAGGGTCGGTCCTTGGGGCGGTTTTGTTCAATATCTTCATAAATGATCTGGAGGATGGTGTGGATTGCACCCTCAGCAAGTTTGCAGATGACACTAAACTGGGAGGAGAGGTAGATACGCTGGAGGGTAGGGATAGGATACAGAGGGCTCTAGACAAATTAGAGGAGTGGGCCAAAATAAATCTGATGAGGTTCAACAAGGACAAGTGCAGAGTCCTGCACTTAGGACGGAAGAATCCCATGCACTTCTACAGACTAGGGACCGAATGGCTAGGCAGCAGTTCTGCAGAAAAGGACCTAGGGGTTACAGTGGACGAGAAGCTGGATGTGAGTCAACAGTGTGCCCTTGTTGCCAAGAAGGCCAATAGCATTTTGGGATGTATAAGTAGGGGCATTGCCAGCAGACCGAGGGACGTGATCATTCCCGTCTATTCAACATTGGTGAGGCCTAATCTGGAGTACTGTGTCCAGTTTTGGGCCCCACACTACAAGAAGGATGTGGAAAAATTGGAAAACGTTCAGTGGAGGGCAACAAAAATGATTAGGGGACTGGAACACATGAGTTATGAGGAGAGGCTGAGGGAACTGGGATTGTTTAGTCTGCGGAAGAGAAGTATGAGGGGGGATTTGATAGCTGCTTTCAACTACCTGAAAGGGGGTTCCAAAGGGGATGGATCTAGACTGTTCTCAGTGGTAGCAGATGACAGAACAAGGAGTAATGGTCTCAAGTTGCAGTGGGAGAGGGTTAGGTTGGATATTAGGAAAAAAAAATTTCACTAGGAGGGTGGTGAAACACTGGAATGCATTACCTAGGGAGGTGGTGGAATCTCCTTCCTTAGAAGTTTTTAAGGTCAGGCTTGACAAAGCCCTGGCTGGGATGATTTAGTTGGGGATTGTTCCTGCTTTGAGCAGGGGGTTGGACTAGATGACCTCCTGAGGTCCCTTCCAACCCTGATATTCTATGATTCTATGAATTTTGTTCATATGATGGCAATAAAAAATAAAATAAACCCCAACCCCCACAAACACAACTTCTACCATTCTTTATGCACTGTTTCCTAAGAGCAGAAAAGCAAAATTAACCAATTTTTTTGACCATAACTTCATATCAAAATCAATCAGGAGTTCTGTCTAAGAAGCAATGACACAATATAGCAGTCTGTGTTAGCTAATCAAGGTCCAGTTTAATTCAGGAAGTTGAGGAATAAGTATTGTGAATCATAGAATCATAGGACAGGAAAGGACCTCAAGAGATCACCTAGTTCAGTTCCCTGTACTCCTGGCAGGACTAAGTATTATCTAGACCATCCCTGACGAGTGTTTGTCTAACTTGCTCTTAAAAATCTCAAATAACGGAGATTCCACAATTTCCCTTGGCAAATTATTCCAGTGTGTAACTACCCTGACAGTTAGGAAGTGTTTCCTAACCTTCAACCTATACCACAATTGCTGAAATTTCAGCTCATTCCTTCTTGTCCTATCCCCAGAGATTAACGAGAACAATTTACCTCCCTCCTCCTTGTAACAACCTTTTATGTACTTGAAAACTATCATGTCCCCCCTCAGACTTCTCTTCTCCAGACTAAATAACCCCATTTTTTTTCAATCTTCCCTCATAGGTCACATTTTCTAGACCTTTTATCCTTTTTTGTCGCTGTTTGCTGGACTTTCTCCAATTTGACCACATCTTTGAATTCTGGCATCCAGAACTGGACTCAATACCCCAGCTGAGGCCTAATCAGCAAGGAGTAGAGAAGAAGAATTACTTCTCATGTCTTGCTTACAACACTCCTGTTAATACATCCCAGAATTATGTTTGTTTTTTTTGCAACAGTGTTACACTATTGACTCATATTTAGCTTGTGGTCCACTATGACCCTAGATCCCTTTCTGCAGTACTCCTTCCCAAGCAGTCGTTTCTCATTTTGTAGTGTGTAACTGATTGTTCCTTCCTAAATGGAAGTACTTTGCATTTGTACTTATTGAATTTCATCCTATTTACTTCAGACCATTTCTCTAGTTTGTCCAGATCATTTTGAATTTTAATCCTATCCTCCAATGCACTTGCCACCCCTCAGAGCTCGGTATCGTCCACAAACTTTATAATTATATTCTCTGTGCCATTATCTAAATAATTGATGAAGATATTGAACAGAACCAGACCCAGAACTGATCTCTGCAGGACCCCACTCAATGTGCCCTTCCAGCATGACTGTGAACCACTGATAACTACTCTCTGGGAATGCTTTTCCAACCAGTTATGCACCCATCTTATAGCAGCTCCGTCTAGGTTGCATTTCCTGAATTTGATTATGAGTTGGTCATGCGAGACACTATCAAAAGTCTTACTAAAGTCAAGATATAGCACACCTACTGCTTTCC
Source organism: Caretta caretta (assembly GCF_965140235.1). Taxonomy (NCBI): domain Eukaryota; kingdom Metazoa; phylum Chordata; order Testudines; family Cheloniidae; genus Caretta; species Caretta caretta. The sequence continues at coordinate 69,652,867 of NC_134213.1, forward strand.
CGCAGTGACAATGCTTGTTACCCTATCAAAGAAAGCTATCAGGTTGGTTTGACACAATTTGTTCTTGACAAATCTATGCTGACTGTTACTTATCACATTATTATCTTCTAGGTGTTTGCAAATTGATTGCTTAATTATTTGCTCTATTATCTTTTCGGATATTGAAGTTATGATGACTAGTCTGTAATTCCCTGTGTTGTCCTTATTCCCCCTTTAATAGATTGGCACTGTATTTGTCCTTTTCCAGTCATCTGGAATCATTCCTGTCTTCCATGACATGTCAAAGATAATCATTAATGACTCAGATATCTCCTCAGTTCCTTGTATATTCTAGGATGTGTTTCATCAGGCCCTGGTGACTTGAAGACATCTAACTTGTATAAGTAATTTTCAACTTGTTCTTTCCCTATTTTCCTCTGATCCTACCTCATTTTCACTGACCTTCCCTATATTAGATGTCCAATCCCTACTAAACTTTTTGGTGAAAAATGAAACAAAAAAATTATTTAGCACTCAGGGCCATCCCTATCCATATGCAAAGTATACAGCTGCACAGGGCACCAGGAAATTTGGGGTATCACATTTCCTGGTGCCCTGCACAGTTGTATACTTCTCCAGCCCCTGCCTTGCCTCTGCCCCATGGCTCCCGTCCCAGCCCCATGCCCACTCCACCCCTTCCCCAAGCCCCCACCCCAGCTCCAGCCCCACCTCTTCCTGCCCCTGCTCCACCCCAGCCCGGCCCCCACCCCCCTGAGGACTGCTGCAGGGGTCGGGCCTGCACTCACTGCATGGTAAGTGGAGCTACCCGGCTCCAACCTGCCTTGTTCCGCTGGCGAGTGCTGGGGGGCACTTCCCCCCGTCCCCCAAGGCTGGGAGCCAGGGGAGCAGAGCAGAGCAATCTGGGGCTGGGGGACGGTTTCCCCTCTGCCCCCCACCCTCCCCATGAGGGCCTGGGGTCCCCCACACAGCCCCCCCCATGGAGGCCTGGGGGGCTGTGTAGGGCACCAAAATGGCTAGGGACGGCCCTCTTAGCACTTCTGCCATTTCCATATTTCCTGCTATTGTTTCCTACCCTGTCCTTGGTCTTCCTCTTGCTTCTAATGTATTTGTAGAATCTTTTCTTGTTACCCTTTATGTCTCTAGCTAGTTTAATCTTGTGTTGTGCCTTGGTTTTTCTAATTTTGTCCCTACATACCTGTGTTATTTGTTTATATTCATCCTTTGTAATTTGACCTAGTTTCCACTTTTTGTAGGACTCTTTTTTGAGTTTCACATCATTGAAGATCTCCTGGTTAAGCCAGGGTGGTGTCCTGATGTACTTCCTATCTTTCCTATGCAGTGGGATAGTTTGCACTTGTGCCTTTAATGTCTCTTTCAAAATCTGCCAACTCTCTTGAACTGTTTTTCCCCTTAGACTTGCTTATGTACCAGCCCCCTGAGTTTGCTAAAGTCTGCCTCCTTGAAATCTGTTATCTTTATTGTGCTGTTTTCCTTCTTACTATTCCTTAGAATCATGAACTCTACCATTTCATGATCACTTTCACTCAAGCAGCCTTCCACTTTCAAATTCTCAATCCTTTTTTTGTCAAAATCAAATCTAGAACAGCCTCTCCCCTAGTAGCTTTCTCTACCTTCTGAAACAAAAATTGTCTCCAATACATTCCAAGAACTTGTTGGATAATCTATGCCCTGCTGTGTTATTTTCCCAACAGTTGTCTGGGTAGCTGAAATCCCCCATCACCACCAAGTCCTATAAAATATAAAGGAAATCAGAAACTGCTAGATTAAAAAAAACCTTCTCGGTAATAATAAGAATCTTCCCGAGACAGACTTATGGGCATTCTCCTGTCAGCCTCTGTCCTATTCATAGTAATCATTATAACTAGGAGATAAACCAATTTCCATTGTATAAAGTTCATGTTCCAGTTTCCATAAAGATCTATAACATTTCACATAGCTGTCAGGATTATTTTATTTGGGGCTAATTGAAAGCATCAGTAGTAACAGTTCCATGCTCCTACAGGTACATCCTACACAGCACCTCTGACAGTGATGTAGGGAATGGATTAAACTGCTATAAAATAATTTCTTGCCTCTGTTCTTTGAGCATGGCTTTCCAGCATGCCAGGAAGCAATATGGGGCTTTTTGCTCATGCTTTGGGGCAGACACTCCCCTTGACCAGTACTGTCGCCTGGTATACCAGAGAGCTGAGGCAGCAGTGATGGAGGAGCGAAGTCTCTTCACTGAGGCAGTTGTCCTTGAAGGGCTCCCCACAGCACTGCTGCCACCAGGGAAGTCCCCCCACACCTTCCCAAGCTCCCATTCTGCACAATTCCCACACACCAGTCCCCATCCCCTGGAAAAATTCCTTTTCTCATCACCTGGGCACACATCCCTGGTCTCTCCCATGTCTCTTAATCCCACTCATCCTTACTCACCTCCTCTGCCTCTGGAGGTAAGCAGCCCAGTGGAGGTGTTTGGGGGGCATTGGGCATAAACAGTACATGGGGGCAAATAGAGAGGTAGGGAGAGTTAGTAGTGATTGGGATTGACTGGAGCTGTGGGGGACTATGAGGTGGAAGAGGGATTTGGCTAGGATACCTGAGCTGAGGAAAACAGGGTTGTGTGTGTGTGGACCAGAGTGGGGGTGTCTTTGCAGTGAGGCATCCAGGTTTGAAGAGATCCACAGGAAGACACTGACTCACTGCACTGGGCAGTGAGGGATCAGCACTGTGGGAGCTCTTGAAGTCTTGATGCCATGATGAACAGGCACTTGAGTCCCCACATCCCATGTCCCTGCAAAGTTATGAACCCCATTATACACACTGCCTCTTCCTCCACAGGCTATCTGTACATCCCTGCTAATCCTCACATACTTGCTCTTGTCTCATGGGGGCCCCAGAGCTCAATCCCATACTGCCTGCCACCACCCAGCCTCCTTCCCTGCTCTGTGTGAAGAGTGTAACCGGAGGCAGGCTGACAGCCTTGAAGACGGAAGTCTCTTGGCTTGTGTGTGTTTATAGTTTGGAATTTGCGATAATTGTGATTGATTAGCAAACAAATGTGAGGAAAATAGGGCATATTTCAAAAAGGGATCACAATTAAATATTTCTGTTGACCAAATTAATAAATATTTTACTAAAATAATTACACTTAAAATTCAGTTGTTCCATATACAATTATCTGGTTACATTTGGAAACTAAACTCAATCATTACCATATAAAACAGAGGGATTTTGTTCCCATTTTAAATATAAATCTCAATATAACCATGACTGTGGAGTTGCTACCAATGCCTCCATAATATGAACAAAAATGTTGACATAATTTTATAGTGGATATAAAAACAAAAGATTTTTTTATATATTATTCTTACCTTTTTTTCTTTTGAGAGAAAATTAACACCGTCCCGATAGGTGACTTTGCTTATATGGTGTTAGAACGAGAGTAAATAACTAGCCCACTGAAATGCTGGTACATTTCTCAGTAAAACCACAAGTAAACTACAGCTTCTGTTTTTTCAGACATGCCAAAGTGGATACTGGGTGTCCAAAAACATTAGTCTACTGTTGTGTAAACAACAAAAGCATCTGAAGGCCTAAAGGGAAGTAAAGGTCAACCTGATTTAAAGCAGCTTGCTTGAAAGCTCTTTGATATTTATTGTTTTGGTAACTACTAATGAAGAAATCAGGTTAGTGTTGTACAGGTTTATGTTGTTTTTTGAGCATATGGCATTACTTCGGGTTAAATTAGACTTTTTAAAGAGGTTTTACTTTTTAATATGATTTGAGTGGGATAATTCGTAGCTAAATACTCGATTCCCATTACAAATATATTGCAAATGTATGCACTGACAGTCCAAATTCTATCTGACAGCATGACTATCTCTAAATAAGTGAAATGGGGCACCCAAAATTGCTTAATCATCAGACACACCTAGGCATATAATTTATTCCTTCTCTGGCAATTTATTCACATGATATGAGCAAGACCAGCCACATGATATGTGAACCATATAGACTTTTGCTGCTTTTCATATGCATACAACATCCCCTTTGCCCAAACAATGCCACTGTATTGCTGCTAATCTGTTTCACTTCTGCAGCATCCACAGTGTTGACTATCCAGATGTCATGGGCTTAGGCAGAACTGTGGTCTTTAAAAGGTGCATACCAGGATTCGTTATAATTACTCTTTTCCACAAGTGTATGCCTATGTGGTTCTCCAACCAAGATTTGGCTCTAGTTTTGTAATCTAGTGAACTCTCCATTAATCTATGCAAATACATGAAAGCACAGTTATTCATGCTGGAACTATTATTTATTTAGAACTAGAGCCAGGTTTGTGCAGCAAAGTTTAGATGCATATCCAAACTTGTTCAATACACAGGGGGTTTTGGATGCTTGATTTAGTTGTGGGGTCATCTCTGTTTGGAACCTTTCCCTTTACAAATTATAGTTTCTTTTGCAAAAATGTTCTACGATAACCCTGAAAGTGAGAGATCAGTGATGAATACTAAGAGGTGAGGTCACTGAAGAAGTGGATAGTATCTAAATGATGAATCAACTCCATTGCGGATGCAATTTTAGGCCCCAGTCCTGCAATGAGCTCAGAGCAATCACAAGGTTTTGCCTGTATGGAGCCCTAGTTCCTATGTCATTCCTCAAAAATGGTATAAAAAAACCCCAACAACCCAGGGCTAAGTCAAAATTTATTGCTTTTGCTGCATTTGCAAATTCTTTACATACAGCTCTCCTGACAGCCACAGTTATGTTATGAATCTACAAAGTATGGAAAAAACCATTAGAAACTGTTTGTTTTTAATATTTGTGCTTAATGAAGTAGAAATTGGGCACGAGACATTCAGCGCCATAAATCACATGCCTCACTTGCTGCAGACTTGCCTATTCCTACCATCAGGCTCTAAATAACATTAAGGTATTTACTTCAATCCAGCCGTTACAAGATTTCAAAAAGTCACTGAAAATGAAGTGGAGTTCAGTGTGCTAAGGTTTTTGTTCGGGAGTTATTACATCCCGATCATTTGAATTTGTATGTAACGTCTGTTCACTCAGCAGTCAGGTACATGGACTATTCATGGAGCAAGAAGACCATGTGCACAGCATCCTGGTAGACGTTATCTGCATTAGCTCTGTTTCACCCTAAAGATTTTTTATCTTTTTGTTTATCCACTTGGTCTTGTGCTTTTTTATTCTCCTGGGTGATTCAGTATCTGTCACACAGCCTCATGTGCAATGTCCTTTCACTACTCATCCATATGACATCCAGGGCACTTCTCATATGGAGTCTCCTGGGTTGGTTCACTTTTGTTGTGCTGTGGGCTGTGTTCCAAACACTCACCTGTCTATAACACTAGTGGGGTGAGACAGGTCTGTCCATAAGGCACTGTTGCTCTGTTGGTTAATATCTGTCCATGAGATGATCCCACATCATCTTACCATTCCAAACAGTTTAATAGACTTTAAGATAATGTGGTCAAAAAGCTCTTAGGCCTGATCTACATGAAAAAGTTATGTCGACCCACCTACATCACTCTGGGATGTGAAAAATCCACACACTCAGTGAAGTAGTTAAGCCAACCTAACCCCAGTGTAGACAGCACTAGGTCAAAGGAAGAATTCTTTCGCTGACCTAGCTACTGCCTCTCAGTGAGGTGGATTATCTGTGCCAATGGGAGAACCCCTCCCATCAGCATAGACAGAGTCTCCACTGAAATGCTACAGCAGCACAGCTGCACCAATGTCATATTTCAAGTGTACACAAGCCCTTAGATTATCACATTTATTACACAGTTAAGTACAAAATTAACTTATGGAACCAAAAACCTTTTTTTAAAAAGTAGCACGCAGACACAGCTACAAACAACATCTACTGATGTTCATCTGAGTGATAAATTGAATATAATTTGCTATAGCAAACATGAAATGTAGTTAATAAAATGTGTTCTTAAAAGGATACTCTCCTCCAAACAGACCTTTTGTGAGACAAAATTCAGTGATGTGACTCGTGGGTAACTCCACTGATTTCACAGAGAGCTGCTCTGGATTTACACTGGTGTAGCTGAGATCAACATCTGGTCCCTTGGTCTCCCTCCTCTTGCTCAGAATCTGCGGATGGGAAGCCCTATGTAGAGTATGAGAGAGTGTCCATCTGTCTCCCTTTGAACTCCTCAGGCATCCTTTTCCTTGTAGAAAATTTGGATCCTTTTGGGAAAACATATAAACTACTATTTCTTCTTGGCTGACTAAGAGGTATACCAATCCAGGACCAGATGCAGGGTGCTAAAAATCTCTCAGGAAAGTATTTTCTCATAGGATTTCTAGCTCTTTTCTGTAGACTCAAGATCCTGAGCTTTATCCTTTTTGAAGTTTGCCTATCACTGCTATTCACTCACATACCAGTGAACCGCTCACTCTTTCCCCTCCTTCCCCCTTTCCTTTTGCCCTATACAAAGGCATCCATTGATGCTGACAGGCAGCTCTGCCACAGAAGCACTAAACCCACTGAGACCACTTTCCTACGACCAATATGCCAGCTCTTCACTGAGGCCCGTAGAACCAATTTCCAAGAAAAAAGGCCCTTTGCTTCTCTCAGAGACATTCTGAAACTTACAAGTCAGCACCGTTGTGGTCTTCAGCCCAGCTCTCTGCTTGAGGAGCTGAACTGTGGTCTCTTGTTCTCTGTAACTACCAGAGAATTTAAAAAAAAAAAAAAACTGTGAAGATCAAATTATGCCTTTTCAAGGGCGGCAGAGTCACATGGTAATGTGCTGAGCCACCTCCCAGGAATGCTTAGGATCTATTAATATGGGACAATTTTGTAGAGTTTTCTCTAAATATATAACCTTACAAGAAAGCTTTATTTTCATGCAGCTAACACAGTGGAAAAATGTGGCCTTGAAAATAACTACTATACACATAATCTTGGCTGGAATAAAAGGAGGATTATTATAAAGTTTATAATTTGGAAATTTGCAGTTAGATCATGAAATAGCATACTGGTAAATGTTAAATATTCAGGGTTGTGATTATACGCACACATGTGTGTGTGTGTCCCACTAACTGTGGATATTTGCAATGATTTGATTTGCATAACCAGTCTTGGTAAATGAATGCATTTATTGTACAGCCAATTACATATCCAACTTTTCTAAAAAATTGGGCTAAAATCTTTGTGTGACATATATAACATATATATATAACGGAAAAATGTGTTACTATCAAATAACAGTTAAATAATTAGTTATTGTATAGAGCATGCTTTTAAAACAGCCAGTTACTGACCAATGCAAACAAACCAATGCAAACAAACAAACAAACAACTTTACTAAGCTAAAACTTTACTAAGAGGTACTGTTTTGGTTTTGCAACAACATCCTGTCCTCATCCTCAAATTCACAAACACACAAGCAATAACATTGTCAACAATTATTGGATAACATTAAATGATTGTTAAACTTCTCAAACGCATAGTTAATCTGACATAGCCTACTGAGTTTCTCCATTAAGCTATCAAAACAAATCTGACACACAGTAGACTCAGACATGAGGGAGTTTTCAATTTGTTAACATGAAAAGATCCGTTTTATAAATTATTTTTGTTTATTGAAAGCCTAATGTTGCAATCCTCACAAGGTGGCAAATTTTCTTCCTGCCAGGCTTCCCACAGGCAGCAGATCTGGTGTGATTTCATTGGGGAAAAGTGGCAGGAGGCATGAGACTTTGCAGGGGTCTGCACTATTGAACGCCGTAGAAGTATGTTTCTTAGAGGGTTGGACTGCAATAGCATGTATGTAAGGAATTATAAACACAGGCTAAAGGAGAGTCAGGGCCACGGGCAATATATCTGTGTCAGTGTGAATGTACTATCTAAACCGGGGGTTTTTAACATGAGACTCACAAGCACTACTGCGGGTTGAGACCTCCCTGCCCTTCCCATATTTTTAACTGGGAGGAGGATCCTGTCTAATTTCTCAACAGATGGGATGGGAGCCCTGGGGCAGCACCAGAATGGAAAAGGTTGAGAACAACTGATCTAAACCATCAGCTTACTGGATTTTGTGAGGCTCATGACTTTCCACATAGTAAACTTATTACATTGGCAATACATTTTACATTAGTGATAAAATGGACCCAAATCAGTGTGTTATTTTTGTCCTTTCTCTTACATTCTTCTACAAGAGAGATCAGGGCAGTACCCCACATCTATTTTTCACTGCCTATATGACACCCTCAATGCCAAATTGTAATAACATAACATTGTAACTCTTGAATTAGAGCACCACTCTCTTGAGTGTCTGCTCCAACTCCACTTTCTGCCTTGAGGCATGGTCTAGGTAAATTGTCACAAGCAGCAGGGTCCATCAGAACAATAGCAGGAAGCTGACAGGCAGAGTCCCAGCTCCTAGTCTGGAACTCTGCGTATAGGTAAGTGATATCTTCCCAACCCAAACAACCAGCTTGATGGAGAATAGAGATGAGGAGTGGGTCTGCAGCCCTATACGATAATGGGAGCACTGCATGAGCTAGGGGTTGGCGCCTTTGCGAGTACTTTCGCCAGCTGCTGCAGCCTATCAGGGATATCAGGGAAAATGCCTTTTAGGTCTGCTCTGCTTCAAGAAGTCACTCCTTCCACTGCCCACAGAGGCTGAAGAAGGCCTTGCTTAGTTACTCCTGTCCCTGGCAGTGATAACTGGAGGCTTTTATGTGCATGTCTGTGTAGGAGTGCCAGCGTGGGGCCTTTTGCAGCTATTGCAGGCAGGGGAAGGAGCTGCTCAGAAAAAGGCATTTCTCTGCTTCCAAAGCCCAGCTTTTTACAAGTATCTTTTTTTCCAAGGGCCTTTCAGCAGCCTTGGCACCTCTCAGCCCACACCACGAGGCAAGTAGCAAGATCGTAGACTCGTCTCCATGTCTGTTTTCTGATCCTAGAGCTGGACTCCCCCCCGCCCCGCCCCACTTGTTCCTGAGAGGAGAGAAAAATATCACTTCCCCACAGGCAGAGTTCCAGCCTAGCAGGTGGGTCTCTACCTGTCAGCTTCCTGTGGCTGCTTTGATGCCTTGTGCTTGACACTGTCAGAGCAACACACCCCAGTTCCTGCCTTATATCAAGGAAGTGGGGCTGGAAATTGGGAGAGACAATCTTTAATTGTAGAGAAAATTTAAAAAGTCTTTAAAGAAAGATTTGGGGATTTACTGATTACACTTTGCTGACAGAGACAATCAAACATCACAAGTAGATGTGGGGGTGAGAGCTTTCTTAGTTTCTGACATCATAAAGGTTGTTTCAGTAGGAGTTACCCCCTGCTAGCTGATGTGTAATTTATGAGAGACAGTTAGCGATCTCTCTTGAATTGTACAGTCCACCAGGCCTCCAGGGGTTTCTACGTTTTGGCTGTTTTATTCTTGTTTTCACTGTTGCCTTGAGGACCTTTTCCTGTGTTTGCACAGTGGGAAATTCAGCTGTTTACACGGCAGTCACAGAACCATGCTAATCCAGTTGCTGCTTTGCTTTAAAAATGTCCATTTCTGGTGAAATAAAAAAAATGATGGCATTCAGTCGACACATGCTGTCATTATTAGGGCTAAGCACCCCTAGGTCTATAATGCTTGCCCAGACAAATGCACATTCCTGTCTGTGACAGCCTGGTTGGAATGTCTAGCATCATGATATCATATTTTGAGCAGTCATTTCAATCTCATAGACTAAGTCCACAACTACGTTATAGTTCAAAACAGCAGCAAGTCTGTTTTAAATTAGGTGACACACATACAGTAGTAATAAAAGCCATAGAAAAAGCACAGAGGCATATTAGGTATACATACATAGAACCACAGAGTGTGAAAGATAAGCGTCAGGTAAGCGACACCTTCTAACTGATTTAATCAGCTAGTTTTTTAGCACTGAGATAGAATCCTAAGCAATAGATAAGAAATGTATGAGTTTAAAAAATTTCAAAATGAATACTTATGTTTCACTTTTGCTGAGGTGTTTTTAAATCTGTAGAAAGCAATAGAAATAACCATTCACAGATTCTATGCTACAAGGATATGCAAGGTGCGTAAACAAATTTTTCACCCTTCAAGTACACAAATGCAAGACACAATGAAGAACAATTAGCCAATGCTAGGACATACAGAATATAGAAAAGCAAAACATTTAAAATTATATGGGATGCATCCTTTTACAATAAATGAAGGGGAGGCATGATCTAACCACAGAATTTTACCGTTTGACACTATCTTCCTCTGTACCTCCTACCTTCCATTGGTAAGTCACTTAACTTCTCTGCATCAATCTGTCTTTTTGTAAACTAGGAATAATAATACTTATCTATCTCACAAGGATGTGGTGAACATTAATTAGCTAATATTTGTAAAGTGCTTTAAAGAGGAAAAGTGGAATGCAAGAGATAATTATTGTTAAATTATTATAAATAATTGGCCTGATTCTAATCTCATTTACTACAATATTGCATTGGCATAACACCTTTGACTTCAGTGGAGTTCTCCTGATTTACATCATATAAGTGAGATGAGAAACAGACTCAATTTTTTTTAGTAAGATTAATTTCATGATGCATCATTTCTTACCTAACTAATAAATCATAGAATCATTCACTTAGAAGGGACTGCAAAGGTCTTCTAGTCTAACCCCCAATAATAGAAATGCGATGACATAACACGAAGAGGGACCAGAAACAAAAATCTCAGATTCAAACACTCTTTAATTCTGGGGAAATTGAAATATGAACCCAGATCTAGATCCAAATTTTGCAGTTGGTCTGTATTTCAATAATGGATGAAACAGGAACCCTAGCTCTGAACAGTGCTGCACTGTAGCATGCTTTTGATTCAAACACAAATTTTGCATCTTACACCTGTCTCTTACAAAACTAAGTTTGGATCATAATCTTAGATCTGGATGAAGGACATGTCTTATAATGAAGGACTGCTGAGACGTATTCAAGTCTCAGTCATATACTCTCGTTTAAACTGAAGGGTTCAGGAATGTCTTTTTCAAAGTTGAGCTTGCATGTTTACTTCTTTCTAGACTGTAAAATTCTTCCTAAGTTGCAAAATCTTTGGGAGATGGACCAGGTTTCTTTTGTGTATACAGAGCACCTAACACGTTGAGGTGCTTATATGTGCTACTACTATGTTCAAACTTGTGTTTTTGTTTTGTTTTGGCTTTTTTGTATGTCATGACACTTGATTGGTGTGTGCCAGTGAAGTATAAATCCAAAAGCCAGAGCCAAAGAAATATGCAAACAAGGGGGAACCTGTGAAAATGTGAGAGGAGTCATGTCATTTCTTAAATGCAAAACTTGGAGAAATAGTGAAGAAAAGGGAATGTTCAGTTTTAGAACAGACCTACATGACTCCATTGACTTTGGCAGGATTTCAGGTTTACTCTCCATTTGAAAATGAATAGAACAGGCTTTATATGGTTTCTGTCTTGCCAAATGTATCTGCAAGTGTTTTATGAAGCAGTGAGTTAAATACTAGCGTAGTCTGGTGGGTCTGTCCACCAGTTTGGGGACAAAATAGTCAGCCTGGCCCAACTATTTTAGCCTTCTATGCAGGTTCTTTTATTCTTCTACTACACAACCACACACAAAAAAAAAAACAAAAACCAAAAATGGAAAAGTAACAAAATCCTGCCCTGGACAGATACTGCAGGGTCCTCTCCCTCCAATAGCTCAAGGGTCGTGGTGGCCCCTTCCCTAGCCACAGAGGGATCACAGGATGGAGGGGAAGAAGGGTGAGCTTGCTTTCCTAGTTGTTGTTACTCCTGCTGCATAGGGAAGCATTTGTCTCTCTTAGACCTCACCCTCTTGCAGGGGTGGGTCCTCACTTATATCTCCTAGCTGGAAATCAGAGCCAGCCAGTCCTGCTTAGCTGGATCTGCTGATTCCCAACATTTGGCTTCTCCTTAGGCCAGGACTTGCTGCTCCATGGCTCTTCAGTCCCTTAAATGGGCAGACCAGCCTGGTACCACTAGTAATGCAGTGACTATGTAATCAAATGGAGTAAGTATTATTCATTCACCAAATGCTCACATCAATTTGGACACTAGAATCTGTTATATCCAGAGAGGTAAGGATGGCCAGTAGAAACAATTATCTTTTGCTCTCTTTAAAAGTCACTACAGGTTCTTCATCTTGCACCTGAAACAGATATGCTTTTCCTTGAAGAACAGAATCTCTACTAGTGCAGTTGACTCCCCACCGAATTGCATCAAATTGCCCAGAGTATATGCCAAAATCCTGTTGTAGGGCTTGAAAAGAAAACTGTCTGGTTCATAGGCAAGAATACAATCAAATGAACCACAATGATACACATGGATGAATGAAAACCATCCTGAAGCACTTTGTATGGTATATTAGGCATAAACAAGACTCCATTAGCAATGAAACTAACATATTTTCTTATTCTAGCTCATCCATCCATCCGTTTATCAATTCAGCTATCCATCCATTTTCTCTCTCTCTCATTTTCTTTGACTGCAGCATATCTCCTTCATAACATATGGATATCTAAATGAACAGGAGGTTGCCTGGGAGAAGATTGATCTCCCATAATCCAGGACTGCGGGTCCATCTCTCTCTCTCTCTCTCTCACACACACACACACACACGCACTTACTTAATTATAATTATATCTGTTGTCCTGTGACTGAGTTGTAACATTTTCTCTGAGAAGGAGACGTGACTGGCTGACTCTGTGCTTTATGTGCAGTCATTTCACCAGCCTGTGTAGTCTTTTGTGCTCTAAGGGTTAATTGGAAGGACTGGAATATTCTGCTATCTCATTTAGTTCTGTTTGAGAATTTTTAGTCCCCTGCCAAGGTTTTGCAAGACAAACAGATCTACTGCTCTCTTTATGTAGGGCCACAAGGGATTTTGAAGTACATCTGCAAAGAACGTCTGATGCCTGTTTACAGCAAATCTTAGCCAGGTAACAGCTCTTGCCAGAAGGCCTGACTGAGGGCCATATTCTACATGAACTGAAATCTTCATTGTTGGTTCAAATGACTTGGATTTGACTGTGTATTTCCTATTGTGCTTTAGTGTCTACCTAAAACTAACCTGAATTTACCCTCGGAAAGCACTTCAGATTTTTCTGTTTTCCTCTGCAGGTAGACATTTATGACCTTTACAAAACTGCTTGTATCTATGAGTGTGCCTGGAATGCATTCATGCCAGGCAAGTCTGACTCCTTCTAGATTTCTTAATCCTTTTTGACTGACTAGTTTTTAAACGTTCTTAAAATTAAGTTGGTCATTTGTCAGAAAAGGTATTGCCATACATACAAAATCTGTACAATCAGTTACTCTAGGCTCTATCCTGTTCTCCATTTCTCCTGTGAGTAGCCGCATTGACTTTAAAGGGAATATGCCTGGGACTCTGGACCACAGGATCAATCCTCATAATAGTGAAAACAGATTTACAGAAAATCAGAAGAGGAATCAGAAAAGAGCTTGATAAGGATACGTCACTTGACTTCAGTGTAGTAACTCGCATGCATAAAATCAGGCATACGATATTTGCAGAGCCATGGACAGTTATTACACTTGCAAACATTCAACTCCATAGTGATATTTTTCTATTCTACTATTTCCCATCATGATTCATCAAACACTATCATTATTAGTCTCAAAACCATAGTCCTCAGGTAGGAGATTTGTAACAGCTGAAAGAAATGGAAAAGAAAACATTTACAAATGCCCATGCTTGGAAAAAAATAAAACCCTTCTCCTTTTCTAAGTTTATTATCACACTTCTATCAATTTATTTCTCTCTCCTAAGTTTTTATACAGCAACATGGTATCCAAAAGCTCATTCTGCTCATAAACAAATGCTCTCAACGACTCTACCAACCCAAGTTGCAATGGATGGGATGGGATAGAAACTGTCTTGTGAGACCTCCGTGAGTCAACTCGGCAAAAACAGAAGCAAAAGTACTAGAACATTCTTGTGCTGGGTCACTTGCTTCTTGATGGATCTGTTAAGAATGTCAATATATTTCCTTCTCAAATATTACTGTATCCCATCCTATTCATAGTTCAGCACTGGTCATCATTGCTTGGGTGGGGAAAGAAGGAAAAACTAATAAATCTTTGGTAGCAAAAAAGAATGTTTAGCAATAGATCATCTATGTCCATCTTTTTTCTGAACTATCTCACACTCTGGAAAGTGAGGGCTGTAACTGAAGCACATGTAGGTGTACCAAAGCTAGCTCTGATCTAGCTCAATCAGCTAAAGTAAAAGTGAGTGAGTGAACATGAGGAATAGGCTGAGATTTGGATGTAGGAATGCTGACTGGAAGAAGCTTGGAGCTATATGTGAGATCTTAAAGAAGATAATAAATGTGTACAACAGATTTTTACAAAGATAAGTTTTAATAATAAAAGTATAGTACAGAAATAATAATAAAAGAAAAAATAGTATGTAAAACTGTGTATTTTGTAATTTTTGTAAAGTGTTAAGATATCACAGTAACAAATGTATATGTATAGATAGGGCTATATATAAATGTTTTCAAACTCCAACAAGCTCCAACAAATTTTGTTATTTCTGGGTAATATTCAGGTCAATTTGTCTTTTACACACAACTGGTTCACAGCTCCATAATTATTTACGCTGACTTTTGCTGGAAATTGTGCTCAGAAGAACAAATGTGCTTATATAAAAACATAAGACAGGTCATACAGAACAATGGTGCATCTAGCCCAGTATCCTGTCTTTTGACAGTGGCCAATGCCAGGTGCTTCAGAAGGAATCAACAGTACAGACAATCATCAAGTGATCCATCCCCCTGTTATCCACTCCCAGCTTCTGGCAGTCAGAGCCTAGGGACACTCAAAGACAACATTGCATCCCTGATCATCCTGGCAAATAGCTGTTGATGGACCTATCCTCCATGAACTTATCTAGTTCTTTTTTGAAACCTGTTATAGTTTTGGCCTTCACAACATCCCATGGCAATGAGTTCCACAGGTTGACTGTGCATTGTGTAAAGAAGTAATTCCTTTTGTTTGCTTCAAAACTGCTGCCTATTAATTTTATTGGATGACCCCTGGTTCTTGTGTTATGTGAAGGAGCAAATAATATTTCCTTATTCACTTTCTCCACACTCTATGTTATAGACCTCTATCATATACCCCCTTAGTCATCTCTTTTTCAAGGTGAAAAGATCCAGTCTTATACATCTCTTCTCATATGGAAGCAGTTCCATACCCCCAATCATTTTTGTTACTCTTCTCTGTACAGTTTGCAATTCTAATATAGCTTTTTTGAGATGGGGCAACCAGATTTGCATGCACTATTCAAGATGTGGGCATACTATGGATTTATCTAGAGGCATCATGATATGTTCTATCTTATTATCTATCCGTTTCCTAATGGCTCTTAACATTCTGTTAGCCTTTTTGTCTGCCACTGAACATTGAGCGGATGTTTTCAGAGAACTATCCACAATGAGTCCAAGATCTCTTTCTTGAGTGGTAACAGCTATTTTAGACCCCATTATTTTGTATGTATAACTGGGATTATGTTTTCCAGTGTGCATTACTTTGCATTGATCAACATTGAATTTCATCTTTTATATTCTGAAGAAAGAAGTCATCCTAATCCATTTCGGTCTTTCACATTAGATTGAATTTCCTGGAGCATTAGATTGAAACTTCAGAATCTATGTTATTTCTTTATATTGTTCTAAGGCTGAATAATAAAAAAGCAAGGCTTAAACGTTCTTCTTAAACATTTAAAGATGGAAATATTTAACTAGAGGACATTCTCATCTGAGTTAATTCCATCTTTTTCAAAACAAGTCAAATTTTCTTAGTCAGTTTGTCACAGGACTAACAGAAAGGGTTTATTTGAATGCTTTCTGCCTGGTTTACCCTGATCTCACATATTGTCCCTGGGCTGTAAAATCTAGCACAGGCATTCCATTAGGTCTCACTGCCCACAAGTTAAAACAACAGTTTCTCCTGATTGTATTGTTCTTACCCATTAATACTTACAGATGGCACTTCCTGCTATAATTCATGGACAGAATCACTTACTCTATTCAGCATCTAAAGAATTAGATAGTTTAACTGAATGGCTGACACATCTATGGATTTGGAAATCTTCTGGCAAAATGTTATTAGTGTCATCAGTCTTTACATACATCAGGAGGTATAGGCAGTGAGCAAAACACGCCATATGAATGAATTAGCTATCTTCTTCAGGCTTCACAAATTGGCTCCAATTACAATGAGGACAATATGAATTAAGCCACACATTGTTTTCTTCTTGCAGTAACAAGTATTTTGATGATTATGTAGTATTTGTTAAAAAAAAAAACCACCAGAGGTAAAATGGCAGGTTGTCCTGCAGTAGTATTTCCTGTAGCTAAAGTACTTTTTTTCCCCTTCCTGGAACAAGACCCTATCAACTGTAATACTTACATAATCACATTCTTGTCTGCTTTCCACAACTTTTGAGAATTTGTTCACACTCACTCTGTCTCCAGATGCATCACTGCAGTTTGGGGATAGCAAATGTTAATGTTAGAAATGGTATTATATTTGATTATATATTGTGCAGGTTGCAAACCAGATCTGAATCCATATTGGTCTTATTGATACTTTAAATTACTTTTTAATTTTTTTCCCTTTCTTTCTATTATAAAGGTATCTTCTCTAAATGTCTCATAAAGACTATTAAAAAGATCCTAAAAATGCATCCCAAAGTGTCACGAGTGCACAAAGGGTCAAATTTACCCCTATACACACAGCCAAAGCAATGTACATAGGAACAGAGGAAATGCTATACTGATTCAGACCCGTAGTGCATCTAGTTCACTATCCTGTCTCTGCCAGATCCACCAGATGCTTCAGAGGAAGGTGTGGGAAACCCTGCAGCAGCCAGATATGAGATAATCTGCCATCCCCGGCCCAAGACCTCATCCAAATCCCTAATAGAGATTGGCTTAAAACCTGAGGTATGAGGTTTCCTAAAATGTTGGTTAGCACTATCTACCATGGCTCTGGCTATTATTGTTCCCATATAAATGTCCAATCCCTCTGATTCTTGTTAAATTCTTGGCCTGAAAGCTATCATGTGGCATTAAGGTCCATAGTCTAATTATGCATTGCATGGAAAAAGTAATTCCATTTATCAGTTTTGAATTTGCCACCTTCCCAGTTCATGCATCATTCATTATTTGATATAAATGTTTATCACACCCCCTCCTTAGTCATCTCCTCTCTAAAGCAAACAATCTCTTCAATCTCTCTTCATACAAGAGCTTCTGCATGCCCCTAATCATTCTTGTTGCTCATCTCTGAATTCCCTTCAATTCTGCATTATGTTTTAGAGACGGGGTTGCTGCATGGCACTTAGTGTTCCAGTGAGGCCATTCCACTGATTGATATAATGGCACAATGATATTTTTCTGTATTATTCTCTTTCCCATTCCTTATGCATCCTAACATTTTGCTTGCCTTTTTTTGAACATGGTTGTACATTGGGCAGAATACTTCACTGAACTGTCCACAATGACATTCAGCTAATTGTACGACATGTCACATTCTGCTATAGGCTGACATCAACTTGTACAATAACTTTCATCATCATTCTACTTTCCTGTATTAAAATGCTTTCTTTGTGTATATGTGTTCTTTTCTCTGCTGCTCTTACATTGTTGGCCTAGTGGTGCAGTGACATTATGCCCACCACTATTTCGTGGCATGTGGAGTTTCATAAATTCCAGCTTTGATCATATGTTCAGTCTTCAGAGCATGTGCAGAAGGGTGTGTTATGCAGCTCATATTTTAGTCCTGCAATATTAACAACATTACATAGAACAAATCCACACTCCTGAAGAGAAAGCTCATTTAAAATGTGTGAGGCCTGTATGTTTTATTTGTAATTGAAAACTTTTCACTAATAAAAAAAACCAGTATCTCAATATATTAGCTTTAGAATCTTGTCTTCTTTTCCTTTGAACATCAGGTTTTGCAGTAAAAGCAGATGTCTTTGCCATATGTCCATCAGTCTGCATAATTTATTCATGGTCTGAATTCATTTCCCAAGGAAATATGTATTAACATAATTTATTTGCTGTTTTTTCCATATGGGGCTCAAAATATGCTGAGAGTTGAAAAATATAAATAATTATAGAAAGTGATATAGTCATGCATGTTAGAAGAAATATGCATTATTGAATTGTTTTAATTCAATAATAACAAAACCACAGGTTATTCTTCAATCACTAAACATAATACTCATGCTGGGAAATTGGAAGTAGAAATCTATAAGCAATAAGTGAAATCAGAATAGGATGTTGCTGCCCTCCACACAATCATAATTTGTTTTACATGACAGGTTCAAGTGGTCCAGCAGCTACTCATGATGATGAATAGGTTACAGCTACTGTATGTGTTGAATACAATGTTGTTAGTATTACTTTTCCATGCGAAACAACTGCAAGAATGAAATTTCATCCATTCTTCTGGCCATGAAATTATTTTGGGGGATGTGGGGAAGCGGGGGTTCTTGAGACTGGCAAAAAGTAGGTTATATCAGGGATACTAACAAAATCTCCCAATCCTATTTCACAGCTTTTAGTGAGAATGAAAGTAATTTTGGGTTGGTAATCCTCCCCCCACCCAAAAGGTAAAAGAAGAGGAAAAGGTCAACATTTAAATTCTGAACTGGATCAGCCATGACTGAGAGAGTCGCACTTTATGTTACAAAGGTGAGATTAGAGATGCTTAAGTAAGTGCAGATAAAATAACTTTCTTTCTCTCCAGAACTTCCATTTAAAACTCAACTAAACCAAACTATTGGAAGTTCTGTAACGTGAGGAGGAGGGTTTGTCATTGCCTGGCTCTTTACAGCAATCAGATGTCCTCTATCCAGCCCTACTGGGAGGCAGCTAATGAGCCAAAAATGAACTACTCCATTCTCTCTTAAAGGGGTCAGTCAACCCGTGCAGGAGGGTAAAACATATTTTATTTGTTCTCATTCTTGTTGATTTATTTGTTTATGATATTGCCGACAGTGGGTGTTTTCCAGGCATTCTAGAAGGGATAATCTCAGCCCTGAGGAGCTCAGTATCTCTCCACCAGCTCCCTCTTCTCTATCGTATAAAATGTAAGCTACTTGTCTTCACTTTCAAGACCCTTCATGACCTACCTACCCTATCTATCATCTTTCATTCAGTATAGAGAAGTCTACTGCTCCAATCAGCCTCTGATGTCAGCCTCCATCTCCCACTTGTTAAATTTTCCAACAAGCACCTTTATGCTTTTCCCCATGCTGCCCTTCACGCCTGTGGGGAGTTCCCTGTAAACATCTGCATAACTACCTCATTATCCTCCTTCAAATCCCTCCTTAAACCTCTCCTTTGGCATGAGGCCTACCCAAAAAAAAAACAAAAACAACCCTGACAACAGTTGGGGTCCTGGTGTGTTGATACTACCATGCTGACCAATGTTGTCCTATTGTTTCCTTGTATATACTCCCCCATCTGTGTGTACCTGTTGTTTCTTGCTTATATTTAGATTGTAAGGTCTTTGGGGTAGGGACTGTTTTTGTTCTGTGTTTGTAAAATGCCTAACCCAATGGGGTCCTGGTCCTTGACTAAGGCTCCTAGGCAGCACAATCATATGAATAATAGATAATAGTAATAAAAATGCAGCTGCACTAATGCTTTGCATCGTGCCATCTGGCTGAAGGGAAGGGTCGCATCCCAGCCAATCCCTTCCACAGCTCTCCTGCTCAATTGATGTTTCCCCCTGTCTTTGAGCAGAGGAGCAGAATTTGGCTCTAAGGAAGAACGATTTACTGATTACAAGAATAGATGGACTAGGTTTATATTAGTATATTTTATAATTAGAAAAAACTGAACAGTATCAGTGAGGAGTTTCTCTCATTATTCCTACCTCCCTTTTTCTTTTCTCTCTTTTCTCACTATTTTTTTCTTTTCCTTAAGCATTGGGTTTGTATTCTGAAATTTATGCTTTCTTAAGTTAGGCTCTGGTAAATCAATAATAATAATATTGATGACTATGATGGCTGGAAGATGGTTTGATAAATGTAGTAATAACAATGATAAATTGAAGTGTATGTATGTATTATATGTACATACAATAAGCAGAACATCACATTCTAGAGCATGTACAATGAAGATTGAGCTAAGAATTATTGTCAGTATTATGATTTACAGTATAAAAATAATCCATTTGCTGTTGTTGAAAATCGCAGTTCATATGTATGACAGACAATGTCAAATCCTGCATGCCTTAAACTCCTATGAGTAGTTCCCTTGACTTCAGTAAGACTAGTTGTGTGGGTGAGATGAGCAAGATTTGGCGATCTTGATGGTTTCTGATGTGCTTTCCATTATGTTCTTCATATTTACTATGTGTTTCTGGCTCTCGATGAAACTCAGACAGTACTGATTTCTGGTGTGGGGCCAGCAGCACTGTGGGAGATGATCTCTGATTCCTTGCATAGTGAGCGGGAGTGGTAAGAGTAACCATGTATGCTGTGCATTTGGGTTTCTGAGGTTACTGTTTCTCCATCTCATTCACTGATAGATTCCACCATCGCTAAATGATTATCGGCTTTACAAAAAGCTGCCAGTACTGGTCTTGATTCCCGGGTACAGTGGAGATGGTTGGGGGAGGGTGTGACAGGGAGCTGATCACTGCCTTTCTGATTCTCAGCAGCCTGGAGCCTCTTTTACCCATTGAGAATGATGCTGGGCAGCATGAGGCTCTGCCAAATGCTCTCCCCTCTCCTCCCCTGACCTATACCCTTCCCACCACAACCTGCCCCCTCACCCTCTCTCTCCACCCCTCTTACCCTTAACATGCCTCCGACTCCCCTTATGCCAGGAGTGGGGAGTTTCTGGTGCAGGAGTTTGTGGAGTTGGGCAGTGGCTCTGGTGCTGCAGGTGTTATTCTGACAGAGATTCCTCCTAGACTGGGAGATTTCTCGAGGGTAATTGTCCAGGGCAACCTGCAGCTGCATTAAATGTTGCAACCTGACCTTGATAGACCAGAAAATTCAACCTATTGTATTTTACTTTTGCTTTCCCATTATATTAAAGAATGTAGCTGACAACTGTCAGCGAGGCCATATGAACCTTACCCACGGATACACGGCACATAAACAAAAACAAGTATGTAATGGTACGGTTAAAGTCCTCTCGGAAAATAACATATGAAATTTGCTTTATAGTGGTCTGATGCTGTTCATTGCACATGTCTAAATAGTATATAAAAATGTACGTTTTATGGTAGCATTATGTATGTCAAATACAGATCTGAGGAATTCACTGAAAGAGTAAGGACTCTAGAAATGGAAAACCAGAATATTAATGGGATCAGAGAAAAGAAAAGAAAAAAAGAAAAGAAAATCTGTTAAGGATAGAGACTTTTGCTGTCATTGTGACCTGTCGTGTTGTTGTAATGAAATGGAAGGGAATCCACCATTAGATCTGTGGAAAATAATGGATTTGTTTTTCTTTGCTTGCAATCCGGAAAAAAATGTTTCTGGTCAAATTGAAAATAAAATTTGTCAGATTTTTCAGAAAATCCAAAAGTTGGAAAAAAATCATGTTGTGTGAAAGAAAATATTTTGTTTCAACAAAATTTCATTTTTGTTTTTGATCATTGAAAAACATTTTTGATTTTTAAAAATAAAATTGCCGGATATTTTAAAATGAAAATTCATTTTGAACCAAACAATCAAAACTTTCATTTTGAAAGTGTCAAAATGAAATATTTCAATTATTTTGGAATTTAATTTTTTTTACCAAAATAATCTGGCAAAGCTGACTTGAATTCGCAAAAGGTTTTGGTGTTGCCAAATCTGCATTTTTTGTGGAAAAAGGTTTTAGATGACAAAAAAATTGCCCAACTTTACCTATCATATGAAAGGTACAGTGCCTAGATGAAGGATCCCAACATTAGAGTGACATACAATGACTATCTACTGGAATGCACTGTTGTACATTTCTCTGCTTTATGGTGAAGGGCATGGGGTATATTTGATATCAGTCCAGCTTGTGATATATAGGGTAGTGAAGACAATTCCCAATTTGATCAAAAATGTTTCGTCTTTTTTTTTTCATAAGGATTCCTGATGTATAATAAGAAAATGCCCTGCTTAATGCACTGAAGGGAATGCAGTCATTTCTTTGCTAAATTCTCTTATATTTAACTTAGTTCAAAGAGAAAAGCACCCTACACTCAGAAGACTAGACAAAACAAAGAAACAAAGGAAAAACCAAAACACTCTTTAATTTTGTTCCTTGCTGTATACTGTATTGTTCACTTCCCTTTTTCCACCCTCTCAAGAGGTTCTGACCAGGCAGCTGCTAACTTTAAGTGAAAATTTTGGAACATATTAAGACATAATAAGTTATTAAACACAGACACACTTTTGTGTTGCTAATGGAAAAATCATGGTGTGTTTTGGTAGCTAGCTATGTATGTTGATAATAAAAGGCACATTGGGTGGCCATCTTCCAAAATGAAAATAAAGCATATAATTTCACTTAGATCTCTGGGAAGTAATTTCTGTTTAATGAGGCCCAGAGTTTGCAACTTTAGGGATTTCATAGGAAGCAAAGTCATTAGTTACCTGAAAAGAAAAAAAAATCATTTGTTTTTATTATTTGACATTTTTTCTTAAAATTTCTATACATCTTCAGCAAGCACTAATCTATTCTATGAGTTTAATTCTCATTTTTTCCATTGCTTTTGTAAATTGAATTAACACAATTGTCTAATAATGAAAAGAGGCCTGGATTCTCTGAAAAGTCTCATAGTTGCACTGCCAACTTACTGAATCCAGTCTATTGCTGCCAGATGTAGTTAAAGGAAATCTCCAGCGCACTGTAAAAAAAGTATTCTAATCACTACATCTATTTACAAAAGCCAGTAAATCACTACACATTTTAAATTCCTTAAAATGCAACAAAAAGAGTAATTAGAAATAAACCAGGCACTTTCTTAAGAGTCTCAACTGTTGTTCGTTAGCATTATGTGAGAGAGAAGGAGGCAATATGTTTCCAGAAAGATTCCAGAGGTGATAGCCAGCCTACTTTCCACCAGAGACTCCAAATGGGGGTAGCAAACCACTGGTCCTCCCACAAGAAGATAACTCCAGGTGGAAGACGTTGTAGAATCAGAGGATGAGGAATTGTCAGGGGAGGCTCTATCACTGGTGAGGCTGGTCAAAATTTTCCCACGAAACCTGTCCTCCAATAGAAAATTGGATTTTTGAAAATAATATTTTTTTCACAGACCATGTCTGCTTTTCTTGAAATTGTTTTGTTGGAAAACTAAAAACACAATTTGCCATTTGACTGCAAATCAAAAAGATTTTGGATTTTTCAATTAAAAGTTTAAATTTTCCATGATTTCTTTTTCTGACCAGCTCTAATCAATGGGCATGTTGAAGGAAAAGCAATTGTGTGAGGATGGTCAGATCTGAGGGTTGGTGGAGGCTTCTTTAATATAGGACACTTCAGATATTCAGAAAATCTTTTGAATGCTTATCTGAACTGATTTCTTTGAAGTTCTCACATTATTACTGTAATGTCTCTGTCCCTTTGTGGATCTGGACTAGAGTCACTGAGTCAAGGAAAATTGGTTTCTACTAGATTTGTGAAGGACCTGGTGGGTTAATGTAACACAGCTTTGGCAATTTTTTCCAGTGGGGTTGATTCACACTTTTGTGAAATTCAACTCAGATTAATTCAAATACTGTCATAAATCTCAGGCAATACTGGTAAAATTTGTCACCAATCCTGCCTAACAGGGCTTCCTCTCCTACAAGGCAGTGCACATAGATATGTATAAAGAAAAGGAGTACTTGTGGCACCTTAGAGACTAACCAATTTATTTGAGCATGAGCTTTCGTGAGCTACAGCTCACTTCATCAGATGTATACCGTGGAAACTGCAGCAGACTTTATATACACACAGAGAATATGAAACAATACCTCCTCCCACCCCACTGTCCTGCTGGTAATAGCTTATCTAAAGTGATCAACAGGTGGGCCATTTCCAGCACAAATCCAGGTTTTCTCACCCTCCACCCCCCACACACAAATTCACTCTCCTGCTGGTGCTAGCCCATCCAAAGTGACAACTCTTTACATAATCAAGTCGGGCTATTTCCTGCATAGATCCAGGTTTTCTCACATTCCCCCCACCCCCATACACACACAAACTCACTCTCCTGCTGGTAATAGCTCATCTAAACTGACCACTCTCCAAGTTTAAATCCAAGTTAAACCAGAACATCTGGGGCGGGGGGGGGGTAGGAAAAAACAAGAGGAAACAGGCTACCTTGCATAATGACTTAGCCACTCCCAGTCTCTATTTAAGCCTAAATTAATAGTATCCAATTTGCAAATGAATTCCAATTCAGCAGTTTCTCACTGGAGTCTGGATTTGAAGTTTTTTTGTTTTAAGATAGCGACCTTCATGTCTGTGATTGCGTGACCAGAGAGATTGAAGTGTTCTCCGACTGGTTTATGAATGTTATAATTCTTGACATCTGATTTGTGTCCATTTAGTCTTTTACATAGAGACTGTCCAGTTTGACCAATGTACATGGCAGAGGGGCATTGCTGGCACATGATGGCATATATCACATTGGTGGATGTGCAGGTGAACGAGCCTCTGATAGTGTGGCTGATGTTATTAGGCCCTGTGATGGTGTCCCCTGAATAGATATGTGGGCACAATTGGCAACGGGCTTTGTTGCAAGGATAAGTTCCTGGGTTAGTGGTTCTGTTATGTGGTATGTGGTTGTTGGTGAGTATTTGCTTCAGGTTGCGGGGCTGTCTGTAGGCAAGGACTGGCCTGTCTCCCAAGACTTGTGAGAGTGTTGGGTCATCCTTTAGGATAGGTTGTAGATCCTTAATAATGCGTTGGAGGGGTTTTAGTTGGGGGCTGAAGGTGACCGCTAGTGGCGTTCTGTTATTTTCTTTGTTAGGCCTGTCCTGTAGTAGGTAACTTATTTCTTTTGAAAAATTGGATGACATTGAATAATTTGGCAATTATCATACACCTAATTCTACCAAAATTGTGCTATAAATGTATATCTAAGGTTATACAGATTATATGATGTTATGTTGTATAATTTGAGAAGTATTACATATCCATGAAACATAACACTAAATCATAGAATCATGGAATATTAGGGTTGGAAGAGACCTCAGGAGGTCCTCTAGTCCAATGCCCTGCTCAAAGCAGGACCAACACCAACTAAATCACCCAAGACAAGGCTTTGTCAAGCTGGGCCTTAAAAACCTCTAAGGATGGAGATTCCACCACCTCCCTAGGTAACCCATTCCAGTGCTTCACCACCCTCCTAGTGAAATAGTGTTTCCTAATATCCAACCTAGACCTCCCACACTTTAACTTGAGACCACTGCTTCTTGTTCTGTCATCTGCCACCACTGAGAACAGCCTAGCTCCATCCTATTTGGAACCCCCTTCAGGTAATTGAAGGCTGCTATCAAATTCCCCCTCACTCTTCTCTTTTGCAGACTAAATAACCCCAGTTCCCTCAGCCTCTCCTCGTAAGTCATGTGCCCCAGCCCTCTAATCATTTTCATTGCCCTCCACTGGACTCTCTACAATTTGTCCATATCCCTTTTGTAGTGGGGGGACCAAAACTGGATGCAGTACTCCAGGTGTGGCCTCACCAGTGCCGAATAGAGGGGAATAATCACTTTGCTCGATCTGCTGGCAATGCTCCTACTAATAAGCCAAATATGCCATTGGCCTTCTTGGCAACAAGGGCACACTGTTGACTCATATCCAGCTTCTTGTCCACTGTAATCCCCAGGTCCTTTTCTTCAGAACTGCTGCTTAGCCAGTTGGTCCCCAGCCTGTAGCGGTGCATGGGATTCTTCCTTCCTAAGTGCAGAACTCTGCACTTGTCCTTGTTGAACCTCATCAGATTTCTTTTGGCCCAATCCTCCAATTTGTCTAGGTCCCTCTGTATCCTATCCCTACCTGCCACCGTATCTACCTCTTCCTCCAGTTTAGTGTCATCTGTGAATCTGCTGAGGGTGCAGTCAATCCCATCATCTAGATCATTAATAAAGATGTTGAACAGGACCGACCCCTGGGGCACTCCGCTTGATAACAGCTGCCAACTAGACATCGAGTTGTTGATCACTACCCGTTGAGCCTGACAATCTAGCCAGCTTTCTGTCCACCTTATAGTCCATTCATCTAATCCATACCTTTTTAACTTGCTGGCAAGAATACTGTACGAGACGGTATCAAAAGCTTTGCTAAAGTCAAGATATATCACATCCACTACTTTCCCCATATCCACAGAGCCAGTTATCTCAGCATAGAAGGCAATCAGGTTGGTCAGGCATGACTTGCCCTTGGTGAATCCATGTTGACTGTTCCTGATCACCTTGCTGTCCTCCAAGTGCTTCAAAATGGATTCCTTGAGGACCTGCTCCATGATTTTGCTGGGGACTGAAGTGAAGCTGACCAGTCTGTTGTTCCCCAGGTTCTCTTTTTTCCCTTTTTAAAATATGGGCAGTATATTTGCCTTTTTCCAATCGTCCAGGACCTCCCCCGATTGCCACGAATTTTCAGAGATAATGGCCAATGTCTCTGCAATCACATTGGCCAACTCCCTCAGCACCCTTGGATGTGTTAGTTCTGGACCCATAGACTTGTGCATGTCCAGCTTTTCTAAATAGTCCTTAACCTGTTCTTTCACCACTGAGCCCTGCTCACCTACTCCTCATGCTGTGTTGCCCAGTGCAGCAGTCTGGGAGCTGCCCTTGTCTGTGAAGACCGAGGCAAAAAAAGCATTGAGTACTTCAGCTTTTTCCACATCATCTGTCACTATGTTGCCTTCCCCATTCAGTAAGGGTCCCACACTTTCCCTGACCTTCTTCTTGTTGCTAACCCTTCACATCCCTTGCTAGCTGCAACTCCAGTTGTGCCTTGGCCTTCCTGCTTACATCCCTGCATGCTCTTGCAATATTTTTATACTCCTCCCTCGTCATCTGTCCAAATTTCCACTTCTTGTAAGCTTCCTTTTTGAGTTTAAGCTCACTTGAAGATTTAAGCCAAGCTGGTCACCTGCCATATTTGCTATTCTTTCTGCACTTCGGGATGGTTTGTTTATTGAATACAAACATAGTGGGGAGCTAAGGTAGTACACACAAAAAGATTTTTGAACTTGGATGACTATTTTGCACTCACTTTCCCGCCCCCCCACCCCAACAGCTAAATCAGTTTTCTCTCAGACTTATCAAAAACATTCACTCCTCCACCGAGAGCAAACATGCCAAATTTTAGCCTGAAAGGTAAGAGATTATAAAGTTCTCAGCAGCTGAAAATTAACCGCTAAGCATGGAGATGCTTGTGCAACCTTAGAATGGAAATGCTATGTATGCCACCTCTGATCATGACATCAGACTGGAACAGCAGCAGCCATGCTGGCCTTTGACACAGGAGGCCATTGCATGTATTTCAAAGAATAAGCAAGCCTTAATAAAAGCTCATAAGTGTAATACATACAACTAAAAATGGGGGTTGGTGGAATGGGCCACTTGTACCTATTCAAAGATGATTTTTTAAATATATAAACAAGTAATCAAACACAGCTGTTGTTCAGCTACTGCAAAACTAGGAATTGGAAAAAGTAAGGTGATTTTGACTTTTGATCAATCAAACTGTAATCGTACTCTCCTTCCCCTCTAAACACTTGCTCTGTTTCTTGCTCTGTTTCTAGGATTACAAGAGCAATGTGATAAAATGAAAAGCCATGTAAATACCGGAGTTACCACCAAAAATTATATACTGCATAAAGTACACAGTGAACTATCCTCCCCATTGGAGAACATACATAAAAACATACATACAAAAGTGAGCAGTAAACTAACCTCCACTTTTCCATTCTACATATAAAAGCATGTACTAAACTACTCCAAATAAAAACTAACTATGAAGGTGTACAGTAAACATTTGGGCACCTAGAAAATCACAGGAACAGTACTGCAATCCACAAAACCCAGGTTAGAGAACTCATCCAGTATGTGAAAGACCAGCAATTCAAGTCCCCGCTCTGCCTGATGAGAAGGGATTTGAAAAGAAAGCTACTACCACTCAGGTGAGGGCTTTAACCAGTGAATTATGGGATAGTTTGATGTGGGGATCCCTTAATCTCCCCTATTAAAGTTGTTCCCATTTAATTAAATAATTGACTAATTAAATATTAATTGGGTTAGAGAAAAAGTGCGAATCACTGTCTAGCCTAGTGGTTAAGGCCCTGAGCTGCAAGGCAGCAGATCCATGTTTAAATCCCTTCTCCTCAATAGGCAGAGGGAGAACTTGAACTACTGGTCTTCCATATCCCAGATGAGTGCACTGACCATTAGCCTAAAGAGGGGTACCCCCAGCTGTTTTGTGTGGAGTTAGGCAGTTTCTAAGCACACCTACCAAATCAGGCCAGGCACATGACTGAGGAGGAGGAAGGCCTGTCCCCTGGTGTGTAGATCACTCGGCAGCGTAGGCAGGAGAAAGGTGTCCAGGTGCCTAGAGCGAGGCAGCAGTGTGAATACCCAGAGGCAGCAACTTAGGCACCCTTTTTTTGGTTGCAAAAACCGAGGGTGTTGCGTGAATTTAGATGACTACGGGGTTAGGCAGCAGCTGAGTGGGAGTTCTGTGGATTGCAGTGATGCCGAAAAACAAGACTTAGATGCCTAAGTACCTTTGTGAAACTGGGTTTCTGTGTCTATCTATACACCTTCTAGGGTAGCGATCTCCTCAGAACCTAAGTGCATGTTATAGCAAGTGATCATTCTGGACCAAACTACAAAGTCCCACTCCCTCCATGGTGTGTTTATACTGTTATGTTGGAAGATGTTAACAGCAGCATCGATCATGGACCTGTTAAAAATCAAGGGCTGTACTATGCCCACTTCATTTCAGCTAATTGATGGAACAATTAAATGTTTTTTGTTGTTGTTTAGTGATAGCTGAAACAATAGAAGCTCCCACCCAAGGCATGAACCAGCAAGGCCTGACTAAAAGCATAAGGGCTACAGCTATTTCTATGCGAGTGTGAAAGGAAAAAGAAATCAAGGAGAAAGCCAGCAGACAGTGTGAGAAGCAGGGTGTGTGACCTTATGAGGAAGCCAAGAAACGGAACTACTTTTGCACACGGTACTCACTGAAAAGGCGGACTTGGATTTCTGAACAAGGAAACTGCTTTCTGTTTGTTCCTACTGTGTTCAGGAAAACAGGGTTTTGTGTACATTCTTTATAAATAAACTGGATTGCACCTAAGAAATACCTGGCTCCTATCATCAACTTCTCCTCCTAATGGAGATATCCAAAATCTGAATGGCTCTGTACAAGGGGCAACTATTCCCTTGAGCTCACTTGTTATGAGGTTTGTTCTGAAATATTTGAGCTCTTGCTGATCTCAGTCTTGTGTCTCTTATTCATTTAACGTCAATATTCCCATACTTGTGACTCTTTCATCTTACACAATTTCTTAAGTGGCTCATTAACAACTCCATAAAGTGCTGGTTGGCTGAATCATAGAATCATAGAATCATAGAATATCAGGGTTGGAAGGGACCCCAGAAGGTCATCTAGTCCAACCCCCTGCTCAAAGCAGGACCAATTCCCAGTTAAATCATCCCAGCCAGGGCTTTGTCAAGCCTGACCTTAAAAACCTCTAAGGAAGGAGATTCTACCACCTCCCTAGGTAACGCATTCCAGTGTTTCACCACCCTCTTAGTGAAAAAGTTTTTCCTAATATCCAATCTAAACCTCCCCCACTGCAACTTGAGACCATTACTCCTCGTTCTGTCATCTGCTACCATTGAGAACAGTCTAGAGCCATCCTCTTTGGAACCCCCTTTCAGGTAGTTGAAAGCAGCTATCAAATCCCCCCTCATTCTTCTCTTCTGCAGGCTAAACAATCCCAGCTCCCTCAGCCTCTCCTCATAACTCATGTGTTCCAGTCCCCTAATCATTTTTGTTGCCCTTCGCTGGACTCTCTCCAATTTATCCACATCCTTCTTGAAGTGTGGGGCCCAAAACTGGACACAGTACTCCAGATGAGGCCTCACCAATGTCGAATAGAGGGGAACGATCACGTCCCTCGATCTGCTCGCTATGCCCCTACTTATACATCCCAAAATGCCATTGGCCTTCTTGGCAACAAGGGCACACTGCTGACTCATATCCAGCTTCTCGTCCACTGTCACCCCTAGGTCCTTTTCCGCAGAACTGCTGCCTAGCCATTCGGTCCCTAGTCTGTAGCTGTGCATTGGGTTCTTCCGTCCTAAGTGCAGGACCCTGCACTTATCCTTATTGAACCTCATCAGATTTCTTTTGGCCCAATCCTCCAATTTGTCTAGGTCTTTCTGTATCCTATCCCTCCCCTCCAGCGTATCTACCACTCCTCCCAGTTTAGTATCATCCGCAAATTTGCTGAGAGTGCAATCCATACCATCCTCCAGATCATTTATGAAGATATTGAACAAAACCGGCCCCAGGACCGACCCTTGGGGTACTCCACTTGATACCGGCTGCCAACTAGATATGGAGCCATTGATCACTACCCGTTGAGCCCGACAATCTAGCCAGCTTTCTACCCACCTTGTAGTGCATTCATCCAGCCCATACTTCCTTAACTTGCTGACAAGAATACTGTGGGAGACCGTGTCAAAAGCTTTGCTAAAGTCAAGAAACAATACATCCACTGCTTTCCCTTCATCCACAGAACCAGTAATCTCATCATAAAAGGCGATTAGATTAGTCAGGCATGACCTTCCCTTGGTGAATCCATGCTGGCTGTTCCTGATCACTTTCCTCTCATGCAAGTGCTTCAGGATTGATTCTTTGAGGACCTGCTCCATGATTTTTCCAGGGACTGAAGTGAGGCTGACTGGCCTGTAGTTCCCAGGATCCTCCTTCTTCCCTTTTTTAAAGATTGGCACTACATTAGCCTTTTTCCAGTCATCCGGGACTTCCCCGGTTCGCCACGAGTTTTCAAAGATAATGGCCAATGGCTCTGCAATCACAGCCGCCAATTCCTTCAGCACTCTCGGATGCAACTCGTCCGGCCCCATGGACTTGTGCACGTCCAGCTTTTCTAAATAGTCCCTAACCACCTCTATCTCCACAGAGGGCTGGCCATCTCTTCCCCATTTTGTGATGCCCAGCGTAGCAGTCTGGGAGCTGACCTTGTTAGTGAAAACAGAGGCAAAAAAGGCATTGAGTACATTAGCTTTTTCCACATCCTCTGTCACTAGTTTGCCTCCCTCATTCAGTAAGGGGCCCACACATTCCTTGGCTTTCTTCTTGTTGCCAACATACCTGAAGAAACCCTTCTTGTTACTCTTGACATCTCTGGCTAGCTGCAGCTCCAGGTGCGATTTGGCCCTCCTGATATCATTCCTACATGCCCGAGCAATATTTTTATACTCTTCCCTGGTCATATGTCCAACCTTCCACTTCTTGTAAGCTTCTTTTTTATGTTTAAGATCCGCTAAGATTTCACCATTAAGCCAAGCTGGTCGCCTGCCATATTTACTATTCTTTCGACTCATCGGGATGGTTTGTCCCTGTAACCTCAACAGGGATTCCTTGAAATACAGCCAGCTCTCCTGGACTCCTTTCCCCTTCAAGTTAGTCCCCCAGGGGATCCTGGCCATCCGTTCCCTGAGGGAGTCGAAGTCTGCTTTCCTGAAGTCCAGGGTCCGTATCGTGCTGCTTACCTTTCTTCCCTGTGTCAGGATCCTGAACTCAACCAACTCATGGTCACTGCCTCCCAGATTCCCATCCACTTTTGCTTCCCCCACTAATTCTACCCGGTTTGTGAGCAGCAGGTCAAGAAAAGCGCCCCCCCTAGTTGGCTCCTCTAGCACTTGCGCCAGGAAATTGTCCCCTACGCTTTCCAAAAACTTCCTGGATTGTCTATGCACCGCTGTATTGCTCTCCCAGCAGATATCAGGAAAATTAAAGTCACCCATGAGAATCAGGGCATGCGATCTAGTAGCTTCCGTGAGCTGCCGGAAGAAAGCCTCATCTACCTCATCCCCTCATCAAGATGTCACAGTCATCTTGTTCTCTTCTCAGTAATACACAGTTTCCTTGTGGGTATTTTCACTAGAGCCCCAGTGGGACAAAAGATGCCTGTGTAAATTGCACTGACTCTAAGGCCCCTTCACACTGCCAAAGTGGTGTAAGAAGACATCCTTTTAAATGAGAATAAGGCCCTATGTTTCTTTATTCACACTCCTCCTACCGTGTACTTTTCTGAGCCTGAGCTGCTTGCTGCACATTTAATTCTATAACCACTGCAATGCATTTGTGTAAAGGGAAAAAAGAAGCTTTTGGTGCCATCCAGAACAAATGCAGGGATGCCACGGTGAGGCGTTTTGCCCTCTGGATGCTTGGTTGCAAGTTAAGAACACCAGTGAACAATGTAAAAGACCAATACCTCTGTGATGCTGAATAGAAAGGAAAATAACTAGTTACACAAATATAGTCACCTTTGTTACAAAATTGCAATAGATCTTGTACAAAGTATGTCATGTAAGGTATCAATGCAAAATGTATAGACTGATAATATTATTATCGTGTTTAAATCCATGTATCAGTTTTGTATACGAAATTATGAATATTGGCTATGCGTTTGCATCTCAAACATGTTGTTTTCTTGGGTGACACCCCTCCTGAACAAACGATCAAAATACTAACAGCTGCTATAGAAATAACAAAGAACCTTGCAGCATATGTTACATATGGCAGGAAAAGGCTTAAAAGACAAACGAATTTGCTTGAAATGGTGGTCATGGAACAGCAAACACATTCCAACTCATTCTGCTGCCCATGCTTCAAATAAAAACACAGCAGAGCTGATACGTGGACTCATGTTGCTCTTTATTGTGTTTTCTAGGAAACCTTTAATAAAATTAACAGCAGCAGTAAACTACATTATATTACTGTGTTCCTTTTCAGACACTTTTCTTCATAAATCCTATTCTGAATTTTTAGGAGGCCCTACATTTTCGCAGTCAAGTCATCCTTAAAAAAGGAATAAATCCTTGAGATGGCCTTGTAGCTAGGTCAGTAAAATAATAGATTGGGCCACTTTAAATTGCCTATAACTGGGTTTACACTATAATTATTTTAAAATCAGTTTAGCACTGGTGTACAGAAGGGTTAAACATCTGCAAGTGTCCTTCTACATCTTGCCTCCCCCCGCCTCCCCCCCAGTTAAATATGTAGCATAATTGCATCAATTGTCTTGTGTATCTTCTGTGGCCTTACCCGGAACGGACCCTCCAGGAACCAATAGCAGTGGGACTCTCAGTGAAGACTTTTTTATGGGGTTGCTTTTAGATTTTCAGGCTAGATGTTTTAAACTTTTCATGTAGTTAAACAAATTTATCTTGATTACATCCTGTGTGATATTCCAGAAAGAGAAACACTCTCTCAAAGAAAAAAAATTGAAAATGTATAAAATATTTATGAAACAACCTTAATGTTTCTCCTCAAAATATTACAGATTTCTCCAGATCCCAAATGTCTAGGAATTATTTTTCCTAGTGTTTTAATATTCCTTTTGGTTAATCTATGTTTTTTCTATTTCTCTTTTTCATCACAGTGTTAAGCAGAACCAGGAAACAGTACATAATTATATTGTTGAAGCAGTATAATTTTGGTCTCATGCATCTAAGTGATTGCATTCTTTTAATATGCAAATAATAAGTCTTAAAATGTTGTAACTGAATGGTAAGTCTGGTAAACCACAATTGTGGAACTCGGTAATCTAGTTGGAATGTGAAAAAACAATTATAGCGACTTAGGGAGGAAAATGTAAGAGCGGAGAGGGGGAAACCTTATTGTATTGATAGGCACAGTTGTGACCTGTGTTATGTGCAGGTGCAGGTGAGTAACAGGGCATAAGGCACCCTATTAATCTTCAATGGATGCTACCTATATTGTGAGTCACAGCATGGGGAACAGCTTTCTTGGCATGCAGGGGTGAAAGGAGTCTTGGCTAAACCTACCCAATGTGCTGACTGGCACTGCTGAGCCAGCATGGAGAGGGAAGTAATCTGCACCAGGTATAGGACAGGAACAAGAAGAGAACCAGGGTGTTGTATCAACCAGGCAAGGTACTAACAAGCTTCAACAGGACTTTATTTTCAAAGTGGAAACCTCTTTACCAAGCTGCTGCACCCTCTGTTGCTTTCTTCCAGCCTCTCAACTCCTCCCTGCTCCTTCCTGTTTCCTGTCCTTTTAGACTCCTAACAGCCAGTGCTCCCAATTCTAATAATTACAAGCAACATCTAAACACCACATTCCCTCCTCTCATAAGAAACTCTCCCAATTAAAATAAACATTATTGTTCTAACCACAGGAACAAATATGAAACAAGACACTATACTGTTGGCAGAAATATTACACTGAAAACGCTGTAGATACTACATAACAGAGTCTCTAGTCCAGACAGGTGGTTGTCTGGGTCTGACAGGCCGTCTCTCAAGCCCCAGTTCCAATGCAATGTCTTGTTGTGTTGGTATTACGGTGAAGTCACCCAATGCAGACTGGGTGTTGGGAAATCTCCTCTTGGTGCATCGGCAAGTGCAAGATAAGAAGCATTCCATACCCCCCATCAGAAAGTCGAGAGGTGTAAGGTCCCTTCTTCTCTATGATTTTAAGAGGAGCTGTGAATTTATGACAGGTTTCAGAGGAACAGCCGTGTTAGTCTGTATTCGCAAAAAGAAAAGGAGTACTTGTGGCACCTTAGAGACTAACCAATTTATTTGAGCATGAGCTTTCGTGAGCTACAGCTCACTTCATCAGATGTATACCGTGACGGTATACATCTGATGAAGTGAGCTGTAGCTCACGAAAGCTCATGCTCAAATAAATTGGTTAGTCTCTAAGGTGCCACAAGTACTCCTTTTCTTTTTGTGAATTTATGGTCCCCTTTGTGTAAAATTCCAGGTTTTTATATTCTAACAAAGGAACCACACTCAAACTTTGGTTCCTTAGCACCCTACCACTTGTCTGTGAAAGCCTTAGACTTTGCTTGGTTCTGTTCGACTGTTTTTCTCATATCATCCTCATTTGGAGCATCAGGTCATGCCTTTAACAATCCAGCAATGTTCAGTTTAGTATACATCTGTTTCCCATGCAGTAATTCTGCGGGTGATCTTTGCGTTGTGGCATGTTGTGTAGCTGAGTATGCTTGCAAGAAATCAGTAGTGAAGGGTGTCCACAATCACCCTTCCATTTTAGCTGTTTGCAAACTCTCTTTCAAACTTCTGTTAAACCATTTGATTTCCCCATTGGCTTGAAGGTAATATAGGGGTGACCTTCTGTGTAAAATGTTCCTCTGTGCTAGAAAAGTTTCAAACTCCAGGGAAGTAAATTGACTACCATTATCTGAAACCAGTTCTTTGGGGTTATCTTCCCTGCTAAAAACTGAAGAGAGGAACTTTATTTCAGTAAATGGTCTGAGGTATCATTTACATCGCAAATCTCTTCTGCTACAGTCTATTAAAGTGATGGCATGACAGCAGTCAACTGGAGCAGTATCAAAGGGTCCTACAATGTCAATCGCCACTTTTTCCCATGCAGATTCAGGAAGAGGAACAGGCTGTAATGGAGGGGTACATGTCACTGCTGTATATTCATACATTTGGCAAGTGACACAGGCTTTTATGAGTGCTTCAGTTTGAGAGTCCATCCTTGGCCCCCAATACAGATCCCATAGTTGTTGTTTGTTTCAGACAATTCCTTGATGAGTATCATGTGCCAGGTAAATGAATTTTGACTGTAATTCTTCTGGCACAAGGAGCCGGTGTGTACCTCATAGCACACAGCCATCAAACAAAGAAAGTTCATCCCAAACTCTAAAATAAGGCAGCAAAACTGGGTCAAGGTTTTTAGGGTGACTGGGCCATCTCTTTGTCAGAAATTCCCTTAGTTTTTGTTGAATTGGACATGCTGAACAAGCAGCTTGAAATTGTTCTCTTGTAACTGCAGTGAGAGTGCTTGTAATAAGCGCAACCTTTACATCCTCAT
This sequence comes from Caretta caretta, assembly GCF_965140235.1. Lineage (NCBI taxonomy): Eukaryota > Metazoa > Chordata > Testudines > Cheloniidae > Caretta > Caretta caretta. Next base: position 69,689,014 of record NC_134213.1, read on the forward strand.
CCTCTGGTGGACCATCTGGTGAAAGCAAAGGCAAGCGAGAAAGGCAATCAGTGACCACATTTTGGTTTCCAGGCTTATATTCCAGTTCATAATTGAAACTGGGTAGTCTTGCAGACCATCGAGCAATACGGTATCCTGCTCTTCCCAGTCCTTTCGTGATGAGCAACGTCGTCAAAGGGCTGGGGTCTGTGCGCAACTTGAACGTGCGGCCCCACTGGTAAGTTCTCCATTTTTCAGTAGCCCAGACACAAGCAAGTGCTTCTTTTTTGACTGTAGAATATTTTCTTTCAGCATTACTTAGTGTCCTTGAAGCAAATGCAACAGTCCTCTCTGTGTTGTCCTCATGCAGTTGTGTGAGAACAGCCCCAAGTCCATAATCAGAAGCATCAGTAGTTACAATTGTGGGCAATGCAGGACTGAATAATGCAAGTACTGGACTATGTACAATCAAGTCTTTCACCGTTTCGAAACTAGCTTGTGCATCCATTGTCCACACTAAGGTTGAACTTCTCCATAGTAATTCCTGTAACAGTTCAATGACAGAAGCATAATTGGGAATGAATTTTGCATACCAGGAGGTAAGACCCAAAAAGGAACTAAGGTTTGCAAATTTGTTGGAGGAGGAGCATTTGCAATTGCCAGGATATAGTCCAGCCTGTGAAATTGTATGCCCCAGAAAGGAGAGTTCAGTTTGTCTAAATTGGCATTTGGACGTATTGAGCTGGAGGCCTGCTGTGCTGATGCAGTTTAGTACAGACTGCAGATTATTGTCATGCTCCTCAGAAGTATTTCCAAACATGATAATATCATCCAGATAGCACTGAACTCCATGTTGATTTTTCAGAATCAATGACATCATTTTTTGAAAGGCACTTGGGGCAGATGCGAGACCATATGGAACATGTTTAAAACGAAATAGTCCCTCGTGTAATAAATCCTGTGAGGTCTCTGCTCTCTTCATACAACATAACCTGGTGGTATGCACTCTGCAAATCAAGAGTAGAAAACATCTTTGCTCCACGGAGTTCTGCAAATACTTCTTCTAAGTGAGGAAGAGGATGGCTGTCACAATAGCTTTATTTGGCTCACTTAAGTCCACACAAAGGCGAATGCCTCCACCCATCACTACTATAGGTGAAACCCATTCCGAGGAGTCGATCTCTTCAATAATGTCCTTTTGAACAAGTTTTCTAAGTTCCTCTGAAACCGCTTCCCTGACTGAAAATGGTAAGTGCCGTAACTTCTGTCATACAGACATCACAGTATTACGCATTTTAACTTTATGCAGAAACCTATAAGCACAGCCGAGTTTCTCCTCAACCTGGTGTTGGGTCCCAGCTGAAAATGGTGTGTGTACTGCAAGAGTGCTTTGCTGAGGAAGATCAATTTGTCCATTAACTGCCCCGAGATTTAAAGAAGCCAATAAATCTCTGCCAAGGATAGGAGTGCCTTTGTGGACAATGTAGTTACACAGCAATCACCAAAAGTAACTATTGCTGGCAGGTAGCCATGTACTGGAATACAGTTTTTCAAATAGCACACCAAGTGAAGTTTGGGTTCAGTAAGAGAATCATAGACTATCAGGGTTGGAAGGGACCTCAGAAGCATCTAGTCTAACCCCTTGCTCAAAGCAGGACTAATCCCCAATTTTTGGCCTAGTTCCCTAAATGACCCCCTCAAGGATTGAACTCACAACCCTGGGTTTAGGAGGCCAATGCTCAAACCACTGAGCTATCCCTTCCCCCAAGGGAGGCACATCTTTAAAGTAATGCAGATAGATGGAATCAGGTAGTATAGATACTGCTGAGCCAGCGTCCAACATTAGCTGAATAGAGTGTGGTTTGCCTGAGGGTATGGCGGAAACGTTTACAGTGCACTTTATCTGTTCTGGAATATGTGCAGTAGTGATTTTGTCCACGCTCAGCACAGTAACATCTAGTATTATAACTGCATGCACCTGTTGATTGAACTGGCTACTGCGACATACTTTAGCAAAATGTCCAATCTTTTTGCAATGATTGCACAGAGCTACTTTTGCCAGACATCCTGTGCAGCTTGCAAGGTGTTGTGGGGAATCCACAGCAAAAACATGCTTTTACTGTATTTTGAATTTGCTGATTTGGTGGTTTTTCATTAGTTTTTCTCTTGCAATTGTGTGTCTGCAGTGGTAGTGAACTTTTCTGCAAAGGCGTCACAGCCTGGACTGTGCCTCCTGTATCCATGCTCATTATTTTGCCTTCACCTGTAGCTGACTCAATCTGAGTAGCAATGGTTATTGCTTTTTCTAGTGTAAGTTGTGGTTCTAGATGTAAGCGTTCTCTTACACGAAGCATGGTTGTTTTCTCAATGAGCTGGTCTCTAATCATCTCATCTGCCATATTCCCAAAGTCACAATTTACAATCAGACTTCTCAGGGAAGCAATATACTGCATTATAGTTTTCCCTGGTTTCTGCTCACGCTGGTGAAATCTGTAGCGATTAGCAATTGGAGGCTCACCTGGGCTTTGCAGAAAGGGTTCAGGTGAGTTCAGAGGCAGAAGATCCATCCTCGTCGCCAAAATGTTGTATCAACCAGGCAAGGTACTAACAAGCTTCAACAGGACTTTATTTTCAAAGTGGAAACCTCTTTACCAAGCTGCTGCTGCACCCTCTGTAGCTTTCTCCCAGCCTCTCAACTCCTCCCCCGTCCTTCCCGTTTCCTGTCCTTTCAGACTCCCAACAGCCAGTGCTCCCAATTCTAATAATTACAAGCAACATCTAAACACCACACAGGGTCTATAATGTGGCTCTTTAAGTCACAATACGGTCCCAGGTGTCCTTCTGAAGTTGTACATCTATGTGCTATCCATTATTCAGGGCCTGTGGCAAAGCCAGAATTTAGCCCCAAATAAACATTATTAGTACCACAATCATATTATATTAAGTGGGGTACTCTGTTTTCCTCTGCTGTAATCTAGTTCTTCTGTTTTAATGAACTACCCAGGCCTCTGATTTTATCCATTTGGGAACCAGATTATTGAGCATCCTGCTTGTTATCACTTAATTCAAATATAAGATTGGAATGGTTGTTTATTCCTTTGAACCAGAACCTGCTTAGTTTCAACAACTGTTTCATTTGCTTTCACCACTACAGAATACTGAGGCAGGAGTCTACTAATCTGGTTCCTTTAATTTATCTTTTATTAATCACCTTTTTGTCCTCTTAGTATTATTGTAAGAGCCCATAGGGAATAGCTGCTCTTATGCAGACACAAATATTTGAATGCAAAAAGTCCCACGTTGCTTAGCATGCAAAACATATACAATTCAAGTACTAAAGAAAGCTTCTGAAAAGAAGAGTTATTGCATGTTGTCTATTGTGCTTTCACTTTTGATAATCTTTATTTTTTTTTCCACATAGGTAATGGAACAATATGCATATATTTAGAGTGATTGAAACATTTTGCTTAATTTGCCACCTCAAGCATGACGATATGTAAATAATAACAAGCTGAGGCAATGAATATAGTATGTCTAGCACGCATTTGCTTATTTTCTAATCCCATTCAAAATTTATAATATGGCAAAGATGTCAGAATATTTTGACATGAGTAATCTGCATCTGATTAATCAAAACTAAGTATTTTCTCACTCATTTCTTGATCGATATTTGGTATGGAAACTAAATGTACAATAAAAATGTCATATAAAATGTCAAGTTATTAAACGCTATCACATTATGCCAGAGTCGTAAACATCTCCATTTATAGTGCTCTTTAAAGATTCCAGAATGATCTTGTTATCTACAGAATAAAACAGACACAGGATGGACAACAGCAAGGTAAGTTTTCTCATACTTTCTACTTACGTGCTTCATCACTGATGAAGAGGGACCACAGCTAAATAGCTCAGTTTACGTGCTGTTCAATCCTTAGCCTTCTAAGGTTACTAACAAAGGTATAATTTGGTGCCAAACACAGTAGGGTGTTTGGGGCTTTTTTGTGTGATGCTGATCTGAGATTTCTTTTTCATGTTCATTTCACATACTGGTGCCCTAGATGTGAACTGCTCTGCAACTCACTGCAAATACCTGAGATGTCCATTCCCATTGAATAATCTCTTAGATCTTGTCCATACTAAAAACATGTACAATTCTAAGAACTCTTAATTCAACAACTAACTGATATTTCATTCAGAATAAAATAGCTAGAATGTTAACCAACTAAGATAACTATGTCTATTTGTGTATGCAAATGTCTTCCTTATGTCACGGATTAGAGCTAGTCAGGCATTTTTCAGTGATTTTTTAAATAAAATGGCTTTTTGACAAAAATGGAAATTTTCACAGACATTTTTCATTTTTGTTGACAATTTTATATTTTGCTAAAAAAAAATCTTTTTTTCCCTGTCTTTACTTCACTGGAAAAGGAGAAAGAAGTAAAAAAAAAAATAAAGATTAAATGGGATGGGGATGGGAAAGACACTCTCTCTCTCTCTCTCTCCCCTCCTCCCCCCAGACTTTTCTCCCCATTTACCACTGGGGAAAAAAATGAGGGGAAAAGTTTTAAAAAGTTGGAGTTTGTTTTTCTCACTTTCACCTCTGTTACATTTTTCCAGTGAAAAGGTGGGGAAAAAAGTTTAGTGAGAAGTATTTGGCAGAAGAATGGAAGTCTCAACTTACCACTTGTCTGACCAATGTCAGATGGTAGTGATTTGTAAGCATCATGGCAGAGAGAGTTTTTAAGCAGAGGATCTACATGTAAACCTGAAATGTAACTATGAAGATCCAAGTTATCTCTGGATCATAGCTCTTGTTGAAATAACATACTGTAACAGTTATAAAGGAATCATTTTGGGCTATGTTAATAATAGGCCAGTCATTCCTAATAACATATTGGCAAGAGACATAATATTTCCACATGAAGCTATTGCTGAGTGACAATGATGTATTGATTATGGGCAAGGTTCACACTTCTAATGAGAGAATTATTGCCTACTTCCTTATAAAATTAAAAGTAGAATAGTTGAAAAAGAAAGGAAGTTAACAAGCACCAGAATATTTTAAAAAATATGTACAGCCTGATTCTAATATCACTTAGAGCTATATAAATCAGGATTAACTCCATTTCAGTAATAACAGTGTAAAACTGTTAGTGTGTAAATCAGGCCCTTAGGATCTGAATTAAATTTGCCCCCAAAGATGTTTGTGGTTGAGGTTGCTACCTTGTCTTTAGCTATCTTCTTTTTCTGCCATAGATATCACAGTATATGTGATACAATATATTTTCATGTATAGAGAGTGGGGAAGGGGAGACAGTTGCATTACTTATTAGCAGAGGTGAAATCACAATTGGCTTATGCAAGCCATGCTAAATAACTGGTGATAAAAATTTTATCCTCCACCAGATCTGTGTTCTTTCTATAGCAGAGAAATACTACTTTTTACTATTTATGAGAGATTCAAAACACTAATACTATTTTTCATAACTCTGTGATTGCAAAGCCACGTTGCCTTAGTCTGATGGGTTCAATTGTACAAGCTTTAAAGGGAGGCGAAAATAAAAACTAAAAAAATTATTAACTTGTAAAATTAACTAAACTGTTTTATGATACATAAGAATGTAAGGAGTTTAAAGTTTTGATCTCTCTGGACCTCCTAACCCAATATAAATGCCGTTTTCTAAAGGGATAAATCTCTCATTCCTCATTGTAACGTGTCAGCTCTAATAGATTTTTGCTTGCTCTAATGGGTTATCTGACTGCAAACCTACCACTGGTCATGGACTTAATAATGCCCATCATGGGCTTCAAGTGAGCCTAATTCTGAGGAGAAATTCCACATTTAGCAGGAAATTCCACATGTAGCAGATTGTTATTTTTTTTTAAATGGCACATGACTGAGGCTGCTCAAGAGTTTGGAATGTTAGCAGCATTCCTCTGGGAGATGGCCTAAAAAGCAGAATGCGGGTGAAGTCATCAAAGTTGTATGATAAATTGTATTTATCAGATGGCTTGGCAATTTATCACATGGCTCCTCAATTCACCAACAAGGATATATCACTACATACATTGTGATGGAGAGACAGACAAATAGATAGATAGCTTTAGACCTGGATTTGACATAGAAACAGACTTAATTGCTCCAGAGGAGACTCTTCTCATAGTCATGGATGAAAGAGATCTCTCAACTGTTACTACAGGATCAATCAGCAGCTTTAAAAAGAGTAAACCAGAGAATTTAGGTGGCTCATCTAAGGAGTGTGGGAGGAATTTTGTGCCTGTGCTAAGCTGGATCTGCTGGTTCCTTTCAAATAGATTCCAGACTATCATGATGGTCCGTTGCTCCTTGTTCTTCAAAACTCTCATGTGTGGAGTCCCATAAGGCCCAGTCCTTTCCCCTTTTCAGTAGACATAACTGAACAGAGCTCCTGAAATCCCTTGTACTTGTAACTATATATTACACCTTTAACATTACTTCAATACATTTTGTGGATGTATGTGATAATATGTTTTTCTTTGTGCAACAAAGTTTTAGCAGTGGGGAATCCCCAGGGTGTACTTCACCAAACCTCTTTTTGTCGGGTACAGGATGAACTTTACCTGCTGCTGTAAACTGGTCTTTACAGGTCGGTTTTACCAACCCACTGCCAGATGTTACCAGACTCCATCAGGATTTTTCTTAAAAGGAAATACTGTTTGCTTTATTTTTTCCCTTTATGGATCAGACATAGGGATTGTTTGATCTCTATTTTTATTAGCACTTGAGATTTTATTAAAGCTATTTTTTCCAATACATTTTTGGAAACATTGGATTTGATTTATCTACCACATGATGGATATTGGTGCACATAGTTTAATCTTTCTAAGTAATAAACTGAACTTTAAAGAAAGCATAAGGTACACACTTTCTGAAGTGGGCGAGTTCTGCAGTGCAGGAGGAAGTGAAGCACTGAATGAACCTCTTTCAAAAGGAATCCTTCAGAAACAAGCTAATTTCTATCCTGCTGTCTTCAGCTTAGAAAGCAGCCACTGTTTCTTAGACCACACCATTTTGTTTTTGGGGAGGGGTGGAAAATACCCTTTTGAAGGGAAAGCAGCATTCTCTGCTTGCAGCCCATTCCTCTGGCTCCTACATCTGAAAACTAAACAGAAAAAGTGGGTAATGCAAACTTGTGGTCAGGCCTGCAAGTCAGTAGACTGTAGTGGCCTGACATGTTTGATTTCATAGTGTGCATTCTTTCTTTCTCATTTTTGTTATCTGCTCTTTCTAGGTGCTTTCAATTTTATGAGTATCTGATGTGACAGCGAACCATTGTGCTCTCAACCAGTTTTTAAAATGTTCTTTATTGTTTAATGTTTCCTCTTTCCCCAATGTAATATTTGATTAAGTTTCACAATGGGATTAACATTATCAGTGCAGCTAACATAAAATAAATAGTAACATCATTTTTCAGGGTAGCTTTTATGGATTTTTTTCTTTTTTACTCAAGAAAAAAAAGTTTTCCATCTGAGTTGTGCACTAGAATTGGGAGGAAAGCATGCCATGATCATTCATGTCTCAAACAGACAAAGGTATGGGTAGAAGCCATCACCTTCACCCGGTACTTTTTATAATAGAAATCCATCTTCAGAATCTCCGAAGGGATTTCAGCTAGAACATACTCAGAAGAGGGGGAGGGGGCAGAGGCGCATGCAAATTCCTCACAGGCTAAGGTAAGCCGTAGGGGAAATGGTGCCTGGGAGATAAAATAGTTCAGAAAAATTAACTCCACTAGAGACGAACAGAGTGACAGACCCAGAGGCAATTCTTAAGTCAGCAACTATCCTGCTTGTGAAGTCTGCCGTGAAGTGTAACATGCCTAGGTATTTTCATCTGCCTGTCAGATGTATTATTATTCTCATTCCTGTCAAAATGCATCTCTCCTATAACACTCATCTTACTCAGTTTAGGTTGTAAAGGCAATAGGCCAAATTCAGAACTCCACTGAAATCAATAGAGTTGTACCCAGTTATATCTAGGAATGAATTTGGCCCAATAGATATGAAGTACTGGCTAAATTTTGTTCCTAGTGAAGTCAGTGGCAAATTCCATTGAGTTCAATGCTGCAGGGATTGGCCCTATATAGATATGATGGTTTCACATAAGTAAACAAGGCAAGGCTGTGGGTTTACCTCACCCATAGTTTGAGTTGGAGACCTCTTCACTAACAAGTTGTAGCTCTCATGTGTTTCCTGCCATTCTACATACTAAATACAGCCTTGAATTTTTAATCAACATGGATTTGGGTCATCCTTTCCAGCTGGAAAGGGTTCTGTGAAAGGCTGAACTATATTTTCTAGGGAATAGCTACAGGGCCCAAGGAGGGACAACATATGTCCCCCAAGCCACCCAATCTGTGGCTCTTCCACCTGTGTAGGCAGCATACTAGTTAAGCACCCTCTTCAGGGTGCAGAAGAGAGTGAGAGGGTACTGCAAAAGCTGTTGGCCCTCTTCTCATGGCAGGGGAAGTCATATGCAGGGGGTTCCCTCCATGCACAGATCTGGGGAAAAGATCCTGCTCTACTGAAACAATATCCATTTAATCCAAAATCCACCAATGAATGTAACTCTTTGATTGTTTTAGATTAACTTTTTTAGTTTGTGGTTGATTTTTTTCTTCTTTTCCTACAACTCAAAACTGTAGTACCTCCAGTATTTTTCTTTGACTTCCCAGTTTACAGAATTAGCAGTAATCGATGTGGAGCTCATGTTTGTGCCAAGGAAAGTGACCTTATCAAATAAATAAATAAACAAGCAAAAAATACAACAAAGTGTCCATGATTAAAAGTCACAAAAAGGGGGCTATTTATGGTAATTACATAGGACCTGATTCTACAAATATATAGATTTCAATTGGACTATTCGTATGCTTAAAATTAAGCATTATGTGTTTGCAGGATCAGGTCCATAGCTGGTCTGCTGATGCAGAAAGGAATAAAGTACAGCTAAGGAAAGCTGGCAGCAATATATAGAATAGAAGAAATGGTGAGTTTTAAATACTTCGGGAATTGTAAGAAATGAGATTAGTATATATCATCTGGAAAGATTTTTGAAAAGACAGCTTCAGAGTATTTTACATACTACAAATTGAAAGCAGATGCTAAATCCCTATTGCCACAACATTTCCCAGTTCTGAAAAACCAGTTGCCCACAACATGGTAGAGACTGCCCTTAAAATTCACCCCTAGTGGGGCTTGTAGACTCTGTGAGCAGCCTGGTGCTGATGACAATACCACTGAATAATCAGTATTGTTTGGAACTCAAGTGTTAATATCAGAATATTATTTTGTAAGCCATGATCTTTTTTAATACATGACAGTAGTTTAGTGCAGATTTACTAGATCAAGTCACATAAACACTCTTTGAAGAATTGTCATTGTTCAGTGGAGACAGCAGGCATCAACTGGGACACAGAAGATTCACCTTTTATATGTTATAAAAGTATAAAAATATCATAGCAGCCTTCAAGTCATAAGTGACACATATATGTTATGCATGCCACATAAATGCCTAAAAGCTGACTTCTCCAGAAGATAATGGAATCTGTGTTTGCACGGCAGCTACCACAATGGGGTCTGGTCCATGACACTACTGCAGTACAAATAAAGAAATACATCATCATAATAAAGGTATAATACTTCAGCCTTCTTTAATTTTACCAAAAATATTTTGATCAAGTGTAATAATATATGGTAAAGCGTACACTATTTATTTGTATTTTATAATGTTTAGATTATTTTAATGTAATCATCATCAGCATTTAGTGGTTATCCACTGTCTGATCCTGCGTTCTTTACTCAGGCAATACACCCACTGAAGTCAGCATCAGATTCTGAGGGACTTTTTATTTTTTTACTCCTATCCATGGCACTTTCAAAATACAACTAAACAAGAAATAGCTACAGTGTACATGATGAAAGGTTCTGACTCTGCTTTTGTTCTTACACTCTAATTTACTTTGATAGTTTTCATACAGCTTGTAAAATACTGTAAGCATGCATTTACATGAAAAAGTAAAATAATTAGGAGAAAATGTGGGTTGAGAAAAGGAACTTTGGGAGCTACTCAGACATACATGGAAAGAGATGCCACAGAATTAGGACATTTTGCAACTTGCTTTTATGAGCTGGATTTTGCTACCCTTGATCTTACTTCTGAGACTACTTGGGAAGTAAGGTAGCATACGGTGTAAGGGTGGCACAAACTGGCACAATGCCTTTGCTACTACTGCCCTCAAAGTACTGCAGTAGAAGAAGAGGAGAATTTTTCTTGAGAGTCCTATGATAAAGTTATTGTAGCTCTCAAATCAAAGGAAAAGAGATCAGACAATTAGAAGACATCCTTGCAACTGTTAATTTCTTACTTGTTCTTGTTTCTTAAGGGCAGATTCTCACATACTGAAATTCTCATAGGTCAATGCTATGATAATTTATACCAGCTGAGAATCTACCCCATAGTACTTTAATTCCAAGTGTTAAGAGCTTATAAATCTAACTTTCCATATGTCTCATAAAAGGATTTGAAAAACTATGATGGAACTTACATTTCCTTAAGTGAGACTCCAAATGTAAGGGCAATTTCCATTTTTACTACTTCAGTGGGACTGAGAATGTGAGTAGGTTAAACTGGATTTGGTCCTATATTTTGGAAATGTTATTTCTTGAGTCTTTTACTTTTTCTATTCAGTTTGCTGTTTTCATTCCTCCAGTATTCCTGTCACTTAAGTAGACCTTGTCACTCTTTGCTTCAGTACAACCTGCTACAAATGAAACTAATGATTTTATTGTTTGGGCAGTCTGCCTAGTAGACAGCAGGACTCGGATACCTGCCGTTGCCTTGTACACATGTGTTTGCTTCACATTTTTTTCAGCAAAGATGATAGCTTTCATGATGTTGACTCAAAAAACATCCTAAAAAAAATTAATTGAAAAATGCTGAGCAACTGTGGTCTATGTTTACAGCTTTCAGCCTGAGCATTGCTTTGAAGTGTTTTACAACTCTAATTTGTGATAAATCACAAGGAATGAATGAAGTAGCAATCTACATACTGTTTCTTTAATATAACTACATCATGACTATAAATCTAGACATATTTCCAAGGAACAGTCAAAACGGACCAAGGATCTTCCACAGCTCTTGCTCATTCTTTTGTCATTCTCATTATGTTTTTCAAGTTATGTTTTATGGGATGCCAAACTCTACTCTTCAGCTTATGCCAGCTTCAGAGTTCAATAGACACAGGACTTTTGTTCAGTTCATTGTAGAGTCAGGGCCCAGCTTTAAAGTTTGGATCCAGAGTTAGATTTTTTTCAAAATTCAAAGATGTTTGAATCCAGGGTTTTCCTTTAGACTCATCTCTAGTTTTATTTCAGATCTTTATGGCAGATATAAAGCTGTTACTCTTCACATATTGGAATGAATTAAAGTAAGTGGATTAAACAATGTAAGGAAGGGATGCCTCTTATTTAGTACCTATTGCTTGTGGGCTCCAAGGCTACCACCCCGCTCCCTGCCACACCCGGGCTCCAGGGCCACCCCATGGCTGAAGCAGAAAATGTCATGGAAGTCTCTGAAAGTCATGGAGTCCAAGACTTCCATAACCTCCATGATATAATCTTATCCTTAGGTATAAGTTAACGTGCCTTTGGCTACTTACACTCTTCATCCTATCCCTGTCATCTTTTCCCAAAATTCCATGAGATTGGGATTTGTGGGTGACATGGAAATAGTGAATGTGCGATGCAAATGCCACAAATGAAGACCCATTAGTCTATGCCTGCAGTACCTCTGTGTGTACAGCATCGGCCACCAATAACCTCTCTGCACTCCATATCATGCCATATAAGGCAATGCATGAACAGGGCCTATAAGTGGTCCACTGGATTCTTCACTCAGCACACCTGAATTTATACCCTGCCAGAGGACATGGGTGAAATTGAGTTTTGGTGTTTAGCTTCTGGTCCTTGGTTAAGGAACAGGATAATAAGGGCAGAAATGATTGATGAAATCTTAGCCGTTGATAACAAAATAATCTAGCAATTACTGCTGAGAATCCTGATCATATCTAAATTATTTCACAGCATAGGGAAGTTTAAGACTGGAAAATGTCGAGTGCAAACCAATGAAGGCATCAATAACTCAAACAATTAGAGATAACTTGGAATCCAAAAACAATGTGCTTTTCATGTCTAAAGCACAGTATAGATACGTAGTTAAAGGAGAGTTTTTATAACACTTGTTGGATAGCTCTATAAATGGCAGCCAAAACCACAGATTCTTCACATTTCTGGCACATAATGGCCGCACCTTAAAAAGTAGACAGAAATTGAGAAACTAATTGCTGGTTCAGATCTGGGTGTCTCACTTAACTGGAGTGTTAATTTAGGAGAGATCTGCCATCTCTAATATGTCATGTTTTAAGAGACATTACAGTAATAGACTATATAATCTGTCTGCTTTTGAATTAAGTATAATTATGGTGGCAAAAGATTATGAGCTTCATCTGAGTTCTGCAAACTCAAGGCAAAGATCCTGGGTATGATTTTATCCCTGCAGAGGTATATGTAAAGGAAAAAATGGTAAGCTCCTGTATCAATAACACTATAGCATATTATAAGTAGCCAAAGGTCAACCTCAAATGATTAGGAAGTTTGGCCAAGATAATCACTCAAAAGTTTATCCACATTTCTAGAGTCTGTGAAATTTGGCTGGAAATCTTTTCTGATTTCAGGTGCTTCCTGCTGCTGATCAGGATGGAAATACCGTGTGAATAGATATTTGGTATTATTTCAACAAAGCCACTGACAGATAGAGCCGATGCTGGCTGGGGCCCAGTGAGCCCTGGAGGCCCTGGCAACATAGGAGGATAGCAACTGCTTGGTGCAAATGGCAGGAGATGGCCTGTTCTTTGTGACAAATATGTCAATAAAATTAAAAGGTAGGGTATGTAAAACTGTAATTTGACCCATCCTAATGTATGGAACAGAGACTTGGCCAGCCTTTAGAAAAGAAATCAGCATGCTCTCCAACACAGAAATGAAGATGTTGAGATGGTCAAATAGTTGGACACTCCATGACTGGTAACAAAATGAGATTGTAAGAGGCCTAATGCGGCTTGCTCCAATTGAAGGCAAGTTGAGGAAGGCTTGGCTACGTTGCTATGGGCATATCCAGTGGAGACCTCAGAACTATATGGGTATGATGGCTCTTGCAATGATCATAGATGGAAAATAACCAAAGGGGAGATGAAAGACTTGGTACATGGACCAGATATCAGTGGACATCAGAGAGACCAACTTGCATGACAGCCTGGTGGACAACCATGAGTTTTGGAAGAAGGCTATAAAAGTCACTTATTCCAAAAGAAGGGAAATGGCAAGAAAGAAAAAGAAGCAGCTCAGTTGTGTCCATATTTCCTGCCTTCCATCTATTTAGATTGTAAACTCCCCATGGTAAAGAGTGTTTCTTTTCTGTGTTTGTACAGCACCCAGCACATTGGGACCCTTGGCCTTTGGGTGTGATTATATATAAATATAAATATTTACTAGTACTACTACTACTACTAAGTGATTTAGGAGTACAAGTCCCATAGAAAATTCCCCACTGACTTTTGAAAATCAAACCCTTTTTATCTTTTATTGTTCTTTAACTGGATTTTTTTCTCTCTCCCTTCTCTGCTCCTTTTTATATAGCCTCTTCTGTGTGGAAGACAACACAAGTAAAGCCTGAGTATGAATCCAGCATTTAAGTCTATGACACTCCAGTGGGTTTTAAATTAGGTAATATGTGTTTGTTCATCCCTAATAGTAAAAGTTCTCTGCTGTAGTGTTATGAATAGAGAAAGTTCCTTTAGTGGCTGCTTCTGTTTGTGATGTATTACAAGCTTCAACCCCACAAGATTGCAATAGGGCAAGACATGGAGAGAGCTCCTGACTTTTGTTGTGGGAGTGCTTAAGTGGGGAAGAAAGCATAGGGAACAGCAACAGGGAACAAGTCCACATCAGTGTGCAAGGGAGTGCTAGGAAGACTGACCCACTTCCATGCTGACTGATGTAACCCAGCCCTAAGCTGTGGTCTGAGAGTTAGAGGTTGCAAAACTCATAGCCAGCTAGCAGACATGGTACTATCTGCAACATCCACTAGCACTAGGGTCACATCCTATGCTTTTTCAAAGAAGTGCGTGCTCCCCTTTGCTATATGGAATCCAAACCCTGAACCAACCTACCCTGTGCCAATACACAACTGGTACAGCCCTGCTCCCCCAGTTCCAGAAGGATGGTCCTACCAAATAAGGTGGCAGGATTCACCCAGAGGAAAAAGAGGACTACTGAAGAGGCAACATGTGAAGTGTAATGTTTCTTGTATTGTGTTCCACATACTTTCAAATTAAATTCCATAGATAATCAGCAAAGGTGGATCAATCGGAAAGGGCTGATCTTATTCTAATGGGAGCAAATTCAGGGCCCCAAATAAGCAATGACTCAGGACCTAAATCTGTGACTTGAAACCAAAGGATAGAGTGCAAGAAAAGCTTGTGTTCTTTAACAATGGAAAGCTTTATGTTAATGTGATTATTTTCATTGCTTCTTCAGGCAAACTATCAGGAAGTTTGTTGCTAGGTCATTTATTTTTAGCACTATCCACCCAGTATTCCACGCACTTCAACAGACCTTGACTTTACAATGATTATACTACATGCACTCAAAATCTGTGGGACAACAATCACCATTTGTGCACGTTAAGAAAGAAGAAAGGGTTTGGTTTAGCATTTCTTCAGATAAGTTGAACATAATTAATGAACGGTCTTTGAAAGATTTTTTTCATTGTTATTTTAGTTTTATAGTGACACATAATGCTCATGAAGGAAATGTGCCTTGGAAATGGGAATTGTCTATTTATCCTATGGAGTGGGTCCGTGACACTGCAAGCTCCCCCACCAACGTGCCACAACGCTTTTCTAGAAACTTTAGTCTGTCTGCTGAGGCTGCCAATTAGTGCCCATTTCATTTTTGTGTTTTGGGCACTTTTTCACCAGGAAGAGAGGGAAGGGAGAGAAGAAGATCTTTCTTTTCAATGAAAAACAAACAAACAAACAAAAATAGACCAAAAAGAAAATGTTTATTTTGGTCTAAAAGCAAGTTTTCACTGAAAACTTGTTTTGATTATTTCTTTTTGAACAGCTCTGATCTGAAAGTGCTTTATGGGGGTTGATGATGATTATTATTACAGTTTTTGCAGATGGGGAAACTGAAGCTCAGAGAGTTTTTGTGACTCATCGACCTTCACACAGCCAGCTAGTGGCACTATGACTTCCAATTCCCAATCTTGGGTGTATTTCTGAAAATAAATATCTAGGAGTGAGTGTGAAAGTAGACATCACTGGTTAACTTTTCATTGGAGAAGTTTTTCTCTCTTTTAAAGAAAGCATATTTTTCAGTATGCCACTGGAGTTTGTGACAATTTTGTATATGCAAATATAAATCATTTTTAGTAATACAGTAAGTAATTTGATTCATAACTTAAAACTATAACATAACCTAAAACACCATTGGATAACCTGGATACCCTGTAATACAATAACACTAAGATTCCTGTGTATGTGTGAGTGTGAGTATGTGAAAATACCCTTCTCCCTTAAAAACCACAAGAGGAAAGTTATCAAAAGGCCGTGGGGTTTCACAAGAAGCAGACCTTGCTCTATTTCGATAAGAGGCCATTTCATTGGCATTAAGTGATGTAACAAGCAGGCAGAGTTGTAAGAAAAGGGGCATTTTTAAATTTACAAAAAGGGCAGTGGTTAGATGCTAATACTCTTTCCTAGCCACTCCCAAGAACCTACCTAGGCTTGCAATACTTAATCTCTAGTCTCATATCAGTATAGGTTCCCCCTGAAATCTGAGCCTCTTTTTCCAGTTCTACTCATCATACTACAAAAGTGAGCGTTGCAACAGATATGTGGATGGCTTAAAAGCCAGCATCCCTCAGTCTCTGTCTTCTCTATTAATTTAATTCTGATATTTTTCCTTTTGGCCTGAGGTAGATGGGTATTTCAGGTATTTCAGCCCTGTTTGAACTCTTTTGCAGATCAGCATTTTATTTAAGTTTTCTCTGATGTCTTGGAAACTCTGCTGAATTATGGCACCCCTGAAAAAAAAAATGTCTGTAAACTACTGTAGGAGTCTAGAGGCACAAGAATGTGAAACTGCCACTGCGGATTTCTTGTGAATTAGTTTAGGCTAAGGAAACACATTCTCTTCTCAGTACTTCCTAACCCCTCCCCACACTGTCCAAAAATACAACAATGACCCATCTGTGTACATAAAAGAGAGCAACTCCTAACATTTAAACATCAACTAATCTGCCACTGCTGATGTATCAAGGACAGCATAATGAATGTCAGAATGCTAGTCATTCTTTTCTCTATAATCCTATCCTGATGTGTAAAGAGGCATAAAAAGACAGCAGAAAAGACAAATGCACAGAATAATTTATGGATCACACTTTGCTTTAACATTTTTGTAGCACATTAAGCGTCTCTCACTTGGTTATTCTCTCAAAGGCTCTCATGTTTTAACTCCCTCTTTCACATCCAGAACTATTATGCTCATCCTGAATTAACTTCTGAATAGTGGGATTTGCTACCTAAGCATTTTAAATAATTATTTTATGGCTCACCAAGTCTATCTATTATTTAAAATATTTTTATTCACCAATTTTTAAAAAATGTCAAATATATTAAAGTCGTTTTCTTTCCTGGTGCCAACATTGTAACTAAAATGTTAACTACTTATACCTAAAAAATACAGGATACAAACAAAACAACAACAACAAACAGCAAATTCTAGTCAGACATTTAATGAAGTTGCTAATGGTGAGGTTGTTTACTTTAAGAAGAGAGGAATAGTTTTAAGAATCTAAATTGTGAAAAACTTTTCAGAACATTCTTGAGTTTATGTATGTGACTTGATTGAGCAACTACTGGTAATTTTGTGTCTGGAAAGCCAGACACTCAGCATTTTATCTGGTAAATTACCCACCCGGCAAAGATCTTATGGGTGGGGAAGAAAAATCAGAAAAGGAACATTCTGCTATGGCCTGATCCAGAGCCCACTGAAGTCAATGGGTGTCTTTCTGTTGACTTTACTGGATTATAACTATATGAAGGGAATGGAGAATGTATTATTCTTTAAGCCTTTGCATTGCTGATACAGGCTGTCTAGGTGAGCACTGAAACGGCCCAGAAGAACCCAGGTGCATTGTCAGAAATGGCTTCCTTGTCAGATTTTGTAGCTACCATTAGGTATCTATCATTTTTTTGCTTTCCTATAAAAAATGCTTCCTTCTCCTTTCTGGCTCAGGGGAAGCAATTTCTAAGGGATGAAGATGACCATGTTGGAAGTTGTACCTTGCCTTTCCTCAGGCTCTTGGAAAAGGCCTGTAATTTTAGATAGAAGAAAGATAAACACACAGGAAATGGCTCCTCCCTCCTCTCATCTCGTGTTGTCCAATAGAGAACAAAATTTGATGTCACTCACTGACTGGGAACTGCTAACCCATTCTGAAGTATAAAGAATATTTTGAATGTTTTATTTAATTTAAACTGTTAAAGAATTTTAATTGCTTTTTTAAAAAAATCAAATGAATATGCTGGTTATGAAATATGTTTCTGTTTCTCTGTCTCTCTCTTTGTTGTTCCATATAAGACTCTGGATTATTTAAAAAAAAAAAGTTTAAAAATCCAGTTAAAGCTGTTAAGTGAGGCCTAAAAAAATCTTGACAACAGTTAGGCCACTGGAGTGCTGAGACCACCGCCTATCATGCTGTCCACTGTTGCCTCATTGTTCCTTGTACTCTCCTGTCAGTCTGTCTGTATCCATCTGTTGTCTCTTGTCTTATTTAGTTTACAAGCTCTTTGGTACAGAGACTGTCTCTTTGTTCTGTGTTTGTAAAATGGGATCTTGATCCATGATTGGTGCTCTTAGGTGCTACAGTAATACAAATAACTAATAATAATATGACAACAGTTTACATCATTAACCTGAGGCTGCTCCAACATACACTAGGGGCTGGGGCCAGAATACAAGAGGTGCAAAGGCTGCTGAAAGCCAGCTTTGTCCTCACCCATCCATTCCTGAGCAAGAATGTAGAATTGGAGCCAATGTGTTTATGTTAATTTGGCCAGATTTTCGAAAGCTCTGAGAATTATGAGAACCAAAGAATTATCCAGCAAAACTGGTCAGATTATTAGGTTGACCGGTTGGTATCCACCTCAGGCCCTCAAAGATTCTGGAACCCATATTGCTTATTGATTCAGCATCAGTTTCTATTTTATAAACGTATTAAAGCTCTTGAATAAAATCAAGAGAACAT
This sequence comes from Caretta caretta, assembly GCF_965140235.1. NCBI lineage: Eukaryota > Metazoa > Chordata > Testudines > Cheloniidae > Caretta > Caretta caretta. Next base: position 69,707,402 of record NC_134213.1, read on the forward strand.
ATCATTAGAGCTTTAACTAAACTAAAGCAAGAGTAAAATACACTATCTATCAAAACACAATGAGGTCAACAAATCAAATCATTAAATTAGTACCAAAATATAATTAATCCTTATATAAATTCTAAGCAGGAGTCTAAGAAGTTGGCTGTCCATTTGGTGATAAATCCTACCTAGACAAATTTTACCAAAGTCAATCATATTTGTAATTTAAGTCTGCTTAAAGTATCATAAAGCTAAAACCAAATTATTATCTAAAGTCCGAAACAAAACTTTGGAGCCTATTAAAACTTCCTTCTTAGATTTCAATTCTTATGTCACCTGGCTAACCTTTTTCATTCTTCAACAGAAATACCATAATACAGACTTTAACAGAACACCCTTGATAAGCAGATGTATAACAACTCTTATTTACCAGAAATTACAGAAGACAATCTGAAAGTCTCCAGACTTTTAAACACAAAACATTCTTTAATGCGTGTCTTTATGAGACAATATTTAGAGCAGTTTAAATGTTTTCTTTCGGGCACCTTTCGTGCATGAGCTTTACGGGTGCTCACACATGAACAGCCACAGCCACACTTTAAATAAAGAAACACAAAAGGGCTGGGATGTCTTCCAGCTAATTAAAAAGACAAAAACCAAACAAGGGAAAATTAAGATATTGAAAATAATCAGGGGTTCATAAACTCTTGAGCTCTCCCAGTCTTTTGGACTCCGATAGAGTAGGAGCTGAAATTGCGGATAAGAAGCTAGATGTTGGTGTTCTACTGGACGGCACTTCTCACGAGCAGGCCTTCTTCAGGTGTAGGGAGAACCTGGTGAGAGACTTGAGTAGTTTGTTGATGTTGTGACTTCTTCTCCCCAAGGTGTCCAATTTTGCAGATTCTAGAACATCAGTCTTCTCTCAGATGCTTTGGTGACCTGAAAGGTGAAGCTTCTCGGCCCTTGTTCTTACCCTTGTTCTTGAATGACTTATGAATTTTGCTTGCTCCATCTTGAAACACTTCCCTCCAAATCTTTGGTCAAATCAGGTGTGAGCCCCACCTTAGAGCCACTCACTCCAATCTAGTTTGAACTAGATCATTGTTATTGAGCATCACCTTGGAGATCCTTAAGCCAGCAATCATATACACTGGATTTGGTATTTTCCATAACACAGAGGCTGTTGTTAGTGGCCCCCATAAATTATCAAAAATCCAGACACAGAAGACCACTCTTGAGGAAGCTAGCATGGTTTTATTTGCGTTAAAAGTCTTAAAAATAAATTATATCACCAGTTAATGGAAAATTCAATATATGTCTGAGCAATGGGGAGGATGGTGATATTGTTCACAGTAGTAAAAGGGGACAAATGGAGACAGTTTGGGATGGAAAAATAGGAGTTCAGTTTTGGCCATTTTCACTGAAGCTGATGGACTCTGGTAAGTTGCTAGTAAAGCAGAGTGCACAGGGCAGTGCACAGATCCAAGACATAGCTGTACGATATAACACCAACACTGGGTCGACTGAAGTCACAACAAAGTTTTCTTGCCACCATCAAACCCCTAACATTATCACCCAAACAAATAATTGGCTCAGTTATGGCAAATAAGAGTAAAGAACGACCCTGTAGCCTATGTGCTCTGGCTCCCACCACTCGAACATCTATCACCCGGTGGAGATTGACCCTGGACTATATGGCATTGCCTTAATCAATTTTGCACTGGAGTTGGCTGGTTTAGAGATGCGATGATCAAGTGGGGCTACATCACTCGTCCCTGTGATTGCAGCAGAGAGCTTCAAAATATGAAGCATCTCCTGCAATGCCCACTGCTTGACTGTGAATTCGCTTCCAGTGACCTGGCAGAGTGCAATGACTGGACAATTGCATGTGCATCGATATGGCAGGAAGCAGTATGAGAATACAAGAAGAGGACTTAAGCTGATAACATGGCATCCAAGCAGGGATGTCCCAGAGGCAAGCTGAGCTGCAGGACTAGATGCAGAGAAATGTTGCTGACAGAGAGACAGATTTGTAAATCATAAATATAGAGATGATACTTGGAGCCGTGTAAGTGGATGAGATCACCCAAAGATAGGATGTAAAGTGAGAAGGGCAAAGAGCCCTGAGAACTCCCACAGATATGAGAAAGGGGAGAAGCAGGACACACTGAAAAAGTCACTGATGCTTATCTATTCTAGGAAGGGTCTAGCACATCACTGAGGGCAATACAAATAAACAAATGAATATATAATAATAGTTATTAACTCCTTGCTTGTAAGTAGCCATATTTTATAAGTAAGTTCATTGTTAGCACCTTGTAACTTAACCAGTTTTTGAAACCAAATATTTTGTTTTTAGAATTTCCAAGGTTTTTGTTTCTGTTTTGGTTTGCTTATTTTTCATCTTTTGCCATCAGTAGGTCTCCACATGGACATAGCAGTCCACTCCTGAGCTACATATTGCATAATTGGTACTTGATAACTATCATTCGAAGACAGATAAAATCAAGTTTTTTAAAATGTATTTCTTGGAGGTTATAAATCCAATAGTCCTCCATTTGTCCATTGAGTCTTTTAAGGAAAATGTGGTATATAAAACAGGAATTTGTACACCTCTCCCATCCATTTACGTAATACCTTATTTATTCTGCATAAAGAAAATGGGATGCAAAACCATTTTTTCCCTTCACAAGTCACCTTTTAAAATTCAGAGTGTGTTTACTCACTAACTGAAAGTAAAGGCAAGCAGGATTTAGCCAAATGTACGTGTTTAATGAAGCTCTCCTTAAACCTCTGCCATTATTTATTGAAGCTGGCAGTTAGAGAGGCAGTGTGGCCCAGCAGACAGATCACTAAATTAGGACTCAGAAGACCTGTGTACTACTCCTAGCTCTCACACTGGCCTCCTGAGTGACCTGGGGCCAGTCAATTCACCTCTCTGTGCCTCAGTTTCCCTAGCTGTAAAAGAATGGAGATAATTCTACCCTCACTGAAATGTATGCATGAAATGGTGAAATACAGTAGCACCTACTGTTGCATCGTGCTTTTCATTAGTAGATCTCAAAGCGCTTTACAAACGAGGTCAGTATTGCCATTTTCTGTGATAAATGTACAGTACGGTAAAGAAAAGGGTAAAATGCTATTAAGTTCTGAAATTTATTCCTTTTTGCTTTAAACTTGTCATGCTTTTTCTCCCTAGTAAAACATCATTTTCTTGGAAGCCATTATTAAATTATGTGATTGTTAAAACAGTTTTCATTTTAAAAGATAAATTAGCTTGTTTTGAAGCATAAATATACCAGTAAAGATACATTTTACAAATCCCAAATGTACATATGACTAGAGCCATCAAAGAATAGCCAGTTTCCATTAACCAAAGCGTTTAAAGTCAGTGAGATAGAATTCTTAAGTGGTCCGGCTAATCTGAGCAAACTGACTATGCTCTAGTGACCATATGGGATAATGTGGAATACCCATATACACACAGACAGAGGAAAGGGAATTTGTCATAGATGGACTTCTAAACTTTGGCCCAGCAGCTCCCCCGATTTCAAGGCCTCCGCTCTGCATTCTGCGGGTGGGGTGATTCACCTTTCGGTAGTTGGTTCCCCCCTTCCTTTAATCTGGCCACACCGGAGTTCTTTTAAATACCCAAACCCTGTCTGGAAGCGTCCAGCTCGTGGGTAGCGGGGAAACGTGTCCCTGCACCAGCTCTAGTAGCGGGCAGCGCCTTTCAGGTTTTTGATGACAGGGACGATCTAGGCGTCGATCGTTCTCTGGGCTGGGTTATAACTTCAGCAGCGCAGACCTGTGGGAACCAGGGAGGGCACGGTGATCCTCTGACCCCCCTCCCCCGTTCTTCCACCCCCTGCTTCCCATTCTGCCCCATTGCCCGCTTCTCGCGCTCTCTGCCCCGTCCCACCCGCCCCTCCTCTGCCCCCACTTGGCTCGGGGAGCGGATCCCGGCAGGTCCGGGCTGAGCCCCTGCCGCACGACCCCCGGGACAGGGAGCGAGCAGGCTGGAGCCGGCTGCGGAGCGGACTGGCCGGGGCGCTGCTGAGCACCGAGGCTCCCTGCGGGCTGCTCCTGCCATTCCTTTCATTCCCCAAGTATTGATCTGCCCTGGCTGGGCGGCTCGGGGGGCTGGTCCAGCCTGCGGGGCCCAGGGAGGGCGGGCTGTGGGCTGCCGGAGGAGGCGTGCGATTGGCTTCTGACCTGCCGCTGGCTTGTCAGTTTGGGCTCCCGGGGGTGGCTGCCGAGTGCCTCTCGCCCAGCCCTCTGACGGGATGGAGCCTTTAGGGGGATGCCGCGCTCCTGGCGTTTTGATTAAAGCCCCTCATCTCCCTGCAGTCTGAAGGCAGGACACCGGGGGAGGACGGGGCGGAGGGGGCCTGCACGGAGCAAAGAGCGGGACGAAAAGAAATCCCCTTTGGTGGTTCACGGATGGCTCTATAAGAGGCAGCATCTCTGGGAATACCGTGGAAGGGACGGAGCTGGTATACATTGAAGGCGCCCGGAGTCCGGTTCACACTTGTGGGCGCCCAGCATGGAGATGCAGAGATGGTCCACAAGATGGAAAACGAAAAGGTGGCTGCGGGACTCCACTGTAACCACACTCATCGCTTTTACTTTCCTTCTCCAGGCTGCAGAGGTCAGAGGAGGTAAGAAAGAGACGGGAGCTGGGCGCTACCAGCCAGCCCCCCTCCCCAGCTGGGGAGGAAAATGCAGGACAATGCTGCCGCCAGGTTTTTAGAGGAAGACCTGTCAAATGAGATCCCCGTCCTGGGGAGGCGAAAATAATGGGGTGAGGGGTTAGCTCAGGGTATTAAGCCCAGCTGGGAGCCTCTTGCAGAACCAGCTTTACAGGCGCTTTTCTAAAGTGCTGATGAGTTCAAGACCCCCACATCGACCTCTTTCTTGTAACTGCGGAAAGGGAGCAGGGGGCGAAGCAAGGCGGTTTTGGACACAGCTCTGTGTTTCCTCCACCACGAAATCCATTTTTAAAACCAACAGATGTTTCTGCGATTTTCAGCGCGATTGAACGTACCGAGTCAGGAACCCGATAAAGTTCACCCAAAGTCTTGGCTAAAGTGTAACAAAAGTCTCTGCGCTCTCCTCCGAGGAGCGGGGAGATGCGGGGGAGGAGAGGGGGGAAATCTCAAGATTTCAAATACTCCTTAGTTCTTCTTTCTCTGTTTTTTCGTTGCAAAGATTTTTAATCGGCAAAAGTTTTCCAAAACGCAGGGAAGAGAACATCTCTTTTAAATGGGCCCCTTGCGAGCCCGGCAACTCTCTTCCAAGTTCATGGCCCTGCGCGCCCTGCCAGGTGGGGTGTGCAGCTCGCACTTGGAGAGCCGCAACTGACCGGGCGATCGGTTTGGGAGCTAAGGGATACTACGTGGCACAGCAGGGAGGTCAGTGCCAGGAGCTAGGCTCCTTGCACCGAGTAGCAGCTCCCCCTCCCCTCCACCCATTCCTTCCCCGCATCCTTGGGGAAGACTGAGTGGTCCGTTAGGTGTCTGTGGACATGGTTAGCAGGGTGCAATTCCTGGGAGCTTGCAGACGAGCGAGAAGCCGCAATCCTCCCCCTCGGGAGGGGGAGCTCAGAAGGTAGGGAGGGCCCTGAGCTCACACGTCTGGGGGTGGGTGGGAGGAGGGGCGCGCAGTGCATAACCCCTAGTGCTCAACTCCAAGAGCTGCGCTCCTGCAGAGATGCCTGGTAGTGTGAGGAGGAGCAACAACCGGTCCAGAAGCGTCCTGTTTGGGGACCTCAGTTGGAAACCAGCGGAACAGTCCGATCTTATGGCCTTAAAAGATCTGCTTGCATATATGTGGAACTACACATATAACCTGGCTGTGCATTCTCCAGTGACTTTGAACTCCTAGCTGAGTGGAAATGCCGCTTCTTTCCACTGCAATCTGCTGTAGGGGTTAGGCTCTTCTTGTGGCAACCTAGCTGTTAGGGGGCCTCACAGCCTCAGGGGGCTGATGCTCCCAGAACACAGTCCTGGTTTTAGAGGAACAGCCGTGTTAGTCTGTATTCGCAAAAAGAAAAGGAGTACTTGTGGCACCTTAGAGACTAACCAATTTATTTGAGCATGAGCTTTCGTGAGCCACAGCTCACTTCTTTATATCATTATCTGTGACGAGATTTGCCCGTTTTTGAAGAGAACAGTGGTGTCGTTTTCCCCTTTCTGAGTCAACAGTAGTTATGGTGGGGAGCACAGAAAGGTGAATCATCAAAGTTTCCATTCAGCATTTTGTACCTGGTCACCACTTGAATTGTGGCCGATCAATCAGTAATTCTGCCCCCTGCTGGTCTCATATACAGTTTAGGGAGGAGGGGGCCAAATCCATCCTTGCTGCAATTCCAGTGTCTCCAGTGGAGTTACACCAAGGATAAGTTACCCTCCCCCTTTGCCCCCCATCTAGCTGCAGGGGTTTGGGTACTCATTACTATATTGAAACTGAAGTTACTGAATGAGGGATACTGAAGACAAAGACTGGGTAGATTGTGTTTTAAACCTAATATGCCAATTGAATATGAGCTGGAGATGATTCTTTGCAGCCTTCACTTCTTAACAGTATTTATTATGAGTTCTGGGGTTGAATCTAGATTTTAAATGAAAATCTGAACCCAAGCAGCACCGATAAAAATTCAGCGCAAGCTCCTTGGTATTTACTGAAATAATTTTAATAATAACAGGAGCAAAGATTTGTTAGATTGATACATTTACTAAAATAATACCTGAGTGAAGAATTACTTTTAAAGTTCTTTCTCCGTTCTAATGAAGGAAGGAAATTTCAGAAATGTAAAATGACAGGGAGCATCTTAAGTTTTCCACAGTTTGTGAGTTTTCCTGAAAACTGCCTGACAAGTAACACAGTGGTTTAAATGTTCAGAAACAGGGTATGCCATTTGCTTACAAATTGCTGGTAGCTGTGTGCTTAGGGCTCAGTCCAACTGTTACTGAAGTCAGTAAGAGTCTTTCCATTGACTTTAGTGGCAGCTAGATCTGGATTAATTTCCCATATGAAGTATTATTAAATTATTTCTGAATAGTCTTTTATGTGCGCCACTGTCATTTAAAAGACTTCAAAGATAAAAGAAAATAACATTCACTAGTATCTAAGACAAAAATGCTCTGTTCAGTGACTGACACTTGAAAGCAGGAAAGAAAATAAATAAAACTTTTGGACACATCATTGTAACTTATGTGATAAAGTGAATATATTGCAGTGTTTCATCAGAATGCAGCATAAATCATATCTTTGTAACTACATTAAGATTAGACCTCTGATTTTTATTTTATTGGGCTTTTCATAAACTGTCAGTTTATAAAGCAAATTACACAATGTATTCATATAAAGCGTTAAACTTTATAGTAACTACTTTTTTAAATAAGACATTTCCTGCTATTTAGAAAGACCTCAACAAAATTCCTAAGAGTCTTGACTTCTTCTTACATATTGCTTTGCTTTTTTTTTCCATAAAGAAAAATGATAGTTGTCTGTCCTGGGATGAACGAGGGTGGAGAATTCCTGTTTAGGCTCTTGAGGTTCTCCACCTTAAGGCAGAGAAAGCCATAGAAATGAGAAGCAAATGAATGGGGAAAACAGTGAAATATATTTTGTCGCGTCAGTGCCCACTAACTTCTCAGCAACTCCGTTAGAAAATATTTTTGCTTTATAACCTGGTACAAGTAAACAAAATACAACTTTAAAAGACTTTCTTTGATTCCCCCCACCCCCAACCCTCTCACCTTTAAATACCAAATGTGTTGGCAATGCATTTGGAATGAATAAACTCATTTAGTCAAAATGGCTTGGCTTCAGCACTATAAATTTTTGCAAGGTCCTGGAGTCAATGCACTATTGTAATGCTGATTTAAATTTCATGAGCAAGAAATGAAAGAAAATCAACTTTTTTTTTAAGCTTTTCTGGTAAATGGAAACCTTCCTATTCATCAGTGTGCAGAACAATATTAAGAATTCGGATTGAAAATGTGATTGGTCAGCTATATAAAGAAAATAAATATATGAACTTCTGTTTAAGTAAATCCATGGACGACAGAGTATTTGCCTGAATATATTGTAGATGCTTTATTTTAGTCATCCCATTAGAATGCTTCCCAAACTTCTTTGGAAACCAGCAGAAATTCTTGGTGCATAAGGAATGGAGAATTGGGCCCATTACAATGGAAAAGGAAACTTTTTTCTAATATCCATACCCACCTAAAAGTATGTAATTCAGTTCTGAATGCTTATTGGGTCTCAGTGGAAATGTAGCTCTTCAGCTTTCTCAAAATAAAACTGTTTAACATCTAATTATTATTAACCAACACAGAAGTGTTGATTTCAAATAGTAACTTGTAAATGTCTGGTCAGATCAGCTTATTAGTGATGTAGCTCCCCTGTGCTGTTGACTGGCATGCTATGCATTAATGCTCAATTGTGAAAATGAACAATTTTCATGTCTCCTTTAACTTAAAATATAGTAAAATATTTGTAAAAGCCAGATTCATTTTATTAAAAATACCACAACCCTCCAAAGGTTAAAGAGATAATACATTTCCAAGCTTGAAAAAAAAAAGAGTTAAGTTGATCAACCCATAAGAAGATTTATTGAGAATAACTACTGGTGGGCCCAGCTGAAAAGTTTGTTTGAGTCCCAGGGATCAGCAGGTGAAATGGTCCTATCTTCCCAGAATGTGCTGTCTGACCCTGCATGAATATGTCTGTTTTTTCTTTTAGAAATATTGCAGAAATTCTAAATTAAAGGCTTTGTTTTAGACAGGCAACTGACAAAGAAATATGACTGGTATGTATTGTAGATTCTGCAGACTCTAGTGCTTTATATTTAATTTACAAGGAGACTTGACAGACTCCTGAAAGGACAATTCAGGCTGTGTCTTTTTACTAGCTCTGCAGTACAAAAACAAGACAAAAAAACCCTTCATATTTCCTAGCTTTATTTTTTGTCTTGTTTAAAATATATTATCATCAAGTCCAATATATATAAACACACAAACACAGCACACACAAATGATACATATCTAAAATGCTATATCTATATTAATCCAGAGGCAATTGTTTGAATTGATATTCTATACTAAAAAGAAAAAGCTTCCTTAACACAAAACCTATTCTTGACTGTATGATGTTTTCTGATAAGTTAAAAGGCTTTGTGAAAAACAACAACAAAAAAAAAACCTGGTAAATTTGGCATCTGCAGTATTTGTAGCAATAGGACCTTTAATTCCAACAAAGGTAAAGCATAACAAAAGAACCATGGCATTATTGCTGAACTTCAGTTGCACCTAAAATGTTCTGGAGCAATTATGCCTCTTACAGATTATTATTATTATTTTTTTTTTGTACAGTGAGGAACAGTAGGGTTTCCATGTGCCAACAAGATTAAGAAGTTGTTTTTCTTTTCTCACTAGAGCTCTTTGCTTCTTTTCATAAGAAATTCTCTTAACATTTATTAATTTATTGTTGTCCTGACTATTTGTTGATAATGGGTGCAAATAGATTAAATGGACCTTGGGAGAAACCTCTTGTGTTAAGCAAGTAGAGTCTCACAGTCCCACAAAGCAATAAAGACTTGCCCTTTGGATGGACCTGGCAGAGATGGGAAAATTAGCTTTTACTGAAATTAGATGAACACAGATGCATTTTGTCAATAGTTATAATTAGAATACCAAGGTTTAAATACCACCTTTGCAAACTATAAATATAATACATTAATTGTTGACCTCGTTATTTAAATACTAGCAGGAGCTGGCAGTATTTGAGTTCTTTCAGCACATTATCACATGTAAAGGGGACATAAAAACCTTAGTAAATTTTAGGCCTGGGATTTCTGTATATGTCAAAGTGTTAATGCATTCAGCATGTGAAATAGAATTTTGTTTGGCAGAGGTGGTGTTATAAGTGCATATTGTTTGCTACCAGGTTTAAATGAAGGATGCATAATAAAAACAAATGCACAATAAAAAGTACAGATACTGATCTTGCTGTCATTGAAGTCAATAGCAACTGAATTAAGTTCATAGTGACTGTATAAAATGGCCCAAATGCTAGTCATTTTGTTCAATTGAAGAGTATTATTAAACTCTGAGTCTTACACACCACATGTCCACCATTAAGGTGAGCAGGATTTGGCCCAACACAAATACTAAAAATATTCTAGCAATCTAAATGGTTAATTATAATTTTGGAACAAGATTATTATTCAAGGTCAAAAACCTTTGATGTCAGTTGGATGCAAAACTGGGGGGGCTGATTTGCTTGGCTTATAGTCATAAGGAGTTATGCCATTGACTTCAGTAGTTGTAGGATCAAGTTCTCAAGCTGTGGGACTTTTTAAAGCAGATCCTCAACTTGTGCAAATGGTGGAGATACATTGAATTCAATGGAGCTATTCCAAATTTCACCAGCTGAAGTTCTGACCCTTACATGCCTGTTCTTTTCTTCTAAAGATTTTCTATATATATATATAGTTGAAAAATGTACAAATATACCACATTCAAGGCTGTAGTCTATAATCAGGATATTTTTGAAAGCTAAAAAAGGTTTCGATGAAATACCTCCTTTGTGTATCTGCAAACATTTGGGTTCAGAAGTCCCAATCACTTATTTTTTATATTTAACTATTAGCCACATGTCCTACTAAAAGAGGGGACACAGTGTCTCTTGCTGTGCTAATCACCATTTTTAGGTTACCCTCTAACCTAAAAAAATGGTGATCAGCAGAGCCAGTGACATGGTAATGAGATTGTGGTAATGGAAAAATGATATTCCAGGAATTTAATTTGTGTTTTGATGGTCTCAGAATGTCACATCTGAAGGTACTGTCTCCATGAGCTAGTAGTTCTACTAAAGAACTTTTTAGCTCAGCAAGTAAAAGAGGCTTCATCATGCTTAGACACTGTGAGAATAAATTCTGATTTCATCAACCAATACTCTGATGTAAACCAGCGGTAGCTCCAGTGGAATCAATACTGAGCTGGATCCTCATTTCTGCAAATTGGCATAAGACTTCCATGGAGTTTAAAGGATTTATACCAGCTGAACATCTGACCCGATATTGCTCTGGTATAAAAATAGTGGAAGCAATCTCAGAATCAGATTGAGGTAATGCATGCTCTGTTTTAACGAATGCTGATTATCATATGAAATAATTAATATACTTAGTCTAAAAGAAGGTCTTACTCTAAATAATGAAGAAGCCACTGTTTAGGCAAAATATGTGAAGTATTCATGAAACCTCAACCTCAAAAATTTAGGTTACACTCCATGTCTAGACTGTTTTTGGTCAGTAATGAAAACCTAAAAGGGTACTCCTTAATTCCTGCAAAAATATTTCAGCTAAATGACTGATACCTTCGAGCTAACATCATTAAGGGTCTGAGCCTGCAGTTTATACACAGGCAATCCTTACATTGACCTCAGTGTGAGACCTGAGTAGGATTTTTACGACATGTGTTTTACAGTTTTGGGCTCTGAGAAGAGACACAATTACTTGTTGATTGTCATCTAAAATACATCAAATAGCTTCACTGTGTGCTTTCATTTTCGTTGAATTATAATTTAACAATGTTGAGTGAATTAAGAGAGCTCTGCATTGGCCTAACTGCTCCTGACAAAGTCAGTGGTAGGATTCTCAGTGTCAGACTTCTGTGAAACAGAGTTAGGCCAAGTGGCAAACAGTCCTGTGGCACCTTATAGACTAACAGACGTATTGGAGCATAAGCTTTCGCGGGTGAATACCCACTTCGTCGGATGCAGAGTTAGGCCAGTTCTGAGTGCTTTTGAAAGAGCCCACCTGTTATTGAAGTAATTATTTAAAGCATTCCTGTATGCATCTGGATAATCTGTTCTTCTTATACAACCAAATATTGAAGTGATCTACAACAATATCCTAGCCCTCCTGGAAGTGCCATCAGCCTTTGGCATTTTTATCTGAATGCTCTTAAGGTAAAGTGCAATAAAACTGTAGTGATTAAAAGAACTACATTTCTCACCTCTAAGTAGCAGTCATGAGTAAAAATCTCAAACCTGGGTGCCTAAAGTTAATCTCTTAAATTGATATTTAAGCATCTAGATAAGGATAAACTGATTTTCAGAGTTGTTGCACATCCACTCCAACTAGATAGTTTAGATTTCTTTTCTAAATCTTGAAAATTAACCTCTCGGTGCCTCATTTTCCCAGTCTGTGAAATAGGGCAAATCATAAATATTCACTTTAGTAAAGCACTTTGGGATGGGTAGATGAAACTTTCTAAGAATTAATAATAATTACTGTTTATGTTTGGTTTTCAACTTCTGAAATGTGCCCATCACAATTGTCCTTGGGTGCATGTACAACATTAAAAACTACTCCGATACAAACATAAAAAAAGATAAATAGGGTCATTGCATTATAAAACCAGCAACCACCCCTATATGGCAAATGCCTGTAATAGTACATGCATTTTGAACTGTACCCTAAATGCCAAAAGACTCAGAGTCTGTTCAACCAAAGAGGGATGTGAATCCAAAAGTCAAGGACTTTCCATTGGAAATGCTTTACCTCTAGCTATCCATATCGAAATCAAGAGCTGTTAGTAAATGCTCCCCCATTGATTAACTAGTTATTGGCTACTTAGGGTCTGTCCTGTTATTGCAGGTTCATTTTAAGCTATTAAACTAAACTGTTAGCTAAACGTATACAGAATTAGAGAACAGGCTGATAATCTGTGAGAAGTAATGCAAAAAAAAAAAAAAATAGTTATCAGGTTTCACAGTAAGAGAACTGCTTAAAATAAAGCTTGAAAAATGGAAGCTAAAATAAACCTGTATAAAAGCTTTCACGCAATCGGCATTTACGTTTTTCTCCTGCCTCCCACATTTCTCTCTTATTCTGGTCTGACTTACACTGTACAGACACAGAGCATGGGCAGTGACAGTCCAGTTACTCCATTCTCCCCCACCAATCTGTCTCATTAATCACATGGGAGCAAGGATAATTTAGACTCCAGGCCCATTCAATCTTTTGCCTTTCTGAGGAGATGATCAAAACTGGTGTCAGATACTGTTGTAATAGTAGTTTTTATTATTTGGATATCTACCAAGTAGGAGCTGGCCTAGGGCCATTAACTCACTTCACAGATAATAGGACACTGCTATTAGATTGTAATAAGCACCTAGAACCTTGGATGGGTGCTGAAAAAACAGAGGCCAAGATTTTAGAAAACTAGGACCCTAAATTTAGACTTCTATGTCTTTAAGTAATAGTGTGATTTTCAAAAGTACTGAGCACTCAGCACCTCATATTTAGAAACCTAAATATGTACCTAAGTGTCTAACTTTAGGCATCCATTTCTGAAAGACTTGGCCATAAATAAGAAATACTTGAAGACTTTTCATCAACACTCACCGGGTGTGGATGTTTTTAGACTGTTAGAATCTCACTGCTAAATGATAGCTAGCCTTTTAATAGTTGACACAATCAAATGAAACAAGAGTAAACTTTTAAAAAACTAAATTTAGGAACGAAGAAAGATTAGTAAATCCACACTCTGAGTTCCACTTTGTAATGAAGTTTTGAGATATTTCCAACAGAACAGCTTATCGACATAATGTATCACATTTACTAAGGAACAATACAAAGTAAAAAAAATAACATTTCAGAAGCTAATATTATTGGGCCAAATTAATCTCTTGTGTACTCCAGAGATGAATCTGGCCTACTGTGTTTAGTGGCTCCAACTCTTACACTCTATTTAGGATGGGGCATTTCTAATGAATTAATACTTAAAAATTGATTGTGAGGACATTGCTGATGAATAACTGCAAAATCAGGAGGAAAATCAATATCTGTCCAATATAGTTCAAAATATTGGACAACTCAGTGTACAGCTTCCTGTCTCTTTTTTTTTTCTTTTTTTTTTGAGTATCTATGTAAAGTAATTGAATCCTGGTAAAACTGTTTATTGTCATTTATTACTACATCCATTTAAAAGGTGGAAGCCTTATACATAATTTAGGTGATGAGGATCTAGCACTTTCCCCAAATTGGGAGTATATTGTCTGAATTCTCTCCCAGAACTGAAGAGAACAGCTAAGGATTTACCAGCCCAAAAACTAATTGCTAAGATGATTTCAACAACTATATTTTATTAGACACTTGAGCAAAGAGTTACATTTTTAAACTAAGTATAGTCAGGTTCAGGCTTGGTGAGATTTCTGATGGGAATTAATGCCTGATCCAGAGGCCTGCCACTGCAATAATCTTATTGTCAGGCATGCCTTCCTTCTATATACAGCTGAGGTGATATAGCATAAGGAAAGAGGTAATCTTCAGGGTAACTCTATCTTAGAGCATTATAGTGCTCAGTCACTAGCACCTTTAATTGAATCTGAAAATGCAGCGAAGGGGTAGTGCTGAAATGTGCTGAAATTTGTTTGCCCTACCTAAAAGGTGGATAACCAAATTCTGCACAAGCTGAAGCTTTTAAGTGGTCTTTGGCTGTGGCAAGATCCATGTATGAGGGCGAAAAAATCGACATTGAGGGACTTCACAAGTGAGAAGAACAATTGCCCATCACAGGCTTCTGGGATGTCTCTTAAAGGAATGATCAAAGCCACTGAAAAGGAATTTTGTTCCTGCCACAGGATCCTCAGACAAGAGAGCAATACTTCCTCAGTCAAGTGCTTTGAGGGCTACTGATGGATGTTATAGAATTAGTGTGGATATTTGACCTCAGTCCATTGCCTTGAGGTCATTGTTCACCATGAAGACTATCTGTCCAAATCCAGGTCTGAAACACAATTGGCTAAGATCCAGATTATTGGAGGATATCCATTGATGATGGAGTTGGCTTATAACCAGCTTCTCAATGACCATCCTCAGGAAGGTGGGGTGGGGTTAGGTACTGGCTGGTAACTGACAAGCCTGTTAAAGTCAAGAAAGGTGTTTTTGAGCAGGGATCAGACCACAGCACATTGAAGATTTACTCTCCCTAAAATCATAATTCCCAACAGTGAAGTGCCCAGGTATTCTATATTGTCTTTCTCTAGACAGGAGTAGCAAGGCTCTGACCTTGGATCAATCTCTTGTTTTGCAGCAAAAGCAGACAAAATTACTGTCCAAGATATTGTGTAGGTAGTTGATATGAACATTAAAAAAAAAGGGGTTGAGGTGATAAGTGGTTTATTTACCTAGGTGTAAAGGATGTGATACAGACACATTAAGTGCTCAGAATGATTGGGCCAGAACCTCAACTGGTATAAAACAGTGCAGCTCCATTAGCCAGCTGAGGATCAATCCCATTTGTATGTATATGTACATGGTCCACTAAGGATGACACATTATACTTACTTTAGTTATTACTGATAGCTTGAGTCAAGCAAATCTTATTCAGTTGCTATTTTGACATGATTTTATCTCTCTCAGTATTATAGTGGAACCCAAGAATGTGACTCTGTCAGGGTTTTTCTTGTGTTTTGGAGTAAAAATACATTTTAGGTTGAAAGTCCTAAAGTCAACAGACCCTTGACCGAAATATTACTGTTTTAAACTTGTTAAAATAGTTTTCCAATTTTCATGTAAGGCACAGAAGCTATTACTCAAAAATGTGTAATTGTTTAATAGGAAACGCTACTCTTCATCGGAGCTGGAGCTTTTTACCTCTAGCTTACCACTTTGAATACAGCCCAGGTTGGTAGGCAAGGATGGATAGGTTCTGTGAAACTTTTGGAAGTCTACAATCCCAAACCCACCACCGTATCTAGCACTAGTTGTACCATTTTTGCCCCGGACAGAGGGATCCAATACTGAATAGGCATAGAGACCGAAAACCTTTTTCATCCTTGGAAACTTGCATTGCTATTGCCTGTGCTACAGTTGTTCAGTGACTAGAAAGAAGGTTCCAGTCTCCACCATTGTAAATCCGGAGATGTTCTTGGCTGCTAGTTACTAAAATAAAATTAGCCTTAAAGCATGGTTATAGTCAGATACTATCACTTTCTTAACTCAAAATATCTGCTTCCTTTGTAAATCCAAAGTAATATCTGCATATGTTAGAGAATAAAATACATTTGTGCTACTCTTTACTCCTTCAGAAAAGACACAGCCATGGGAGGGTTTATTAGGTTTTCTTATAATTTTAGAATCTTAATGGTGGGAGCTGATGCATGAACTAGACAGTCCGACTTTCTGATCCCAGATTGAATTTGCAGAAATCACAGTTAGAGATAACATTCTTGTAAACTGAGACGATTTAATATAGCACCACTCAAAGGTAATAGCCATCTCCTCTTGCCTTGAACTTGAAAAAAATCCAGAAATTCTATAAAGTACACCAAACGTCAACAGTGTAAATTCTTATGACTTTGTTACAACCACTCCCCTTTTTGGTTGTTTTTTGTCTAACTTAGTGCTCTGTGTTCACCTACAGGGAGCATTCCCACAAAGGGCATGGAGTTCCACTGGTTTAAACTAGCTGAGTATGCCTCAGAGTCTCCTGTCAGACAGGGTGTGGGTGTGTGGGTTTCCTCCTCCCTTTCCAGTCTATGAATGTGAAGCTCCAGATCCCTTGGAGGATCAGCTAGAGGCACAAGCCATCTGGGTGGAGAAACTGAGCTTCTGTATTGCTGCATGGCTTCCCCAGCACTCTGACACCTCTTTGACAGCATGATTCCTGTACTGCCCCTGCCCTGGAATCTCCTACATGTGGAGTTTCCTCAGTGTGGAGGGGAAAGCCACACAAGTTAACACAGACTGTAGGCCACATATTGGGACAGAAAGAGGTGAGGAAAAATAAGTTTCTCTCTTATTTGTGAGTAAAGTGCTGTGTATATTTATGGCACTATAAAATATTAAATATGAAGACCCATGGTCTGCTGCCATTACCAACAATGAGGAGTACATAACTCCTAGAATAGTCCCACTGAAATCAATGGTACTGCTTGCAGAGTAAGGTGCTATGCAACATAAGTAGAGATATCAGAATTTGGCTCCAAAGAAGGCCAGATTCTTAACCCCATACAGATGTTGTGTAGAAGTCAATGGAGGGCAAGATATTGTTCATTGTGAGTAAGGGGATCAGAGTCTGCTCCAGAGATGGAATCCTAGTGTCATTTTTACAAAGTCACTTTTCAAAGTATAAATGCCCTTTATTTTTTAAATGAAATTATACTGGTTATTAATCCATAAGAAGTAGTAGGGCACTATACATTTTTTAAAAATCATTGTATCTGTGGAAAGTCTAATGCTGGAAGTGATGACCCAAAAATGGAACCACCACTTCCTATCTCTTTCCCCACAAAAGGGCTAGATTCACCTGCATACTCCAGGTACTTTGTGCTGCTCTGGCAATGTATAATTGCTGGAAACCAAGTTTAAGTTGCCCACATCTGGAATGGAATGACAGCACATTAATGGTGACTGACCACCCAAGGTTGCTCTTTGTAAAAGGTAGGCTACAGGCCCAGGGTTGCATCTTTTAAACACTTCCATTCCTAGGGGATGAGTCAGCAACCACGCTATCCCTTTTGCAGAAGTTTTCATCTTTCTCCCCCCTCCAAGCCATAAAGCACTGTTCCTTTCTTTTGGTCATCCAGCCAATCACCCTCCTGCTTAAAGGTGCAGGGCAGTCACTCTTAATCAAGAGCATCTCCAGCAGTAATCCAGATGCCAGTTCAGCAGCCATCTTGAATACAAATGGTGAAATCTTCCTCAATATTTAAAGTCTCTGGGCCTAATTCTGATCTCACACCAGTTTTACACTTGTGTAACTCCACTGACTTCTAGTTGTTATGTTTACATTTGTGTAACCCCCCTCTCCCCCCCAAAAAAATTCTTCAATGGAATTATGCCAACAGAGAAGTTGATCTTTTATTCCTACTCAGAACACGGTTCTGCACATTCAGTTGCTCCTCAAAGCTGTTATTTTTATATTTGTACCATTCTGGTTTATTTTACTCCATGTTTTTTGTTTAGTCCAGTGTGCAACAAGCATAAAAAGCAGTGGAAGATTACAAAGTGTGCCCTAAATGCTACATTCAGTATGAAATACTGTGGACCAAATCCTGCTCTCAGTTATACAACTGTAAATCTAAATACCTTCCCTAAATGAATGGAGTTATTTCAGGCTTACTCTGGTAACTGAGAGCAGAATTTGCCCTGTAAATTTAAATGTCTCAAATAGAGAGGTGTTTTTGCTCTAAAGACACTGTGTCATTAAGGTTGTCTTGTGCTTTGGCCTCTCTGTATTGGGATATTGGGCACCAGTCTCCAGCTTACTAGTCAACACTTCCAAACAAACCGAAAAAAGCTGATGGATGGAAGGTAGATGGAAACACATGAACCTCGCTCACACGTTGAGATTGTTTTTAAGGAAACTGTAAAATGATTGTTTTTGACAATCAATACACTGAAAAAGAATTTAAACAATACAGTCCTCCATGTCCTCTCAGCAAATCCAACAATATGAAACTCTTCTCTCATTATTCCTGCATAACATCCATGGAAGTTACACATCTGGAGAAAACAAGTCCCTTTGTGCCAAATCCTACCCCTGTCAACGGTACAGAGGTGCTGCAGAACTCTGCACTATGATATTTCGTGGGAAGCAGAATCTCTTTGGCTAGGTTCTCCATTGTCTGGTAACCAGCACAATTGTGATCTGGGCCTCAGGGGGCCTCTTAGGATCTAAAGCTGTGTTCTAATAGGACATCCTTGGGCTCAGATCTTTCTGCATGTGATTGCTTAGTCCATATAGGGTCCGATTTGAGCCATTGGGACTTCTTGTGGCTGTAAGGCATGTGTGAGCAGATCCATTTGCAAGGTCAGGGACTTGTACAGGTTTGTACTTATTTTCCAGTTTATCACAGCAACCATAGAACCAAATTTTCAGATGTGGTATTTGAATTTTTCCTGATCAATTATAGTTTTTGCAAAGAGGGCCATGCACCCATTTTGTGCATCTGAAGAGAGATCTGTGCATGCAGTTTTAATAGTTTGGTATTTCCTTACATTCCCATCCCCAGACACCAAATCAGAAGCCATATACTACCTGGATGCAATAGTGTGATATGACATAATAGTTATTGCATTTTTCTTTAGCTTTTTTCTCCTAGGAGAAGTAAACAGACGGGGTAAATTTCAAATACACTCCATTGCCTAGTGAAAACCTTGTCTCATTTCAATGCCAGATGGAGAAATTGTACCAGAAGAGTACCACCTAGAGTCAGGCTGAGTAAGAGTCACTTTAAGGAAGCTTTTGTGAGAGGGTCTATCACAGGCAGATATCTACTGATGCAATAGAATATCCTGCAAAATTAAGATCAGTCAAAACTGAACAACGTACAAACTTGGAGGGTCCTTAGTATCTCAGGCTTCCTCATATGGGCAAGTGTTGAATGATATCAACCAGGTCCAGATTAACCAATGTGCACCTGGGGCACTTATATAGGGCCCCACCTCAGGGAGGCTCCCAACCACCGGGAAAAACCCAAATCAATAAACTGAGTGGCACTGCACCCCTGTGAACCAGGTAGTATTGCTACTCACTCGGATTTGGCCCCGCCATCCCTCTATCATGATGGAGGGGTGGCCAGGCCAAATCTAAGCAGGACTGTGGCACTGTGACCCTGTGTGCCAGGTTAAAACTTCATTCATTCAAATTTGGTCAGGCCACTCCTCCATCATGACAGAAGTGTCAGAGCCAAACCTGAGTGAGTGGTGCTGGAGTATGGCTCCGGGCCCACAGATGTTTACCATAACCTCTGAACTATCAGAAGACTTGCCACACCACCCTCTCCCCCAACCAGAAAATCTGATGTCCGTTCCTGCCACACTCCGCCCTGCCCTCCGCCCCTGGGCAAGGCATATTTCCCTGAATACCTCTGTTCTAGAGAGTGAGAAGTGGGGGCAGTACATTGAAGTTTTGTCCAGGGCGGCAATTGTCTTGTACATCACAAACTGTGACTAGTTTAAGGAAGATTCCACTACACCCCTCAGCAATTCCCATGGTGCACAGGGTCCCAAAATTCTTTATAAAGAGATTTCCTCTTGCAGATATCTAGGCCCAGATGAATGAGGCACTGCATTTTATATATTTCTTTGTAGGTTTACCAGGGAACTTCCTTTTCTCATTTTGGATCACCACTTCTTTTAAAGTTTAATAATCAGGTGTTTTTGTATTTTCTGTTATGCCAGGCAAAGTGGTGGTCATCCGACAATATGTCATAAGGTTAATTTGTTACTCATGGTCTACTCTTATTTAGCAAAACAGCTATATTGTTATTGGAGATGGCCAAATTATCTGTTTTCAGTAAGTTTCCCTATTTGAAAATTGTTGTGAACAAGCTTGCTAGGTTTGCTGTCCAAATTATTTGACTAACAGTTTGTGGAAATAAATTTTATCTTCTGGGCTGTTTGGAAAGTATTCCGTTTTGACGATCTGCTGTTTGTGATGCGTGAGCAATCACCTATATCACCTGATATCCCTCTGATCCCTGACAGACACATTTTAAAACAGCAGAACAACAAACGATGAATGATCTTTTTTTTGTCTTGCTGACATTCCAATTCAGATATTCCATAAACAGCCGTTACCCAAACAGTAATGAGGAAGAAGTCTGTAGAAATGTCTGCAAACAGCAAAAGGGGCACAAAACTAGTTAAACTAAGCAGCCATTTGGAATTTGAATGAATATTCATATTTACTGATTCTGCAGTATTTTTACCAGCTCTAATCATTATGTACATTGCAAAAAACACCAATAAGTTATTGGAGAAACAGTTTGGCCAACCCTTTTACGGTTGTAGAAGTGCTTTGGCATGTCTCCCACATGAGTAATGAGACAGTTCAGTGAACATATATCATATTCATTGAAATTAATAGGAATGCCTTTATAAGGCATAAACCAAGGTTTACAAAGTTAAAGCTCATATTTTTAGATTTTATGTAATGATTTTGATTATTTAATGTTGAAACATAGCTTTTCAGAATGTTTAAATTTAGTTTTAGGAAAATGTAGAATAGATATCTTTTATTTGTAGCAGGTGTACATTTAGGGATTCTTTCAGGATGTATTAACTTGTATTAATATTCAGTATTGTGTTTATTTTTGATAATAATGTAATCTTGGTGGGGGAGGAAAATATCAGAGGTAGAATTATTTAAAATAAGTGTAGCAGAAGCTCACTGGTATTTTTTTCTGAAAATGTATCACCAGATGGAAGGAGCCATATACTTTGTCATCTCATTATGGAAACCTTGGAACGTTTTTACTTTAGGAAGTCCAGAGTTGGACTTTTACAGAGTGAGATTTAACCACACACTTGACTGCTTTTGATTATCTATCTTCATGCTGGCAGTGCAATGAGCTGAGTAGAATGAACTATTTTAGTTATAAGCGCACTCACATGTGTTACTGATAGAATGATTTATGAAATGCTGAGCTGAAGCAAAATCAGTACTGAAGACAATACTGGCTACGGTTGAGCAAACAGTGAAGAAAAATATTCACAAACATTTCCGTGATTCTAATTAGAATTTCAGTTTTACTATGTTTTCAACCTTTCTGTTTGCTGTTGGTGAACATTCATTAAAATACATGAATATTCACAAGCACTGAATTTCAGGCCTACACTTGATATTTGTGGACTCATTAAATGAATAGTCAGTAGAGAATACATGCATTACTACTGCTTGTTTACAGTTCATGAACAGGAGAAAGAAGTGATACATTCACCAAATACATTTGTGTTGAGAATTTGCTCAGCCTTAACAGTGGAAGTAATTTAATTTAGTTTTAAAAGATTGCCT
This sequence comes from Caretta caretta, assembly GCF_965140235.1. Classification (NCBI taxonomy): domain Eukaryota; kingdom Metazoa; phylum Chordata; order Testudines; family Cheloniidae; genus Caretta; species Caretta caretta. The sequence goes on from NC_134213.1 coordinate 69,729,208, forward strand.
TTACAGAAAGTGGTTAGAATTTTGCCTGCTTAGAGACTTCAGGATTGGGCCCAAAGGGAAGACAATCAGTTAAAATGATCTTTTTCTCTATAAAATAAAGAGTGCCAGTTTGACATCCCTATTTCTCCCCTGAAGCCATACAGAATGGGCAATGTGATGTAAGCTGCCTCACCCAACTCCCACATTTGTTTTCTGGGAGCAGCCATTTGGAATTTGAATGAATATTAATATTTACTGATTCTGCAGTATTTTTACCAGCTCTAATCATTATGTACATTGCAAAAAACACCAATAAGTTATTGGAGAAACAGTTTGGCCAACCCTTTTACGGTTGTAGAAGTGCTTTGGCATGTCTCCCACATGAGTAATGAGACAGTTCAGTGAACATATATCATATTCATTGAAATTAATAGGAATGCTTTTATAAGGCATAAACCAAAGTTTACAAAGTTAAAGCTCATATTTTTAGATTTTATGTAATGATTTTGATTATTTAATGTTGAAACATAGCTTTTCAGAATGTTTAAATTTAGTTTTAGGAAAATGTAGAATAGATATCTTTTATTTGTAGCAGGTGTACATTTAGGGATTCTTTCAGGATGTATTAACTTGTGATAAACATTCAGTATTGTGTTTATTTTTGATAATAATGTAATCTTGGTGGGGGAGGAAAATATCAGAGGTAGAATTATTTAAAATAAGTGTAGCAGAAGCTCACTGGTATTTTTTTCTGAAAATGTATCACCAGATGGAAGGAGCCATATACTTTGTCATCTCATTACGGAAACCTTGGAACGTTTTTACTTTAGAAAGTCCAGAGTTGGCCTCTTTTGAGGGGAAAGTAATTCTGTCTCCATGCCATTCAATCCTTGGCATCCCTGCAACAGTAACCAAGGATGCCAAAGAGTTCAAATTGTGAGTGTTTTTGTTATGTGGACACTTGTTTACCAGGACCTGGAGTGAGAATTTAAAATTACTTCACACCAGCCAGCAGCCACAGGCTACCAGCAATCTTGATTGGATTGTTTTAGATTATTTAGACGGTAAGACCTCTGGGGCAGGGCCAGGGACCGAGATCCTCTTTTTCTCTGTGTTTGTACAGTGCCTAGCACAATGCGTCCCTGGTTCATGACTGGGGCTCCTAGGCACTACTGCCATATAAATAATAATAAATAATAATGTGAACCATTGACCTAGAAACAACAGGCTCTGTCTATTTACTCCTTTTCTGAGCTACCCAGTATGGCTTGCACACATTTTACAGTATCATGGCTGTTTACACTATCATCCTGTTATGCCTAAAATCAAATCTGGATGTATTCAGAGATCAATTAAGCATTGGTGCCTGAACAACAGTTACTATATATTAATGCTCTGATCTCATAAGAATGAATACAAGGTGTCACGGCAAGCTGTTCTGAGCGAGAGATGATTCTTCATGCCTGTATGGGGATTAAACATCTTTGTTGTGCTCATTATTGTAAGACTCAATAGTGAACATAATCCTGCTCCTTTAAGAGACAAACGACTACAACAGCGCTCCCTACAGTGAAAATCCCAAATAAAGATCTGAAGTGTGGTTCAGTCCAGTCAAATTCTAGAAAAAAGAGAGACCCAAGCAGCTAACTTTCCCCAGCCCTCTTTCTAGAAATCATTCCTCTTTGACCCTTGTGGCCAGACTCTCCAGAGCACATCCCACTTCTAATGTGTTCAGCAGGGTGGAGGGCAAATTAATTAATCCCCCACAGTTGCTCCAACTTTGTAAAATTCCTGTGATGCTTCTTTTAGCTAGATGGGGAGACAATTAGCCCCTTTCCTACCAACCTCTGGAGAAGAGTGCTGTACGCTCAGTCCCATGTGGTCAGAATGTATATTTGTATTAGGGGTCAAAGAAGATTATGTTTCAGAGCTAAGTGTTGGTACAATATATGAAATGCTCATTAAGTCATTTCCACTTATCAGAATTCATGTGTTAAAGGAATCTGTGTTGTAAGCACTAATCTCCAGATTATTTATGAAATAGTAAATCTCAATTAGCAAGTGACCGTTAAAAAAAATCTGATCTTAACTAACTTACACTGGGTATGATGAGCTCCTAGATATTTGATGAGAAAATGACCCTGTTAAAATAATATTCTACTGTAAGAATAGCCTGCAAAAAAACAAAATATGATGTAGCCATTCTGATGATCAGACACCTGCATATATAATTTAGCAATGAAATTCATTTCCTTTTTGAAATGTTGCAGTATGAATGATTCTTTGTTGTTGTTTTTGCTACTTTTTCAGCTGAACCAGTTGATGTGCTAAAAGCATTAGAATTTCACAAGTCACCAGAAGGAATATTAAGAACAGCAGGATTTTGCACAAACAGAAAGGATTCAAAAGAATCAGATGTTGCCTACAGAGTTTCAAAACATGCACAACTCAGTGCCCCAACAAAGCAACTGTACCCAGGTGAGTCTATAAGAAAGTCAGTTTCCTGGCATGTTTTCTTATTGTCCCAGACAGGCAGAAAGATAAACAATATACAATGGATGTGGTTTAATTTGACCACTACTATATTATTTAACTCATCTTGGAACTAATCTACAGTAATTCGTACATGCGGGTCATTGTTCCTTCCTTAATTGTTTCAACCTAGTGGAGGGCTGCAATGACCCCCACCACTCTCCACAGCTGTTCCCATCACATTTCTGGGACTGTACCACTAAGCCCAAGTTATGCAGGTTAAGGAGCTAGGGAATGGACAATGCCTCTCTGCTGTACCAGATGTTAGGAGACCCAATTCTGCTCCCCAGCTTCTTTAGGGATGCCTTCCCCTAAGTCACTTCTAAATCCAGTTTTTCAGGGAACTGGATCCCTATGGAATAAGTACCAGCACAGGATACCTGCTAAATTGTGACATCTCTCCTCTGACCAAATTTACCAGATCTCTGAGCTGCTGTGGGAACGGCAAAAACTCACCCCACACCATCCTGCCTAATATGGTGGTGAGGGAGAATTCTTTCCCAGTCCTAAATAAGGCAACTAGCACCATGTCCACAGTAGACCATAAAAAATTAAATCCTACACTAATCCCAGGGCTGGAAGCTGCTAATCAGGCATGAGAGTCGGCTCAGGCAATTGTCGTGTACATCACAAACTGTGACTAGGTGTGCATGGGTCAATGACCTACCTGAGTGTCATCAGCTCAGGGTGATACCTTACACCCTTCTTGGCCACCTGCTCCCAGTTCCTGAGGGGGGAGACCCTTAAATAGGCCACTACCTTCCTCCCCCCGCATCAATCCGACGAAAGCTCCCCCACCATGAGATTGCACGGTCTGTGCTTCCTGATGTGTTTTCTTATTGTCTGTGTTTTTCTGCTAGTTGCAGCATAGCACAGATCCCATTCCCATTAACTAGTGTAGCATCATGAGATGTCCCTGCTTTCCTTTCAGTTACAAATGCAGGAAGCAGCCAATCAAATGGGCAGACAGAGTGTTTTTAAAAAATTACATACCAAATATTTAGGGCCTGATTATTCTCACACCAGTTTTATGTTAGTGTGACTCCACTAACTTCAAATCTACTTTGGATTTACACTGGTGCAAGAGATCAGTGAATCAGGCCATCAAATGCCATAAATAGAGAAATACTGCTTGATACTACATAATACTGTAATAATTATTTTTTCATTGCCTTTATGAAGATCAGACTCAGTACTGCAATCCTCACTCACAAAACACCTATTGGCTTAAATGAGAATTTTGCTTGAGTAAGGACTGCAAGACATACTGTTAACTAGTCACTAAACTTGTCTCAGTGTATAAAACACCTCACCATATGAACTCTCTCAGCTTCTGTATTAGGAAGTCACTGCTTAATCCGGAACATTTACAAAAGACAACTATTGGATCCAGTTATCTTAAGAGGCAATAGTTATACTTAGTAACAGGCATAGGAGAACAAGTTTGTACTGCAACCAGAAAAGCAACCCTGAAAAAATGTGTAAAAACATTTCTTGGGAGATTTCTACCCTCAAATTTTCAGAATCAAGAGGTTTAGCTAGAGATTGAAATAAGCATCTGAACTTTTGAGTGTTTACCTGAATTGAATATTTTATCAATTAATAGACAAAATGATTAACATTTCACAAAGATTCTAGATTAAATTAACTGTATGGTTTAACATATTGGTGAATTCAGGCTACAATTACAGTTGTCATATTACAGCAACAGTGATTACAAAAATAGTGGTATGGTAACATATTTACATGTGTATAGAAAGGAAAGGAAATGGACCAAGCAGCACAATAAAACAAATGTTGCTTCTTTGTTAAAGTGGCAAACCTCTGAGGTGGGATGATAACTGACACGTACTGGCTAGAAGGAAAATATATGACTGGCTGTGTTCCTAGACAAAAAGGCCTTCCACTGCTATGACTTCATACTTTGCATTGATGGGAGCAACATGAGTATTGCTGACAGAGTAATTTTAGTAAAACTAAGTAATTTTACCTGGTTTTCTCATCATTCTATCAGAGGGAATTTTATGAATATTTGGTGATAGATCCATAAGGTGGACGGCATTGCCAAGTTTCTTACTTCTGTGCCAGGAACAGTCTATTTTAAAAGCAACGCTTCTGGAAGTTATGTTGCAGTGGTAGAAATGCAGATTGTGGTTGGTTGTTGCAAAATCATTCCCAGAAGTACCATCTGGTTGACATTATGTAAGGGTATCTTGGTATTTTGGGTACTACACGTGGTTAGTTGTGGGTAACAGGTAATGTGACTCCAGTCCATCTCTGATTTCTCTGACACGAAATAAGCACATTTTTTTGGGGGGGTGGGGGGGGAGGGATGACAAATTTTCATTCCATGATTTTGCTTTCACTCTTTTCACTTGATTGAAAGTGTTGCAGTTTATTAAACACACACACACACACACACATATATATATATATATATATATATATTTAATATATATAAAAACTTTCAATCTTCATGCCATGACATGCAAGCAGATTTTGAGTGGGTTTGCTTGTGAGCACACAAAAAGTTCCTGTGTTAACTTGCACTTATTTTATGAATGACACTGTAGACTAACTATTAGATTTGACAGCTACAGTAGTAACTGCTCGTTTTGTTCTTGAATGCCAGAGTAAATATGTTCATTATGTTGTTTGTTGGCACATAAATTTAAATTGCCTTTGGCAGACTCAATGTAGGTGCTTTTCTTCCTAACCTCTGCAGGATTTCTGGATTAGAACTAGGTGGAGCACTCAGTTTCACCCTGCTGTTCCACCTCTTGAACTCTCCTTTCTGGGGCATGCAAGGGGAAACTGTCAGTTAAAGAGAGAGGGAAAAAACTGGCTTAAAACGCATAATCTATTTGGAAAAACACCATGCTACCCACTTTTTGAACAAAGAACTCAGAAGAAAACATTTATAAGAGTCTAGTAGGCAGTACTTAATAAACTGAGCCATAAAACAGCTTATGGACCCAATACTCTGTTTGTAAAGCATTTGGAATGGATGGCTTGCCATTGACTTTAAAAGGGGTGAGGATTTCCTCATCGGTGTTAATTTTGTCTTGGGATGTGGTGCAATGAATGCTTTCTGTGAACATGAATGTGCCTGGACCACCATCTAAACACTTACCATAGAAAGAGCTACTATGATTTTCACTCCATTTACTATAATTTTCTTTCTGTCTGTGTGAGGAATGCCATGGCAGATCCAGAAAGCACTGATTATGTGTCAATGTGACACCCTTTCTAGTGTGCGGTATTTTCAAGATGGCATTTTTAGAATTATGTCAGTGTTTCATTCTGTCATGACTGGGTGGGGGGATATGCACAGTATTTGAAGGTACTTGTAGGGTGCGTCCTGCTTCTGGGTGGGAGAACCCCTCCATAAGACCCACTGTTCCCAAGCCCCCCAACCCCAATGATCAGTTTCATAGAGTGTAGTCCACCTGCTACCTTTGTCTAGGGATGGAAAGTGAGCTCGCTCATTCTGGGATCTTTGGAAAACATCCAATAGGTCTGGAATTCCCTTACCATGACAAAAAAAGAAAAAATCCTTCTGTGGCTTTTTTAGGGAGCATGTGCAAATACTGTTGTGCATTATGTGTCATGTTAGCCCAGAGAATTTTGTTAAATTTTCAGAAGCAGAGCGCCCAGTGGGTGTGTATATATTTATGTTTTAGTGCTTCATAATAGGGGAAAGACAAAAAAAAAGATTTTAAACAGGACTAAGAAGTGAGCAAATCAATAGCCAACATTTTAGTGAAACCAAAGTACATGTTGCAGTGCTCCCTTTATCCACTATCATAGCTGATCTCTAGGTTTGGGTATCTTTTTAGCTACTGTGGTTCAAAGAGAGACAAACAGCTACATATTGAAGTTCACTGTGTGACCTTGAAGGAGTCATTTAATGTCTCTGTGCCTCAGCTTACGCATTTGTAAAAATCAGGATAATAATATTTACCTGCCTCACAGGAGGGTATTGAGGCTTCATTACATAATGTTTCTAGACTGCTTTGAACTCACAAGTTGAAAGATATTATACAGTTACTATAAATTATTATATTCTTGTACTGTCTTATTACCACGTTATATTTTTTACATTTTCAAAGAATGACAACAGAACAACAGATAATGATTTTCCTAATCATTTTATTGTTGCCCTTGTTAAAACTTATCCAGTCCATTCTTACTGTTTAAATAAAATTGCCCAAGAAATGTAAAAGTAATTAAGAAAGTTTGATAACTATTTCAGCTAAGCATGTAAGCGTGATACTTTGTCGTAAATAAGAAAGGCTTGATTCACATTCTTAATTTGTTTATGTTGATACTGGGTTCCCCTCAGAAGCAATTTGCTTATCATTCACCATTTCAATGCAATACTAAACACATGGGCATATCATAGTATAGTATAGAATACACAAAACTCACTGTACTGAGGTGAACAATGCTACTCATTTTTGTGACCTTCCTCACAAAGCTTCCACAGTTTATTTTTTCCACGGTGTCTTATCTGATTGAAAAACACATGCTCAGACTAGATGAATTAGTGCCACCTGCCTTAAGCATTTTCAACATCGCTTTCAGATTAACAGTTCAGACAAGGCAGGTGTTCAGGTCCTTTCAAGTTATCTGTTTGGTCTCCCTTCATCCCAATCATTTGTTCTTTCTTTTTTTCCTTTTGCTGTCATCTATTCAACCTAATATTAAAAGGTATGCTGTATAGTGTCATTTCATCTGTAAACTCACAACTTTACTTTAAAACACCCAATCCAAAACCCACTGAAATCAACATAAAGTTCCCTATTGACTTCAATGGATCAAGTCCATTAAGAATAAGATCCCAAATCAAGCCTCAAATCTTCATAGATTCCCATTATATTCTGAAAATCTTTTACTAACAAAGTTAAAATATGATGAATATAAAGCACACAAAGCACCATTATTGCAGACAGTAAAATAAATGTTAACACTAAGCATTTCCTGTAACATAATATAGTGGTGCAAATTCTTTTCCAAACAGTGAAAGTAATACCATATGATAAGAAAGCAATCATCAACTCTGTCTATACTACTGTACTGATTCTTTTGTAGTATTATTTCTATTAATATTACTGCTATTTAAAAAAGGCAAACATCTAGACTTCATGCAAGTGATAAGTCTGAGCATCCAAGCAATCAGAAATTTCAGTTTCAAATGTCTCTCATGACATTAACTTGGCCAGATTGCACATTATGTATGTTTTATTGTTTACACTGATAAACTACAATACTTTAAGGTTGATATTTAATAAGAAAAGCAAGACAAGTAAATACTAAATGTATGCAGTGTGATTGAATTTTGAATTTGTGCCAGGGTTTTGTTGGTGGTTTTTTGGGGGAATGTATGAGGAGGGGAAGAAGGCACATTTAGTTTATCAAAGAGGCTGGGGCCCGGAAGAAAAGAGGGACAGAAATCCAGAGCTATTTGGCTTGGAGAGATTAACCTAGCCACCCTTAACTATGTACACCTGAACCCTGCTGTCCTTACCTCTGCCATCCTTATTTGAAAGTCCACAAGCTGAATAAACCACTTGAAACACTTAAGGACTGGGACAGGCTTGAATGGTTTAAAACTATTTTTAACCCTTAAAGAAATTTAATCTTCTTAAGCTTTCTACATCTGTGGGTAGTTTAAGCAGTTTAAACAACTTTAAATCCTTAGAGCAGCTAACTTCTGTTTAAGACCTCTAAAGATTTAGAGCTACTTAAACTATCTGGCAACTGCAGTTTAGATTGTTCGAAAGAATACGGCTTCAGAGTGCTCCAAAATGATAAACCCATTCTGATTTTGAATAAATCTTAAAAAAATCAGATCCACCTTTACAAAATGCAACTTAGAGTTCAGTGTTTAAACTTTTAAAACTTGTGAACTGATTTTCTTAAAACCTGTTTTTTTATTTTATTTTTTTTAGTTAAAAAATCAAGGACTTGTTGAGATCTACAAAGAAAGCCAGTTTTGAAGTTTCTATCTAATGTCAAAATTCTTATCAGAACATATAAGAAAAGGAATATTGTTTATGCTCAGAAATGGCTAAAACATTTTAATCAGATTTTAGGGTTTTGTTTTTTTTTTTAAATTACCTATGGGCTGAAAACAAAAATTGCAGCAAAAAAGGAATTAGAGAAAGTTAAGAGCAAGTGAAAAGTGAAGGTTAGAGTAGAATATGGAATACAACCCTAGCTACAGCATGTGCTACAACTATTATTTCCAGTTATACAGAGCTTTATAGCTTCCCTATGATGGAGGTAAACGTTCTTATATATATTCAGGGAATTATAGACTGCAGTACAGAAAGGTTAAGGACCATATTCTGCCCACAGTTATATCCCCTGAAGTTGACGTGAATGGTGAATATAGCCTAAAGTAATTTGCTCAAAGTTGAAGAAAGCACTGGCAGAGATAATAAAATAACTCAGGAATTCTGACTACCAATAACATCCTCTAACTACAGGAACAATACTCCCTTCTTTTCATTCTTGAAAGCACATTTCCTGAGTGAATTATAGCAATGTATAGGTCATGTGCTTAATCAAAGAGGATCGAATTCATACAATAAAGTGATCTTCTTAGCTGAAAAACACCATTTTCAGGAAAATAAACCTGACCATTTTAATCATTTATATGAATGCTCAATCTGCAGTTTATACTTAATTAATAGAAGAAAAAAATTGCATTACATGCAACAAATGTTCTCTCTGCAATCAAGAAATCCTTAAAGTAACCTGCAAATTAAAATCTAATATAAATTCATAGGGAAGCTATAAAGAAATCAAAAATGCCAATACTTGTTTCTAATATGCAGACTTATAATATAATATGCAAGTCCCTTCCTCTAACTCTTTACAGATCTGAGTCATCACTCTCAGGGGTCTTTAATACAAAACACAGTGTTCATCCCAAAGTCTCAGTAATTTTACACACAGGAGCAGCGTATTTTCTAAACTACTGATGGTAGGTGTATTGCTTTGTACCTGTCTTTTTAAAATCTGATATACACCCAGTTTACTGGCCTGCTCTCCGTGCTTGTTGTGCCTCGGGCTGAGATGAATTAAAGCGTATTCTGCTTTTTAATTCAATAAATAATTTAATTCAGATTCACCTTAAAACAAATCTACTAAGTTTCTTACACAATTTAACATTTTTCGGTATTTTAGCCCTTCCTGTTTGTGTTTTAATTTTATTTCATTTTTTCAGATATCATTAAACCTCTCCAATGAATCTTAAAAGCGTTCCTGTCACATGTGAGATGACTGAGCCTATGTTAAGACTTTTGAAAAATATGAATGTTTATAAACTTTGGATTATAAACATAAGTGGGCTTTACTAGAACTGGAATGTTCCTGGAGCACTTGTTTTAATACTATAACATCAAAACTGGGAAAAAAATCTGAGATCCTTAGAGTCAACTAACTCACAAATGCCTACCTTTGAATTTATTGCCACACTTTTTAATTTAGGGTAGACATGGACCAAAGAGGCAATGTTTGGATCTGGATTTGGAGTAGGTTTAGCCAGCCTAGGGTTCATATTCTATGGCACTGAAATAAAGAAGTTGATCATGCAAGACAAAGTTATGGGTGTGAGGGGCAGGGCTCAGCAGCTCTGGGATCCCTTTTGGTTTATGTCTTATATTCCTAAAGGTCATGCTTCAGGGCTTCAGCCAGTCATCTGTAGGGGGTCAGAAAAGGATTCTCCACTCCTCCAGTGTATGCTGTTTTTGTCTCCTTCCTCTGAAGGATCAGAAATGGCTGTGATGTCTGGAGATGTAACACTGGATGAGGTGGGTTGGTGCTCTCAGGTGGCACTGCACAGTCTCTCTCACTCTCACACACGCACACACAAACACACACGTTTAGCTGGCTAGTTTTTGGTCATGTGCTTAGCGTCTGACTGATCATAATGTGTGAGGTCAGAAAGGAATTTCCCCCCCAGGTCAGACTGACAGTGACCGTGGGGGTTTTGCTCCTTTTTCAGCAGCACAGAGTACAGATCACTTGTTGGGATTATCTGGGTATATCTCATCTAATCATTTCTCTGCCATTGCAGGGGTCTGGGGTGTTCAGTCCCTCGCAGGTTCTGCCTGTGACACAATAGTTTAGTCTCCTGTGGACACTAATACTTCGGTCTAGTTTGGGTTGTTGAATTTAGTGTTCAGGTACTCGGTGGTGTTGGTGGCCTATAATATACAGGAGGTCAGACTAGAGGACCTCCTGTATATTATATTGGACAGAGACTTCTCTTAGAGGAGAGTCTATTGATAGAGATTCTCTAGGTTTTAGTCAGGAGGAAGGGATGAAAGAAGACAAAGTATGGGCCAGATCAGATGAGAAACGTTCATCCTGGCCTTAAACTTTATGACTCTAACATTTTGCAAATAAAGCATAGAAATTTCACAAGAACTGCTGATCTCATGACATTTCTGTCATCTGTGTCTAGATAGATTTATGTGTAGAGCTGGGGAGGAGCCAGTAGTCGTGGTACATGTTGGTACCAATGACATAGGGAAGGGTAGGAGAGACGTCCTGGAGGCCAAATTTAGGCTGCTAGGAAAGAGACTGAAATCCAGGACCTCTATGGTGGCATTCTCAGAAATGTTTCCAGTTCCACGCGCAGGGTCAGGTAGGCAAGCAGAGCTTCAGAGACTCAATGCGTGGATGAGATGATGGTGTAGAGAGGAGGGGTTTAGATTTTTTAGGAACTGGGGAAACTTTTGGGATAGGGGGAGCCTATACAGGAAGGATGGGCTCCACCTAAACCAAAGTGGATCCAGACTGCTGGCACTTAACATTAAAAGGGTTGTAGAGCAGTTTTTAAACTAAGAGATGGGGGAAAGCCGATTGCTGCAGAGGCGCACGTGGATTGGACAGAGACTTCTCTTAGAGAAGAGTCCATTGATAGAGATTCTCTAGGTTTTAGTCAGGAGGAGGGGATGAATGAGGACAAAGTGTGGGCTAGATCAGATGAGAAACATTCACATAAAGAATCTGACACATCAGAAAAGGGCAGACAAATAAACAGTGACAAGTTTTTAAAGTGCTTGTTCACAAATGCTAGAAGTCTAAATAATAAGATGGGTGAACTAGAGTGCTAAAGGAGGATATTGATATAATAGGCATCACAGAAACCTGGTGTAGTGAAGACAATCAACTAGGACACAATCATTCCAGGGTATAAAATATATTGGAAGGACAGAACAGGTTGTGGGGCGGGGAGCGGGAGGGATGAGAGTGGCATTATGTGTAAAAGAAAATGTAGAATCAAATGAAATAAAAATCTTAAATGAATCCACATGTTCCATAGAATCTCTATGGATAGTAATTTCATGCTCTAATAAGAATATAATAGTAGGGATCTATTATCGACCACCTGACCAGGACAGTGATAGTGATGATGAAATGCTAAGGGAGATTAGAGAGGCTAGCAAAATAAAAACCTCAATAATAGTGGGGGATTTCAGTTATCCCCATATTGACTGGGTACATGTCACCTCAGGATGAAATGCAGAGACAAAATTTCTTGATACTTTAAATGACTGCTTCTTGGAGCAGCTGGTACAGGAACCCACAAGGGGAGAGGCAACTCTCGATCTAGTCCTGAGTGGAGCGCAGGATCTGGTCCAAGAGGTAACTATAACAGGACCGCTTGGAAATAGTGACCATAATATAATAACATTTACCATTCCTGTGGTGGGAAGAACACCTCAACAGCATGACACTGTGGCATTTAATTTCAGAAAGGGGAACTATGCAAAAATGAGGAGGTTAGTTAAACAGAAATTAAAAGGTACAGTGGCTAGAGTGAAATCCCTGGAAGCTGCATGGACACTTTTCAAAGACACCATAATAGAGGCTCAACTTAAATGTATACCCCAAATTAAAAAACACAGCAAAAGAACTAAAAAAGAGCTACCGTGGCTTAACCATGTAAAAGAAGCCGTGAGAGATAAAAAGGCATCTTTTAAAAAGTGGAAGTCAAATCCTAGTGAGGTAAATAGAAAGGAGCATAAACACTGCCAAATTAAATGTAAAAATGTAATAAGAAAAGCCAAAAAGGAGTTTGAAGAACAGCTAGCCAAAAACTCAAAAGGTAAAAACAAAATGTTTTTTAAGTACATCAGAAGCAGGAAGCTTGCTAAACAACCAGTGGGGCCCCTGGATGATCGAGATACAAAAGGAGCACTTAAAGATGATAAAGTCATCATGGAGAAACTAAATGAATTTTTTGCTGAGGATGTTAGGGAGATTCCCAAACCTGAGTAGTCTTTTGTAGGTGATAAATCTGAGGAATTGTCACAGATTGTAGTGACACTAGAGGAGGTTTTGGAATTAACTGAAACACTTAACAGTAACAAGTCACCAGGACCAGATGGCATACACCCAAGAGTTCTAAAAGAACTCAAATGTGAAACTGCGGAACTATTAACTATGGTTTGTAACCTGTCCTTTAAATCAGCTACTGTACCCAGTGACTGGAAGATAGCTAATGTAACGCCAATATTTAAGAAGGGCTCTAGAGGTGATCCTGGCAATTACAGACCAGTAAGTCTAACGTCAGTACCGGGGAAATAGCTAATGTAACGCCAATATTTAAGAAGGGCTCTAGAGGTGATCCTGGCAATTACAGACCAGTAAGTCTAACGTCAGTACCGGGGAAATAGTTGAAAAAATAGTAAAGAATAAAATTGTCAGACACATAGAAGAACATAAATTGTTGGGCAAAAGTCAGCATGGTTTCTGTAAAGGGAGATCATGTCTTACTAATCTATTAGAGTTCTTTGAGGGCGTCAATAAACATGTGGACTAGGGGGATCCAGTGGACATAGTGTACTTAGATTTCCAGAAAGCCTTTGACAAGGTCCCTTACCAAAGGCTCTTACGTAAATCAAGTTGTCATGGGATAAGAGGGAAGATCCTTTCATGGACTGAGAACTGGTTAAAAGACTGGGAACAAAGGGTAGGAATAAATGGTAAATTTTCATAATGGAGAGGGGTAACTAGTGGTGTTCCCCAAGGGTCAGTCCTAGTATCAATCCTATTCACCTTATTCATAAATGATCTGGAGAAAGGGGTAAACAGTGAGGTGGCAAAGTTTGCAGATGATACTAAACTGCTCAAGATAGTTAAGACCAAAGCAGACTGTGAAGAACTTCAAAAAGATCTCACAAAACTGAGTGATTGGGCAACAAAATGGCAAATGAAATTTAATGTGGATAAATATAAAGTAATGCACACTGGAAAAAATAACCCCAAATATATCTACAATATGATGGGGACTAATTTAGCTACAACTAATCAGGAGAAAGATCTTGGAGTCATCGTGGATAGTTCTCTCAAGACGTCCATGCAGTGTGCAGCAGCAGTCAAAAAAGCAAATGAGATGTTAGGAATCATTAAAAAAGGGATAGAGAATAAGATGGAGAATATTTTATTGCCCTTATATAAATTCATGATATGCCCACATCTTGAATACTGCGTACAGATGTGGTCCCCTCATCTCAAAAAAGATATACTGGCATTAGGAAAGGTTCAGAAAAGGACAACTAAAATGATTAGGGGTTTGGAATGGGTCCCATATGAGGAGAGATTAAAGAGGCTAGGACTTTTCAGCTTGGAAAAGAGGAGACTAAGGGGAGATATGATAGAGGTATATAAAACCATGAGTGGTGTGGAGAAAGTGAATAAGGAAAAGTTATTTACTTGTTCCCGTAATATAAGAACTAGGGGTCACCAAATGAAATTAATGGGTAGCAGGTTTAAAACAAAGAAAAGGAAGTTCTTCTTCACTCAGTGCACAGTCAACCTGTGGAACTCCTTGCCTGAGGAGGTTGTGAAGGCTAGGACTTTAACAGGGTTTAAAAGAGAACTGGATAAATTCATGGAGGTTAAGTCCATTAATGGCTATTAGCCAGGATGGGTAAGGAATGGTGTCCCTAGCTTCTGTTTGTCAGAGGGTGGAGATGGATGGCAGGAGAGAGATCACTAGATCATTACCTGTTAGGTTCACTCCTTCTGGGGCACCTGGCATTGGCCACTGTTGGTGGACAGGATACTGGGCTGGATGGACCTTTGGTCTGACCCAGTATGGCCATTGTTATGTTCTTAAGACTCCATATCCTGATTGCCTCAATGTGAGTAAGCCTATATGGTCAAACACTGACTCCCTTGCATGAGTGAAAAGCAGTAGAACAATGATCCATGGAGGCTTTCTACAACAATATCAAGGAGTGGTTGGGGGCAGTCTTGGGGATGTGCCAGGGTATGCTGACTAAATTGACAAACTTTGGTGAACAACAGGTTAAAAAGCTCTGTAATGGGTTGCAGCAGCTATGACAGGCCACCATAGCATCTGAAGAATGGCTACATCATTGTTCTCTGAGCCTAGTTCTGGATTAGGGAGAATTCCACCCATCAACCCCCACAGAGATGTCTTGCACAGAGCTCATTTGCTTTCTGTTTGGATGGTGGAAAAAAATGGGGCAGGGTGTTTTTCAGTAAAAAAAGGAACCTCAGAATGATCACAACACCTTAGGGCACTTTTTTCATCACATGCACCCGTCCTTTCCACTCCCTCATTTAAAAGTTGTATCCATCCACGCTTTATCCTTGAGGCTGTAGAAGTTAAAACAATGATTGACTTATGGTGTGTACTTCAAAGAGAAATTGTCAGGCAGCAAATGAAAATAAAAACTTTTTTCTTTGCCCAAACCTCCTATTACATACAAATAGACATGTGTTTTGTTTTTAAATAAGTTATTTCTGAGATAATTTAATAAGTAACATCTGCACCATGGTTAAATAAAAATGTTAGTACTAAATTTATCTCAGGGCAGAGGCCCAGCATATGGCTTTATAGACCACATAAGCCTCAGTTAACCCTTGTGTCAATAACATAAGTGGTATATGGAATCATGTGTGGTCCCCCTGCATATGACCCTTATTTAAGATACATATTGGAAACAATGGAAATACATAATCGAAATGGTGGGAACTATTTGAGTGACCACTGGGAAATGCAAGGTGTCTGATAACATATTTCCAATAATACCAATAGTCTTTTTGTCTGTTGAAATTACAATGTGCAGTTATAAACTAGAGTAATTTCTGCTCCCTTTCTCAAGAAGATGAAGATAGAAAAGGAATTAATACAGAACTGCCACCTCTCTTGTATATATTGTGTTACACCTACATAAATGCACAATGATTTTATAGTTCAAGCTTTTAAGATGTCTTCAGGTAAAACTTTTGGGAAGTAAAGTGAGAATGGGAAGACAAGAAAGTATAAAGACAAAGGTTTGAAGAGAGAAATTTTCTTGTAATCAGAATTTTTATCACATTTATGTTGGAGGAAAAACAGAAAAGTAGAATCTCTTAATTAATAGTAAAGCATAACTATCCACAAAAAGGTTCTATCTTTTCCAGATTTGTGACTACATTTGTCATTTTCTTCTCAGGTGGAAACTTTCCTGAAGACTTTTCAGTATTAATTACAGTAAAACCTAAAAAGGGGATCCAGTCCTTCCTTTTCTCTGTCTACAATGAACAGGGTATTCAGCAACTAGGTGTGGAAGTTGGTAGATCCCCAGTCTTCCTGTTTGAAGATCAGTATGGAAAACCTGCCCCAGAAGATTATCCTCTTTTTAGGACAATCAACATTGCTGATGGAAAGTAAGTGTAAAATAAATCAATTTTAATATAAAAATTTACAACACTGGAACTACTGTGTGGACTAATGTTCCTTCACATAGCATATTTGTAAAGTTAAATGAATCAGTTACAGAATTGTCCGCTGGCTGCACTACGGTACCACAGAATCTAAGGTCCCTTTGCAGGAGAACTTAGTTCCAGCTTCCCGCAGAATACAAGAATACAAACAAGTACAGCTATGTGCTCCCATTTGTCCTTTCCCATGATTCAAAAGCAAGGGAGCACTCATAGAAATGAAAACTTAAGTGAACAATATGAAGCTATGAAGACATCTTGTTCTTGGCCCATGAAGTCACCCTCAGCTCAATAGGCAACCGGGGACAGTGCCAGTGGAAAGTTACCTTCACTTGCCTCCCGCCTACACAAACATGCACCCGGCACCCAGTCTTACCCTGCTCTGCCAGGAGGAGGTTCCCTGAGTCAGAGTGAAGGCATGTTAGTAGGGCAATGTGGCATAGTTTACATTGCTGCTGAGCTGCTGTACCAGTTATTTGGATAAATAAGACAATTCAGGCTCTGAGAATGTCAGTTTAGCACCTTTCATGACCATTATTGTTATTTTTAAAGGCCCCCTGACACTAACTCTAATTATATTAAAGGAGCATTCATCCTTTTGAAAGCATTTTTATTTATTATGCTACGGTGCAGGAACGGCAGCTGCATTTTTCGGAGATATACAGATTGAAGTTTTTGTTAAACACAGGAAAGGAAAGAATGTTGCAGGCTGGAGGACAAATAAATTCACATATAATGACAAGACTAAGGGTTATAAGTTACTGAAGAATAACATGAAAGACCAAAGGAAAAGTTAAATTGTGTACTAGCTTCCGTGTTACTGCACAATACCACTTCATAAGGCTCAAAAAACTGTTATGTGTTCCCCTCAGCAGCAGGAAAACTGAAGCAGCAGGCCATTTTCATTTTGTTTCTCTATATAACAAACAAGGGGTAAAATCCTGTCCCCACTAGTGTTTTTCTGTTGACTTCAGTAGAACCAGAATTTCTCCTAACGTGTTGAGGTTCTGATAAAAACAAAGAAATCAAATGAGCTTCACTCAGAGTTGGTTTAAAGGGCTAGCTTGCATGCTCCCAACAGAGAGTGGATACTACTTTTGAATTCACCAAAAGGTAGATGCAGAGTGATTTGAGGCAATCCTTCCCTTGTGGGGACTAAGTGAGTGGCCTCTTCCCTGCTTTTGGCCCCTGCAGGTCTTGGGGTGGTTGGCCGATATTATGCTTCAGACTCAACTATCCCACATAGAACGTAGTGCAACAATGAGCTATGTTTTGTCTTAAAATTTAAATGTCATTAAAAAAGTTTACACAGTCAAGTGAGCCTGAGGACAGCCAGACCATTTACTTTTAAAATTATAATGTTTAAGTGAGTTCCAGAGTAAACACAGAATTCCAGTTCTGGCTCTGTGGAACTGGTAACCAGTAAGATTCCATTGCTTCAGGGTGTTCCCTTTGATATATAAAAGCCCTTTAAAAATGATCCATGCCATTTCTCTGATTTGGACACCCTTCGTGGCTGTAAATGCCAGCCAAGATTATATAATTCTGGTACTCATCTTGCATCTCATTAACAGCACATATTTTCTCTGACACTTCTTGCCTTTGCAAATCAGAGATGCTGTGCTTTACTCACTCCATGTCATAAGTAAAGATTCTCTGATACTCAGGTATTTAGCTTGTCATTGCAAACAGTCTCACTAAACTAATGCATGTCTTTTGTCATGATAACAAAGTGCTGTGCAGTATATGCTAAAGCTGGTCAAATACTGCAAAAGTATTTTCACAAGTATTAATGCTCAAAGTTTTTGTGCCTCCATCTTGAAAGTTCTTTCTACATTTGGGAGTCATCCAAACAGGGAGGCCGGCCATGTGGCTTAGGTGACCAATCATAGAGTACAAAGAGCGAATTGTGACTAGCAAAGCATTAACAATAGCGAGTCATTCATAAGCAACTCATTGGCTCGTGCAAATATATTTCAATCTTTCCTCAAATAATTTTGAATAACAAACAAATTCACAAAAAATAAAGTCTGTTCTCAGATCATTCATGAACAGAAAGGGAGTTAATTAATCTAATGAAGTATTGTAAACAGTTTATTTAGCACTAATCTGAACACACTGAAGTTCTTAGACAGGCAAGAATTCAGAGAAAGGCAACCTGGACTTGATCCAAACCCATTAAAGTCAATGGGAGTCTTTCCAGTGACATCAGTGGGCTTTGTGTCAGACTCCTTGTGCCTAAAGCAGCACTTCAGGAGACAGTATTGTATGGGCTTGATAGAGTACACAAATCTGTAAGTATCACATAGTTTGAGAGAGGGAGATAATTTCTTCGGTCTCCTTGCAGCAATTTTACATATATAGAACTTTTTTTTTTTTTTGGGGGGGGGGGGGAAGATTCCCAAATTACTTAATTATATAATTTCAGGATGTTGAATTATGCTGTCTTGCATGGATTATGGATTGACTTTAACAAATAAAATACTAAATTCAATTTTATTAATTTCAAAATCTGATTGGCTTTTGCTTTTCTAGTAAGCACATCAGATATTCAGTCATTTGAACTACCCAACCTATTTATTATAGATGTCTGTTTTATGCATTACTTTTGCAGTAAGGTTCTGATCCATCAACACACATAGTCATGTAAATCCATGGGAATCTTTTCCTTAACTTCAGTGAGAGCTGGATCAGGCCATAAGTGCTTGAAGTTAAGCACATACTTAGGTGTTTGCTGGACTGGGACTTAAATGCTGCTCCATTCAGTTCTGTGCAAGCATTTTTTACTTAGTTTTTAGTCCTGTTCTATTTTTATTTTATATGCTAGCTATTTACAGCCCTTTCTAAAATAAACCATCAAAGGAAGTGTTAGTTCTTAAAATGAGAAGATAAAATATGAAAAGAAAATTAGTCCCGATGTGTAGAACTGTAGTAGGTGCAATTTTTGATTGGCTTACAACTTGTAATAATTTTTTCTTGCTTTGGAACTCTGAATTTATGTCTATTTTTAAAAACAGTTTACGGAAGAGCTGTGTTCTTTTGCTAGGTGGCATCGAGTAGCTATCAGCGTGGAGAAGAAAAGTGTTACCATGATTGTTGACTGTAAAAAGAAAACCACAAAACCACTCGACAGGAGTGACCGAGCAATTGTTGATACCAAAGGCATCACCGTCTTTGGAACCAGAATTCTGGATGAAGAAGTTTTTGAGGTAAAAGTCTAGCATTAAATAATTGCTTTTAAATGATTTGGTGGTGAGCAGAGTTCCTGATGAAAGTTAAAATAGAAGCTTTTAGGGACTTCATAGGCAAATTTGGTACAATGAAGGGTATTGAATCACTCCGACTCTCTCATCCTCTCTCCAAATTGATGTTCTGGGCTAAGCATATGCAGCAAGGTGAATTCCAGCCATTTCTTGGTGGGAATGTGCAGGTGGTGTGGTGTAAGGAGGTCAAGTCTCGAAGGTACCCTGTATATCTCGGTTGATTACATTGTTCATTCTATTCACTCTTTTTTCCCAGTAATTGGAATATGCTTTAGCAAAAAGAGTGTATACCTGTTTCTATTGTTGACAGGTCAGGAAGTGGAAAAGGTGAAATGCATATGTTTAATGAAATGTGTGACTCCTAATAATGAGGTATTTCTAGGCAGTATCCCTATACAAAAGAGTTTAACAGGTTGATGTCATAAACCTCTTTGGTTTCTTTTATAATTCTGTTCTCTGCCAATCAAAACTGATTAAAGCTGGACAATGAGAATAGAGTAGAGGAGCAGATAAATAGTTAACTCCTTTCACATACAGAGTTGATCACCATAGGACAGATAAAGCCAGGATTAGGCCCGTGGGCTTTTAGGCAACATGTATGCCTGAGACTCTACAGCTGGGAGAGGCAATGTGGCATGCAGGTATTGTGCTATGACTCTGCTTCCCTCAAAAGCCAGAGAGTTCACACTCCACTGTCTTCTGAAGAGGAGTATTCTGGGACAGGGCTAATGGGTCTGATGGTTGAGCCAGGTCTTCAAGCATCTGCAAATGGATCTACCTGTAGTCACCATGCTATCTCCTCTCCTCAGATTATTTATATGCCTGGCAAGAATAATCTGCATAGGTGACTACATCAGGCTTGTGAAAGCTCTTTTGGGTCCTCTGTGGGCACTCCTTTGCAGCATTAATTTACTCATTTTTTGGGTCAAAATCTGGAGGCCCACAATTTGTCTCCATGTTATTAAGTTGCCATGATCATGTTTAGTAGTATGTACGCAAATAAAAGGAATTCAGCATGAGAAAATGGGACACATTGTAAAAGAAAGCAGACAACTTCATTGTAGCTTATTTTGTTGATGTTTTACAAGTAAGTTTAGATCTTAGTTTAAATAATACACTAGTCATAAGCTCATTCTTACATATTTTGTGAAAAAAATGCCTTTTAATTCCCAGTACCATTGACATTCTGCTTGTGTGTGGTCTGCAAAACCTCCCAGTATTTTTCTCTTTGTCTTACCTGTTATTGACTAGGGAAAGTCTTTTGATGTTTCAAAAGAGTGTCGCCAAGTATCATGTTTAGCTGTTTTTAAAATAAATACAGGGGCTGCTAACACAGAAATGTGTGGAAATGTCTGGTTAAATCATCTATGCTTGCTTACTGAAGCAAGCCAGGGGCCTAACATTTCTGGAGCTGTTTGATTATAATGCTACCACCTCTTATCTATGTATTTTTAAACATTTTTATATTTTAAACTTCCAGAAGTTTTTTGTGTCAAAGGAACGTTAAGACATTCCCATGCAAACACTCAAAAAATCATAGCCTCTCTTTGGGGGTGAGATGACCGTCATTGAAAATTTCCCTTGGCACTTTCAATCACCAGGGCAGTTGGTTTATCAGTCATGTCACCACTTAGCTATTTTATCTCAAAAATAAATAATCCCTGTTGTGTCAGTTTCTCCCGATATGCAAACACCTCCATTCCATTCCCTCTCCTTTGTTGCTCTATGTTGAACTCCCTACATCCCTTAATCCCTTGAAGTAAGACATTTTCAGAGAAAGAAAAGAAACAGAATACAATCTTTGTGTGAATCTCTCAAACTGTCACCTTTTGGTTAGCAACTCTAACACGGGGCTGTACAGTGATAAAGGTATTGCACCGCACAATAAAGTTAATGTTGTAAATGTTAATTTACATGGAATTAAGGACTAGATACGGAGACCAGAAATAAATATATACATTATGTCTGCACTTATATTCATGCAACTCCCCTGAATTCAATGCAGATATGTGGGTGTAACAAATCAGAATTTGAGCCAACCACTTAAACACATTTTTCTCTGCATTTTTTATTCCGTGGAGTGTGCATGGTCAAAAATGTGATAAACATGGGGCTAGCGATGTTTATCTAGACTTTTCAACTACATTTCTTACCCTGAATTTGCAAAGCAGTCTTTCAGTTCCACTTCCTAATCAACTAAGAAGGAAGTTGGTTATGACTCATTAAAGAAATAGTGTAGCTGTCTGTAAATCCTTTTTTTGGAATGTAAATATTCAGCACTGAGAACAGCAACATTTTTACGGCTTCTCGCATAGTTGCAGAAACGCACTTTATTTTAGTGATTCAGTTTCCCAAGGGTGCATGACATGACATTGTACCCATTTCCCCTGGCTTCAACCAAGAGAATTGGTTACAGTACTGTCTTGTGAAATAGTGCCTCACAGTATTTGGCTTAGGATAAAGGTTCTCACTTTGTTTCCACCCTTAAAACTGCTTTTTTCGGGGGTGTCTTTTTGCTTCCTCTTTTGTCATCCATCCTCCTTCCCCTAGTTCTATAAACAACAGCTTGCTCTAAGGCAACTGCAAAAGCTATTGTCAGGATTTGGTCTACAGAGTGTTGTACAACTTGAAGACTCTTATCCCCTGATGGCATTCAAGGGTTCTTAGAGTAAGAATCTTGTCACTCCTGAGCATTGAAGGGCAAGCCATTTTGGAAAACAAATAAAGATCCACATATTTCCAGAGATAAATTTGAATGGAACCTTCTTCAAGGTGCTAAAATGCCCTGATACATTTCATTTCATTTTCTGAGCTTTGCACTTCAGATTCTGGCTGAGACTGAAACTGGACATGCCAGAAAATATATAAAAAAATACTGTTCTTCCAATAATTCCGTTAGGGCTAGAAAAAGACTCTTGAGACTATCCCATTAAAACTTGCTACAGGAAAGAACTCTGCTGCCATCAGCTCTACTTTGGGCGGGCTGTATAGTGGATTTTTATTCTAGAAAAAACAGTCAGAGATGGGGGACTCACTGTGCTAAGTGCTGCAGCACACTCTCACACCCCCACACCAAACAGATGCTCCCTGACCCATACACTGACACAGAAAAAAAAACAAAAAACCAGGCTTATTTAGCTGTAGAATGTGAAGAGTTAGATGGTATTTAGCGTAGGCGTTTATGATTCTGTAGTACAAAGGAAGTAGCTTCTCCTTTTTAAGCTGCTTTGTAATATGACAACAAGAATGACTTTATTAGTCTGTATATGTACACAAGATAATAGGTTTTCCTTTGCACATGAGAGGAAATACTTCACAGCATACAGTCATCCTTTGGAGTTCATAGAAGTCAACAGTGTAGCTTCTTTTAAGGTTGTGTGTGTGTGGGATTTTATGATCAATAATGACATTTTTATTTATGCAAGCTAAAGACCTGATCCTATAAGCAGATGAGCAACTCAATTCCCACTAAAGTTGCTGGAAGTTAATGGCACGGACACAGGGTTTGCTGCTCACTGCTAGCATGCCTCCTTGTGGTTCTTCTGGAGATTAGCTCACCCCTGCTCTGACACGCCCTCCTAGTCTTGCATGCGCTTGCTCTCTCCCTGGAGAGAAGGTTACTCCTTTCTCATCATTTAAAGCACTCCCTCTTTGTGGCAAGGCCCACCTGCCAGGTCACTATAGTACTCCCCTTCCAGGATATCAAAGTCCCATTGGGCAGCTGTCTCAGGCAGTTTTCTGCTCCACTGCCCAGTCTTTGCACTTCCCAAGTGGCTGGTAGGGGAACCCAGCCCACCCACTACTCTGGGTTCCAGTCCAGGGACCGTAAAACCAGCAGACAAGATCTGCACTTTTCCAAACCTTGCTGCTGTTTCCCAGCAGCTTCCTACTTTGTCTCTATCAGACTACTTCTCCAACCAGGGCACTTATTTCCCCCCGAGTTTCCTCCTTTCCTGCTCTAAACCCATAGCATGACTACAGGGCTCCACACCGCAACCCCTTTCTTACAATCTACTTCCTAGTTTATTAACAGCTTGGTCTGCCCCTTGCCCAGCTGGGCTTCATCATCAATTAATAGTTTATCAGCCCTGACTCGTCTCCAGGTGCAGCCTGTCACAGGGTTAATTGACCTTTTCTCTCTGCTCAGACCTTGTGTGGGTTAGGTACCCCATCACAGGCACTCAGCACCTTGCCGTAATAGGCCTTCAGATAAAGATAATCAAATTTTAGCCTTCAGTGACCTGAATACTGCAGATGTCAGGAAGGGTTGTCCCCCTTTACCAAACAACATTGCTCAATTGGCCAATTGCACTATTAGAGTAATTCACTTCCTGTTAGGCATCAAGCAGCAGGATTTATGATTTGATGGACCAATGATTTGACTCATTAGAGCACATCCTGTACACTGATGTCCTCTGAAAGGGCATTTCTAAACCCCTATGGATTAGGCTTGTATACACACTTTCAAACCATTGCCAGAACTAGATATTGTAACGTGACATAATGGTGGCACTTCAGTTTGGCTTTGATGTGTCTCTGGGGATTCCTCTTTCAGTCAGGTTGCTATGTGGTGAATTAATTTAGAACTCCAAGAAATGACTGTAGCTATTTTGTGAAACATTTTAGAAAACACACTTATCTCACTATAGATAAATACTCAGGATAATAAAGTGGTTGATTTTTTTTTCTAGCTGGGTTATTTTACAACGTATGGCTCAAAGAAATGTAAAGCAGTCATTCAATGCCATTTGGGAATCAGCTCTCTTGTTGTTTGATTCCTCAGCCCTTTCCCATAGATCTTACCCCCCTTTCTGCTCCCAGTGCTCTCCTCTGTCTTCTGTGTTGTTCTGCTCTTCCCTTCTGATCTTGGCTCCCTGTCTGTTTCCATCACAACATGCTGTTTGTTATGGTATATTTGGAAATTTTAAACTCACAATCTATTTGAAATGTATAGTTCGCAGTTTCCTTTTGCTAGAGATGACAGGTTTTTGATTCTGTTCTGGGTAGACACATACACCTGAAAGTATCTCTTTCCAAAGTGAAGGCACAATACTGCAACTGCACACAGTGACTATATTACTCATATAATCAAGAAAAATAAACCTGAAGGCATGTGAGCTGGGATTACTTATTTAACCATGGGGAATTCTTGCACAAGGTTGAGTTGACTGTCACATTTGGGGTTGGAGAAAAATTACGGTTTTATTTATGTGACTAATCCTTATGTATGTATGTATTTTACTTTTTTATTCCATGCCATTCTGGTCATCTGCTCTCCAGAGTAAAGATTGCTTTTGTGAGTCAGGGTTCCAAGATTGGGCACTATCCTTTTGTATTTTAATTGTATTCCTAGCATACATGACCACTTGATGAAAATTTTATGGCTTATGTTAAGCAGGATGTGACTCCAGATGATCATAATAGTTTCATCTGGCCTTAAAAATCTATGAATATACTAAACACAGTATTCTTGAATGACTTAACAGAGCAGAGCAAATATTGTATAGATGGAGTTTTTTATGAATTAATTGAAAACTGTGTCTTTGTTTATACTTTAAAAGGGAGAAGTAAACAGCAATTGCAGGGCTGTACTGAGAAAATAATACTGGTTTTAAAAAATGTTCAATACATCGTATGAAATTTGAAACATATTGTCTTAAGCATTTACCTCCACTTTTGTTTCATTATGAGGATCTTTGCAATTTAGGAGTTCTTCTGCTGCTTGTTCTACACTTGAAGTCTTAAGCCAATATTTTATGACCTCACAGTTGATTACTATTGAGATTACTGTGATGTCATAAACATAGGATACTGACTTGAAGTGGGGATTAAAGCAGCAGGCGTAGACAGATGCTTAAGAAACAAAGACCTTGTTGTCATGAAAGTATCTTATTAAATAAAAGAAGCAAAGAAGAATACTTTCTAAATAGAATATTTTTCTAAGGTGCCTACTGTGACCCTCTTACTCAACTGGATAGACCCATAGACTTCAATGGGATTATTTTGTAAGTGCTCATTCATAAAAGGATTGCACAGTGTAGCACAAAGCTTCTGATGTGCCATTTAAAACTAATCTTTTGTGGGTTTTCAAATATACAACATGATAAGCATTGCTTCGTAAACCAAAACTCCAGAAATAGTTACTACAAAAAAGGCAATTCCTACATGAAGCATGAGAGTATTGCAGGGGAAGAAGAAATTAAACAATTTACCCATTTATGGCATTGATATAAAAATACTGAAATATGTCTGAAGTATGTCTGTAGTTTAAATATTTCATAAATAGCAGGGATCTTTTAATATTTTGCCAGCTTTAAGGATTTGTCACTCTTCATTTAATATACTTGGTTTGAATGAGAGGTATTTTATAATAAGTAATTAACTGACACAGACTTTATGCAGAGATTTCCCTACAGAGATTTTTTCCTTCCAAAAATGTGTAGATTTCACATTGATAGAACACGCATCGAATCCTTATGTTATAGGAGAGAACAATGGGCCTAATACTGCAGCATATAAAATTCTGATTTAAAGCCAATGGGAATTTTGCTTGCACAGGTTCTGCAGGAGTGGGCCCGATGGATGTAATCCTTGATAATAAAGGGTAGTAAATTCGATACTGGATTTTAACCTGATTTCAATTAAAACAAAAGTGGGCCTAATCCTGAAGGCATCTGAAGAAAAACTAAGTTTTTGTGAATTTATCCCAATGGTAGGACATTGATAACATGGAGCTAGATTGTGATTTACACTGAGTCCATGCAGGGGAATCAGAATCCCTCATATATCCCTGTGCAGGGTACCCAAATGTTGGGTCCAGCTGCATAGGAGCAAATGAGGCTACTCGCCTGCTTATCTACTCAATGGAGCAGGTAGGTATGGAATGCAGAAGGCCTTGGCTCTATCCCCCACTGGCTGGCCAGAATAGCTGAGCCAGTGCAGTGGAGATGGGTTATTAATATAATGCTGGTACAGACCAGCACTAAATTACTACTACCAGAAGAAAGCAGAGTGTGTTTCTGGGTCTCACAGTGTCCTTGACTCCTGGGTTACTGCAGTTTATGTACTATCACTTGCTCAGGACTGTGCCAGAAGTCAGTGTAGCACTTAGAAGCTTAAGTTTATTTTAACTAGGAGAATGTGAAGATACTAATTCTGACTGCACCCCCATTCTGATTCCTACAGATGAGTTTCCTAGAACAACATTTAGTCTGTGTATGTTTTCTCAGTTACACTTTCTACGAAGTCACCCTTATCAAATAGCATTCTGTCAAAAGGATCAGCTTTCAAATGTTTGCTTCAATCAGCTGAATAACTCATGTTTGAAAACAAATGGGACATAAAACAAAATATGTGTAATAGATTCTGGGCATAAATGTATAGAAACAACCTTCATGCTACAGATACCCGGAAATGCTGCCGGCTTTCAGTTTAGGAAAGAAAAGGTAAAGAAAAGAAAATTCTTCCATTTCAAAGGCATCTAATAAAAAGAAGCATTCTTTTCAAAAGCTTAAAACTTGGCTTTTTGTTGTTGTTCTTCCTTTTTTTTACTGGAGGGATAGTAGGGTTTTTTTGTTTGTTTTGTTACATTTCCAAATTCAAACAACCGTGGACAAAGAAAAAATGTTTTGCTTTGACTATACCTTCCCCTGCTCTGTTTAGAAAAAAAGAAAGTCAGACTTCTGGTAATTGCTTAGAGTTCAAGTTTATTTTTGAGGAATCTGGAATTAATCTGCATTTACTCTGGAAGCCAAGAACTGTGCATACAGTTTATCATTCAGTGTATTGTTAACAGTTTGACATCAATAGTGTTGCATGTTACATCAGCTCAGTAAGTTTTACAGATCTGATTTATTATCCTCTCATTTGATCTTGTGCATAATAGATAATTTCAGATTTTCTAAGAAGTGCAGTGAATGAAGTTCCAAAGATAAATAGCAACAGAAAATGTTTTCAGGTGTTTGTCATATAGTTGTACTAAGGAAACACAGCCCCCATCTCAGCTCTGCCCCATTTAGTAGAGAGGATCACTGCAACAGTACCCTGTGTTTTTTGTAGAGAAAGACACTCCCCTCATGGTTAATATAGCCTTGCTGTAAATATTTCAGTTTTGTGAGGCAGGAAGCATGGTAGTACAGTACTGTATATTCAAAATCAAAGGCACACTGTCTTCGTAAATGCAAAGTAAGGATATTAAATAACTGTATATTATTAATGTGCATACAGTTATTATCTTTCTGAAGACTAGGTGATCTCTGGACCCATTTGGACATAGGGTAGGAACAGAGACACACAAGATCCTTTCCTGCCCTTGCGTGCTCTATGCTCATGTCTCCATGCTTAGGAAAGAACAGGCTGTGATGCCTCCATACACAGCCTGTGGGAGACACTGCCCCAAAGGGAGTGAGGAGGAAGTATGATCATGCACTTACCCTCCCACCCCCACACTGGTTCACACAGTGGGGCCAGACATCTCTTGAGATATCCTGAGCTGTCCCCTGAACATCAGAGAGTTCAGAGAAAAATTCTGCCGGAGGCATAGTCCCTCTCTTGAGTTTCCCCATGGTGATACAGCTCCATTCCACACCCTACCCAAGTTTATACCTCAAAGACATGTTCTAGCCCTAGAGTTCTAGGAGAATAAAATAATTAGAGATGGACAAAAACAAACTGACATTCTGGTGTCTGTGGAATCATAGAATCATAGAATCATAGAATATCAGGGTTGGAAGGGACCCCAGAAGGTCATCTAATCCAACCCCCTGCTTGAAGCAGGACCAATTCCCAGTTAAATCATCCCAGCCAGGGCTTTGTCAAGCCTGACCTTAAAAACCTCTAAGGAAGGAGATTCTACCACCTCCCTAGGTAACGCATTCCAGTGTTTCACCACCCTCTTAGTGAAAAAG
Source organism: Caretta caretta (assembly GCF_965140235.1). Classification (NCBI taxonomy): domain Eukaryota; kingdom Metazoa; phylum Chordata; order Testudines; family Cheloniidae; genus Caretta; species Caretta caretta. Next base: position 69,757,649 of record NC_134213.1, read on the forward strand.
TTTTTCCTAATATCCAATCTAAACCTCCCCCACTGCAACTTGAGACCATTACTCCTCATTCTGTCATCTGCTACCATTGAGAATAGTCTAGAGCCATCCTCTTTGGAACCCCCTTTCAGGTAGTTGAAAGCAGCTATCAAATCCCCCCTCATTCTTCTCTTCTGCAGGCTAAACAATCCCAGTTCCCTCAGCCTCTCCTCATAAGTCATGTGTTCCAGACCCCTAATCATTTTTGTTGCCCTTCGCTGGACTCTCTCCAATTTATCCACATCCTTCTTGTAGTGTGGGGCCCAAAACTGGACACAGTACTCCAGATGAGGCCTCACCAATGTCAAATAGAGGGGAACGATCACGTCCCTCGATCTGCTCGCTATGCCCCTACTTATACATCCCAAAATGCCATTGGCCTTCTTGGCAACAAGGGCACACTGCTGACTCATATCCAGCTTCTCGTCCACTGTCACCCCTAGGTCCTTTTCTGCAGAACTGCTGCTTAGCCATTCGGTCCCTAGTCTGTAGCTGTGCATTGGGTTCTTCCGTCCTAAGTGCAAGACCCTGCACTTATCCTTATTGAACCTCATCAGATTTCTTTTGGCCCAATCCTCCAATTTGTCTAGGTCCTTCTGTATCCTATCCCTCCCCTCCAGCGTATCTACCACTCCTCCCAGTTTAGTATCATCCGCAAATTTGCTGAGAGTGCAATCCACACCATCCTCCAGATCATTTATGAAGATATTGAACAAAACCGGCCCCAGGACCGACCCTTGGGGCACTCCACTTGATACCGGCTGCCAACTAGACATGGAGCCATTGATCACTACCCGTTGAGCCCGACAATCTAGCCAGCTTTCTACCCACCTTATAGTGCATTCATCCAGCCCATACTTCCTTAACTTGCTGACAAGAATACTGTGGGAGACCGTGTCAAAAGCTTTGCTAAAGTCAAGAAACAATACATCCACTGCTTTTCCTTCATCCACAGAACCAGTAATCTCATCATAAAAGGTGATTAGATTAGTCAGGCATGACCTTCCCTTGGTGAATCCATTCTGGCTGTTCCTGATCACTTTCCTCTCATGCAAGTGCTTCAGGATTGATTCTTTGAGGACCTGCTCCATGTTGAAGACTCAGGAAAAAGGCAACAGCGAAGGAAAGCACACAGTGACTATATTACTCATATAATCAAGAAAAATAAACCTGAAGGCCTGTTGGGATTACTTATTTAACCATGGGGAATTCTTGCACAAGGTTGAGTTGACTGTCACATTTGGGGTTGGAGAAAAATTACCATACACATTATATTGACAAAGACCTGGGGTTGAGGGCTGCCTTTCTGTAGAATGTTGAGTTGCATGTATCCATTTTAGGGTTGCCAGGCGTTCGGTTTTTGACTGGAACACCAGGTCGAAAAGGGACCCTGGCAGCTCCGGTCGGCACCCCTGACTGGGACATTAAAAGTCCGGTTGGCAGCACAGTTGGGGCCCGGGACTAAGGCAGGCTCCTTGCAGCTCCGCGTGGCTCCTGGAAGTGGCCGCCAGGTCCTTGCAGCCCCTAGGCACATGGGCAACCAGGAAGGCTCCATGTGCTGCCTCCACCCCTAGGGCCAGATCCACAACTCTCATTGGCTGGGAGCCATGACCAATGGGAGCTGTGGGGGTGGCACCTGTAGGCGCAAGGGCAGTGCGTGGAGCCTCCGTGGCTGCCCATGTGCCTAGGGGCTGCAGTAATCTGGTGGCCACTTCCTGGGAGCCACAGTAAGTGCTGCCAGGACCTCTCACCTCTTCCCGCACCCCAAACCCCTTCCCCAGCCCGGAGTCCTCTTCCGCACCCAAACTCCCTCCTGGAGCCACTCCCCACCCCTCCTCCCAACACCCTGCCCCAGCTCTGAGCCCCCTTCTGCACCCCAAACCCCTCATCCCCGGCCATACCCCAGAGCCCGCACCTCCAGCCAGAGCCCTCACCCCCTTTCCACACTCCAACTGCCTGCCCTTACCTGATGAAAGTGAGTGAGGGCAGGGGAGAGCGAGCGACGGAGGGAGGCGGATGAAGCAAGTGGGGGCGAGGCCTTGGAGAAGGGGTGGGGCAGGGGCAGTGCCTTAGGGAAGGGGAGAGGTAAGGGGCTGGGCAGGGGTGTTCGGTTTTGTGCAATTAGAAAGTTGGCAACCCTAATCCATTTATCTGTTGATCAGTGGGTGTATGGGAGACTACTCCTGCTCTGAGTGTTGTTTAGCATCCACTGAGCATATCCATTGCTGCTCTATATCCTGGGTGAAAGAAGGAGCCTCGTTTCATCAGCCCTTTGAGATTACTACTGCTCATTAGTTTCTCAGGCTGGGGCCTGGAGAGAGGAACTGCCATTAAATTACAAATATATTATACAGTTTTGCTTCTTATAATAGAATGTGTTTCAGGGCTGGATCTGATCAGGAGGGAGACCTCCAAAGAAACGAATGGTGCTACAAGATGTGGCTGGTATATGGGGCACATGGTACTATTCTTTTGGCTGTCATTACTGACTTAGTGCATCATGTTGTTTATGGGGCAATGTGTGAGGTGCAGATGTTTGGATGAGAAATAAAATTGGATTCCTGAAAACTCACTGACAAAAGAACAAATTCCAGTTTGGGCTACAGTAATTCCCCCCAACAGTTTCAATTACATATGATATCCTTGACTTCCTGTCTTGAGTAGTGTTGCTGTGCATCTCTAAGAAATTGCTGCATTTTATCCAGAGGTGGCTATGTTTCCTTCGGATGTGTGTGAGTAGCAGATTATGTGTAGGATCGAAGGACAGCTTTGTTCCATGTTGCAAAGATAAAAAAATTGTATTCTGAAATAACAAATCTTTTCTTAAAGCTCAAAATATGCTAGTGTGAGTATGGGGTTTCAGCATCAAGAGGACATTGATTTCTATGGAAACTTGGGCCTGTATAGAATATTGCTTTCACAATTTATTGCTTTCATAATTTATTGCTTTCACAGTGCTTTAAGTTGGCAGGCTTTTAGTAAAATGTCTTGCTATAGCTATATTATGCAATGGACCTGGTGTATGGAATATTATATTAAAGGCCAGCAGAACTCTTCAGTCCCTCAGGCATTTGCAGGAAGATTAAATGAATTCTGCAGCAGGTTTTTCTAAATTCTATAGTAATAATATCCAGGCTGTCTAGACTGCTGTTATTTGGAGTCTACGGTTTTACTGTCAAACAGCTAATTAGAGGAGGTTGGCATGTATCCAAAGCTTTAGGGTTTCTAGTGATTTAGTTAAGATTCTACTGCTAGATGAACAGTTTGAAAAGGCACCTTGGAATTGTTATACCTTTACTGGTATATGAAAAATGAAGATTCTGATGTTTCTCTCTAGGGTCCTCTTCATATTGTGTCTGGCACTAGTTTTGTTATGCTTCTGGTACTAACCAGTTAGTTATGCTAAGATTCAAATCCTATCCTTAGATACAAATAAGAAGCACCTATTGATTTTTTTGGGGGGGGGGGGGGGGGAGTACAGAATACGCATCCAAAAGGCAGAATTTGATTCTAACATTTAATCCGTAGCTATGGGAAGCTCTTGATGGATTTCTGATACGTAAGATGGGCATCTAAGTCATTTCCAGATTTTTATACATTAAAATATCTGGCCCCAGTTAAAATAATAATAATAAAAAAAACTTTCCCATGACAGAATGGTCCAAGAATACTTCACTTATTTCAGAATTCAAACCAACTGCCTAATCATGCTGTAATTTCATTTCCCAATTCTGATCAGATCACTGTATCATATGAGAACCCCAACTCCATAATCACTGAGCCCATCCACACATTGGAGTTGTTAAAATGGCTGTTTTGCTGAGTGTGTGAAATTCACTCATGTCAAGAGGGTCCAGCATAAGCCCTCAAAAAGGGCTTGAATGTGACTTCAGTTTTGCATAGACCAGCGGTTCTCAAATTGTGGTCCGTGGCCCACCAGTGGTCTGTGACCTCCATTCAGGTGGTCCACGAATAGTTCCCTCTAAGGTGCACACCTGGGTGGCCACACATGAGAGAATGAAGGGCCACCCACCTAATTAGTGAAGCCGCACAGGAGTGGCTCCACTAATTATGTGCCTACACCCTGGAGAAGGTGCACATGTAAGTGGCCTTGGGGGGAATAGGGCGTAGGTGGGAGGGGGAAGTGGGGTGAGAAGAGGGGGTGGGGGACGTGTAGGGCTGTGGTGGCCAGAGAAAGAGGCGACTTTCCCCAGCTCCAGGGCTGCGGCTGTCAGGGAGAGACTGCCCTCCTTCCCATCCCCAGCTCAGGGGCTGCTGCAGTGAGGGAGAGAGAGAGAGACCCCGCCTCCTTCCCAGTCCCAGCTTGGGGGCTGCCGCAGCGCAGCACGGGAGGGAGGGAAAGACCACCCTCTTTCCCAGCCCCAGCTAAGGGGCTGCCATGGTGGGGGAGAGTGGGCACATCCATTGCATTGGAAAGGTAAGACTACTGATATTAAAATATGAGTTGTGTGCTTTTATTTGCAGAACAAAAAAGCATTAATTATTATTAAGGTTTTTTATATAGCACATTTATCCAAAGCGCTTTACAATAGTTAGCTAACGGTACAAACAACATTTGGAAAGATCATTAAGTGGTCCGCCAAGACCCTCAGCAATTTTCAAGTGGTCCACAAAAAAAAGTTTGAGAACCACTGGCATAGACCATGTGCTGGCCTTCTGCACACAGGCAAATTTCACCTTAAGTCATTATTAGTCTATCTTTAATGGAAAGATTGTCTTAGAGACCCAGACAGTAATGTTTGACTACTTTTAGACCTAGGGAACTAGACTGTTAATAGTTATGATTATGGATTGGAGAAACAATAGTGTCACCCTTCTTGCCTTCATATGACGGTGTGATTGCACACATGGCTTTGAAAGTGATAATACTTCTGTTTACCTTTCCGCCTTAGATAATACTGGTATGTGATACTAGAGATGTTATCCTTTGTCAAGGTAAGAGACACTGAGATCATAAGCAAAGGGAATATAGATGGTATACTTGACTGGGAACACTTGAATAATATACTGTATTTAGGGAGTTTTAGTGAGGTTATGTAGTTAAAAGTGAAGAAAAATGTGTCCATTGTGTCTATAAGAGTGTGTCTTTACTGCAGTCATGGGGTGTGATTGAAGCTCAGGCAGACATACCCAAGCTAGGTTTAATCTCACTAGCTCAGGTACAGGAGCAGTGAAGCTGTGGCAGTACATGATTCAGTGTGGGCTGTATAAACCCAGCTAGAATCCTGGGTCTTTACTTACTGAGCTAGTCTTTGCTGAAGCATAAATTGCTGTGGCTTCATGGCTCTCGTACCTGAGCTAGCTAGATCAAAGTTCTCTTGCATATGTCTAATCAATCTGCAGTTACACACTGTGGTTGTGGTTGAGACAGATCCGAAGACAAATGATACCTAAGACTATTTTTGTGAGGGCACCTTTATTGTAAGTAGGATCCACTAAATCTTTATTCCATATAATAATTAAAGAATTAGTCACTTAAGACCACATGGCACTTAACGTCATCACAGAAGTTGCAAACCACAGCTATTGGTATTTTCCCTTGTCTTTGATTCTTGTTATGGATTTCAACAAAGGTTCTTAAAGAGTGATGTTGACATAACACTAAATATTAATGCTGTGAGGCTGACCAAAGAAGAATATGCATCAGAATAATTGTAGTATGCAAAGATTGGAAAGAAAAGTTTACAGTTTACTGTTTTTTTCTGTGAATTGTGTCTTCGAGTCCTGTTTCATATAAACAGCTCATTATTTTATTCAGAGCTGTGCAGGATTTTGATCCTCAATAGACTGCAGAAGGTCTACTGAACATCACTACTTAGTTTAATATGCTCTGCAATGTAAAACTGGGAGCACAGGCTTGTTATTCATTTGCCTTTTAAAAGTTCATAGAGAAAATTCCAAAGGTTTAGATTCATCTCATGTTCCTAATATTGAGCTGGACCAGCTCTCCCTTACAAAATTTCCTGGCAGTAGTCCCCACAGGCAGGAGTGGGCATGTCCTCCCACCCCAATGAGTCCACTGCATGGGATTGGAGCTCCCAATTATGTTGCAGGAGGAGTCAGCTGCAGGAGGGGTTCTCTTTCTGCACTGCTACTCTGGTCCTTGCTTTCCTCTAGTAGTACTGTCAGGCATGCTGTTGCCAGTGTGTAGCTTACTGACCAAAAGAGGATCATGTAGGGGTGGCATGTATTATATTTTGCTGGAACACTGGTTTCAGCAGGTTTCACTTTATGTGTAATATCCAATGTACACTTGAGATTTGTGGAGCTACTTGGAATAAGGTGATATTTTTAATGCATGGCCAGATCCCGGGACTTTGATCTCAGGCTAACCAATTATGTGCTCAGGGCACAGAATTACATACCATTGTCCTGTCCCTCTATCTGATCTTCTCACCTCATTGCTGCTATCAATTGTTCCTTCCCTGTTAGACTTTTATGCAACTTCTCTATTGAGTGGTACAATGAAGTTGCAACTGCTGAATATCAACATGGATAAACAACAGAAAGACACCCAATGTTTCTGAACTGATTAAGAAACTCAAAACTTTTCTAAAACAACATATTATAGAGAAATAGGTGAAATAGCTATAACTGGGTCAATATTTTGGTCAATATTTTACTATTTTTGAGTTTGCAAAACCAGAATGAAATTGGAGCAATTAAAAAAATCAAAACTTTAACTGATATTTCATGCAAAATATTCTCAAATATATAAGTGTTGGGTTATCTTTAATTAGGAGGGGGAGGAGACCCCCAAATGCCACACGGACTAAGCAAATGCCTGGCAAGACGCTTCTCAATTACATCATCATCTTTATCAGTGACTGACTTTAATAATAAAGTTCACTTATTGATCACATTACAGACAATGTTACTAAGTGAATATCAATATCCCTATTTTACATACAAGGAAATGGAGGTTAGAGAGGTTAAGTGATGTTACACAGGTTATAGAACAATTCATTATCAGAATCAGAATTGGAATCCTGGTCTGTTGACTTAGTACTATGTCTTATCTCCTAAATCATAATGCCACCCAGGCAAGTTAGTTATTCCACCTCACTGTATCTTAGGTTCCCCATCTGTAAATCTGTGACTGTGGGCTTGAGTCAAAGACCACTGAAGTTAACAGAAACACTTCTGTTTACTTCTGTGATCTTTGCATCAGATTCAGTGTTTTTAATTATAAACCAAATCCCCAAATACAAAGGAATTAAGATGCCCACAGTAAGCATCACTATTCCCACTATACAGTTGAGGGTCAGTGGAGATGAATGAATCACTTACCATGACATAGTGACTTAGGCACTTGTTCTGATACTGATTTAGGCCCTAATTCAGCAAACTGCTTAAACTCATGCCTAATTTTAAGCACGTCAGTAATCCCATTCAGTACAAGGGAACTACTTATGTGCTTAAAGTAGGGCACATGCTTAAGTACCATGCTGAACTGGAGTCTTACTATATGACCTAGGCTATGTCATTTAGCCCCCATAGACCTCAGTTTTCTCACCTCTATAATGGAGGTAATTATATCTACCTGCTAAACAATGTTTGAAAACTTATATATAAGTGTATCATCATTGACTCAGAGTAAAGCAGTCCATATACCATCCTCCTACTCATCTCTAATATCAAATCCTGTAGGAAGAAGGAAGGGAAGACTGGTTCAGCAAAGGCACCAAACCTCTGGATTTGGAAAACTCCTTACACAGCATCTGTACATCCTTTCATGGATAGGATTGCCTGAATTAAAGCAATGAGCTGAAATTGTGAGGAAATTTATGCATAATTGTGACTTTAATGCCACTCAAACTGTTAAATGGAATGAGAACCTCAATAGCATATAGTAATCATATTGTCTGTCTCAGTAAACTCTGTCTGCATCCTTTCCTCTGGGCCTCCATTAGATTTTTTTAGCTCACCTAAACTCCTTTTAGATACAACCAACAACACTATGCAGTCCAGTCTCTGCCCTCCCTGTTGAAGGAAGAAGTTTGTACATTTCCTTCCACTTCTGCAATTCTTTTTTCTTGTGCCCCTTCTCATATTTTTATACTATGAGACTCATCTTTTGTTCTGCACATTTTATTCAGGGGTAGCGTAACACAGGGATCATTTAGGTGCCTAATTATAGATATAGAGTCTGATTTCCAGAAGTGTCAATGACCCACAGCTCACTTTAACTTCAGCTAGAATTATGGGTACTCAGCACTTCTGAAAATGAGGCCATTAGGAGACAAACTTTTGGGACTTGGGTTTGAAAGTCTAGGAAAATTGAATACTTATAGATTGTTGTACCACATTACACACATGGCTGAAATATGTTTTCAAAAAGACAAATATTTACAATCAATGAATACATTTGCGAAAATCAAAGTCTTTTTGTGGATAATTCTTAAACAGAAAATGAGTGTGTATTTGTCAGATAAACGGCTATGAAAATATCACCCAAGACTGATTACTATAATGATATTAAGGCATTTAGATTGTAGATGCCAGATGGAGTACCAGCTGAATGTGCGTGTGGAGCCTGAGTTTGTAGGTTGGGATGGTATTGTTGACTCATCTGTGGTGCCGTCTGTTCAGTAATAACTAGAATAGCGCTGTCGGAACAGTGCTTCCACCATTCATGATAATATTTAAACAAAGCGTGTCACCCTGCCTCCAAGGACAATTTCAGTACAATATACAAGTATTCTAAGAAGCCAAGAAGCCAATCAGAACACAAACAGCATTACCTCCTAGCACAAAGGGAATATGTTTATTGGGGCAAAGGGAGGGGAAAGAGGGGAAAAAAGGAAAAGGCAATTCTCAGTAAAACAAACAGAAAATCAATCAATTTATTGACACCTCCCACATGCCTGGCTGGCTGGACCACTGGGTCCTGAGACCTCAGAGTGGTGGCTGCCTGAGTAGAAATGGAATGCTCTCTAGCTGTTTTCAGAGCTCCCCTTTTATGTGGGCCTATCGCTGGCAGATGGGCAGTGCTGGAAAGTGCAATCAGTGGATCAGGAGTATCTTTAAACAATTTTCAGGAACCTAAACCAAATGATAACAACAAACGGAGAGCTTTTTGTCCTGTATAAATGTATAGTCCTACACAACAATCCCATGCCAAAATTCTGTGATGTGTCAGTCCAGTGCAAAGCAAAATCCAGCCTACTCACTGACTTACCCCAGTTGCTTTGCTTAAACTTAACTGTCTATCTAAATAGACAGTGGCTTCTGAGGTATTCCCTTGCATGCTCACAACAGCTGAGTCAGTGTGGATGCTGATCTATATGGGCATCTCAAGAACACAAGCAGTTGGGTAGTCCACAGCAGGCTGTCTGAACTGGAGATTCTTCATAGTCTTTGCCTTTTTTCACCCAAGGAAGAGAGTGCTGGCTGGGGTCCAGCAGGATAAGGGTCAGCGTCTTCAGAGAACTCAAAGTATCTGGGTTCCTCCCCACCAAAACTGACTCCTTTGGTTGCTTGCTCCCTCTAGCTTGACCCTTCCCTTCACTCACTCAGTATTGATCTGGCTGGGGGAAAGGTGAGGAGCAGCAGGGTATAAGAACTGTTTACTCTTTCCAGGAACACTTAGTACTAGAGCTTCAGGCATTAGCCAGACACTGACTATGCACAGCCACTCACAGGAGTAAGTTGCACCCCATGGGGTTACCTTAAGAATAATTATGATAAATATTTAGCACATAAATAGTACTTTTCATGTGTAGATCTCAAAGTACTTTACAAAGATCAGGAAGTATTAATAGACCTATTCTACACACAGGGAAAGTGAGGCACAAATTAAGAGTCTTATCCTACATCATGTTACAGAGTCAATGACAGAGCTGGATGAGAGGTCACATGTCTGTTTGCTAGACTGTTGTATCTATCAATACACTTCTAACAATATTTATAGAATTATTCTGACAACTGACCTGACAGCCTGTGAAGTAAATGCAATACATGAGACAGTTACAGTTTCACTGAATAAATTTTTTTGCATTAACAAGTGTGTAGATTTGAGGTGCGTATTCAGTTACTGCAAATTAACTAAATATATCAGCTCAGATAATATGATAAACAATTTGGCAAATACTTACAAATATATTAAATGCTTTGGTAAAAGTTGTAGAAATGCAAAGGTTCTTTTTTAGTTATGAGCAGAGCTGGAGGGATTTGGGGGGGTTGCGTTCTGTAACTTTGCCTTTTATATGGAAACAATACTGTATAAAGTTGTTAATTTCTCCAAAATATGTATATGGAAAAATTTTCAACTACTGTTAATTTTTTAAAAATAGCTATTAAGAGGTTTACAGTCACTTTGAAAGCTTTGAGATAATTGTGAATTTTCACAGCTTTTTTGTAAATTTTGCATTTGCAATACTTTATTAATTTATTAACTTGCAAAAGCAAACTGGTAGGGTTTTTTTTCCTCATTTTTGTAAAAACGGAATAAAATGTTGTTGTTAAGGTCCATATTTAAAAAATATCAAGTAATAGAAGCACCAATAAACCCCCTAAATTCCATTTCAGGAAAAAAAAATTGTACTTATAGGATTTGACCTAGAATATATGCTAAGCTTCAGCAAGATTATATTTGTGCCTGAATAATAAACCCATGAAAATAGGATTTTATAGTGGACATGTTGGCAGATTTTCTTTAAATAGTTTACATGGTGTCACTACATTAAGAAATAAACTAGGAAACCAGAAAGCTTGCCTTAAAAAATGATCAACATATGATTCTTGCTGATACTCTTGGCAGTGCTATTTTTGCTATCCAGAGTAGTGGGTCTTTTCTGGTATGATGTTGTTTTTACACATTATACACAGGGATAGATAAGAAAATAACATTCTGTATTAACTGGTAGAACGTTTGTTTTGATACATTTCATATTGTATGTTCAGATATCACTTATTGTAGTTCCATTTGTCATTGAAAGAGACTATGATTGGGTTTAATTTTAGCTTTTTTTTTCTTTTTCTTTTACTCTCCGTTTTGTAATACAGTTGTGATACAAACTCTTGGAATTACAGCGCTGATTGCTTGCATGCTGAGTTTCATGCTGGCAGTAGGAAGTGCCCCAAATTAAATCCTAGGAATTTAGACGAGTTGTTCCCACTGACCAAGTATGAAAACTGTACGAAAATGATAGCTCAGGAGTTGTACCTTCCCAGCCCCCTCACTTCCAAATAAATAAAATGTTCAAGCAGAGATTTACAGCTTGTCCAGTTGATATAAATTGATGTAGCTCTTCAATCTGACCAATAATATTTGGTAAAGCAGTCATTCAGAATAGCAGAAGCAATACATACAAATAAATGTAATTAAGTCAAGAAAACTTAAGCATGAATAACTACTGTGTATCTGTTGTCTCTGGTAGATTACTGGACTATAAAGACTAATGCGGGAGGAGTGGCAGGGCCAACTGTGAATTAATTAAAGTGCAAAAAAATAAGATTAAAACATTAAAGAAGAGCTTTATTTGCTCGATGGTGTTACAAGCAGATCAATTCCTAATAAGTTGAGAATGTATTTCTTATTGATTTTACTGATATCATACGAATTTTATTCTGCCACTGAAATGCATTAATAAGTCCTATTAACAGTTATGGGAGCTGAATGTGTTTACTGACAGCAAATGAGACTTCAAGAACATGTCCTCAACTTTGGAGTTGCAAAAAAGTGTGTTATGTTGACAATAAATTGTTTTTTTGCTACCGTAAGTGGATTAAATGCAAATATATGTCATCATATCGGTTATTCACAAATGGTTTCCCTTGATTATTTTACCATCAGTGGTGTGTGACTTTCACCTCGATTACATTTTTTTGCTCCCTGACTGGATAACCAAAACATTAATAAACAAGCGGAGGAAAAAATGATTTCAAAATGGCTGTTCAAAAAATTCTAGAATGCACTGCTAGCCTCATTGAGGTCAATGGCAAAAAAGTCTAAATTGAAATTAAGTCATCTATAGATTATTTAAATGTTACTTGATGCATATAATGAAGCATCTGATGTATGCTTTACACTTCCTGTTTTCTTCTGTGACCTGCAATGATGATATTTGTTTTTGTTAATTTAATCTATTTATGCTGATCTGCAGGGTGATATCCAGCAGCTGTTGATTGTACCTGATCCCAGAGCAGCATATGACTATTGTGAGCATTATAGCCCAGACTGTGATTCCCCTGTGCCCAATGCTCCTCAAGCTCAAGAACCTCAAGTTGATGAGGTGAGTAATCACTCATGTATCACTAGATTTATTGAACATTAGCAGTTGTGCTGGATACATATTAACTGGGGAACATTTAATTACAGTTAAAGAGCATTCATTGTCCTGGACATGCAGGAAAAGACAAAATGCAAGGGAGGAGGATACAGGGGGGTGTATGTGTGACTACTCAATACCTGCTTATCTTTGGCATTTCATGGCATGGCTTATCACGATGGCCATGTCTACAATTACAAACTTACAGTGACACAGCTGGACTGTTACAGCTGTGCTGCTGTAAGAGCACTCGTGTAGCCACGTTATGCTGGTGGGAGAGAGCTCGCCCATCGACATCATAAACCCAGCTCAATGGGCGGCGGTAGCTATATCATGGGAGTGCGTCTCCTACCCACATAGTGCTGTGCACACGAGCTCTTATGCCGGCAAAATTTATGTCACTCGGGGCGGGTGTGGTATTTTCACACCCCTGAGCAACAAAAGTTTGGCTGACATAAGTGCTAGTGTAGACATGGCCTCTGGCATTTAAGCACCAGCATATTCAACAGAAGTTTCAACTAACTCTTTGTTACTATACGCAGCATCATGAAGTTCGTTTAAAAAAAAGGTTTAGCAGTTTGACAAAGTAAATATGTGTTTACTCAGTTATAGTTATTTTCTTCTCCTTGTACATTTATGAGCAGGTTTTCAGAGGTGCTGAATATCCTCAGCTGCCAATGAAGTCAATGGGAGCTGTGAATGCTAGTCAGCACTTGCGAAAAATCGGAGTAGATTAGAGTAGATAAAACTTCCAGTGGCAGTGCCAATGAATGGAGGCATATGCGTGTGTACATACAAAATTCCTGCTGAAACAAAACTTCAAATCAAATTTTCAACCAGCTCTACTAACTGGTGGACATTGACAAGGATAAAGCAGACTACGTAATATTTTCTTGACGGGCAATAACTGTTAGTATTCCAGAAACAGATAGTCATTTTGCGCCATCCTCACTGGTGTAACCTGGAACAGCTTCACTGAACTCAAGGTTACTACATTGGTTTACACCAGCTGAGGGTCTGGGCCTGTGTATGTTACATACATTCTGAATATGTGTCCAGGATTTGTCTAGAACAGTGGTTCTCAAAGCCGGACCGCCACTTGTTTAGGGAAAGCCCCTGGCAGGCCGGACCGGTTTGTTTACCTGCTGTGTCCACAGGTTCAGCCAATCATGGCTCCCACAGGCCGCGGTTTGCCACTCCAGGCCAATGAGGGCTGCGGGAAGCAGCACGGGCCAAGGAAACTTACTGACTCTGTTTGTGACTTTTTAACCAGTCATGACTCCGAATTTTTCTCATTTATGGAACAATTTCAGTTAGTGTTATTAATTATTATTATTATTGAAGAAGAAGAAGAAGAAAACCTCCTGTTGATATTCTGTAGGTGATAGGTGGGGGAAAGATGATTTTTTTCCAGAGGGCAGAAAGCAATAAATAGCAGAAAACAGAGGATTGGTAATAGAAATTAAAAGAATGGTGTGTGGTGGGGTGGGGGGAGTGGAGATTTTTCACCAGAACTTCATGAATTACATCAGTGAATCTGCTTCACTTTCCTCGCCTGGTGAAAAACCTACATTAGTTCTGTGCTTTGAGGGCTTTCTAGGAGTAGGCCAGAAAAAAATTAAAAATGAAGGGCCAGGTCCTCTGCTGGTGTAAATAAGAATAGCTCCTTGGACTTCAGTGGACTCCAGCTGAAACTCTGGTCCATTAGGTCTCTGGAGGCATTGTGATCTTGGTAGGCTAATGAGGTAGTGGTGTGATGTCCTTACAGATGGGTGTGTGACTGATAAGTATCAGTGTCATGAGCTGCTCTCTTGGGGCAGCCACTACAGTTGCTTGCAGTCTCAATCCTTAACATGTACATAAACATTTTAAATGTATTGACCATGCAGGTCCCACCAGTGGCGTCTGTCAGACATTGTTTAGCTGGATGCATTTTGAGACTAAATTAATTACAATATTCATATTAAAACAAACACAACCCCCTTCCCTCCCAAGAGTCATCAGAGGTCATACACCATATTACAGTTTGGGGCCTCCAAATCCTCAGTGTGTTTGCAGATTGGAATTGTGCTTTGAATTTAACAAAAAAATAAAAAGCCAGATATGTACAAAACAACATTATCACCTAATATCACCGCTCCCTCTCCGGGCCAAGAAATAAACCCATTCCTGAGAAGGAAGAATTGTAGGCACTACTAGAAAGCAGGGAGCTCATTTAAAAGACTTTTCTCTTATCTAACCTCCCTCCCCCTTGAAGAGCTGGAGTTAGTTTTTTTTAAAGTTATTAGAGGGGGCTTCTGTGGTAGATCAGATTTTCCCATAGATAAGTGCTCTGCATCCCCACCATCCTAACCTCCAAAGCAGAATCTGCTCCTTACTAAGGCTAGTATGGCCCACAAAATTGCCTTTTCCCAACCTGGTTCAGGCTACTAGAGGTGGAAACTAAGTCTCCAGTCCAGCCATGTGTCATGTGTGCACCCACAAGAGCCCTACTGAAGTCACATGTATGATCAAGGCCTAAATCTAGAGTGTGAATACATACTGGCTGTGGCTGCTGCTGCTGAATTATTAGATTATGAAACATCATTTATAAGGGATGTAACATCTGCTATGTGAAGCAGTGCCCAGGGTAGCATGTGCATGCTTTCCATCAAGAATGAATATAAAAGTATTGTTTTAATTGCCCGCAGTCATAATATTATGTTTATACTATGCCATAGCTAAAAGTTGGAGGCTGGAGTAAGCAGCAGCAGCTGTTGGGAGATAGTATTCACTTGTAGATTATACAGATGTATAAAATCTTTTATTGTAACTGTAATACCTACACGAATGCACATTTATTTATAGTTACATCTGTGATCATACACTGTAGATATATATTTAGTGTATCCTTTGGTTGCCAAACATAATCCAGTACAAAGACTGGAGGAAGTGTCTGTATTCCATGAAAGAGAAGCTGAAATGGGGATAGGGTAAATGACATTTGTGCTGTTGCACCTAGAAAATTAAAGCTCATTCATGTTGATACCACACATTTCTTCACTAACACTCCTCTGAAACCTCCTGAGTTGTCCATAAACTGGAAGATTTAATCTGGGAATACAGATGAATTTGTAGATCACTGGAAAAAATGTCTGAGGAGCAAATATCTGTTAAGAAGATGTAGGCCTTAAGTAACCCTGTGAATTTACTTGTGACCACTATGTGACCTCTACAGCATAAAAACCATTTGCTCTTTTACAACTGGTGATTTGGAATATCAATTTTGAATTTGTCTCAGATGAACTAACCTGAGAGTTTCACTCTGCTCTAATCTGTAGATTTATTGGTTGCTGATTCTGAATGGCTGTTTCAGTAAAGATTTCTTTTAATGCTGTTTTAAAGTAGAAGTAAAAGAGAGAGAGGGGAGCAGGATTAATACTCAAAACAGAAGAAAATTGGGGTTAAAGATGTATTTTTTTTATCAATTTCATGACTTTTTGGAATCTTCACACACAGTTCTTGCATCATGTTTTGGTGCTAGAAAAGGGATAGCGAATTTCCCAATTTATTTTTTTCACAACTTGGAAAGTTTTTCTTTTCTAGCAAGTGCCAGCTGAAGTTTTACTTTACAGGAGTCACCATTAAAACATCTTCATTTGCCAATGGTTACTGCACCGGTATCCAAGATATCACCAGTTTTCTCTATGCTTAGTCCAGAAATTAACTGCAGTGTCTAAAAACATTGGTAAATATGGTGTATTTTAAGTGTGTAACAGGTGTGACTATTTTTCTGTGCACTTGAAATATCTTAAACTTTGCTGTTCGCAGAGACTGGCTGCCTTTCTGTGTGCCATTTAGGGTAGACTGTTATGGAGGTAAAACATATAAAATGTGATGAAACTTTGATTTTACTCTTTCTTGTTTTGTTCTAAACTATCTAAACTATATGTCATACAAATTGAAATTTGCTGTTTCTGTATGTGGAAACACTACTGTAATTGCTGATTTACTAATAGCAATCTCTATACTCCCTGTTAATCTGTTTTTTGCTATTGGTTGTTCTTTTCTGCTCATAAGGTGTACATTAATTTCTGCTGGTTTGTTGCAACCATCTTTTTGATGATTACCCTACATGCTTTTGGCCATTTTTGGTACCTTGGAAATGTAGGTGCATTAGGGATCTTTTACTTTTAGACTTGGTGAGTATCGAGTGATGTCCTGTTGTCATAAAGCCAATAAAGTATACACCAGAGTAAATTTCCCTAACTATGCGGAAGCTGTTTTCCCCTCTGTCAGAATTTTTTTTCCTGATTATGCAAAGTGAAGAGGGTCTGTAGCGGCATCTCCCAGATGGACCATAACCAAATGCAAACTAAGTGAATGGGACAGATACAGAGCTCCAGCTTTGGTTCTTAGAAGTTCTAAACAAAGGGGAGTAACTAGATCTCATTTGAAACAGAAAATCAGGTTGTTTCAGGCCCATCATTAATAAAACTATTGGGACTGTTGATATCCACCAGAAAGTATCCTTATCCTTCTGTCTTGAGATACTGACATTGTGTTTCCTGCCCATATTTGATGATGAAGGTTGGGCTTTTGAGAGTTCACAGCATATTTGGTGACATTAGGTAAGGGCTCTGTTTTGGGGGGAAATAAATGAAGCTGATACTGTGCTCACTAGACAGCTTAGAAAATGGGCATACAATGTATTGGGGTAGAGGTAGGCCATGAGACTCTCAGCTCACTACGTGGAACCTCCCTTCTGGCTTTCACTGAGGCATCTGGGAGGGGTTAGGGAAGTGGGGGAATCCTTACCTATTGAGAGAAGACAAAATAAGGGAAAAAAGCAAAGAAAGAGAGGAAAGCGTTTCTGTAGCATGTGAGGGTGATGTGGAAAAGAGAGGGGGGCTCTCTGTACTTCTCATCCCTCACGTTAGAAGCCTAACAAACATTACACTCCTTATGAAGGGGTGTAGTGATTAATGCAGTGTCAGCAGAACATTTGGATCGTACAGCATGGTGAGACATTAGGGGGCTAGTGGCTAGCTAGTCTATTCAGAGATATTACAAGGGTGTTTGTGGACACACCTATGACAAATTAGCCATTTATACTAAAGACACATCCTCTGGTGTATGTGGTTTTTTAAAAGTTTTTAATTTCACCGAAACCTGCTGGATATGATTTCATGTTTTAGTCCTACATTGGGTTATAAGATTAAGTTACTTCAGCAGTAAATTCCAAATAATGCCAGTCTCCTTAGAGAGAATTTCCAATAAGATCTCATTTCTTTAGGATACCAAGCAAACTAGGACATGTGCTATATTAGTGCTGCAAATTTCACACATAACTGAATGACTTTACTGTTTATTGAGAGAACCTCTTTTGTACTGAGTCTACACTTCAGGTAGGAAGAGATTAAATATTAGGACCAGATTATGTCAAAGGGGAAGAAAGAAAAATCTCTGCCTGATATTTTCAAGGGGGCCTAAGGTAGTTAGGCACCCAAATCCCTTGGGAATTCAATGTGAGTTGGGCCCTAACTTCCAAATAAACACCTTTGAAAATCTCATCCTCTGCCCTTTGTCAAAATCTTCCCTAAACCCTAAATAAAAATGTATTAAATTCAATTCCAGCTAAATCACATTAGACTGTCCACAGCCACCTTTTGAAATTAGAGAAGAAAAAGACCTATCCAGCCATCCATTCCATCCTCCTCAATGTTGGATTGGTCCCTGTAGTATATTTTTTAGTGAATTGTCCAGACTAGTCTTCAAGGGTCTCAGCCATGAGAGTTTCACTTCTTCCCTTGGAAGATTATTCCACAGCCTAATAAATCTCACTGTCTGACTTGTAGAAATGGCTCCCAAAAGGGAGCTCTACTTTCTTTCTTTTGGACCTGTCCGAAATTCATGGAGTTTTTTGGAAGAAATGAAATGTATGCTTTCAGTGATATGTGCATGGAAGCGAAGATGCAAATGGCACCTACTCATGCCGTCTTGAAGACTTCAGGCACCCTTTTTTATCTTGTTATTTTAGTATACCTTCTTTCAGCTCTTTTGATGATTAGAAGATCTGGTTTTCCATGGAATAGGGTGAGGCAAATTTTCATGTCTAGCATAGGATCTTCATCCATACTTGGAGAACTACAGTTAACTAAATTAGCAGGCGGTAGACATAACAAACTTTCTAATTCTGAACAAACTATTGGAGTCTCTTTTTAAGGCAACGGACTTAACAAACATTGTAAGTATTTTGGTAGCTACTGATGGTCATCTGCTTATTTATGGCACCTTCATCTCCTCCATGCACATTGCTTATGCAAGGTGATGCAAAGATTGTCTTTTAGGAAGATCACGTTTAGAACTTTTCCCATCTGTTTGAGGGGTGACAACTGCTGCCACCTATGCTTGTGTCTGTTGGATTTTTAAAAATTCTCCCATTTTGGTTGGCATCCTTTCACTATTTTATTTCATTTTATAAAGTGCTAATATTCCTTGAATTGTTCAGAGAGATCTCTGTTCCTCTTTAGCTAGGTAGGTGGCTTCACTGACTCTCTAGAGATATCTCACTTTGACTGTATTGCAATATTTTGTTCTATGATACGGATTCCTAGCTCTCATTTTTTGTTTGGCTCCTGCCTTATTTGTGGTCATTTTATTAATTGTTCCCTGTCACCAGCTGTAAGGGTTTTTGGTTTTTTTTTCACAAATGAAAGTTACAAAAATTTACAGTTGATAAGAAATTTTTTTTAAACTTCCAAGTAATTTCTGGACTGACAGTAGAAGAATCAATTTTTAAAGTAAGGTTCATCTCAGAATGTTTAAGCCATTCCTACAGTCAGAATCTGTCTTGCCTGCTGCTGCTGTTCTGGTGCCCCTTACATTCATTTGATGAAGAAAACAGTGCATCTATTTAACTGAAGCTGCATGACAATCTGGTTGTGTAATATAATCACCCTGCTTGCTCTGGTAAAGAAAGCATGAGGTCATAATGGAAAGATTTTGTCTCATCAACGAACAGCAGGTTTTATTCTTCATTGGGCTTCTATGAAAACACCCATATGCAATAGTCATTACAAGAATAGCTGTGCTGTAACTATTGGTGGTCTTAAAATGCAAGAGAAAAGAACAAAAGAAAATTGCATTATGCTTGGAATGTCTGTTACTATTATCTGAAACCCTGTACTGAGCTCCAACTGTTGTCTCATTTTGTGGTCCTAGTTGCACTTCAGACACCACTACTACCCTCTTTTCAGTATCCATGTGAAATCACTGGGGAAGATAATGATAATAATTAATATGGGACTGAATAAACTCCATGGTTGCCGGTGTGCTGAGAAACTCATCTCTCTGTCTCTTCTTTCATCGGACCCATATATAGTGTAACCCTTGACAGGCCTTCCCGACGTGCACCACAGTTGAAAGACCTGTGACAAAGCTCAACGTGGACAACAAGGAAGTGAGTTGCTCAGCTGTGACAGGTGTTTTTTTGTACATGGGGAAGTTTATAGCCACTTCACAAATTGAGGGCATTTGCCTGACCATTGTCAAAGTGACCCACAATCACAATCATCAGTATTCATTAATGCTTCTAGACTCTTGGATTCCATCATTGACCAGAAATAACTTTCTTTTGGAATAGCTGGCAAAGAACATTTTGGGCCTTCTTTTCATGTAGTCTTCATTGTTGTCATCCATACCTTTATTCTCTCCAAGACTGACCTTTGCAATAGACTTTCTCTGGGATTATCTACAAAAGCCACTGAGAAGCTCCAGTTGGTCCAGAAGACAGCTGCCTGCCATCTAACTAAACTGTGCCAGCAATAGCCTATCACATCTCTGGCTCACTTTCCGTGGTGGCTGCCAATAACCTCCCAGATTAAATTCAGGGTACAGATCACAATCTATATATCCTAAATAGCATAGGCCTAGATTACCTAAAGGCTACATCTGTATCTGTGATCTATCTATGTATGGGTAACTTCTGCTTTTCTAGAATGGTGGAACAATAGGTACCAAGTGTGAAACTTGTAGGATGTGACAAACGGGAATTCTCAGTTTTTGGACAAAACCTTTGAAAAGTGCTCTCACCACAAACACATTTAAGTACAAATCTGACTACGTTTAAAAAGAATTGGAAGGGACATCCCTTTGCCCAGGCTTTCACTGATGATGCAATATGAAATTCTGGCGACTTGGGCCTGCATTTTCGAAGGTAGCCACTAACTAAGTATACTTTGATTTCTGGTGTCCAAATTGAGACATACAGTGCCAGATCTTCCAGATATGCAGTATACCCACACCTCCAGTTGATGTTAGTTGGAAATAAAAATCAGGCCCCGGTATTAGAAACTGAGCGCTCAGAAATTGAGGCACCCAAAATTAGGACAGGTGACATGTGGGGGATGCCGGGCCCCCTCCCTGCAAGGCAGCTGGTGTAGCTGGCAAGCTGGGAGCTGTGGCCATGGGGATAGGAAGCAGCAAGCAGCTGGGAGCTTCAGGGAGAGCTGGTGCTTTTGCTGCTGTCCCTCCCCGCAGAGCTAATATGTGGGAGCTGCAAGTAGGGGCCACTGGGGGTAAGAGGGGGACATGCCTGTGGAGGCATGACTCAAGCTGTTGGGGGGGACCTTTAAATTGTGCCCCGCACACTCTCAACAGGCACCTGTCATCTCTTGCTAAGTAAGTTGTAGTTTCCATTGGTGGGCAAAGGGCATTCTTTGGGGAAATCATATCTTTAAGGTGCATCTTTAATAGGAGGTGGTGCAGAGACACACTTTCCTGGGGGAGCACAGGGAGGGATTGTGCCTCAGGGAGCATCACTTTTAGATGGGGCACATCCCTTTAAGATGGTGCAGTTTGTGGCTGTTGGTGTAGCTGGCTCTGTGTAGTGGGGAGAAGGCATGCTTCCCTCCACTGGTTGTGTAGTGTGCACCCCCAGAGTTGTACAGGGGAAGCAGCTGTGTGCAAGGCGAGAAGGGTAGAGTCACTGAATTCTCCCACTAGCCGTCCTGTATAAGGGCTAGCCACAATCTAATTTAATGTGTGCCACATGTTGACCACATCTCCTGACATGTAGCCCCCACTCCAGAATGCCCTTCTGAGGCTCCGTAATATCACAAAAAGCATACAGACAGGCATCTCCATGGGCTTGGGGGTAACCTGCACCAGGGAGGAAAACTTGCACCCCACATTTCTCATTTACCTATGTACTTTCTGGTTTGTGAGCCTGCATAGCCATGGAAGACCAAATGTGCCTCTGTCGTTTTGAGAGTAGAGCATATTTAAGGAAGGTTTCATTTTCATTAGTAGAAAGGAATAAAACATAAACCTGAAAAAGTAAAATATTTCCCAGTTGATTGTGCGTGATGCAACAAAGCCCTCCACATATCCATGCTTTTGTGTGTGTGCATTTTCTAGTTCTCATTCATAAATGTCTGGCTTTTCAAACTGCGCCTCTGGCACAATTTACAATTTGCTCACCACGCTCCTTTTTTTACACTAACATACTTGGCGCTGATTGTTTTCCCCCAGTCAAAATTTCTTTTGAGTTTGTGGCCTATGAAGAACGTTCTCTAACCCGCTCTTGTAATTTTATTAACCACATAGTTGGCACAGGCCTGCATAGCTTTACCTTCAGAAATGCAATCGTATTGACATTTGTAAGTTAATTATAATACTAAGCAAAACACAATTATATTTGAATGGTTAAAAGTGCAAAATGAATACAGAAGTGAGAGCTATTTGCTTGCTACCTTTCCATTTCACTGCAATGTTATTGTTTACTACTTCTCTATTTCATTGTGATGCTTATTTCAGAGAGTTAATATATTTCCTTTGGACAATTATTAAAATGAACGCACTCACAGTAGTATTTGTTTTTCTTTCAAATTCCCATTAATGAAATATTACTTTCCTTAAATGTCTTTGTTTACCTGTCCCTTTGTATTTTGGATGAATACCATGTAACATAATTCATCCCTGGTGTAACACTATTGGCTTCAATGGAAATTACATCAGGATGGATTTGACCCATTTTGTTTGGCTGCAGAAGCGTTTAAATGTATATGATTGATTCTCTCTGGCTGGCCTGTCGGGGTGGCTTAGTTTCAGGTATTACTTTCCCTTGAAAACAGAACCTTTTTCTTCCATATCAGTACAGTTGCCAAGGACCCACTGGCAGAAAACGAACAAATCATTTTTATGTATTTATGTTCCATTGATATTTTAAAAGGGCTCTTTTGATGCAGTTTTTATTTTTTTTATTTTATGTGGTTATTAATTGCCTCCTAGACACTTCAAAATACAATTTCCTTTCTGATTCATCAGTTTTGTTCTTCATTAGGAATACATTGTGTCTGTCTGTGTTTCCAGAGCTGCTGGAGCCCAAACAACTGCCTTTGATTACTTCCTTATCTGTACAAAAGTAGCACCATCATGGTTGACCTCTGGGATGTGCAGACTTCTGCAATCTCTTCTGCAAGTTGAAGTCTTTCCATTTATTTTGCTGGGAATTGGATTGGGCCCTAACTCAAAGGCAACTGGGGAAGAATAAGCACACATACTTTACATGCACTAGTCTAAAATGGTGCCTGTTCTGTACTATATAAATAAAGTCAAATTCTGATTGCCTAACCTATGCAAAGGCTGGACTTTCTGAAATGGTATCTGACATCAGTAGGAGTATTCACTTGAGATAATCAAAGCATGGTTTACCTCAGATAATGTAAGTCTCATTGACAAATTGGCAGATTAAAAAGACAAAACTGTTTCACAGAGAGGACATTCTACACCAGGTTATAACAATTTTAAGTCACATTCATGGCCTAACTAAATCAATGCTGTATGTTCAAAAGTGCTCTTCATAAATATGAAATATAGTTTTGTGAGATTAAAAATATGCTCCAATTATACCTATCAATATATCATATAAATATATAACAGGTGTTTGTTTTTTTCCTCTATTGAAACAGCCATCTATTCCATTCAGTAACAAATTGCCTAATTATTAAGGGAAATCTATATTTTCTTTTTATAGATGCAAACTATCACTGCAATAATTTCATTTCATGAAAAAGCAAGAGACTTCAAAGTGGTGTTAATTTTGATTTCAAAATGTATAGATATCAGTAACAAAATTGGTGATTGTAATAGAACATCACACATTTTGTTTAAGCCCCAGTGAATAGTTAGGATTGTGGCAGGGATGAAATGGCAAAAGTCAAGTCAAAGGGGATTGTAGGGGCTCAGGACCTTTTAGGATCAGTTCCATACTATTGGAGAAGAAGAAGAGTCTGTTCTCTATATTTTCTTCTAATTAAAATGTCTTCAAGTGTAAGAAAGATAACTATACCAAGGTGTCTGGCCAGCATAAGATGGTAAACCAGCATCTTGGGCCAAATAATGTAACTTTTTTTGGAACACAGACACTATAGTTTTAGTCCTGCCAACAATTTCTCCTAAAGTCTCAATACATTCCTTAATGATAATGGTATTTATCACTCCTATAAATCTTTAAAACCCTTTATAAATATAATTAATTAAACTCAGCAATCCACTGAGATCGGTGAATATGCGCTTCATTTTACGGATGGGGACACTGTGACACAGGAAGAGTAAAAAAGAGATTTTAAAGGCACAAAGGGCAGTGAGGTGCCAAATTCTCACTGGGAGCCTTGGAAAGTTTTCCTCTAAATGACACTACTAAGGCCATGCAGTTATGCAGATCCTAGCTACATCTTCATCCCCTTTGCACTGCTCTCGTGTAGCAAAGAGTCCAGAACGTGGCCCTGACTGGACAACTGTGGGTTCTCGAGCTCTGTCACCCACTCCTGACTCTCTAAAATAAGGATCATATTGAGAGGAGCGGAGGTGTGGCTGGAGCATGTTGTACTTTGGTAGCCCCTATTCAGTATAACAGTTCCAAGGGGGTATTACAACCTCACAGGGTTTTTAGTAGCCTGGAGGCTGCTCTAATTTACTGCATAGGGCAAACCCATTCCAGGCACAAGGGAATGCAAAGGTAGTTTAATGAAGCCTGCTTCTTTCCTCAGCTGTGCTCTCTATTACATCTGATGATCTGGCCCAGCGAGTTAGTGGCAGAGCCAGGAATTCCTCGCTCCTAGGTTCATGGTCACACCACTACAAGAACTAATTCTAAACCTAATTGCTCTTTTAAAATCTTTGGGAAAAATTCTGATATAAATTGTTGTAGCTTCATTTAAATCAGTGGAGCCGCAACAATTTACACTAGTTAAGATTCCGTGTCTTTGAATTTAATTGTGACTATAAGGCACCAGCTGACATCGAGAGCACTGGGGAGCTCCTCAGCATACAAGAGGAGCATATCCATTGCTGCTCCCTTTAAACGTGTGAAATGTATGTTACTTACCAGCTCACCTTCCACTCCACTGTCCTATTTGGTATGGCTAGTGCTGCGAGCGGCACTATCCAGTTGCGGAATTTGGCCTCAGAGAAGTGCAGGGACTGCAGCTATGGCTGCCAGGTGTGCAGGGAGTCGAGGAGGTGTACTTGTACCTTCCCCCACATACTGCATATCCATGCAGGCGTCGGGTAGTTTTCAGGGTAGAGGCCTCTCACCTGAGTAGGAAGTTAGCTGTTTTCTTATTCAGGATACTTAAGGTGTGCCACTGTCATGTCCCTGGCAGTTCTGGTTACCATTTCAGAAAGTCCAGCTTTTCCAGATGTTATTCTTCAGGACGCGACAATTCAGTAGTGGAAATGGAACACCATTTCTAGAAATCACAGTTTGTGGAAATAAGATGCTTCTTTGCAGAGGGCATGTAGGGAGAGGAGTCCAGGTAGAGAGATGTGGAGAGAGAGTTTTCTATTACGTTATTTGTATGTAAAATGATATACAAAAATATGGTTCAAATGACAGTGGGGAACTCCCCATAATCCAAATTATAGCTGACTATTCTGCGCAGCCCAATAAAGGAATTCATTTTCCTGTCACCAGTACTTGCTTTTTCATTACTTTTGAATTGTATTATAAAAAAGAAAATAAGAATTCTTGCTAATGAGTGCTTTTTCAATGAATAACTATGTTGAATTATTCATGCTGCCTTAATCCCCTTAAACT
Organism: Caretta caretta; assembly: GCF_965140235.1. NCBI lineage: Eukaryota > Metazoa > Chordata > Testudines > Cheloniidae > Caretta > Caretta caretta. Next base: position 69,783,050 of record NC_134213.1, read on the forward strand.
TTACTCTCAAGTAAAGGTTAAGATGCTTTCCAATATTGCTAATATAGTTTGCTGCCACTAATATAGAAATGCCTGATATTTTTCCATTTGTAATGTAGTACGCAACTGAAGATTTAATCGAATATGACTATGAGTATGGGGAAGCAGATTATAAAGAGACTGACACTGTAACAGAGGGACCCCCACTATTCAAGGAGACAATAGCACAAACAGAGGTAACAAAATCTGGTCCATTTGTTGTGCAGTGTCCTGCTGTCCTCTGTTGTGTGGTTTGTCATTTTGTGTCATCCGTTTGTCAAACTTATCGTATTCCTTTCACTCACTCCTTTCCTGTGTATCCATAACATTTGTTTTCACTTAGCAATGGAAGGCCTCATGACTTACAGCATTCATTTTTCCTTTGCTTCCCTTTCCCTCATTCATGCTTTATGCATTTCTTTTCCATTTTATTTATGTTTTCCATTCCATCTTTCACCACATTTTTCAGAAAAAGAAAGCCAAAGCCAAAAAGAAGAAGAGGACAGTGGCCCCCAACTCAAAGGAAAAACCCACAAAGGCCACAACAAAAAAATCTGAAAATTTTGCATCCAAGAAGAAGAAAAGTTACCAGGCAGCAGCAAAAGGCAAACTAGGGGTAAAGGTAGCAAAGAAATAATCAAGATCTTTCCCAGGCCAAGACTGGAAGATCTCTGATCATGAGACATAAATAGCCCTAACCCCACTAGATGAATACATCTGCGGCTAATACCATAACCTGATTAAATAGTGATTCCTGCTGAATATTTGCCTTTTTCTACATTTTTAATAATGTATTTTCTTTTTAACATAGGCCAATATTGTTGATGAATTTCAAGAAGAGTACAGCGTGACTGAAACTGACTATGGGATTTCAGAGAGTTCCCAGACTGTGGCTCCCAGGCAAACAACTGAAGCTAATGAGGTAATGAGGATTGGGGAAAAGTACAGGCAAAGATACTCCACAAATCAAGTTTTAATAGCTAACACATCACAATCACTCTCTGTTTTTACAAAAGGAAGAACAAGAAAGAGAAAACTTCTCTTCTCACTGTGTGCCTCTGGGTAACTTTCATTGATGGGACTTAAACAATGCACAACTAGGCTCAAAACTTACAGTATTTTCTTGGGCAAAACTCCAGTTGACTCTAGTTTGCTCAAGTAAATGCTGTACAATCCTCTGACAACAAATGAGGCACTTAGCTACATGACCTTTTGGGCCTTATGCCTGTTACCCAGCAGGAGTAGCAAAGAATTACTCTCTTTACAGCAGGAACAGATTCCCATTCTCTCCATCCTGCTCTTTGCTTTTTACTTAACACTTATATGCTCAAAATTCTGCACCTCTGCTGTGGTGGATCAATCCCTACATGAAAAATATATGCTGGACCCCGAAAGTTCTCTTACAATTTTAATACTGAACCCAAGCAAAGAGGGAAACTAACCACTAGTTTGCTGTTGCTTAAAACTGCTTATTTTGATATTCAGCCAGTTGAAATTTTTGAAAGTAAATATTTTCCTTCATGCAAATAGCAGCATATTGAAACAAGTTAAAAGCCATCATTTCCTTTAACAAGGAACAAAGAAGAACAAACAAATCCTTTGCATGCTGTGAAGGCTATATTCATTCAGGACATTACTTGCTTGTTTTTTGTCAATACTTATATCTTTGAGCTATGTGTATGAAAAAAATCAAATGACGATAACAAACCCTGCTAAAATGAATGCTTTTAGACAGCCACAGCCAAAAGCCTGAATGTTATTTCATTATTTTAAAGTAACATTAAGTAAAGTGATGGCTTATTATGGTAAAAAAAAAATTTAAAGTTTTCTTTTACATAGTCCTTTCAGAATGAACATGTAATGCTTGAAAAGATGTACAAATCTACTCAACTCTTTTTCTAAAGCTACAATCGTGGCTCATTCAATGTGAATGTGAAAGGAAATGCTGAAATTGCTCAGCATCTTCTTTCCAGGTTTGGAACTAGAAAACAGCTGCCCAACAGTTCAACACATTTTAATAACTTGATGAAGAACAAGAAAAAACGCAAATTGATTTCATTACTTCCATCTTGCTCATCTTAGGAATTAAATGTAAACAACAAGACTTTCTACAGTCAAAACCTGAATTCTAGGGTTTCATGATTATCTTGCAACAGTTGATGACATCAACAACATCAGACTTTGGAGGGAGCTGGATAAACTCCCAGCATTATTTACAATGGTTTAGCCAATAATGCAATATCATTATTGTAGCGAGAACCACTCAAAATGCTCAAATTTTTCTTCAGTGGGAGCTGCGTTCAGGTAGTTTACATAAAGGCAGAATTTGACCCAGAACTCTGATCTCAGCTCTTCACACATAAGCAAAGAAGTATTTGATTTCCAAAAATGATGGACTGATTCTGATCTATACTGATGTAAATCAGAAATAACTATATTGTAGTTAGTTAATTTGATATGAAATCAGAATCTGGCCTTCTGTTTTAATTGCCATCTATTTCCATGCCATCGTGATTGGACCAATATATTGTTAATGATTTCAGATGCACTGTTTGAGGACAAATCAATTCACCTCTGTGTAATGTTCCAGGACATATGGCTGATATGTGCAATATTTTGGCCCTGATCCTTTCAAAACCTTCCTTCCAAGAGTCTTATAAAAATCCATATTCTTTTTCCAATTTGCTTTGTACATCTGAGATAAGATGCTATCTAAAAAGCTTTGGTGCTTATAAGTTGATTGCTTGGTTTTTATACTGTTTTCATAACTGTGGAAGGAAACTTTCAAAAATTTTCAACTTCATTTTCTATGAGTTTTGCAGTTGGCATCTGGATTGAGCCAAAATGTATATATAAACTGCAATGGAAAATAAATGTGAGCCCAGACTTGTGTGGGTGACAGAAATGGTGCAAAATCATTAGAAGGGGGGAAAACGTTGAAACATTTAGCTTGGCACTGTTATTTATTGACAGAAATAGTCAAGAATGCTGTACATGACCGAAGAAATGCTTGCCTTTCCTGCACATTACAAATTAGAATGATATTATTTAAACAAGTGTAAATTAGTTCACAGCTTATTGGGATACATGTGTTTAATTGTACTCCACATGATTAATAAATGTTTGACATTAAACATGTGAAACCAAGCAAGGAAACTTAGATGTATTTGGCATAGAAGTAACACTGAGTGAGCAAATGCACATAGTGTATTGCATATGCAGTAATAGATTCAATGTTTTGGAGAAAAAATGCCAATAAAGTGTATGAATGCATTACTTCTTTGTACATACTCATGTGCATAGAATGATCTTTTAATTAATTTGAAAGGCTGGTTTCCCAGTTCTTCAGAATCTAATTAAAAGATGTCATGCTGTTTTTCTACTGTTCTGTCTTCTTTTAGACAAGTCGTCACTGTCAATCTCCAAATGCATACATTGCTTTACTAACAGTAACCCACATATTCCTCCTATTCCCTGAAACTTTGCTGCATATATGAATAGCATAATCCTGTTGAAGACATATTTGCTGAAGAATACCTAACTGGAGAGGATTATGATTCAGAACATAAAAAAACTGAGGATACTGAATATGGAAGCAGAGGAGTAGACCTCAGTGAATCTGATCTTCTGGTAGATGGAGAATTAGGCGAATATGACTTTTATGAATATAAAGAATATGAAGAGAAACCAACCAATCCCACTAACGAGGAATTTGGTCCAGGTGTTCCGGCAGAGACTGATATCACGGAAACAAGTGTAAGTTGGTCACAGGCAAAATGTGGTAGTATTAGATTGATTGAAGTTAGCAATTCTTTTACAATTGTTTAGATTTTCCTGTCAGTTATTGGAGAATATAGAGCCTGATCGAAAGCCCTTTGAAGGCAATTGGAAGACCCCCATCACCTTCAGTGGGCTTTGGATCAAACTTTTATTTTCATTTAAATTACTGAACCTTCTTCTGTTTTCTCCTCTGGGATGTCTAAGGAAAACTCATGAAACAAATGAAATTCTTATTTGTTGTGCTAAAGCTGGAAAACAATGGAAGTCCTACTTACTGGGTATAAGTACATGAATTATAATCACTTTCATTCATTTTATATGATGAAATAAGTGTTTTTGAGCTAATATGCTTTATTATGCTAAATATTTGTTTAAATGCGTATGAGTGTCTGCTCCCCATCAGTGAAAAAATCCATGACAGTGGGAAAGCGAAGGCCAGAACCCTGTGTGGGAGAACCCTGCGTGGGAGAACCCTGCAGTGTTACTCGCTGATACATCCCTCAAAAGGGATAGAGCCATAGCCTTGCAGATAGGGTTGGGTTCATGGCCTGCCAACTCCATGTTTCCCGAGGATACAATAGGAAAGCAGGATGATCCTGTGGATCCTGTGAATCATGCTCAGGGTTGACCTTCTCTTCTTTGCTGCTGTATAGTGCCTCTTCTCTCCCAAACAGAACCATTTGTTTAGTATGTATTGCCTTTACCATTTCCTTCAGTGTAGCAAACTGCCCATTTCTCCCAGGAGGGTACAACATGGAAAGGGAACTAATACTCCCATTTGGATTTCTGATTGGGTAGCCCCTGCATGTGGTAGAAGGAGAGCATTTTGAGTACAGTGTTTGCTCTGCACCTGTCCTGGTATTCCGCACATAAACTCAAGCAGGAGGTTACCTAGGACATGACGGGACATGCCATGAAGTTGCTTCTCCCCACTAACCTTCAGGACCAGGCTTTTATGTCCCATTTACTGCTCCTTTGCTCCTCTCTCAACCATGCAGTGGTAGTTGTATTTGTAAATAAATCTTATCGATGCCTCTGTGATATGAGTTTGGATTTATCATCCTCCTGACACAGATGGTGACACACTGAGGCAGAACTCCCTCGCAAAACTCCCCTGTTTGCCGCTCCTGGATGCTAGCTCCTCTGGTTGCTTAGGATCTGGCTTTTTAAACCCAGGTTCTCCTTGAGTTAGCCCTGCCCCCTTGTCAGGGGATCCTAATGGGATTAGGGATCAAAGAATGGCAGGCTAGAGTCTCATTAGAAAACTCCCAGCCTCACCTAGCAGACTTCTAGGCTGAGCACATAGCCACCCGCCCCCCTCCCACTCCCCAGATCATGAGTAATACCATGAACTAGAAATATCTTAACTACCAGTGTAAAAGTGAATGAGAAAAATATGTCCCTTCTGTATTCTCAAAATTGAGGTATATTCTGCTGTTATAAATGATTTTTTCTTTTAACCTCCATAAACATTAATGATACCTATATATGAATCCCTTTAATGTTAATGACAGGTTTCAGAGTAGCAGTTGTGTTAGTCTCTATTCGCAAAAAGAACAGGAGTACTTGTGGCACCTTAGAGATTAACAAATTTATTGGAGCACAAGTTTTCGTGGGCTACAGCCCACTTCATCGGATGCATAGAATGGAACATATAATAAGAAGATAGATAGATACATACAGAGAACATGAAAAGGTGGAGTAAGAGGCTAATTAATTACGATGAGCTATTATCAGCAGGAGAAAAAAACTTTTATAGTGAAAATCAAGATGGCCCATTTAGACAGTTGACAAGAAGGTATGAGAATAGTTAACATGGGAAAATAGATTCAATATGTGTACTGACCCAGCCACTCCCAGTCTCTATTCAAACCCAAGTTAATGGTATCTAGTTTGCATATTAATTCAAGCTCAGCAATTTCTCGTTGCAGTCTGTTTTTGAAGCTTTTTGTTGCAAAATTGCCACCCTTAAGTCTTTTACTGAATAGTCAGAGGGTTGAAGTGTTCTCCTACCGGTTTTTGAATGTTATGATTCCTGATGTCAGATTTGTGTCCATTTATTCTTTTGCGTAGAGACTGTATGGTTTGGCCAATGTACATGGCAGAGGGGCATTGCTGGCACATGATGGCATATATCACATTGGTAGATGTGCAGGTGAACAAGCCCCTGATGGCGTGGCTAATGTGATTAGATCTTATGATGGCGTCACTTGAATAAACATGTGGACAGAGTTGGCATCGGGCTTTGTTGCAAGACTAGGTTCCTGGGTTAGTGTTTTTGTTGTGTGGTGTGTGGATGCTGGAGAGTATTTGCTTCAGGTTGGAGGGCTGTCTGTAAGCAAGGACTGGTCTGTCTCCCAAGATCTGTGAGAGTGAGGGATCATTTTTCAGGGTAGGCTGTAGATCTTTGATGATGCACTGGAGAGGTTTTAGTTGGGGGTGAAGGTGATAGCTAGTGGTGTTCTGTTATTTTCTTTGTTGGGCCTGTCCTGTTGTAGGTGACTTCTGGGTACTCTTCTGGATCTGTCAATCTGTTTTTTCACTTCAGCAAGTGGGTACTGTAGTTTTAAGAATGCTTGATAGAGATCCTGTAGGTGTTTTTCTCTGTCTGAGGGATTGGAGCAAATGGGGTTGTATCTTAGAGCTTGGCTGTAGACAATGGATTGTATGGTGTGTCCTAGATGGAAGCTGGAAGCATGTAGATAAGTGTAGCGGTCAGTAGGTTTCCGATATAGAGTGGTGTTTATGTGGCCATCACTTATCAGCACAGTAGTGTCCAGGAAATGGACCGCTTGTGTGGATTGGTCTAGGCTGAGGTTGATGGTGGGATGGAAATTGTTGAAATCATGGTGGAATTCCTCAAGGGCTTCTTTTCCATGGGTCCAGATGATAGAGCCATTTTCACTGATACCATACGGTAAATGATACATTATTCTGCAGACTTATGGAGAGTAGGATTCATGTAAGAGCTTCTCTTCTTGTTTGCTGGGCAAGATAAGTGGCTTTGGATCATGGATAAAGAATGTGAAGTCTCCTGTCTAACTGGTGTTACTAATGTGTGGCCAAACAGATGTATATGTTTGTTTCCCTGCCCTACTGGAAGGGGAAAGAGTGGTAAAAAGAAAAACATATAGAGAAACATAGCACTTCATTTTCAATGTCACACAGTATTGAGTGATTCCTTCTCTGAAACTTCAAACCCCTAATTTTTACTATCATATTTATTGCTAGATTTTGTTGCTCTGCTGTGCCATATCTTATTTTAAAACATATTGGTCCAGAGCCTGAGTAAAATTCAAAGAAAATATCCATTCAGCAGAAAATAAATATAAAAAATCTTGGAGCCTGATTCTGTAACCTTTCTTTATAATGAATAGCACTTATTCATGTAGGTAATCTCATAAACCTCAGGGGGCATAATCATATGAGTAAGTGCTCTGACCATGAGTAAGGTTCGCAGAATCAGGGCATTAAAATTTGCCAAACTATTTGCATATATTTTTCTAAAATCAAAATTTTCTTAGCAGAACTAAAGTGTTATTTGATCACAAAGGATGTGTGTACAATCATTGATAGTTGTGTTTGTTTTTTTTTTATTTTTCTCTCTATATATAAATATAGTTTGTGGAAACATTTTCTCATTATTTTTCATATATTGGGGAGCTATTTGAGGACCAGAATAATATTGGTATCCTAAAGGCATTTATTAGAATGTGAATTTTTACATCTACATAAATGGCTTTTTGGGCCATTAAAACAGCCCAGGAAAACCACAAATATAAAATACAGCACCCCCACCCCCCAACAAAGAAACAAACAAAAACACACCACATGTTTGAACCAAACATAACAACATATGGTGTGTTTCATTAACAACTCAGCATGTGCCAGTCTGCAGTTCTATGATATTTCCTGTTCACATATGAGAAGATACTACAAGTACTGGTGGTATCTGGAGTGATGGATGGTGATGTTTTTATTGGTACTCAAAATAGAAGTACATGACACTCAAGATATAGGCACAGACATTTTGAAGCTGATGGACCATGTCCTGACATCTTTCTGCATCAAAGGCAGTTTTGTGCAAAAATCAGTGGCAGGAGATTATATGGTATGTGATACTTCCATGCAATGTTCTGTGAGAGAACAATGGCTGAGACAATGTACTTTTTCATTCATTGAAAACAAATGTATTATGTGGGAGAATATTGCTTAATTAAAGAAATATTGCTTAATATTTCATTAAGTTTCCATTTAAAGGCCGAAGGTAACGAATACAATATAAGGGGTTAGCTACCCCAATTGCTAAAACCTGGCCAGGTTAAATGCATCAAGTGGCTATATAGTATCTTAATCTAAAAAGCATCTGCATTTGGTTATTTTCTAGTCCCTTTTAGCTTTCAGTAAATTTGAATAAGAAATAAACTTATAAAAGATGCAGTTGTTAAAATCCCAAATATAAATATTTAATGAAAATCAAAACCCATCTCACAACATCTCAATATCCAACATTAACTGTGGGTGAGATTTTCAAAGATACAATGAACATTTAGTGATCCAGCTGTCATAGGCAGTAAATGGAAGGCAAGTTCCTTACTGAACTTTGAAAATCTCCCCCTTTCCTACCAAGTCATATTGTCATTATCAGAGTTTTGGTATCTTTCTAATGACTCGTAGCTTTAAGCTAACGGGATAAGTTTCCAAAGAACCGAGACTCAGCATCCATTTTTTTGCAGGTGCTCTTGGCATATGCAAGAATGGCAGATGCAAAGCTGAGTACTTTTCTTTCTATCTGATTTGTACCCACAATGAGTTTGTTAGAGGCACCAGTACTCAGATCTGTGCCTGCATTTCTGATCACAAAACACAACTGCAAACTACTCAACTCTTTGAAAATTGGTCCCCAAATATTTCAGCTGAAGTGAAATTATCCACAAAGTGATACAGGGATGGACCAGTGTTGTAGTGTCATGGAAACGCATCACAGAGATATACATTAGTGACCGGCGCTCCCATGTTGTGGGGACAGCAATCAGTTGCTATGAGAAAGGACTGCAAGACTTCACTGTACAGAGAAACTTTTGGCTAATTCAGTACAGTATTGACAGATTTGGAGAGAGCCATGTCCAGCACTTGGTAGCTAGAATGATCGTAAGCAAAAGACAGAAAAAACTCGAGGGAGCTGGAGCATAATGGAGAAGTTCAATCTGTAAGGTGTTGAAAAAGGTTCAAAGGGCCTAGCTTACAGAAATAAATTAAAAAAGTAAACTACATTTTAGCATCAAATTTGAACATAATGGATAATACGTTTATCATATGTAGTTTATGTCACAAGTTAAATTAATTTATTATTTTTAATGTATGTCCAAATTCTGCTCTCAGTTACATCAGTGTAAATCTGGAGTCACTCTGCTGAAATCAATGGAGTCATTTCAAATTTACCCCATTTGAGAGCCATAGTCTGCAAAGGACTGTTACTTGAGCACATCATATATGAATTGATTCCCTTGGATGTCTGTGCCTATCAAAAGAAGCAACAAGGATGAAGAAAAGAATGAAACCTCTACAGTGCAGAAATCTATGCTTCTAACTTGAAAATGTTTCAAGTTAATAACAGATAATTTGTGGGGTGGGGGAGCAGTGGCAAAGGGGAGAATTATAAAATTCCATGAATGGTACAAAACTTAGTGCTCTCTGTCCCTGGTTTACAGCTTGTGCTGTTCCTAACTGCATTCTGGCATTAGGTGGGAGAACAGGTAACTCATCTTTTCTCATCTCTTCCCTGCATCTCTTAGTTCCACTACTCATAGAGCCACAAGGCAGTAACTGCAGCCCTAGGGCTAGATTCATTCCTGCTTTTTCCACTGCCTCAGTATGATGCAAAGAGAGCAGTAGGGATGCATGTGGGGATGCTTAGAGGGACAAGAGGCTATTTCAGAAAAGCTCCTTGCCTTCACATACACCCCTAGCACCTCTGCATCTGCAAACCTTGGAGCATGAACATTTTTCCTCCTCCTCCTGGCACAGTGGGTCAACCATCCCCAAAGTCAGGTTTTCTCAAACTGGGGGTGGTGACCCCTCAGGGGCCATAAGGTTGTTACATTGGGGTTGCAAGCTGTCAGCCTCCACCCCAAACCCCATTTTGCCTCCAGCATTTATAATGGTGTTAAATAGATTTAAAGGTGTTTTTAATTTATAAGGGGGGCCGCACTCAGAGACTTGCTGTGTGAAAGGGGTCACCAGTACAAAAGTTTGAGAACCACTGCCCAAAGTCATTTGATGTAGTGTACAGCCACTCTACAAGACCTTCTGAAGCTCCCATTCTCTGTAGGATCACATCACCTGTAGTGTGATATGCCAAAAATAAGCTTATTACAAATAATATCCTCCCCCCACCACACACACAGGATCTAATCCTACAGTCCTAATGTAAACCAAAGTCCCACTGAAAAAGTCATTGGGAATTTTGCTGCTATAGATGCTACAGGATTAGTTAGATAATTAAAGTTATTCCACTGATTTCCTGTTTTTTAGTATTTAATATTTTTGTTTGATAAGATTTGTGTTTGTGATACATTTTTCATGGCACAAATCCACTCCAACTTTAGTTTTAAACAACAGAGCATCTGTGCTTTTCAGCGTGCACAGGATTCTTAGGCCTAATGTATATTTTCATTTTTTTTCCATTTGGCAGGTGACTGGGCATGGTGCTTATGGAGAAAAAGGACAGAAGGGAGAACCAGCGGTGGTCGAACCTGTAAGTATGTGGGTGGAGATTTTCTTTTATTAAGTGCCATGGAATTTTCATGGGTAATTATTTCAGTGCCAAACTACGTCACCTACATATAGGAAGTCAGGATATTATATGTGATCTCCTCCAGTGCGATCACCAGTATTATTCTGTGGACTAGCAACACAAATGATAAAGAAGAGCCCCACAGACACACCTCCTTCTGCCATATACTGGGCCTACTACGCTGTCCCTAAGACAGACCGAACCTTCTTGTGGACAAGAGATTAATAGCCTCCGAAGAATTGATCCTGGTTAGTTTTCACCTTACTGTCCCACACATCATGAGACCAGCCAACAAAATCCCTATATTTGTTTAATTAAATACTTGCATTTGATGTTGTAACATGAATACATAAAAACAGTACCACAGAATCAAGTAGCACCATCATGAAGCAACATACTGATGCTCTGCTTATTGATCCTGCATTCAAATTTGTGAACCTTAGCAATGGTAAGGGGACTGCCTAAAGAATGCCTCTCAGCTGTGAATAGCAATGGAGGCAGTGAAGCAGCTTCTACACTAAGACACAGTTATGTTGTAGCATTGTAGTTAGGATGAATATAATAAACCTGCTTTTTTAAAAAAAAAAAAACTGCAATATCTCATCTTAACTTTATAGAGTGGCTAGCAGAAGCTGAGTGCTACTGTCATTTAATGCTCTGGAAGTCTGAGTGGCTTTCCAAACGTATTTGACTGGAGTGGAAATAAATGTGGTAATTTTTAATTAGGTTTTAATGGCAGTTGGTATGACAAAACTATCACAGAGCTTTGTGTTTCTAGAAGTCACTGATCACAAAAGGTAAAAGACGGCAACAGAGAATGAGTTGCGAGTCAGGAATGAAACACAGTAATGACGACGTATGGAAAAGCTCAGACTGCATTAGCCCAGAAAATATCTGGTTCTTAAAAACTACTGTCATTCCCCACTGCTATACTTAAATTTTCTAGCAGTACTTTTTAAAAACCAGTTGTGAGTCAGGCTGTATACACAAAAAGAAAAGGAGTACTTGTGGCACCTTAGAGACTAACCAATTTATTTGAGCATAAGCTTTCGTGAGCTACAGCTCACTTCATCGGATGCGGCTGTATACAGCATACCGTGCTAAAAAACCTCCCCCATCAATGTGTAAAAAGGAAGTTTCTGAAGCAAACCAAATATTTTTAAAGCTTCTACTGCAGGAATAGAGGCTTTATCAATATTCCATTTTGAATTGCCTCTTGGAGCAAAATCCTCAGAGCAGCTGTTTGATGCCAAAAGCATGGTTTCAGGAGAAGGTTCTGGATGATATCGTAACTGTGTGTGTGTGTGTGTGTGTGTGTGTGTAGGCATGCGTATGAAGCAAGTAATTCAAGATCTTCAAGACCTGTAAGTCTTCCCCACTTTTAAAGTTGGAGAACTATAAGGTACAGTTCAGCGCCTTCCTAATTGTACTAAATGACCTTGGAAGCCATCAGCAAAACTGTACTTGCATAAAATGGAACAAAACCAGGATAACGTTAAATCAGCATAGATGAGTTACCATTGTACCAATCCTGCTCGTGTTTTTTTCTAGAAAATTGGTAGCACAGAAAGTGTGACATTGCCCAGGGTAATTTAGGAAACTTCTGTGCAATTATTTTATATGCTACAATGGATCCATTGAAAAGTACAAATTATAGTCCCTGAGAGAAAATGTTAACCTCAGTAGTTATGGAGAGAAGATTTGTTGTGCTTTGATGAGAACAAACAGATGGGTATGGAAGTGAAAACATAAGGATTATAATATCATAAGACTCCTTGCTAATTTTATTGCAATTGGAATTTATTCTTTTCTTTTTATACTTTCTCCAAAAGATAATGAGACTGGTGTCATTTTTTCTGTAGGGGATGCTTGTTGAAGGACCAGCAGGACCAGCAGGACCTCCAGTAAGTGGATATTTTTTCATTTTGGTTGGGTTTCATAGTTTAATTATAGTTTCATTTTAGTGCATTCAATGTGCCCATTGTCCTTTGGTACTTACGAATTGACATATGTAAAAATAGAGACATCATTTCTCATATGTAGAATGTACTCAACACAGTAGAATAGGGCAAGATTTATAGAAGATCTCAGCTCAAGTGTTTTCACTGGGAACACACTGGGGTGCTGAGAACCTTTTTGAAAATCTGGCCCAATTGTGGGTGCCCAGAATTTTGAAAAACTGACTATACATTAATATAGAAAAAGATCTGCCTTATCATTTGGAGATAATCATTTATGGGTCTTGAACATAATTTTTTGTAGACAATAGTTGAACACACTGATACAATCAGTCATTCAGCATAAACATTTATGGTCTGTTTTTTCATAGGGTCTTACAGGTCCCCCAGGTTTACAGGGTCCCACTGGTCCTCCTGGTGACCCTGGTGACAGGGTAAGTCAAAATATGGATTATGCAGTTTATTAATGGCATATCTTGCTCTAATCATTATAAGAGTTAAATGGGACAAATGCTGAGCTAGAGTATACTGAGGTAGCTGAAGTGTAGTTCATGGAGCTGCACCAGTTTACACCAGCTGAGGATCAGGCCAATATTTCTTTTTAAGGAGCAATACATAGTGAAAACCCAGGAGAAAGAAGCAATGTCCCTGTGATGCATTTCTAAGATTACAGTGTCTATCTAAACCTAATCTCACTGTTTTATGTTGGTGTGAATGATTTTAAAATGTAATTAAATAATGATAAAAATCCAGTTACAAATCTCTGATATAAATTTAAATGATATTTAAACAAAATGTTTGAACAATAAACCACTCAAATGAAGAGATAAATAAAGGTGATGATATACAGGAACAAAATCCTCACTGAAATGATGGACTTACTGGATACTGTCTGTCTGAACTATGCTGGACATATTGTGATCTTTGATGGTGCAAGGACAAATGAGTTTATATGCTAGCATTACATGATATGGTTTTTGAAAGAACAGGTGTGGTCATGCCTAAAATGATAGTCTAAGAAAACCCAGGTTAAAGTCATGTATTTAATGCAGCCATTCCTTAAGTCTTCAGTGTTTTTGCAGGCTTTTTGTATAATTTTAAAACAGCCTAAATGCGTTCAGTTCAGGGAAATTTTCTATTGCAATAGACATGAAATAAATGTCACTCAGCTTTACCAGTGACAGTTTACTGAAAAGTCTAGCATGTTCCTGAAATATTTGTTTCTGGGAGGCACTGAGAATACAGCAACTGTGCACTGTATAATTTGACATTTTTGTTAGAATTCTAAATCATACCACACACTCTACATGTAGAAAATGGACTGGCATAAGCATTTTTTCTTCAACCCTTATTCTTATAGATTTAATAATTCCGTATATCCTTATGGATTTAAACTAAGAAAGTAACTCCGAAACTTAACATTATTATAATGAAACTGCTTGGGGTGGTATTCCTTTCGCTTGTAAAGTTGTAAGTGATCAGTAAAATTCTACATGAAACAGCTCTCACAACAGACCCATCAAGCTCATCCTTCTGCACTGGGATCTACCCTTGTGAAGTCCTAACAGTGTCACTAGAATTCCACACAAATGCAGGATATTTGTACTAGCAGATCCTAGCGCTGCATCAGAGCCTCCTTTTTTAGCATTACAAAGTGACTCATTTAGAAATTTAGCTTATGCCACTTAGGATAGTTTTTTAAAACACATATGAAATGTATTCACAACCTACAAGAATGAATATATGTGGCCCTGTAACTAGCAAGATCTGTCTAATTAATCTCCACTTCCTTTTGGTTGGTTTCGCAGGGCCCATCAGGGCGTCCTGGCCTTCCAGGTGCGGATGGTTTACCTGGTCCCCCAGGTACCATGTTAATGTTGCCGGTAAGTCCTGTTAGGGTTACAGAGTGGTCAAGCTTGTAGTAAGTAATGCTTTTGCTTCCAAAGAAGGGGAATGAATTAAAAAGACAAAATAAATCTCCTGTCCTATAGCAGGTTCTGTCTTTGGAAACATAGCATGACAAACATAGGTGCTGCAGCACCCCCTGACTTGAAGTGGTTTCCATTATATACAGGGTTTACAGTTTGGTTCAATGGCACTCAGCACCCCAGCTATACAAATTGTTCCAGCCCCCTTGTCCTGGTCTAATGGACTAAGCAGAGGACAAAGAACAAGGTAGTCTTGCATTCTAATCTTTGCAGTAACAGTGACTATCTCAAGGATTTAATCAAATCACTTAATGATTCAGTGTTAGCTTCTCCATCTATAACATGGGAAAATGGCCCCACTGTGGGGTGTGTAGGTATCCATCGTCTTACATAGTGCTAGAATTCACCAGAATGCACACAGACCTCCTAATGGACCCCAGGTGCTCCTGGCTAATTTGGGCAGCTCCAACTTGATTATTATTAATTAATTCTGATTGTTATTATTGTAAATGTTGACGATTTTACATGAACACCAACACAAAGAGGGGACTCTGCTTATGCTGCAGGAAGCTGGGGTGTTGGAGGCAGAATCTTGATGATCCTTTTTCCTTTGCATATAAAAATAATAATAATGATGTGATTGCAGTGGAGAGACATCATTTATACTTGGAGAAATGCAGCAGTAAAAATTGTTTCATGACCAGGCTAAAAATGCTAAAATTGGCTGTTAAGAAGGTAATTTAACGGAATTTGGAGAAAGTCAGAAGTTGACAGAAGATGGGATTGATCTGGTCCCATGGTTTGGCACCAAAAGTAATCTGATCCCCACATTCAGGACACACTAAATTTGGAGAACTGAGAATAGTGAAATAAACTATTTTCCAGTAAAGATTTATATCTATTATAATTAGTATATTTATTAGTATGTATTTAGTATATAATTACTATAATTAGACTGATTAGACTGCTTTACATATTCTCTGTTATGTGATATACAATATCAATTGTATCTATCTCTGGAAGAATATTTGAATTCTTATTGGGAAGCCTTGTGTACATACATTCAAGTTGAGACCTTAGGAAAGGGCACAAACTATTCTACATCAGATAGCAAACTGTTTTCATATCAAAGCTTGACATCAATTGAATTGCATTTCTCCTACTACTAACTAAAGTTGTATTGGCTTTTGCTACATGGTACTAATTGATTTTGGTGGCATTTAATTGTTAGTACAGTTTGGCATAAAAAAAGGAATCCATTCTGGTTTCCTATGTGACATTTTAGTGGCCCACTGTATAAAAGAAAATAAAAGGATTCCAGTGAAAGCAACAGAAATTTTACCTTTTATTTATATAGGAGCAGAACTGGGCTCAAATTCTGTTAATGGTAACTTAATATTCATATTGGAACCAGTGGGTCTTATTTTACACTCTGCTGAAGTTTAATGAAGTGACACCAGATTAAAAGTGGAGTAAAGAATTTGGCCCAATACCTTAAGCAGCACTATCTGTAGCTACAGTGAACAAATATGTCTTTAACTTGGCTAATTGTGAATTCTTTTTCTTTGTGCGATATTTGTAGTTCCGCTTTGGTGGAGATGGTGAGAAGGGCCCAACAATCTCAGCTCAAGAAGCTCAAGCCCAAGCTATTCTTCAGCAGGCAAGGGTAAGAATGTTAAACTGGAATAAAAATAAAGCAGCAAATACAGAGGAGACTTGTGTGAAGTTGCCTGTTATACAATATATATATATATATATATATATATATATATATATATTGGGGGAGAGAGAAAGAAAACATGAGATAGATGCAGATGATATAGATGTTTGAGTGAAATACTGAAAGCAGAAATGAAAAAGAACGTTTCAATAAGTCGTGAATATTATATATACACACACATACACCCCCTCACACCCACACGCGAGACATTGATTCACACATGAATGTTAAGATGAAAACTGTGGGAGTGAGGACAACAGATTTCATAGGCTTGCCACAGCAGCAGAGCAGCAGAGCATCTGACCAGAGTTGTGGAGGAATTTGGGATGACAGGTTGATGAGCTGTCCAAATCAGCTTAGTGTCTGTCTTCCCTTGATTAATTCTGGAAAGTGTAATATGCCCTCTGGAATGTGTATATGTATGGTGACACCAGCATGCTTCATTCTCGCTGTGTGGTCCAAATGGTTTAATTGAGAGATAGAAGCAATCATCAGTGTGGGATAGCACAGAAGAAAGTGGCTTAAAATACTAAAGTGTCTTCTTTAGTCCAATAGAAGAACACTTCTTAATTGCAAAGACAGACATCCAGTTCTTAGGGTTACCAGTGGTTTATTCCTACTGAAAATATACTGATTTTATGAGAGTGGAGGACAAACTTAGTATAAATTTGTATGCATGGTCTGTTATAGTCTCATTTAGTAAACAGTAACTGACACAATTGCTAAGTGATATATTTTATGCATCACACTTGTGACAGGTTAATACACACAATCTTTTAAATATGGGTTGCCAGTTGCTAAGCTCAGCAAAATAAACATCTACTCATGAACATGCAGTTATAACCTTACTCACCAGCCACTAGCATGAATTAATTACTAATAATCTGGCCATGCAATGACTATTATGTAATTTTCATAGCTTCCCCTTGAAATATGTTTTTTATTTTCATTTTTTAACAGATTGCTATGAGAGGGCCACCTGGCCCCATGGGACTCACTGGAAGACCAGGTCCTGTGGTATGTTAAACAAAACAAGGATAAAACATTGAATACACAAGAATTAAAAATGCATGGTCCAAATTCCTGCCTCACTTACATCAGTGCAATAAAAGTGATTTGACTGGGGACTTCATTGGTATAATTAAGGCCAGAATTTGAGTCCATATTCTTTTCCTGGGTCCTAAGTTCAGCCTGTAAGCTAATTTAATGTTTTGTCTGTATGGATAGAGTACACTTTAAAACTTGTGAATGTCTTATATAACTAAATAAGCCTGTGCAGTTAGATAACTGCACCTTTCAGTATTCAGGGTGTTTACTATGGAAAATATTAGGAACTGAAAGGAAATGCTGCAGAATAATCTTACCTGTTTATCGTAGGTAAAGTAAGTCAGTACTGTAAATTGGCACAACTCCCATTGACTTCTAAGAGAGTTGTGTCTATTTACTTCAGGGCTGAATTTGGCTCACAGACTAATATTGAATGATTTTGAAGGATATTATTGTCACTGTGGTTATAAAAATATTCTGAGTTCAGTACCCAGTCTGCAGCAAACAAAAGTGACAGCTTTTTAACAGCAAGCATATCAAATAGCTTTTAGGTCACCATTACATTTGCTACTGTGATCTCTACACAACATTTTAAAAGGATAGCATGTGTGATAACAGTGGAGAATCAGGTAGGAGGCTCTGCGCTTTGTAAATCACCTGACCAATCTTGTAATTATAATTTCCTCTTTTAGGCAATGGGTACATTGTAGACTCAAATAATTCACAAAATGCTGTAATTTAGCATTTATCATGTTTCAAAAAGCCATTTAAATATAGCAACAACAATATAAAATAACTGCTGGAACTAAGATTATAGGCTTTGTAGAAAACAAGTCTTTTCTAAAATTATCTCAGGTGATTATATTTATCCTCTTCGATCCAGACAGTAGGGTTTTTCTCTAGACTAAGTATAGCATCCATATTTGGAAGGATTCACTGAGTTTGGAAAGCAGTATTTAGTCTGTTTTGTTGGCATGGCTAAGTTGGCAAATATTTTGCCTATTTTGTGATTATGATGATCGCTAACTGCTGTATTTTATCAATGTGTTTTGCAAAACAATGGATGAACTGCAGCACAAAGAGAAAGTTTAACTCTCATAATGACACAAAACAAACATCTTGTTGTAAAATATATACAAAAGCATGCTTACCATTATTTAATAGCAAAGCAGATTATTAATGTAGAACAGGTATCCATGAAACATTCCTGAGGTGGTATAATTGTAACATCAGGAGTACAAACACTCTTCCTCCATCTTTTTTGGCCCCTCATTGCCTTTATGTGCTACCTCAGAAACAGCTCATTGTTGAGTGGTAACATTGTGATGTCATGGTTAAGTCATTTCCCCTGCTCCATCTTTCTACCTCCTTTTTCCCCCTACTGTCATCATCTCCCTTCCTAATTCATAGCTCACTGGATGAAATATTCATCAGCAGGTAGGAGGGGTAAATGGACAACCACATTTTATCTATCTTCTATCGAATCCACAGACCAGGCTCTTAACCCTATTACTGCTGCCATGTATTGTTCTAGTAGCACAGAGTAGCCAAAGAGCTGTCTTAACTGTACCCCCTCCGGATTCCTTTTGTGAATGGGAAATCCCAAGGTGCATAGAAATGGCATGGTGGCTCTGTGTCCCAGCACATAGTGGAGAGGGTATATATGGAGAGAATAGGTCTCTGTCTGGGAGCTCTCATACACCAATGATCTTTGGCCACTGCAAGGGCACCTTAGACTACCGGCAGCTGGTGTAATCTTGCCACAGCTGTAAATTGGACCTTGGGGTGGCTTGGTACCCTGTGGCCCCAGCAACATGTAGCTGTGAAGGACCCTTTCCTCACCAAGTTATGCTGAACCCCAAAAGGCCAGTCCCAAGGATTGGCACTTTCTGTCTATCTAGGTAAAACTGAGTGGTTTCAGCTGAGTCTCAGTTAATAAAAATAAACAAACAAATAAATAAACAATTTCAGGTACAATCACTGGGCTTTAATTGTAACTTTGAAACAGATACACAAGGGAAAATTCTTCAGTGGCATAACTCTCCCAGAGTCAATAGCATTGACATTGTCTGTCAGCAGAGAGCTTGACCCGCAGACTTTTGGTTGATCACAGTTTGGAAAATTTCATTACATTTATAATAAATCAGAATAAATTGGTGCAAGGTAACAAACCAACGGATACCCTATTTCCACTGGTGTAAATCAAGAGACAAGAAGATCGCATTTATTACATACTATCATTACCATTATATAACTGTGGTAACACTGAATCCATTTGTAAAGAATGGTGCAATATTGCTAGTGTATAGTTCTGTTTACTGATAGTCCTGGCTACATACCACCAACAGTTTACATATTAGAAGCATTGGTGGCTCTTTGTATGGGAAGGCTAGGGAATGAACCACATTAATAGCTATTTTGCCATCAAGCCACCAGGAGGCTCTAGAAATCCAGCTCTTCTGATCTGGCAAAATGTTAGGCCAAGGTTTCCAGAAGTGACTAGTAATTTTGGTTGCCTCAGATTTTAGATATCTCACCTTGAAATATCTGAAAAAGGACCTAATTTACAAACATTGCTGAGCACCTGTCCTCTGAAAGATCAGGCCCCTTGAACAATTCTCAAGTTGAACAATTCAAAAACAAGGCTCCCAAAATCACTAGTCATTTCTGGAAGTCTTGACCTTAATCTGTCATGTATTTTGCTAATTTAATTTTGAGAACACCAATTAAATACATTAAGAATCATATTAAATGTATTATTAAAAAGCACTTTTCTTAGCATAGCAGAGTTGTAGTTACATTAAGTGTTAGCATTCACAGTGTTAAAGTAGGTTATTTATCCTTTTTTTGTCTGAGGTCGTTTCCACTGATTGTGCAAATTTAAAACCGTTTAAAAACTAGGTTGATACAGAGAAACCTGTGCTAACAGTCATCTGCCGACTATGGTCACCTGTCCTAGTGGGAAGCAACAACTCAGGTCTGGTTCTTGCCTCACTTAGGGCTTGAACCACTGACTTCAGTTGGCACTAGATCAGGACCTTAGAGCAATTTCTCTTCATTTCAGTAGGAGAATCAGACCCCCAGTCTCAGCAAAGTTTGTATAATATTAAGTACACAATATTTGGTGCCAACTATTCAGTCAGAAATGCAGCAATCCTTTGCGCTTCTTAGTAGG
Organism: Caretta caretta; assembly: GCF_965140235.1. NCBI lineage: Eukaryota > Metazoa > Chordata > Testudines > Cheloniidae > Caretta > Caretta caretta. The sequence goes on from NC_134213.1 coordinate 69,803,472, forward strand.
CTTCATTCTATTTGTATACTCTGTTGGTTACTCTTTTTTAATTATGTTGGTATGTTTTTCAGTGGAACAAATATTAATGGAAAAGGCAAACAGATTGTGAAAAACGTTAGGCCAGATCCTAGCTACTCTGATTTACTCCAGCTGAGGATCTGGTCTAGTACTGTTTTTAAGACCCAGAATAATATTATGAGATAGAATACACTCCTTGCTTATTATTTACTCTGAAATGTTGTGTCTCTATCTGTCTGATGCTATAACAGTGTAGAAATATAGTTATACAGATTTGTCACATGTTTAAGGGCTTGATCAGAAGGTCATTGTAATCAATGGAAAGACTCTTATTGACTTCAGTGAGGTTTGGATCAGGCAGTCAGATTGTGCTTTATTTCTACAGTTGCACAAGGGTGCCGAAAATCCACTTTCAGGACTTCCTGTCTCCTCCTTGATGCAGGAAGCAGACATGTTTTAATCATTCATGTTCTCACTGAGCTGATATTTACCTGGCAAACATTAATATAGAACACAGTGGACAATGCCTGGTCCCATTTAATTCGATGGATTTTTAACATTTACTTTGATGAGACCAGTATTTGGCCCCAAGTTTGCCAGACTTTTACAAAATGATCTTTCAGGTACTGTAATCGCAGAGGATGGTTTCATAATAGCTAAGGAAAAAGTGTTTCTTTTCTGTAATTAATTTCTAGAAATAGCTAACAGTTTATCCAGTTAAAGTTTAGCTGGATAATTAAACTCACTGTATTTTGCACTTGTTACATAGGGCGGGCCTGGCTCACCAGGTATTAAAGGAGAAAGCGGCGACCCAGGTCCCCAGGTACAATACAACATCCTTTCATTTTTCAGTATATTACCTTTTCATGCTTTGCAGCATACAAAAATACATTCCCATTTGCAGCATATGGAAATAGCATCCCTCTATTGGAGAGCAATCAGTTATGTGCTTTTTACATATAATTGAAGGTGAATAGCTTTTCATGTACAATGCTGCAGCAAATGAAACAGTTACCTAGATTGTTCATTTTAAAATGTGAAAGTAACAAGCTGCCCTTCTGTAAAGAGGACCAATTATCACATGTAGAGTGTCATCTCTTGAAAACTAGTTTTAAAATTGGTGCTGGAAGCTCTTTGCTCTGCTCTGTACTGTACATGCTCATAAGTACCATTAGCATCAATGTCTGCAGTCATATGACCTTGGGCTGTGATATGATCAAATCTCATAAACTGAGCAGGGTTTAACTTGACTAGTAATTAAACAGGAAATTTCCAAGAAAAACTTTGACACTGGAAGAGGTGGTGTTGTTGATTCTATGGATGATTCCTTTCCTTCTTAGTAATTACTGCATCAATCTCCCAGCTTGATGTTAGAGAGCACTGGCCAGTTTAAAGCACTGGAATCTTTAAACTTAGACCCAAAACTAAGGTCATAAGCACTTGTGACCAGTTAAGAAACTATGACATTTTTTTAAAAGTCTGTAGTGCGAACACCTGTCACCTGGCCAAATGCCAACTTGGGTACACATATTTAATCATGTATTAAGTAACTATCCTAGAATCCACCTTGGCACTAGTACAAAAGTAAAACATTACAAATAGCTGATTAGTCTTTCATTTTTCCTGCCTACATTTCCAGTGTGGTCCCTTGTTAGTTTGGGGTTTTTTTCTATTTCTTCTTGTGGTCAGGTGAAGCTGTCCACCAGCTTGGACAGTCAGCCATGTCCTGGACTGATATGACTGGGTCCTTTGCCCCCTCCAGTACTTCAAGGTTCACAGCCCTCCTTTAACCTCAGGGAGACCACAGGGCCAGCCTGCCCCATTGCAGCCTTCTACTGCTGCTAAGGAAACTGTTAGTTTCTCCTAGCCCTCCTCCTCCCCTTCCAGAGCTAGGTCCCCACTTATGTCTTCCAACTGGGAATCAGAGCCAGTCATTAGCTGCTGCTTACCTGGTTCCCAACACATGTCTGCTGGGCTTCTCCTTAGATCAGGGTTTGCTACTCCCTGGCTCTGCAGGCCCTTAAAGGGTCAGACCATCCTGCTGCATTGCCCTAAATTATTGGGTACTGCTTCTGAGGCCTTTTTCAGCTGACATTTCCACCCAAGGTGCATATTGGTTTTGGACAAGAGTGCTCCCTTAGAAACACCTACAACTGCCCTCACGAGAATCACATGTGCATGTGAAAGCAGAATGAGGTGTGCAGTCTGTGAAATACTTTGGAATCTCTCTGGATAAAATGTGCTGTGTAAATATAAGTTCTCATTAAATATAGGTGAATTTAATTTTAACGTGGCTAAAACAAGATTTGTAAAACATGGCACTGAGATTTTCAAAGAAATTTGGATTTCATGGGATTTGGATGCTCAGTTTTCATCACAAATTAATAGGAAGTGGGGACTCCCTTAGATAGCTTTGAAAAATCACAGTCTTGGTATTCAACACCATATTCCTAAGTTGTTGTTTAGCTGAGATGTTTGGCAGTTTTGTTTAGCTAGCTGTTCTAGCTTTTTGTTGCCACATATAGTATGATTTTAAAGATTGTTTTGTTTACATTCAGGGTCCTCGAGGTATTCAAGGTTCCATTGGTCCAAGTGGGAAACCTGGCAAAAGAGTGAGTAACATATATCTGGTAAAAAAATTAAATTGAAATCCAAATGAATTAACGCTTTCTCTTTACTCTGGATGTCAGTTGTTGGCATCTTCAAATGTTTGTATTCTTTTCAGGGTCGTCCAGGAGCTGATGGCGCTAGAGGAATGCCAGGAGAACCTGGTTCAAAGGTATGAGATCTGAGGTCATATTTCAGTCATGGCATGGATGATGCACATTTTAAATAGGCATTAATCTGCCCTCCACCACACTGAAAATGTAAAAACAATGTAGAAAGTTATTCTGCAATGAAAATATTGATGCTTCAGACAACCAGATAAGAGGCAAAAGTTGAGCATGAATCATCCATTTAAAAATATGGTAATTCATGGTAATGGACAGCCGTGTAACGTTTAAGTAATTTGATTCTTTGGGCTTGAGTCTGATCTCACTTAGGCTGCTTTTTTTTGCATGGGTGTAACTGTATTTTCTACAGCAGAGCTACTTCTGATTTATATCAGTATAATGTGTGACTAGAGTCAAGCCCTTTGTCTTGATGTTAAATTTATAATGGCATAATTACAGTGGAGTGTAAAATCTGGTGCACAACGGCTTCCTCTGCTTTGATGCGCACAGGGCCAAATTCTGATGTTCAGATGCATGTGCTCAACTCCAAATGACTTGCTGAGATGTGCACATGTGTCCATGGGTAGAATTTAGCCCACAGTGAGCTGGTGTAATTTACTAAGAATATTACAAAGTGTAATAGTCATTTCTAAGTCTCTATTTTTTTCTTTCCTAGGGTGATAGAGGGTTTGATGGTCTTCCTGGTCTACCTGGTGATAAAGGTCACAGGGTAAGATCAACATGAATGTTTATATGAAAGCTTATAAAAATGTAGCAGTAGTAACATCACCTCATTTAAAAAAATAACATAGGACTGTGGAGAGAGTTAAGTCAGAGAACATGTCAGAATTTCATGTTGCAATATAGTGTCAGAATTGTATTTTTACAAGCATATCATGTAAAGACTTCAGTAATGTGAATTTATAGTTAACGATCTACATACATATTTTTTATTTAAATATATTTCCAGAATTTGGGCTAGATTCTCAATGGGTGTAAATTGAAGTAGTTTCCTTAAAGTCAATGCTAATTTACTTCAGCTGCCGAATGGGTTGAAGTTGATTATTAGAAGAAAGTTGCAATATACTAGTGTACAAGTTCTACACTGAGGATGTACGTATCCTATGACCAGTGTGGTCATGGGGCTCATTTCCATGATGTTTCAACAAGCAGGTTTTATGCCCGTGGCACCTTCTCTTCTCCGGGACCTCTCATTGCAGATGGGGAATTGAGATCACACAAAAAGTCTGTGGCACAGCAGTGAATTGAAGCCGGGTCTCCCTTCCGCTAGGGCAGTGCCACAACAACAGGCCATCCTTTTCCCCTTGCTTTGAGGATACACAGAATTTAACAGCTCTGAACACAGAGTAATGCAGAAAGTTTTGCAATTGTTTGTTTGTGTTCATGGAAAACAACATCCTTGACTTGCAATTTTTTTTAAACACCATTAAAAAGGCTTTCTCAAACAAAGTAGCAATCAAGAATACCTACAATGCTAAGCTCTATTGCTTATTGACAAAGACTGACCCCTGGTCTACACTAGGACTTTAGATCGAATTTAGCAGCGTTAAATCGATGTAAACCTGCACCCGTCCACACGTTGAAGCCCTTTTTTTTGACTTAAAGGGCTCTTAAAATCGATTTCCTTACTCCACCCCTGACAAGTGGATTAGCGCTTAAATCGGCCTTGCCGGCTCGAATTTGGGGTACTGTGGACACAATTTGACGGTATTGGCCTCCGGGAGCTATCCCAGAGTGCTTCATTGTGACTGCTCTGGACAGCACTCTCAACTCAGATGCACTGGCCAGGTAGATAGGAAAAGAACCGCGAACTCTTGAATCTCATTTCCTCAAGAAAAAAGGTGCGAAACGATTGTCTTCTGCTGCTTTCACGGAGGGAGGGAAGGAGGGAACGGGGGCCTGACGATATGTACCCAGAACCACCCGAGACAATGTTTTAGCCCCATCAGGCATTGGGATCTCAACCCAGAATTCCAATGGGCAGCGGAGACTGCGGGAACTGTGGGATAGCTACCCACAGTGCAACACTCTGGAAGTCAACGCTTGCCTCGGTATTGTGGAAGCACTCCGCCAAGTTAATACACTTAATGCACTTAGAGCATTTTCTGCAGGGACACACACACTCGAATATATAAAACCGATTTCTAAAAAAAAAACAACTTCTATAAATTCGACCTAATTTCGTAGTGTAGACATACCCTTACTCAATCCAAACACTTCAAATATCAACATTCCAGAACTTGGAGAAAGACCAGATCTGAGAGCTAAATCTGGTTGTGTCTGGCCCTGTATAGCAGTTGTGGTGGAAGAAGTCATCGTCTTGGAATGCATCCCTATTGCAAGCGCTAGTCACAGCTGCACTTCCCTGTGCTCTCCTGAATGAGGTTCTCTTGCTAGTTCTCTCGTAAGTCTTAGCCACCACAGAAGGAACAAGAATAAGGCAGGATAATGATTCCACCCTCTTCGTGGGTGGAGCTAGCAAACCACGGATGGAAATATATGCTGCAATTTTCGAAGGGCTTGTGCAGTAGCTACACTTCCCAGGAACTCGGGGAGACATTGAATACTCCACATATGCCTACAGTGTAGTGTGTTGTAGTAGTATTGGAAGTTGTTCTCCTCAGTCCTGTTTGTACTTTTAGTACAATTCACAATTCTCTCAATCATTTTTCATCAATTCCTTTCTTCCTAGAGAATAAAAACAAGCAGCTCTTTGCCGATTTGAAATGTTGGTTGATCGGTAGGTGGCCAGTAGAGGGTGCCAGACATTAAGATCTAGTCCTGTGATACTCAATTAGATCTACCCACAGGCCAATTTGAGAATATAATGTCAAGAAGTGGGCCATTTGCGCAGAGGCTGACAAAATAATAATAATAAAAACCTTTCAGCTGCCAATCAATAAAGACCTTGACTGCAACATAAGTATTAGTGTTTCTGTCTTTTAACGAAGTTTATAAATCAACATTATTACCTGTGTTTGTGGCAATCTCTAATGGGACAGGTGATATCAACGATCTCTGGCAAGCTTTGTGGAGACAGGTTTATAGGAGGTCAGGGCAAGGCATATGCACTGGTAAAGATTCTCATCTGTCAGATGATTGCAGTGTTGGTTTTTTATAATGTTCATGGTAGAAAACCTAGATTCACAGAGGTACATTGATCCGAATATCGTTAAGAGATGGCTAGATTATGGCTATTCTGAAACTGGTCAGCATATTGAGTCAGAAATCACAAAGTCCCATTTCTCTGAATTTTTGTCTTCAAGATATCTGAGCTCTGGAGCTTAACAATTTCTAATTGAAAGGCACCTTCATCAATTGAATCAAGAACATTCTTGGCTTCAGCAGGGCAGAGTTCATCAGTAGGGACAAAAAACGGACCACGAACAAATAAAAGCAAATTCTTTGGAATTTTAAAATTCTCAAATCACATTTTAAAATTTTTGATGAATAGGAATTCCTGCATCAATTTCATCGATAGCAACTACACACAGTGTGGTGAAGTGCAACGTCTTTCCTGTTAAGTTTGTCTGAAAGATTTCAAGGTTCCTCTGAAAGGCACACATTTTTCCAAACAGATCCCTGAGACTGCTTGCACACCCTTGGAGCTGCAAATTAGGGAATTCAAGTTACCGGTTTTATCACACAGAAAATCTACCTGTGACATAGAGGGGACTTCATTTATAAATTCTAGGAACTCATGAGCTATGTTGGTCTTGTAGTTTGAAAGAAAATCTATTATTTCTTTTGGAAGCACACAATCTCTCTCTATCCTATTTAATAAGCGAACGTATTATGCTGCAACAGGTCACTGTATTTGGCTGAAACATCTTGTAAAAGAGTTTTAAAAAATGAAGTTGCAAGGTAGAAGCTGAATGTATCTTGTTAGCCAATCTCCTCACAATACCCATTGTTTTTCTTAAGTCCCCTGACAATTAACTGCACAAGACAGTCTGGTGAATGATGCGATGAAGTGTATTTAATGAAGGATTTATCGCTGCCAAATGTGAAGCAAAGCCCTTCTCTTTCTCTGTCATAGAGGGACCTCTGTCTGTAACAAGCAAGTTTACTTCCTACAGATCTAAACCAATTTTTTCAAAAAAGCCTTTAACTTTTCAAAAATTATCTCTGTTGCATAGGTTTCTAATGGTAGTAAGCACAAAAATTCTTCCTTGAACATTTAACCATCATAAAATCTAACGAACAGTGATAACTGGGCAGTGTCACTTAAATTGCTTGATTCGTTCACTGCAAGAGACATGTTGGCATTTTTAAAATCAGAAACCAGTGCTAACAAATAAACCTCCTAAATTACCTCCAATCTTCGCACTGTTGTGGAATCAGACAGGAGAACTTGCTTCACACAGTTCACAATGTCATCTTTTATTTCTGGCAAAAAGCTCCTTCAGCATTTCCAATGTGCTCTCCTTCACAAGCTCGGCATCCAGGACAGGCTTTTTCTTTTTTTAGCTATTACCAATGTTTTCGAAGAGAAGTAGCTGTTGCTTTTTCCTCTACAGTCGCTGATGGTGTGAGAATGACATTTGAAGTATGCTACAAAGACGTCAGAGTTTTCAGTTGTTTCACGTCTTGCAAAACTGCCAGGATAGGCCGTATTGAAGTTACCAAGCTTTGATTCAATGTGATGCCTCATGTTGATGATCTCACAGATAGAGACAGTGGTTTGGAATATTAAACGCAAAGGTTTTGCGTTTATATGAGGTGGCGTAATAAATAGAAAATCCGCTGACCAGTTTGGGTTGAAACCTCAGTTTTTGCTATCAACTTGGCAACATTTACTCCCACCTGCCTTCATTTTTGGCTCAATTTCCATCACTAATGGAAAAAAAAGGTTGGCGCCCGAGTTCAGTCGTAGCTGTTGCTATCTCAAGAACGTAAGATCCAGTGAGCAGGGCTTCCTTTGTGCCTGGACTTACTGGGGCTGAGCCCCAGCACCTCTAGGCTTGGCAGTTCATAGCTCTGGCACTTCTGGACTCCCCGGCCAGCAACCGCTGCTCTCCAGCTGTCCAGCTCGGAAGGCAGCACTGCCACCAGCAGCAAAATGGAAGCCAGGGTGACATGATATGGTGTATTGCCATCCTTACTTCTGTGCTGCTGCTGGTGGCTCTGCCTTCGCAGCTGGGGGCCCAGCCAGCAGTCGCCACTATCTGGCCACTCAGCCATTGCTTAATTTGTGCCGGGGCTTGCTGAGGCTCAGGCCTGGCATTTCTTTCATCACAAATGAAGCACCGCCAGTAAGTTACTAAGGAAGGCATAGGCAAATGATAGGCAGTGCATCACTGTTTGTGAATTTAATTATAAACATTGTTTCAAGGTGAGCTGGTGGGCCACACAGGAAGCCTTGGCGGGCCACATTTGCCCCCCGGGCCGCCTACTGAGTATCACTGATCTAATCACTGTGCATATCTCATGTATCCTCTGAAGACTGAGTAACCCTTCCAGAGTTGACTTAGGGTGGAGATCTATGTCTGCTTTCTAATATGGCATATCAGAGCTGGCAAACTTTGAGACATTTAATTGTATGGTGAAAGAAACCTTTTTTGTTCTTATTCAGAAATATAGATAGCGAATTCATATTTTTTAAACAAATAAAGAAAGCCTTTTCAAGTCTTCCATCCCATTGCTTGGGAATCACTATAATACTTATATTAAAATGGGAGTCCTCTAAATATTTAGAAAGTATGACAAATCTGAAAGCAGTCCTATTCAAAGCCAAAGCAGATAGCTGCAGCCCTTCAGATTCATGTGTAGTGAGAGGACATAATGCAAGGAGCTGTTTGCATAAACATTCATAGAATCATAGAATATCAGGGTTGGAAGGGACCTCAGGAGGTCATCTAGTCCAACCCCCTGCTCAAAGCAGGACCAATCCCCAACTAAATCATCCCAGCCAGGGCTTTGTCAAGCCTGACCTTAAAAACTTCTAAGGAAGGAGATTCCACCACCTCCCTAGGTAACGCATTCTAGTGTTTCACCACCCTCCTAGTGAAAAAGTTTTTCCTAACATCCAACCTAAACCTCCCCCACTGCAACTTGAGACCATTACTCCTTGTTCTGTCATCAGCTACCACTGAGAACAGTCTAGATCCATCCTCTTTGGAACCCCCTTTCAGGTAGTTGAAAGCAGCTTCAAATTCCCCCTCATTCTTCTCTTCCGCAGACTAAACAATCCCAGTTCCGTCAGTCTCTCCCCATAAGTCATGTGTTCCAGTCCCCTAATCATGTTTGTTGCCTTCTGCTGGACTCTTTCCAATTTATCCACATCCTTCTTGTAGTGTGGGGCCCAAAACTGGACACAGTACTCCAGATGAGGCCTCACCAATGTGAAATAGAGGGGAACGATCACGTCCCTCGATCTGCTGGCAATGCCCCTACATATACATCCCAAAATGCATTGGCCTTCTTGGCAACAAGGGCACACTGTTGACTCATATCCAGCTTCTCGTCCACTGTCACCCCTAGGTCCTTTTGTGCCAAACTGCTGCCTAGCCACTCAGTCCCTAGTCTGTAGCGGTGCATGGGATTCTTCCGTCCTAAGTGCAGGACTCTGCACTTGCCCTTGTTGAACCTCATCAGATTTCTTTTGGCCCAATCCTCTAATTTGTCTAGGACCCTCTGTATCGTATCCCTCCCCTCCAGTGTATCTACCACTCCTCCCAGTTTAGTATCACCTTTGTATTCCCTGTAATAAAAAAACACAGAGTGGAAAAAGAGAAATAAATCCTTTTCTACTGTAGTTATATTTTATCTGCAAGAATACTGATGTTGTTTAAAAAAAAAAAAAAACACCAACCTTTAGCATATTCTTTTTAGGAATAAATGTCACTTAACACATAGGAAGCTGCATTCTGTCTGCACCAGCAAATGTTTTTGAACAATGTTAAGGCATAGCAGCATGTAGAATGTAACTCAGCTTGAGGCAACAAAGGTGCAGTTAATAGAACCTCACTATCTCTCTTAATGACCCCACAATCACAATGAACAGTAGGGCAGTGGAATAAACACCTGCCATCCCTTATACAAGAGTAAATAAGCAATCACCTAAACCTCCCCAGCAGCACTCTGAAGGAGAAAAAGAATGGAGACACTCAAGAGTGATTCCATATAACTCTTCTAGGATTCACAGCTGTGGTCAGCACCTTGGAGACACTGCTAAAGCTAGAAGAATCAGCATGAACACTTGATTTTTATTCAGTCCTATAAGGAGATCACTGATTAAAAATCCCCTCTCCAAAAAGAGCTCAATCATTTGTGTTTAAACTATGCAGCACACTAGCCTTCTTTAAAAATGAGAAAAGAAAAATAAATCCTAACTACATCAGTCCAAAATCTGCTGAGGCTCTGTGTACATAGGCCTGAGAAGCCCCAGTGTGGCCGTTCTTACGGCAGAACCCAGCCTTACATGCAGTAATGATGATATGATTACTGAACATTTCTGAAATGTTAATCCCTCCTCACATTAATCTGATAACAGATTTTGGATCCACCTCTAAACGAAAACTTCTGCCAAGTAACATGTAGATTTGTACCTGTTTGCTATTACAGTGAAGATGTTCTGATATACTATTATGCAGCTAAGGTGGTATTTCATTTTCCCATCTCTTGTTGTTTGAAGCCAGAGTTGTAACCTGCATTATTTTAATATGGCTTTCTTAATTCTATAGGGAGATCGTGGCCCACAAGGACCTCCTGGTTCACCCGGTGAAGATGGAACAAGAGTATGTTACTAGTAACTTCAGCTCGCTAATACATACAACAACATCTAAAGAAAGTCCTCCCAGAAGAGGAATATTTTGGTGACGTATACTCTTCACGCTAAACCTTCTATTCCTTTTAATAATGACAGGGAGAAGATGGAGAGGTTGGACCCAGAGGTCTCCCAGGTGAAGCTGTAAGTAAAGCTTTTTTACTGTTCTATTTCTGGTATGCAAGCTGACTGTTTTGCAGAACAAAATCGCTCTAAGATTTTCATTAATTTCTACTAAGCTTTTCCCAGAGGGAAAAAAATGGCAGTTCTGTATGGAGAGTAAACAATGGGCTAAATTCTTCTGGGGTGTAACTCCACTAACATGACTGGAATTATTCATGGATGAATTCAGTCCACGGTACACAACTTCCAAATCACTGGACCTGATCCATATCTCATTCACTCTGGTGTAACTGCACTGACTTCAGTGGACATACTCCTGATTTACATGAGCACAGTGAGGTCACAGTCCGCCTATTGACACCTCTAGGGATATTTCACAACAGTCTGTTTTTAGTGAATATTTGGCTGCAAAATTTCACCCAAATTCCCCCCCTTGCCCACACTGCTTCTCTTTATTGTATATTTCACAATTGTTACATGTCCAAGAATTCCACTGATATCAGTAGGAATTCCACTGGTGCTGTGACTGCAGAACAGAGATCTGCCGTGCAGGCAAGAGATCCGGGGCCTGGCTCAGAAAGGATAATTTTATCCTAAATATCTGACATATGGCCCTTCCAGATACAAAGTGGGTGTAAAATGCTACTGAGTCAGAATGATAGTAATTTGCATCCTCTTCACACATAATGAAACAGAGAGGAGAACGAGTCCTGCCTACTTCAGCCACAGTGTCTGATGACACAAATAATGAAAAACAAAATGCAGTTACTCTGTAGAAAGTTAAAAATACTACTAGGGAACAAATTTTGCTCCCCCTCCTCAGAAGAATGGTCCCATTGATTTCAGTGGAATTGCTTGTGGGAGCAGGTCTGCCCTTCTGCTTGTGGAAGAGTTTCCATTTGTTTATTATACAGAGAAAGACTACAAATGAGTAATTTTCAGCTATCTAGCAGAGATTTTACTACCAAGAAAGGTAGCACTTTCCACAGCAATACAGAACATGACAGAAATAATTAACACCACCTTGTTTTCATTAAATACATAAATAGTCAGCACCCAGATCAAGTGACTGTGGAAGGTGCTGCACCAGTGTTCAGGGCAGTGGCAGAGACAAAATCTCCCCCTCCTACCTTTCTCTGGTATGAAAGACAGAGCTACTCGACAGCAGGCTCCTTCAGTCCATATTGACAGGTTTCAGAGTAGCAGCCGTGTATTCACAAAAAGAAAAGGAGAACTAGTGGCACCTTAGAGACTAACCAATTTATTTGAGCATAAGCTTTCGTGAGCTACAGCTCACTTCATTGGATGCATTCGATTGGTTAGTCTCCAAGGTCCCACTAGTACTCCTTTTCTTTTTGTCAATCCATATTGTGCTCCCAATACAGGGCAGAGGTTAGGAGGGTCCCATGTAGCAGTGAATCCTTTTGTCAGGCTACACTGCCTCCCTTCCCCCTACTCCTGTAGTCTATCTGCTTGTAAGGAGGAATTGCACCCACATTTTTATGAATTGTGTCTTCTCTTCAGGGTCAAAGAGGACTACTGGGCCCCAGGGGCACACCCGGTCCCCCAGGACAACCTGTACGTATAGCATAAAGAGTAAGGTATTTTAAACGTGCAATTTCCAGTAAAAAATAATTCCGACTAGTGTTGCCTCTATTTTTGTTCTTGTTGCAGGGTGTTGCAGGTGTTGATGGCCCCCCAGGTCCAAAAGGAAACTTGGTAGGTACATAATTAGGGAAATAAACAGAGGTTTGGGATTGTCAAAATCCTTCCCCTTCCCTACCCTGTCACTGTTTAATCTAAAATTCAGATTCCTCTTGTTGTTGTATTGAAAAGAACAGCCTTGTGTATCATCTACTCAAACCTAAATTCTGCCCTCATTTAACCTCCTGTAGCCCCCAGACTCCAGCTCTCAGGGTGGAATTAGCCCCACATTAATAAAATGTTGATGATATAAATGAACTTGAAAATCAGACTAGAGAGACGGTTAGTTGGTAAATTTAAAAGATGGAAAACACAGAGATGTGCCTGTATTACTTTAGGCCTGACAATGAAGATTTGTAACACAGAAGCCCAAACCTAATGCCTCTGTATTTTTTGCATGGTAGGGTCCTCAAGGGGAACCAGGACCTCCTGGTCAACAAGGAATCCCAGGTCCACAAGTAAGTGTTCAGTAACCCACAGGTTATACCACATTCCTTTAAACAAATGTTTAATGAATACAGATTAGCATAGGGTTAGCTTTTCATATGCAGGACTGATAAAGCATGAAGGATTTTATAAATAATACTGAAAATGTGCATAGTGCAGTGGGAGCAGAATTTTAAAGCAAGCTTGCAGAGGGCTTTTTCATTTGCAAGAAAAATGACTCATTCAGTGTTCCTGGAATGCCAGCAGGAAGGGCCACACCTGTAGGAGGGTTCTGAATAGGATCCTGTTACACATTTGATGCCAGAAGAGTAGCCTGTGCAAAAAGCTCACACAAAGCTTCTTATCTAACTGGTTTAATGCCCCCCCACCCCCCACCCCCACACTTATATTTGCTGCTATGTTTAAACAGATTAATGAGGGCTCTTTAATAGGGAAAATGTATGTATATTGTTATCCCTGATTTCTCACACACTGGCTTCTTTCTAATAGGGGCTTCCTGGTCCACAAGGTCCTATTGGAGCTCCTGGTGAAAAAGTAAGTTATAATGTTATTCTGGTATTTCATAATCAGTGTATCCGTGTAACAGCCTCTGGTGAAGTAGTTAAGAGCTTTGCTTTATGTTTAGATATTAGACACCTACGATCTCAAACATAGCAGAATGCCCTAAAAGCACCAAGTAAAAACCAAGTAAAGTAATGAATAATGTGGGCCTAACTCTCTTCGCATTTACACCATTTTTTTTCACCAGTGTAACTTCCTGAATTTATTCTTGATTCATGCTGAAGGTACTAGGATCAGAATTTGGCCCATAGCACTAAACTGTTCATGATTAAATTCAAATAGACTCAGACTGCTGGGCTATAAAAAAAAAAGACAGTTTTTCAATTTAAATGTATTTTCTATAAAATTAAATTCTCTTTCATCTCCTATACTTTTAAAATATCTACCTCTTTCTTTAAACTGCGGGCCTGATTCTGCTCTCATTTACACTGATGGTATATTGGCATAACTCTGGAGTTCCACTGGAGTAATTTTGGTATAATTTAGATCAGAATAAGGCCCTATTTGTTTATCCTTGTGTTTCCTGAGCAGTAACATTCTGCTACAAGTTCTAATTATGTCCATTTCAAATTTCACACTCCTAGTAATTTTCTCCTTTCCTCTTTTAGATCCCTGATTGATTCCACTCTGGTTTCCCTCTCATTCGTGGTTTAATATCTTCCTAGTGTTCTAGTATTTCACTTCTTAGTGGAAAGGATTGAAGGGGATTTCAGGAAACAATACACAGACTTCCTACCTGCCTGTCTTCCCCAGAATGTTATTCTTGGAAGATGGCTGTGTCCACAACATATTCATTCCACAATCCATCACGAACGCATAGCACACCTTTCAGCAGTCAGAGGTTCGGGGCCACACAGCATGGTCTCTGCCACTTTATCTTGATATGTTTCTTTCAGATAATGTGACCATTTTTCTGTTTCTGAAGTGCCAAGTACAGGTCAGCTATGTGAAGTAAAAAAGCTTTTTCCCCCTCCACTGAGTTGTATATATTTATTGTAGAAACAATCATGCCATCTACATTAGAGCAAAACTCCCACTGTAGTCGATGGGAGTTTTGCATGAGAAAGAATCGCAAAAACTGGCCTTGCATGCTCCTCTGTTCTTGCATGGAATCACTCGGATTTTAAGTCTTTTATCCCATAGTCGTTCATACTTTGTCCCTGATATCTATATCAGATAGCTTAGAGGTGTAAACTAATTGTATTTTGTATATGCAACACCTACAATTAAATATATTGTTTATGGGTTTTTCACAACAGTGATTCACTTAGGGGATGGTTCACTAGCCATTATAATAGAGATTACAAGGATAAATAGGCTGAAAAGGTGTGAAGTAGTTTGTTTGTTTCCTACCTACCCATATACGTACCTTATTTTTTGAGTTTTCTTGGCTTGGTAGTCTTTTCTGTTTTTGAGTTTAATATTAACGCAAATGAGCTGGCAAACCAGCTTGTTAGCTTTGTTACATTGTAACTTACTGCTAGGTAGAAATGTTATATTTGTTCATGGGTTAAAAAAGGGAAGGTAGATATCCCAAAGTTAATGAAATTTTTTAAATAAATGTACTGTAGCAGTGACAGATGTCACATTTCATATTAAAAAATCCAACCTTTGATCTTCATCGTTATTTCCACTAGTTTCTCCCTACAAAATAGAAACCATCTTGCACCCGCCCAGCATTATATACATTTCTATGGGCTACATACCCTCCCAAAACGTCAGAGAGACAAGAGTTGAGTTGATATGGAATGTGTTACATTTCAGCTGTAGTCAACCAATTTTTTTAAAAATCACATCTTAAAGACATAACCTTGCATTTGGAATAGAGTGGAGTCAGACCACCACAAAGGCAGAAATTCTACTGGAGCTCCCCAGAATGCAAGATAACTTTGTTCACTGCTACACCTCTTCAAGGAGTACAGCATTCTCCAGCCAGTGTCCTAGGCCCATTCAATGTGCTGGTGAGGAGTGGAAAGAACAGGGCCATGCCCTGCCTCATTCCCACTCCTTTGGGGTCTCTTTTACCCATGTGGAAGCACAGAGATTGTAATGCCAAGCACAAGAATTACAACTATAAGTGGCCTTGTGTGGGGCCTGTACAGGAAGATGACTTCAGTAAATTAAACACTTACATGCATAAGGCTTTATATGCTGGATAGACTTCAGAGTATATTGGCTTGTGCAGTATAAACTTCATGAGCTGAAGGGAGCATGCTCTCCTCTCTCAGGTGGCCATAGGCATCCCTATGCAAAAATAAGTTTGACATCCTGAGACTACACACTCTCTGTTGCTCCAGTCCGTGTAGTGCTTACACACTCAACATGGACCGAGAGTCATCTTAGAAACACCATATCTGTAAGTTCCATAATTGTCCCTGAGTATCTCAGAATAATAGCCCCAATTGGGCCTACTGGGAGGGGTTTCAGACCAAGGACTCTGGACTTGGTTGTGCCAGAAGAGAGGAATGGCACTTGGAGAGAAGGAAGAATGCAGGCCACTCAGGAAATTAACTTTTATATGAAATGTCTGCAGGAGTCTACTCTCCTAGAAACTTTTCTGTGTACAAATTGCCTTGCACAAGTGAATTGTATAAGAAGAGGTTCTGGCAAGTAAAATATTAAAAGGAAGTTTTTCCACCCAAACCTGCCCCCATAGAATGATTCCCCTTTCCAGAGTCATCTCTAAAGTTTTTCATGTGAAACTCACCAACATCTAAAGTTTTCTCCTCCTAAAACATACTGGCATCTAAAATTTTCCCTGCTTACGTTACATGTTGGCATCTCTGATATTGGAGGACCAAGCAGTGACATTTGAAATATTGATAGAAACCTTTCCCTCTGACACTGAAAGCTTTCCCGGTCCAAACCCAGTCAGCATTATTTGTCTATGCTCAAACCCAGTCACATCAAAATTTTCCCCCATCTAAACCTGCTAATATAGGTTTCCCTCACAAAAGTTTCATAACAAAATTTTAGGTGCTCTCTCTTTTAGGATCAGGCTCACACTAATAGATCCAGATTTTCTTTAAAAGTTTGCGTTGATTTGAGGCAATATATTCAGCACAGCCAATCCATCAAGATTACTCATTCTCGAGGGCCCAGTCCTGAAAAGGAACTCATGGGTAACTCTGCTCACATGGGCAGTCCAAGTGGTTAGCTGCGAGAAAAGTTTCTCAGAGGTATAAGTGTATGAGGGATGTAAAAAATAGCAGCAATCATATTGCTGCCAGCATACCAGAATATACCCAGATGACTAATTAGAAACCTAGCAATCTTAGGTCAGTGTCTTGCACTAATACAGGAATGCCTGTTTGATCTCTTGCTTCCTCTTTGGTAAACCTATGTACTGAGAGTGGGCACACCCACAGACTGGGCATGGACAGGACAAAGACCATAAGGACACTGATGATTTTGTAGGAGTTGCAGTTGATGAATGCTGTGATGCCATGATGGTACTAAATAAGAAAAAATGTCCAATAAAAAGGATGCATTTGTCATTATCCAGCTAATGTAAATTGCCCTGGGTGATGATGACTTGGATGTTACTAATTTTAATTTGGTCTGTTGATGTTCATTACAGGTTGACTCACATAGGTTTTGATAATGCATTTGTGATTAAAGTATCATTTTGTTTTGTTTGGGCTACATATTCTTGAAACCCTTGGGAACGAATGTTGCCAATTTGCTTTGCTGCTCTTACGTGGTGTAGACATAGACATGGTGGTTGGAGACTAGGACCCAACCTGGGTTTTTTTTTTTTGGGTATAATAAAATTTCTAGTTATATAACATGGATTTTTGGTTGACGGACAGACATCAAACACATCTCTTGTGACTCTTTGAAGATCATCAGCTAACCTTTCATTTCCAAAAAGTCACATTCTGTCCTGCCATGCACACAGCTTACCCTCTAAATGTAGCTTTGTTTTTGTGTTTGAAACAGTTCAAGCCAATGAGCCAGTTCTCACCCCTGGGTTCTGTGACTCACCTACATCATTCAAATTGTTCTTGCTTTGCAACTTTAGATGCTACGGCCTCTGGCCTCCTCTTGATTATGGGTGATATCCTGGCCCCTTTAAGTCAAAGGGAGTGTGCTATTGACTTCAGCGGGGCCAGGATTTCACCCTTTGTCATTTTCTGTTCTTTGGATATTACTTTGTATAGTGAACAATACATCATATTTCTCCACTTTTTTCTTTCATGTCTTTGTGTATACATTTTAAGGGTGATTGATATGTGCAACAGTTACATTCTCTCCATCATAACTGGGATGGTCTATTTCTAAATGTAACTTTTGCCTTGTTTTTCCTCCTTGTGCCCTTAATTTCTCATCTGCCCAATGATACTTTGTGAAAAACAGTGCATTTTTCAAATGGCCTCTACTCAATCATCTTCTCTCTTACAACCCAAATAAACATATTTTTACATCTTTCTAATTTGCATATTCATTGTATTTGGAGACATTTTCAAAAAGAAAAGTTGGTAAAAATGATGGTGAATCTGAAAATTGATGCTGAATGTACTTTGATGCTGACGTTTTTCACACAATTCTGTAAAAGAACATTATTTTCTGGATGTTATTTTTTCTCATTTCATCACCTCAGTTTAACTCAGTTTAAAAACAACATGTTATTCCTTCTCCCTCATCTGTCCTTTCTATTTAATTTCCTTCCCAGGTGCCTGTGCTTTTGTTTAGTTTTTCTCATTCATGCTATAGCAGCTGCTTACTACTCTCTGATCTAACTTCAGACAGCACTGTTTTGATGATTAACATGGTTATAGGAATCTCACACTTTCTGAGGTAAAAGGCAAGTTAGTTTAACATTACAAATGGATATTTCTGAGGTACTGGTGGTAGTCAGGTGGAGCAAGTATTTCAGTATCCAACTATATCTAGTTGAAATATTTAAAGCCAGAAGAGAATCCAAAAGGAAATACTTTTTTCACACAATGCATAATTAGTTTGTGGAACTCATTGCCACAGTATGTTGCTGAGCCCAACAACTTGGAAAGATTCAAAGAAGGATTGGCTGTTTATGTGGATAACAAAAATATTCAGTCATAATATTGATAACACAAATTTTGAAAGGGAGATAAAACCTCATGCTTCAGGCCTTAAGTCTCTAACTATCAGGAATAGGTTATCTGGTATCTGTCCTCTGAGGGATTTCTTCCTTCTTCAGGGACAGGATACTGGACTAGATGGACCATGGGTCTGATGCCATATGGCAATTTCTCTGCTCCTTTCTCATTTGCACTAGTGAGCACTGAGAGTAACTTTTTTGAAGTCATTGGAATTGTTATGGATTTACACTGGTGTAACTGAGATCAGAATCTAAGTCTCTGGATCTAGCTTTTGGAACACTCTCAACTTTTATTTTTTCCCATCACTTTGTATGCTTTAACATATTTCTTTTTGTTCATAGTTAATTTATTTGTTGTAACCTATTTTAGCTTGAGCAACCTATTTGTTAATATTATTCCTAAAATGTATCCTTTTTGTTGTGTTTAGGGACCACAGGGCAAACCTGGCCTTCCCGGACTTGCTGGTTCTGATGGGCCTTCTGTAAGTAATATAGTATTTTGTCCTCTGAATGTCTACATACTGTTCAAAATCAGTATGCAGTTTTGGGTCACTGCATGCAATGTACTGCATTACAAGAAGAAAAGAAGCAGTGCTCTTAGTTGGGAACAAACTTGTAAAACCTGTGTATACCTCTGTATTATTTGAACTTGAGGCATTATTAAAGTTAGGGGGCTGCTAACATTTGCTGAAGCCCTTTTAAAAATGTGGACCTTGATAATCAATTATGCTTGTAACATGTGCCAATAGCCGGGGAGACATACAGTGGATCAAATCCACTGTCTCATTTATGTCAATGTGGCAGTGTAAATGGGGGATAAAGTATGTACCTATGGCCACCAGGAAATGCTCTTGATTAAGGGATTTTCTCAGCTGGCATAAAGCTGGTTACACCTTACTTCCTCACAGCTCCTGATCAGGGCATATCAAGGGAGTGGACCCCACTCTTTCAGGTTCTTCATGGGGGCAGGATTACCAGAATAAGAATCTTCTGAACATTAGGAAACTCATCTTCATGTAAGCGCTTACCCCCATGAGTTACTGAACTGACATGAGCAGCTCTACTAAACTCAGTGAACACCCAACAAAGATTTTTACTTGAATAAAATTACTTACATTACTGTTCAAAATCACGCCCTAAACCTAGTAACTATAAAACCAGTACGCCTAATGACAGATGAGAGAGAGAAAAAGAGAGCTTTCTTGTATCAAAATGTTTATATTTTTACCTCCAGTAAGGGCCACTTAATTGTAGGCAGCACAATTCCTTATACTGTCCCCCTCAGTCCTTTCCCCACTATGCCATTTCCTCATATAATAATCTTTCCCCCTTTCCTAGGTCAAATTCCAAGCAAAACTCTCAATGACCTCAACAGGAATTTTGCAAGGTTAAGAACTATAGACGTTGTCCCAGGGGCATTAAACTAGAAAAAATGAACGTATTATGGATACAGAACTGCATCCATGATCGTCAATCTCCCTTTTGCCTGCTATTGCAGCACATCCATACAGACTGTTGGCAATGCATATTAAGGCATCGTTGGAGATTCCAGTTAGACTTGAATCTTTGTCCACTTGTGCAAGTTCTTCTGGCTTCTGAAAACTCTCAGCCCTTACAAACATCACTGGTATTTGAAAACCTGCATTTTGTTACACATAAAAATCAGAAATAAAGACAAATGCAGTGAAGAATGAATAAGCACACACGTAGTGTTTGCATGTGTATGTGTGTGCCCGTGCATGAACCACTGCCTGCACCCCACCATCTGCCTAGACAGTCATCTCCCTACCTTGTGCATGGGTTTGTTTGGTTGAAAGGTAGGGCAGGCAGGTTAAGTCGCTGAAACTCTTGGTAAGCATCACCCCTGACAGAGGTAGCATTATAGAATCACAGACTTTCCATGCAGGGTAAGTAGTTATAACTTTGCGCACAATAAGATCATCTGCTTGAATATTAGTTCAGATTTTCAAACCAAGATGCATTTGTTTGAGTAAAACTGAAAAAAAAAATGTTAATGCTGTTTGAGATGAGCAAGACAATAAGTTGTTTCTACCTATCTGATATTCATCCTTCTAATCAATATTGTAGAATGCATAGATATATATCACTTACTTTTATCTATTTAAAATATGCTATTAATGAAAGGTGTATATATATATATATATATATATATATAATTAATAGCATATTTTAAATTCATATTATCAGCTAGAAAACTAAACATAAAAATCAGAAGTTTATCAGTTAAAGATTGGCAGGTATTTAAAAATCTGATATCAATTAACATACTGAAAACACTTTTTGAAAGTTAATACCACCAAGAAGCTAATATTTAAGAAGTGGCTACACGTACAGCAAAACTAAAGATTTACTATACCCTTCAAATAAGAGTGGATCTACACATAGTAGAAAAAGTGTTACTTGTTGATTTCCTCAAACTGTAATCTGCCATTAACATTTTAAATTTCACTTTAGTGTAATTTTTGATGACAGATCAAAAATAATCACTGTCGTCTCCCACTGGGAATGCAGTGAGGAATTATCCTTTCGAGTGATCTCCCTTTCTCTCTCTCACACACCCACAAAAGCTTAATTCTTGGGCTACATTTCTAGTGGGAGCTTTATATAACTATAATGATATAGAATTTAAACAGTAGCAGCCTGCACCCCTCAAAAAGTTTTATTTTAAAAGTAAGCAATGATTTAAAGGAAAAGCATTTACTTAATGCTATAAATGAGACTAGATCAATCTCATTATAGGCCTCTCAGACAACTCCTGTAACCTTTTTATATGGTTTAGGGATTTCTGCATGAAGTTGTATCATATAGGCTCTTTCAAAACACTAAAGTAATCAAATCAGAGTGTGTCTTAGATTAAAAGACTCCTGCAGTTGAAATATTAACTGGATGTGATCAAAATATTGCTTAATACATTCCCAATAATACAACTACTGTCCAGATTTCTCTTTGTTATGTAAACTAGTTATATATTAAAACAGTAAATCTATCCTCAAAATCAAAAGGTGTATTTTTCATGCTCTAATCCAGAAACAGGGCTGGATTTGGGGTCATCATGATGTTAAATTATTTAAAACCAATTTATTTGTATAATGAATTGTTTTTCATGAAGAGCATATTTTCCAAAAAATATTTATCTTTCTGTAATCAGGGTCATCCTGGCAAAGAGGGTCAGTCTGGAGAGAAAGGTGCTTTGGTAAGTTTCAAAACTTCCATAAACATGTGCCTATTCAATTTGTATTTATTTGTTTATTTAGTAAATTTGTCAACCATGTAATCTGTTGCTCTTACAGCTATTGGGATCATAAGTGATAGAAAATGCATCACCCATTCACAGCATGTGTGTACTGACAACCATATTTATTGAGTGCCAATCTGTGAACTCCACAAGCAGTTTTACTTTAACAAGGCACTCTATTTATATTTATTCATGTCTACTCAGGATTTAATAAACGGTCACATGTTTCAGACAGATAACTTGCAACTTCTTTGAGTTTGCAGTTTTATAGTGTGTGCTACATGCTGAGACTATTGAGAGGCTCTGTGAGGGGGGTATAGCAAAACACACACAATCAATGGATTTTTCAGTCACTTGCAGCAAGCCAGTGGAAAATAATTTCTTCATTGTAGTGAAATATTTAAAGGGTTTGTAAAGTTCCCTGCCATGTTAAGGCCAGATTCTGAAACCCTTACTCATGCTGAATAACACACTACTTCCCGAGTAGTCCTACTGAAGACAACGGAGTAAAGTACTATACATTATAAATAGTATAAATCAGGGTATTAAAATCTGGTCCTTATGCTGCCATCTATTACATGTTTGGGGGCCTTTTTCTTTACTATGAGGCCAGGAAGTATTATGAAACAGGATGTACTATTAAAGTAGCAAAGGTTTATCTTCTCTTGATTTTATATTTGCAAAGGTATAGTGAAATAGATTTTAAAAAATCCTCAGGATACAATAAATGCCAAAAAATCCCCAGTCGGTATCAATTAAACGTTGACAATTTTTAAAAATCAGACCATGTTGACTTTGGGGAATTTTTAAGAGAGACCATGATTGATGGATTTATTACTCTGACAATACAAACACTGAAAAAAGGAGTCAGATTCGGCAAGATCTGTATATATGGGAATAGCAGCTGCCTATAGGAGAGTAGAGTATGGCACAGAATGTGAATTTGTGAGATTTTTTTTTAAATGATGGGGAAGGGTTAGTAGAGTGATATATTCTTATGTCTTTATCTCTAACACATAGCTTCTGCCCTGTGCAGACATCATTAACACTGGTGTGTTCTCCTTATATTTTCAAAATTATCTTAATTTCAGATTATTTATGTTGTGAGTTGATGTTTTTAGCACGTTGCTTTCATATGAAATTCCCCAAAGTATAAATCCACAGCAAAACCATAAATAGATCCACAGTAAATTAGAAAAATGCTTTGATATGCCCACAAGTTTTTGTAGGGGCAGTCAGCCAGAAAAGCCTGTCGGTCCAGTATTATTCCAATGACTTCCTTTAGACTACTTGTGGTACAGTTAAGGTAAGTGGATCGTACTTCGAAAACTATTTGTTAACTGACTAACATACAGAGTTTTTCTAATCCAATGTATTTTAGGGGCCTCCAGGTCCTCAGGGTCCAATTGGCTATCCTGGTCCTCGTGGTGTGAAGGTATGGTTCATTTAAAAAAAAAATCTGAATATTTGAAACTTTCTGGTTATGTACAGTGAGGCATTTTCTCATTGTTTTCTACAGGGAGCTGATGGTGTCCGTGGTCTCAAGGGCTCCAAAGGTGAAAAGGTAAACATAGAATTGGACTTGCTTTTGTTTAAAAAAAAAAAGTGTTTTTCTGTGTTCCGGTGAACAAAAGGGTCTCCTTTTTTCAGTGCTACATCTTTTATTTCCTTCTCCCAAGTACTGTTGTTCCCAGGCAGCAGTGGTTACTTTTCACCATCCACGGGGAATGTATCAGGCCTGAATCTCCACTGCCCTGCACCTTGCATAGCTATTTACATCTGTGTAAAATGTATGTAAAATTCTACCAGATCAGAGCAATAGCATTTTCCACCTACTTTGCACAGGTGTAACTGACTTACACACAAGGTTCAGGGCAGTGGAGAATTAGCCTTCCCTCTTTCCACCACTGACAATAGTAGATCCCTAGAAGCTTGTCACATCCAAGACACTTGTGACAATTATTACTTTCACGACTGTGATTCATACTATAGACTAGATTCTGTATTTCTTATATACCCAAACCTTCCATTGACTTCCAGACTTTCTGGTGTCTGAAATGCAGACAATAGACCAGATCCTTTGCTATGGCAAAGATGTGCACAGCACAAATAGGGAATATGTGTGCAAATGTGATTAAAACTCACAATGCATTCTCCCAAACCTCCTGCTGCTGCTATATGCAGGGCCATTTCCCCTTCATGAAGTTAGATCACACTCAGGCTGCTGCAACCTCCATTAGCTTATAGTGGCCCCTTGGGGCCAAAACCCCAGCCAGGGATTGTCATAGGGATATCCTAGCCCTACCCTCTTTCCTCAGTGTTATAACTGCAGGAAGTGAAGGAGTGGCATAAGAACCTCTGTGCTAACTCTATCCCACTGGAGACTCCTTGCACTGGGCTGATCCTTCTGGGGATGGATGCACAAGTTTTAGAGTCAGTCTGTCCCAGAACTGCGGTTCAAACAGCCATCTCACATAGGCATATCTGGCCTTATTGCTCTGTTACCACAGAGTGTACATTTATTTTTCAAGACTGAAGGTTCGCTCTTGAAAACTGCCTTTGACATGAGTACTGGAGAACAGCCTGAAGGATCAAGCCCCTGAAAGGAGTTTCATGCTTTTGAAATTCTGCAGTGACAACACATTTTGTTCATTATAATAACTTTCTTCACTATACTACCAAGCTTTATATAAACATGAGCTATTATTCAAAATATAGCAAACATGCAATGAGGATAAATAAATAACAGATTTTTCCATATTGATAAATAATGAGATAGCTGTATCTCCACAAATAAATAGATATAAAGATACACAGTGCTCAATAGTTCATTGTGTTCTTTGAATAGGACTTTAAAAACCAAGGTTTGGACATTAAAGACATCATGACATTAAAGACCTCCTAGCAGCCTCTATGATCCTAACAGTTGTTTGATGATAGCTGCTGTATGACCCAAAACATTAGTGCACACCTCAAAATTGACACTGATGTACCAAATACATAGAAACCTCTGAGACCACAGGACATGCTCTAGTGGAGCTTATATGTCTGTTACATATAAGCATTATTGATTTAGAGCAGTCAAATACTACTGTGAAAAGCACAGTATTATGAGAAGAGAGAGGTAGAGCAATTGATCTATCTGCCACACCATTATTGATCTCAAGTGGTCCCAAAGTTGACAAGGGAGTTATGACTCTGCATTGACCAATAGACTATTTATAGAACTCTGTTTTATTTTTTATTACCTACAGAGTAGGGCCTTAGAGATTCACTCTCGCCTCCAAGCTGAACTAAAGTCAAGATCCTTTAGCTCTCAGTAGCTTGAACCTCACTCTGATGGATGAAGAGTTTCAGTTCATTTGGCAACTTTTTGATCTGTGATAGGCAGCTCTCAATCCTTGTGGGTATGCAAGGTGTCCTCATTTATTTGAACCACATTATTGTCCATGGGTATAATCGAGTAACTCATAACTAAAGCCTTTTTTAGGTTTCTCATGCTCTACTTGATCAACACCTCTCTTTAAATGTTAATAAATAGGTATTTGTAACTCTAGAATTTTAATGTCTGGATTATAGAGTGACCTCATGGGACCTTTTACCACTATCACCCAAAACACAGACGACCTATCAGTTACCTAAACCTTTTCCTAGTGTGTCTTTTTCCCATGAATCATGACCTGCTACAGCACCTCATGCTTTGTGCAAAAACCTTACAATCCACTGAAGAATGAGATTTGACTGTACTTGTAAGTTTTGTAAGGAAATTAAAGTGCTGACTTATCATGGCATATTTCTCTTGATCCATTTACCTCTGGAAACACTTTTGTCATGGAATAATTCTCCTTGAAATATTGAATGGAATAAAAATAATGTCATGGTTTTAGGTTTGTGGGCCATGTCAAATTTCTCTGGTTGGCATGGGAAAAGAGAAAACTCTAGATATAGGAGTGCAATCTGTTGACGATGAAGTACAATGCCCTTACTGTTTTATTAGCAACAACTGGAGCTCATTGTCATTAATTCTAGACTGACATCACCAATACTTCTTCACCTGAAGCACATCAGCATTATAGTGAACCCCTTTTCTACAAGTTCGTTCAGCAGAGAGAGAGCTTCCATCCCCAGCAATGAGGAACAGCAACTAAAAAATGTACTTGCCAGAATTTTCTATGGCCTTGATATCAGAATGGTAGTTGCGCAAAGACTCAGATGTAGTCATAGTGGACCAAAAACTCCTCTCAATTACATTAGTGCAAATCTGGAATAATTCCATTGATTTTTTTAATGTCAGTGGAGTCACTATCCAGGTGCTCAAGTGTAACAGAGTAGAATGTTCCTCACTGTTGGCTATTTTTATGGAAACATGGACAACTGCATAATATCTTTGAGGAGATTAGCTATCTGTATATAAATAGTGTCCCCTAGGATCCTAACATGTTCTGATTCAACCACTATGTACAAACACATCCTTAAGGTGTCAGCGTGTTTATCTTTGCCATGCTGACTAGATCATTTTCTTTTAATTACCCATAGAATATATGTTTGTATCAACCAATGAACGTAGCCATTGAGCCACCTTTCATGCTTTTACATTTGACCACTCTATGTGGACACTACTGTTTCCGTTAGCTTTGTGTGGCACCATATGCTGTGAACATGGGTATACGTATGTTTACATGAATAAAGAAATATCTTTTAAAGTTCAGTGAAAAAGTTCAGAACTTTTTAAAGTTCACTTTTAGTTTTATAAAGGATTTACTAAATCAGTAAGGAATCTGTTGACCTTTCTTTCACTAAACTTTAAGAGTTGGTTATTCCTTTATGATGCTTTTGGGCCACTAATAAAAATAAATAAATAAAAAGGATGAATGGTTCTGCCAATGGACAGAACAATATTAAGGTTTAGTTGCATTGTCAGTCCATCAACCAATTATGAAAAAGGATGAAGATCTTATCAGTAGAAAGCATAA
Organism: Caretta caretta; assembly: GCF_965140235.1. Taxonomy (NCBI): domain Eukaryota; kingdom Metazoa; phylum Chordata; order Testudines; family Cheloniidae; genus Caretta; species Caretta caretta. The sequence goes on from NC_134213.1 coordinate 69,830,131, forward strand.
ACAGAATAAAAACTTTAATGTATAAGGATGGAATTTAATGCAGAAGATCATTGTCTTCTATGAAGGAGTTCATAATAAATTCAGAAATTTATGTCCTGCCTACGAGAGCTTCCCCATTATTCACAACTTTTTCCCAAGATGAGCAATCATTCAGTGTAGCTGCATAGATATCTATATATTTGGATATAGTAATGGCCATATTAAAATCATTAGGCATGTGAAGTTCTAAATTGAATGGAGTTACTGCACTTATTATGCTCATCCACTTAGATTACCTAATGTTTTAATTCCATTTGTAAAAGTATCTTTTTTTAATGAACACATTTTTCTATATTTTGTGCTTTCTTTAGGGTGAAGATGGTTTCCCAGGATTTAAAGGTGACATGGGTCTTAAAGGTGACAGAGTAAGTATTTATATAGGAAAATATAGTACTTAGAAATTCTAGCTGTTAGTTTGTGAATATCACTTTAAACTTATTTATAATTAAATGTAACAAGCAGTGTTTTCATTAATTTATTTTTAACCTGCACACACGTAGATTTGGGGCCAGATGCTCACATGCTGGGAATCAGCATTACTCTATTGACTGCAGTGGAGCTCACCAGCCTCAGACTTCATGGTTTTAAGCTAACATTACCAACAGACTAATTGGTTATCCAGGCATCCATATTTTCACACTAATTCCATTCCATGTATAATGTACTAGATTAATCCTGAGGGCCATATTCTGGCTGGTGCAGGGGAAATGGTGTAACCATATTTCACAGGGGGCCTCACCGATCCTCCAAAAGTGGTGTTAATATACACCCCTATCCTGGGTTTAAGTAACCCAATGCCCAACCCCCACAACTCGAATTCTGTTACTAGCACAAAAGCACTAATATTTTTTCCTAATCTTCATTTACATTTGTTTTCAAGTAATTGTTTGTTTCATAAAATAAATCCTAAAATGTCCTGCTATTGCAAACAGTGTATTGGTATGAACATAGGCAGTGGCTCTGTATTTATACCATATTGAATTTTAGGGTGAAGTTGGTCCACTGGGTCCAAGAGGAGAAGATGGCCCTGAAGGTCCAAAAGGTCGAGCAGGCCCAACAGGGGACCCAGGTGGTGCTGGGCAGGCTGGTGAAAAGGTTAGTAACCAACAGCTAATGTAAAGAAACATTGCCTCATAATGGAGATCAAACCAGGATCTTCAACTCCAAAGGCTGTTACTGCTGAAAGTAGTTCCTTTAGCTATCTGAAAGCCGTAGGTTATGGCTGCTGAGGGCAGCTACTAGAGTGATCTCAGACACTACACAAATAATGAAAATTATTATTTTGTAGCTATCCATAGATATGCATAACACTTCCTGACACATGAGACAGCTAAATCCTGTCCTGAGGAGCTTACAGTCTAATCTAACAAAGACAAATATGATTCAAAGAAAATTTGACACCAGCATGGATGGTGACAGTGCTAGAGAGTAGTTTGGCATTGAAAGGCTACACAGAAGATCTGAAGGAGCAGAAATTGCTTGGTGAATGGGAAAAGATAAATTGTTTTAAAGTATGAGGAGTATCATGACAAAAAACACAAAATCAGGAGTGGCAGAAGGAGAGAAAGGTGCTACTAAAAAGGAAGACTGAACAAAGTGTGGGGCATTAGAACATAATGAAAAACAAGGACTGAGATGTATGGAGCGTATGCGATGTAGAATCCTGAAAATGAGAATAATGATCTTGAACCAGTTTCAGAGTGATAACCATGTTAGTCTGTATCAGAAAAAAGAACGAGGAGTCCTTGTGGCACCTTATAGACTAACAAATTTATTTGGGCATAAGCTTTCATGGCCTAAAACCCACTTCATCAGATGTATGGAGTGGAAAATACAGTAGGAAGTTATATATATATATATACACACACACAGAGAACACGAAAATATGGGGGTTGCCTTACCAACTCTAACGAGACAAATCAATACAGTGGGCTATTATCAGCAGGAGGAAAAATCACTGGGAGTGGATGGGTCATTACACACACTAAAAACTATTTTCCCATGCTAAATTTTCCCCCTCACTGTTACTCACACCTTCTTGTCAACTGTTTGAAATGGGCCATCCTGATTACCACTATAAAAAGGCAACCCCCATCTTTTCATGTTCTATCTATCTATCTACCTACCTACCTACTGTATTTTCCTCTCCATGCATCTGATGAAGTGAGTTTTAGCCCACGAAAGCTTATGTCCAAATAACTTTGTTAGTCTATAAGGTGCCACAAGTACTCTTCGATCTTGAACCCAATACAGAAAGAGAGAGGAAGCTGGAAAAGGGACTCAAAGGCATGGTATGTAAAAGGTCAGAGTGCCATTTCAGTGCAGTGTTTTTGGTAGCCTGGGCCAGAAGAGAGGTAAGAAATAGGAGACCAAAAATAAGGGAACTTGTGGTAGAAAAGAAGTAGGGGGATGAGAATATAGGATGGAATCAGGAGGTGCAGTGTTTTAATCAGAGCTCTGCAGCACACAAATTGTTTCACAGAGGATTGTGAGATTTCAAACACTGGCTTCATTCTGAATTGGAACAAACCCCAAAATTTTAGAATTCTCCACAAAAGAAAAATCTCATTTCATTCATTCCATATCCAATTGGTTGTGTTTCATTTTGACAAAATCAAAATATTATGTTTTGATTCGAACTTATATACACACACACACACACACACAGACGGCTCAAGGCACCAGCGTTCCAAGTATTAGAAAGGGGAGGCAGAGTTTCCACGGTGGCAGCAATTCGGCGGCAGCCCCTCTGTCCCGCTGGCCATGGCGGCAATTCAGTGGCAGCTTCTCCCTTTTGCCGTCCACAACGGCAATTTTTTTTCACTGCTTGGGGGCGGCAAAAACTGTAGAGCCGGCCCTGTATATATACACACAATATCACACACAATATCAAAATGAAAAGCCCTTTCAAAAACAAAAATGTAAATGTTTTGTTAAAAAATATCAAAATGGGTCATTTCAACACTGTTAGAACTTATCCCCCCCCCCCACACACACACACCTTTTTTTTCTGAAAATTAAATTTTGGCAAAATCAACACAATTTTGTGAAGTGTTTCCATTGACAGAACTGCATTTTCTGATGGAAAATTGTTTCAGCAAAGTTTTTCTGACCCACGCTAATTTTAATCCTGGCTGTACCTCAGTATAGCCTTATGAAAGTCATATCACTTTTCTGTATCAGTTTTTCTATCTTTAAAATGGAAGTAATGGTACTTAACCCTGAAACCTCATGGGGCCGATGTGAGGATTAGATTAATAGGGCCCTTTGAGATCATCTAGTCTGTTCCTCCTGTATAACATTGTCCATAGAACTTCCCCAAAATAATTCCTAGAACGTATCTTCTGGAAAAACATCCAATCTTAAAAATTGTCAGAAATGCAGGATCCACCATAACCATTGGTAAATTGTTCCAATGGTTAATTACCCTTATGGTTGAAAATGTATGCTTTATTTCCAGTCTGAATTTATCTAGATTCAACTTCCAGCCTTTGGATCATCTTTTTCTGCTAGATTGAAGGGCCCATTATTAAATATTTGTTCCCCATGTAGATACTTATAGACTGTAATCAAGGCCCCTTAATCTTCTCTTTCTTAAATTAAATAGATTGAGCTCCTTGCATCTATCACTATAACGCATTTTCTAATCCTTTAATTATTCTTCTTTGAACCCACTCCAATTTACCAAAATCCTTCTTGAATTGTGGGCACCAGAACTGGACTCAGTATTTCAGCAGCAGTTGCCAATACAGAGGTAAAATAACCTCTCTACTCCTACTTGTGATTCCACTGTTTATGCATCCCAGGGTCACATTAGCTCTTTTGGCCACAGCATTGCATTAGAAGCTCATGTTTATCCACCATGACCCCCACATCTTTTTCAACATCACTGCTTCCCAGGATAGAACTCCCCCCCCCCCCATCCTCTAAGTATGGCCTACATTCTTTGTTCATAGATGTTTACATTTATATTTATCTATATTAAAATGCATGTTGTTTGCTTGCTCCCAGTTTACCAAGTGATCCAGACAGTTCTGAATCAGTGACTTGTCATACTCATTATTTACAATTCTCCCATTTTTGTGACATCTGCATACTTTATCAGTGATGGTTTTATGTTTTCTTCCAGATCATTGACAAAAATGTTAAATAGCATAGGGCCAAGACCTGATCTCTGCGGGTGTCTGCAGGAAACTCACCAGCTTAATGACCATTACCCATTTATAATTACATTTTGAAACCTATCACTTAGCCAGTTTTTAATCCATTTAATATGTGCAGTATTAATTTTATATTGTTCTATTTTTTTTAATCTGAATGTTGTATGGTACCAAGTCAAACAACTTACAGAAGTCTTAAGTATATTATAATATCACTATTACCTTTATCAACCAAACTTGTAATCTCATAAAAAATTGAAGCTAGTTTGATAGGATCTATTTTCTATAACTCATTTTGACTTATATTAATTACCTTTAATTAACCTACCTCCTTTAATTCTTTACTAATCAATCCTGTATCCTCTGTTCCATTAGTTTTCCTAGTATTGCTGCCAGGTTGGCACTCCTATAATTACCCACATCATCCCATTCCCCTTTTTTAAAACTTGGCACAACAATTGCTTTCTTCTAGAACTTTCCCAGTGCTCCAAGACTTATTGAAAATCAACAGTAATAGTCAAGCAAGCTCCTCAGCCAGCTCTTTTAAAATTCTTGATGCAAGTTACCTGGACCTGCTGATTTAAAAATGTCTAGCTTTAATAACTGCTGTTTAACATCCTCCACAGATACTTTTGGAATAGAAAGAGTGTTATAATCATCATATGATGAGACTATATTGTCTGGTTTTGATCCAGATATTAAACAGAAATATTTATTGAATACTTCTGTTTTTTTCTGAATTACTATTGATAATTCTACCATTTCCATTCAGTAATGGACCTATACCATTGTCAGGATTCTTTTGTTCCTAATATATTTTTTTAAATTCCTTATTTACCTTAACTCTGCTGCCCATAGATTTTTTTCTTGTGTCCCTTTGCTTCCGTTATCATTTTCTACAATTCTTAACTTCTGATTTATACTTATTAATATAAGCTTCCACTTTCTTCCATTTGTTATTATTTTTATAGCTATCGTTGCTTCCCCTCTGAACCTGGTTAGTTTTTTTTTAAACCAGGACAGCCTTCTTCCTTGATTGAGGCTTTTTGAGGGGAGCAAATAGTAAGGCGTTCTTAAATTATTACAATTTATCATTCAATTTATCTGATTAAATTCCTCCTCGCAGCTGATCTGGCTTGTGTGTGTGTGTGTGAGAGTGAGAGAGATCTGGACTTTATTCTCTTGCACATTATAAATGTGATCATGTCATGATTACTTGTATCTAAGTCAGGGATCTGCAACCTTTGGAACGTGGCCTGTCAGGGAAATCCGCTGCCAGGCCGGGGCAGTCTGTTTATCTGCGGTGCCCACAGGTTCCCAGATCACAGCTCCCACTGGCCCTGATTCGCTGTTCCAGGCCAATGGGGGCTGTGGGAAGCGGCAGCCAGCACATCCCTTGGCCCGCGTCGCTTCTCGCAGCCCCCATTAGCTTGGAACGGCGAATCGCGGCCAGTGGGAGCTGTGATTGGCCGAACCTGTGGACACTGCAGGTAAACAAACCGACCCGCCAGCGGATTTCCCTGACAGGCCACGTTCCAAAGGTTGCCTATCCCTGATCTAAGTTATTATTAAATTTCCTTTCTGTGATCAGTTCCTCTTCATCTTTTAGGACAAAAGGTCTAATAAAAATAATAAAAGTCTGTTTTGTATTTAAACGTATACAGGACTATATAGATGCTCAGTATTAAGAGAGATGACCAGGATCATGGACTAGAGTTTCAGCAGAAGGAACTAAAAAGGAAGGAACATATTTTAGCGATAGTAGAGATAGAAAGAAATACTCTTTCATTATAAGTTGCTTCTTGTCATAAACATAACATTACTGTTCATAATGATTTATTTACATGGCATACTAGAAGTTCAGGAAAGGTTATATTTAAGACTTGATACTGGAATCATTCATAAACGGTCATCAAATAACTTATCTTAAGAGTCAGTTCACTCATTCCAAGAAGAGTTCTTTTCAGTTTTATTTAACTATTGGGAGCTATTTATGAATTAATGTTCCCCAAAATGTTGCAAAATACCCAGCCAGCTGATAACAAGGTCATGAATCAAAGAACGTATAACAAAAGAAGGCTAGAACTATTATCCTGGATGAATGGAAGCACAATTCAGATTAGAATATCACTTTGGTTGTATTGAGTTGTAACTGGATCAGCGAACAAGTTCTATTAAAACAAGAATTGAAAGGAACTTTTTCCCAAACCATAACTGACTCTTTAGTTAGCTTCTTTTATAGCATTTCTGAATGCTGAATTTTCTGTTTTCAGCCAGGATTGAGAGTACTGAAATACCATAAAAAAGGCTATTCCTACACCATATCTGACCTGCCAAAAACATGAAAATGTTAGGATTCTCATGGGAAAGTGTATTGGTGTCATGAGATTTACAAATGAATGTACGGTTTAAAGAGATTTTCAGTATAGCCAACTCCAAACATTCCAAATATGAGTAAAAAATCATGAGATGGGGGTAAAAACTCATAAGATTTTAAAATATTAACAAATTTAGGGTTCTGTTAATTTGCATTCTGGTTTTTGACCCTTAAGGGTTCATTTTTTTCCAATTTTACTCTACAAAGCCTAGCAAGTTACTCACCCCTCCCCCACATTGAAAGATGAGTTTTTTTCACAATCCTCTTGACTTCAGGAGCTGGAGCGTTAAGAAAAATACCAAATACCAGGAGACTTGTGACAGAATTTTAAGAGTTAGCAGCACTGTTGGCTTAGTTTAGATGAGCCTCTGAAATATATTTGATCCAGATTATTCCCATTTGTATGGATACTAACTCCTTAAATTCCATATCCTGAGTCAAATGTCCAGCCTGAATGCTGGGCCAATATGTGATGGATTGGGGGAGAGTGCTCATTGCTGTCCATGACATGAGCTGGCTGCAGAATTGCTCTGTGAAGGCTTCTGCAGTCTAATGGTTGTAATAGTCTCTGTGACCCTAACATCTTGCCACACCAACATGAGGGTGGGAGAAAGGGAAGATCCATGTAATAGCAGCAACCCATGCCCTGTCCTCTGCCACACACTGGGAGGTCTCCACCATGCAGAAGGTGCCCAACCTGGTCCAACCCCCAACATCCTGAAGACCACTTTGGTCCTTCTGTGTTCCCCACTTTCATGTGGCCCTGCTGCCAGGGAACCTTCCACACCCCAGGAGGAAGGGGCTGAATTTGCTCAAATAACAATGCCAGTGTGGAGCATACTGAAGAAAGAGCAAATGGACAGAGAGGATCTTGTCACCAAAAAGACTCCAAATAGTCAGCTTAGTCCTGGCTCCCATTGAAATCAGCAGAAAGACTCCCACTGAATTTATCAGGGTGTGAAACAATGTCACGCTGTGAAACTTTTCTTTTAGGGGATGCTACCTTAAGTAGTTCTAATGCATTCAACTGACTTTGATGTGGAATATAACTGTCAGCATGATTATCTTTATAAATGGCTGAATTCTTCTTTAATAATATCTCCTGCCAGGCACAAACAAGCTTTCATGAACATGAGTTATATTCTGCATCTCTATTCATCTGCTTTATTTTTTTAAGCACACACATTTATTTTGTCAAATGCCACTTTTCAGGCAAGAGCTTCCCCGTATCTCTTTTCTAGCATCCCAGATTATTGCTGGAGTCCAAGATTATGTTTCATTCTCACATCTTTTCTGTAGAGACCACTTCAAAATTGTGATGGCCTGGAATACTGCAGAGTGTTTACAATACCCATATTCTTCTCTAGTGGCTCTGGCTCTTAGAGAGCAAAACAACTTTTCCTTTTTTTGAAAATGACAAATTAGCAAACATTCTTTGTTTCATCACCTAAGACTATGGAGTGGGACCTACACTATGAAATCTGGACACAGCAGCATTCTCTCCTTCCACCTTCAGGCAGTAGAATTAGTAACTCAATAGCATCAATCTACTCAGCCTATTTTCCTGTCTGATGCTGGGAAGACAGCCAGCTTTCTCAAAACACACCACATATTATGTGATATTGGATTATTCTTGGGGTATGATTTTCAATGATGTTTTCTGATATAGTTTAGAACTCTTCAAGACAACCTGTGGTGCTTGATCTTCAAATATCCATTGGCTTTCATGGAGATTATAGATAAACAAAACACATTAGCCAACATGTGGTGCAACATGAAAAGCACTGTTATGGGAATTGCCTTTTGTGTTAAAGGGTGTGTTAATGTTTTGTTGCCACCATCACTACATTACAGTGTTGAAAGAGTGTTTGGGTGAAATCTTGGGTTCATTGCCGTCTACGGCAAAACGTCATCCATTTCAGCAAGATTAGGATTTCATTCTTGGAACTGAGGTTTTGGAAACAAAGCCAATTGACCACTTCTCAGGAGGGAAATAGGTGAAGTATGAAGATGAATGTAATAAAATATTTGATTGTATATGTTATGGAAGGAAACAAACTTTATATAAAGTTATGACTAAACTATTAAGAACTACTAGAAACAATTTTTTTTTTTAATTTCAGGGTAAACTTGGGGTTCCAGGACTGCCAGGATATCCAGGAAGACAAGGTCCAAAGGTAAATGAGTTAGTTTTATTTATGGCACTCAAGAGTGGGTTTGCTGTGGACAAATGAACCACAACGGCAGCTGTTCTATTAGTTATATATTTAAGGAAGGAGGACATGTGATGGGATGTTAGATGGGGTGGGATCTGAGTTACTACAGAGAATTCTTTCCTGGGTATCTGGCTGGTGAATCTTGCCCACATGCTCAGGGTTCAGCTGATCGCCATATTTGAGGTCAGGAAGGAATTTTCCTCCAGGGCAGATTGGAAGAGGCCCTGGGGTTTTTTTGCCTTCCTTTGTAGCATGGGGCATGGGTCACATGCTGGAAGATTCTCTGCACCTTGAAGTCTTTAAACCATGATTTGAGGACTTCAGTAGCTCAGACACAGGTGAGAGGTTTATTGCAGGAGTGGGTGCGTGAGATTCTGTGGCCTGCATTGTGCAGGAGGTCAGACTAGATGATCATAATGTTCCCTTCTGACCTTAATATCTATGAGTCTATGAGCATCCAAACCCTGAGTTGTTTCTCACTCTGTTTTTCCTGACCATGATGTTTTAATTTATGTCAAAAAATGTGTTAGGTCCATTGCAGTTGTTCATTTTAGACCACTACTTCCCCTTCCCTCAACTATACAACTTTTAAGCCCCTGCCAATCTTACTTGCATTATATACCTGTGCCAGCAATATGCTATTATACACATCATGGACTAGTGAAAAAGAGCCAACTGCTGATACTCCTGCCTCTTTAAGACTTAAAGCCATATGTTGCCCCCAGAACTCAAGCTGATGTCCATGGGAATTTGCAATATGGTCTGAGGACCCAGATATAGACCTTAGACTGTCACTGCTATGTTTCTGCCATCTTCTACTAACTACAGAAAGAGCCGTCTTAACATCTCCAACACACTTCCAAGTGTGTGACCATGAAAGATAGGAGATGGACTCTTACAATATTGTCTTTCACAGTTTTCTCCATATTTTTCCTTTGCTTGTGTTAAAAGGGTGACTGATGTCTGTTGCTTGACATTCATATAACCAGAATGCTTAGCTTTGTTCTTTGTCCTGTGTTAGTCCCCTACCTTCTGTCCACAATTCCCTATTTTGTTTGTTTCTTTTTTTTGCAGTTGTCCCTCCTTCAAGTATCATTTGGACTCTGTTGTCCCTAGAAAATATCTGTGTTAGCTGGTTCTGTTTCTAAATTATTTATAAAGACTTAATAATGGTAAATTACATTTTAAAAGGATCAGTTTAATGTAGTTTTGAGAAGTGGCTCAGTGTAGATTAAGCAACTGCTAGAAAGACCTATTAAAATAATTTTGGGGGGAACGTTAAAAATGTTAGGGACATTTCCTGTTGTCTGTGAAAGTCCCTCTCTACATCTTACCTTCAGAGTGTGTCAAAGATGAGCCCAGCTAAGAATGCATAGTACAATAAATGAAAAACTCTTACCCCTTTAGCAGGACTGAATGTCATCTCAATAAAATATTGAGCTTTCCTCTAGTCCAGTTGTTCTCAAACTTATTTGATCAGCCCCCCTTTTTTGTGTCTGTAGCAGTTTACCCCCTCACTACCACCACCTCCACCACCCACAAGTACATATATCACCACCCATGGTCCTTCTATATGAGCCTCAACCACCTGGGATTGACAGCCAGAGCTCTTTAAAAAAAAAAAAAAAGCACACAACTCAGGCCTCCCGTGACACATTCCCACGCCTCCCTTGGGAGATCCACCCCACAGTTTGAAAACCGCTGCTCTAGTCTAAATTCTGGGATCTATTCTTACTTCCAAATTTGAACTGGTGATTTTGGACAGAGATAATACTTTCTGGATAACTAACTGAAATATTTTTTTTATATCTGTAGCCTACAATTTGGTCCAATATTTCTGCTAAGTAACCTCTCTTAAGAGTATTTATTCACTGAATACTCTGTGTGAATGAAATAGACCCTAGCAGTCTAAGGAAAGTGTTTCTCAAGGTGAATACTCTTGATAAAGAGATCCTTTCTTGCTTCTGCCTTTTAACCTAAATGTCGGAGATTTCAGTGTTCTTTTTTGTTCTCTTTTGACATGTCTAAGATCAAAGAGGTTTTACATTATTCAGTATTAAGAACAAAAAAGACAAACACTTCAAAGAAAATTGGTGGATATTTTCCAATATAGATGTCACTGGGAATTTCGTTAAGTTAAATTAAGTTAAGTTAAAACTGAAATTAATTCAAACTATACTCACTGTTGGCTATTCCATGAAGTTTAGGCAACCAGATTAGAAAGGGTTTTGACTGCTACAATGCATCAAGTCACTCAGGGCCTGTTGTTTGGCCACCCTTACTCATGTTCGGTAGCATGTTTTTCTACCCACAGTCCTGTTGAAATCAACATTGAAAAGGTTGACAGAATCAAAGGTGCATATAATCTATAATGGTTGTCTAAAGGAAATAAGAAGTCCTACCCCAATAGTCAGTAGCTGGTTCAAGGTGACTTTTTTCTGCCACTTATTTGCCTTGTATGAATTTGCTTCTGTGTGCTGTTCTTAGGCACAGGCACCATTATAAGATAATTTCACTATATTTTTCTCAAATCTAGTCCTCATCAGCTTGATTGCAGGAAGTTCTGAGAATACTGTATATATTAAATATTTATAGCTAAGCCTTTCATACTAATGTCTGAACAGTTTTTCTCTCTGGTACTATAACACACAGTTTTAAGGACACACTTGGGGCCTCGTACCAAATTAGACTTTCTTCAGCTTTTATACACTGAATCACAACTGGTGAAAACAATTCAAACAAGAAATTCCTTCTTTCTCTGTTCATGTAAAATCATCAGCACTGGGGCGGCCTGACCCCCCAAAGACAACTTAGTTAGTGGATAAATGGAACGCCTTGTTATAAATAAGGTATATTAAAAGGAAACCATAAAGAACTTAAAAACAAAACCAGAAAAGAATATTAGTTGATGCTATAAAGAAAATGGAGAAGTTCTTTCTTACAGTCTGGCCATTTACATTGTAGCTAGCTGTTTACCTGTTGCTAAACCAATAATAAAAAAAACCCCACTCATGTTGTGCATACAAAGATGGATGAGTTATCGCAGCAGGGAACTGAGCAGAATATGGCCAGTACTACCCTATGACAGGCCAAACCAAACCTGTGATTTTTAATCTCCTGTAACTTGAAAGTAAGTTGTGTCAAGTCAATGCTCTTTTCTAACCCCAGGTCATCTCCTTAGCAAATCAGTGCACTGGCAGCTGACAAGCCAGCACTATCCTTCAGAATGGTATGACAGAAGTAGAAAGGGTAAAGGATTACATTGAGTGGGGAGAAAGGAATAATTCCTGGAAACAGCTGTATTTGTTGACTCATGTCAGTTCTCCTTGTAACCATTTTGTTGTGGTGGAGGGAATGGTGACATTTATAGCTCATTAGCTAAGTTTAACAAATATTTTCCTGATGGTCAGCACATTTTCTAAGTTCTCTCTGTAAACTGTAGAATATTAGGTTCTTCCTTCACAGTGAACTCTTCATAGGGCCAGGGTTAATGGTTAATTACTGTGAGCATCCATTAGCTTGTCTAAATTTCATGCACCACAAGAGCGTATAACCTCCAAATTTGTTATGTGTACACTGTTTCATAGAGTAACTGCATGTGAGTGTCCAATGGCCACCTTTTTATGAATAAAGCGAGCAAGTTTGTCAACGCTTATCATAACACTGGAACAGAAGTATCATTTTCATTTGAAAGATAAGAGGGGGGCATCACTTAGCAAGAAGCTCTTTTGAGAAGCTCTTGTTCCCTTGAAAAATATCCCTGCTGATCAGGGTTGATAAAGGTATGGTCTCCATGTAAGTGAAAAGCATGACTGGTTATCTCATCAAAAGTATTTCTTCTGACTAGGAAACTCAGGGCTTTTTACTGACTGCACACTGTCTAATCCTGGCAGAGACCCACCAGTGTTAAAGTTGATCTGAGAGCTTGTTGGGGTGTTATATATATTTTAATATAGATGTGAGTGTCTGAAAATATATGAGAGAGGAGGTGTAGGACCTATTCATAATAAATAGTAGGACCTATTCTTCAAATAAATAGTAGGACCTATTCTTCAAATAAATACATATATACAACTGCTGTTGAAGTCAGAAGGCATGGTGGGCTTTGTGAGGGTGAGATGGGGAAAAGGTGTGGGTAGGGTTTAGCAAGCAGTATCATCCCAGATTCAAGACTCTTTCCTGAAGCCCAAGTTATGTTCTAGGCTCTATGCAATCCCACTGCATAGCCACACAGACCATCAGTGCTGGGTTATATAGACCTCTGTAAAGAGAATTCTGCTAAAACAGATGTTTTCTACTGAGTTACCTAACTTGAACAGAACTGGAGTTTTTAATGTTAGTCATAATGTGTCTCTGAAAAGTGAATGTGAACACACAGTAACAGCCACTTGAAAACAAAAGTGCAAATCAGCCCTCTTAAATAGCTGACCAGAAGAGCAATAAGGCCCACAAGAATGCTCTGTGCAACACTGATACTTCATTAAGAAAAGAATTTTAGTTCTGCCACTCTGATTCAGCAGAGGCAAGTTCCCAAGATTCATTTCTCTTGGTCATGATTTAATAAAATAATTTCTAGTGGTGGTTAATGAACTTTTCTTTCCGACTGTTAACTAAAATTGGAAAAATTTTGTCAAACAGTTTCTTATTGATGTTCATGAAAAATAATGTTGTGACATATGTTGATGTTTTTAATGCATTCAGGACTTGAGGTGTTATGGTAAGTTAATTTTTAGATATTCACCAGAGCTGACAGCTTTAAAAACTATTTCCATTGATCTAATTGTAATGTATGTTTTGCATCAATTTGGTGATGTGTTTTAATTCTAGATTAAGTACCGGATGTATGGTGGTGGTGTGACAGATATTTGATGATATTTGCATCCATTTCTCATACAGGGCTCCACTGGTTTTCCAGGATTCCCAGGTGCCAATGGAGAGAAAGGTGCAAGGGTATGATATACTTTTTTAAAAAAACACAATGCTTAATTAGCCTGTGGAACTCTCTGCTAAAATATATAAAGACAAGAAGCTTCAAGAGAACATTGAGGTATTATAGCATTGGGCCTTTATCTGGATAAGACTGAACATCCAAAGATATATTAAATAGTATCAAACTGCATGAGACATAAATCCTCATGCTTCAGGGCATTAACGCAACCACTCAGTATTTGGGATAGAAAGAAGTTCTCTCACCAGGTAGCTTATTCAATAATTGTCCATTAGGGAGTGTTTTTCATCTTCTTCTGAAATGGCTCATATTGAAAGTGGACTAGCTAGACCACTGGCAAGGACTATTTTCCTATCTTGTGAATTATCTAAATACCATGCAATTTAACTTGGATTTTCTATGCATTCTGATTCATCAGACTATAGCAAGCAGGATGAAGAACATATATTTCAAAGTAAAATGTCAGCTTTTGCTGCTTTGTTTATTTGAAGGACATGGGGAGAAGCTAATATGCAGCATCTCCAACCACAATAAAAAAAAAGGGGGGGGCATTAAAAAGAAGGTCACTGCACTGCTGCCTGTAAAGCTCAACTAGATGTGGCTGATCGTGTTGTTAGAAAGCTGATAAAATTATCAGAAGTGAAAGGATGACTTGGAATTCATAGATGACAACTCAGTGTGACGTTAAGTCAGATTGAAGTAAGGTATATGATTACTGTGCCTACCAATCAATTTTATTTAGCAGCAAGGAATCAAAAGCACAGATTCACCACTTTAAATATTACATTTTTGAGAAACAATTGTATTTTGAGTTTGCTTTTTTTTTTTTAAGAATGGTTTTAGCCGAGCTGAAGGCAGTTCTTTTTTTTACAGAGACCAACAAGGAATGTTAAAAAAACAAACAAACAAAAAAAACCCAACCATTCAGACCCTATTTTTTGGATAAAGCAGTATTAAAAATCATTGTTCTGAACCATCAATCAGGAGGCTAAATTAGGAAACCTGAAGCTGCAACATGCACAAGAACACACTTTAAAATATGAAAATATAAAGTTATTAGATGTCAAGAAAAGCCTCAATTCAGCCAGGCATTTAACCACGGACTTCTGAATTGGGCCAGCGTAACTGGCTTTTATCTGTTACAGGTAGTATCAAGAGTAGTATAGTCTAAAGACCTAACCATGGATCAGGAATCTATTGTGGTAAACACAGTACACACAATGAAAAGACAGTCCCTGCCTCCAAGAGTATGTCTACCAAGCAACTAGACAAACCGTGGCTGGCCTGTGCCAGCTGACTCAGGCTTGTGAGGTCCAGGCTGCAGGGCTATTTCACCGCTGTGTAGACTTCTGAGAATGGGCTGAAGTCTGGGCTCTGGGACCCTCCCACCTCATAGGGTCCCAGATCCTAGGCTCCAGCCCAAGCCCAGAAGTCTACACAGCAGTGAAACAGCCCGGTAGCCCAAGTCCCACAAGCGTGAGTCAGCTGGCCTGGACCAGACGTGGGGTTTTTCTTTCCTGTGTAGACATACCCAAAGAGCTTACAACCTGAGTAATATTATAGTACTAAAATAGTATTCTCTTGTGTGATGACAAAACAGTGAGAATATGCATGTAATTCTTTTTAAAATGAGAACTTCATATGAAGATCCCATTTCCACTGGTTAGATTTTAACATGTAACAGTCAGTGTGTTTCTTTTTTCTATCAGGAGAATACGGCTCCTTGAATTAAAAGCTTCTTCACATTAGAATCCATTACAATCCTAGCGTAAAGTCCACCTCAGGAAAGGGATCTATAGATTCTCCATACGAAAGACATATTGGAGCTACATATTAAAGGCAAAGATGCTGGCTCTGTGCAAGAGCTATGCAGTATGGTCCCTGCTCCTTCCTACAAAGCAATTTCCCTTCTTAGCCAGTGGAGCTGTCCAGAGGGAGTGTGATGTACCATCCCCCGGGATGGTGCAGTGGGCTTGCTGCAAGGGAGCTCCAAGGAGAAATTGTGGCTGATCCAGAATCGCTCTCAGGGACTCCATTGGCTGTGAATGGGCCATGCAGCAACATTAATGGGCTCTGGTGCCAAGGGCAGAATCTAGCCCTAACACGTAGAAGCTAATGAATAAAGCTGCATGCACAGCAAGCTTGATTTCAGCAAGATGGTCAATTTTAGTAAAAACCTGTTTCTTTAAATTAAAATGTATAGCAGATAAGATATAAAAGAACATTTAGTCCTAGGAGAGCTGCACATTGCCTCGTAGCAACAGCAAAACTTTCATTCCCAGTCAAATGCCACATGCTAAGATGATTTATTTGAACTTTCATTGGCAGGGTTTACATGGCAAACCAGGTCCCAGGGGACAGCGAGGGCCAACAGTATGTATTTTATTTTGTTTGTTTAAAACCATTACTTGCATTCCCTTAGTGATTGCCACCTCTGTGATGTTTTACACCTACTGTAAAAATGCATGGCTGACTCTGACACACTGTCCTGTATGACCATCATCATTTGTATCTGTATCTCAAATTCACAGGGTCCACGGGGATCAAGAGGCCCACGAGGTCCCACAGGAAAACCAGGCCCTAAGGTAATTGTCAGATGCTATTTGCTGCAAAACTATTTCTCAAAGAAAATTAGGCTTCACCTTTGAACAAATTGTTCTTATTTTCTAGGGCACTGCAGGCAGTGATGGCCCTCCCGGCCCACCAGGTGAAAGGGTAGGTCTGGAATAGCTTTTTCTCCTCATTTTATTTCCTGCATCTCTTTTTTTGCTCTCTTTCTCCTCTCTCCCCGCTTTCTTATGTCTTTGCACTTCTCTGGCTAGGATGTGAAGCAATTGCACTGTCATATTGTACCTCAAGGGTGGAGTTCCTTACAGTGCTCTCCTTCCTGCTCAGCTAGAAGCAGGAAGCCTTGAAGTCTTGCTTTTTCTCTCAGACACCCAGTTTGGCATACCTAAGAAATTGGGATCATTGGGATGAGGTTGGGATTGCCATCCAGACTTTTGGGTGCATATCCAAACAAACCAAATTACATTTCTCAGCTTTATGAGATTCTCACTATTAATAAAAATGCCCTGTTCAGCAGAGTTGCTGTTAGAAGATGGGTTTTTTAAAGTACTCAATGCCTCTAAAAGCTAATATATTGACACCAGCTGATTCTTTTGTCCTAATCACCTAATCACACGCTTGAGAACTCCTGCTGCTGGGTAAAATAGAATCCACCGCATGATATTAAATTTGAATCAATACACAATCAAATAGAGTCTATAAACTATACAGTAGCACATAGAAAAAATATAAAATGGATTTGTAATCACAGAACAAGCAATTTAACTCCTACAGATAAATGAATCTTCCCTTTAACTGGGTTACTTGGTGAGGCTGAAGTTTGGATGACTACATTTTGTTTCATCCCAATTTTCACGCAAACATATTTGTGGCTTATTTTTACACAGCCATATAGAGCACATGAATGGTATCCTTTAAAAAACAACACAAAACCAACAGCTGAGTTCCCAGTTGAGATTACTTTTCCCTTTTGACCTCAAGAATGTTTGATTCCAGTGTATTCAAGCTGTAGTTTCTTAAGCAACCTTTGTCCCATGTTATGAGAAGCCACATCATCTGCTACAGTATTTCCATGTTCAAGATTGATACCTGAATGCACTAACAGTTGCAGAGCAACAACAAACAAACTTTGCTGGGAATGTGTGAGAAGTCTGAAAAGCTGTAATGGCCAACAATGCCTGCAAAGTTAAAGATTGGAGACCAAGGGAGGATGATAGAAATAGTATCAGGAGACGGTAGAAGTGTGTTTTGTTTAGAATCTGTTTTATAGACATCTCAAGCTCTCACAGTTTAAGTGTCTGCAGGAACCAACATTGAACCAAATATAGTGAATGTTCCCTAATAATTGCAAACAGAATATGTCAGTTTTTAATCAACATCTCCTCCTACAATGGAATGTGCATGCCTGTATATGTCTATGAAAGTTAAAAGTCAAATCTCTGCTCACAAAAAGTATGCCAACACTTCTGGTGGAAAACCATTCAACATATGCAGAAAAATGCATTACAGCTACATGTAAAATATAGGTTCTATTTAAGAAGTCTTTCATCGATTTCCTGTGATTTTTCATTAACTGAAAATCACTGAAGTAGAATCTCACCCAGAGTGAGATTCTACTCCAGGGATTTTCAGTTAATGAAAAATCACAGGAAATCACAGACTGCAGCTGAGCTGCTAGCAGAGCTGAAGGATGGTAACTGGAGTAGGGGTAAGACAGAGCAGGAGGTGAGGTTTGGAGTGACAGTTGGGGACCCGGAGATGGTGGTGATGGAGGAGGCAGGGAGCCGCTGGGTGTCAGGTGAAAGGTAGGGAGCTGAGTGGAACAGGGGTAGGTGGAGAATGAACCACAGTGGAGAGGCAGAGAGAAGAGGTGGGTGAAGTGGGAAGTGTGTGGGAGTTAGGGGTGTGCAACACGTGGAGTGGGAATCTGGGGTGGAGAGAGGATTGATTGGAGTAGGGGGGGAATGTTGAGTGGGAGTAGCAGGCCAAACTATAGATCTCTCCACATCATGGAGCCTGGAGAAAAGCTGCAGAGAGCTGGAAAGCAGAGCTCCAGAAAGAACTGGAAGGCAGAGTCAAGGGGAGTGGAGTTAGGAAGCAGTGTTGTAGGGAGTGGGCAAGAAGGTAGAAGACAATGGGCACATCTGAGGGGAAGCAGAAAAAGCGTCAATGGAGAGGAA
Organism: Caretta caretta; assembly: GCF_965140235.1. Taxonomy (NCBI): domain Eukaryota; kingdom Metazoa; phylum Chordata; order Testudines; family Cheloniidae; genus Caretta; species Caretta caretta. The sequence goes on from NC_134213.1 coordinate 69,848,619, forward strand.
TGGAGTAGCTGAAAGGTATAATGTGTCACAGGAGCACACAAGCCTTTCATCTGAGAGTGGCCGTTGTGTACTTTGGCCATGTGCTCTAAAATGAGGCATATGACAGAGGGGAGAGTTAGCCAAAAAAGAGAGGAACTTTAAAAGACCATTTCTGACTGGCTAGAAATATTTCAGCCGCTAGCCGTTTAAATATCTGTCCTCTATAGAAAACTTTTAAAAACAAATGACAGAAGGAAATGTACATTTAATAATGTGATATTGGAATTCTAGAGTATTCTTCTCACATACTCCTACTGGCTTGAAATCTGCAACTCATATTGTGAATAAAAAAAATGTAAATGTCTTTTTATTAGAAAGCCTCATGGCTTGAGGATCAAAGGGGAAAAGGGACTTATGGCCAAGAAAGTGCTACTAGTAATAAATAAACCATTGAGTTGTGTTTTTCTAACCGTATTCCAGAGAGGGACCAATTTGTTTAATGTTTTGGACAGTGGATGAGCCACTTTTAATATTTTTCCTCAAATGTTGCCCTATTTTTGTTAAGAGTTTCTGCTTTGTAAGCTACTCTCCTTGCCCTTTTTGTTTCTGGGTGTGATGCAGACAGTTGAATCAAGGAATGTATCATAGTGAGCATACTTAGGGGGGAGGGTTGGAGTTGCAAGTACAGTTTATAGATACTGTTCTAGAAAATGTGGATAGTGCTATATGTGGATGTTAGGAAAAACTTTTTCACTAGGAGGGTGGTGAAACACTGGAAAGCGTTACCTAGGGAGGTGGTGTTATCTCCTTCCTTTGAGGTTTTTAAGGTCAGGCTTGACAAAGCCCTCGCTGGGATGATTTAGTTGGGGATTGGTCCTGCTTTAAGCAGGGGGTTGGACTAGATGACCTCTTGAGGTCCCTTCCAGCCCTGATATTCTATGATTCTATGATTATCTTATAAAAATGTATATTTTGAACAGTTTCTGGTAAACCATTTGGTTGAGTTTCATTCACTAATAAATGATAAATCAAGTTTTAAATAGGACTCAGATTCACTTAGGGGCAAATCTTGCCTGCTACTGAACAAACAACCGTTTCCCTCACTCGTACATAACACTTCTCCCACTGCAAGAGAGGCAGCCATAATTTGGCTCAAAGCCTGCATTTCCTGACGTCCCAGTCTGCAATGAATGAGGTTTAAGGAACTCTGAGACAGCCAGGACTTTATCACAGGAGCTGAAAGCTAACATCACCATCCCTTATGAATTATCTTTCTTTTCCAGACTTTTGCTTTAAATTTCTAACATTTTGACACATGATGTCTTAGTAAAACCACACATCATATACCAGGTAGAGCAGGACAAGTCTTGCACTGTATGACTAGGGTACACATTTTTGCTCTGTGACCACAGAAAGTAAGATCTGAATGCTCCTTTTTTTGTTTTTTGTATCGTGTGTGCTCTAACACAGACAGAGCCTTAACATAATCTGATACTAGGCCCCATTCAGCATATTAACAGCAAATGCTTACAGTAAAAGTGACAAGGTCTTGGTTAATTTTCAATGAGAACTTCTAAAACTAGCCATCATGTGGGCTACTTGTTTATTTTACTACTTTAAAACTTCCAAAAATACTCATACAGTAAAATCTTTTCAGAGATGGCTCCTCTGTTTGTTTTTTTTTCTTGCAAGCAAGAATTTTTTTCTTCAGAGACATAGAAATTAAGATACTTCCCATTCAGCAGGAGTAATTTCAACAATATCTATAAATTTTGACAGTACCTGGCTGAGTGTGAGAACTTGCCAATATGAGCTTTTGACATGAGGAACAAAAGGCTGCAGTGCAGCCACGTTAAGAATAATTGCACATTTCTTAATGGAAGTGAACTTCATGGAAAAATATTCAGTGTTTCTTATTAATCTGTGTCCCCTCATTTGGTATATTCCACATGGGTGTTCTAGTGGAACTTTGAACTGCTAACAGTATTCACATGCAGTATGTAGCTCACTTTATCCACATGTCCAGCTGTTATCAATGGAGTTTGTGTTACATAACTGAAGCAAACTCTTCAGTCCAACATTATAGCATCTGGTATTTAGTTTACCCTTTTGCTTATCTTCATATTAGGGACCACAAGGGCCTCAAGGACCTGTTGGATTCCCTGGACCAAAGGGACCTCCTGTAAGTATCTTTTAAAAGTATATGTAATAATTATGCAAATTTGGTAGAGAAAATTTTTGAAGTCAATGTATGAACAAGTGTGTTAGAGTTTGCATCTGAGGTGTTGGGCAGTATTATAATTAATCAAATCTGTCCCTCAATGCATGAAGCTTACAAGCAGGAAAACCTCCCTTAAGCTTTTGTACCGTAAAGCCTGTTACATAAACCCAAAGAAGTCAGATATTCAAAGTAAAGGCTGAGTCTGTTCTATTTGTAAATGTTGCAGTTTGTATGATATTCACTGGGGGGAGAACTAAGTTCCCTCTCTTTTGCTGATGTAAATATTCTTTTAAAAGTAGGTTATTTTAGAGGAAAGGGAGAAGAGGCATCTTAGCTATCATGTATGAGAAATGTGGCACACTAAGTGTTACCATATACATATTTAGAGGCTTTCTATTCTGTAATATATAAATACATATTTAGGGTATGTTACAATGGAGATTGATTAAGAATATATTTAGCCGTTGAAAACTGTCATGTAAATCCATCCACCTCATATATACTGTATATTGTTTAAAAATGCAGATTTCTTACACATAGCTCATTCTAGAGCTGTTGTGGCCTGTCATTTAAATTAAATTTTATTCATGTTTATGAAAAAGTAACAGGAATCTTGGCTAAGTACCTGCATTGTACCTTGAAATGTTAGTGATCCAAGACTTTTGCAACAGATCTAGCCTTATATCTCATTTGATGGAAGGTTTAAAAAAAACTCTCTATTCCAGTGCATGCACAGAAGACAAATGAACTGGACTGGTGTGAAGTGGAGAAAAGTCATTTACATGAAATCACTTCCCATAATTAGCTCCTCAAAACTCATCCTAAAGATACCTACACTGAGGATACACACAGTTTCTCTCTCCCTATTACTTTCTGTTCCAGATCCTGATAGAATTTATTTTGAATAAGTTATCCAAGCATACAGCTAAAAATCTGTGGAAACGCTTTGATATTCTGAGATCAAAAGAATCTTAGGTTTAGAATTATAGGTATGTCAGAGTCTTCTATTGGAATTAGCTGGTTAGCAATCCTAATGGCATTTTTATCAGGTGCCAATAAAGGTCCAATGTAAAAATGGGGACTGAAATTTTCCAGCAATTTTAAAGAACAAAATATAAAGCAGGCAGTACTGATAATAGAAGAACAATAATAACAACAACAACAAAAAAGGTTGAAAAGTAGTATAATGGGGACACAAAATCATAATCCTGCAATCTGATTAATACAGAGGACACTGGTTTCAGTGTAGTGCATGTCCTATATTACTGTTGTACTTGGTTGTCAGTGTAGCACCAGACTTTCTCTTTGTCTGAATAACATGCTTTAGAGAGTATGTGATATTCACTATACAGAGCAATCCTGATAAGCCTTAGTATACTGTGCATATTAAGAGAATGGGCGTAGTGTGAAGTTAATGTGTCTGTCGATTTCTTTCCTCCATCTTCAGAAAACACTGGCCACCACTAGAGGTCTCTCTTCCTCTCTTTTCCCTTCTGCCTAAAAAAATCTCAAATTAATATAAAACAATATGGTCTGCTACTGGCAGACTTACCAAATGGAGTACATTGCACAAACTGGATACAATTTGGGATTAGTCCTGTATTCCTGACTGGCCAGGATTAGTTCATAGCTTTTCAAAAATGTAGGGCCTAATTTGCCATGGTCTCATACTTCTGTTCTGTAGTATTTTTCCCTGTGAGTAGTCCTACTGTAATGAATAAGCCATACTGGTAAAATCCATGGGAGAGCAGAGAAGGTCAAGTAGAGTTCCACTTCTATTTTCTTATTGCTGTAATGAGAGACATTGATCCAAGAGGATCCTCAGGAGGATGAGATGACCCACACAGAGGTTCCATGCTCCCATACCTGCTGGGAAGTCCAAACCTTTCCCATCCCGCTCCTCACTGAATCTTGGCAGTATGGCTCCAAGGGACTCCCATGGCTGTGGCTACTCTCAGATCTCTAACTGTGGAAGGAGTTTTGTCAGGAAGGTAGTGGTAACAGTCTTAGTCCACGTTACCTTTCCGAGGTTATTTTTGCAGGGCCATTGGGATTCTGCTCCCCACATGCATAACCCATCTCTGGTCCAGGAGAAGGAGGGGGACTAATGATGCCACAAATTCAGTTGACCCATGTCTGTGCAGGAAGAGAAAATTCATGCCCTTTTTTTGCCTGGAACTTGGGAGCACAGTCTAGTCCATTGGTGCTGCCCTTGGAGTCTGTCTGTGTTCAGTGGGAGTCAGGGTGGCAGAATCAGATCTGTGATTTTTTTAAATCACAATTTATTTACTCATTTTCCAATCTTTTTGATGCTGCCCCATGTTAAACAGTGCCATAGCCACAACTCACCAGACACTTATCTTTAAAACAGTTTTCATTAACTTGGGGATGAAGTACAGGATAATAGAGGACAGAAAGTAGGGACTTTGAATTTTGAAATGTTAGACATCCATTTTGAACATGCGTGAACCATCCAGATGATTTTACAGGAATTAAGGAGTCAGCAGAAAAATCAAGTATTAAAATTGTATCAAGTTGCTATCAAAGCAGTAAAGCTTTTCTGAAGGCTAGCCTGAAAGTCTGAAAAGATCATAGAGATTATTAGGGCTAATTGTATACTCTTTTCAGAGCTAGAGATCACTGAGAAACCTCTGACTTATTTTGCTTGCAATTTCAGGGGCCACCTGGAAAAGATGGCTTGCCAGGGCACCCAGGACAGCGGGGTGAGACTGTAAGTACATTGGTACTACTATTTCAGGCTGTTGCTGCTTAGTTCACTGTGATCTTTGAAAAGAGTGCCAGTTAATAGATAATTCCCTTGCTTTATACCGAAAATTGCAGGAAAAAGTGAGAGGCAATTTTTTGTTGGTACATAACTTTGTTTATAGAAAGCAAAATTCCATTAAAACTCAGTGGGGTCAGATGTCAGACAACTTAATTTTTTCTCCATGTGGTAAGGGTGAAATTATTTCTGGTTGTTGTATACAATAGATAGTGAGGCAACGTAATACTCGGTTATCAGCTTTGAAGAAGACATGTGAGGAACAACATAATATTTGCCTCTCTCACTGAGAGCCATGTAAGAAGGCAGAAAAAGTATTAGTGCCAGCCCACTAGGGAACTTGAAAGCTAACAATTTAAAAAAGTAGAATCAAGAGCGATTAAGACAAAAACCAAACACAAAACCATATAACAAAACAAGGATTGTTTGGGTTTCCTTACTGGAAGGATATCTCTATGAACATGTACATTGGAGAAGGACTCTTTGCATGCTGTATTATGAAATACAATCCCACTGAAATCTAAAGAAATAAAATTGGCAATTTTAATGAAAAAATATTATTTTGATCTAAATTATTTACAATTACTTCTTTAGCTCCAAGTACCATTGATTTATCATTTCACTACTCAGGATGCATCAGCTGCTTAAGCAGACATCGCTGCAGAGCTCTTTATTCACCTCCACAAATGTGGAAAATACAAAAAGCTTACTTACTGAATGAGAATTTCCTTATTTGTTACAGTGCACTCAGCTTCACATAAAGGAAAGGAGGACTTGTGGCACCTTAGAGACTAACCAGTTTATTTGAGCATGAGCTCTCGTGAGCATCCGATGAGGTGAGCTGTAGCTCACGAGAGCTTATGCTCAAATAAACTGGTTAGTCTCTAAGGTGCCACAAGTACTCCTTATCTTTTTGCAAAGACAGACTAACACGGCTGTTACTCTGAAATCAGCTTCATATAGCATCCTTCATATGAACTGCCACAAGAATATTATGAGAGTATGCTCTGCTTGCTTATATGCACACATGATGGGATTGTATAAGGGCTTTATTGTCATGAGATTGGGATGAATGCACACATCAGTTATCCAGGCCATACTGAATGAGTATTCTCTGTTGCTATGATCTCCTTTGATGCTCATTATTTCTTTCACAAACCTCCTTTACTTTTTTGTTCTCAGACCAGACTGCACGAGCAGATTTGCTAATGGCACAGGAGAAAAAACAGAATTACCAGATATGCTCAAACACATCTGTCTTCTGCAGAGGTGGAATCACTAGATGTTCTCAAGGCATTTTCACTGAATATATACCCAATTCAGCACTCCTTTCTGTCTCCTGACACAGGGAAAACTCCTGTTGACTTCAGTGATAATTTTATCTGCATAAGGAATGCTGAATAGGGTCCAAAGCTCGTAACTAATGTGAGCTCAGATTGTACCTGGCCTTTATGTAGGCACGTAGTGAAGATAAAGGAAGATAGGTTGTAACAGAGTTCAGGCACCCTGTAGCGCCTCCTCATAGCTGGGTCTGGGAATCAGCTCCTCTGGTCTAGCACTCCCTTCTGTTGCTCACTTGCCCATGGCCCCTCTTGCTCTCTAGGACTCAGGGTGCTCTCTCTTTGCCACTCAGTCCTCTAGCTATGTCACTATATGTAAGCAGGGGAATAGTCCCGTTATTGTGGGGAACTTTCCTGGCTTCTGCACTACCCCGGTGAAGTGGGCTAGTGAAAGGATCTGAGTCCTCGCTCCCACTTCCTTTACCCAGTGGCCTCCCTGCCCTTGAGGGCTCCCCTTCCACTCTCCTGTCTGGCAGAGTCCTCGTAACCCCGACAAGGCTGGGCCCAGGATTCCTGGGGGGCTCGACCTCCAACCCTGCTGCGGTCACCTAGGACAGAGGCTAGGGTGTCCCCACTTCGGGGTACTCTCTCTGCACTGGGCACTTCTCTGACCAACTGACCATTACATACAATTTAAAGCAAATGCAAGTTATTTAATCAACAATTAATTTTAAAAAGAATAAGGAAAAATGGGAAAGGTTAAAGGAAACACATCAACCCGCTCTGTGGTAGGGAACATCACAAACAGTGTCTCTGGAATGTCAGGGCAGTTCACAGTCTGTTCCTTGTAAGTCCCAGGCCTCCTTCTCAGGCCCTGGCTGTGCTGCAGGGATGCTGTGGGTTGGACACATGCTCTGGTGGTGGCCACACGCTCTCAGGCTCTAAGTGGTAGGACCCTTCTTCCCAGTGTCGCCCCCCTGCCCTGACGGGGTTATGATCCAAGCCTGGCCTGCAGAGCCTCTTGGCTGAGGCATCTCCCTGTGCTGGGCCCGCTGCCCAGGATCCCCCTCAGTTTCCCCAGCTGCTCACCACACCCAGCTCCAGACTGCTCCAGCCCCAGCTGCACCACTCTGTCTCAGCACTGCTGCTGCTGCTCTGCCTCCAGCTCCCTGGGCTGCTTCTCTGGCCCCTCTGCCTCTGGTTGCTACAGCTCTGCTCCCAGGACAGGTCTGCTCTGCAGGCTGCTTCTGTGACTCTGCTCCCAGCACTGACCTGCTTCCTGGGCTGCTTTTCTGACCCCTCTGGCTCTGGTTGCTACAGCTCTGCTCCCAGGGCAAGTCTGCTCTCTCTGGGTTGTGCCTCTGGCTTTGGGGCTGCAGCTCTGCTCCCAGGACAGGTTCTGCTCTCTCTGGGCTGCTTTTCTGGTCCCTCTGGATCTAGCACAGCTCTGTTCCCCAGCTTAGCTTGGGCCCCTGTTTTCTCCTTAGCTTGGCCCCACTCTGTCTGACCCAGGCAAATCCAGCTCACATGGAGGAAGGGACCTCCCTGGCGTCCTGACTCTCTGATTAGCCTGCCCGCCCTGTCATTCAGGCTGACCAGGAACATTGGCCTCTCCCCATTGTTCCTGGGGACTATCAGCCTCAGGGTCCTGGTTTCCCATAGACCCTTCCCCTTTTAGTACCGGGAGCTAGCCAACCAAAACACCCCCACTGAATGTTAGTAAGGGGGCAACAGTCCCCTTACATATAGCGTCTTTCCCTTCTGGGGTAGCCAAGTCCCACCAGACAATCTTCCTGTGTGCTGTCTCAAGTAATGTTCTGTAAATCGTGGTCAATGCCATTTTCCCAGTGACTGGTAGGGGAACCTGGGGCCACCCGCTACTCTGGGTTCCAGCCCGGGGGACCCTATCATCAGCAGCCAAGGTCTGAAGTCTCAACCTCTTCTGCTCTTTCTCTAGATTTCTTCCTACTCTGTCTTCCACAGGTTTTCTTCTCTGCAATTTAATCCCTTCCTTCAGGGATAGGATCCCAGGGCTTTTGATCTCCCTGGCTTTCCTCCTACTCACTTCTCTGTCCCCAGATAGCAACTCTAGACTCTCTTCCCATAGCCCTTTTCTGCTGCAAACTTCCTGGCTTGATACCTTATCCAGCTTCTCTTCCAGCTGGGCTTTCTCAGCAATTAGTAATTTACAAATCCAGCCTGACTCTCCCCCAGGTGCTGCCTACAAGGTTAATTGGCCCTATCTGAGCCACCTTAACCCTTTCAGGGCTGGTGCGGATTGAACACCCATCACAGGGGTGAAGGATGCAGATATATATCGGTCTGAAGGGATGGTATCTTGGACTCCATATGGTATGGCAGTGAGTTCATTCTCCTGAGGCTGAGCCAGTCTACACCGCCTCCAATGCTGAATTACTTCTTAAAGGCACAACTGAGCCCTTGGACAGACAGTACTCTAAATTGGGGATTCCAGAGAATTTGCCAACTACCTTTGAACTGAAGTCTATGGCTGCTTACTAGAAACAGCAGATTTTGCCAGTCTTCTGGAAGACTGTCCCAATGACATTCACCTTATATTCGTCTTTCCATTTTCTTCATCATTTCAAATTCTCACTATTTCCTTTTTTCCCTATGCAGCCCTCCTTTCCCACCTCTATAGAAAAAAAAATCACACATCTTCTCCGGATCTGTGTTTCATTCAATTTTATGTTTCTTCCACATCACCTTCCCCCATACTCCTTAACCTTCCATCCGTGCCTTTCTTTACATAGTCATTTGTCTGTCTTGGCTGAGTTCATAATTTATGTGTCTATATGTATTTTTAGCTGAGTTTCAGCAGTATCACTCATGTATTCAGAATCACCTAATAAATTTTACTGAGAGATAATTGTAAAAGTGACTGGCATTGCTTATGATAGCTCTGTAGAAGCACAGCTGAGAATGATTGGAAAGGACAGAGCTTTCAAAATTTCACATGTAGGTATACACAGGAATAATAGATATCTTAGTATGTATTCTTGAAGCTGAACCCCTAACATGGAACTTCTCTCTCACCTCTTCAGCACAGATTTGAATTTGGCTCATCTATACCTTGTCATGTATAACTATGAATTATATATTTCATTTCACAGGGTTTTCAAGGCAAAACTGGACCCCCAGGCCCTGGTGGTGTTGTTGGACCCCAGGTAGAGCATTTTAAATGTTATATCTAACTGTATGATAACACTGTTTAAATATCGTTTTATGGCTAATGTAAAGAACTATTGTTCGTGAGTATATAATATACACTGATGGACATGTTAACTCCAGCAGTACCCAATTACTTACAGCAAATTTAGCAAAAATCAAACTCCACAAAAAGCAAAGACGTTGGGCCTGATTCTCCACTGTATTTCATCACCTGTAGTCATTTCAATGCGTGCAAAGTAGGTGTTCTCCAAGAGTTAAGAATGAAGAACAGGACCCCTTACTTTGAACTCTTTTTAGAAAGAGTAAATAACACATTGTGTTGTATTATTTTAGATTGAGAGAGTGAAGCATTTAAATTATTTTACAGTATTTGGTTGAGGTTTACTTTGTGATCTTATTTGATTATACTTATATAGTTACTTAAGTGCTCTTCATGACACTAGCCCTTTCCCTTACCACCTATCCTATTTACCAATAGCCATACAAGAGGTTAGAAAAGGCAAAATTGGAGACAAAGTTAATAGAATGCAGCACTGCCAATCTGAAAAACAAAGCATACTAACTGGAGAGGGGCTGGACTTCTTAAGCAAAGTTTAAGTATCTCTTACCACGGGCAATTCCATCATGGTTTAGGAAACCCATTATCCATGTGCCGCTGAGCCCCCGTAAAAGAGAAACCCAAGGCCCGACTTGAGAGATTTTCTAGCAAGAATATTAAATTCACGCAGGGAATTACAGAGGTTTAACTTTGTTAATCATTAAAAAAATAGCATTTTCTATTGGCCTCCACAGTAATTGACTGGTCGAATAGGTAGAGATATTGTTGAATATATCTTATAACCACCACTAGTGACATTTGCTGAATAATATATTCCCCATTTATTCATTGACCAGAACCAGATCTAGTATTAACACATCTCACAGCATATATTGCCAAGACACAAGGTTTCTATAGAAAATGGTTTTACTTTCTAAACTGTGTTTTGGGATTCTTTTTACAAAAACACAGAGAGGGAAGGGCAGAAAGTTCCATTAGAGATACAAATTACGTAGCTTTAATCAAATCTTTTAGAAACAGACCTTTTTGAAGTACTCTCTAGTTAATTACTGGTGGCATCTGAGTCTGTTTGATGCAACAGTTCTCTTCTGTTCCACCACTTCAGTGAATCAAAACAGCATGTGTTTTACTGAGTGTGATTTTTGCTCCTTTGCATAATTTCAAAGATAACTATTCAGTCATAGGCAAATATTCCCTGGACCCACTGTTATTTCCAGGACTGATACTGCCTGCATTTGGTTTCCATATGGATCTTTCCACACTTGCTTAAGTGTTAGCATCCACCGTCACAACCCATATTAACAGAAAATGCACTTTTTGGGGCATAAATTATACCATATGTGATATTATCTAGTACAAAGTGACACTGTGAATCAATTAAAATGGTAATTACAATATTTAGCAATCAGAATTATAAAACCCTTCTGAAAATTATTATTACTGCCTAATCTCACCCTTACCTTAGAATCAACACTGATTCACAGAGATGCTCTCTCTCTCTCACTATACTTTGGAATTGAGCACCAATACGCAACCAAAGACCCATGTGGTGATGTCTGTCAAACTTTCATTCTTCTCAAAAGCACTTGTCATGAATACAGTATTGTAACTCATCACCACTTAAATACAACAAGTGAACAGAAGCCGGTGGATCAGGTCTCTGATCCCTGCATCTGCCTTTCTGAGGCCCTTGCATTCTTTCCATGGGAGGTTTCAGTGGATCTGCCTAGCCACCCCCTCCATATTTTTCCAGGAAGATACTACAGAATAGTACTCTGTGGCAGGTAGAGGGTACGAGATCTCTTGTCCTCGCTCCAACCCGCCCCCATGCATCAGAAATGCTAAGGGTTTCAGGCCTTCAGCACTTGAGAAGCAAGGCCAGAATTGTAGCCCATGAAACCTCACACATGTACCACACTGCTGCCAGAATAGGGTTTGAGCTTTATTATTTAAGTATTAAACTATTCTGTAAACAAATGTCGTCTGCAGGTGAAGGTGCAGATTGTACATTTTCCAATGGCAACTGTGGTGACATCCCAGATCCTAGGAACAATTGAGGGTAGGAGGGGGATTGAGAAAAAGTGGGGAACAGGTTGTCCACAAAAAGCCAACCAAACAAAAATTAAATTGATTAGGGGAACTGAGGTTTAACTTCTGTTCTAGGGTCCTACTGGTGAGACTGGCCCAATTGGTGAAAGAGGTCACCCTGGTCCTCCAGGCCCGCCAGGTGAACAAGGCCTCCCAGGAGCTGCAGGAAAAGAAGGCGCTAAGGTATGGCATGGCTTTTGGAAGGTGTCACATGGAGATAGATGGGATAAATGTTTAAAATAAGATACTGTTCATAACTGTAGAAAGTATGGCATAAAATAGGGACAGACACATTTTTCCCCAGGGAAGATCTCTTCAGCAACTCGCCAAAGGCATAAGGGCTTCACTTCCAACCTGATGATTTTCTATTAATTTCAGTGGGAAAAAGGATAGCCATTAATTTGTTTAAGACCAGCAGTTTGCATAGAACCTCCCTTTTAGTGTGGAAGATTGTACATAGACAACCTGTCCAGGTCAAGTTGGAGATCTGTACTGGAACTCAGGGACATATCTCTGTGTAGCACTGGCCACATTGTAGAATTTCAGTTATTCTTTGGGAGAAAGAGAAATTAAATTAGAAAAAAATATTTACATTGATGAAGAAAATAGTACATGACTTTATTCAGTTATTCATTGTAGATAAGAGTAACTTCCTCCATGAATGTTTCTTTAAAGAAACTATGATAATTTTAATAACTTTTTGTTTATATACCATAACTAACATATATTATTGTTTAAAATTTGTTGTAATGTTATTGTGCTCACATACTATGGTGATGAGGGTCATAAAGTACTTGAATAGCTGGCTGGCTGGCTGGCTGGCCAGTCCTTTTTTTCGGTAATTGATTGTAACCAGAGTCTGCTGTTTCATTTTACATATGCTAATTAGTAAGGCTAAAATTTTGTCATGGATATTTTTAGTAAAAGTTACAGACAGATCTCGGATAATAAAGAAAAATTCATGGAAGCCGTGACCTGTCCCTGACTTTTACTAAAAATATCTGTGACAAAATGGGGATCTGCAGGTCCCCATACTGCCTGCAGCAGGGAGCAGCGTGGTGGTTAGGAGCTCCAGGGGCCCCGTCACCTCCACCAGCTGGGGGCTGTGGGGTATCCCTGCTGACCCCAGTTCCAGGGGTCCCCCCACCAACCGCAGAGGCCAGGACCTCTAGGGTTCCCCCACTGCTTGCGGCAGCCAGGAGCTGTGGGATACCTCCACTGCCCACTGCTCTGGGGGCTGTCAGCGGGAGCTCGGGGTTCCCCCAGGGAGCTGTGGAGTCTCCCCACCACCTGCAACTTCCTGGGCCCCCACCACCCACCCCAGCCAGGAGCTTGGGAGTCCCCCCACCGCCTGTGGCAGCTTGGAGTGCTAGGGGCCGCCAGAGGTTGCAGGGGTACCCCGCAGCTCCCAACCGCTGCAGGCTGAAGTCACAGAGATTACTGGAAGTCACGGATTCTGTTACTTCTGCCACCTCCATGACTAAAATCATAGCATTACTAATTAGTAACTAATGTTTGCAGTTTTTGAAACCTCTGCATTTTCACAGGGTGACCCAGGCCCTCAAGGTATCTCTGGAAAAGATGGACCACCAGGTCTTCGTGGGTTCCCAGGAGAAAGAGGCCTTCCAGGAGCTCAGGTACAGTATAAACACCATCATAGATAACTGTGGGTACAGTGTTTATATAGTATCCTGGAGAACAATGAATTAAGCTTTTATTACAGGAAGTTTTCCCCGGTGTTGGAAAATGAATGTAATAGGAAAACACCAAATGGGTTATATTCCAATGGCTATCCATTCAGTGGTGGTAATTCATTCTGCAGTGTCTTCTTGCTTTTTAAATCCTTCATATTAAATATGTTGCAAAATAAAAAAAACTGTTTAATTTTTCAAATGGAACAACATGCTTCTATCCTTTTTCAGGGTCCAGCTGGTCTGAAAGGAGGAGAAGGCCCACAAGGCCCACCTGGCCCAGTTGTAAGTAACCATACCAGTGTTAGAGAAATACAAATAACCTCCTTTCTGAGTCTTCAGATGCTGTTTTGTTTTCATCAACACAGATTGTAAAACAGTAAGGAAGCTCTGTCATTCACATCAATCAATAGTTATTTTCTACAAATGAGTCTAAATATATAAGGAATGTACAGGTATCGAAATATCTGAAATCTGCTGCTATCAGTAGGTATAAAATTGACTTGCTCCTTAGCATTGCCCAGCTAGACTCGTTATTAACAGCCATAAAAAGAAATCCTTACCAAGGAAAAGCCACAAACTGTGATGTAATGGCCAGTCTGGCTGATGTTACATTCCCTTTCTGTAACTCCTGTGCACCACAGGTTTGACCCCTATAACTTTAATGGATTTTGCTGTGCTATTCAGAATCTAAATTTGCTGTTAAAAGGTTTTAAGCCATTGTTGTGAATCATATTCACTACTGTCGTGCTGATTTTTCAGTCTGACCACTTAAACAATAATACCAAGATAGGTGTGAATTTCCATTCACCTTAACAAGTTAAGTACAGTTTTTCTTTTTTAGTGTTAAATAAGACTGTGAGAAAATCGCAGTCCGCAAAGACTAGTAAATGATAACTCCTCCGTGCACCCCATGTTTTCTGGCATTTCTACACTGTAAGGATACGTCCCCTACTGTGTATTTATTTCTCTCATTTAACTATTGTACAATTTTTTGTTACTGTCTGAAATAAGAAACATCTGCACACTATTTTGGCAGATTCAGTTGAGATTTTTCACTCAGTCTGCAGAACTCAGCAGATAGTTAAATTTACATCACAGGCTTTAAGGAATGCATCACATTTTAATCTCTGTTGTGAAGAAATTATTTAAAATAAGTACCATAGGTGTTACATAGCCAGATATACAAAGGCATTAATGCTGTCACATCCAAGAAACTGACCTTTCATTGAAGAAATTTACTTTTCTTCAGTGAAAGCTTAAATTTGCAGAGAAACAAAATGTAGAAATACCCAGTCATGCGAGGCTGACCCAGCACACCCCAATGCAGGCTGGAGCGGTGTTATAGGTGAGCCCTTACCTGATTTTTTCCTCTCCCAAGTTATCAACAAGTCCAAACAACCCATTAGATGCTAAAGGACACTTCCTTGTGGAGGGTATCATTTATCAACAGAAAAAAAACAAACCCTAGCATAGAACATAAACAGAGCTTTCACCTCATCATTTCAACTGGGGGATTAAGTCATTCTTAGTCCAGCTGACCCTCCCACCCTTGATCCCAGTTCTTACCTCTTCCCTGGTGTTTTCTTGGTTTCAGTCCCTACCGCTGATATTAGGCCTCTTGCCCCTACCAGAGTAAGATCTTTCTCTGGATTCACAGGTCTGGGGAGGTCCATCTACTGTGACTCTTCTTCAGAGGCAGTGAGTGATCCATGTCAGGACAGGCCTCTAGCCTCAACCGTGGCTGAGAACAAGGCCCTCTTGGACACCTACTGACTACAGCCTTGCATCTAGGAGTCTCCGCTCTCTAGGATCATTTCTTACAGGCTCCCCATTCTCATGGGTTCCCCAGAGAGATCACCTTCCAGGCTCCCTGTTTAGGCCTGTCCTGTCAACTCCTCTCCACAGGCACTTCCTGTATCCCTTTGGAGTTCCCCTGTAACTGAACTTGGGTAACCTTCATTAGCTACAGGTGCTTGTTTACTAATCAGCCACCTGGGGCCTTCATAAGGCAGTCATAGGCAAACTGGGCCCAAACTTCCCATAAAGGGCAGCTGTCCTGTGACAGACCCTAAAAAAAGTTCAGAGAACAATGATGATGAATGTATTAAAATGCCAGTAAACAATATAAATGGAATTCCAATTTCAGAACCCGGTCATGCTTTCCTTGTATCTCCAAATTGTCCACTGAAATCCATGGAAATTTGGATTGTGCGAGGAATGGAGGAGTAACACATAAATATCATTTCATAGTTGTTTGTTGTAAAACAGGGATGCACAGTAAAATTACTTAATGAGTATTAAACTGTTGTATCACTGAAAGCAACAATTGACATTATGACCTTGTTTACACTGGGCTTTGAAACTTGTAGAACTCTGCCTACACACAGTGAATCTGGTGCTAAATATGGTTTGACTGGCTAATATGTAAACCAGTGTAAAATCATTTTCTAAAACCATGTTTATATCTAACTATGACCTAGGTATTTACCATAAAGTTTTTTTTTTCAATTAGACTTATTACAAATTTAGGCATAAAGTAGATTTACCTGCCTTTCTCTGACTGTAATGACATTTTACTCATTCATCAGAAAGATGAGGGCCTGTAGAATTTTGTAAGACCAGTCTAAGGTCAAGAGTTTTTTGTATCCCCAAGTGTTTGTTTTATGTTTAGGCTTTTACTTTCTGCTATTGATCTCTCCATCACATCTTGCACTGTAGTTCCTGGGAATTTTGAAACAAAAGGTATTAAAAATAGAATACAGACTTTTTTAATAACCAAATTTTCTGCTGTCATTTTTATGCAAGAGCACTCTATAGATGCAAAAAGCTGGTACACTTATGCTCAAATGTGCAGCATGCAGTTCTTGACAACTATCTGCTTATTGCAATTCTCTCTCCTTTGGTGAGCCCAGGTGGAAAAGTAAATTGACACAAACCCTTCCTGCAAGGGAAAAAGTAATAGAGGAACTGAAAGTAAATATGTTTTGACAATAAAGTTCATGTATATTCCTACAATTTATATTTGTTTTAATGCTTAGAAACAGAACATATAAAGAACTCCTAATGGAAAACTTTTGGTTTGGGGATATCCCTAGGTTTGGGAAAGAGCTGCAGTAACATTTTTGTGCACTAATTCTTTCCGCTAGAATGTCATTAAGAAGTAGCGTGATAGTACTTTAATTTTTAGCTTGCTTTTGATATGTTCAGTTCCTTCTTTCCTTCCCACCATGCTCTATAAGCACATTCCTCAAGGAACTGAAACAAAAAAGCCCCAAAGTAGGAACCTCACTATTCACCCTGTAAAACAAAACTCTTGCTCACAATAAGTAATATTTAAATTCCTGGTTATATTCACACCATTTAATTTCACTACAAATATTTCACCCTTTTCTAATATATACTCAGTCCTTGTAGGTAGACTATTTAAAGAATTCAAAGTTTTGACTACCAAATTTTCAATCATAATCTGAGCAATCTGAAATGGCTGCTAGAGACATTATGATGTAATGGAGGTTCTAGGCAGGTAATAGAAGTGGTGAATATGGAGGAAGTCTTTGCCAAAGGTTCAGTTACTTTCTCGGACCTTCAGATGGGTAATCCCTGGCCTGGAAGGCAGAGACTACCTGAAGCACTAATAGAATCAAACTCCACCCACAGATATACCAAATCTCAGAGAAAGTCCTAAACTTTATTAGACTCATTTTGTATCTCTGTAATTATGAATTATGAATTTTGGAATTGGCTGGTAGTTAGAAGATGTAAGGACGCACCTGATACCATGGTGCCACATGTATTTATCTCAGGGCCACAATGAGACGTAGAGCTTTAACTCTCTGCTGTCTGTGGGAGTTGCAGGGGCAGATCATTGGCATTATATGGCCCTAAAATAATTCCCTACCTATTTTAGGCAGTAGGGGCTAAACACACAGTCAGTCATTTTCCAGAGAGGATTAGTAAAAGTGGAATACTCGCTCACCATAGAAAATAGGAAGAGGATTAGTCCCTGTGGAGGTCTTTGCCACACCTGCCAACACTGTCTGTTCCCAAATAGCTAGAAAATACAGAATCATAAACTCTGTTTGGCAGGTATGTACAGCTGCAAGTACTCCACAGTGAATGACCATTTCAGAATACACTACATGCTAATTGCTGTGCTTATGGTGAGCTGGACAAAAGAGAAAGATGCACGGATACTCCATAGCAAGATGTTTTCTTCTTTTTTCCCCACTGTTCTATCTGCTCTCTTTATCTTCTATTTGGTGGTGTTCCTCCTCCCTCTTTCAGCTGCTGCAAGGCATACTGAATGCTGATGAGAGAAAGCTCTTTGGAAACTCAGGCAGTCATTCCTCATTAGGTCATTTGGGTATTGGATGTCCAGGTCACATACTGAACCAGCCAGATATAGGCTACCCAGTTAGTTATGTTGCCAGAGTTGGTGCTATCTGCCTCTATCTGATAATAATTTCAGTCATGAGGGTGCTCACTTTAAATAAATGTGCTAATTAAGAAAAAAATATTGTTACTATGACAAAATATGTATACAAGTACTATATATTGCATGGCACTTCACAAAAAGAAACAGATAAAGGCACATTCATTAGTGATCTTACAGTGCATAAGATAAATACGAGACAAAACCTCAGACACCCATTCAATAGAGGAAAAGGTAAAAGAATGATTCATGATCAAATGAAAGGAGGAGAGGGCTCAAGGAGATGGGTTTCAAAGGGGATTAAAATGAAGAAAAGTGTGCTTGGTAGGATAATGAGACTATTACATAAAGCAGCAGAATGAAAGAAGAGAAAGGAAGAGTGGAAAAGGTGAAGAAGGGAGAATTGGAGAAAGCACAGAGAACTGGAGGAGGAGAAGAGACCATTACAATAATCTAATCTGATCTACACAACTTTTAACTTTTATATTTTGCAAAAACCAAACCATACATAGGATCACATTAGTCACACCCATCTCATATTCTATGCAGAAATAATGTTAGTATCATGGTAAATTGACTACACAAGAGTCAAGAAATTCAGAGCTTACGTTCTTACAGCAACTGCCCTTCTGCCCCGTTGTATCCTTCCATTACATATTCACACATGTGCAACAGTATTATACTCTCTGTAGCCCTGATTCAGCAATCTGTCCCCTTTCTACTCATATGCTTAAGTCCCAATTGATTTAGGTAGGATTTGACTTCATCAGGATTTAAATGTTTCCTTAACGTTACACAAGAATTTGAGTGCTTTGCTGATTAGAGATGGACTTAGGCCCAATTCAGAAAAGCATTTAGGCATGTGCATATGTGTCCATCTATATAATATCAAGGCTGCAAAAGCAGATTCTTACTTCAACTCTAAATGGGCCATCTTGATTATCACTACAAAAGTTTTTTTCTCCTGCTGATAATAGCTCATCTTAATTAATTAGCCTCTCACAGTTTGTATGGCAACTTCCAACTTATTTCTCTGTGTATATATATATATATATATATTCTTACTATATGTTCCATTCTATGCATCTGATGAAGTGGGCTGTAGCCCATGAAAGCTTATGCTCTAATAAATTTGTTAGTATTTAAGATGCCACAAGTACTCCTGTTCTTTTAACTCTCAGGCACTCATCTCTTGCCTGAGGCTATAGTGGAATAATCTCAGCTTCTTCCCCAGAAAAGTGAGAGGAGGAAACAAAGTCAATATCTTTAGGGCACCTACCCCTGCTTATGGGCAGAATCCATACACTGACATTCCTAACTGTTGTGAAATGAAAATCCAGTAAGATAGTAAAGAAAATGTGTGCAAAATAACTGTAAAAGATGGTTGTGGGGTGGGCAGGGTAGAAGAGCTACCAGAATTCCATGAACAGGTTCGATAGATACAAGCACAGTGGCTGCCATCTGGTTTGTAAAAAAAAAAATTCTGTTTTTTTTTCCCCACAGTCTAGAATTGAGCAGACCTAAATGTGTTTAGATTATGATATCTGACAAGATCACAGACATAGTGGTATGGCTGCAGGCTAGCGAATTTTTATTCTTATATTCACTGAAGCCTCAGGAATCAAAATAATAGCAATAGGAATCACATTTAGGTTGCCAGGTTAACCATGCAAAGAACCATCATTTATTCACCTGGCAGGATACACATGTGTATGTCCCTGTACAAATACTGGCTGAACAATCTTGCAAAATAAAATCTTCTTAAAGACAATATGTAAAAAGATTTGGAGCAGCCACTGCCATCAGTGGTAGCAGATGACAGGACAAGGAGCAATGGTCTCAAGTTGCAGTGGGGGAGGTTTAGGTTGGATATTAGGAAAAACTTTTTCACTCGGAGGGTGGTGAAGCACTGGAATGCATTACCTAGGGAGGTGGTGGAATCTCCTTCCTTTGAGGTTTTTAAGGTCAGACTTAACAAAGCCCTGGCTGGGATGATTTAGTTGGGGATTGGTCCTGCTTTGAGCAGGGGGTTGGACTAGATGACCTCCTGAGGTCCCTTCCAACCCTGATATTCTATGATTCTATGATCACAGTACCCTGTTCTGCCACCCTTCTCCATATAGACCTTATTGTGAGAGTAGTGCCAGAGAAATCAGTAGGTTTGCTCCTGGAGAGAATACTGTTCAGCATGGATAAGAGTAACAGAATTGGGCCGACAGAGAAGAAAACAATGTGGAATCACAGGATACCAGTCCAAGAGCTAACAAGGCTCAGTCGATCTCAATTATTAGAATATTGAAAAGATGAGGCATATCCAGAGTATCAAGGCATCCTCCTGGTACAGTTGCCATAACTTATTCATTATAGGATGTACCATGCCACTTCCAGTCTCATTAGATGAGGGATGGGAGAATAGCATTTGCTTTAAAGTGTTATAGACCACTGCACAAGTGCCAAGCTGAGAAGCTAAGGAGAGATGCTGTTGTAGCAAAAAGATCTTCAGCAGTCCTCAAGTGAAAGATCTAAATTATTTAAAAGATGCTGTATAAAGACTCTGTAGAAGTGTGTAGATATAGCAATTTAGAAGCAGAGGAAAGCTCTATAACTTTTCAGTCTCCAGTAAGTCCACATTCCCACTCAATATTTTTTTCATTGACAAATTTCAGCAAGCAACTTATTTATCTTCCCTGTATGAGTTTTAAGTGAGGCACAGGCTTCACAATGCAGGGAGTTCTACAAGACCTCAGTTTAATATTTAGAATGAAAAAAAAAACCACAGAGAGAAAGAGAACTCCTAGTCACAATAGTTAGCTTCTGTTATTCTATATCCTATTACTAGACACCACAAACCACAGAACATGAGTTCCATTCAATTGTATTTACAATGACTAGACTTGAGGAGCGAAGCTAAGCTCCTATGCTGTTCATTGGCAGCTGTTAGTTGCTCACCATACCTTCTGAAGGTGTCAAAATAAGGATTTAAGAGTCTCACTTCAGACTCCTGTTTTTAAAAATCTTAGCCCCAGGTTCTGAAACCATTTTCTTCATTATGAGGTAGTCGTGGCAGATGAAATTAATTTCACCTACTCTGAGCCAAGCTCTGAGACTGTGGGTAGAGTGGTTGGAGAAGTGAAATTTACCACTCCCAACCGAGGCCAGAGTGCAGGGTTACTGTACATCTTCCTACATCTGCCATTCAAGTTTATCAGCTGGAATAGAACCCACAGCCCCTCTGCACAAGTTGTGTGGGTGTTAGGGCCAATGAATTCATATAAATATGGTTTTTCTCATTGTAGCTTCTCGCTCTCCTTAGTCAGGGCTGGAATGTTAACTCTTACCAGGGCAAATAACATATGCACAGGCACATCTTTGAGCCACTTCTGTTGAGGTCCCTCAGTCCAACCCTACTTCAAGACTTAAGTAGAGTGGAGGACCTTGCACTGAATGAATTTCACCAACTTTGATGCTCAGCCTTTAGACCATTACCTAAATTACATCTGAAAACAGGGTGCCATCTAATGAGGTCTTCATGTGGTCTCTGAGGAGAGCAGTACCAAAAAGGGTTGGCAGCTGAGGATCATTGGGTTGGGTCTCTTGTCATTGGGTTTCAGCAGTTAGCATGTTAGAACTGGCCACTTCTAATGCAGCCTATCAGGAGGGTTCTGCAGATGGAGGTGGGTACTGGGATATTTGTCAAAGTTGGCAGTTAGAGAAAAGAAGTAGAATCAGGTGCTTGTCCAGCAGCAGCAATGAAAATGTTTCACAGGGCTCCAGAGTGGGGGAGAGAACAGCTCCTGACACTTGCTGATACTGGGTGAAAAGGGATCAGGATACCTTTGGGGGGAATGGGGTGCTTTTCGGGGCAGGTTCAGGTGTTGAAAGAAGAGTTGAGGTACTTGGGGGTCTGGAGCAGCTGATACAGGGTAGGATCTGATCAGAGCTTGTGTGGGAGTCATTTTATCAATGCATATGCTTGAATTCAGTGTCCTAAGGGCTATAATATATTTTTAAGGCTTGTTAGAGGCCACATAACTCTATTTAAAAACTTTATTTCTGCATATCATGATTATCTGTTTCTTATTTTTAAACCTTCCTCTTACATATTAAAATAATGACCTTATTTAATATAATTTAAAAATGGAAACAAGCTACAAGCAAGGTACAGAAACTAAGCAACATGATGGTGTTGCAGAATATTGTAGCTGTATTCTTGATATGATTTATTAGTGACATAAATAGCGTGTGATGAATAGACATTTTGAAATTAAATTATTCGATTATTTTTCAGAGAACTATTTATGCTTTAAATTAAACCCATTAGATTTTTTCCCTTCAGATTTCTTATAGTAGTATTAGAAAAGATGTATTGAGCAATTAACCCAGGCTGTGCTTTGTATTAATTATAGAAATTTTAAAAATGTTCTGAATCTTTTTATCTATTCTTTTAATGAAGGTGTAAATAACATTTTAACCTACCTACAGACTAACTTTTTAAAATGATCATTGAAAAAAATCATATCAAGATCTACACAATATGAGTTAGTGATCTTCAGTTTATATAACATGTAGTTTTAAACATCCCATAATTTAGTTTGGAAGATTATTTACTCCTTACAAAATAGAACCTAACTTTAATAAGCAAAATAATTTTAACTTTTGCAGTTGATCAAATGTTCAGATGCTGTATTTGTTGTTAAAAAACTAAAGCTAATATAAATTCCACCGAAAAAGGTCCTTAACCAACAGAATATAGTTACCATGGCTGTTAGTCCACAGAATCAGCTTGTTCCTGTGCTCCGCAATTGTGGAACTTTTTTGTGATTTTCTGTGAGAAATATTCCTTTTCCATTGGCCATCTACTCTATCTGCTATTCCAGAGAAGGGTTTATATTTTCCTTTGCTCCGTTACCTTTGGTTAGATTCAGCCCTGTGCACTGTTCACATTGAAAGGGGTACAGAGGAAAAGCACAGCACCTGAAGCACTTAAGAGGAATACACGTTTGCAAAGCCAGAGTTCCTCCGTACTTACAGAATTTCTCAGCCACACACTCTTGTACCAGCCTTGAAGAAGGTGCAGCATACGCCAGCTTCTCCGTCCAGCTCAGATGTCTGGGCATGGAGTGAGCATGGTGCCATGGCCAGACTCCTTGCAAGCTCTCAATACTATGGTGGCACAGGAGAAAGCAGGCCAGTCTCTGTGTGGAAGATACAAAGGGTGTGGCTGTTCCTTCCCAACTCTCCACAAACCCGTTGTGCAGAATCTGGCCCTATATTTTTAAAGTGCTATCAGGAGCTCTAGTGGGAGTGTCATAGATGTTTTAATGTTAAGGCAAGTTCTTTAGTTCACAGCCAGCCAAGCTAAAATTTTAGAGGGGTCACAGCTGAATTTTGCTGCTGTGTTTTTCTGGCTCATAACACCAGGAATTTGTAAATTGATGGTACAGGACAATTCATTGGTTTGGTAATGGGATATGGAGAATCTTGCCAGTGGGTCATGGTTTGAAACCAGCCCAGCTGGCGAAAAGGATTTACAATCATTACTGTTTGGGTTGAAACCATCAATTACTTTACATATCACCAGTTTCTGAACAGTTGTCTACCAACATCAATATATGAGCTATATAGGATTCCATTGATTTGGATGGGATTGTGCTGTTGGCGAATCCCTGTTATCCTTTTATTCTCTGAATGCTCCTCACCACTTTTGCTCCCTTTTTGGAACTGGCAGTTACACCCAGATCTCTCTGCTTCTTCTCCTCTCCCCTTCCATCCCTGGGCAAGACTAATTGACATCTGTCCGTTTAGAATGAGCATGAACATGACAGAAAAATCAGAATTGTCCCAATTAGTCCATCCGAGCAGGCTCTCTCTGTTTGTGAAGTACTGCGGGTTTTTATAACACATTTTGTCTTGTCAGCTCAATTCAGCAGAAAAGATCCAAGTCCTGCTCAGATTCTGAAAGGTCACGAATCTTGGCTCTGTGCCTGGCTGACATATTTAAAGAAAGGTCAGCCTGTTGTTGAAAGTCTATAAGCACTGCACAACACCTGTGTTGCTGCGAAGTGCAGAGTCAGCCGGGACATTAAGAACATTATTTTAACTTACGGATGCTTCAGTAGCCTCAGAATGGTTAGACTTAAAAGATGTTAGAGTATACACAAAAGATCCAGATGTTTTTAAACCCTTAGAAGTGAGGTATTTCAGCATAGAGCAAAAACAACTCTGCTATCATTATTTTCTGTATAAAATGAATATATTTCTGACAAGACTGCCTGGGCATTTTTTTTTACTTTTTTTTTTGGTAATAGACTTTTATCCACTTTTGTGTTGATCTAAAATAGCAGCGTCCAATCTTGCATTGTGTAGTGCTTTGAAGTCAATAGGACTACATATAATACTTTGAAGTCAGTTGGGTTCCACACAGGCAGACTGCTGTCCCACACAGAGCCCTTTGGCTTCAGTGCACAGCATAATGTATCATCAAATTAGTTCATAATGGTGAGCTAATTCCTGAAATATTTAGCCGTCATGGTTCTGTCCTATGTTACTATGCAGTGTGAATTCATTTATCAGGGAAATAAGTTTCTTTATGTCAAAAACCAAGCAATTTCCTAAAAAAAATTATGACCCATATTACAGCCTCAGGGTTTGTTCCAAAATGCTACTAACTCAAGCAGAATGCAGTAAGGGCTACTTGTGAAAGGGACTTTTTACTAAACTGAGATTGGCCTGAGTAAGAACTGAGTATGGACTTTAGGATGAAACCTTTCAACATTTGTACGCACTGAATCTCGTACTTGGGCTTTCGCTGAATGGCAATACACATCCTTTGTATTGGGCAAAAGTTTTTGAGATTTAAAAAATCCTAGAACAAATCCTTCATTTAGAGACAAGAGTTATACATTTTGGGAAGAAAAAATATGCAGTTTTTAACTGAGTCTGCAATTCCTGGCAATGACCATTTCAAATATGTTTGGGCATTTGCTTTTCAACTTTTTTGATTTTATTTGAATACAACTATAAAGCTAACTAGTAAGGCTAACCCATGTTTCACAGTTTGGATAACAGCTGTGACACAATGTTAATAAGTGCTGCTGCTCTACTTGTTGTAAGAGGTTGTTTTTTTGTTTTTTGGTTTTGTTTTTTTTTTAAACAGTGTCACGGTGGAAGGGCTCAATGTCCATTCTGAACTTTTTGGCCATGAAAACAACCAGTAGTCAGAAATAGCAGTGACTAATGTAATTCTAAGCAAAAGGACTGGGAAAATGCTGATGGGAAGTCCTACTGATGTCCACCCCCCATGCATATCTGATCAACAACTGAAGTCAAACTGTTTGAACCAGTATCCTCTTTGAGGTCACATTTTGGGGTTGGGGTGGGGTAGGTTTGGGAAGTGGTCTTTATTCCCTACAGTTATAATTGCTGTTGCCATTAACAATGCAGTGATTGCCACCTGCACTGTGGACACCATCTCTGCTTCCACCTTTGTCCCAGTTGCCACTAATCCTAGCCCTATTAGCATGACACATTCTGTCACCATATTCTTTTTTCCTAGAAAGCTAGCATGACATGAACCTATGCTACATTCTAATTATACCTTATTCCTGGAAATATTAATGCTAAGATATTTTCTGGTGGCATTTCTCCTTGGATCTTGAGGTTATTACAACAATTATTGCAAATCTAATATTATGCAAAATAAAAGCAAGTCCTCTCAAATCAATGGTAGGCCTCCTAAACTATATGACAAGTATCTCACAAAAGCATTTGTGTTGATGAAGTCAAAGTGACCATGACAAATGCCAGGCAATCTTCCACTATTTCTAACTCAGATGATGCTCTGCATACTTCAGAATGATGGTTGCTATTTCTCATTAATTACAATCAAATGTTTGAGCCCAGATGGGCACCACTGGGCACTATTGCACACTCAGGTAGATGGCAAAAGCTTATTTAAATATTCTTTAGAATATAAATACCATGTATGATCCGAATCCATGAAATTCCATTAGTAGTGGGCAATTGGCTTTGAGAATACCCATCCGCGTCAAGTCCGATTGAAGGATGGGGGGTGTATGTTTCGAAGCTGAAGAACGGTGAGAAGCTTAAATGGACTACATTAGAATTCTCTGCATACTTAGCATTTTTTTTTCTTCCAGGGTTCTCCAGGTGAACGTGGATCAGCAGGTACTGCTGGCCCCATTGGTCTACCAGGCCGTCCAGGTCCTCAAGGTCCTCCAGGCCCAGCGGGAGAGAAGGGTGCTCCTGTAAGTAATTCCACGGAGATGGCACATAAGACTGTTATAGTACAGAAGTTATTAATTTTCATTCAAGAACTTTAGATGTTCACACTGCAGGACCTTCCTATTGCATATGTGACCAGCGCACCTCCCCTACTTCCTTTATATTTATTATATAGAAAATTGAAAATTAAATTAAACTGGATAACAACATTTATATTTTTGCACATTCTAATACCCAGGAGGACGAGTTGAACGAGGCTGAATCATTATTAGTACAAAGGTGGCAGAATCCATTAATAAAATATTTTTTCAAATTGTAGTTTTGATTCAATTTTTTTATCCTGCTTCTGCATATTGAAGTGCAAATTTATTTCTCACTTTGTTATCAAATATCATTACCATTTACTCCTCTTTTCCGGTATGTTCTCTCTCAGCCAGTTGGTGCCTTTCTGGTACTTTTTTAGTCTTTGATGTGATCATCAACGAATGCCTGACTATTCATTTTTTCAGCCTCTCAGCCTGCTTTTATTTTAGGCACAGAAAGCATACTGATCACCAGAATTAGTATTATTGTTTGTTTGTTGTTGCTCTTTTGGTATCATTTCTATTATTATTTGCTGTCCCCTCCCTCTTTTTTTCACCTGAACATCTCAAGAGCCATTTTGAAAATGTGAAATAGCTGTTAACAGAGTTACTCACACAAACACATATTAACTGCCATGTGATATAAAGTTCTGAGCTCTGTAGTTTCACATATATGAGTCCCTATTACAGTTTGGCCAGCCTTATGGAGAAAAAATTCTAGAGGACTGGAACATGGTGAGTTTGAATATCAAACTGAAACCAAAAAGGTCAGGATGAGTTTGGCAGCCATTTGGGTTGTACCATACATAGAACTCTGAGATTCAACTCTGGAGCCTGGAAAGGAACTTTCCTGTAAGTTATCCCAAAAGACCCAGGGTCTGGACTCTGTGCCCGAGAGTACACGGTGAAGGAGAAAGTCAGCAACTGCTCAGAAGAACCCATCTGCCAATAACTTGGTGTGAGAGTATAGACTCTTCTGAGTTTATGTTACAACAATGACGTCATGCTGAATTCAGGCTTCACAGAACTGTGTGTCTGTATCTTAATATTTAAACCTCAACATTTGTAGATTTGCCTGGTCCTGGTCCTGATTTAGCACAAAATACGTCCCATTTCAATTCAGACCAGAATTTAGCCATTTAACATTACATGCATACACAGTCAGCCTTCATTGTCTTGTTAAGGGCTTACATTATGAAGAAGCTGGTTGTGATTTCTGCTGATTTGTACTATTAATAATTTAGTTATTTACAAGTTCTGTTGGACAGTAGTGCACTGAGGAACTTAGGGACCAGATTCTCTGCTGCATTTAGATTCCACTTGGCTAGTCGGGTTGTCAGGGAGCCAGTTACGGCTCCCTGATTTTCTGCCAAGTCCCTGGTGCAGGTTAGAGCAGCTTGGGAACAGTTCTAACGTGTCAGATAACAATGGTTGTCAAGGAAGCATTTGTCAGCCCTGGATAGCTACAGTTCATTATACACTCCATCCTTGCCTTCAACTTATCCTTCCTTGCACCAAATATATTCCTTGTGCTGGAGATTGGGGGCAAAGTGGTGTGGAAGCTTTCTCTGCCAGCTACACACCAACTGGGAATTCCTCCATGCCAGGAAAATACCCAGAAGGGATATGCCCAGTCTGCTAAAGTAGTAGTACTGAGAATCTCCCTATATGTGAATAATTGTCTCAGGGCAGCATTTAAACATGATTAATCGTTCTAGCACAAAATGTAAAGACAATTAATTATCGTTCATTGAAATGGGTTTTGTGGAAAAGGAATGATTGGACACACATACTAAACTGACAGGTTTCAGAGTAACAGCCATGTTAGTCTGTATCCACAAAAAGAAAAGGAGTACGGTAGCTCACGGAAGCTTATGCTCAAATAAATTTGTTAGTCTCTAAGGTGCCACAAGTACTCCTTTTCTTTTTACATACTAAACTGACCTCCAGTGTTATTCTTTTATAATCACGGAAGGGATGGAGTTAGCACCTGGTATCAATAAATATGTCAGTGTTTGTGAGATGTAGTGTTGTGACCATTTTGGGCCCAGGATCTTAGAGACAAAGTGGGTGAGGTAATATATTTTATGGGGCCAACTTGAGAGAGAGAGAGAGAGAGACCTCTTCTTCAGTGACCTGAAGAGGAGCTCTGTGAAACCTTGTCTCTCTCACCAACAGAAGTTGGCCCAATAACAGATATTACCTCACCCACCTTGTCTTTCTAATGTTTGTGAGAGGCTTTCATTTAATCTTTTGAGTGTGATTGTGTGTATGTGATAAAGGCCACAATAGTACAAGAAAGGTATTTCAGTCAAACATCTTTGTATGTTGCTATATAACAATTTGCATATTGGTTGAAGAAGTATGAATTCATTGTACTAAATTCTTAATTATTCTCTTGTGATAAATACAGATGATTTTTCTTTCTTCAGGGTGAAAAAGGTCCTCAAGGTCCTGCTGGACGAGATGGAGTACAGGGTCCTGTAGGTCTTCCAGGTCCTGCCGGTCCCGGTGGCTCTCCCGGAGAAGATGGTGACAAGGTCAGTCCTTATTGTTTGCATTTGTCTTCCTGTGTGATGATTTATACACAAAATGGACTTGCTGTAGCTGTCATCACATTAGACACTGTGGCTAAACAACTCTTTTTTTAAAAAAAAGTCAGACATCTAAGAGACAGGAGTCATAGGGGATCAGGATCTGTGTCCAAGCAACTGTAGACAATTTAAGATTCCTACCACTAGAGAAGTGAGGTTGAAACTGCAGCAAAACAAATCAGGGTGTATGATGTTAACATATATTTTTACCTATTTAAGAAACTTGCCTCAGTGAATGAGAAAGATAAAACATTTTCAATAATGCATACTCATTTAATCTTACTGATAGTAGAATAGAGCCTCAGCATTAAGTGTTCAGAGCATAAAAACAAAGAGACTAATTCTTCCTGGTCCCACTGACTCCAAGAAGAGTTGAGGGCGCTCAGCACCTCTCAGGAATCAGCTTAGATTTGGTCTAGTATTATTCTTTGAAACCCATCACAGTTTTAACTAACTTCAGTAACACAAATAGAAGTACTTTGAGGTTTAGGTTTATAGTACATGGCTGTGTTATTTGTGTTATTATGTAACTAGGCATTTTTATGCTCTAGGAATTATTTGGGGGAAGTTCTATGGCCTGTGTTATACAGAGGATCACAATGGTCCCTGCTGGCCTTGGAATCTATGAACCTACAGAGAGTCCTTATGTTAAATCACACAAACTGTCTTTTATTATTGTGCTAAACAAATAAAACTTTCTTAGATGGTTACTGGGTAATTTGAGTCATGTTGAGGTTTTGAAATACCATGCACAACAATGAGAAGCAGTTGTTCAGTCATGTGTAATTAGATTAGTTTATAAATCAAGGTACTTTCATTATCAGTTCATATTGAAACTGACATGAGAAAAAACAGTTTCCTTTATTTATAACTTAGTTGTAGTATACTTCAAAGCGAGGTCATGTTACATTTTGCAGCATACCAATCAATACCTGGATTAATCTGTCATACCAATGTGATTGATCCATGCAAAATTGTTCCCCTTAGGCCTTCACACTTGAAACTGCAGCATAAAACAGGCAGCATAATCATGTTAAAGGTGACATTTAAAGATGCAGTGGTATTGACTGCAGTTAGGAGGTAGGCCATTCTAAAGAAGAAATGTAACTTCTGGCTTTCAATTACAGGGTGAAATTGGTGAACCAGGTCAGAAAGGCAGTAAAGGTGACAAGGGAGAAAATGTGAGTATCTAACTACTTCATCCAGTGTATTGGCTTCACTTTTTTATTGCCTTTGAATTAATTACTGTACTCCTGTATCTAATGAACCATTTGCTGAGCTGGCAGGAACCAGCTGTATGTCTCACATAGACTCACACACTTCAACCAATAGAAACACAGAAAACTGTCAATCACATTATGTGACTTAATTACACCTTTAAAATATTTTACATGGAGTTTTAACATAATGTTAACAATACTCTACATAAATAGTGAGTATTCTCTTACATCCAGTTAACTTAGGGCATAATTAGGAAATAGATGGGTGTATCAGAGGGTAGAAAGTATCAAAGAGCATATACGCAATTATGCATTACTGCGCTAGCATCCAATACATATTGACTGTGAACATGAAATGGCAGTGTGTAAATATGTCCAGTATTTTATTCTAAAGACATATCCTTTATGAAGCTTTTGAAATGTATTTTACTACTGATGAACTAACTTCATGGATCTCTGAGGTTCAATTCAGACAGGTACTCAGAAGTCGAGATATTTTATGCAAACTTTCAAATGTGTCAAGTCACTAAGGGCATGGGAGTGAGCCTCCCAGCCTGGTTGAACAGACTTACACTAACAAAACTTTAGCAAGCACATTAAAAAGAGCAGAATTGATACTGTAGCTCAGCCTCTCAGGACCTCACAGCCACTTGGTTCTGAGCTCAGGAGACTAGCCTGAATCTCCACCAGAGCTATATTTAGATTGCTAGCTTGAGCTCCGCTAGTGTGAGCCTGTCTACCTGGGCTGGGAGGCTTGCTCCCTGCTGCAGTGTAAACATACCCTAAGGGCCCACTGAATTCAATCTTAAGAATCCCACAAATTTCCATAGACCTGGATCAGGGTCTAAAATCGCATGAATATTCTCACAGGAGTTCAAGTACTTCCTTTTTCCAGTCAGGCCAGAAATATCTGACAATCAACCTTCCCCACAGTATTTCAGTACTTCCCATCCCTCTGATTGCTTTACAGTCACTGTTTCAAATCCCAAACAAGTCTCAAGTCATTTTCAAGTCTCTCTTCAGTGTTTGGGTTTGCTCTTATATTATTTTTTTCTGAACAAGTTCAGACAAAATGGGGGAGAAGTCACTGAAGAGAGATTCTTGATTACATTCCAGTTCAAAATGTGAGAGTAAGTAGAGCTCAGGGCAAGAGTAGAATATTCAGTCACTTTTCCCGATCATGAAAAAGATGTTTTATTATTAATTATGCATCTAGCACTATAAATGTAGAGTGTTCTAATCAACTGTCAAATGTATGATTATATATCTTCACATCAGATGGCATCTTGTTCAATACAAGGCATATGCTACTTAATACTTTTAATAATATTTTCACATTTAATAATATTCATAGGAGAATATAGAGAGCAAACTTGTGTTGGAAATGGCATTTTTTAAAAAAGATAAGAGCATCCTCCTGCAGTTATTCATGCGAAGGCTTAGTTCTGCAGTTCCACATGCAGCAAATGCATACTTGTCACAATTCTGTTTTGTCAGATCAAATCATAAATTTTGTAGTAAAATATTTGCAATGGCCTGTTAACACAGGGAACATATCATAGATATGGTTGAGAAAGCACATCTATTATCAGTCCATGTTTTCCAGGGAATATACCTAGAAAAGTTACTGAACAAATTCCTCTTTTTAGCGCTTATTCTCAACCTAGAGATGAACTTTTGGGTGAGTCTGATATAAAAAATGGCCAGATGGAATTTTATCTCAAATGAGAACTTTTTAAAATGGGTTAAATTATTCAGGCATGTACTTTGTGCCCAGATAACTGTAAATCAGCTTTATTATTAATTATTATTGTTGTAAACTTGCCCTCGATGTAGGGACAAATCCAGCTACTATTTATGTAGCTGGAGAGAGCCATCATGGTACACAAGCATAGTGCTTCTCTGTGCATAGAAAAGGGTGGGGTTTGAGGCGTTCACATCTTTGTGCAGCCCAGAATCCAGTTCCATTCGGGCTCTGTATGTGGCAGCATACAACTGTTCCTGTTCTCCCCCTTAAAGGTGCACATCGCTTCTTCAGTGTGTCTGTGAAAACTTTTGCCCTTCCTGCTTTGCCCCATCTCAGCACAGCTACTCGAGCTGGGCAAAGGGCTGATCATTCAGTCCATAACCCTTAATAGGTACGAGAGCTTTTGATATGTTTCAGGAGCCTTCCTTTACAAATAAAGTAATTGCAAAATAAGTGTTTGAAAATTGTATCCTGCACATGCTTAATACTCAAGTGTGAGGCTTGCATGAATATGCACATATCTGGAGTATTTCACACTGAAATCCTGGATTGTTTCAGTGTTCATCTGCTGTAGTGTTTTTATTTGAAGGTGTGATACAGCTTTGATGTTAGAGCACACAAATGAACTCAGGCACTGAGTCAGATTCTACCCTCCGCTATACCTATTCAGTCCACTAACTTCAGAATGTGTGTTTCTGTGAAACTTGCTTTCCCTCCCATAAGACAGAAGGAGTGTGCAGGGGAGGGATAGAATGTGCCATCTGGCCTCCCCTCAAAGACCTTGCAGGGGAGGGGACAAGCACTTGAACCTCTCATCTCAGATGACTTCTGGTTCAAGTGTTTGTCTCCTGATAAAAGGTAAGGTGGGGAAACTTGGGTCGATTAAGATCGGGGGTCCTAAGTGAAGATGTTTAAGGCTTATTTTTTTTCCTTTGGCCTCTTCAGAGGAATCTAGACGTCTAGGGGCGTTGACTAATTGATATTTAACAAGAAACCTATAGTGATAATGGTTGCCAAAGGACTATCTGCCAGCCGGGGATAGCTATAGTGCATTGCTCAACTCTCCAGTATATCCCTCCCTGCCCCGGACGCACCCCTGACACTGGAGATTGCAGGCAATGTACAGGAGCTCACTCTGCCAGCTACACCCCCACTGGAGATTTCTCCATGCCAGGAGAACACCCAGCTAGGGTTTACAATCAGCCTTTTGTGCCACTAAGATACATCACGAAAGAGACTGAAAACATTTGCCAGTGCCACTGCCATCATGGTATTTGTACAGTGGGTCAGAAACTCATCAATACTATGAAGGAAAAAAAGAGCACAAGAGGAAAGTCAGGAGTGCTGTGGAAATGGAGGAAAAAATGCAATTTAAGGAAGTAAAATGTTTTAAATTATCAACACCCCTCTCCCAAACAAACAGCTAAGAAATACCCCTTTACAAGCTCTCCTGTGAAGGGTAGAAAACCTAACTGCAGTCTTTTCTAAAATTTCTAGACTAGAATAAGCTCTTTAAACTCAGGCAAGGCCCTAAAGTACATTAGAACTCCCAGCCAAAGGAAGGACTGGAGCAGATTTCTGCCTAGACTAAAATCCCAGCTTAAAGTGCACACCTTGTTCATCGGGCAGGCTTTATACTGCCTTAGCCCCACTCCTGACAGGTTCTGCCAATCCACTCCCTCCACCTGATTAACAACAGAGTTTTAATACATATCACCAACTTAACCCTATCACAAACCAGCCTCCTGAGTTTCCACATTTTCTGTGATGGTTCTCTCCATCACACCAGCCCTCTGCTCGAATGCCCACTGCAGCACTCAAATGTTAACTATAATGCAAGTATTTTGAAAGAGGGGGATGGAAAAATTCCAGCAATGTACCTCTCAGATATATGTCTCCCTTCACAATCCAATAGTATTGCAATTGTTTTTTCTTTTGCATGATGGGCCCATCTGATGTTGTTACCTGGGGTTCTTTGAACCCAAAGCTCTTGGTAACTTTTACTCTGTGCGAGGTGGTGTCAGGAAATAAATCAGGGGGTCTGACCGATAGCTGGCTGGCACAAACAGGACAACACAAGAGTGCTTTCACTTAAAGCTAAACTTTACTTAGTGTCAAGCACTTATACACACGTCCACAAGAGGTTAGTAAAACACCCCCAACCCTTGATAATGGCCAAAGCTGAGCGTGGCTCTTGAGTGGCACAGCAGCAGCCCATCTGCTGCTGGGAAACACAAGATGCATCCAGAGAGAGAGAGAGAGAGAGAGAGAGTCCAGTCCTGAAGAGTCCCCCTACCTCAAACTTTTCCCCCTTATTTTTACGTTAGTAACAGAATGACATGTCCCGTAAAGAAAACTTGTTAAGCCAGCAGTTCCAATGGGCAAGCAAGAGGCTCCTTCTGATTATCAATTAACCAGATGGGGTTTTTTCCAGAGTTTGCAGCCTTGAGGCCCCAATAGACCTTCCTGGGGCACATCCTGCTTTTCTAAGATGCATGTATCAGCAACTTCAACACAATCCTTATCAGGAAGGATGCAGGGTCAAGTTGCCCTTTCTGTGGCACCCCTCCTGCCTTGGTTAAGCTAAGCCTGCTGACTTGGCTGCTTGGAGCAAAAAGCTATAGTGGTTTCAGGCACTTTACTAGTTTGCCAAAGTCTCCCCGTACAACGTGCTCTCACTTTCACAAAGAAAATATTGTGCAGCTTTTGTTGTTAAAACAGCATGTAGAGTCAGATCCTTCAATCCATTGACAAACTGAGTTCAGTGGGAGTTCCATGCACAGAGAGCTTGCAGGATCAAATCCTCTCTAGACTGTGCTATTGTGAGGGTGAGAGAGGGAAGTGAGGAGCCTCCCTGCTAGAGCCAGGTAAATAATTGATTTTTCAGTTCTGGCAGCAAACTGAAAAATCAAAACAAATATGTGGTTCAGGAAATACTCAGAATTGCTTAGCAAATTGGAAAAGTCTGGTCAGCTTCAGTGAAATGAAGGAGTGTATGTTCTTCTTTAAAACCTTTTGCTGTGGTCCACTTGCCAGGGCGTGGTAGACCCAGGTTTGAGTCCCCACTCTGAGGCAGGGAATTGCACTCAGATTTCTCCCATTGCAGGTGATTATCCTCACCACCAGCCCATAGGCTAGTCTGTGTGCAAGTGCTCTGATTGAAGCTTTTCCACTTTGTATAAATATATAAACATTCATTAGGCCAAAGAGCGAGAGCAAGGAAATGACTCTTTAGCCTGGTGATTAGGGCACAAATCTGGGAGTTAGGAGGTATGGATTCTGATCTTCTCTCTGACAGATTCAGAGGAAGGATTTAAATCCACATTTTCCTATCCCTACATCTGCATCCTGATGAGTGTCTTAATTACAAGGCTAAAGAGTCATTCTCATTCTTTCTTCAGCTTCATGAATATTTATACAAAGTGGAAGGGCTTCAATAGGAAAACTTGAAAGCAAGCCATCTTACAGCTTGCAGGTTAGGGCATTCATGTGACAAGGGGAGGTATGAGTTCAAGTCCCTGCTCCAGCTTCAAGCCTAGGTGTCCCACCTCCCATACAACTTACCTCACCACTAGGCTAAAGGTTATAAGGGGGATACATATACACACACTCCCATTTTTCTGAAGCTGGCCCTGAAAAACTTTTTCCCAGCCAAAACTAATACAGTGCAAATTCACAAATAGTTTCAGTTCAACCTAACTGCATTGCTCAGCAAATAAACTATTCAACCCCCCAAAATTCACCCTACTCTCCTCCCAGCCTCTTCCTGTTGCCTGCTAAGGGTTCAGAATTGCTGCTCTCGACTGGCTAAGCCATCCACTCACTGCCCAGTGGAGCTGTGTTGTACCACTTCAAGGGATGCTGCTGACTGAGCTCTTCTTAGTACAACCAGGGAGCGCTAAGAGGCCATTACTATAAATTCTTAGACAATCCAGGTCTTCTTGTTTTCATGCTATTGAATCTAGCAGACAATACTAAAGTGACCAGACATCACAATATCAGCAGAGCTCTTTGTAAGCTTGAAAGCTTCTCTCTCTCTCTCACCAACAGAAGTTAGTCCTATAAAAGATATGATGTCTCTCACCTTTTCTCTTTAATATCCTTGGACTGACACAGCAACAACACTGCATAATATCAGCAGTAGTAAGCCTGGTGAATGTGTAGTAAGATTTGAACTAGCCGTTCACACTTCCCCCACTCAATAAACTACCCTGCAATATAGCTTGGCATGTATAGAGCAATGCCTCTTCTTCTTGCAACACAAATTGGAGCTCCTATTGCCTTCCCATTGGCCATACCTTCACCTTTGGGACTTTCCAGAAAATCAATCATCTCAATCAGAAACGCATCTTGCATGCAAGGTAAAGGTTACACACATGAGGCCCGCAGTAACACTGTTTACTCATGTGAGTAGTCCTATTGACTTCAGTGGGAATACTCATATGAGTAAGGTTCCTCCAGTGTGAGTAAGAGATGCACAATCAGGCCCATAGCATATATGTAGATGGATATGATATGTACATATGACATGTAATGTCTTATGACGTGTCAAGATTCCCATTTACATTAAGACTCCTTTGAATTGTTCTAGCAATACAGAATGTAATTTATATCCACTTTAAGGCAGTGTAAAAGGGTGTTTCTATAAATAAGAATGTGACCCATAGTGCTCAGACAAGCTCAGTTCTCAGTCAGGAAGGACAGGATAGCAAGTGTTGTGCAATCACAAAAACATATATAGCTTTATGGAAAATGTGATTCAAATAATAACCATTCAGTTTGAAGACAGAGTGTGAGAACACACTTTAAGAGTTGACTTTCCTCTGTACAAATCTCATTAAAAGGTCTGATATTTTTAGTTTTGGAAAAGCCAGTATTCATTTAGAGTCATGTTTGAATGGAAATCCATTTTTAAATATCCTGAAACATTATGAATGTAAGTGCTTTCAGTAAATGTCAGTTTAAAATTTATTGTAGCCAGGCAAGTCTGAGTCTTTGAGAGCTAAACAAATAATGCCTGACTGCACTGAATGTAAAAGACTTTTGAGTAATATTACATTCTCTCTGGAGGAATATAGAAACGCTTAATAGATCTTGATCATGCAAATACTCTTCTCTCTCTATCTACTGTTCATCTTATTCCAGATGCCAAAACTGCTGTCTTTTTCTTTTTATGCAGGGTCCTCCGGGTCCACCAGGTCTTCAAGGTCCTGTTGGTGCCCCTGGTGTAGCTGTAAGTAATGCAGTTTTTATGCATAGCAAACCCAGGCCTTTTCAGATTCTCACTAGGTCTACAAAACTCGATAATGTGCTAATTTGTGCTGCTTGACATAGAAAAGATTTGACATCACAACATATATGTAACAATATATCCCCACACTCACAATCCAAAGGATTTACACCTTACTCTTTAACACTGGAATAATGCACATGGTGAATTGGACCAATCATTTGGACCATTTTTTTTTACTATGTATATAATAAACAATAGCAAAATCAACTCGATACCACATATATTTAGAAACAACTCCACTGATTTTAGTGGAACTTCTTAATCAAGCTTGGCATCTTTATGCTTTTTGCTCATGTCCTCTCTTCCTGTCTATCAGGGAGGTGATGGAGAGCCAGGCCCAAGAGGTCAGCAAGGAATGTTTGGGCAGAAAGGTGATGAAGGTCCACGAGGATTCCCTGGTCCTCCAGGCCCCATTGGTCTTCAGGTAAGACAATGTATTATTTTTCCCCTTCAGCAATAGGGACCATTATCTCCACATCGTCACTTGTGTGAACAAGAAAGAATTGCCTTTCATTAAATACATCACACCATCAACTAATAATACATGATAAGGAGACTCCATGTTCATAGATTTTATAGATGGATACACTGATCTTAAGGCCTGAAGGGACCATTATGATCATCTACGTCCGAACTCCTGCATAACACAGGCTATAGAATTTCACCCAATAATTCATGCATCTAGCCAAATAATTTGTGCATGAACAAAAGCATATCTTTTAAAAAGACATCCACTTTTGATATAGAGACTCAAATTGATGGAGAATTTACCAGATCCCATGGTAATTTGTTCAGTGTTGTTTCATTGGAAACAATGGTAACATGTTCTATTCCTTGTTGATACAAACAGAGACATTGCTTAAGTCAGAAAAGAATAGAAAAACTTCCTTCTGGATATACATTGCTGCCTTTGTTGATAACTTTTGGCATGGTTTGGCGTCGCAATCTCTGCCTCTCAAAATGCAGTCATTCCATAGGGTAGTCAGCAAACATAAAGGACAGGCACAGACACTATGCTCAATAAAATGTACAGCATGTCGCTATTTCAGGCATATCATTACAAATTAAAAATCTTGCTTTTTAAAATTTAATTTTTAATTTCTTAAGTATAGTGGAATAGAGAATAAAGAACAAAATATTTAAGATTTTTGTACTCTTTTCCAATTCACAAATATTAGAGGGTAAAGCGGTTTGAACTTTTGACTGTTTATTAAGCTATTTTACACTTTTTTATATGGAAACTATACAGTAGGTCTGGGAAGTTATTAAATAGCACAACACTTTTCCTATCTGCCAAGTTTCAGGTGCACTTGCTATTTCACTAACCCCAGAACCTGTTTAACCACCCATTTCCAAAATCTTACTATGCAATGCTGCTTGGACAACATTGTGCTAATTTTGAGTGTGTTGCCAGGCAGCATGGGATGTAAACCTACAGTACAAGATTTGGTGGAACTTCCCATGTATGACTTCACATAAAACTGTTTCTACTTTTGAAAGGCATTTGTTGATATTTTTAACATTTCTGAATCAGAGGCTCAGTTAAAAAAACATGATGCGTTGATTATATTATGATTTATTTACAGATTTTATTATTTTAAAAGACAATGAAATAACCTTACCCTTTTTAGGTATTTCCAGATTTAAAATATTGTTTAAATTAAGAGTGTATTAGAAAGGATCAATATACTTTACTTTCATATATTTTAATTTAGTGAAATAATACATAAAAGTAAGAAATCAATTAGGTTGAGACTTAAACCAATAAATGAGTTCTATAGAAGAATTATATTTGCCCAAATCTCATTTTCCTCTGAGTGTGCTGGTCCATGGACCAAGATCACACATATGCTAATGGTAATGAAGTACCACTGAGAAATCAAGAGCTCTTTTTATTCACTAATGTGGTTCTCATAGTAACAGTGAACCCATGGAGAGTAACAACTTTATCTTTTTTGTTTATAGTATTTCATGATAATCAAATTTCCCCAGCTGAAATTAAATTCTACTGGTGCTGCTTATAGTGGGCATTAAATCTTAAAAATCATTTTCATTCACACAGGAAAAGGTCTGTCTTAAACTTTTTAATGTAGTCTTTATATGAATTTTCACTGTGTTGTTTAAATTTAAATTATAATACTTTTAAAAATAGAAATGTCTCTTGCAGAAAGAAAGGAAAGGAAAGGCAAATGTTAAAAATATGTATTACGTATCTGAATCATCTCAGAGTCTAAGATAGTTTTACTTTGCCAGAAAGGGGTATGAAAGAGCAAATGCTATGCGGAGTGTTTATTGTCATCAGTAACTGGTAGGACTCCTCATAGCAACAATGAAAGTTAATAGGAGTTTTTCCATTGACTTCCTTGGTGTCAGCATTTTACCCTATGCATCTCTAAGACTGGGCCCTTGGAATCATCATGCATAGTTCCCTGAAAACATTTGCTTGGTGTGAAGCAGCAGTCTAAAAGGCTGACAAAACGTTAGGAGCCATTAGGAAAGGGATAGAATATAAGACCATAAATATCATAATGCCACTATACAAATCCGTAGTGTACCTTGAATACTGCATGTAGTTCTAGATGCCCAATCTCAAAAAAGATATATTTGAATTGGAAAAGGTGCAGAAAAGGGCAAAAGAAATGATTTGGGGCATGGAACAGCTTCTGTATGAGGAAAGGTTAAAAAGACTGGGACTGTTCAGTTTCAAAAAGAGACGACTAAGGGGAGATATGATGGAGATCTATAAAATCATGAATGGAATGGAGAAAGTGAATAGGGAAATGTTATATATCCCTTCACATAACAAATGAACTAGGGGGATACTACACCACTGAAGTTATTGTCGTCAATCCAAATATTATTTGCTTAAATATTACAAAGTTATCCAAGGTAAAGCCATGAAGGAAGTTAGAGGATATCCAGACACCTAGATGGTAATCGTAACCTGCTCGCTGCTTTTAGTTTCTTGAAAATCATACATGTAATAAAGATAACTCCTACCTCTTCCAAAAATAAATAAATGAACAAACAACCCTTTTGGAAGACATGTGTGGGAAACTGACATAACATCATTGTTTAAAGCCAAATCTTTCCCATTTAGTAAAATGGAGAATATTTAGTAGCTGAACATATTGGTTATTGAATACTCAAAATGACTCAAATTTCCCTTTAGAGAGTATCCATCAGAAATGACAGGAGATGGCCCTTGTTTGTAGAGAATAAGCCTGCAAGTAAAAGAAAAAAAATCTCTGTTTAAAATTCTTCAAACTTACTTTAAAAAAAATGGGATTGTAAATGCCATATCTCCCTTAGGCTGCATTTTTTATATTGAAAAAGAACCTACTATTTTCTAATGCCTTATGAATTTATTGCAATATCAATGAGTATGCATGTTATTGTTCAGGATCACTCTATTCACCTATTCTGTAACTGCACAATTGCTTGAAATTATTTACCATTGTATTCTGAAAGGTATTATTTCATAATTTGGCCAGAATATAGTGAGGTTTTGAAGTGATAATGGCTCATTATTTTATTATAGTGTATTTTTGAAAGCCATGGTGGAACATTAATTCTGATTAATTACACTATAACACACACTTCAGGGACATTATAATGCAACCACATAGTGAATTGCATATTCAATAATGGGGACAGATGTTTTGTTCGGTACAATCAAGTGTTTGTTTTTAGAGTACAGATATACTGTAGCAAAATATAATATGAGAATTTATTACTGTACATCCAATTATCAACATACATTTGGTATGTTGGTAAATAATTAAAACATGTGTCATTATAACCTGGATCATAAGCTAGTAACGAGACAAATATTCATTGATGCTACTATTCAGCATGCCTGTAATCAGCGGATTCATTTTAGTCAACAGATTACTGTCACTAATAGCTTTCCATTTTAATGCATCACAGTCTTTTAATTTTCAAAATAAAAAGGGATTGAAATATAGAAACCAAATGTATCACAGGACGAGTTAAAGTTGCCTCTTTCATGCTCATTAAATAATAATAAATAAGCAACTGCAGATATATTGTACCAACAACTATATTGAAAAGAAGCATGTATTTTCTTAAAGCTCAGCACATTTTACTCACTAACAGACTGTACTGACATAAATCTTTTTTTTAAAAAAGTAGATGCATTATACATCTGAATTCAGTCAGTTTTTTTATGAATTCCATACTGTAGAGTTTTACTGTCAACATGATATCCACCACTGTAATAAAAGTAGCTGTTAGTACCAGAATAATCTTTGTTTGTGTTTTTGAGAATGTGCTCAGCTTTGTATCCTTTCATCCAGATTTTATAATCTGATCCATGCCCATTATGCCACTCCAGTAGAGGGGCCAAAAACTGGCCATGGTTAGCCAACAGGGAACTCCCTGTTAGAAGGGAACTCCTTTCTGGTGCAAGTGTTCTAGCTTCAGGCCCTGAGCCTTTGGGCCCTCAATAGAGGGGATGTGTTGAGGTCAATCAGGAGTTGCCATACTGGGACCTAAGGTTATACTTTAAAGTTATTAAATAATATAGCATTACAGTAAAACTGGAGTAAAGGTTATGTACTGTGACTTGATTATCAGTTCTTTGATATGTGCTGAAGGTTGACAGTACTGTTTAATTGAAATTGAGAGCAAGATCCTAACTTGGTGTAAATTAGTGTAACTCTATTCGCTTCACTGGAGCTACATAGATTTACACAGCTGAGGTGCTGACTCTTTGTGTAGGTGTGGCTGAGTATAGTGCAATACGCTTGGGGATTGGTATTGTATTGGGTGTATGTTCTCGTGACCCACAATTTCCTTCCACGAGCATACACTTAAGCAACCTTACATCTAAATTAATCAAGTTTTTGTATGGGAATATATACAGTATGTAATCAAATTAATCAGTGTCCAAAAATAATCATAACAGTCTTTTTTAAACCAGCCATATTAGCTCTTTAATTTGTTTCTTTTTTCATAAAGTTTTTTCCTCATCAGTTATACTTATAAGTATTCAAGGATGCCCTAATCTTTGTTGCCATAATATGAAACTAGTTTTTACATTATTTTTTTTGTTTAATTCAGATAGCTTTTGTCCTCAAATTTTATCTTATGATTTTCTTAACGGGTAGCTGTAATTTACATTATTTCTTCTAAGTAGTTTACTATCAGTATTTTCTTTTCTCTTTCTTATTATCAGGGTCTGCCTGGCCCTCCGGGTGAAAAGGGTGAGAACGGTGATGTTGGTCCAATGGTAAGGTTTTTTCCCTGTTGGTCACTGTAAGTGCTAGACAACATTCTGTTTTTTGATTTCCTTTATAGCTTGCAATTTGATATTCCATTTATGGTCTACAGCACGGGACAGAGAGTCCTGTGACTGTCACCTGCTCTTGCTGTGACCCTGGGCAAGTCACTTCAGTTCTGTTTCCAATCTTTAAAAAGGAGGGGTTTAATGCTTATTTACCTGACTTACAGGGACCTATGAGGATTAATTAGAGCAGCCCAGTTTATGCCTGTCAGAGAGAGAGAGAGAGAGACACCAGCATTGGAGACTGGTGTTGCATCCCTGGAGCAGGAGCTCT
The DNA here is from genome assembly GCF_965140235.1 of Caretta caretta. Taxonomy (NCBI): domain Eukaryota; kingdom Metazoa; phylum Chordata; order Testudines; family Cheloniidae; genus Caretta; species Caretta caretta. The sequence goes on from NC_134213.1 coordinate 69,891,105, forward strand.
GAGGCACTGAAAGATAACAGCAACCCACAGAAACTATAATTGTGTCTGTCCCTGTGTAGGAACACAAGAGGCTCCTTGTGCCCTCATCACCATGTGGACTCATGCAATGGGGAACCACAATCTGGACCTTACTCTTTGCACAACACTCCGAAGATGAAATGCTCTCTGCATGCAGAATATATTGTTGCTAATTGACAAAAAATCCATGCTTATATTTATGACTGTAAATACTGCAGTTCACATATCATATTTTCTCTCTGATTCAGGGTCCGCCTGGTCCTCCAGGTCCAAGAGGTCCCCAGGGTCCTAATGGAGCAGATGTAAGAAACACATTCTGTATTGTTCATTGCATTCCTTTGAAAAACAATAATAAGTAGTATAGTTAGCTAACTTATATCCATTTATGATTGCAGGGTCCTCAAGGTCCTCCAGGCTCTATTGGCTCTGTTGGAGGTGTTGGTGACAAGGTAGGAAAGCTGGTAATATTGACACATAAAAGAGACATCTCTGAGATAAGGAGGAGGACATACATTTTCCCCCTGTTCTTTCTGGGAATATTAGAAATCACAGATACCATTAATTTCCTTGGTAATTATTAACAGCCATGTAGATGCTCAACTAATACATGACGTGCATTATTATGACCTGAAATCATCCTTTTCAGTTTTTGTACAGCACAAAAGTGTTCAACAGTCATGGATATGAACTTGAGCAGAAGAGAAATAGCTCATAGAAAAAAGATTAGTAACCAAGGACAAGGTTGGTGGGCCAAGTTATGCTCTCAGATATGTCCACACTGCAACATAAGCCTATACTTCAGCCCAGCCTCAGACCTAACCCCCTTTGCAGCTACACTGCAATTGCGCTAACCCAGGGCTCAGACCCAGAATCCCAGGACCCTGCAGGTCTGGAGGGTCTGAGTTCAAGTTAAAATGGGACCCAGGATCTGTTGTTGTAGTAGCCAGGCAAGGTACTAACAAACTTCAACAGGACTTTAGTTTTTGAAGTGGAAACCTCTTTTCCAAGCTGCTGCTGCACCCTCAGTAGCTGTCCCTCAGCCTCTTCAACTCCTCCCCACTCCTTCCTGTTTCCTGTCCTTTCAGACTCCCAACAGCCAGTGCTCCCAATTCTAATAATTACAAGCAACATCTAAACACCACATTCCCTCCTCTCTTAAGAAACTCTCCCAATTACAATAAACATGGTTGTTCTAACCACAGGAACAAATAGGAAACAAGGCACTATACTGTTGACAGAATTATTACACTAAAAACACTATAGATACTACATAACATAGTCTCTAGTCCAGACAGGTGGTCGTCTGGGTCTGACAGACCGTCTTTCAAGCCCCAGTTCCAGTGCAATGTCTTGTTTTGTTGATACTATGGTGAAGTCATCCAGTGCAGACTGGGTGTTGGCATAATCTCCTCTTGGTGCATAGGCAGGTGCAAGATAAGAAGCATTCCATACACGCCCATCAGAAAGTCGATAGGTGTAAGGTCCCTTTATCTCTATGATTTTAAGAGGAGCTGTGAATTTATGGTCCCCTTTGTGTAATTCCTGAAACTTTGGTTCCTTAGCAGCCCGCCACTTGTCTGTGAAAGCCTTATACTTTGCTTGGTTCTGTTCAACTGTTTTTCTGCACATCATCCTTGGTAACTCTGCGGGTGAGCTTTGTGTTGTGGCATGTCATGTAGCCCGGTATGCTTGCAAGAAATCAGTAGTGAAGGTTATCCACAATCACCCTTCCAGTTTAGCCATTTGCAAATTCTCTGTCAATCTTGTGTTAAACCGTTTGATTTCCCCATTGGCTTGAGGGTAGTATAGGGATGACCTTCTGTGTAAAATGTTCCGCTCTGCTAGAAAACTTTCAAACTCCAGAGAAGTAAATTGACTACCATTATTTGAAACCCGTTCTTTGGGGTTACCTTTCTTGCTAAAAACTGAAGAGAGGAACTTAATTACTGTAGCAGAAGAGATTTGCGATCTAAACACTACCTCAGGCCATTTACTGAAACAATCTATTAAGGTGATGGCATAACGGCAGTCAATTGGAGCAGTATCAAAGGGTCTTACAATGTCAGTCACCACTTTTTCTCTTGCAGATTCAGGAAGAGGAACAGGTTGTAATGGCGGGGTACATGTCACTGCTGTCTTATCATGTATTTGGCAAGTGACACAGGCTTTTATGAGTGCTTCAGTTTGAGAGTCCATCCCTGGCCACCAATACAGATCCCGGTAGTTGTTGTTTGGTTCTGACAATTCCTTGATGGGTATCGTGTGCCAGGTGTATGAGTTTTGAATGTAATTCTTCTGGCACAAGTACCTCGTAGCACACAGCCATCAAGCAAAGAAAGTTCATCCCAAACTCTAAAATAAGGCAGCAAAACTGGGTCAATATTTTTAGGTGACTGGGCCATCTCTTTGTCAGAAATTCCCGTAGTTTTTGTTGAATTGGACACACTGAACAGGCAGCTTGAAATTGTTCTCTTGTAACTGCAGTAAGAGTGCTTGTAATAAGCGCAACTACTACATCCTCATCCTCCGGTGGACCATCTGGTGAAAGCAAAGGCAAGCGAGAAAGGCAATCAGCTACCACATTTTGGTTTCCAGGCTTATATTCCAGTTCATAATTGAAAGAGAGTAGTCTTGCAGACCATCTAGCAATACGATATCCTGCTCTTCCCAGTCCTTTCATGGTGAGCAACATCATCAAAGGTCTGTGGTCTGTGCGCAACTTGAACATGCGGCCCCACTGGTAAGTTCTCCATTTTTCAGTAGCTCAGACACAAGCAAGTGCTTCTTTTTCGACTGTAGAATATTTTCTCTCAGCATTACTTAGTGTCCTTGAAGCAAATGCAACAGTCATCTCTGTGTTGTCCTCATGAAGTTGTGTGAGGACAGCCCCAAGTCTATAATCAGAAGCATCAGTAGTTACAATTGTGGCAATGCAGGAGTGAATAGTCCAAGTACTGGACTATGTACAATCAAGTCTTTCACCGTTTCGAAACTAGCTTGTGTATCCATTGTCCACACTAAGGTTGAACTTCCCCATAGTAATTCTCATAAAGGTTCACTGACAGAAGCATAATTGGGAATGAATTTTGCATATCAGGAGGTAAGACCAAAGAAGGAACGTAAGGTTTTCAAATCTGCTGGAGGAGGAACATTTGAAATTGCCAGGATATGAGCCAGATCAGGTTTTAGTCCAGCCTGTGAAATTGTATGCCCCAGAAAGGAGAGTTCAGTTTGTCTAAATTTGCATTTGGACCTATTGAGCTTGAGGCCTGCTTTGCTGATGCAGTTTAGTGTAGACTGCACGTTATTGTCATGCTCCTCCGAAGTATTTCCAAACACGATAATATCATCCAAATAGCACTGAACTCCATGTTGATTCTTCAAAATCAATGACATAATTTTCTGGAAGGCACTTGGGGCTGATGCGAGACCGTGTGGAACGTGTTTAAAACGGAATAGTCCCTCATGTGTAATAAATGTTGTGAAGTTTCTGCTATCTTCATGCAACATAACCTGGTGGTATGCAATCTGCAAATCAAGAGTAGAAAACATCTTTTCTCCACGGAGTTCTGCAAATACTTCTTCTATGTGAGAAAGAGGATGGCTGTCAATCACAATAGCTTTATTTGGCTCACTTAAGTCCACACAAAGGCGAATGCCTCCACCCTTCTTCTGCATCACTACTATAGGTGAAACCCATTCCAAGGAGTTAATCTCTTCAATAATGTCCTCTTGAACAAGTTTTCTCATTTCCTCTGAAACAGCTTCCCTGACTGAAAATGGTAAGTGCTGTAATTTCTGTAGTACAGGCATCACATTATTCTGCATTTTAACTTTATGCAGAAACCCATAAGCACAGCCTACTTTCTCCTCAACCTGGTATTGGGTCCCAGAAACTGGTGTGAGTACCGCAAGAGTGCTTTGCTGAGGAAGATCAATTCATCCATTAACTACCCTGAGATTTAAATCAGCCAATAAATCTCTGCCAAGGATAGAAGTGCTTTTGTGGACAATGTAGAACTCTGCAGTTACACAGCAATCACCAAAAGTAACTATTGCTGGCAGGCAGCCATGTACTGGAATATGTTTTTTTCAAATAGCACACCAAGTGAAGCTTGGGTTCAGTAAGAGGCACATCTTTAAAGTAATGCAAATAGATGGAATCAGGTAGTATAGATACTGCTGAGCCAGTGTCCAACATTATCTGAACAGAGTGTGATTTGCTTGAGGGTATGGCAGAAACGTTTACAGTGTACTTTATTTGTTCTGGAATATGTGCAGTAGTGATTTTGTCCACGTTCAGCACAGTAACATCTGGTATTGTAACTGCATGCACCTGTTGTTTGAACTGGTTGCTGCGACATACTTTAGCAAAATGCCCAATCTTTTTGCAATGATTGCACTGAGCTACTTTTGCCATTCATCCTGTGTAGCTTACAAGCTGTTGTGGGAATCCACAGCGAAAGCATGCTTTTACTATATTTTGAATTTGCTGATTTGGTGGTTTTTCATTAGTTTTCCTCTTGTAATTGTTTGTCTGCAGCAACAGTGAACTTTTCCGCAAAGGTGTCACAGCCTAGACTATGCCTCCTGTATCCATGCTCATTATTTTGGCTTCAGCTGTAGCTGACTCACTCTGGTTAGCAATGGTTATTTCTTTTTCTAGTGTAAATTGTGGTTCTAGAAGTAAATGTTCTCTTACACGAAGCATGGTTGTTTTCTCAATGAGCTGGTCTCTAATCATCTCATCTGCCATATTCCCAAAGTCACAAGTTACAATCAGGGAAGCAATATACTGCATTATAGTCTCCCCTGGTTTCTGCTCATGCTGGTGAAATCTGTCGCGATTAGCTACTACATGCACTTTTGGTACAAAAAAGTTCTTTAATGCAGTGAGTGCAGTCTCATATTTATTGTCTCGCAAGGCGAAAAGTGTAAAATATATGCTGCCCTTCTGCTCCAAGGCAGTGGATTAGCAGAGCACGCTTTCTTACTTCAGAAATCTCTGTAGCACTGATTGCAAGCATATGCATCTCAAGCATATGCATCCAGCATCTCAAGCATATGCATCCAGCATCTCAAGCATATGCACCTCAAGCATATGCATCTCAAGCATATGTATCCAGGGTAAAAGCAACTGGAGGCTCACCTCGGCTTTGTAGAAAGGGTGCAGGTGGGTTCAGAGGCAGAAGGTCCCACCTCATCACCAAAATGTTGTAGTAGCCAGGCAAGGTACTAACAAACTTCAACAGGACTTTATTTTTTAAAGTGGAAACCTCTTTTCCAAGCTGCTGCTGCACCCTCAGTAGCTCTCCCTCAGCCTCTTCAACTCCTCCCCCATCCTTCCTGTTTCCTGTCCTTTCAGACTCCCAACAGCCAGTGCTCCCAATTCTAATAATTACAAGCAACATCTAAACGCCACGGGGTCCAAGCCCAATTGCTTTGTAGTTTAAACATAGTTGATTTGGGTCCAGGGGTTAGCCAGAAGTATCCCACAATTCAATGGGACAACTTCCTTAGTCCTCTCTAACCCAACAATCTACAGTCCACTCTACTGAAAAAGGAAGCCACCCCCTGGCAGCAGCTCAGGTCAGCGTTAGCCCATTCTCTTCTAATCACCAATCTGCAAGCACACTATCAGAGAGCCCCTGGGTTTGCAATGGAGAGTGAACTGATCAAGCCTTTTGGAGAGTGAGCTGCTTCCTGGTAACATGCAAGGTGGGCAGTAAAGTTTTCTCATAGGGCATCACAACCCTAGGGTTAGAGCAGCCACATTTCCGGGAGTGGGAGGGTAGGGATTCGTAGATATGGTTATTTTGACTTGGGTGTGCACACTGCAGTGCAGATGCCAGAAGGACAGGTTTGACCACAGGTTAGAAAAACATTAATATAGGGTTAAAATACAATGTAAATGCTTAAGCCCAGGGTTCTCTTAACATGGGTCAGCTGACTTGAGTCCCATTAAAAGTGCTTACATTGCAGTCTAGACTACCCTTAGTTACATCAGCATAAACTCCAGAGTAATTCTATTGGCTTCACTGGTGTTTCTTGCATTTTATGCCAGTGTAGCTTAGCACACGATTTTCCCTAATATCTGAAATGTTAAAATATCAGATATTATACGATGTATCAGTGTTAATTATATCTGTGAGGTCAGCTAAATTGGTCCTCAAGCATCAGAGAACATATCCTTTACTGAAGTAAATAGACTGGGCTCCAATGAAGTCAAAGATCTGGTGCTGATTTACACTAGCTGAAGATCTAGCCCTGTATGTAGCATTAGCACTTCAAGATTTTATGGTTAATAATGTAGACTTCCATCTCCTGCCTCCATGCTGAGTCTCTGTGCTGAGCTATATTATGCTCACCCTTCATTTTGCCAAGGTGAATGTGGAACAGGTATACACAGAATTCTAGGGACTTTTGTCCAAAATAATATAATATATATATTCATAAATAATATAATGGATATACTCCTAGAAAGATGAAAAAGCAGAAATAAGACCATGTCTTGGACAGTTATAATTGATTTGTTGAGAAATTATGTATGATTGTTCTTGAATATTTTATTTCCCCAAAACACTGTGGAAGAACTGATTTATTTGTAACAATGTATATTTTAAAATTTTGGTTGATGGGTCCTAAAGAGGGAGGAAGGCAAGCAAAGGACATTGATAGTCTTTCAGAAGATAACTATATTCTGTCTTACCTCCTTTTTCTTCCCTCATCCAGCAGATAGCTTAATACACAGGTTCCTTTCTACCCTTGTCCTTCTCTCATCACAGATGAACTCAAGTACTTAAGAAACCATACTTAAATTTTGTTGCCTTTCATCACCATGAATCCTCTGCATATTCTTTTAGTACAATACACAGCTCTCATACCTCTAGGGGAAATCCATCACAACCATACATTCCAAGACACTAGCTGCAGTTGCAGGTCAATTAAAATAATCTGTATGTGTTATGGGCCATTTCTTAATCACTCTCAGGAAGGATGCAACTCTATTTTTCTGAGCCCCAGGTATTATTCCCTGACAGAAGGCAAGGAAGCTGCCCCTGCTTACCTTGGATCATTTGTAAAGATGATAATAATAATAGGTAAAAAAAAAATCCCCAAGACCGCAATTCACCTTACAATACCTTGCAAGCTTTTCATTTCTCTGTGCCAACAAAAACATCTTTCTTATGATGCATTTCAATATTGTTGACATCCCCCATAAAACTTAGGTTACACATCTCTTTTTTTCTCTCTCATTAAAATGAGCTTCCTTCAAACAATCCTGTCATATTTGGGTCATGTCAAAAGGAATCACTGCTTCTTATCAGTGTGTCCAAGCTATCATCTTAATAGAATCTGCATATGCTTCATCATTTTTTTTATCTGCCCATGAAATAAATCACTTGCCAGTATTCAGGGAGGAGGTGGAGTACTGCAGTGATGTACCATGAGACTAGTGAGGATGGAAAATGTGTCCTACTTTGTGTCCCTTCTTTGTTTTCTGAGATCAGTGGATTATGGGGTAACTATTCTAGCCAGATAAAAGCACTAGACTTGGGCTTTAGACATTGCATGTTACTGCTTTTGTTGAGTCTGGAGTTGTCAGTGTTTCACTGCTTTCCCTTTTGTTAGAGATATGTATTTGGTCTATGTCTCTCCCCACCTTCTGATAATGTCAGCATTCTTGCATCTCTAGTGTGTTTTATTAGTAATTGCTAAAAAAGATACAAAGCAACATGCCCTTCTGCATGGTTGCATGATTCTATATTCCACTTAATCTCCAAAGCATGTGACATGATTCCCTAAGGCTGTCTTCAGTGGCAGTCTGGCCTACATTAAGGGCTGCAGGATTTGTCTCTCTGGGATGAGAACCAAAAACATGTTTGAATGTTCAAGATTGTAGATATGGGGGAGGGGGAGAAATCTAATCATAAGACTTTAAATTTATTCATATCAGTGGATATAGAGAACAACAGGGACTGCAAGGGAAAACCCCCCTTTTTTTAAAGAAAAATTAAATATTTTGGGTAGACAAAATCTATGGTGGTCCCCTTAAGTATTAGTAGATATAACGCTAGGATTTTCTGGCACTAATTTAAAAAGGATGTGCCTGGTTGCAGGTTTATGTTGGTTGGGCAAATATCACATTTACATATTGGATTTAATAGGTATTTATAGATTGGGTTTCAGAGTTGCTTCTTCTCCAGTAAAGGTAGATCATACCCCCAAACATTATAATATGCTAATTACCTTTTTGATGGCTATCAAGAGAAGGACAGAGGTATCCAATCATTATGTAGCTGACCATTATGTATCCAAAGTCATACAGGTAAAGTATAGCTTAGTTAATATTGAAATTTCTTGCTAGTAATATTTTTCTCAAATACCTTTCGTAATTACTATTTATTTTACCAGTTCACCTTTAGAATAATACTTCAATCAGATTTCATACTTTGTACATTGCAGCTTGTGTTTTTGTATCATGCTGCATACAAACATGTTATTTGCCTACGTAAACTGCAGAACAATCCCTAAAAGTGGGTATCAGTAATACTACTGCTAATGACAAAAGTGAGGTTCATTTGGTCATTTAGTTAATCAGCACCATGTTCTAGAGGGTCAGATTCTGCCACCCTTGCAGTGGGTCATTTCTTACTACACAAATACTTGTAGTGACTGTAAACATCCTATTTTTGGTCATTAGCCTTAGTTTTACTCAGACACAATCTCAGGTTTTCTTCTGTAGTATATCGAGGCAAAAAAAAAAATGTAGATGCAACAAGACTTTAAAAAGGACACAATTACAAGTTAGTGCCATATAAGTTTCTGCTTCGATAGACCTTAGTTTTTGTTATACTGTGATTCAGGGTTACTAGCTATTTCCAACATCTAGACCTGAAAAACTCTGACATATAGATGAGAGTATGGCTTTATTTACTGAATCAAATATAGAAATTAGAGACAGGGATCTGTTAAAAAACGGTCAGTTCAGGACTGTTTCCTATAATATACAAAGTAAGAGTGGTTGAGAAGGCATGGACTGTTCAATACCAGATGCTCTTGGATATCAACAATCTAGGTTGGTTCCCATCTAGGTCTTATCCTTCCTTTGGATGTAAAACCATAACAGAAAAGGTCATAATTAATCACTTCCTGCTTTTAGATCAGGATTATTTGGACCTTTTCATCATGCTGCACATCTCAGCAAGACTGACCATGAGCTGTTGCTTCAGCAGCTAAGGAAGGCTGATCAGGTGTTCTGAATTCCCCCTCTGTTTTGAAAAGATAGAAGACAACTGTCTATCACCTTCAAAGGATGTGTAATGCAGGATCTAAACCATCTTGCTCACAGTTTTCACAGTGTACAATGAGATCGGTCAGCAAGATAATTTCCAAGTTATCTTCCCAATGCTTTGCCCAGTCCAATTTTAAATTAAAATAAGAGATGGAACTACCATCACTTTTTTAAAGAGATTCTTCATTCCATTACTATTGGTTTAAGCCTTTTTTCACGCTCTACATATTTTTTCTCTTTTCTTTACGTTTATACCTTTCAAACACATAGAAGACTATAATATCCCTACATAAATATTGTTTGACCAAGCTTATAACTAGTTAATCTTTCCTTACGCCTCGTTTCCTCCATTTCATTAATACTTTTGGTTTTCCTTCTCTGAATTGCCTTCCATGTGTTGACATATTTTTGGTACGGAGGACCCAGAAATGAATGTCTAGATTCACTCTTATTAAAGACCTGACGTCATGTCTAGAGAGATTATTACCACGTTGGTCCATAACATCATGTCTCTGTACACAGTACCTAACTGAAAATTGCACTGTTAGGAAGTATATCCAAGGTAGTTTCTTCTATTCCTAGAGCTGTTAAGTTGTTCTTTGTGTACATAGGAACCCCTTTCTTCCATGTTTATCTGTATTTGTCATCACACAGATGACTGGGGAGCCAAAATCCTCTCATCCAGCATCCTTCACTTCTGAACATCTTAATTGTCCCTATATTTTTCATTTTCATTTTCATCTGGTCTTGAGGGCCTTGACTGTAGTTGCTTGTAAAAAAAACTTGTAAAAAAATAATTAAAAAAATCCTTGGGTATAATTCTGGCCTCCTTGAGGTCAATGGGAATTTTGCCACTGGTTTCAATGAAGCAAGGATTTCACCCTTTATATTTTTACCTAAAATATATCCTCATGATCAAATTATATCCCAGTTATTTTGTAAAAATTGTGGCACACTACCACCCTTGCTCCTTTTCTTCCCTTTCTTATTTCTTCTGTATGGTTTTAAGCCCCCATTTACATTCACGTGTGAGAATTATTCCCACTAGGTTTAATTCAAGAACATGAATTCACACACTGCATCACTGGGTATCATTTTCATTTCTTCTTATTTCCCATATTCTCTGCATTCATATACAAATGCTTTCAAGCACATTATTTTGCTAGGGTTTTTTTTTTTATTATTATTTCTTCTAATTACTTGTCTTCTGCTTTACTATTCCCAAGCTTTAAGTACATGCTAGGTTTCTCAGTGAAGACACATTTCTTCTTAATTTAAATTCCACATAATGAGCTCGACCAGTTTTCTGAAATCCTAGAGAATTGTTCTGTCAAAACGAGTCTGTGCTGTATGAATCATTTACACTCAGACATTGTTCTAGCAACGGTAGGGTTGTTCACCCTACAAAACTAAGAATGCCTTTTCCCTTTCTTCTTTATATTTTCTTTCAATGGTGTTTAATGCATAAGCATGCTTTGGCCTTACAGTCCCTTCAGGGTAGGCTCCTCATGCTAGATAATATGATTCACAGTTCTTTGTAAAGTGTGGAAGAACATTTTGGCATCCTCCCTGTTCCTATTGACTAGTGAAGCGCAACATTTGATCACGTTAGTATTTGCGAGACTGGACTAGAAGGAGATATTCAGTTGTTAATACTTGTGCTTCAAAGGCCCCTTTATCTGCTAGCAAACTATAAACAATTTTTAGCATATTTAATGTGATGTGTTTTTAACCAGCCTGTTGATTCCTCCACTATACACACAAAATATAGGCCTAACCGATCAAAGGCATCTTCAGTACAAATGTGCATGTAATGTTGCATTATTAATGCTTATAGCCTCCCTGAAATGGTGAGATTCTCCATTACACTCAAGCATAACCACTTAAAAACAAACTTCTCCCCAAAGTATACTCTTTGTGCAGCTTATAATTAGAAAAAGTATTAGAACAAAACCTACCAGCATAGTTTGAATTGGTAAGGTGATGCTGTATGCCAAAGTACTTAGGGGGAAAAGCATGATAAACTGCATGTAAGATATACATGCAGCTTGTTGCCCATATATTTAATTGAAAAGTGTAATGCCCTAGGTTCAGAAGTAGTCTTATAAATCCATTCTTTTCTATCTGTAATATGACACTTGGGCCTGATTTTTAGAGGTGGGAAACAGCTACCACCTCTCACTGATTCCATTTGGAGTTGGAAATGCTCAGCACTTCTGAAAATTTGTCCTTAACTGTTTGCCAGGCTCTAAATTAAATTTACAGTTAGAACCTCAGAGTTAGGAAACCCTCAGGAATAGAGGTTGTTCGTAGCTCTGAAATGTTCATAACTTGGAACAAAACGTTACGGCTGTTCTTTCAAAAGTTTACAACTGAACATTGACTTAATACAGCTTTGAAACTTTACTATGCAGAAGAAAAATTCTGCTTTTAACCATCTTAATCTAAATGAAACAAACACAGAAACAGTTTTCTTACCTTGTCAAATCTTTTTTTTTAAACTTTCCCTTTATTTATTTTAGTAGTTTATGTTTAACATAGTACTGTACTGTATTTGCCTTTTTTTTTTTTTTTTGTCTCTGCTGCTTCCACCTGATTATGTACTTCCAGTTCCAAATGAGGTCTGTGGTTGACTGGTCAGTTCATAACTCTGGTGTTCATAAATCTGAGATTCTACTGTACTCTTTAAAAAGATTTGTTTTAATATCATCCTAAACTTGGAAAATCTGTGGGTTCTCTAGCACAAAAATAAAACAGAAATAAATACAAATAAAACCCTAACTTCTCTTCTAGATGGCCGACCAAAAATAAACACAGGATGCTAGTGGAAGTTTGTTTGTGGTCATGGATGTCATTAGTAAATACTCTTATGTACAGCTCTCAGCAACTGTAAAGTGTAACATAAGTGTTATGTATTATTATTTAATACAGTACAAACATAATGTAATAAAAGCATGGGTATGCACTGAATGTTGTGCCACCCCTATATTAATTATGCCTTTTCATAATGTGGAGCAGGCAGAATCAGTCAATGGCAGAGGCAACATATGCAAGGGTACGTGGGGTCATGTGATTTTCACCTTCCATTTAGCTGGCACACCCCACAGTTTAAAACTGTCGCCTGACTCCTGCCAGGAGCCAGCAGGTGGGAGCTGCCTGGCCTGCTCAGGCCTCTGGCTCTCTGCGCTGTGGGAGCCGGTGTGCTGGCTAGCTGCCCAGCAGCCCTCCCTGAGCCAGGCCGCCTCTGCGCGACCAGACGCTCCCCAGGCAGGACAGGCAGCACAGCTCCGAGCTGTGCCCTGATGTGCTTTTGCCTCTCCCGCAAAGGAGCCCAGTGCTGGCCGGCAGAGCCCGGCTGCCATGAGATGCTCCTTGAGTTGCTCGCTCACTGGTGCCCTGGTGTTCCTGGATATGCTGCTGCTCCTCAGCCCAGAGGCGATGCGTGTGGCAGTCACGTGCCGCCAGAACCTTTAAATTGTGCCCTCCCCGCCATCAAGAGTTACGTGTTGTCTCTGGTGAATGATGCAAATTACATGTGTCCATGAACTGAAGGAAAGGTGAAATCATTAATTTTATGTCTGTTATTCCTTCTCAGAATCCTATGATCTGGAGCTCTTTTAAGAATTCTATAACAAGTCATTACACTTTGCTATATGAAGTCAATTGAGCGATGGCAATTTACACCAGCACAAGATTTGGCCCTTAATTAATACCTTTGCATGATATACTGATCTCTCCGCACACATGATAAAATTTCTTCCTGGAATCAGAGCAATTTGGTTCCTGTAGGATCAAATTCACCCCTCAGGCCGAGGGTCAGCATAGTACCTGTGTATCGCTTAAGCCCATGTAATTCAGGGCTGAACATAGCTCAATAAATGTAACCTCTTTTAGAGGCTATGTGCATCTCTGGAGCTGATCTCACTTCTGTCTTCATAATAACCTTTTCATACTTGTACATTTCTTTGTGAGGAAGACAAAGAAACAGAATGGTGATTAAACCCCCTGCACACTGACTGTCATTCAGAATTGGTGTTTCAATGTTTTCACATGCTTACAAAACCAACTGTAATATTCCGTAGCATAACCAGAAGGTGGCAGCCTTCTATCCACTATCTTTTTGCTATTCCATATTTTCTAGAATTATTTTACTTAAAATTAGGACCTTTAGTCTAATACAAATTACTCTCCGTGAATAATGAAACTAAGATTCCAGATTTAAACACATCAATGGGATTATATCACTCTTTGTAGTTTAGGAACAACTGCCAATGTCCTTACTGAGATCTTGTTAAGAAAAGCTTCCAGTGATGTCTCTCAGGTTTAGCCTGAGTAAGATCTGATTAAGGGCCTGCAGTACTTAGAGACAGAATAGGTCTATTAGATCAACAAATCTTTTTCCCTTCAAGAAAATGAGACAGTTCTCATGTGGAGGATGAATCAGATATTGAATTGATACCACCCTTGAGCTCAGCCAAAAGGCAAAAAAGAAATATTTTCATTACAAAATTACAGTGTATTAATTATTCGTCTATTTAACGTCTGTGATCTAAATATGCACTCTCTAAATATATATCCACGGCCAGATAGGGCCATCTTGCTCCACATAAGCACTGTCTAAACTCGATAAAAAGCTGTGTGAAACAACCATGAACTTTCACACCATTTTATGTTTTGCAGCATGAGATCCACTATAGACAAAATACAAAGGCTGGATTTCATACTACAAAACATTAGATAGTGGAAAGGTCATATTTGTTTCAGGGACCTGTTTATGAGTTTATATATAGTCCTTACATGTGGCCAGATTGTAGCTGGCACTTACACAGATGCCCTAAGAGGGGACTCACCAGAAGCCTTCTTACCCTTTCAAGGACCACTTATGGGCCAACCACAACTGAGAGTGCCTGAGAGTGCAGCACTTGTGCTCTTCATGCGTCCCTGAACAAACCTCACAGAGGACAGGGAAGGCTCCTAGCCCCTTCCCTTCCTCCCTCTTCGTAGATTGGATTAAAAGCTCATCGAGGGAAGCAGAAGAAGAGCAAACTATATCGTAATCACACACTGGGAAACTCAGTGAGCAACTGTGCACCATCAGGAGCTTGACAGACACAACTGGGTCCCTGATTAGTTCTTATGCACCTCACTAAATGAGACCTCGATCATACAGCTTGATTACAGTCCCTTACATCTGGAAGTCTTATTGAAGTTAATGGGCCTCCACATGGCACGGATATTGCCATAAGGGTGAATCAGGCTGCAGGCTGTTTAATATTGTTAAAAGTGGTTATAAAGGCTCATATTTTGGCCTTTTTTACATTTTGTATATATGTATCAATTTTTCACGTGCCTGAATAACCCAAGGAAAAGCTGATCTGCTTGCTAGCTCAGAGACTTGTTCAAATTCTCCCTAGCCGCATAAAACTAACCTTACAGATGTAGGCATGTATAGAGAAACAATAATAATAATAATTAATAAGATCTCTGCAGAGAACAAGACAGTGAAGATTGTGAAATTCCTTCGAAAACAAATTTTAAAGCAAGCCCATTAAACTGAACTATTCACAAAACTTTATTTTTAAAATAGTATAAATATTTTATTGCAGAAGCCTACTTAATCCTAAGTACCTCAGAAAGATCATTACTACTAATAAAACAATAAGATTTTAGACTGTTGCAAAATTAGAGTAACAAGCATAATAAAACACTACAATTTCTAAAGCCAGATTCACCAAGGGTATTTTAAAGTTGTTTCTGAGGAGCTGAGGAACTGAAGATGATCTAATTGGCTCTAACAGTGAACAGAATAATATAATCTTTCTCCTGTAGGGCAAGGTACTGCACATAGTTGTTTTAAAGAAGGTATTTTAGCTTTAGTCTTAATTTTGCTACTGGAGAAAATTGAGAACTTTTCTAGTTTTACTTTTTTTAAATTTCTGAGCAGACATATGTCAGTAATTTCACATACTGACAGTTAAATTGAGAAATCCTTTAAGTTAAAATATGCATTTTTCACTTGAGCTCCTGCCAACAGTTAGAAAAGAGGTTCTGTTATACATTCAGAGAGTTGTATATTTGGGGCATTATTAACAACAGAACATTTTAGTAACAAGCTACTTTTCTCTGAAGTTTATTTAACAGTCCACTGAGCTAGAAAATAATCACTCATAACTACACTTTAAAAGGAATGGCTGAAAAGACAGACCTGACATGTACAGTACTGTGCATTGGTTCAAAGAAAATAAATTAACTTAAATGTTCACTTAATACAGTGTAATCTTTTACTATGGGCAGATTATTTGTATATGGTGTTCTCTTAGAAGCCATCTGGTTTACTAAACAATTCCCATTATTGATAAAACACTGAGTGCTTTTGTGGCCTCTGGTGAAAATTTTATTAGGTGTTTTTATTATTTTATTCTTTTTGCTATTATTTATTATAGTACTAACTCTAGTGCTAATGTCTAAAATCATTTGAAATTCATGTTCAATTAGTATTTGCTAATTTGCAAGGATTTGCTTCCAGAAACATAGCTCACAGGAAGAAGGATGCAGATGACCAATATATATGTTTGACTTTTCTCTGATTAGGAAGAAAGGACAAAAAATGAGACAATTAAAGGGGAGATTTTTAAAAGGGACATAGGGAAGTTTAGTTTCCAGCTCCCATTGAAAGTTGAGTTTGATAATCTCCCTCCCTCCCGGATTCTGCAAAAACACATGTGAGTAAATCAATGTACCTGAGTAGTCTCATTGCATGCAATAGGACTACTTACATGGGTGAAGTTACTCACATGCATAACTGTTTCTGAGAGCCTAGTTTTCAAACTATAAGAGAAGTCATAATAATACAGGTAAATACAAGGGAGTATTACCAGTAATGCCAGTACGACATTAATTTGCACTCATTTTTTTATAGGGTGAGCTTGGGGAAGCTGGTAACCCTGGACCTCCTGGAGAATCTGGCCCAGGCGTGAGTATTCTTTGTTTGTTTTAATGACTATTATTCTACTAAAATAAAGTACTTACTAAAAACTTCCTTTAAAGGAATTTCAGGTTCTGTGCAATCAGATTCTTCACGCAGCTGCTTCATGCTTTCTTCATATTTTCTTCGTGTCTGTTAAATGCAAATGGCTTTTAGCTAAAGCCCACATCTTGTATAATAACTGGAAGACAAAAGGAATCTTGCAATTGTGTGAGAGAACATTTATTTCTTCTCCTGTCAAGCTTATCGTGTATTTTACAATCAAGTTTATGTATTTCATCAATATATTTCTTCCAGCTAGATTTGTCTCTGTTTGTTAGTGGAAAAGTTCATTCCAAACTAGAGATGGGCCTGAGCATCAATATCTTCATGCTGATGTGGATCTGAAACTGCCCTGAGATCTGTGGGTGTTCCAATCTAGGGATTGATTTGGGTCCCATTTCTATTCCAAAGACAAGCCTTTATGATCAAATTTCACAATTAATGTCTCAGAGCATCTTTTTTGCTCCCATTAACTTGTAGATCTTCCTTTTCTTACATATTCTGAGTGTACTAGTTCCAGAAAGCTAACAATTTTATGTTGTTTACAGGGACCAAAAGGTGAAAGGGGAGAAAAAGGTGAGGCTGGTCCACCTGGGGCTGCTGGACCTCCAGGTGCCAAAGGACCTCCAGGTGATGATGGGCCTAAGGGTAATCCAGTAAGTGAGCCTACTAATTTAAAAATAAGGGCACTGGTGTGAAACTTATTGCACCAAACAACACATCATTTTATTTAACACTTTTATAGGATCGTATATGCATTTCTGGAGTATATACAATTGTGCTTTTCTAGCTGAAATACTTTGTAATGACTTTTAACATACATTTTGTTGCATGAATTCAGCCTTGCTTTCTTTCCCATTTGTCTAGGGCCCTGTTGGTTTCCCCGGAGATCCTGGTCCCCCTGGTGAACCTGGCCCTGCTGTAAGTATTCTTACAAACTAGATTTAGGGGCTAATCTTGGTTCCCACTGAAGTCAAAAGGTAAAACTCTCCTTAACTTCAATGGGAAAGAGATCTGCCCTGGGAGAGGTATTTTTCTGGCTGCTTTTGGTTTCAGAATCTTAAAATTAATTCATTTTACCAAAACTTTATAGTAAGTTTTCAAGAAAATGTCCTATAGAAGAACAACATACATTATGGGTGAGACCATACATGAGACTATTTTTCAAAATTCAACTGATTTAAATGTTGTCTCTCTCTCCCTGGGATTTCTTTAGGGTCAAGATGGTACTGGTGGGGAGAAGGGAGAAGATGGTGATCCTGGTCAACCTGTAAGTAAACTGTCTCTAACATTTTTATTTTATTTGTGCTCTGTATTCCTCCATGCTAAGAAAGCAGCTTCTGCTAAATAAGTAGAAAGCTTTCTATAAATGCAGATATTTTCAAAAATATGTTCTAAATAAATTCTTTTTTATAGTTCACTGTACATTGTAAGTTAAATTCCATAGAGCCCAAATCATATTAGGTCTTTGTGTATGCTTGTGCTGCCCATTTTTTTTCAAATGGGGGCACATGTTTTGTGGTGACATATGAAGCAATAGAAATTGAGTCATTTATAGCCTGAGAGGGAGCAATAGCTATATAACTTCCCTCAGTTTGTGTGCTGAATGAGCACAAGTCTTAGAATCTAAGGTGGATAACATTGTGCCTTATTTCCAGCATCAAAAGGGTCTGAGAGGGAAATCCCTGCTATAGTTCAGTACGGCATGGAGAAAGGGAGGTTTTTAATTAGAGGGAAGGGATGGATGGAGCTAGGTTGTGCACTGGCAGGGGGAGGGGGTATTTGTAAGCTTCAGAAAATTTGCATCTACATTTCTGACTCAAGAGACTAAGAAAGTACTTTTAAAAATGTTAGTTCTTCGTGCCAAATAACTTATCAAACTGTTCAGTCCTACAACGTTATCCAGTAGGTCTCATGGCATTCCCATTTGGTGAGTCTATTCAGCTATCAGTACATGAGAGATGTATACACAAATGCCATTTATGTGGCAGTTATCTCATTAGTGCTAATGGGAACCTAATAGTATGCTGAATGCTTCTAAGCAAAAGGGGCAGTTGGGGGAAATTCCTAATGAACATTGTTGCTCAATGTCTCTTCCGGACTAATGTTACATTTGTACTGATGAATTAGTCTGAAAATATATTTTCAAAATTCTCTAGGTTAATATTTATAAGGGTTCTAACCACCTACTTAAGTGGTTATAAATTGAGCCAGAAGAGCTAAATGAATTCTTTGAATCAATCTTCACTGCAGATGATATGAGGGAGGTTCCCACACTGGAGCCATTCTTTTAAAGTGCCAAATCTGAGACACTGTCCCAGACTGAGGTGTCAATAGGGGAGGTTTTGGAACAAATTGATAAATTAAACAGTAATAAATCACCAGGACCAGATGCTATTTATCCAAGGGTTCTGAAGAACTACCAAGTGTGGTATGTAACCTATCATTTAAATCTGCTTCTGTACTAGATGACTGGAGGATAGCTTTTTTTTTTAAAAGGCCCCAGAGTCAATCCTGACAATTACAGGTGGGTAAGCCTAACTTCAGTACCAGGCAAATTGGTTGAAACTATAGTAGAGAACAGAATTATCAGACAAATAGATTAACACAATTTGTTGGAGAAGAGTCAACATGGTTTTTGTAAAGGGAAATTATGCCTCACCACTCCATTATAATTCTTTGAGGGGATCAACATCCAGGTGGACAAGGGTGAGCCTGTGGATTTTCAGAAAGCCTTTGACAAGGTCTATCACCAATGATTCTTGAGCATAGTAAGCAGTCATGGGATAAGAGGAGAGGTCCTCTAATGGATCAGTAACTGATCAAAAGAGAGGAAAGAAAGGATAGGAATAAATAGTAAGTTTTCAGAATGGAGAGAGGTAAATAGCGGTGTTCCCTCGGATCTGTACCCGGACCAGTGCTGTTCAACATATCCATCTATGATCTAGAAAAAGAGGTGAACAGTGAGGTGGCAAAATTTGTGGACGATACAAAATTACTCAAGATAGTTAAGTCCAAAGCAGACTGTGAAGAGTTACAAAGGGATCTCACAAAACTGGGTGACTGGGCAACAAAATGGCAGATAAAATTCAGTGTTGATAAATGAAAAGTAATGCACATTGGAAAACATAATTCCAAATATACATACAAAATGATGGGCTCTAAATTAGATGTTACCACTCCAGAAAGAGATCTTGGACTCATTGTGGATAGTTCTCTGAAAACATCCATTCAGTGTGCAGCAGCAGTCAAAAAAGCTAACAATGTTAGGAGCCATGAGGAAAGGGATAGATAATAAGACAGCAAATATTATAATACCACTATATAGATCCATGTATATCCACACCTTGAATACTGCATCCAGTGTTGGTCACCCCATCTCAAAAAAAGATATATTAGAATTGGAAAAGACACAGAGAAAGGCAACAAAAATATTAGGGGTATGGAACAGCTTCCATATGAGAAAAGGAAAGGAGTACTTGTGGCACCTTAGAGACTAACAAATTTATTTGAGCATAAGCTTTCGTGAGCTACAGCATTCCACTGAATGCTTCTGATGAAGTGAGCTGTAGCTCACGAAAGCTTAAGCTCAAATAAATTTGTTAATCTCTAAAGTGCCACAAGTACTCCTTTCTTTTTGCGAATACAGACTAACATGGCTGCTACTCTGAAACCTTCCATATGAGAGAGATATTCAGCTTTTCAGCTTGCAAAAGAGATGACTATGTGGGGATATGATTGAGTTCTGTAAAATCATGAATGGTGTGCAAAAGGAAGTGTTATTTACTCCTTCACTTAACACAAGAACCAGGGGTCACCAAATGAAATTAATAGGCAGCAGGTTTAAAACAAACAAAAGGAAATACTTCATCAGATAACAAACAGTCAACCTGTGGAATTTATTGCCAGAACATGTTGTAAAGACCAAAATTATAACAGGGTTCAAAAAATACTTAGATAAATTCATTAAGGACATGTTCAACAATGGCTATTAGCCACAATGGTCAGGGATGCAACCCCATGCTCTGCGTGTCCCTAGCCTATGACTGACAGAAGCTGGGAGTGGACAACAGGAGATGACTCACTCAATGACTGCCTGTTCTGATCATTCTCTCTAAAGCACCTGGCATTGGCCACTGTCAGAAGACAGGATACTGAGAACGGCAGTATGGCCGTTCTTAAAGTAAACTTTTATTTTTTTTAGTAGCAGTGATCTTTATAACTCATAGAACCAACTAACCTGACATTGAAAGAGTTAAATACCACTTTTATGAGCATCAAATTTATCACAGTTTGTCATGAAATGTAGATTTTGAGTAGATAATGGATAAGACCCTGATCCTGCATCATTAAAGTCAATAGGCGCTTTGCCAATGACTTCAGTGAACATAGGATCAAGCCTTAAATGAGGTCATGTATCTAAACAAGAAAGTTGACTTGATTTCTCAGAAAGTTTTCTTCCCTTAATGATGCAGGTTTCTTTTAAAATAAACATTTAAAATAAACATTCATGCTGCTGTGTGTCTTGGCCATGAGTTCCAAGAGATCCTAAGGGAGTTAGGTGCTGAAAATCAATGGAATTTGGGTAACTAAGTCCTTTAGGATCCTTTTTAAAATTCCAATTTTGGGCTACAATCTGACTTCCACGGGAGTCCTTCCATTATCTTCAGTTAGATCAGACCCTACAGATTAAAAGAACTGGTTTCGTTTTTTATTTGCATAGACATAGCTCAGAGTTTAGAATCAAGCCCAGTGTTTTTTTTTTTTAATGTTACCTTATTTCCTATATTATTTAATTAGAGGTTTCCTACATGTGTTTTTGTTTGTTCATTTTTTGGTGCTAAAGATTTGTTCTGGTCAACACTATAGATTTGTAGAATTTTTTTAAAAAACTAAGTGCCAAGACAAAAAAAAAAAAGTAATGCAGTATTATATCTCTTTGGGATACTCATATTAATTTGTTGAACTTGATTTGGCCCTGGTTATAATTCTAGTGATTTCAGTGGAATTACCTCAGTGATGAAATTAATCCTTCATTTTTAAAAATTCATTTTTATAATAAGTATCACGTACCATGAAACGTTTGCTTTTATATAAAAAGCAACAAAAGCAGTTGAATTATAATGAAAGCGAATATGAAATTATCAGTGGTGCCTAGTTCAGTAACAACCTGATCTGCTTCATCACTGTAGAAACCTGCACATGGGTGAAGACAATTGAAACACATAACCACATTTTTAGTTGAATCAGTACGCTAACATATTATGCCTTATATTGTTCTTTGTACAGCCACTTTTTGGCTTGGGATGCTTTGCTATTGCTAAAGGAGCAGAACAACAGTACAATTTTGTCTTGTTCAGTAACATGAGAAGGTAACACTCTAAACAGGATCCAGATCCAGAAAAGAGCTTTGTGGAGTAAGGAAGTGTCATTTTTACCCACGTGTCTGATCTTAAGGCACTTTAAGATTGTCCAATGAAAGGCACTGTAGTATTGCAAAATATATTTGTTGTTTTTAAGAAAGTCAATAACCTTTGCTCTTCAATGACATTCACCAAGATTCCATGAAATAGTAATTTGGGTCATTTACAATTACAGGGTCCACCAGGTCCTTCAGGGGAAGCTGGCCCACCTGGTCCTCCTGGGAAGAGAGTAAGTCTTCTCTATTTGCCTCTGTACATCTCTCTTGTCAGGACATTGTGTATTAATCAGCCCATAACAGGATTTCAGGCGCTTGTTATCAGTGTTATTACTATTTTATATGTTGTTTCTAGCTTTTAAATGTTTGGCTTTTTTTCACTCTTCAACAGCAGAAATGTGAAAAAGATGATCAGGAGAGAAAGTAAAGAAAAGCAGGTGCTGAAAAAGACATTACATCTGGCTTGACTGCAGGCCACACAGCCATATCAGGGGTAGAAAAGCATCTCACTTCCCAAAATTCAGAAGGCTCAGTGTCTCCTGGGGCATGCCGGTGCAAAGACAAGAGGACCATAACTGTTGCTACAGCCCATAATAGTGTGTAGCCTGTCCACAGATGGAAAGCTTCAATGTCCAATGTAGAGAGGGGGAGAAATGGGTCTAGAGCCCTGCCCCCTCTCTGTGAATATTAGCAGGGAGCAGTCCTTGCACTTGAGAGAGTGCAGGGGCTGCAGTTGTGGGAAGTCTATATGCTGAGGGGAAGAGGGGGAAACACCTTACAGCTACTCACCTCCATGGGTCATCACAGTCTGGCCAGAATGGGTACAGAAGCCATAATAAAAGACAGTGTTTGTGTAACATTTTCTGAGAGCTAAGAGGAGTTTCTGTAGTCAGCACAGCAAACTATTGTGTTTTTAGTTCTTGATGTAATATTAACTTATTTTCTTTCAACTCTGACATAATCTGCTGCAATTCTGGGAAGATAATCATATTTTTGGAAGATGTAAACTGTCTGAATGCTCATAAGCTAAAGGAAAAACTCTCCAGAAAGAACAAATGGGAATCGGAAAGGTTTCCCTACTGCTGCTGAGGTTGCTGCATGGTACAGGAGTTACTAAAATTAGGATGGTTTAATATCTTTTATTTTTCTTGACTGTTAACACACTTTCATGAAAGTCACACATTTTTGTGACATTCAAGCAATTTTTGAATGGCTCTGAAACGTTACAGTGGTGTAGGTGAGACCAGCACCAGCTGTTTTAATTCATGCTGGGGCTGGCCAAATTTCAAGAACCATAACCTGATGGGCCCCTTCTTGCTAACACTGAGCAGAACATAGACACAAGGGACAGTCAATCTCATATATCCTTATCTCAGAATGGCCTTATTTCCATTTCCCAAACGTGTTACTTCCTGAGAAAGTAAGAAACAACTTTTAGAGGTAGCATTTTTTTCCCCTGCAGTAGAAATGAGAATCAGTATAATTTCAGCTGAATCAGTTTTAAAAAAAACTAATGTCAATGAATTCAGTGAATTTCCCAGTGCTGCAGAAACCTAAAGGACCAGGGTGCTACAAATAGTATTCTCTTAAATGGTTAAAATAATGTTAATCCTTTTTTCCCATATTTGAAAAATCTACATTCAAGTATACTATTGGATAAACTCTGCCAGCACACCAATGTAGAGTCACCTATTTGGAACTGAATATTATGCAGCTGGTATTCTCAGACACGCTGTGTAGGAGATCTGTGAGTACAGAAAAATATTGCAGATGTCAAAAATGCCTAAAGGCTGATGTTAAAAGGGTAACACAAGACATTGTGCTTCAGGGCATCTGCCATCACCAACTGGGGACAGAAAGAAATTGCACAAATTTGCCAGGTGCATAAGGGTGGGGGAAGTAAGGTATGACCTTCCCTCTGAAGCAAAATATTGGACAAGGTGGCTCAATAGATTATCCATTATGGTGCCTCCAACAGTGTAATGTGTGTAAATAGCTCCACACTTAGAGTTATTGAAGAGATCTTAGGTTTTTATCATCTGATACAAAATAAGAACTTCAGCAAAGTTTCTGTGCTTTAAAATCCATTTCTGTAACATATGAAGTTATCCTATCATTCCTGATCTTTGAAGCTTCACAAGACTTACAAATGCAGCTAATAGAAACCTGTAAATGTTATACTTGCAGAACTGCTGTAGACGCATCAACCGTTAGGTCTGCCTCAGAAAGCAATTAGATGCAGTTTGTACACTGAATAAAAGGATGGTATCTTTAAACGTAAACTGAAACCTGCTTTAAAAATTAGTTAAATTGGTCTATTTAATAGGCTTGAGTGAACTGACATGCTTAATTAGTTTTATCTATTTGCACCAATTTACAACACATTTATAAGTCTTCAGATGATTATGGTAGGATTAGAAATCTTATCACAAGAACTGGAATATGGCTTGATTGAATATTAACATGTTTGTTCTACTCCGAATTACAACTTCCTGCTTTATTACAGTGAAAGACTGTTGCTTATTCTCAGCAAAATAAAGATACCGTCAGATTGTGCTTAGATAAAAATGCAGAGTAAAAACACAAACTCAATCACTCCATTTCTAATTTGTGGCACTGCAAATCTCCAATTAAGTGTTCATACAAAGAACAAAATAACTATGTATTACTCTTGCCAAGTAATCACATTCTTGAATTCTCTAGGAAATTACTTTGTAGCAGCAGATTCTAGATTGCATGAATATGTGAAACTTTGCTGGTTGTAAAGAATTCTATGCTGTTATACTTGAAAGAGACAATGTAGGACTTGAGGCTTCATATTTTTGTTAGCGAAACAAAACTAAAAATACCCTTTGCTAAACATAATCAGTAATTACAGTAGAATCTGCTTTATCAGGAAGTGCTGGCAAATACCCTACTTTCCTGATTAGGAGGCAATGCCATTTCAGTAGTAATGCTGCTCTCTGGGAAGGTGGAGAGCTGTGGCAAGAAGACCAGCATATTACTGGAAAACAATGTTCCCTCTAATTTGTTTTTCTTTCTGTGAAATGACAAGCAATCTGAGCTTGCATTTAATACTTAAGTGTGGTTCCTTCAGCTACTCCATTTACATACTCTCATTCTTTATTCATCACTCTCACCCATTATCCTCCTTTGGCCTCCCTTTCCCAATATTCCTTTAGTCCCCCTTCCTCAATCAATCCCTCCCCACTCAACCACTCATTCACATCTATGCATAGTCTTATATGGCCCTATGACAGGTTTATCTCAGCATCTTGCTCTCACTCAGGCTCTCTCCTCTTCTTATATTTTCTTTCTGCCTCCCGCATCTCCTCCTTTTCCCTTCCAGTCACAGTCTTCTATTTGCAAATCCCTTCCCTGCCTTTTCTCCTCATTTATTTCCCCAAATCACTTCTGTCACTGCCCCGAAATCACTTATTGCTGCTGCTGCTGCCTCTCCCTCCAAATCAAACACTGCCCCCCATTCATCCAAAATCAATTAGTGTAGGTCAGATATGAAAACAAACCTAGATATCCCCCACTCCGCTTTTATGAAACTCTTTATTCCAGAATGCCTGGTGTTCCCTGTTGCATGAACATGTTTTCTTTCTGCTGAAAAAAACTGATGCATAGGGATTTACCTGAATCTGATTTCTCCGTTCAGTCATGGTAAATCATGCTCATGAGATGACTTTAGGTTTCTCAGTTTGGGAAAATCTGGATCCTAATATTATCAGTTCTAAATTGGTTCCCTAGGAGATGCCCCAGTTAAACAGCTCCCAAATACCTTGGGCAAGGACATATTCAAAAAGATGGGTTTTCCATTGTGTCCTAGAAGACTTCAGCTCCTGATTTCTGGTTGTAGGGAGCTCCAAATGTAGGGCCAGCTGCTGTGAATTTCAGCCTGGGAATTATCTGCCTTGGTGGGATGTGAAGGGCAAGGCAGTTACAGAAAATAATTGGTACTAGTATAACCCACACACCTTCTGGGTGTGGTGTTCTGACCCATCTAGTGTCACTGAGATCACTTAGAGAGAGAGAGAGAGAGAGAGAGAGAAACAGATTAATGAGCCTTCTCTGTAGCCTTAGCTAAATGCCAGTTGGCTTTTAGCTTATGCAGTAGAGGCTCATGCACTAAGCTCCAGAGGCCCCAGGTTTGATCCTGCCTGCTGACGACCAGGGTCTGTCGGTGTTACACTAGCACACTAAAGCCTTTGATGTTCAGAATCGGCACAGTGAACTGAATCTGGAATAGAGCAGCTAGCCAGTGCAATGTTTGGAGCACCAGTGTGGTGTGCTGTTTCTGAGCAATATGTATTAAGAAGTGTGCAGCAACATGATGTGACAGCTGAAGATCCCTAGATTTTTGTGGGCAGTCCCAGGAAAAGTGCATCGCACTATTCTAGCATGGACACAATGAAGGTCTGGTTCACTTTGGTCACGTCTTTCCCAGAAGAAAGTGTGCAGTCTATGGCTGACCAAAAATGGAAGATTCTAAGCGAGTGTCCTAGTTAATACACTCAAACGCACATTAAAGTTACTTTTCTGAGTTCAACTATAGAGGTATATATCACTATGCAGTTCTGAACAGCTTCAGGTAGAGCAGCTGTTTTTATGAGACAGCAGTGTGTCTTCAGAACTAAATACTACATTTAAACTTATTTTCACAATACCAATACTCTATATTTACTAAGTTAACTAACCACCATTTCATTTTTAAGAACATTTTGTGGCAGTACACTGATTGTGGAAGTCATCTACATAGTTTGTAAAAATGATTAAATTAGTTCTTGAATACATTAATAATGATCTAAATAAATTTTAAAAAGCAACTAATCTGTTATAGGGCTCTAATTTTCATAACTGTATGCATTTATCAGATCAGATAAATGTATGTTCAGAAATCTTCACACATTTAAACGGTTATTGTGCAAGCAATCACAGTAATTGTGCATGAAAATCTTTCATGAATTTTTGGACACACTGCTTAGAAAATTAGAGACATCAGCTCTAGCAATGGAAACATTCAGTTACAGCAACTTCATGGTTTGAATGGCCAGATTTTCCGGTTTGCCAAGATTGTGCACAACAAGAGAGGAGTGAGGCAAGCTATCTGCCCTAAAATATCAGTTGATTAAAAGTCATACCTATTCAATATATTTTTAATAAAGGATTCAATATTGACTTAGTTCTGCTTCTGTTGAATCCAATGACAATGCTGAGTCCTTTTGGAAATCCCATCCAATGAGACTTTGCACAATATACAATACAGAATTGTTACACACCCTCTTTATTTTTATAATCCAGGGACGTTTAGTTGACAAACTAAATTTTATTCAGTGTAAATTGCTTCCCTGTTTATAGGTTTTACTAAGAAATTTGATTATAATTAAAAACCTGGGGAAGAATTATCAAACATATATGGGGAAAATCAGTTTAAACACCTATTTTTAAAAAAAGAACAATCTCAAATTCTCAGGCTCTAAAGAGGAATGGAAGTATTTCCAAAATGAAAGGTGTGTGTCCAAAAATATTTTCTACTGTTCCTTAGGCAAGCCCAAAGTAGTGAGCGACCATGGTATGAACATAGGAGAATAGCCTAATTATTATTTAAGGTAGAAAGAAACTTAAGTTGTAATTTTTCCAATATGTATATTCTTCTCAGTTTTGTGATATTTTGGTGTACATTTCTCAAGGTACTAGTAGATTGGACAAATTGTGCCATTAAAAGCATGCGTCTGTTAGTCTATAAGGTGCCACAGGACTCTTTGCCGCTTTTATAGATCCAGACTAACATGGCTACCCCTCTGATAATTAAAAGCATAGCATTTTAATGCTGAAACAATCATTCTAGCTGTATAAATCCAAGAGCAGTTTCATATTCTCTTACTGAAAGGAGCTTAGCAGTAGCTACATAAAATATTTCAGAGCATTATATTTTTCTATTCAGTCACTGTAGCCTACATGATGAAAATAAACAGAATTTTTAAGAAATAGATTTCATGATGCAAATAGAAATGTACGCTAAGTGGTTGAGGCAGGGATTAATATTTTAGCAGAATCAGGCCCTGATTCAAATAAGCATTTAAGAATGTGCTGAACTTTAAGCATGTGCTTAAGTTCCATTGAAGTGTAGGGGACTTAAGCATGTGCTTAGGTGCTTTTCTGAAGAGAAATGGATTTAAGCACCTGGTTAAGTACTTCCCTGAAAAAGGGCCTCAAAGAGGCAGTAATAACTTACTGTATATTTTACATATCTGCTCTATTTATTTATTTATTTTAATGTATAAGGACACCCCCAACTAAAGACCTTCAGCAGAGGCAGCTTAGTAGACATGCCCAGTCACTGCCCCGGACACACCTCCACACCTGCAGTCACCATTTACTGTATGAATGGTACCCAACCCTTGTGGAGGGGATACTGTGGCTACTTTTTCTCCTACCATCAGGAACTTCTGACAGGGTTTATCCTGATGGAAGTCAGCCCACACTCTCTGATACATGCTCCCTCTTTGCTTCACTGAGTTTCCCCATCTGTAAAATGAGGATAATAAAACTGTCTTTCACTGCAGGTGTGTGGGGAGAATCAGTTAATGTTTGTAAAATGCTTTGAAGATGAAAAGTACTTCATAATGCTAATTATTCTTATGTGGCGACCAAGGACGTACTAAATTATCATGGACAGTAAGAGTTTTGCCGCCCAACCTCTGCTTTTTGTTGGGTTGGGGCCACCAACATTTTCTTTTAAACCTTGTGTTTCCAAAGAGATGCATTGTTTTTCAGCTTCACTATTTCAATTAAAGATAGTGGGGTAAAGTCATTAGGTAGAAAGTCCACAAAAATTAACAGATACATGGTTGGTAAGCCAAAATGGTGA
Organism: Caretta caretta; assembly: GCF_965140235.1. Taxonomy (NCBI): domain Eukaryota; kingdom Metazoa; phylum Chordata; order Testudines; family Cheloniidae; genus Caretta; species Caretta caretta. The sequence goes on from NC_134213.1 coordinate 69,919,741, forward strand.
CAAGCTGAAAATCTGAAAGGAAGCTAAGTATCTAATTGTTCAGAATCTGGGTTTGGACCTTTATCTAATTTCCAGAAAATCAATCAGTGATTAAACCATGGCAGTATATTGTTGATTCCAAAATAAATTCTTTAGTGAGCACATACAGATTCTGCAATGTTGCACCAGCTGCTTCCCATACTATCTGATCTGAATTCATTGATTTTGTCTGATGAAGTTTAAAAAGGAAGGGAGAAAGGATACCACTGAATAATGGAATGCTAACTTTCCATTACTTCCTTAAAAGACAAGTGGTATTTAGACTCAGTAACAATTAAAGCAGGCAGACTGAACTGGGACTCTCAAGCAGTGAGTGTTGTTTTTTTTCTTAGTCTCCTTTCAGCTTTTTACTGAAACAGTTTGGGGCATTTTTCAGCCCTATGTCAACTCACATTCTGATATATTAGCTTTATGGGTATGAAGTAGGTGCCTGGATCACTTGCAGCTAAAACTCCATGCATCACTCTAAAAATGTATGGGTAAAAGCTTAAAGAAAAGTAGGAAAGTCAGCATAAGATTTAGCCATATTTTTGTTCAAAACCAGAATGCATACAGCCTGCTTTTCAAAAGATAATAGATTTAGATGGTATGTGGTAGCAGGCTTCTGACATTTGAAAATCAGAAACCAAGGTAACTGCTTGGTCAGTTGGACCCTTTTACATGTCACTTTCAATCATATGCAGAATGTTGGAAAAAATGTAGTTTTTTTTTCTCCATTGTGAGTATAACATATTGCTGCTTCATCAGGATGGCCATTGCACTTGAAAATGAAGCTGAGTTCCTCTCTTTCCCTTGAGTAAAAATACACAGAAGGTATTCTGAACATAACAAATTGCTGAACGGTGGTTATGTGTCATGAAAATAATTAATAGTGCTGTCTTCACTAAGAAACATATTTCAATTAGATGACTGATGATTGTGAATAGAATTTTTTAAATTATTATAAGGAAATTCTGAAGCAGAAAAAATGCAGACAAGAAAATCCACATAAAATGTTCATATACCATCAAAACGGAGAAAAGTTTCTTTTATCTGCTTCGGAGGCATGTGTGGAATGTAACTGACAATACGTCCACTTCGAAGCATAGCATAAAATCATAAACATTACTGTGATAGCTGGGGGGAAAATGGCATTAATTTTAAGTTGTTATTGAAAACTTTTATGTCGGTTAAAATTTACCATACACTACAACAATTCAAGCTCGGGAAAGTAAGATAAATAACAATTAGCAGTCTTCTTCTGCAGAAGCACCATCTGTTCCATGCCAGCAATCAGAGTCTGTTAGAAAGCGCTGTTCATTTAGCCACTTTGTGCTTGATGCAGCGTTAGCATTGTTTGATAATGAATTCACCCCCTTTGTTTAGCAATCATGATTCATTGTATTTATAATTTAGCGATCACAGTGTTTTTAGCTCTGCTAATTGATTTTGCAGCTGTATGCTTAGATTATTCAGGGAACATACTTCTCAAGGAAGTACTACTGCACTCAACTCCTTTCAGCTTCTCCAACTGAAAAGGGTTGGTTTTAACCTTTTTAGGAATTAAGCAAAAATGACTATCAAGTGGTAAAGAGAATGAATGTGTGAATTAGCTCATAATAGAGAAAATCTTCCTGTCCCTAAAATGTTTCTAAGTGCATTTATATTCCCGCTAATAATTTTTACTTATGATCATCTTAAGCTATGACCTTTTCAGCTCTTGGTAGCTAAGCATTGTTGGACATGGGACCTGAAAAAAATAAATATAAACCAGATGTTGTTGTTGCTACCAGGTGGTGGTGGTGGAGACACTATATATTCCTCCTATTCCTTGGAGTTAGTACCAAACTGGGCCTTAGGTTATTGTTAGGGAGCACTGTGCTGCTACTATGCAAAACTGAGGCAGCGGTAATTACAAAAATCCCACAGCATTTTTCACAAGAGTAGATAGTGTTAACCACAATGAGTGGCCAACATCCAACTTGGGTAATTTAATTCTGGTTGCAGTAACTTCAGTGAGAAAGGCTTACTTCACTCCTCTTTTTAGCGGAACATTTCATACAGTATTGCTGGAAAATAGTGGGTGCTACATTCCACCAGAAAGATGGCTTCATTTCTATAGTGAATGAGTGATGGGTATGTACTCATGATAAATACTTGGAGCACTAGGGTAAATCAGGAGTTGCTCTAGATATGCATCGATATAATAGACAGCATAATGTATCAAGCTGTGAAAACAGCTCAGGCCAAATTCAGCCATAGTATAAGTAGGCTTTAGTTAAGTTAAATTGAGGTGTGATGTCTGTCATAGTTCAGGGCAACTGCACCTGTATTTCTTCCTCCCTTCCACCCACCTGGCCCAGCAAGGGCAACCATTCTCAGTTTACAGCTCCTCAACCATCACCTCCGTTGGGCAGAGACCCATGTCTCTCTCTCACTCCTTACTGTGGTTTTTCCAGATTGTACAGTTCCTTTCTTCACTGTTATTCCCAGCAAGCCAGATGGTCTAAATTGCCAGCATCTACATATTGCTTTCTCTCCAGAGGATATAAACAGCATAATTGTCCACAGTTATAAGTTACCACACTGCCCTTTCTAAGAAACCACATTTATTCTTAAGGTAAAAGCATTACAGAAAAATATATATTGAAAACAATAGAAGAACCTACTCACATGATAATCAACTTTCCAGAGATCACCCCATCTCCAATCCTGGGCTCTGTCAGGTATCGGTCCCTCCAACCCTTCCTTAAGGATTCCCCCCATTTCCTTTGTTCCATCTGTTTGCTGGACCAGGATGTCAGTTTAATCTCAGGTGATTTATCCAAAAGTCTCTTCTTTGTCTGCTAGTCACTGGAGATTCTAGATTAAGCCTTTCGAGGGGGTGATACATCTCTGGAGATGTTACAATCTGAGTGAATGTGCCAATCACTACCCCCCCACACACACCCCACTCCAACCTCCCCCTCTCCTTCCCCACCCCCACACACACATTTCTTAGTTCCTGGAGGATTGTGGTCAGTCTCCCCCATGGAATTACATACAATCCCTGGCACACTATCATACATAAACTTAGTCAAGTAAAATCTCCCAATGGTATTGCAGGAGATTGCCATATCTGTCACAAGACCCTGATACAACAAAGCACTTAGGTACATGTTTAACTTTAAAACTATTCACACATTCGTAAAACTGAGAATGCCTTTGCCAATCAAGTCCTGAATTTGACCCTTTCTGAAGGATCAATCCCTGATCATTCTGAATGTAAAGGCAGAATGTAGATAGAAATTACTGGCTTTGTTCATACTGCTGAACCTTACAACCCATTTTTAACGTTTATGTATTATGGATATTAACAAACAAAGATACCCACTTATTTAAACATTTTAAGAACTAAAGGTAAGCAATTCCTATATCCTGTACTGTTCATAAAACAGATGGACATATAACTCTTACTGAGAAAGTTTTCCAGATTTCTGTTTTTTCAGCCGATGGCTATAGGCAAGAAATATCTGGCTGTAATGAAAAACTTTCTCAAGTTAAAAACTAGCCTTGTATGAAAACCATGTGGTCTTTTATCTTAAAGATTTAAGGGCATTCAAGGGGAGCCTTTTAAGTACAGTACGCTGAAGTTTCATACACAGCTTCTGTTAGTAACAGGAACTGTGTATATAAATCCCCTGAAATCAAAATTAAACTTTTTATGGTTTGGGAGCAGAAAAATATCCCTTTTTTAGTTTAAAAACTTCTTTTAAAAAAATGATGGCATTGTCTGTAGCCGAGCATAGCATTGGCATTCCCTTCCCAAGTCCCACCCATGTGGATCTACAGCTAAACCTTATCACTGTTCCACAACACTCTGCTACTGCAGCCCTGAACAAAATCCAGTGCAGAAACACCCAGATTTGCAACCTAACATTTTAGACAAATGGATATAATTTCTGTATACAGGAATTTAAAGGGTGAAGAAGTGTGTGTCCTCTCATTCTCCTTACAGTGGCACAATATAATAATACCTAGATTTTTATTGCAGTTAGTGATAGAAGTCCCATTGACTTCAGTTGGATCAGATTTAGGCACATATTCGACATGTTTGGAAATCCTACCTATAATGTTATTTGCCTTTTCTTTTAACTTTTATAAAGTTTTCCTATGTCTTTTAATATATTTATTTATGGCATTCTCTTTGCTCTGTGTTTATAAAGGGTACTTGATTTTCTATTTAATGTATTTGTCGTAAGCTCCTAATAAAATGTATGAAAATAAAAAAGGTTTAATGGGGGGTAAGTGGGATTTTTCATTTTATGGATAAAATGGTCAAGAAAAGTTTTATTTATATTACTATTAACATTCACCAAACTTATTATTCACTGATACAGAGGAAATTGTAAGAACATTTCAGATCATATTTTCACCACTTTGATATAATTTTAATATACTATAATTATGAACCAGTATTTATCTCATACCTAATACCTTTTCCTTCCTTTACAGGGCCCTCCTGGAGCAGCTGGTGCTGAGGGCAGACAAGGTGAAAAAGGTGCAAAGGTAATAAATATAAGAACATCTGTTCCAAACAGTGAAATACAAAAACCATTCCAAAAACTAAATCATGCTTTTTCTAAGCTATTTATTCTACATATAGTGTGTGATATTTTAAACTTACCAAAGTAATCACAGTTAAGTTGTAAATAACTCAGCTTAAAGGGTAATATAAGTTATAAGTTGTGAAATTCCTTTGCTTCACTTTTGCTGCACAATAATTCATTTGTGTTTAATGCAGTGCAGAGGCATCCCTCTGGAAAGAAGCTTCTAGAGATATTTGATGGGTTGCTGTGTGCATTGCTCACAAATGCAAGGCCAGGTCATCTCGCTAGTGCAGAAAAGATGGGGCGAACATGGTCATGTCCATCCCATAAACTTTAGTGCAGGTTATCATAGTTATCAGTCAGGGGCCAAGGCTGCCCTGAGGGGAACAGATTCAGACTGCGATCATCTTTTGGAAAAGGGTGTGAAAAGCTTGTTGTGTCCTCTGTCTCACTTATGCACCCATACCGAGCCATGGATAATCAACTCCATTCATGATCTGATCTGATATGTGCTTCCTTGTAGGGTGAACCTGGTTCAGAAGGTGCACCTGGAAAAACAGGACCAGTTGGTCCTCAGGGACCTTCAGGAAAACCTGGTCCAGAGGGTCTCCGTGGTATTCCTGGCCCTGTGGTGAGTTCATTGAGTATATAGCAAGATTTTTATCTTTTTTTTATCTTGTGTATCCACTTTTTAAGGGATCTTAATTGTTTCTAATAGGGAGAACAAGGACTACCTGGAGCACCAGGTCAGGACGGACCACCTGGTCCTATGGTGAGTATCCTTCCTTCCTTCCAATGTTATGTCAAAGAGAAAAGTCCTTAAAAATGTACCATTAAGGTCTCCGTATATGTTCAGGGGAACTGATTGTACAAATCGGTGGTTACAAGGCTTGTATCCTTCTGTGTTTGAAAATATTGAGTGCCTGCTTTACAACGGCTTTATCCAGTTATAGAAATTAGCAACTGCATTGGAATCAGTGGAGTTACATTGGCATAAGACTGGAGTAACGCAACGGGGTATCAATCCCTTCAATCCTCTGGCCAATATTTGAATAAAAACCAACATATACAAGTACAAGAATGTGTACTATCCAGAAATGTGTTTGTCTCCAAACAAACACTAGTGAATATAAGGCCTTATGGCCTTTATAACAGAAAAAAAAATAATCCTGTTAAAAGAACATTTCCTTGGCATTGGTGATTTCACTGCAGCCTTTGCTGGTAATTGAGGTCATGTAGGTACATGTAATTCCTAAAGGGTCTGACTAATCACTGAAACTCAAGAACATTCAGAATTAGTATCAGAGGGATGGTGAGGAAGATCTATACCTAACCAGACTTCAGGATGGGTTTCCTAGCAAGGCAGAGCCATACTCCATCTTTAATTCACTATTCCTTTCCTCAAGAAATAGTTTATGGTTGAGGTTTTCAAAGGGTCTTGAGGGAATTAGACATCTAACTGCTATTGAAACTCAATGGGTGTTGGACACCAAAGTCCTGTAGGGCCCTTTAAAATCTCATCCTAAGAAGCTATCTTAAAGAGGTCAAACATGAGGGGTGTCATCCTTAGAAACTACTCAATGCAGCTCATCAAGTCTTCATTTTTATACTGCACAGCAACCTGCATGTTGTTACATGCTTTATTTTCCCATTCTCTTTTCCATTTGGACTCTGAGCTCTTACATTACTATTTTACCTTATCCTACCCTTATCACAGCCTCAGATCCATTTTTGGGGCTGCTATAATATTTGTCCTTATTACTCCCCAAGCATTTAAGATTAAATGGAAAGATCATTTGGAATCATCACCTACTATATAAACTGCTGCTCATGAAAAACCTAGCCAAAGCCAAAACTGCACTCCTGCACAGTGCATTGTTGGGGGAAACCTACAGGTCTTTGTAGCTTGCTACAAAGTTGTGTTTCATGATGAATTGTTGTGTTAACTCTTTAGTTAATTCTCAGAATATGCATTCTGTTTTATTGTTACTTCAGAGCAGTTTATTAGTCACCAAACTATGTTTTGTGACTATAATATTGATATGGCTGTAAAGCAAGGAACTAATACTTCACAAATTAATTCATACTCTAGCCCAATCACCACAACCACAGGAAATGTTTAAAAAATGTTTGGCTGCTGCTGAGTGGTTTTTAATACTCCTTTATCTCTTAAAAGTGGCTCAATGGCCAAATGAATATTACTGCACATGAATAATGAAGGCCAAAGGAAACGAAGCATATAGGAGTCCTAGTAGTCAGTGGAAGTAGTGGCATAATTTTCTTAATAAGTCCTTCATGAGGAATAGAAAAACTAACATGATGAGCAGTAAGTTATTGCTGTTCTCAATCCAGGCTTTTATTACATATATATTTTAAATCTACAATACCTGGCCAGATGGTTCGGATCTTTGCAGCTAAGCAAAGGTGATCTAGCTATAAGAGAGGTCTCAGGTCTCTCACTTGCCAAAATAGTTGAGCTGAGATTCATCTGGATTGACTAGAATGCATTGTATTAGCCCACTCTGCAGTCCTATAAATAATCTGATTTGTTATTAACCCCTTTGAGGATGGGTACAGACATCTGCAAGGTGGAAAGGGAGAAAGTTGGTGCGTTTCAAGAGAGAAAATGGCCCCGGGCAGACTGAAAGATTGGAAGTTTTGAGGACTTGCTCTGGATAAGGCTTTTAGTTGGGAGGAAGTTCTAGAAGGTCTGCCTCTGAGGTGATGCTGCTCAGATGTCAGGAGGAGGTAATAAATATTCTGATGCTGAACAGAAGGCATTTAATACATTTCTAGGATGACATGTTAGGGATAAAGGCTTTGAAATAGAACATGGACACAGTCATGGTTGAGTGAAATGGAAGAGCAGGTGTCAGGTTCTCAAATGACACACAAGGGTATGTTCTTCTGCTGTCACACATTAAATAAAAGCAACTGTTTCTTTTGTTGCTGGAAGTTTTAACTGGTGCTGATGTGCACAGTGACACAACCACAGCACATCAAGATGCTGGCGCCGTAAGGGGTAAATTCCTTCTCTTCTTTTATTGCAAATGGCGTGGTTCAACCGTGCATAGGTGATAAGGGTCAGAAGGCCGGAGGAATCTTCCTGTACCCTCCTCTCCCCTCATGGCCTGGCAGGGATAGGTACCCCTACATAGGCCCTAGGACTGAAGTAGCTTCTGCAGATTAACTATACAGCTGCTCCACACATCCTTTGTGAAAAGGATTCCTGCCCCACTTCCCTCTCACTTCTGAAGCCAGGTACTGAGGGTTGGGTTTTAGCTAAAACAGCTGCAGAGCATATCGTCAGGTTCTCACAGCCAATACAAATGTGGTTGAGAAAATGTGCAATTCATCATCTAAAATAAAATGCTTCCTGAATGAGTCCTTGCTAGGACTTTCACCTCTGAAACACTTTTTCACTTTCTTGTGTGTATCTTAACAAGAAGAATAGATTTTTTTTCATTGATTGGAACATTGTATGGACACATTCCGGTTGACCAATATAGATTTTTGCAAATGTTCAAAACCCATGATTTTACCCTATAAGCAAGAAAGAGCTTCAGAACATGTATTTACATTTTTTCAGGACTAGAATTGTTTCTCCCAATGGACTGTGATGCAACATGTCTATCAATCCATACATAATTTGCATTACAGTATCACTAGAGGCTCCAAGCAAGATCAGGGTCCAGTTGTGCTAGACACTGCATATATACATTAGGAAGAGAGACAGCTCCTTCCTGAAGAGCTTACAATCTAATTAGATAAGACAAAGAGTGGGAGAAAGACACTATTGCTATCTCCTTTGTGCAGAGGGAGACTTGAGGCACAGAGATTAGGTGACTTGCTCAAGATCAGACAAGAAATCTGTGGAATAGTCAGGAACTGAACCCAGATTGCCTGAGTCCCAGCACTGTTCCTTAATCAAAGAGCCATCAAAGAGCTAAACAAAAATTTACTGGTCATTGAATATCCCTTTTCACATTTAAGTAGCAAAAATGTCCGGTGGGATTTAAAATAAAATGTATAGTTAAAAGACCTGTCCTGAGGCTATTTTAAATGCCCAATTTCAATCAGAAGCAAAGTATATTAATGAGTTATATACCATTGAAAATAAGAATTCAAGATTGCCTGTTGATTAGCTAGCTCTAGTAAATCATTAGATTTACACAGCAGCATATTAAACTTTGGTTCACATCTGAAATAAAGTTCAGAGACAGCAGTTGCTGAGTTTAGGTTGCATTCCCCATGGACTGTGGTTGTGAGAAGCATGCCAAAGTAGATATGCAGCAGAGAACAACATGCTGCAAGTGAAAATGTTTGATTCTATATTCCAGAAGCTAAAAAACATATCAGACCTGTTTTCCTTTTCCCTTTTTGTTCATGAATTATGTATTTGCCTAGTCTTTTGCATCAACTGATATCCTGAAGTAGAAATGGAAAAGGTACACACTGAATAAAAATTTGTACATGAAGAGTTGTGGTACTTCTGAATCTGTGCCACATTGGAAGTGTCACTTATGACTGCTATCCATATCATAACTTCTCATATGCCCCCTGGCAGCAGGAGACTGGTAGCGATGAGATACTGGATCATTTTAGCACCTCCTCTCCCCAATGTACACATGTCCAGTGTGAGATTAATGGCTCTGAGAAATTAATGCCTCTTCTACATGTGCATATGCCCTGCGTCACTTGGATTTTCACTTTATTCTGTACAAATTAATCAAAATCAGAATTTTGTTTTGCTCCTCATACGAATAGCAAGAGATTTATCAAGTTTGTAAGCGAAGAGTTCTTCCAGACATAGAGATCCTGTCTCATCTTTCCAGATTTTTAAAAAATAAACACCTTTGTTGTAACTATCACAAGATTAATATCTTAATAGACTTCCCTTATGTCCTTGTTAAAGTTAACAGAAAAACTCTCAAGGAGGCAGAAGGGGAAAGGAAAATTATGTGAGTTTCCGATCATGAAGTTTATTCCAAATTCTTCCATCGGTTATGAGGAGAGCTCACAAGATCAATCTTTGGTTGTGTCAGATCTGGAATAAGTAAGGGGTTCACAGTGCTCCAAACCCTGTGTACCTCTGGGGCATCTGTAGAATCTCAGTGATATTGGTGTGGATCCCCAGGCCTTCTGGCTTCCTGCAGTTTTATCCTGCCTGCCAGTCAGCACAACACCAGTGGAGCCCTTTGGCGGATTTCTCCTAGCATCGTCTAACACTGGATCCTCTAAAAAACCAGGGTGCTGTATTCTATAATGCGGAGTTCTGCTGAGCCTTGGACTGTAAAAACTTCTGAGTGGCTGTCCCATGGAGCTGAGAGATAATTAAGATCCCTGTCTCTTCCCTGTTTTTTCCCCTTGACAGAAATCTAGCTCTGGAGCTCTGAACCTCCCCCTTTCTCATGTTTTGGCTAGGTGCAGGGCCATACAGAAATCTAGAAGCCAAGGTCAGGTCTTTCTTAGGCCACAAGAGAAAATGAGCACTTAGCCCATTGGAAGACGTTACATTGGAAGACGTTACAAAATCACCAATTTGATGTGATTTACAACCTCTTCTCCAAAATAACCCAGACCTGGAAGAGCAGAAAGAAGTGCATTGGCTGAACAACATGAGGAAGCTTGCATATTAGGCCAAATTCTGCCCTGATTTATTCTCTCACTACCTCCTTCAGTGCAATCTCCATTAAATCAAGACAAAATGTGGCCCTCTATATCTGGCTCAAGCAAACGCACATTTGGGAGTTCTAAACTCACTCACAAATGAAAATTAGGGAAAACTGTTTTGTACCCATAGCAGAGGATGTGAAGTCAGAAGCTCTTCACACAGTGGAAATGGCAGCTTCTGGATTTTCCATTTTGTTCTCTTGGGAATGTGTTTTCCAACTCCTGTGGCGTCCTCTAGCTCCCCACTTCCACGTTTACTTTCCTGTCTTCAAATCTCACATCATGGTACCCTGCTTTTCATCTCAGGAATGCTGGGAATGACTCCTGCCAGTGTCAATTTGTGGACATTTCAGGTGGTCCATTACTAAATTAGATATTGAGCACCACATACTTCTGTGGATTCTGTCTAGCCTCTTTTAAAACTAATTCAGATAAAATAAGTTTAACTACCAGCTAATGAAATGATGTCCATTAACACTGCTTAATCTCTTGTGTTATTGTGTGTGTTTGTGGTTTCCGATGTTCTGGGCTATGGATAAGTAGCTGTCTCCTAGGTAGATTTTCTAAGCTCCCATACATCTACATTTTGTTAAAAAAACAGCAAATAAAAAAGTTGTTTCAAAATGCACCACAGGAGCGTCTTCTATAATCATGATACTGTAGAGATCGATTTAAGACTATAGAACCTTATTAGATTAAGATTTCTAAATTGTCAATAAAAGTTTAACAGTCTTGCTCTAGTGAGATATATTTACATTGATGCCAAAAGAAATTGCATTTCAGTTTGTATCAACATTAAACACATAGTGCTAATGCTGTCACTGTGATGTTATTTTTTTAAAAGCTCCCATTTTTAAATCCTCATTTTAATTGCATTTGTTTACAAGGTTAGTGTGAGCCACAGTTTCACAGAGTCACAGGGGTGAGTGATTCAGAAAAACTAAGGCTCTGGCAATAGTGTATTTTATAATATCATTGTCATCATACATAGGCTTTCCCAAAAAAAGCTCTTTAAAAGATGCATACTGTAGGGTACCAAAACAAGTTTGGTAAATTCAGACTGATGCCATTTGGAAGGCAGTTCCCTTCTAAATCTCTGAGAAATTAGTGTTTTGAGAACAGTTCATCCAGTCCAATTCTTATGGGATATTCCTTAAGCCATTGTTGAATCTATGCACACTGCTGTCATGATGGCTGAATCTGGCAGCATGGGCAAAATTTACAGTAGAGCTGACAATCTCCATGTACAGGTTCATAAAACATGAGTAGTGGTTCTGGTTAGTTTATGTATGCTTGTAATTTAACAATACATCTCCCTACACAGTGCCAAGTAAGGACCCTATCCTGCAAATCTTAGGCAATTAGTGCCATTGACGTCCATTGGATTACTTATATGAAGAATGACCACTCACATGGCCAAATTTGAAGAGTCAGGCCCTACATTTCCTCACTGGGGTCCCATGGTGCATGAATTCTAACTGGATAATATAGTGCTTCACACTTTTGTACAGCTTTTGTTTTTTAAGCACCCTGTCGAGAGCTGACAGAAGCAGCATTAGCATTGCTTCCCCAGGACCAATTACGGACCAAAATTGGGGCAAAGAGTTTTTCTGACTCTCTTTTAGAAAGCACCTTCTACAGCTGTGGTGCTGTATAAATGATTGGGGTGGCATTGTTTTAAGAGAAAAAAATATTTACTGTAGGTACTTATATGGCCCCCATCACTGTAATGTCTAAGTGCCTCCTAGTCTTTAATGTATTATCCTCATGGCGCCCTGTGAGGTAGGGAAGGGCTATAATCTCCATTCGACACTTGGGGAACTGGGGCATGGAGAAACTAAGGCCCATTTTTAAAGTTATTTTGACATTGTTCTGCTTGCATTGCAAGGTCTAAGGATCAAAAGTCTGAAGGTATTGAGGTGTCTAACTCCCATTGAAATCAATGGCACTTAGGTGCCTATATACCTTTACAAACTTGGCCCTAAATGACTTACACAGCCAAATCTCATTTTCAGAAGTGGCAGTGCTGAGCAAAGCAAGGCCTAAGTACCTTTAGAAAGCTGGGTCTAAGCAATTTGCCCAAGGTCACACAAGAAGTCTGTGACAGAACAGGGAATTAAACCCTGAGCTCCCTACTCCCAAGATAATACCCTAACCCTGGACTGAAATATGGAGTGGCTCTCAAACCAATAACAAAATAGGGGGAAATTAATATAAGACACCTGCTTAACAATCTGCAAGACATTACTGGTCCTTACTACCAACTTAAGTGGTCTCTTTACCACTGTGTTATAAGAGGATAGGGACAATAAAGAACAAGCGTTATTGGAGAAGTAATGAAAAGCATGTAAAGTGCCTACAAGCAAAAGTAATAAGATCAATAAAACATAGATTAGAAAATCTGATTAACTATCACATGCTTCATTGGGTACTTCCAGTGCCACGTGGCGACTATTAATTGACCTTTAAAGAGCTCTTTCCTCATAAATTTCCAGTCACACAGGCCCTCACTTCCACTTTCTAGTCTTGTCAAAATCAGCTCTTCTATTCAGAAATGTTTCTTTTATGCATACACTTAAAGATTATCTTGTGCCTTAAATTGTACACACAGCCCATCATCAGCCATTGAATGCCACCATACCTGAACTTACAGTACTTTTATTATTTCAAGTAACTACTATGAGTACATCATGCCATGCCATTTAAAACTTGTGTTTAACATTATTTCCTTTGACCTATTTAGGGTCCACCTGGCTTGCCTGGACTGAAGGGGGATCCTGGTTCCAAGGGTGAGAAGGTAGGCTGACATTTCTCACTTTGTGTCTTCAGTTTGCGAAAGGCTCCGTTAATTGCATCATCAGTCTAAAAGCCAAGTGTTGGCTGAGAGCATAAGACAAAAAAAAAAGTATTTCTGTTGTATAAAAGATGCCATAGTGACATGAAAGGTCCATGGCACCCATCAATCAACTCTCCACTGCCATAATAAATAACAATAATAATAATAATTAATAATAAATAATGAAATGGTAGGCCATATCTGCCCATCCTAGCGCATTCAGAGAGAAAGGAACAGTCATTGTCTGGAAGGTAAATTTAAATGACCCTGGCTTTTCTCTGTTATTAGGAGCCCACAGAAATCCATAGGGGAAAAGCATATAGTTTCACAGATGGGAATAAGACACATTAGCTTTTATAGAGAGAGAGAGCCAAAAAATATAAATATAGAACAATTGTTGTATTTGTCTTTACTGTGAAGTAATAGCAGAAATGACTTTAAAGATATAGGATGGGCTTGTCACAGGATCCTAAGGGAAATAGGCACCGGAATCCCATTGAGCTATCAGGGCACGGGGAACTGTAGGTAGAAAGGGAAATTGTTTGGAATGAAGCCCATTCTATTGTGAGTTATGTTTTATTTACATACTTGGATCAGGTATTTAAAAATGTATATTACATATTGAGGTGGTTTACAACTCACAAATGTGTCTGGAGCATTTAAATACTGACAAGGGTGTGACTTGATACTGATAGGTATTGTTATTGGCTTCAGTAAGTAGCTACTATGTAGCACTCACAGATTTATTTTTCATGGAATACGTAAACTCTGCAGGTAATCTCTGAGCATAAATGCCAGCAAATGCATGTACCTGCAGAATAATTGTGTGCCTACTGTTTTTAGAATTTTTAGGATTTCTCTGTAAATACCTTCAGTGATGACTTTTCAATACCCTAAGCTATCAATATATATTTCTCATGTAATTTACATTATTCATAGTTATATACATTGACCTTCAATCTTACTTTTCTCTGACTCTTTTCTAGGGACATCCCGGTCTGATTGGTCTGATTGGACCTCCAGGAGAACAGGGTGAAAAGGGTGACAGGGGTCTTCCGGGTCCACAAGGGGCTCTCGGAGCCAAGGGCGATACAGTTAGTAAAACATACTTTTGTTTCCATTTAAGTTCTGTACAAGCCTGTTCTCTCTGCCAAGTCAAGAAGAAGAAATTTTGAATTCTAAACCCTTTGCACAGATCTTGTAGATGAGTAGCATTTAAATTGCAGCAGCACCTAGTATACCCATGAAGAATTAAGGTCCCATTGTGTTAGGTGCTGTACAAACATGTCACAAAGCTAAAGAGCTCAAAATCTAGCTTACAGACAAGGCTCAGTAGATGGATGAAACAAACAAATAGGTGGAGGATATGGTCACAACAATTTGCTCAACATTTTCAGTTACACTAGCTGTGCTCACAATGGAGCTCATCATCTGCCTAGCTTTTATCAACTGGCAGTGTTCTATGTGCATGATGTCAAAAGCGAGCCTTAAGGAGGATTTGGCAGTGGATGGGGTAGTGGCTTTATGAACTTTGGAGGGTGAGAAGTACAAAAACAGAACTCAAATTGGCATGTCATGTTGTTAATCATAAAACAGGGTCTAGATCATTAAGCCGACTCAATCCCTGCATAGAACTACTCTGAGGTGTACTTAACTAGTCATCTTATTAACCCTGTCACTGTTGCTCAGTATAGCAGAAACAATGGAGCTAGAATAACGTAGTTTCTGCTCATTCTTCTTTAGGGCATTCCCGGTCCCGCTGGTCCACTCGGCCCCCCTGGCCCTCCTGGTTTACCTGTAAGTAATTACATCCAAAGTGTCTTGCCAAATATTGTTCAGTTCAAAATATTCCCGTCTTAGCTTAGTACAACTCGGTATAACTGTGTCCGTTGTCCCCTAGGGTCCTCAAGGTCCAAAGGGTTCCAAAGGATCCTCTGTAAGTAACTCCTCTCCAGGCTTGTTCTGTATTTTCCCTTGGGGTTGGTGGTTTTCTTAAAAAAATTAGGCTGTTTTGTTTTTCCAAGATTGCTAACATAGTGTTTCTTTCACTGATTTGCAGGGTCCTGGTGGTCAAAAGGGCGATGGTGGTTTACCTGGCCCCCCAGGTCCTCCCGTAAGTAAAATCACTTATTTGACAATGCATTCAGTTAATGGTCCAAATGATCCTGTTTTGTAACACTGGCAGGTAGGACTTTGGAAAACTGCAGAAAAGGAAAATATTAGAGATGGTTGGAAATGTTCCAAACCGAATGCTTTTCTGTTGGAAAATTCCAGTCCATAAATGCAAAAAAATTCATGGAAACGTGATGTCTCTGATGAAAATTCATTCTGAAACAAAAATTTGTGGGGAAAAAAAGGGAAAAACTTTTCCTTTTTCAGAACATAACATTTTGATTTTCCATTTTTTGATTTTATAAAATATAAAATTAAAAAAAAAGTCAAAAGCAAAATGAAATATTTTTATTTTCTTGAAATGAAACATTTTGCTCAATCTGAAATGCAATTGATGGAGGAATTTTGGTTCTCTGGAAATTTCAATATTTTTGGTTTCATTCCGGAGTATAAGCATACCAAGAGACTGTCTGTCTCAGATTGTTTCCCAGGTGCATTAGGCAAGCAACCCCAGAACTGCCCCTCTTTTGGGGGGCAACTTAGCTATCTCCAAGAGGCTGGCCAGCTCTGCTAGGCAGTATGGTGGTGGACATTGGGGGTGGAGCCCTTTGGGGCATTGCAGGCCTCTGGGAAGCAGGAATATTGCAGTCCCTACATTTTTCTGAGCACATGGACTGTGATTTTGCTCCATGTGGCATTCCCCCTGCTCTGCTCCCATATAAGGGCCAGGCAGAATCTCTCGCTGTTTCTCTGTAATCAAGCCTTGACCAAACAAAAGGAAATCCGAGAAAAATAAAATAAAAAAAGAAGACAGACCATTCAAACCACCTCCAGCCAGGATTTCCATCTATCAATCTATTTATGCATCTGGAAAATAAAATTAAAAGGCAACCAAAGTATGTAATGTACTTTTCAGGGTCCTCCCGGGGAAGTTATCCAGCCTTTGCCAATCCAGTCACCCAAAAAAACAAGAAGATCTTCGGATTACATGCTGGCTGATGCAGCTGATAACATCCTGGATTATTCTGATGGCATGGAGGAAATATTTGGTTCACTCAATTCTCTAAAGCAAGATATTGAGCATATGAAGTTTCCAATGGGCACTCAGAACAACCCAGCCCGAACTTGCAAAGATCTACAACTCTGCCACCCAGACTTCCCAGATGGTATGTTAATATTACATGACAAAAGCAAATGGGCTGAGGTTATGATTTACTAAGATATATTGTCAGTTCATTAATTCCAGTTATATGGTTAATATAGTCTTTCAAGAAAAGCTAAGAAAATGTTCGTTAAATCCATTATTGGAGGCAAAAAAAGCCATTTATAAACATGGTGAATTTAATTTCAACTACAGAAATTCTGTGTCTGTAAAGCAAGAGTTCATTACATATGCAGTACAGTCAGTCTGGTTTTAGATGTACAGCTTTTACAATTTGCTTTACAAAAAAAAAGCATATTAACAAGGAGAGAAATAAAAGTTTAAATGTTTATTTAGAAAAGGAGGCTTTGCATTTTACAAAACCACCTTTTTCCAAAGAACAAAGGGTGAAGTCCTTGTGCCATTGGGGTCAATGGGAGCTTAGCCACAATGATGCCAAGATTTCACCCAAAAGATATAACTATTTTAAAACTGGGGGTGGGTGGCTGGATGCAGATTTCTTTTAGGTGCTACATATATTTGTCCAGAATTTTAAAAAATGATCAGAGAGTTGTACGAGACATTCCTGAATTCTGCTCACAATACATTCCTTCATAATTCTTTCATCCTAAAAACACATTAAGCAAAAAAGACTGAGGTTTATGTGAAATGTACGGACATATTCAAGATTATGGCAATAAATCTGGCATTAAAGTTTAATAAAATGCAGAGTCATAAATTAGGCAGTGTTTCAGAGAAATAGCTTTGTTTATTTTTTAATTTTTTTAACTGAGCTTACTCTCTGGTAAGCTTTAAATGAAAGCCAACTTTCACACAGCTCTCCTGCTTTTATATTTCTTCTATTGTAATGAATATTTCTCCCTGTTCAAAGTAATTTTTTCACATTTTAAAATGAGAGCAAAAATACATCTTGACAATTTAATACTACTTATTGTTTTCACTCTAGACAGATAAAAACAGATGGTTGCCTTGAGGAACAGTTAAGTAGTGAATGTGCTGTATGAAAAGTACATATATTACAATTCAGTACCTCCATTATAATGACTATCTTTCATAGAAAATCTCTGACTTGTTCACTTACCAGTATTTATCTGTTATGGGGAGCTTTTGTTTTAATATGAGTGAGGGTTTAATTTGGTTAAAATAAAAGTGAAAACATTCATTTCTTTACAAAGCTCTTGGGAGTAGGAAGCTAGCTGTCAGGACTGCCTATTTTAAATAAAAAGCGTCTGAACAAAGAAGGCTTAAAAATAACCTGTATCTATTACCACAGATATCACACATATATCCTTATGTTCCATACTGTACATTCAGGAGACAGTATTACTGCAAGGATTGGTAATGCACGCCGTTCAGAAACCTGCACTTTGGCTCGCACCTGGGCTAGGAGGGTAGTGACTGAAAACCCTTGCTATTTGCTGTTCTGCCAGTAGTGTGCAGTTAGCTGGTGGTGTTAATCCACAACACAGAAAACACCATTATAATTAGAATGATTGTTAGCAGTCACCTTAGAGACTGACATTTGAATGGTCTTGGGACTGACTATAGCACTCACCCTCGGCCCTTGTCTACACTAGCATTTTTAGGACCCATAATTCCCAACAGTGCATATCCACCAGTTGTAAGAAGGGTGGAAGTTGTAGAGCAGAAAAGGCTCAGAGCAGTTCAGACGTCTTTGCCATTATGTTGTCTAGCCAGCCATCAGTTATGGTGCTTTTACTATCTGGAAACATCTGAGCCTCGTCTACACTGCAGCTTCAGGGTTAGGCAGCGTAGTGTTAAAATACAGGAACCTGAGGCTTATCTCAGTTTCCACCAGTGCTGCCAGTGCAGATGCATAATTCAGGCGTTAAAAGCAGGGGCAATGGCTCTAGTCCCAGCATGCACCACCCAGCAGAGGTGCAGAAATAAGCTGAACTCCAGAGAGGTGCTTAGCAGTGGGCACCCTGCTTCTGTATACCTACGATTTCTGACATGCACCATCCCATGACTATGCAGCTCCACACCACCCTGAACACAGGGCTGTGCCTAAACATCACAATCCAGCCCAGGGTTTGAACTGCTCCTTTATGATGTAGCCTTAACATTTCTTCTGCTTGTTTTTCTTTCAACATTCTGAAATATCAGGTTCTGACTTTCTTTAACTGAAGGATCTGGATGTTGAAGTCACAGGAGGCTGACATATACAACATGCTTTCTCCATTCACCTGGGGTCTCTCTGAGAGCTCTGCCTCAGATTTCAGCCTCCTGCAGTGCCATTCACCAGTTCTGCAAATGATTTACTAAAGTCCCTCAGCAAACAAAGGGAGTCATACCCTGAAATAAAATACAAGCTAAACTAAAATAAAAAACAACTGAGGCTGGTTTTGTCTTTCGTAAAGGAGCAATAAAGACAATGACAAAAAATTGTTTTTGCTTCCCACTCTTTAAGATAAAACAACTATAGCTTTACAGCTAAAACTTTTTGAGGAGCATTATATCGCAGTAAAATATGACTTCCAAATTGTCAAGGTTCCTCCCCCACTCTGAACTCTAGGGTACAGATGTGGGGACCTGCATGAAAAACCTCCTAAGCTTATCTTTACCAGCTTAGGTCAAAACTTCCCCAAGGTACAAAATATTCCACCCGTTGTCCTTGGATTGGCCGCTACCACCACCAAACTAATACTGGTTACTGGGGAAGAGCTGTTTGGACGCGTCTTTCCCCCCAAAATACTTCCCAAAACCTTGCACCCCACTTCCTGGACAAGATTTGGTAAAAAGCCTCACCAATTTGCCTAGGTGACTACAGACCCAGACCCTTGGATCTTAAGAACAATGAACAATCCTCCCAACACTTGCACCCCCCCTTTCCTGGGAAATGTTGGATAAAAAGCCTCACCAATTTGCATAGGTGACCACAGACCCAAACCCTTGGATCTGAGAACAATGAAAAAGCATTCAGTTTCTTACAAGAAGACTTTTAATAAAAATAGAAGTAAATAGAAATGAAGAAATCCCCCCTGTAAAATCAGGATGGTAGATATCTTACAGGGTAATTAGATTCAAAAACATAGAGAACCCCTCTAGGCAAAACCTTAAGTTACAAAAAAGATACACAGACAGAAATAGTTATTCTATTCAGCACAATTCTTTTCTCAGCCATTTAAAGAAATCATAATCTAACACATACCTAGCTAGATTACTTACTAAAAGTTCTAAGACTCCATTCCTGGTCTATCCCCGACAAAGACCAGCATATAGACAGACACACAGACCCTTTGTTTCTCTCCCTCCTCCCAGCTTTTGAAAGTATCTTGTCTCCTCATTGGTCATTTTGGTCAGGTGCCAGCGAGGTTACCTTTAGCTTCTTAATCCTTTACAGGTGAGAGGAGCTTTCCCCTGGCCAGGAGGGATTTCAAAGGGGTTTACCCTTCCCTTTATATTTATGAGACAAATCAATTGTTATCTTAAGTAAATCCTCTCTTTGTTTGTTTTAGGTGAATATTGGATTGATCCTAATCAGGGCTGCTCTGGAGACTCCTTCAAAGTGTACTGTAATTTCACAGCGGGTGGCGAAACTTGCGTCTACCCAGATAAGAAATCTGAAGGAGTAAGTACCAATCTGTGTTTTGGGTTGACTGTTGACAGTTCCTGCCATGTTGTTGCAATATTGAACTAAATAGTAAAATGATACTGTCATGTTTTCATTTATCTATTTTTCTTACAGGCTAATTATTATGTTTAATTTGCATAAACATGAGTAAGGCTGCGAGTCTGTTACGGAGGTCACGGATTCAGGGACTTTCCGGGACCTCCGGGACTTCTGCAGCTGGCAGGTGCGACTGACCCCAGGGCCAGCGGCGGCAGCAGCAGTCCCAGGCCTCTCCCTCACCTCGAGCACCAGCAGGTGCCTAGGAGCCTTCCCCTCTCAGAGCACCAGCAGACACCCCAGAGTTGCCCCTCCGGAGCAGCAGCTGCACCCCTGGGCCCCCCCCCCCAGAGCACCCAAGACTTAGTAAGGGATATATAGTACAAGTCATGGACAGGGCCATGAATTTTTGTTTATTGCCTGTGACCTGTCCAGGACTTTTACTAAAAATATCCATGACTAAATCTTAGCCTTAAACATGCGTAAGGCAATGAAATGATACACAGAGTTAACAAATAGCCACTTTTTACCCCCTTTTTCTCAGATGTACATTTTTACTCACCTGCTTGCTAGCTAAATGTCTCCTACAACCCAGGACGTGACCCAGCTAGTTACCCATTACTAATGAACACACAATGTTCAATCTGAGACCTAAACGATAAACTCTAGTGTCTGATTTTCTACTGTCTTACCCCTACTGGTATCATTTATACCTATACAAAGTAGCTGAAAAACACTACTATTATGAACTTGTAGTGTTTCACACCCATAAGTATAAATGGTTGCCTATGTGCAACCAGTGAAGAAAGTGGCTTTCTAAAAGCCTGTGTAGACAAGGGATATGAATCAATGTAGTCATACCAGTGCAAATCCTAATTAATCCAAACGGGTGCAGTTTACCCCAATAACTTATCTGAATTGATCTGAGGTGTCTCTGCTACATGCTCTGTACAGTTTATGAACAGAAATTATTCTGTCATCTTTAATTCAGTTCAGTTGGTCTAAAGTAATTAATTTGTAGATATTTTATCTCTGTCTAAACAAAGTATCCAGTTTTAGGGAATTAAATAAATCAGATGTAGCTGTGTCTCTGCATAGTTCCGAAGACCACTTAAAATAGGTTGATATCCCAGAAGGAAGATTTATTTTGCAGTTTTTGATGTGAAAATGCATTCTTTTTTTCTAACACACGTTGTAAATACTCACATTCTCTGCTCCTTTACAACAGGTAAGAATTTCATCATGGCCAAAGGAGAATCCAGGAGCCTGGTTTAGTGAATTTAAGAGAGGCAAATTGGTAAGTAGTCATCTCAGCATACAGTGATTAACAAACCAGGCAGGTACTATCACCAAGTAATCTTGACTATATAATACAAAAAGGAATTTGTGCAGCCTCAACCTTTGCCCCCTTAAACATAAGAGCAGTAAAGTGGCCTCTTTCACATAGGACAGCAGGAGCCTGCCCTGTTCTTGCCTATTTATCATGCTTCAAATGTAGCAAAAATGCCAGTGGCTAACTGCAGAGCGGACTGATGTATTCTGGCAGCTCTTGCACCACCACTAACCCTCTGCAAAACAGCTTGAGTGCAGATCCCCATGCTCCATTCCAGGTACACTAAAGATAGGCTGCAGCATCATTTATGCATACTCAGTAAAAGACATATAGTTACGATTAACTGAACCTATGTCCCAGAAGAATTTGCTATTACAAGCTCACAGAGTATTCTGGAGATGATTCTCTGCGTCTTGCAATAGGATGCAGCTAAATGTATAGTTGTTTGTCATAATCCCTACTATAAAATGAAAACCTGTGTACTGATTCATAGCTTGATTGTGCTTTAAAATCTAACAATGACAATATAGTATGTATCAGCTGATTTTCACATTAAAGTCAGTTAATGGGATTCTGTGTCAACTGTAATTTTCCACTTTTGCACTTAAGAGACGGAAACAACCAAATGTTCATATGCCTACTTATATTTTCCAGCTTTCCTATGTGGATGTTGAAGGCAATTCCATTAATATGGTTCAAATGACATTCCTTAAACTACTGAGTGCCTCTGCCAGACAAAATTTCACTTACAACTGTCATCAGTCAGTAGCTTGGCATGATGTGTCATCTGACAGCTATGACAAAGCACTGAGGTTCTTAGGATCAAATGATGAAGAGATGTCTTATGACAATAATCCTTACATCAAAGCTCTTCATGATGGTTGTGCAGTAAGTATAGGCTCAAAATATTCTTTTCTACTATAATATAACTGGTGAGTTTAGTAGTCAAACTAGTTCATTCTTATGCTGGCTTCCTTCTGAGACAGGCTCTGAAGATTTTGTTTTTAATACTCTGCCATTTTAGTAGATTTTAACTACAATGAATTAGTCACTTCTTTAAATTTCATATGAAGAAAAATATCAACCATAAATTAAGCAATAGCAAAGCAAAGTTTGGCATGAATGGTTGCTGTTAGTGCCAATGTGCTGAAATTAGATATTTTGCTATTGTAAATGTTAGGTAAAGGAAAAGCAGCAGAAAATAAGTATTGTGAAAGGAGGCATTGCACTGTTAGTATATATTAACTCTCTGAAATCAGTTAATGCAAGGGGAAGATACATAGTGAAAACACCAAAAATGTGCATTGGATAGCAGTCCTTCATAGATACACAGTGGATCCAAAGCTTGTGAACAAATTGCATAGTTTGACATGTGTGCATTGCTTATCTAAAAGAAGAGCAGAAATCAACACTAGGTAAAGTCCAGGAATTATATCCTTCCCACTCTTCTCCCAGCT
This sequence comes from Caretta caretta, assembly GCF_965140235.1. Lineage (NCBI taxonomy): Eukaryota > Metazoa > Chordata > Testudines > Cheloniidae > Caretta > Caretta caretta. The sequence goes on from NC_134213.1 coordinate 69,942,552, forward strand.
TCCCTAGTGTCACTAGGAATATTCCATACACGCACCAGATATCTGATCATCTCTCCAACAAGGTATTGGGTCCATTCAGGTTTATGAGTTGTTAGCTTCTTGCTTCAGAAGCCATGTCTCAATGCTGAATATTTTGCCATTTGTTGTCTAGATAGCTACATATCTATGCATTTATACCTAACTAATCGTGTTTTTGTGATATCTAAGAATCCTCTCTAAAATTCATTTTAGACAATTATCGAATCCTCTCTAAAATTCATGAGAGACAATTATTGAGAAGGTTGTGATAAATAGCTTGGGGCAATACCTGGAGTCCTTGGGTTTCCTATTTTTTTTTCCATTTGTGTTAGACCAGGTTGTGATACAAAGACATTGCTAGTGTAGTTGGTCAGTGATCTCTTCTTGGCAATGGATGTAGATCACTTTCACTGTGGATTCCTTTACCTCTATCACCGGGTTTTGATGCAATATGCCGGGGGTGTTGTTCACACAGGTGTGAAATCTGGCAGAGTTAGACAAAATAGTGCTCGATTGGCTGTGTTCTTTTCTTCTTTAGATGAATAGTAGTGTTTTGTTTATCTGCCAGAAGCCTTCTCATGATGGAGTACCATAGGGTTCTATTCTATGATTGCTTCTTTTCAACATGTACCTCTCTTCCTAGTTATTTTAGTATTTTCTTTATATCTTCTGCTATCATGGCCTCTATATGTGGAACTCTTGGGAGAGGTAGTGAAATGGTTTTGGGGTGCAGTGCCATTAATAAGCTGATAACACTAGATTCTAGATCCCTTTGTTATCATAGCCTGCTGTGACATTCTCTCAGCTTTCTCAGTGTCTCTCTGAGATTAGGGATTGGATGAGGGTGTAAAATGACAGAAGATCATTCCAGATAATAGCAAGATGTTGCTTTGGCTGGGTAAAATACCAGAGGAAATGGTGGAGCTGATATCTGCCCCCACGATTAACAGGGTTTGACTACTTTTTAAAAAAATAAACAAAGGTGCACAATCTAGCAGTCATGTCAGAATCCTGGATATTTTGAATTTCCAAGTAGCTGCTGTAGCACTTTGAAATGAGGTTACAGCCCTTCTCATTGGAAGTGTATATTGTCTCCGTTATCTCCAGATTGGATTACTGGCCTCTTCATGAGGATAAAATCCCCACAATCCCTGACAACATGATTCACCAGCTAGTACATATGTAAACTCAGAATTCTCGAGGGAACTTTAAACCTCTTATGGATTTTTCCAGTGAGGGGGCCTGTTTTAGCCCGTAGATTTTTCTGATGTTTAATCACTTTCTCTTTTCCAAAAACAGTGGTTTCACATTTGCATTTTTAGAAGATAAAAATACTCATTTTAAAAAAGAAAAGAATTCAAGAAAAAAACAGCTTATTAGAAACATCTGGCATTAGTGCATACTGTTCAGTACATGGGGGGGCAGTTATTTATAGTAACAATCTATATTGTAAAGTTAACTTGTGAAAGATCTATAACACTGCAGCTTTTATGTATAGTCATTTTTTATTTTGTTTTGCTCTTTTTTTTTTTTACAGTCAAGAAAAGGCTATGCAAAGACTGTGATCGAAATCAGTACACCTAAAATAGACCAAGTGCCTATTGTTGATGTGATGATTAATGACTTTGGTGATCAGAACCAGAAGTTTGGATTTGAAGTTGGTCCCGTCTGTTTCCTCGGTTAAGTTTTGGGCAAAGAGCAGATCGGCAAACAAGTTGTGCCGAGGTGCCACCAACCCACTTCATGCCACATGCAAGTTTTGATTAAGGATGGCATAGAAAAAATGTCTTGCTGGGTACGTATGTCTTATCTAGGAAATATCCATTGCCCTTGTAGGACCAGAATCACATGACTTAAACTTATTTCGCAAATCATGGGGGACATAAGAGGCTATGGCAGTGACACACAACATAGCGCTAGCTTTATGAATACTCCCTTTGGATTCCTTGGTGCTGTAAAACATGAATGTCATGGTGCTCCTATTTCAACAAAGAGGTGCTAAGGAGGTGTGTTTAATACATTGTAATTATTCTATGTACAGTACTATACTGTTATTTCTGTGTCCATTTCCAAAACTTGCATGTGTCTCTGAATTGCATCTGGCTCTTATTTTATAATTGCAAAACATTGTTGTCAATACTGTGTATGTATTATGAAAAATAAAGTTGTAATTTCCAGTGAATCCAATTTAATTTTTCCGATTAATAATAAAGTCCCTTTGTATATATTGATGTTGAAAAGCTCTGTTATTTGAAGTCGCCAACAAAGCTTCAGGTGGCAAAACTGGAAAATCTTTGGCAAGGAACTCAAAACAACACTTTGCTGATATTACTTTGTGAGAATGAATTTCAAGAATGTGAGAATGAATTTCAAGAATGAACGCACCCACTGAGGTGCTGTATTCCATGGTGCTATTACCTCAGACTTTTTATTTTCCTTTCAGATTCCAGGATTTCTTAAGATACCTGTATATACCTAAAATAAGCAAGTTTATATTTTTGGGTGGGGAAAATGTGTATGAAAAAGGGGGGGAAAGTATGTGCAGAGATCTGTTTAAGTCTATGTGAAGTAACTGGTAGTCCTAGTTATCCTTTTTTTATCTCATCTGAATTTGTTTTCATTGTGCTTCTTTAAACCATATAAATATTAAAACTTGATTCAAAACAACTATTTATGGATTTGTGCAGTGTTTACATAGTTTTTTATGTGAGCAGCGATGAATATTTGCTTCTGAACTGGATACTAAGATCCACATGATAGCCCATATATTATTTGCCCATCCCATCAATATGAATTCTCTATTATTTCAACTTAAGGCCAGGAACACAATATGTCTAGGTCATGTGATTCTACCTAGTTGTGAAGCAACGTATGAGGGGACTGCTACCTACAGAGCTTGTTTTCTGACCCAAACTGTTACAATTTGCAATCCAAATCTCACAAAAAGGTTGGTTTGGCCTTCCATCTAAACATTTTTTTTCAGGTAGTTGGAAGTAGAAATAACATTTTAACTTTAAAACACAAATCCTTTTGTAATTATTTTTCATAATATATGTAAGACTTGAAAATAAATGTTTGTTACTATTTCTTATATAAATTGTTAAATTAATTGGTACCAGATTCCACTGCCTCATTTCCAACTGGTATTTTATACATGTAAAAGTGAGATTTTAAAAGTCAACCTTTTGCTGTTCAGAATTTCTTTTATTTTTGAACCAAAGTTTGTAACTGTCACCTCAAAGAGGGAAAATACGAATTTTATTAATAAAATCAAGTCTTGACTACCTGGACTGGTCACTCTGTTTCTTCAAACCACAAGAAATGTTATATCAGTTTCAGTAGTGTAATGGCATTCTGCTTCCAGACCATCCAGAATGAAAAAAAAAATATTATATACACAGGCAAGTACTACAAATGCATCATGGGCAGAGGAGTTAATATCGAAGACCCTAATCCTGCAATCGAGAGCTTCTATACAGCCCTGTTAAAGTCAATGGGGCTTTGTGTAGTCACAAGCAGTCTGCCTATGTGCTACTAACTGCAAAATTGTGGTCTCAACTTCTTTTCACAACCTTTATCCATCTTTTATGGCCCCCATAGCCATCTGAGCACCTCACAATTTTCACTGTATTTATCCCCACAGAGAGGAAGTGCTGTTATCCCCATTTTACAGATGGAGAGCTGAGGCTCACAGAAACTAAGAGAATTGCCCAGGGTCATGCAGAATACCTGTGGCAGAGCAGAAACTGAAACCACAACCCAAACTAGAGCCCTACCCACTGAACTACATTCCATCTCTCTAATATGAAAAATAAAAAATGTGTAGGCAGCAAGGAAGAGGAATGATCTACCCTTAGGTCATACTTCTCTATGGGGAAGTCATGTGCCTTATTACTTACTCTTGATAATGTCAGAAGCAAACTTTGTACCATGCTCTGTACAAAGATTCAACATTATTAAACACTGTACATAGTACATTGTACCCAGCAGAAGAAAATTTTGCATTGAAATTGACACATTAGTAACACCCAGAATTCTCTGTAGAAAGTGAGTGTTGCTAGATATAAAATTAAGACATAGGAGTCATCAGGTGACACTAGGCCCACAAAAAAAAAAATCTCAAAAATGATGTAAATTAAATCCTTACTCCAATCTATAAGCAAAAACAGGTCAATAAATTTCAGACCAGGAATTAACAGTCTGTGTAATCATAAAGAGGCTTAAACTGCTAAGTGACTTCTGGATTTTGCAACAAATAGCTGGCAAAAACAGAACTTGCAGGATGGGTGAAATCTCACAATAGTCATATTCAACACGAGACAGGAACTGTACACAAGAGGTGGAATGCAGTTTTTGTTGAAGGGCCTGGTTTGATCTGCTCTTTAAATGTAGTGTTTTATAGAAAGGTTCCATGGGGCAAGTAAATGCTTGTGTAACTGCACTAAACTTGAGTGAAAGCTATAACATATCCCACAAGAACACGAGTGACTTCACTGTTTCTGAGGGACCGATTCTATCCTTGATGTCATCTTAAGTTGTAAAATATAGCATCTCATTCTGCCACCCTCAAACACACTGAGTAGAAACTTATTCCGTGAGTAGTCCCAAGAGTACTCCACCTACTCTTTCAATGGCGGAACTCAGTAAGGTCTTAGCATGACTAGGGGTATTAGAATTAGGGCCTGTATCTCATAGTATAAAGATGACAACACAGACTATCAGTTTTATGAGTTAGAAGGCCTCTAGCGCAGATTCATTTAGCTTTCAAAATGCTCTTTTGCTCCACTAGTAATGGATTACTAACAAACCTTTCAAAGGCAACCAGGAAGCCAGAACAATGTTTAACCATTCAGCTTCATAAGATCACTCTAGAACTGCATATTTGACAGCATCATTCATTGTTAAACAATGTCCTTAACATGTAACTTCTTTGTGAAAGACTACCTCCCAAACTGGCAGCACTGCTTGCATGGAATCTAATATTAATACTCTACACTGCACTAGACCTGTAAGACACTGCAAAATGAACTTTAACCTAACATTGTCTAAATTTTTTTGTGACTTGAAGCAGAGCTGGTGTCAAAAATATAGATGTGTGTGTTCATAGTTGGGATATGTCAGTGGCAGAAGTGACTTGAATCTTATCTGGCTTATCCAGGAAATAGTAAAAGAAGATTCTAGTATGAAAATGTCATCCGTAACATTATCTTCTTCTGTCATCTTCATGAACAGTGGAATCAACATTTTAAAAGCTCTGGCAAAAATTAGTTTAATTTCCTAGCAATGGTATTTCAGATAGTTTCCTCAACACTGTATGATAAGAAGAAAAGAATGCACAAAAAAAAAGTATTTTTAATAGTGCAGGAAAATCCCACACTTTTCACTGGCAGGTGACAATGAACAGCACTTAATGCTTAAATAGAATATGATATTTTATTACAATTAAGTCACACCCATTTACTATTGCTGCAGTTGATTGACAGTCGTTAAATGACATCTAAAACCTACCTCCATGTTCCATGAAAAGCTTTTGTATTTGTCCAAGATTCTTCTCCTCCAGGGAGTAGATTCGTTAATTACATAATGGGTTTTCTGTCCAAGTGACTGAGAAATGATACAATAAAAGCACTTGTATTTTCTATAATAATCACCATCAACTTTGAGGCGAGTTAGTGGCCTCCATGCTGCACATGATATGGTGATTATAACTTGCAATGATGAGGCCATGACACTAAACATCATGCTCATCATATTTAAGTTTTAAGGTGTCTTCTTTATGTCCCTTATGCACTCTGACAGATAAAGGGACTTGTCTCAAAGTGTTCCATCTGGTGTTCCATGGCACAAAAACCCTTTTACCAAGTAAAGGATTGGTCTAATGTGATTTATATAGTTTCCAACCATAATTTTGAAGATTAATGAAGGCTGATATATGCAGAGTCAAGTATATATGTGGTTGTGTTATTCTATTCTTCGTCGCAGTTACATGGTGCCACTACTGTTACAATCAATGGGAATTGTACCTAATAACTGAGGTCAGAATTGAGCTACACTACATTCATTTAGAGATGGCAGTGTTTTGCCCAGAGTGCCCATTTGCTCTAAGGCCCTGATCTTTTGATCAGATCCATATGGGCAGAGCCTTGTGCTCATGCAGGGTCCAATTAAAAACTTATGACTTCAGTGGGGCTCTGTACAAGTTAATGGGTATGCCTGTGCAGATTCAACAGCAGGATCAAGACATAAGTATCCCCTCTGATTGCTGCTATGTGCTAAACAAAGGAAACAGCTCAATTCTGTAAATAATTTTGCTGTAGTTGATCATTCTAGCAGTAGCACCATAGAACCAACTAGCAGTAGACTGAGATTACAGTACTCATGGTTCCACTCGACCTAAAGACAGGAAGTATGAAATTTCACAACCACCCCCATACTACCTCATGGACTGGCATCATATTTTACAAACAGACAAAACTTGCATACAAATAGGAGACATTGTAGTACTCAGAAAGCTGGCCAGGGTGACACCATGAAATACACAAGCATGAAAAATGGAAAAGTGCATGAGCAATAACAACTGTATCCCTTTCTTCTCCATCTTTTGATTGCTGGATGTTATCCATCATGTACTGTTGCCCTGTTTTTGTTTTGTCTAGTCCATACCTAAATCTGTGACTACTTATTGGAACACACTTGTTCTACAAAAATATATTTCTGTTCCTCATCTGTTTGTCATTTGATCATTTTCATCATAATGGCTGATAGTGACCTGTTATTCATCTTGTAATGCCCAGTGAATATTTCATGAAATATTATGAATGTACTTACTACCCAAGCTACCTTTCAATTTTCTGATTATCAACCATTATACTTCCAAGCTACTAACATTATTGCTTTTCTCATACTCAGCTGGTATTTCCAGAACAACGTTAGGCACAGAAAGGATAATCACTCAGCTTCCTTCATGATTTTAACACATAAACATCTGTCACAAACAGTGCCAATAAGCTTTAAACAGATAACAAGAAAATGAGAAATTAATCACTTGCCAAACTATACTGTAAAGACAATATTTGGAACATTTATCACTACTTCTCCTGATTATGTTAGGGAAATCTGGGTTTTAATACTTTTTCAGTACATTTCTTCTAACAACTTGTAAAGGAAAGCATTTGCTGCTTCTTGTGGACTAGCCTCCATTTGATCACTTAAATAGTGATCAGTGAAATTCTCGTTGAAAGAAAATTGTTCACCCTTTTCTAGCCTTATAAACTCTTTGAACCAAATTATTTGGCCCAACAGAAAATATGCTTAGCACAAGGGCTTAAAGTTTTCTTTGTGCCTTCAAAATCCTGGGCCTGCCTGGACTCACTTGGTCCCTGATGTTCAATAGAACAGCCTGAAGGTGTCAATAGCCCACAGGGGATTCCTAACAGCTAGGAATGCAGTAAATACAGCATCTTGGACAAGTCCCATTTCCCCCGTCATACCCTCCCTGCTGAGGACAGTAAAGGGGAGAGCACAGCTGTCATTACAGTAGCCCTATGCCACAAGACTACTCCTTCACTCATGGGGAGTTCTCCAGTGCTCAAACCAGTTGGGCTTACAGTTGATTTGGACCAACAAAATGGCAAAAAGCAGCCAGAGCAGAACAGTGACTCTGGGTCTTTATTTAACAAATATTAAATAACCTAAGGGATTTGAGCACCCACTGTCTATTGATTTCAAGCACAGAATCAACAGTCCAGCATATTTACTGTATTTGAAAATAAAACACTTCTTTTTGTATCCTACTACATAAACTTGCATAGTACAAGGAACGAGGAGTCCTTGTGGCACCTTAGAGACTAACAAATGTATCTGTTAGTCTCTAAGGTGCCACAAGGATTTCTCTTCCTTTTGCTGCTACAGACTAACACAGCTACCGCTCTGAAACTTGCATAATACCAAAATCGCTAAGAGCCTGACACAAAGCTCTGTGAATTCATTGGGAGTATTCCATTGGCCTTTAGATCAGGCCTTAAGAATGCCAGTGTGGCTTTTTTTAGTTCATTAGGAAGGACAGTTCCAGTCTTTATTTATTTATTTATTTATTTATTTATTTCAACACAAGCGGGGAACGAAGAGGTTTAGGAGAAAGTGAAAAGTTCTTTTTGTTGACATAAAATTTTCTTCTGGTGGAATATAACTAATAAAATGATGCAATGCTTTATATTCTATTCATACAATCTCCAGAGCCTCTCTTTTTGTATTAGAATGTCATCACAATGACAATTCAGGTGAGAGAAAAGCTCAGCTTTGTGATCCTGTTGACCAAATTGACTCACAAGATAACACACAGAGAAGGAACAGGCTCTGGAGAATGCATCACTCAGAATTGACCATCTTTCCGATTTTCATGTTTAGGGATCCCTTTGTTACCGCTCCAAAGAATTTTAGATATATCCACTTTCCTCTGGGCATTCAGAGTTGCTCAATGCATAGTTACTAAGATGAAAGCTTTATTGTTACAGCTGATCAGAAAATGGAATTTAGATTTTTGTGACAAATTTCTAAATCATTTTCAATCTGGTATAGAACAAAATGTTGTTGGTTTTTTAAATTATTTTTCCATAAGAAAAATTCCAACAGTGTTCATTCCAAACTGTTGAAAGAAAAAAAAAACAAATACATTTTTGACTTGAAACAAATTAAATTTCCAATTTTATTGATTCAAAATGTTGACCTGGAGGAGGAAGTTCAAAGGTGGCTATTCTGAGTTTATATCTTAATAAGTGGGCAGGGGAAGTGGGCATTGTCCTCGGATAGGCACATGCAAATAAAAAAAATCACACCAAACAAAATGAAAATAACCCCACAACCATAGTTTGAAGGAGAAAGATAAGTGGGAAAGGGAGGTGGTGAGGCAGGGGGAGGAAGAGGCTGATGATGTAGAGGAATTGGTGATGGGATGGGGAAGCAATTGTACGCCCTGGACAGCCTAAGGGAGCAGAGGGAGAGAGCTGTGTGCTGCACTGCATTGTCTGGGCACATTTCTGTGTGGTTGCAGGAAAGCCACATTTTGGACATATTTGGCTTTGTGAATTCACTGTGAAGAAGGCAGCTGGGTTCACATATTAGCTGGGGACAGGAGTTATCTCCAGAGGAGGCACCCAGAAGATTTGGAAGCGGGAAGAGGGAGACGTGCTGCAAGAGCCCCAAGGTGCCAGTAACTTCATTTCTCAACCATCAACTGCAATACTGGGCTCTGTCCCCAATCTCCTCTTCTTCCATTCCCAAGTGCACCCCCCTGCACCATCAATGACTCCTGGTCCCTGGCACTACTACTCCTGGTCTCCCTTAGACCACTCTTTACAGCTGTGGAGCAGGAGAGGGTAGCTCTGAGGTCTGAAAAGGTGATCCTGGAAGAGGAGAGGAGATGCATTTTTCGGAGACAGAAATACTAACCCCAAATCCAGGTTCCCTCCAACCAATGATTTGGTGGAGGAGGAGAATAGATGAGGAAAGGTGCCCCCCCACCTCCAGGGAACCCTACTAGCAGATGGTCAGATGCACAGTATGTAACCCCTATCCAAAATGTTTATATGTAAAATAGTCCAGTCAAGGAACTGCAAACTGCAATGGTCAGGGAGACTTAACACGAGCCCAATAACTGTTCTTTCTTGGGAATTCCACAAGTAGACAGTCAATCAGTGAACATATCCTCATCTAGTCCCAAACCCAAAGACTCAAACCCCATTGTAAACAGGCAGAAATTAATCCTCTAGACATGAAAGTCAACTGAACCAATCACATGTTCTCCAAGTATTTCTGAGTTCACACATCCAACCATAGGAAACCACAAGGCAAAATATGACAAAATTCAATCACAAATGGAAAGTTATTAAGTGCACCGATCACAAGTTACAGAGTGGTAAAACTAAATTTTTGGGGAGGAAATTTCTACCAAAAAGAGAGAAAAATTATATCAACGTTTTTTTCAAATTAAATTTTGATTAAAAATGTGAAATTTCAAAGAAATCAACATGTTTTGCAAAACGTTGTTTTCTTCAAAATTACATTTACAACAATTTTTTTGTTCAGAAATTTTCAGCCAGGTGTGGTTATTTTTTCTTATATATAAAAATAATGCTTAAATCACTTTACACCACCATCTATACTCCACAGCATAATACTATCGCTCATGAGAGATAATGCACAGATATATTTTCCATTGTTTAATACATGAGTGTCCAGAAAATAGATTTCCCAATAACTTGCTTTATTTAGACTAATTTGTTATCAAACCATCAGTTATAATCTGTTAAGTGGTCTGCTGACATCTGAGGTTCTTTTCTGCTACAGTTTGATCCATGATAGTATTATAGTGCCATTAGTGTGCATGGTGGTTTACAGGCATTCAGAAATAAAAGATCTCTTCCATGAAGAATCACAGTCTAAGGGGACAAAATAAAGACAAAGGAGAAAGAAGGGCTGCAACATAAAAGCAAAGTGTTTGAACAATTATGGTTTGCCACATGTTGAATTACTTACAAGGTACCTGGGGTTCCCAAGGTTTTAATCTTTATTTTGTAAATCAAGGATTATGAGGGGATACAAGACAGCAAGTCATTTTGTGGTGGGGGTGGGGGATTAGTCAAAAGAAGTGAGTTCTAAGGAGACACACTAAATTCAAGACACTAAAACATTAAATCAAAAATTCTCTTGTCTTTCAAGGAGACTGAAAATTAAAGGCCCAGAATACAAAACATGGGCAGGGGTTTAACATGGGCAGGGGTTGACACCAGAAACAGATTTAGGGGCAGGTGACTGAGGCGACCACCTGCAGTTCTGGGCTTGGGGACATCAGGCTCCGGATGCTGTTTTTGTTGTTAGCGACAAAAGGGAAAATAGAATGTTTGAAGTAAAACATTTCACATATTCCGTATGTGGATTCATTTTTCACTAACCTCCTAGAATGTTCTGGATCTTTGTTCCAGACTTTCTGAGAACTACATTTTCCTTGAATTTCCTAGAATGTTGTCAGCCACACCCTGGCGGATATACAAGGAGCAAGGCATCGCCAGTCAGTCAGTGAAGTATAAGAACAAAGTGAGAGCCCAGCTGTGATATTGTGAACCTTGTTTCATTGTGTAACTGAAAGTGCACTTGTGTTTTAAGACTTGAAAATTGTAATTGCGACTAATAAAGGACATATTTAATGAGATGCCAGAAATATCTATCGAACCCCTATCTATGCAACAATATAAAAGAAATACTATTACTTTTTTTGCCATGCTTAACACATAATGTTTGATGACTTTCTAAGATTGCGGAACACAGACTTTTGCTCGACCTAAGACTATCTGTTTTCCCTCATAGAAAATAAAAGATGCCCCCAAAGAAAATCTCAGGACCTCAGTATAGGAAGCAAAAAGCTCAGTTGCAATCTAGTTTGTAGAAAGGGGCAAATCTGATGGGAATAGATCAGAAAAAGAACCACATATACTGGGCTTTAGGTAGTAGTGTTCGTCCCAGTGCAGAAGAAATTGAGGAGTAAAGCATAAATGATGGAAGTCCTCCTAAGGAATTAGCAGATTTACCTGAAGATAAGAAATAGAAATATGCAGAAAGTGATGGAGAATTGTCCAGTTTTCCTGGTGCCGTAAAGGAGAGTGACGATAAAGAAGAATATGGCTCACATGAAAAGGAAAGTAATGACAAAGAAAAATCTGGTTTACTTGAAAAGGAGAGAAACGATAAAGAAGAATCAGCCTCATATGATCACAGAAAAAGCCGTGATAAAAGTTGCACACCACGAATTGATGAATCAGATCCTGCTTAATGTCTGGTGATCCTAAACTCTGCTGATATTGATCATACAATTTTGGATGGGCCGGGCAAAATCGATGATATGATGTAGATGAGCAAATCGTTCATCAAAGTCATGAAATAGTCTACAAATGCAATAATAAGGTATTCAAAAGTTTAACAAATGGCGGGGGGCAAAGATGCTGGCCCTGTTGATGCCTTATCAAATATCGTCCCAGACGTGTGGGTGGAATAGGTAAAGGTGTACAAAAGATGTGGTTTCCCAACCTGTTGTTGGGATAATATGGGACAACCAGGTAGGAAGGCTGGCCCAGGGCCAGCCTCTTGGGTTGATCTTCACTTACTTGTAACCTTACAGATACCATTAAAAACAAAGGTGAAAGGAAAAGTATGTACAATGTAAGATTGTAAGTATGAGCAATGCAGGAAACCACTTTACTGTATTTATCTTACTCTTATACTTATGTATACTGATTTTTCTATTATTTCCATTATATTTGTCTGTATGAACTAAAGCTCAAAAAGTTTCTGCGGGTGCTTCACCAATTTCATCTTCTTAATTAACTCTAAATAGTCACCTGAAAAAGAACCTATTTATGATAATTTCATGTTGCACCGCAATAAGTAATTCAGCTATTGCAATACTTGATTAGGCTATACTATTTTAAGTGAGAGGTCTCTCTTTTAGCATATGTGCAACGCGTCTCAGGTGGCACATGACCAGGATTCATTACCAAATTTGGTCCGCTGGTTGGATGATTAGCTTCCCCAGCTTGAGCTGGGTAGTGATGGGGAGTGTGACGTGAACACTCATCTATGCCCCCAAAATGAGAGGTGAGTCAGTCTCTAAGAATATGAAAACACTTACTTACTACTAGAGAAGATGAGGATGTGAGTGAATGGACATACTTTGTAAATGGGCCCCGCACTGGGTTTACAAGCAGCTTTGCTCCATTGAAAAACTTACCCCAGCGGTACCTGGTTGTGCAACCCTCATTCATGCTGATGAACACTTACTCACACAAGTATTCCGATTGATTTCAAAAGAATTATCTGTGTGAATGCATGATCGGTAAGTGCCTAATCCAAAGCCACTGAAATCTGGAGAAGTCTGACCCCAAAATAAGAGTTGTTCAATCGTGCCCATGAAAAACATTGTTAGGGACAAGCTTTTTCAGATGCTTCTCTGATATGAAGGGTCTGATCTTGCAGAACTTTCATTGACTTCAGAATGGGATCAGAAGTTAAAAGTTTAGGAAGATATGGTTAAGTATTGTGATTGGTTCAAGAAGATAAAGATGCTGCTGTCCTCTGCAGGAAGGGAAATAAGGCCCCATACATACTGTTCCCCTGCAGAGGAGAATAAAGAGTTACCCAATATCCCACCCCATTACTCTGTGCATCAGACATAAGCAATCAGTGCAAAGCTTTGTCCATTTCATAGCATGCCAAGCAACCAGCTTTAACCAGGAGCCATGGCCTGGCTCAGAGAATTCATTTAACCTCTTTACTGATGAGAAGCACTGATCCAACTGCTGGAATTTAAAAACAACAAAGCAAGACTTCTGAGATAAGTACTGGCCATATAATTGACATAAGTGACCAGGAGTAAAACAATTTAAGGCACCTGCTGAAGGATTTGTCCTTAGACAGCAGCTCTGGATTAAGAGTAAACTATATTAAAGTTTGATGAAATATGTGGAAAGATAAAAATAATAAAAAGGCAGAAAAGACTAAGTATGAATACAGGCAAATTGAACTAAGCAGGGATTCTTTCAGGAACAGACCTATTGCAGATGTCAGTGTTGAGTTCTGTTAGCTTAGGGCATGAAATCTTTATATATATATATATATATATATATATATTCCATCAAGGCACAGCTGCAAAATATAACCAAATACAATGGAAATTTAATGAAAGTAAAGATCCCTGTTAATCTCCTCCCCTGGCCCTTTACACCAGCAAGGAGAGCCTTCCACCACTGGCACAGAAAACCTCTCCAGCCAAGTGGAAAGCTGGCCACACCCTATGCAATCACATAGTGTTTGCTTAGATGAGGCATCTGCGCAATGGAGAGAAGAACAGGTTCCCTCGAACAGTTATTCTCCCTGGGTGCAAATCAATGAGGAAGGGCAAGGAGAACACAGAGCCATCGCTGGCTGGGCATGAAGAACATCTGGCAGATGAAGCACACCCCTCCTGCTTGTGTGACAGTGGAACTTGTAGGGGACTGTGACTCAGAGGCACTTTTTGGAGTCTGTGGGGCAAGACAAGCTATTTGTCACCCCATACTCTGTTTGAGTAAAGTCTTGATCAGCCCTAAATATTTTATGTAAGTTCTCACAGCTAGAGGTACTGTGGCCTAGTGGATAGCACAGTGGACTGGGATTCAAGAAAACATGGTTCTAGCCAGAGCTTTGCCACTAGCCTGCTGGGGGACCTTAGGCATCTCAATTTCTTCATCGGTAAATTGAAGGAAATGACACTGACCTTGAAAAGCACTTAGAGATCTATGGATGAAGAATGTCAGACAAGATCTAGGTATTAATTACCACCATGTCCATCAGCCTGGTATCCCAGTGTTCAGACTGCATTTGATGCTAGCAAGTGGGGAGGAGGATGCTAAGAGATTTCCCTTTCTTATTTCCCCATTCACAAGGTGCAAGCCCCACTGTTCTTAGAAGAGGGCAGAGATTACTGCCCTTCTAGCACCAAAAGAAACATTCACACTGGAAGCAAGACCATGTCTTCCCCTACCACAATTTCACATCCACCCACAGAGCTGATCAGCAACACAGGAGGGAGCAGGATATAAGAAGATGGTACAGGGTATTCAGCGTACACACTTCTTCTCCCTACATTCTTGGGATATTTAGGGAACGGATGATATGTCCAGAGGCACAATCCCTGCTGGAGCTCCCTCTACAAGAGCCAGAGTTAAACATGGGCTGACCCATTTCTTTTTCATTTATGATGGAGTGAGAATACACCCTAGTGCAGACACATGTCTCGGTTTATTTCATCAAGAAAAAACAAAGCCACAGTCTTTGGGGAAACTGCATATGATTTAATGATGCATCTTTCCCCAACAGATTTCTTAGAAGATTCAAAAAGAGAAAACTGGAGATTAGAAGTTCAGATGGTACCTGATGATTTCTTGATTAAATGATTCTTGAACATTTCAGGATATTAAGCATTTTTGCATGTGTGCATTCATTTTTCATGCTTTGCATAATCTTTCCGATGACTGTATGCACAAGTATATCATGTAGAAGCAGCAGCTAGCTGATGTGATTACTCATTAAATTTAATGAGCAGGTTAGAATGATCTACTATAAAAAGTAAGTTGAAAGCAAACTCACAAATTTGAAAGCCAAGCTAAGGGATGAAAACATATGCAAGTACAATTAGTCATGTAACCTTTTTAATATGCATCACTATAAATACTTTATACAGGTATGCAACAGACTTAGATGCATATTACCCTACTGGAACACAATTGTGACTGTGTATGAAATGATACATTTAACTCTAACAAGACAACTCACAGGAAGAAAAATAACCACCATTTTAAGTGGTCTTTCTCCTGTAGCGCTGGAATGTTTTCAGTACATAAACCAGTAATAGCTAAATAATGTTCAGTCTTTTCCCCCCTTTTTTAAATTCACTGGAACAATACAGCATTAAACGCAGAGTGCGTACGTGTTATTAAGTCAACATAAGCAACTGTGGGGCAACTTACATATGAACAAGCCAGATGGGTACAGCTGGAACAGGAAACACAGCTACAAGGAGAGTGAAACAAGATGGAAGAGAACAAGATGCCACCACGCATTGCCTGCCTCCTTAGGCCACTCAGCACTGACTCATTAAGGGAAGGGGTGTGTTATGAAAGGCAACAATAAGTGGGAATAAGGAGTTTCCCTCAAGGAAGTACCCCAAGCCCCACACAAACCTTTGGGAGGGTAAAGGAGTATGGCACCCAACTCCCCTCCTGAGATTTAGGAAGGAAGAACCCCTCCACCTCAGCTCTCATCATCCCATGAAGGAGAGAGGAGAAAATTGGGCCAATGGTTTCTCTCATCCATAGAGGGATGAGGAGAAGAAAAAAAGACCCTCAGTGAGTCCCATGGTCTGTGAAGACAAAGGGAGGATTAGGCGGCAGCCAAAAGAGCAGTAATAACACCAGAATAAGGATTTTGTATTCTTCCCATGGCAGTAGAAAATGCTAGATTTTGGGAGATAGCTTTAGCCACCTAAAAAACTTCAGGGATTGCATTAACAAAGGAAATGCTGAGCTTGGAACAGAAGCTTATTTACTTAACTAAAATGGCCAAATTTACTCCTGGTGCAAACCTACACACAAGAGCAATATTCAACAGCTGTTATTTTATTTTATTTCTTTTATTCTGGACCCCCAAAATAAAGAAAGTTTTCTATGCCCCCGAGCTTCCCACTGGAGCTAGAAGTAGGAAGGGAGTTTGTTTGGATCTTGAGGGAAGCTTCTGGGTACATGGAAGGGAGATTGATTTGGACCTGATGGGCAAAGAACTTAATTTGGGTCCAGCAGAGAGCTTCCTGGATGAACACTGATTGGTGCATGAGAACACTGGGATTTCTGTGTTGGGTTATGTGACTCTTAGCTGTCTTTTTATTTATGAACGGCTGTATCTAATGACCGATTGGATCTCCATTTGCAAGGATTAGGCTGTTAAAGTTCTAGGGACTTATACTCCTCTCTCTTACACAGGTCTATTTCTCTGTTGGCAGCAGTGGAGTTACTCCAGATTTACATTCCTGATCAGAGATGCACTGACACACTGAGCACTGGGGAATTTGGACTGAGTGGGCGTTTGGCACTGAGACTGAAGAGGCTTTTCAATTAGTTCTCTGTGGAATAAAGAGAAGAAAAGCCCATATATGCATTACAGAAATAGCTGAAACACTGACAAAGAGAAAGATGAAGAGACCTGATTCTGACCCACGCCCGAGGCCTTATATACTGCTCTCAGGAGAAGCCACACAAAATCTATCCCCAAATTCCTAGTTCAGTCCACTACACCCAAGTCACAGAGTGAGCTCCTAATTTAATCATAAAAGGAGAAGACCAACAGAACGTTAACCAGGATGGTTTGCTGCACAACCTTTCAGATTGCATAGGTGCTTGGCTTTTGACCAAGGAGCACGTGTGTTCTACTGCACACAGCACAGGGCCCTCAGAGCCCAGAGACCATATCTTGAGGCCAGAGTTGCTGAACTAAAGGAGCAACAAGAGATGGGATTATTTACAGACACAGGATAAAATCCACATGTTACAGAATAAAAATACCCCCAAATACTAGGGAACAAAATTGTTATGCCATTTAGGCACCAGAACAAAGTAGCCAGATCACATTGTTCCCAGTGGGAACTTATTGAGCACTTTTGAAAAACTAGTTACTTCAATTAGGAATTTAAAATAGGACCTCAACTCTTTTCAAAATGGAGACTGATTTCAAATCCCTAAGAGATTGCTCTTGAGTTCATTGTCATAGGGAACAGTTTTTTTCCAGCATATGTCCCTTTTTCTCTCTCCCCCAAAAGAGCCTGCTTTTGTATATTTTTTCCTGTGCTGTAATCTCTTTTACAACCTATCCATAAAAAATCCTACACCTACCTCTGGGATGGACAGTTATATCTGTTCTTGAGGAGCTGATTGACTCAGGTGTGATTTTGGTCTAATGATACCTGTCAGTCTCCAAGCCATCTCTGTAATGTACAGAAGTCAGTGTTGTTTCATGTTCGTGTCCTCCAGATGACATGTGTATGAGGCACTATCCATGTATGAATATGGATTTGTGGGGTATGTCCCTGCGTTCTCTGACATGCTACAGGTGTAAAGCCAAAAGCAAGAAACCTATTTAAGAAGGAATGGTAAAAGAGGTAATTCTGTTTCTTAATTCAGGTTTTACTCTGTGGCAGAGAAGACTCTACTATTTTCTGTACTATTTTTATGATTCCTATATGTGCTTCAGTTTCCCTATGTACTTTGAATTGCTGCCCAGTGGGTGCAGGGAGGACTGAACAATTGACACTTATCCACGGAAATCTCCAGCATGTGGAACATGTGAACCCAGCATGGACCAGCAGGAGTTGGACAATGAACTGAAAGGTGTCAGGTGGCTGGGATAAGAGTTAGCTTTTTCGGAGAGACATGTCAGCTCTCCTCTGGAGCTGCCAGAGGGAGATGGAGAGCCAGAGCCAGAAATGGATTCCATGGCAGCTTGGCTGGGTGGAACACTGGCTGGCCAGAATGGACTATGTTGTAACCTTTATTTCTCCCATAAGGACTTCCCAATGTTGTGTTCCAGTTGACTAATAAATCTCCTCCCTGCCTTTAAGGAACAGTAGGACACCTTGTGGGTCTGGAACACTGAAGGGATACTTCCACAGGACTGTTTAAAAACTGGGATGTTGCATTGATCCTGTGAATCCATGACCAGGCAAGAAAAAAGCAATTGCTGACAAAATTTAAAAATGTGGCTGTAAATTAATCATGAGATTTTGTCAATCATTTTGGAGCATTAGTTAAAGAGTTAATTTCTAAAACTGAAGCTCTTTCATTGAAGACTAAGTCATATAAACAGCTTTATGGTGAAACCTCTTTCATTTTAGCTGTTCCACTGAGTACCTTTTATTGAAGCCTGAGCCATATACAGTTTTGTGTGGGAAGCATGGAGCTTAGTTCAATAAACTAATTCCCAAATTAATTGATGTTACAGCTCATCACCCACCAGAACGCTTGCAGAATCCTCCCCCTATTATCTTGATCTGTCAGGTTAAATTTATCTTTATAACACTAGACTCACTGAACAGTGTAGGAAAGAGAAGAGGGAGTTTTATTAGCCAAGAGGGGTGGGAGGAAGGCATACAGAGGGGCTATTATTTCAGGGGTCTGATCCTTCTGTCACTTAAATGAATGGGAATTTCACCATGACGTCCCCCTGTGCACCCTAAGAAAGGATGAGGTAGCTCTTCTAACATTTCCTAAACTATTTAAATGTTCATGAAAAATTTAGAGGAAAATATACGTTTTCTCTTGTTCCAGTCCATCACAATAAAACATTACAGGAATTTTTCTAGACAAAAATTAAACACACTACAATTTTTCACATAATGTCCGTAATAAACCAAGATGTGCTCCAGTGTTATATAAATATGATTAGCAAATGAATGTCCTGATTCTGGACTGCGTTTCTGACCCACAGCTCTACTCTTGTGGCATAAAGAGACCAGAAAGGAACTGGATCATCTCCCAGCTGGGACTTTTCCTTGGCAGGAAGATTACCTGGGTGTCCTGGGGATGGAAGAGGAATGGAGGGGGATGTGGTCTGAGTGCTTTGCTGCTGGAATAGCCTCGCAGCAGTCCCTGAGTGAGGGAGCCCGGAATCCAAGCAGATCAAAAGTGTCTTAAAAACACCTATTGTCCATTCCCGCCCTCTATCCTTGTGCACTGCAAAGAAATTCCAATATGTAATAACCCAGGATCCTGATCTGCAGGCGAAGAGGCACTTGAGGCAGCTCAGGAAGGGAGGATGAAAAGGTGGACTTAAACTTTATTCTCCATGAATCCTGGGCTGAATTGAAATTTTTCAAGGTTAGTATCATTTCAATATTTTTGGAATATTTGGGCAAAATCAGTTATTCTGTCATGGGAGTAAGAAAAAACAAACCTTTCCCCATATGTTTCTATTAGAAATTTTGTACTCTATTCAGAAATTATTGGGACATTAGAAACATCAAACTTGGCTTAGATCTCATAGAGATCTAAGGTTTTGAGCTGAGTTCCAAGAAATTCCTTCAGCCGTTTTACAGTTATTCCACCTCTTCCCAATAAGTTCTGTTTTTCAAAATCTTAAAACAATGCAATTGATATTTTGGAATGAACAACTGTAGCCCCTTGTTCTACATAATAAAAAAATAAAATAAATACATTTAAGACTATAAAACACAAAGGCATTTTATAATGGTAATATTTTTCTAATACTCTTGTAAATCTATTTTTAAAATACAAATATAATAATAAAAAGTCATTCCTGAATGATGCCTCTGTGGGCCAAACTTCAGTCAAGATTTTACTGTAGAGATTTCTCTTGGAAGTTCACACATAAGAACAATACAATCAGCTCCTCAACCCTAGTGGTCTGAATGGCACTGCTATAATGTTATCATTAGTTATTTGCAATAGAAATAGAGAAGAAATGCATGACTATAAATATATCAGTATGGTGATTTCAGCTACTTATATAGACATTTGGTCTAATTATATTATCAATTTCATATTTTACACTGGTGTAATTCCATGACCTCAACACAGCTACTCATGATTTATACTTGGATAAGTGAAGAGGAATCAGACCCATTCTGCTTATTTTGACAGTCATATCTCTAACGCAATCGACACTTTGACAGATGCTAACAGAAGTCAATCAACAAAATGATTCTTTTCCAATGTAAGGCTGTGGGCAATCAAAGAAACTATGAACATCTGGCTTAGTTTTTGATTGCCATGCTCACTGATTTAGTGCACCCCAATAAGCAACAATTAGTCAGTACAGCTTGCGTCAAAAGACCCATCAAGTTAAATCAAATTAAGTCAGGATAAATTGAATCCAATTGGAATCCATGCATATTTGTATGCAGTTTAAGTAAGCTTCTACTGTACTACATTATAAGCAAAACAAATGACTTTATTTTTTATGTTTTTAAAATAAATATTACCCCAAATTATTTGACTTTTAAAAAACAATCTGGGAAAAGTTGACTTTTTGGGGGAAATGCAGTACTACAGATTTGTAAATAAAATTAATTTAATTTTTCTCTCCTTATTTCAAACCTATCAGCGAATATATTGTGTTTTATAGATTTGGACAAAACTCTCTCAAGCATATTGCCAGAGATTGCGTTATGCTTAATTTTAAAGGCAAACATTTCTCCGTCCCCTTCCCCCGCTCCCCCCGCCCCGGCCTCCCCAAATTTAGAATTTTTTAAAACAAAATTTTACAAAACCTTAGACTTCTCTGTTTTCATTTGTTTCTAATACTAGTGGAAATAGAGTTTGTTTTTTAATTTTAAAACTAATCTATATTTTTGTTTGGAATTCAAACATTGCAACATTGTGTTAGATTGTGCTCTAAACTACATTGGCTACCATGAGCTCCCAGACAGTGGTCCAGCAGCTGGGATCATACTCCCACTTCCTAAGGTAAACTTCATATATTGGAGGCAGGAAATGGCTCTTTGCCTTTCAGTGATTTCCCCTGTGCTACAGGAATCCTCCACGGGTCTAGAATGCTGATACTAACCTGCCCTAATAAGCCAGACAATCTGGCTCATGATTTTTAACTTGAAAATGGCCTTTGTCAGGTCTTCTCTTAAACTACTTTCCATTAAAACATGAAATCCTTTTACATATCAAGTCTCTGAATGGAGGCTAAGAGTGCTTGTGTTAGTGTAAATTTTGGAAATAAGTTTGACAGAAATCCTCTTAAATGGGAAGACAAGAACTCAGGGTATTGGCCTAATGGCCTACTCCTGCTTTTACTGATGTTGGACCCATCCAAAGCCAATTGAAGTCAAAAATCTTTCCATTGACCTCAGTGTGTTTTGATCAGCCCCATCACCAGTGTTTCAAAGCTGCTACCATCTGATGGCTGTTCATTGGACACAGTGAAAATCCAATTAACCAAAAATCATCTCCAAAGTTGGTACTACCAGACAAATGTATTGGCACCTGTAGGTAGCAGAAAGCCTATCTGCTTGCTCCTGGGCTAAGATTTTCAAGAACAGGATACTAAAGCGAGACACTTAAAATAAGTGGCCAGATTGTCAAAAGTGCTGAGTGACTAGAAAATCCTACTGGCCTCTGAAGGATCAGACAGTGTACCCCATGGACAGCTTGGTGCTGACTGGCAGAGGATACAGAGGGTGTATACGGTTTTACAGGGATCCCCGGGTCAATGTCTCCATAATGGTTCACCAAAGGGTGGCATGTTAGCTCTGCCGAGAGCCAGTAGCACCCTGCAAAATGTATGGATGGATAATATTTAAGGAGACATGTATCTATTTTGAGAATTATGTCCTTAAGGTCTTGTAGATAAGGTAGGTCACAAGGCAGTGACATATCTCAAGGATGTTCCTTTCAGGCAGGAAAAGACTTTATCTCCCAGTCTGGCCATTTGTGTATTGTATGCATCACACTGTGTGCCTATTTGCATGCTGAGCCGGGTGCAAATAAAGAGATTGCAAGAGATAATCTACAGGAATAAACAAACAGCAGGGTGGTGTACTGTTTATGAATAAAAACAAAGGATTGCTCTCTTATATCTCACAGTGCTAGGGGACACATTGGGTCCTTCATCTTGGAGGGAAATTTTCTCTCTCTCTCTCTCTCTCTCTCTCACACACACATGGTATCTGTAGAGCAACATTCTATAGATGCAGTTGTAGATCCATAAACCATTTCATGGCCTCCTCTGTGACATTGTGGATATTATTCAATTCACCATTCAATCCATATTTGGGGCACCACATTATGATGTGTTCAATGGTTTGGATGTTTTCACAATAGTTCTCACAATAGTCGCACAAAGGAGAGTGTTTGATTTTCAGGTAGCTGCATCTTCCCCAGTTTGTTCAGATGTCATCCAAGGTCTGTGTAGGTCGAAACTGGGAAAGCAGCTTGCTGGATCAGTAGTAATGTTCTTGTTTGGAATTGTAGATGAGGTCCAGACACTTAGCCAATCCCTGGCTGGATCCAGAGACATAAGGGGGTCATGTGTGGTCCATGGTGGTTTTCATGATTTCAGGCATTTTGTTGTGGTATGTTATCCATAACTTGCCAGATGGGAAGTTCTAGGTAGTCTTCAGCATGCTTAAGTTCTTAAGTTATAGCTGTATCTCGATGGATAGCCGGAGGTTCAATGTTTACTAATACAGAAAGCAGTGGTAGAGGTGTCGATTTTAAAATGCTCGTGATGACCGGCAGATTCTGATTCAGCTTCCTATCCATAAGTTGGGTTTGACAGCTTCTTGTCCACACCGGTGCACAGTACTCTGCAACTGAGTACACCAGAGCTAAGGCCAATGTTCGTAGCACTGGGGCAGTTGATCCCCAGCTTGTTCCCACTGACTTTTGAATAATGTTGACACAAGTCTTCATTTTAGAGGGTACTTTATTAGGATGGTCATGAAAGATCAGTGTGAGGTCAAGAATGACACCAAGATACGTTGGCTTTGGGTCAAAACACACAGTTTAACCACAAACTCGACAGACTCTTGTGTGATTCTGTTGTCATGGTTGAAAGTAGAGACTACTGATTTGCTCTACTTTGGGCTCAGCTGCAGCTTTTGGATATCATCTTCCATGATCTAAAGATGAGATGTAAGGATCACTTCAATGTCTTTAAAGCTATGGGCATGAAGTACAAGTGTCAAATCATCAGCGTATGTAAATATCTGTGCTATTGTTTCAGGCATATCACTTGTGTACACATTGAAGAGTGCCGGAGCAAGTAGAGACTTTTGTGGTAGCCCATTATTCAAAGTGAGCAGCTTGCTGGTTTGACTTCTCAGGTATATCCACATGCTTCAGATACTAAGCATGGTTTTCGGCAGCCTGAGAATCCGCACACAGGAGATCACTTTGGCCAGTTTCATTAACAGACCATTCTTCCAGACTGTGTCACACGCTGCTGATAGATTGATGAAAGCAGTATCCATCTTGAGTTTTTGTTAGAATCCAGTTTCAACATTTGTAGTGAGGGCCAGGACCTGGTCACAGCAACTTCTGTGTGGTGGAAAACCAGCTTGCTACTGGGGTAGTCTGGCATACAGTGGGCCTGATTCAGTTCAGAATCATACACTCCATCACCTTGTAGGTGGTGCTCAAGAGGAGAATTGGCCTATAACTAGAAGAGAGATCTGCAGGTTTCTCAGGCTTTAGAAATGCAATTATTTGATGTCCCTCCACATGTGGGGAATTTCACAGGTCTCCAGGATGTTGTTAAAAAGCTGCATAGTCCATTTCTATGCCAGTGGACCCAGGTTATATAGGAACTCAGAATTGACACCACTTTTTTCCACTGATTTTCCCAATTTTGTGGCAACAATGATCACCTCACTTGTGAATGATCCAGGCCACTGAGACATTGGAGCGCATGTAGACATCACCTGTCGAAGTAGATGCTGGTCTTGTCTTCAATACTGCTTGTTCACTGGCCATTTTGATGCCCACAAAAGTTTAGCAGACATGGCACTCACTTTCACCTGTGGCCTAGTGGCATGTGTGGGATTTGCAGCCCCCAGGTGTCTCAGCAGGTTCCAGGCACATCTGCTCGAGTGTGTGAAGTTTAGATTTTCTGCACATTCAAGCCACCATTTCCACCTTGCTGCATTCAGTGACTCCAGGTGGGCTTTTCCAATGTCTCGATCTCTACACTCATAATACTTTTAGAGGAGCTCTTGCCTCTCTGCAGTCCAGAAAGGAATGTTGAATAATCTGGGTCCCTGAGTGATCTTCTTTACGGCAGAGATTAGGAGCACAGTAATGGCAAAAGCTTTTGGCGTTGGTGGAATGCAAGAGACTGTATTGTCTAGAGTCATAGTGGAAGAGGCCCAGACTGCTTTTCTAAAGTTCCAGGATGGCTCCAGTTTTGAGTAGAGAACTGGGATTTGAATATTAATACTGGTCAGTACTGGTCTGCGCTGGCTGTTCAGGAAGTCATCAAGGATGATCCGCGATGCAGGTATCAGTGTGCCTGTATCAAGTGTAGAGATGAACGTCAGGTCAGGGCAGTATCCTCTGCCCCATCTTGCAGAATGGAAAGTGACATGCTGTTTTGCATGAAAAAGGAGGAGCATATAATTTGCTAATGCCCACTGTGTCAGTTGTTTGCTGCATAGCCCCACTGTGTGTGGGCCTATGCATTCTGCAGAGCTGGTTGAGGCCACAGTGCACCAGATGGTTTGTATATGTTAATGACGGCTAGCTTGCTGATGCGCACAGAGATTGTAGTACTTTCTTTTGTCTTGTAGGAGGTAGTGTTTGTTGATCACCTGCTTTATGTAAATTGCCAGCCTGTATTTTGGGTGGTAATTGCTGTCTATGAGTTTATAGCCATTGATTTTTGGAGCAATGGGTTTTCTCTTCATTTATGTTACGGGTCTCTCCTAGAGGGCAAGGACATTGATGCTGGTCATCTCAGCATTTTCTCCAGGTAGTCACACTTGGACTATGAGAGTCCTTCAACATTCAACTGGCAAATCTTTACCCCAGGTCCAATTTGCCTAGGACATTGACCCTAAGAAGGTAGGCATATTTTGTTGCTCTTTTGATCCAGGGGGCCACAGTTGATGTTCGGTCACTGGTTTGATGACATTAGTCATGGTTTCCCATTTAACAGGGTGGCCAAATGAAGGTTTTTATCTTCCACCCCAGGAAGAAGCATGCTTGTCTCAGGAAAGGAGGGTCACAGCCAGCCTGTCTGTAAAGCACTGCAAGGATTGTGGCTGAGCAAAAATAGAGATGGGCCTGGTTTTTGGATTCAAAATCTCCGCTATGAATACTCCCGGACTTTGGGGACTGAACCCTGGATTCTCGCTCTAGTTGTTTGGTGCAGAAGATTCCCCTATCATCAGTATAAGGGATATTTTGTGGGGGTGGAGGGAAGAGAAGTCAGAAGCATGAGTGGGTGAGGCAGAGCTTCTTAACATTGCACCACAACAATGTGTCCCAACCACAACCAGAAAAGTGGGTGGATAATTCATGACATTGTAGACATTTGCAGAGATGGCCAATAAAAGTCCCAGGTGTGATAAGGTTTGTGTATGATATAGACACATCTTCCCAGTAGGAACCTGCCTGGGACTACCAGATCTTTTCACATATGTTATCAAGCAGCCAGGAACAATTATTTTTTTTATCAGCTTATAATTGTTGATGTGAGAAAAAAGGAGATCTCTTCTGCACATCTTGAAAACAAAAGACCCACTTGCATCCTTGACTCACTGAATAAATTACTGATATGCCAATGTTTGGCAAGAGAGCAATTGCTAATTCAGTCCCTCCAGTGGAGCTTCTGTAATACAGAGGCAGAACATCAGCTTCCCTGAGACCAAACACCAAATGCTACGGTGGCAGAATTATCAAAGATGCATAATATAATAAACCGGCTAGTGGAGATGTGTATCACTGCCTTCTACTGGGTGGATTCAGAATGGTTTCACTTCCTGCTGCAAAGCTATGATTCTTTACTTTCAATGGTGATTTTCCTTTCGAGTTTGACTTGTCTTTTTTGGACCTGGAGGTGGGGTGTCTGAGTTCTATCATCGAGCATGGTGATAACTGTGAAGTCCTAGGTAACCCTAGATTTGTCATACTTAATTTTTATTCACTGTTTGACTGTCGTGTTCTCTCATTAGCACATATCGTGCCTGCACTCTGTGTTTGTCAATATGTCAGATCCAGCTGCTTTCTATAAAATCAGACTAGTTCTAGAGACATAGATCCTATTTTTATCCACACAACAGGTAGTATATGGGCAGAAGAAATGCAAGCTTTCCCAAGCAGCCTCATCAATCTTTAGAGACTATCTCTAAAGGTGTGAAGATATTTCACTCTCCTTGTTCATTCAGGTGTTGACCTCTGCTGAAACAAGAAGGTTGTCAAATTGGCTGGTACCAGCTAAGACAGTTTCCATGTGTTTTCTGGTAGCCTCTGAAACACAGGAGATAGCAACAACCACTAAAGAACTCACAATTTAAAGGGATACAACCCAATTCCTGTACACTACATACTCCTGCCCTTTCAAGTAAGAGGATATAAACAAAAATATGTTAGAAATGCATTACTATTATAAGATATACAACATGCTACAAACAATCTGAGAAGTGGATTACAATTTCTCTGTATAATGTCTTGTAGCTATCACAACAGAATGTGGAGTAGCATCTGTCCTTTCTGATGTAGCTATCAGTAACACTCTGTAGTGCTAGGGTCACTTGTACTAGAAGCTAGGACATGGGACACACTGGGATTATTACAAATCACTGTCTACAGCTGTACTGTAATCTTGGTATTCCCAATAGGCATTGCTGGTGCAGAACATCTTCAACGCGGGTTTAATGTGTCTTCTCCATGATACATACAGCACTGCTTCTATCTCAGAAGACATTATGTGACTTAGTCCATGTTTCCACAAATTCTGTTGGTTGTCAGCGCTGTGATGTGGGCAGTTTAGAAACACTTTATTGCTGGGGCAGAGCTCTCCTGGAGATAAAAAAAACCCCAACCCATTGAGGGGTGGTAGCTTTATCGCCGGGAGCATGTATACTAGCACTTTCCAGCACCAAAGCTTTTGTCGCTTAGGGGGGTGTTTTAGCACTGAAAGTGGCAGTGTAGACACTCTCTTCAATTTTCCTTCCCTACGAAAACTTCACAGTCAGGAGTTTGCTCACACTATTTCTTAAGAATGTCCCTCTGCAGATTGGGCTTCAACAAGTCCAAGTGAGACCTTAAATTACTGCTAGCATCTAATTTGTGGTGGCATGTACTGCATTTCTATAGGTCAACAGAAAATGCACAATATTGTATTGTGAGCTACCTATATATGGCGCCACATCATGAATCACTTACTTAAATGTGTGGATAAACCTTTCTACTAATGCATTCCTGGTAGGCAGCTTGTCAAAACAAATAGCATGAAACGTGTCAAACCATTGAAACTCTTTGGATGTGAATTGAGTTCCATTGTCACTTACAATCCATTCAGAAAGTCTCATTCCTATACACAATTGTTTTAACACTTCCACCATCTGCACTGAATTAGCTGAATTCACACTGACTACTTAAGGCCACTTAGAATCACATCTATTGACTTTAAAAACATATCCCATAAATGGTCCAGCATAGTCAATGTGGATTTGTTGGCCGCTCCCAAGGATGCAAAGGAGTATGTTTAGACTCATAGTTTTCCTGACAAACCTTGACATTATTTTGCCATTTACTCTATGTTTGTATCAATCCTGTCAAGGTTCCTTCCCCACTCTGAACTCTAGGGTACGATGTGGGGACCTGCATAAAAAAAACTCTAAGCTTATTTTTACCAACTTAGGTTAAAACTTCCCCAAGGTACAAACTATTTTACCTTTTGCCCCTGGATTTTATTGCTGCCACCACCAAGCGTCTAACAAATACATAACAGAGAAAGAGCCCGCTTGGAAACGTCTTTCCCCCAAAAATCCTCCCAAACCCTACACCCCCTTTCCTGGGGAAGGCTTGATAAAAATCCTCACCAATTTGCATAGGTGAACACAGACCCAAACCCTTGGATCTTAAGAACAATGAAAAAGCAATCAGGTTCTTAAAAGAAGAATTTTAATTGAAGAAAAAGTAAAAGAATCACCTCTGTAAAATCAGGATGGTAAATACCTTACAGGGTAATGAGATTCAAAACATAGAGAATCCCTCTAGGCAAAACCTTAAGTTACAAAAAGACACAAAAACGGGAATATACATTCCATTCAGCACAACTTATTTTATCAGCCATTTAAACAAAACAGAATCTAACGCATATCTAGCTAGATTGCTTATTAATCCTTTACAGGAGTTCTGGCCTGCATTCCTGCTCTGGTCCCGGCAAAGGCAACACACAGAAAGAACCCTTTGTTCCCCCAACCCCAGCCCCAGCTTTGAAAGTATCTTGTCTCCTCATTGATTATTTTGGTCAGGTGCCAGCGAGGTTATCCTAGCTTCTTAACCCTTTACAGGTGACAGGGTTTTTTCCTCTGGCCAGGAGGGATTTAAAGGTGGTTAGCCTTCCCTTTATATTTATGACAATCCCTGCCATCACACTAAACTCATGTAATTCTTGCAGTATGGGTCACCTGAGTTTCATAGAAACAACCACTCTGGTGCCACCCATTCTGCAATATTTATACAGTTTAACTTTTTAAAGCAAAGAATTCTGGAACCAGAAGTTTGTGTGCCTAAGTCCAACTAATCATAGTAATGTCAGACACTACAAAACAATATGATGGTGTAATTTGCAAAATGCCTTTTGAAAAACAAAGCCAGCTTTTAAAGGGGTTTTTAATTGTAAACTTATCAAAAAAATGCAAAAAGCTGAGTGCCCCATCCACCACCAAAAAAAGTGGTGTTTTTATGCTGCCATGAGCTCAAAATATTCTAACCAATTTCAGCCATATTTTATGAGAATAAAAGTTCATACACTAATGGTGTTCCTACCCAAGATGATTTGTATCTGCAAGTTTAAAAAAGATACGGTGGAAATCCTGAGCCACAATTCATTCCAGCTGTGTAAACACTACTGATGTAATAATCTGTGATCAAAAAAATATTGTCCACAATATAGTGTTTTGATAAATGCTTGATGTCACTGGAAAGTAAGTTGTGCTATCTTAAAGCTGACATTTTAGGGAATATAATATGTAAAGCTTAAGCTAAGGAGAATCACCCTGTAATTTCACCAGCTGCGAAATGAACTATCTGCTATCTATGTTACATATATTCTCATAGGAAATTCTGATCATTTTAGTTTTTATTTAAAAGTACTTATAGAATAAATGTTATGCCCGCATATATTCACCCCAATAAGGATATTGTGGTGAAATAATTTAGACTAAGGACCTACCCAGGAGTAAAATTAGGTTTTATAGGCATGAATGCTGCCAGAGCTATTGAATGCAGTGTACCCTTTACCATGTAGTTCTTAGTGAAATGACAATAATATGGTATCTTAAGCAAGTTATTGTGTGAAATCAGTAAGGTCCATCTCAACTGTATGTCAGTGAAATCATTCCATCCTCATAAGCTGATTTTGAACCATTAAGGCAGTCTTTAGCTTTGCAGTGTGTTTAGTCACTGCATTTCCCTCAGTCATTTGTCTTCATTGGAAGCAGCATTCAACCACTTTTAGCACTTATTACTGTTAACAAGAATGAGGTCTACCTTAATACAGTGTCAAACAAAACCAGAAAGAGTCATCTGGATGATTGCAAGAGAAACTGGAGCAATACGTAAAACAGTATCAGGTAGATCAGAAATTTAAATGAGGGATGAAATGCAGTTTAAATGAACACTCACATGGAAAATAAATGTTCAATTTCAAACAGACCATTTCTGAGGCAGCTGAATAGGAATCATAACAGAAAAGTCCATGATTCATTCAAAAGATCTCTCTCATTTCCAATTCTGGGTATTGGATTGAAAATCATAAGAAATATGAGTTAAGTAATCAAGAAGTAATTGAAATTTTCACTTAAGGGGCTGTACTATGTTGAAATCCTAATCTTTTGCTGACAAGACAATGCATTCTATGAAAGACTGAGTTAAACTACACAAGCCTCCTAAAAGCTTGGATAGAAAGTTGCTCAGCTGGCAGAGATACTAATATGCCTAAAAGCCTTGTAGCTCATTTTAGCACCTTCTGCTTTTCTTGGAAGTCATCTCCAGTTATTACAACAGGAACTGATTGTCTACAAAAATTTTCCTACTTCTCTTTATGGAACATTCCATAAGCATATTTCTCATTTGAATCCTGTTTAATATCTACTCCCCTTCTTGTATGACTTCTTCTGCAGTATTCAAACACCTTATAACATATTTATCTTTAAACTTGGGTTGGAAGCCATGCATCCAATGAAGTGAGCTGTAGCTCACGAAAGCTTATGCTCAAATAAATTGGTTAGTCTCTAAGGTGCCACAAGTACTCCTTTTCTTTATGGGGGTCAATAGTGAACTTTCCTTAGAAGCTGGTTATCCCGTAAGTGCCAGCTGCAGCATTTCTTCCTCTGAAGCACCTTATAATGTTACTGTTGGAGACAGGATCCTGGACTAGACAGACCACTGGTCTAATTCAGTACGGAAGTTCTTATGTTCCTATGTAGAATGTTAAAACTGCTTAAGCATGTCTTCTGTTCTGGTTCTTTCAGTAAGTCTTTTCATATCTGAGTCTGTCTCTTACATCGTGATCCTGACTACAGTAAGGAAATACTGTATATATGAAATACTTATGGAAATAAAGAAATTTCTATTAATATAACTATCAGAGGACAGGACTCTTAACACTTTAAATGTATGGAGGCTGGGCTGTATATTTATTTCCAGTACATCCCTGAGCAAGTTGCCAGAATTTAATAATAAATAATACCTGTTACAAGATCTCCATTTGTGAATGACTGACCACAGCTAAGGTGGGGCAGAGTTTGTCTGGGGCTTACCCGGGAAGGACAGCTCTGCTTTATGCTGGGGGAGGAGAGGGAGGAAGAACGACAGAAACTGCTGTAAAAAAGGTGCTCGTGGTCAGCTTTGCAGCAATGACTCTCGCTGAAATGTGAGGTCCGAAGGGCATAAGGGTGAGGCAAGTCTCTTTGTTCCCCACAGCAAGTAAGCCAGCAAACAGGATCATGAAGCAGCATGGCTTCAGGGGCCCAGGAAAGGGTGAGCATAGGAAAAATAAAGGGGGCTGTTACCCCCTGGCCTAGGTACAGGGAAGGGCAGGGAGAGGCAAATTAGGACACAAGGGGGGTGATTTAGCAAGTGAAGCTGCTGCTGGGCGTTGGCTGCAGTCACGAGGCAGCGGGGTTCAGGCTCACGCAGGAAGGGGAGAGTGGGAAGATGGGGAACTAGCATCCCCCTGCCCCAGCTGAAGTGGGGGAAGGTGAACTGGCAAGTGACCCTAGTCAGGGTCTGAAACAATCAACGTGCATTGGGAGAGGGAGGGGGGGCAAGGGAATATAAGTGTTTCACGTACCGGCCGTGCTGCAAGTAGATGTATGGGCTCTCAGGCTGCAGTTCTTTCTGGCTGTGAGCAGGTTGCTGCACCTTTGCTGGAAAGGGGACAAGCAGAGGCAGCAGCTGCCGCACAAGGCAGTCCCAATGGAGCCCAGGGGCTGGAAGACAGTAAGGGAGACAGTACGGCAGCAGGGGCAGGGGGTGCTCACCAGTACGGGGCCTGCTAATGCCCAGGGTGCTGTGTTCAATAACCCAGGGCAGCCTCAAGGACTAAGGGAGGGAAATGACCGAGGGGAGGCATCCACGCATGCAAGGGGGCAGGCTGTGTGGATTAATGGGGTAGTCAACAGAGCTGTGCAGCAAATGGCCAGTGAAGTTGTTTCTGAGGTTTTCTCCGCAGCATTACAGCACTTCCAAAGGGCACAAGGTCACCCAGAACCAGGCTGTTCTCCGCCACTGAGCACAAGGGATGGCAGTAATGCGGATCCCGGGGTGAGTGTGATCTGAACCAGACAGCGGTTGTGGGGGATGGGTGGCAAAGGTGGTATCCAGCCTTCTAGCCTGGCAAGGGGTGGCAGTTGCAGGGGCCACAATGAGGTGCAGGGATCGTGCTCAACCAGACACTCAGTGAGTTCACCTGAGGGGGACAGGAGTGAGCCTATCTGAGTAGTAAATAGGCTGGGCCCAAGAGTGGGAGGTCCAGAAGCCTGGGCAGACCCACCTAGAGGTGGCACCTTCAGTGGGGGCACTGATGGTATTACACAGTTGCTGCGAGCTAATTTGCATTTACTGCATCAGCTTCAAGCAGCTAGGTGTGAGAGGCCTGCACAGGGTGACAGGGTAGGCTCAGCACGGGCTCAAGTTTGGGCAGCAGGACAGGGGCAGGCCCCCGGAAAGGGTAGCGAAGCCTGTGTTGGGAATGAAGCCCCAAGGTACATGGGGACTCATGGGCCATCAGGGCATGGAACGTCATGGGACAGAGTAGAGACTTTAGGGGAGTCTATGGGGGAGCAGGGCTCTGCAGAACTCCCCCCATGCAGTCCTGAGTATGGTTATGCCAGGGTGGCTATCCCGATGGGAGTTCACCTACTCAGTACAACTAAAGATAAAATCCTGAGAGGCAAATACGTGGACATATTATCCCTATTGCACAGGGAAGTGTTGACAGACAGTAAATATGGGCAAGGCAAGCAAAACAGCGAGCTGCCCAAGAGACCAAGGGTGCCGAGAATATGGGAAAACTGGGCGGCTGCCTTCCTCATCTGCGCGGGTGTTACAGTACAGGCCTCCCCAGAGAGGAGCCCTGCCTTGATTAAGTATATGGACATAATTAGGCGGGCACACAATATGTTTGGGGGCATGTCCTGGTTTAATTATAATGAGCAGTTTCGATTAAGGGCAGCAACACACACTGGGATAAGATGGGAGACACCTCATCACACACTGTGGTTGGAGTGGATGACACCAAGGGCGCCAGGAGTTCACACAGACAGTGGTTTGTTCATACGGCAGCAAGCTTGGGAGGGGCCCGAGGCACGTAACAATATTCCTGGGTATTTAATGATAGTGGTTGTTTTCGCAGCACCTGTAGATACAGGCATGTTTGTGAGACATGTTTTGGGACTCATTCAGCCCGTTCGTGCCAGAGCGGGAAGGGAGGATCACAGGGAGGAAACAGGAATGGGGGTAAAGTGCAAGTGCCAAACGCAGGTTTGGCGCGCGTGGGACAGGGTCTGGGACACAGAGCACAAGCTGAGGAGGGGGAGGAGCTGAGGGTGGTGCAATGGGCACGGGCTCCAACGCCAGTTAGGCTGGATGTGTTAAGGGTTCTCTGATGGGATTCCCCTAAGGGGGCAGATGGGGCATATCTGTGGGAGGGGTTTACAGCAGGGTTTTGGATCCCTTTTGTGGGAAATAGGGCTCATTTGATGTCAAAAAATTTAAAGTCAGTAGCTTGGAGGGGACATATTGTTTTTTAAAAAAAGATTATACGCTAATTAAAGAAGAGCAGGATAACTGGGCTGTTTGATCAATTACCTACAGCACATTTAAGAGTTTCCCCCCTGGGGTTGGTCCCCAAGAAGACCCCAGGGACATACCGATTAATTCATCATCTCTCATACCCGCTACTGCCGGTGCACCCATTGGACTTTGTCTTGTTGGGTTTCTGTTTTGAGGGGCAATTTTATTTCTACAAGGCTATGCCCATGGGCTGTTCAGTATCTTGTGCAGCTTTTGAGAAATTCAGTACCATGTTGCACTGGGCAGTGGTGCAGTCAGCGGGACTAAACCAAGTAGTGCATTATCTGGATGATTTTTTGTTCACAGAGCGAGCCAGGTCAGATGAGTGTGTTCACCTGCTGGACACATTTCAGGCCCTGGCAAAAAATTTGGGGGTACCCCTAGGGGAGGGAAAAAAAAACAAAAGGTCCTTCCACTACATTGACCTACCTGGGCATTGAGCTGGACACCAGGGAGGGTTCCCTCAGGATAAGCTCCAGGAGCTATTGGGGTTGCTCCAGAGAGCAGTGGGTGCCAAAAAGCTCATGCTACAGGAACTGCAATCTATTCTGGGATACCTGAACTTTGCTTGCAGGGTTGTTGCCCCGGGGCAGGCGTTTTGTGCCTGGTTGGCAGCGGCAATGGCCAGCGTAGCCAGGCCACACCATTACATACGAGTAACTAGAGAGATGAAGGAAGACTTGAGGTTGTGCGAAAGTTTTCTGAGTCAATTTAATGGGGTATCATTGCAGAGGGAGGAATGGTTATTACAAGGGGGGTTAAAAATCCACTCAGAAGCGGCGGGGGTCACAGGTTTTGGGATGTTTTATCAAGGCAAATGGTGTGCCCAAAAAAGGCCTGCCACCTGGACACAAAACGGGGTTGTGCGTGACATGACCTTCTTGGAATTTTTCCCCATTTTAGTTGCAGTGGTGAGTTGGGGATCGGAGCTGGCTAATAAAAGGGTGTTATTGTGGTGTGAGAACATGGCAGTGGTACAGGTTATCAATTGCCAAACTTCCAGATCGCACAGGGTTATGAAATTGGTAAGGGTGTTTGTTCTACAATGTTTAACCTTCAACATCTGTTTTTCTTCCAAGCATGTGCGAGGCATGGATAATGGCATAGCAGACACCTTGTCTTGTTTCCAGTTTGACAGACTTTGTGAGCTTGCACCAGGGACTAGCAGTGAACCCGAGCAGATGCCGCTGGCTCTCTGGAACCTCTGAATATGATGTCAGTGGAAGGGAGATTTTTGGCTCCAGCTTGCAAGTTGTTTTGAGGAGTCTTGCCAATTCAAGGATCCAGAAAGTGGGTCGCCTA
The DNA here is from genome assembly GCF_965140235.1 of Caretta caretta. NCBI lineage: Eukaryota > Metazoa > Chordata > Testudines > Cheloniidae > Caretta > Caretta caretta. The sequence continues at coordinate 69,977,498 of NC_134213.1, forward strand.
TACAGCCCTCCACGAAGGACAGTTGTTGCAGTACTGGGTCAAGGATAATGCAGCTGCTGGTGCCCCTTGACAATCGCACATGGGACAATGGGTTCTTTCTCCCAGTAAGGCTGCTAGGCAAGAGGCCATCTGGAGATGTCTGGGAACCCGGCTGGGTTGCGGGGAGAGGTAGCCAAGCAGATTGCTGGTGCCTCTTTGTGACAGATGTTCAGTGCAGGTACTCCATAGGGAAGGCAGCCAGTGACCAGATAAATGCCTGGTAAAGGACTTAAAAGGAGGTACTGGATAAAGGAACAGAACGGGGGAGCGGGTTGGGGACTCCTCTAATTGGTACAGCAGGGAGCCAACTCCTTCTCCTCCCCCCATTCTCATAGCTGTCCTTAATCCTATTACAAGGGTGGTGGATGGTAAGGTCCAAACCCTGGGTTGGCTGGGGGACCTGGATGGAAAGAAAGGGGAGCTGGTGGAAGCCACAGAAAATTGATTTGAATAAGCATGGATTTGCCTGCACTGTACTCTTTATCTGCTGGGTAGTCCCAGCCATCTATATAATAAAATTGCAGCCTGATTAAAATCCATAACAAGTGTATCCTGTCCTTCTTGTGGTGTACCCAGACAATCACCACAAAAGCAGTTGTGTCAGAAACCACTGCCACCTTATGAAGAACTTTTAGGGAGGATGGGCAGGATCACAGACTGCAACCTTTACAAGATTAGTAATCTTCTGTTTAAGAAGATATGCTTCTATTCCTCAGTCTGTCTTTGTCAGATGGGTACCTATCTTTAGAGTAATTCAGTTGTCATGGGATCCAGTTGCTGGAATCCTAGAAACAGGAACAAATCCTCCTCTGATTGGTATGGCAGGGAGCCAGCCCCGCCCCTCCCCCGCCATTCTCATAGCCCACCTTAACCCCCTTATGAGGGTGGTGGATGGTAAGATCCAAGCCATGGGTCAGCTGGGGGACCTGGATGGAGATAAATGGGGGCTGGTAGAAGCCCCGGAGAACTGATTTGAATAAGCATGGATTTGCCTGCACTGTACACTTTGTCTGTCGGGTAGTCCCAGACATCTATATAATAAAGTTGCAGCCTGATAAAAATCCAGAACAAATGTCTCCTGTCCTCCTTGCAGTGTACTCAGACAATGAATGACTTAACATTCCTCCCTTTGATCCTCACCCACTACTGATAAATAACTGGGTTCTGATTGCAGAAGCATCTGCAAAAAAACCCACAACAACAAATTTTACCCACAGCTACATCCATGCAATACCATTGGCTTCAAATGAATAGCAATTTCTAAATGATTTTCAAATAATTACCAACTGAGGATACTGTCTGAACCACCACCATAAGTTGAATAAAAACAAATGCTATTTTCTATTTTAAAGCCTAGTCATTCATCTTGTTTAATAAAAGACATAATACATATTCATTACTATTCTTCCAACATGGAAGAAGTTCCGTAAACTATTGCCTCTCTTCAGCCATCACCTAAATTGTGGTGTTGGGACTGTACATCTAAATCTCAACCACTGTGGAAACAATTATGCAAAAGACTTCCAGAGATGATGGTTTCTAGCTTCATAATAGGCTGAACCCATGCCCCAGATCTAAACACCTGTTAATTTTGGAGTGTTAGAAAACTGGATTGGGATCAGAATTGTGTGTCTTCATCCCTTTCACACCATTCTAGGACCTGTCCTCTATCCATGCTGACTAACAGAAGGGATAATATGGAGAGCTTTTTTTTCTACTTCACAATCCTGATGGTGCCACCAAGGGGGTTTTATGGGTAGCTATACCCCTAAGGGCAGCAGATCATCAATAGGAACCTTACCTGGTGTCCCTCTGCTTTGGCTGTAATGGGTTTCAATGGCCTGGGTTCTTAGGTACTAAGTGGTAGTGACTCTACGTGACTGCTTAAGGGATTCAGGAACCCTAACGTAACAACTGCCCAATAGGCAACAAGTAATTCCCGTGAAGAGTTCTGACATGTCTCCTTCCTTCCTTCTCTCTGGAGCCAATATATTTCTGAACAACCTCATAGGTTCTGATTTCCATTTATCTGCCAGATTGTTCTTCCCTTTTACTCCCAAGTTCCTTAAAAAAGACCAGTTGCCTGGAAGTAGTTCTTGCTCCCTTATGCACCGATCATGCCAGGTCTTATTCTGAGTTGCAGTCTTTGCTGCTGCATCTGTAGCCAGTTGATAGGTGTTTGACTGGTGTTGCTTTAATTATTTTACATATTGAAGATATGTCTCAGAGCTTCCTTCACCTGGAGTCACTCCAAAACAAATGTCCACAGGTATTCTCACTTCCCTCCCAAACATTAGGTAACAAGAGGAGAATCCAGTAGCAATGTCCCTGGTACAATTATAAGCATGCACTAGTTGTGAAATATGTTGGCTCCATTTGTGTTTTTGTATTGGGCTGAGAGTGTGCCTCAGCCTAGACTCGAACTGTGCGTGACCCATTGGGTATAATTTGCAGCAGTTTGTGTGCGTGACCTGTGAGGTATAATTCGCAGCAGTTTGTGTGCGTGACCGGTCAGGTATAATTCGCAGCAGTTTGTGTGCGTGACCAATTAGGTATAATTCATAATAAGAGTCCCAAGCATGCTCAAAAACATCCCGTTGAAATGTTTTGGTTGTAGGTCTTTTTGTGGGTGATACGGAGAGGTTCAGGATTTCTTTACCTCAATTATTTGGAGTAGTTCTTTGATAAGTCTACTTTCAAAGTCACACCACTGATCAGAGTGAATTCTGGCAGGCCAACCATCATGCACAAAGTAGTTGTCCCATAATATCTTGGCTACAGTGGTAACACACTGATCTTTCATGGGGAACACTTGTGTGTATCAAGTGAAACGATCTGTTACCATGAATATGATAGTGTTCCCTTTGTTCTCAGGTTCTAAGGACAGAAAAATCATTACACACAAGATACATGGGTCTCTTGCTTCTGATGCTAACTAACTGAGCAGATGGTTTGGGTAATGTCTTCACATTACAAGCTACACATCTCTAAGCAATGCTTACAGTATTTCTCTACATCTCTCACTTCAATTGGTTTAGTCAGCCTTCCATCCCCCAGGGTTTGTCTAATTACAAGGCTCAACACCCTGGATGAGGTGAGCACACTGGAATCTTCCCCTTCTCTCATTTATCCAGCAACAAGCTTGAATCCAGTTTTTGTCAAACCAATTAACTGAGTTACATATACCTTATAAGACGTGAAGGCAGCCACAAGCTCAGGACAATGCTCAAACTGTGATGCAAAGTATTTCTTATGTTATGCTTTCTCTTTCTGTATCTGTCGTTTCAATACCTGTGCCTGCATTACAATGTGGTTTTGACCCCAGAGGTGCTACCAGCTTAACTGGGAGGGGCAGGGGAACACCTGTGGTCAACTGGGAGGGAGAGAGAAAATTTTGATATTTCAGAGAAATAAGTCATAAGAACATAAGAACAGCCATACTGGGTCAAACCAAAGGTCCATCAACCCCAGTATTCTGTCCTCTGACAGTGGCCAATGGCAGGTGTCCCAAAGGGAATGAACAAACAGGTTATCATCAAGTGATCCACGCCCCGTCACCCAATCCCAGCTTCTGGCAAACAGAAGCTAGAGACACCATTCCTGCCCATCCTGGCTAATAGCCTGCCAAAGCTGATATTCTACTGGAGTGGATGCCTTTGTGAACATGGGGGGGTGAGGTGGAGAGGGAGTTGACCAGGAGGGATAGGCAGGGGAGAAGTTAACTGGGACAGGAAAGAGGTTGAGGCTGTGTGGGGGACCAACTTGGTTGATGGATGTGGGATTTAATATTTCAGAAAATGAAAAGCTGTAAAGCTTAATTTTTCCAATCATGGATAGCATTTTGAGCATTGGGGGGAAAGAAGATGATAAAAAGACCAATAGACTTGGGGGAAAGAATTCTAATTCACATCTATCCCAAATGACTACAACCCTGCTGTACCTGGAATAGAAATTGTCTAATCCCAATATATAGCTCAATTTTAATATAGAATATAATACATTGTGATAGAAGTTTCCTTCCTGACACTTTGATGCTGGTGTCTGCCTGAGTTTTGGAAGTTGTCTATTCCACAGGGTCTGCCTTGGGCTCTTCCATGAAGAAGAGATCTGGCTTTCCAGAGAAATCTCATCCAAGTCCTGGTGGCAGTTGAGCTTGGTGCTGTACACAAAAAAATTGGGGTTTGGTAGTGACCTTTCTGACATAAATCCAAAACAGCTCGTGATGATGGTAAGAGCAGGTACTGGGTGAATTGATGAAGTTTTGTTGCTGTCCTTGTTTTTGAATAATTCTGCTGGAGCTCCTTTCCTTTGCTATGGAAAAGGGAAGAGAAAAATGAGGGGGGGGATTTGGTAGCTGCTTTCAACTACCTGAAAGGGGGTTCCAAAGAGGATGGATTTAGACTGTTCTCAGTGGTAGCAGATGACAGAACAAGGAGTAATGGTCTCAAGTTGCTGTGGGGGAGGATTAGGTTGGAAATTAGGAAAAACTTTTTCACTAGGAGGGTGGTGAAGCACTGGAATGCGTTACCTAGGGAAGTGGTGGAATCTCCTTCCTTTGAGGTTTTTAAGGTCAGGCTTGACAAAGCCCTGGCTGGGATGATTTAGTTGGGGATTGGCCCTGCTTTGAGCAGGAGGTTGGACTAGATGACCTCCTGAGGTCCCTTCCAACCCTGATATTCTATGAGGAACTGATCCTTCTCCAGCATTTGCTTTGTTTGATATATGCTGATTTATCTCCTCTCCCAGCTCTCAAGGTAATCCATTATGTGAGCACTGGTCCACATGGAAGGCCTGTTATAATATATGAGAAGGATAAGAAACTACAGGAGTGTGTACTTGCAAATAGGGGCCACCTGTCTGAGTGCCCGTAAATAAAGATGAGGCAATATACAGTAAACATGACCTCAGAGCAATAGAGAGCACACAGGTAAACACACAAGTGAATCCAGATGTGAAGCAATGTCCTGAAAAGTTTATCTGAAATGTGGATGCATCCACACAAACCTACTTCCAGACTAACTCATCCCAAAATGGACTTAATCCACTTTGATTGTCCAATTCACAAAAAGTTGCCAGAAAATTTCAAACAAATAATTATTTTGGTTCAATGTATTTTAATTCCCCCCCAAGTTAAAAAAATCCCCATGTAGATAAGCCCTTAGAGACCCTGAGAGAGGACTGTGCTCCTATACTTCTGGCTGTACTTCTGGCCTACTCAGACCAGTAGGGTTAGAAGCACATGGAGGATCCAGATTTCACAACCAGTGAAATTAATGTGCAACATTAATTGGTAGGCAATGAATCTGTGTCCTTGTATGGGTACTGTGCTTTGTATGGTCTAAGCCCCTCCTGCTGAAGGAGCTTTTCTAAAATGTGTAGCCAGAGCTGGGACTGAGATGGAGGCATATATTAAGCTGCTGCCTTTTCTACATGCGGATCCTTTCTCTGTGTCTTCTCCTTTGCAGATTCCCTGACAGTGACCCTCACAGGGAGTTCACTCCAGTTCTCACACTAATCTCCATCTGAGCAGGAAAGCAAAGCATGAACCTGGGATAGAGACTGAGCTACCCTCTCCCACTCCTCAGGGTGATCCTTCCATGTCAGCGATGGGTCTGTCTAAGGAAGCTTGCCCTACTTCTGTCAGCACTGTTCCGGTTTTGAGGACAATCAGTAGACTTTGGCTTCTACTACTATCAGTTCATGAGCAATAACATTCCTTTAAAATTTTGTTTTCATAAAAAACATTTTAAAATATTAAGGAGAACTATGTGACTATAAATGTGAACTCTCAAGTCAATTCTTCCCCATTCAGGCAGAATTTGTCATCTTCTTATCATTATACTTATCATTATAGACTCCATGTGAAAGAAAAACCTATGATTGACTTTCAGAGTCAAGCCTCATCTTGGCAGGATAAAGCAACGAATAATCCAGGCCCATATTTTTCACTCTTTAACAGTCTAAAGCTTTTTGTCCTTTACATCAAAGGAGAATAATCATAATCCACAGAAAATAAGAAACTTGAGCTATGAAAACCCGTCTCAGATTTATATGTTAATTTAAAAGTTGTCTGGTGTTAAGAGTTACACATTTCACAACCACCTTGCACAATGATGCCAACTTTGTGACAGGTGGTCACGTGCTTCAAGCAGACTGATATATAGTTGGGGGGTTGTTTTATGTTTTAAGTGCATGTATTTGCAATTGTGAATGTATCTGCTAGTCAGCAACTTTTAACTGACCTCACACTTGTAAGCAAAACAAATTTTCCTTTCACACCTAGGAGGCATTTCTCTTAGGACTATCCAGTGCCTTTCGGCACAGACCTGAACAGGGACAGTGCATGTGCACACTATCCTCCGGATGAGGGGGACTTAGAAACACTGGTTTGCTAAGGGGTGGGGCTAAGGGGAAGCCTCATCCTCCCCTACTACCAAAGAGACAACTTCTCCAAAGACAGATTCTTCTGAACGCTATCCATAATGGGAAGGCAATGCAACAAGTGACTGGGCAGCCATCTGATAATGCCAATGTTTGCCAGAATATTAGTGTGATATGATAATGTTTAAATGAACAGGCTCTTGATCAGAAGTTCCCCCTAACTCATCTTCTGCTACACATATATTGGAAGGTTTCAGAGTAATAGCCGTGTTAGCCTGTATTCGCAAAAAGAAAAGGAGTACTTGTGGCACCTTAGAGACTAACCAATGGATTTGTGCAGGAAATGGCCCACCTTGATTATCATACACATTGTGAAGAGAGTGGTCACTTTGGATGGGCTATTACCAGCAGGAGAGTGAGTTTGTGTGTGTGGGGGGGGGGGGGGGGGCGGAGGGTGAGAAAACCTGGATTTGTGCTGGAAATGGCCCAACTTGATGATCACTTTAGATAAGCTATTACCAGCAGGACAGTGGGGTGGGAGGAGGTATTGTTTCATGGTCTCTGTGTGTATATAATATCTTCTGCAGTTTCCACGGTATGCATCCGATGAAGTGAGCTGTAGCTCACGAAAGCTCATGCTCAAATAAATTGGTTAGTCTCTAAGGTGCCACAAGTACTCCTTTTCTTTTTACATATATCGGAAGCGGCTTGCAACAGTATAGGAAAAGTCAGACACCAGAGGCTCAGATAGACCCTTATCTGTTACACTACTTTAAAACCAGACTAGCTCCCTTGAAGTCATTAGAGTCACTGATATTATACCAGCATAAATGAGATCAGAATCTAGTTCAGGCTCTCTGAAAGAGACTTCATCTTGAGACACAGACTGCCATGGACATAGGTGAAAGTTACTTTTTCAGGGAACTTGAATGCCTTAAATAATATTCCTTTTCCTTTTTGTCAAGAAAGAATCTATTACACTTCTTAGAAGAAGAGCAAAGTGTAGGGGGACAACAAAAAAACCCACATGCTGTGGGGATGGGACTCCTTAGGCCACTAGTAATTAGTTCCCGAAAGAGCCCTGTCCCCATGACATGTAATTAGGATTAGTTAAAGCTCAGCACTTTGAAGATGTAAAGCACTCTATAAGAGCTAATTGTAGTAGATTATCTATTACATTGGGAAATATATATTAAAATGTTTGCCACTTCTCAATCTTAATCTAAAAAGGGAATAGACATTTCATGCTCATTTGTAAACATGTCAGAGATGGCAAGGTTCTGAAAGCCATTTCATTATCTTACTGAAAAAAAATGAAGATTTTGGATCATGTATTTGTGCAAAACAAGTTAGCTACAGATGTACATTTTAGTGAGAGACCATAATGTCTTTTGCCAAAAAAACCCAAAACCACAAAAGCTCCTTTTGCTTGTTTAAAATGTATAACAGAGCCTGAAAGTCCCCGTACCAAATATAAAATGAAAAACAAACAAACAAAAAACTTTATTCCCTGCTTTTTTAAAGACAACTCAGGAACATCAAAGTGTTGTCTTTTTTGGTTTCATCTGGTGATGCATTAAAAGACCTGTACACTGGGGTGGAAGCTTTTTCAGCTCTCGACTGAAGGGGCGGAGGTACTGAAACTTTAGCAAAGACAGCTTTTCTCCCAAGTGTTTGAGATGAATAGGTGTTAACAGATATCAAGTCTGGGGGGAAAAAAAACAAATCACTTCCCCTGACAGTTACTCATCGTTTTAACCTCATTTCATAATCCTATTATTTCTTTGGGGGAACCACAGTAAAAATAAGATAGAAAAGTCCTGAAATACAGTCAGTTTTTTAAATTGCGAGAACTGCCCCATTACCTTTCCTAATCCCCAACATATCAGGTCATAGAATCATAGAATCATAGAATATCAGGGTTGGAAGGGACCTCAGGAGGTCATCTAGTCCAACCCCCTGCTCAAAGCAGGACCAATCCCCAATTAAATCATCCCAGCCAGGGCTTTGTGAAGCCTGACCTTAAAAACTTCTAAGGAAGGAGATTCTACCACCTCCCTAGGTAACGCATTCCAGTGTTTCACCAGCCTCCTAGTGAAAAAGTTTTTCCTAATATCCAACCTAAACCTCCCCCACTGCAACTTGAGACCATTACTCCTTGTCCTGTCCTCTTCTCCCACTGAGAATAGTCTAGAACCATCCCCTCTGGAACCACCTCTCAGGTAGTTGAAAGCAGCTATCAAATCCCCCCTCATTCTTCTCTTCTGCAGACTAAACAATCCCAGTTCCCTCAGCCTCTTCTCATAAGTCATGTGTTCCAGACCCCTAATCATTTTTTTGCCCTTCGCTGGACTCTCTCCAATTTATCCACATCCTTCTTGTAGTGTGGGGCCCAAAACTGGACACAGTACTCCAGATGAGGCCTCACCAATGTCGAATAGAGGGGGACGATCACGTCCCTTGATCTGCTCGCTATGCCCCTACTTATACATCCCAAAATGCCATTGGCCTTCTTGGCAACAAGGGCACACTGCTGACTCATATCCAGCTTCTCGTCCACTGTCACCCCTAGGTCCTTTTCCGCAGAACTGCTGCCTAGGTCCTCTTTATACACCATAAGGAAGCAAAAAAGGGCACCTTTTTTTTCTTTTGTTCTATCACCTTTAAAAGCAATTTGCCAAATGTATTTTATCACATATGAAAACCTGCACAAAGAATGAATATTTAACAAAAACTACCCACGCAAACTGTCATCTGCATTTAAAAATAAGAATGCACTTTCAAAATCCCTATGGTAATTATATATAATAGAATTTTAGTGAGGAGAATTATTATCATTTTAAGCTACTTTTCTCCTATTTAAAGATTTTTTTAAAAAATCATTTTCATTTTCAGTTCTTTTAAACATAACAAAAACTCCCTTATTTTTCCTCTGTTCCAAAGGTCCCAATATTTGGACATTCACCTCAGCTGTGTTGTGCTATCTCGGTATATAAGTGCTTGAATAGGCTGCATTCCCTGTGGATGGAGTTAAAAAAAAATTCTATAGCCTTCTCTTTTATATAGGTGGCATGTAACAGAGACCAGAATTTGGTCACTCCTGTAAGCCACAGGGTTTGGGAGTTCATCTTAAGGCAGAGCCTTCCAGGCAAGGTCCTTTTCCTTTCTCATTGGTGCATGTGTAACCCACAGATAAATTGTTTTCCAGGATCTGTTCAATGGCTCACAATTACTGGCAGCCTTGTCTCTTTTATTGTGCATCCCTCTCTTTCTCTTTTTGTTTAGAACTGCCACACCCCTTCTATGACGGGCATTTTTCCCCTTCAAGGCCTGGGAATCTTTGAAAACACACAAGTTTTTTTCCTATCAAATCCTTTCACAGGGATGTTTTACGGGGGGGTATTTGCATTATGTATGTATAAGCTGCATAAGGGCCTTTTTCGATGGCAGAGATATAGTGGAGTCATCACTACAGTTGATTGAATAGTAAATAGAACTGATTTAGGAATATTTTCATGAATTTCATTTGCTATGATTTCTGGGATCACATTACTTGTTATTCTCAAGTATTTGAGTTCTCCCCACACTTTACTGATATGTTCACAAATCTAAACGTTAAACACATTTTTATCAAGACTGCCTCATCAGAAAAATCCCAACCATAAATCCATTATTCTCCTCCTTAATATGTTTCAGTCAACAAGACATGGAACAGAAACAAAGTCGTGTGACTTAGATGACCAGCCATACAGTGGGAATGCTGAACAATCAAAGCTAGCAGGTTGCAAGCAACCCATAAATTGAAAATATCCTAATCTCTCAAATGAAAATAGTTTACAAGCACACATCCAAGTTTATGCATCAACAAAATCTATGGAATGAAAATTGCTGGCTCAAAAAAGATGACCATGTAAAATTGCTCTTTCAGTTTTAAAGACTTCTTTTGAACATTTGATCCTAAATTTCTTCTCTCACTAATGGGTCATACTTTTTAAAAAAATTAAAGAAGTATTCTTTAAACCAGAGCCTGCTGCTGAGTTTACACTATGACTCTATCCCCTCTCCTTTTTCAGTTTAGTCGTTACTGAAAAGTGAAGATTTTGGAGAGAGAGGGAGGAAGGAAAACATGAATGTTTACTCTTGATTTTACTCATTAGTGCTGGGTTGTCTCTATGGCACCTGCATCTAGAAAATTACATAGAATGACTCTTCTCTTGTGAGCATAAAACCTAAGGAGCAATATGTCTGCAAGCTTGAAGAGGCCTTGTTGCCAAAGTTTGAGTCTCTAGTGGACCTCTCACAGCTGCTCTATAAATGACTCCCTGTGTGCTTATTGTATAAATGTGCAAGCTCCTCTGCACACATAAGCCAAGAAACAATGCAGAGCTAGTCACATGAGCTCTTCTAACAGTTCTTATACCTGCAATTTAGGAATTCTTGCAGGTGGGTTTATCATAATACTTTGTTAGCATTTTTGTATAACAACTGTCTCTTCATGCTAAAGAAACACTGGAGGAAAATGCAACATGGAGGAATATGGCTTGTATGTTAATTAATAGATACTTAGGGCAAGAATGTTTTTTAGAAGGAAATCACACACACACACACACACACACAGAGTGAGAGAGAGAGAGAGAGAGAGAGAGAGAGAGAGAGAGAGAGAAGTCAAACAGGGAATAGAATTAGATATTAGATCTCGATACAGATCAACATTTCAATATTTCCAAAGTTAGAATGTTTTCTTTTCCTGACAATGAAATGTTCCACTTTGGAATGTATTCAGCTGGAATGCCGGACAATAAATGCAAGATGTCTGAGGATTTTGCGTGTCAATATGCATTATTGCCATTGTTGTCAGTATTTATTCTGAATGTCCTTTGCGGGGGACTGTGGGATATGGCCAACTATGTAGTTTGTTTATTTCCCTCTGGAGCACTAAAACACAAACTATTAGCAGTCTTCTAACACAGGATTCCCAATTATCCAAGTCAAGTTAATTATTAAAGATTTAATGGATTTGGTATTTTTTTCTCTCTCTCCTACCTGTAAGCAGAACAAGAAGAACATAATCACAGCCGTGGGTATTGTTTTTTATGTTCTGTTGCATTGGTGAAGGCAAAATACTTTTTAGGTAAGGGTTGCCTGAAGAAAACTTATCTAAACTAAACTGATGAAAATGTTATTTTATAAGATCAAGGACTCAGTAGTATGTTTCATAACTGCAAAATACCTCTAACCAATGGGGGTCATGGTAGACACATTCACATCATGACCTCTGTTAATCTCACATTGCAACCAACCATGGGAGACACCAAATCTAACAATATGCACTGAGACCATAATAGAACACACAGACATAGACATCAACATAAACAGCCCCTTTCTGGGCCTTAGCCAAAGACAGAATTCAAAACAATCAGTTTCAACATGGAGGGTTCTCTGCAAGATGGCTGACATGCCATCTGGTATGAAAACAGACATCACGTGTCTGTAAGAGAGCATCAAACATCCCTGGGATGCTTTTGATATTCTATTACCAAAAAAGAGCCCCTCCCACCCCCATTGCTATTTCTCTGCATCACTAACTTCTTTTTCTTCAGGACAAAAATAATTTTGGTTTTAGAATATCCTCAATAAGTAATACTAACCTTGCATCTCTATATTGCCTTTGATACCAAAGAAACTCAGAGAATCTGACTAATTTAAAATGAAATAGACTTCATCATCAAACTCTGGGGATTCAGTTTATCAAAGTAATTCATCAGTTCATCTTCATCAGTGCAGCCACCACTAGCATAGAGCACATCAGCTGTTTAACAGTGCATGCATAAAACAAGACGGGAAAACTTTAGGAAATATGCTCTAGGGAACAATCTTACACCGGAAAGAGGATGGAAGAAGATGACCTTTATAGGTCTTTTCTAACTTTAATTTGTATGAGGCACAGTATCACCACAAAAAAGTTTTTAAGTGAAGAATCCAATTGAAGCTGCAATGTCAATTTTTAGGTAGTAGCAATCTAATTAACTAAATTAAATTTGACCAGAAAACTAGAATATATCCCACTATTCTTAGGGAAAATGTCATTAGTGATCTTTAAAGAACACAAGCAGCCAGGACCTTGGTTTTATATATTGTCTCCAAAACATCACTTCTGAGTACAGTTCTACTCAAGACTGTGCTGGGAAATTGATTTAGGAGAGACTTGGAGAAAGGAGTGCTACTTATTCACCTTTTTCCTCATTCCCATCAACTACTGTCCCATTCTCATCAACTGTCTCATTCTCTGTCCCATTCTCATCAACTACTGTCCCAGATCAGCCCTGTTTAATATTGAGAACAGATGGAGTTAGAACCTTAAAAAAATTCCAATTTAAGCATTTTCTGCCACTTACATGCGGGTTATAGCATGGTTTCTAAGGATTTCCTTCTTTAAGCTACTTCCATCTCCAAACTTCTTTGTTAGAAAGTGCTATTGAGTACATTGGAAAGACTCATTCTGACAATACTTGACATGGTGGAATTTACCCTGTGCTATCCAGCCAAACCCCAACAGGGGTGCTACAATTTAATTGTTGTTTAAAGGAGAAATATGCAAAAGACCAACATAACCTGGAGGTACTTTTTGCACTACTATGCAGGAGTCCTTCATTCAATACTCTGCCTTATCATCTTGCATCTTGGACTGGCAGGGACTGAGAATGTTTTGTCTGGGTAATTTCATCTAGCTGAATGATATGCAAGATTCTGTGGTTGGGAGGAGTTTATAATAAATGGAAGATCCTCAGAGCTCAAAGAGATATTTAGAAGATAAAAGGGGATGGAAAATAGTGAAAAACAGAAAAGAGCATCACATAAGAGAAGAAAGATGATCTTGTGGATAAGACATTGAATTCAGGAGCTTTGGGTCCAATTTCTAGTTCTGCCACAGACTTCCAGGGTGATCTTAGCAAAGCCCTTAATTTCTTTGTGCCTCAGCTCCCCATGTGTAAAATGGGAATAATAGTAATTATTTTTCTCCATCTATTGTCCCTTGACTTTTCAGAGTGTAAATTTTCAGGGCTGGGGCTGCATCTTACCCTATGTATGTACAATGTTCAGAACAATGAGGTGCCAATCTTGGTTAGGGCCTCTATCCGTTATGATTCCTCGCTCCAGAATCTTAAATAAAGATAATGTAGAGGTGGAATAACTGAACTTTCAGGTCAACTGTTTATTTTCTCCTTTAGTATATTACAATATATGAGTCATATGTCTTGCATTCCCATGGTATGATCAGGTATTTAGAGTTAGGTTGGTCACTTTGCTGCAGGAGCCATGATGCAATCTGTTGATGCACAATGCAACAGCCCTGTCAGGGGTGCCACAGAAAGGTGAATTCATTCCAGCAGAGTTAGTGTATGGAGTGGCATGAAAATATAATAGGCCCACCTGATCAATCCTGGAATCACAAGTGCTGAGTACCAGCTGCCATTCTGATTAGAGTGCTCATTAAAAGTACCCAGCTTTAGAATAATAACCCATAAATGGCTAGCACCATGACTATAATGGACCACTACGTGCCAAGTGTTAAGGACACAGTGCCTTGACTGTTGCAAGTACTTAAAACCCCTAGTTCAAATAAGTCTGCTTTAAATAGTATGTTCCACCTAAAGAAGTTTGTTATCCTACGGACCCCTTGGTGTGCAGATGCTTAAGTTTTTAATGGCATTGCAGATGCAAAAGCCAGAGTTTTCCTTACAGCTAATCAATCACAATGAAAGAAAGGCAATAAATATTGAAATAGCATCTTAATCTCACAAAACCTCAATACAATTAGATACATGATGACATACAGTACAATGGCCTGGAGATGAACTGAAAGAATCATGATTAAATCACTGTGAAATGCAATTTTTGTTGTCCTTCAGAGCAATGACCTATCTAGATTTTCCAACAAAATCTGGGATTACTTGATCTAAATTTTGATGAGCTTTACTTTGGGAAAGCCAACTATTTTAATGTTATTATGACAGCTGCATTTCAAAGTCAATGGTTTTCTTTAAGCATTTTTCAATTGCAGCCATTAATTTCAGCATTTAATTATCTTCAGAAATTTTTTTTTCATTCTGTCTCATTAATCAACAAAGTGTTGTGAGGTGTAGGACAAGGACTGAAGCAATGTGGAATCCGTAGCATTCATGCAAGGTTCATGCACTTGGCAACATTCAGGGCACACCCTGAGTGTTGTGTAGGAGCAGTGCACACACGGCTCCTCTCAAGGGCATGAACCTTGGAATCTCGCCCAGATGACATGAACCGTGGGAAGCCTCCCAGGACTGGGCTCAAGGCCCGGGAGCAAGGAATGCGGTAGATAGATATTGGTAAATAAGAATATTAAACAAAGCCAGTGTATTCCTTTTATCTGTTGGAGTATGTAATGTGCGGGGGGAGAGAAAGAATAAAAGAGAGGGTGGAAAGCTGACAGGAGACCAGCCCGTCGGCAGACCAGCCTGCTTGCTTGCTTAAAGCCTTGTTCTGTCTTGTATTTGAACCGCAACAGGAATCAATTAGATCAATATAATTTTTGTTTAAATGATACTAAATCTCACCTTGGCTTCCCACACCATCACTGGTACCATGCATATGCAGGCCCCAATCACACAATCATAAAATTGGAGGGCTGGAAGGTTCCTCAAAAGGTTATCTAGTCCAGCCCCCCTGCAGTTTGGCAGGAGCTGGTGTATTTAAACCAGGTGTATTTAAACCAGGTGTTTGTGTAATCTGTTCTTAAAAATCTCCAGTGATGGGATTCCACAACCTCCTTTGGAAGCCTATTCCAGTGCTCAACTACTCTTATAGTCAGAAAGTCTTTCCTGATATCTAAACTAAATCTCCCTTGCTGCAGATTACTTCCTGTCTTACATTCAGTGGACATGGAGAACAATTAATCACTCTCCCCTTTATAATAGGCTTTAACGCTATTTAGGTCACTAAGAGACTCCAGAAGTAAAGCCAAATGTATACTCCAGAACGATAACGGCCCTGTATTTTGGGAAAGGTTTGATGACGCTCTGAACTTCGTAGCTTAGACTTATCTCTAGGTGACACAATTTGTGCTGCTTTAGAGTAGGGATATATGTGAGTTAAAGAAACAGGAGAAGCACCATAGAGAAGAAGCAGAATACTAGACACAGCCTGAACAAGCACTAGGAGCAAAGTCCTGAGAAACTCCTGGTGAGAGAGAGTGCACTTGGCCTGAGTGCTGGCTGAAAGGGGCTTGGAGCTGTGAGCAAAGAAACTGCCTCCAGTTGATTCTTCTGGCTGTGTTCAAGAAAACAGGCAAGCAGTTCAGAGCAGAAGAATAAAGAGCTTGTCATGGTTTGTATCTTAAGTTGTAAGTGAAGGTATAAAAGTCTAGTGGAAGGAAGTAATTACAATAGACTGGACACTATTAGTGAGTCTCTAGCCTAATAATTTAAGGTTCCATCTTGTTTCAGGCAGTCACATGACTCCAACTCATTTTGATCTAAGAAGTTGTCACGAAAGAGACCTGAAAGCTTGACCAAAAAAAAAATATCTATTTCTGAAATCTGGCCAACTTTATCAGCTTGAATACTTTGAATGCAACAGAATGATTTATTGGCATAATGGCTCTTGAAAAGATAAATTACCTTAATCCTTCTAGATTTGATTAGAGTTTTCTCATTAACTGTTTTGCTTCCCACTTTGCAAATGTGAAGGTTTTGCTCACTGTACGGTCATTCAACTCTTTCCAACTATGAGAAAACAGAATCTCCAAATCTTTCTAATACCAGTCTTTCCTAGTTTGAAAACATTTCATTTACAGGCTCTCTTTCCAATTCTTCAAACAATTTTCTGTCCATTATGACGTTGCGTCCGTTCCATGACTCCTTAAGCATTACCCACTCCGCTGTACTCATGGCATGTACTCTCTAGATATCTGAAATAGATTATGAACAACATTTTTAAACTACCTAAGTGACGTAGACATTTTTGAAAATTGTACCTTTAGGTGCCTAAATACCTCTATAAATATGGACCTTAAGTGCCTAAATCAGTTTTGAAAATTAGATTATTTTTAAGAGGACCAGCGTTTTCTTGATTACTTCTAAACAGTGTTTATACTTAAAACTTCTTAGTGATGTTTAGAAACACCTTGTGCTATTTGGTAATATGTTATTATTTTTCAGCCTTTGCAGCTTTTTAATATTCTGCCTTACCCTGCTGTTTACTACATATTTTGCATCTTTTAAAATGTTTCATTTTAATAGTTCTTATATCCTCTTTAACCACATAGGTTTTTAATTTTTATACTTTTTATTGAAATAAAAGTGAATATTCTCCTTTCCACCTAGTCCTTAAATAATAATCTGTAACATTCCACAGTAAACAGCAGATAGTTCTGATCAGTATTTCTTCCATTCATCCTTTATTCCCTCAAAGTCTGCCTTTTAAGTCCAGTACTTTTGCTGCTATACATTTCATAATACCCTCAAGGTATATTTTAGTTCTGATTAAACCATTATCACTAGATCCCAGATGTTCAGTGTTTTGTCTTTCAATTATAATACTTAGGTCTTATGTCTTAGACCTAACTCTGAGATAGTCTTTGATCTTGCTTTTTCCCCCAAAGTTATGTGAGAAGGATACAATACTAAACTATTGTCAGAAATATTTGTGCATCCCTAGTAATTGCTTATAGGAAAGGCATTACAATATGAGGCCCTGATAGGCAGAAACCAATTAAATCTGCTCTCCCTGTGCATCATCACAAACCCTGAAGCCCATGGGTCTACCTAAGTGCTTAAAGCTAAGTATGTGCTTAAGTATCTTCTTGAGTTGAGGCTTTTGTTTTTTTATCGTTCAGAAAAAATATACAGAAGAATATATTATTTGACAATCCTGTCTGTCTCCTTTAAGTAATGTTTCCCTTCAGAGCACCTCATAACTGCTAGGAGAACCTGTAGCAACTTGTGAGCACAGATTCCAGTGATGGAAAAAAATCTGTGTATAGTGCATACAAAAGATTTCTATATAATAAATAGAACAGCTCTGGGAAAAGAAACCAATAGTTAACCCAATGTAACCAGCCTGAGCACCAACTCAGTGACTTGCTAAGCAGAGACTGCCCCAGTCACACTGCAGAAAACTTTCTTTCCAAAGGTATTGATAGTACCAGTCTCCACAATACAAGTACAGAAGCTGACATGGGTGAAGGACGCTTAAGGAGGCACCATTGCTCTCCAAGGCTCACAGATCATGACAAATTTCCCATGATCACCAGTTTCTCCTCTTCCAATGTTTGCCTATAATATTTGTAGTGAATTTTGAGAGACATAGTGCTCCATACAAGATTTAACTGTTTTATTTCCACAACACTAAATAAAGCTGTGCTTTAACATGTGAAGAGCAGAAATGGGTTGAGCCTTGTTTCAACCAGAAAGGAAGTTTGTGTCTCCTGAGACAATATCACTTTATTAACATGTTGCTGGCAAAGATCCAAAAGAGTAAATCAATTCAGCTCACATGAGTGTTCAGAGGGGGAGGACTAATATGTGCTAACTGTTGCCCAATTTGAGAGTTTTGAAACCTGATTCACCTTACTTGCCAAACTTTTTAATGTCACTAACCTCTGGGCAGATTTACTTTTCATAATTGTATATAGCTGTATTAAAATGGAAGTGCACCAAGTGAAAGCCATTGGGAGAACTTTTGTGGGCCATAATTTGACCCACTGTACTGCAAACAAAATATGTCTTCTTTTTGGACAAGAATCTTAGTAAAAATAGCTAATTCGTTGTCTCTGATACAGTGACTTCTCCTGTGCATTTGTGTTTGCTATGCCATTCTTTACCTTCATATGATATGTCTACTGCTTTGACGTTAAGAAAAAAAACTAATTAGAACAGAGAAGAGGAGAATTCTCACAACTTATGTTACAAAAAGAAACCTATATTTAATACTGTGACAGTGGAATAAAGATGTCTGATATGTTCAGTGATTAAAGACAATCTACTGACTTTTTCAGTCAATAAGAAGTCATACTCTTGACTGATGGTTTAGTTGGGAAGTCAGTTCTTAAAGGCACAACAATAATCTCTTAGTAGTTGCCAACAAATAGAGACTGCAGATAGGTGTCAATAAAGGGACACAACCCCTTTGCCTGCCCCCATATTGCTAAATCCTGGCTAGATGGGTAAGGATTCCCAGGGGAAAGTCTGAGTGTTCCTGACCTAGAAAACCATTTTAAGACATAATTTCAACTAAGTAGCTAGAGTGTCAATATTTTTAAATACTACCCTTTGCAATAACCACCATCTGTTTAGGTGGGTTTTAATCAAATATAAATAAAAAATAACTTTTCAATTACTGAACATCTTTTGATGGACAATTGTATAAAAAAAACTTAATAGTACAAACATGTCTTAATCACATATTCAGCTTTAACTGCCTCTGATTTATTCAGTCAACCATCTGGAAAGCTTTATTTGTCTCTAACTTACTAAGAGAGTTTTCTGTAAGCGCAGCGAATGTACTTGCTCAGGGATGAGATTTTTGCAAATAAGGCTCAATCCAAAACTCACTGGAGTAATCGGGATTATCTCCATTAACTTCAAGAAGGAATTGGACTAGGCCCACAGAGTGCTTTGGTACAGTTTAGCACTATTTAAGTCAATTGAATTACACCATTGCCCCCCAACTCTTTCTGTTATTCTTCTATTTGTTCATCTCTTTTTTACTTACCTTGTTTTCAAGGCAGAATTTCTAATTACTATTCTTCCAGATCTTCCTACAGAGTACCATAGATTGAAATGAAAAGGAGTACTTGTGGCACCTTAGAGACTAACCAATTTATTTGAGCATGAGCTTTCGTGAGCTACAGCTCACTTCATCGGATGCATACCGTGGAAACTGCAGCAGACTTTATATACACACAGAGAATATGAAACAATACCTCCTCCCACCCCACTGTCCTGCTGGTAATAGCTTATCTAAAGTGATCATCAGGTTGGGCCATTTCCAGCACAAATCCAGGTTTTCTCACCCTCCACCCCCCACCCCCCCCCCCCCCCACACAAATTCACTCTCCTGCTGGTGATAGCCCATCCAAAGTGACAACTCTTTACACAATGTGCATGATAATCAAGTTGGGCCATTTCCTGCACAAATCCAGGTTCTCTCACCCCCTCACCCCCCTCCCAAAAACCACACACACAAACTCACTCTCCTGCTGGTAATAGCTCATCCAAACTGACCACTCTCCAAGTTTAAATCCAAGTTAAACCAGAACATCTGGGGGGGGCGGGCAGGAAAAAACAAGGGGAAATAGGCTACCTTGCATAATGACTTAGCCACTCCCAGTCTCTATTTAAGCCTAAATTAATAGTATCCAATTTGCAAATGAATTCCAATTCAGCAGTTTCTCGCTGGAGTCTGGATTTGAAGTTTTCTTGTTTTAAGATAGCGACCTTCATGTCTGTGATTGCGTGACCAGAGAGATTGAAGTGTTCTCCGACTGGTTTATGAATGTTATAATTCTTGACATCTGATTTGTGTCCATTTATTCTTTTACGTAGAGACTGTCCAGTTTGACCAATGTAAATGGCAGAGGGGCATTGCTGGCACATGATGGCATATATCACATTGGTGGATGTGCAGGTGAACGAGCCTCTGATAGTGTGGCTGATGTTATTAGGCCCTGTGATGGTGTCCCCCGAATAGATATGTGGGCACAATTGGCAACGGGCTTTGTTGCAAGGATAAGTTCCTGGGTTAGTGGTTCTGTTGTGTGGTATGTGGTGTATATAAAGTCTGCTGCAATTTCCACGGTATGCATCCGATGAAGTGAGCTGTAGCTCACGAAAGCTCATGCTCAAATAAATTGGTTAGTCTCTAAGGTGCCACAAGTACTCCTTTTCTTTTTGCGAATACAGACTAACACGGCTGTTACTCTGAAACCAGTCATAGATTGAAATGGTGTCATTTGGTTGGTAACACCAACATCTGTCTCATTTCCAACTTCAGTATCAGTAACAGGTGTTACTCATATGATTTCAGGTAAGTGCATTTCCACCAGTCTGCTAAACATTAACTTTGTCGGATTGAATTTATTACTTGTGGATAAGGAAGTATTAATGATGTCTCAGAAATTTATTTCATAGTGTACATATAACTCTTAACTACACTCAGCTGAATATTTCTCCTGGAGATGTTTCCTCCTACCACATAACCTGAGAAATGGCATTGTTTCTCAGATGTTGAACTTTTTTCCTGATAAAAATGTATTTTTATTGTAGGTATTTCTAGTGTAGCTATGACCTTGGCTTCCTTTCCACATCTGCAACAGATTTTGGGCCAACTGCTTAACTGGTATAAATGGACATAGCTTCACTTAGTCAGTAGGCAACACTCTTCTACACAAGCTGAGGACCTGGTCACAAGTCTCTGTGACTTGTTCCTTAGTAGCATCTTGTATCTGTTGTACATTTGTAAATCACTCATATTATGAATAATTAGTGTTTTCAGCCTGGGTTTCTCACAATTCAAGTCCTCTAGCTATTCCTGATAGCTCTTTTAATTTCATCTAATTTCTTAACGCTTTTCCCTTTAGTTGCTCAGATGTGCATGAAGCTATCATTTATGTTTAAATTTTAGAACCCAGAGACACTCTGCCTTCACTTGCACCCCACTGATTTCATTGTGGATACATAGGTCATAAAACAGGGCAGGGTTGGTCCTATATTATTAAAAGTTACATGAACTTGCCTATTCAGTCAAGGCCTGATTCTCCATTGGTTTAAATGAGCAGAGTCAGGTTCCCAGTCTTGAAACATGCTTTCTATTTCTTTATGCCATGCAGTTGTAATTTTAATTTTCTAAAACATCTTTATGAGAAAGTATTCAGAGCTAGTGCTGCTTTGTACTTGTAATATTCCTTTATCCTTAAATACCACATTGGATCCTAGCCAATACATTATGAGCCTTTTTTCCTGTTCTCCTGGGATGAGATTCTCACCCATTCCAGCCTGAAGCCTGGTAAAATGACTAGTGCAGCATAAAGTAGCCCTATAAGCAAATGGAACAGGCACTGAGTTAGACAGCTGTTGGCTGTTCTCCAAGGACCCCACCTCTTCATAAACCCTGGCATAAGGGGCATACCAAGGAGAGAGTGGGAGGAGTAGGTCACGAGCAGGGCTGTTGAATACAGCCTTGTAGAGCTTCTGGGCAGTGCTGCTGTAATTTAGACAGCTGTTTACTTCAATGCAGTTTGGATTAGGAACCTCTGCAGTTCTTCATCTTGTATTCTCCCCTGGTTGTTTTGTCTTTGGTTTTGCTTCTTTCCCATGGAAAGTCACCGACCTTAAATGAACTTTCTGGAACGATTTTTGTCCCAATTACACAAATTATCTCATTCCAGTCGACAAATACATAGGGATAGATTGTGACTGTGGCTGAGGAAGTGGGCAGAGAGACAGCTCTCAAGCAAGAAATCTTCTTTCCTGACACATTATACCATCCTTTTATATCTGTTTCATCCTCGTTCCATCTTCTCTTTCAGTATCATTTTCACTTACTACTGGTTTTTCACCCTTCCTTTCCCATCTACAAGACAAACTTGTTTTCACTTCTCAGTGCCAGTAGAGCATTTTGGTTTTGTGCTAAGCAAAATGCCAGTCACATTCTTTCATCATTCTGTTTACTTTGGATGTCAGTGCCAAATCTAGAGGAATTGTGATTTCTGTGTTTGCTATTAGTATATTCTGTTATGTGCAAATAGCAGCAAAATGCACATGTAATGTTAACCAGCGGATCTCAGCAATAAACATGTTCTTGTCAAATACAGGTTGCGCACAAGGGATCATCTTTACACCCCCTCTCCCCCCAGTAATCATTTGAAATGTGTTGTAGGGAGTTAAAGATTTCTCCCTGTTACTTTAACTTACAGCTGCATGAATCAATTTATCTAATGGTCCAGAACACTGGAATGTTATAAATGGACTCTCTCATTTAGGGACCCTGGGCCTGATCCAAAACCCACTCAAGTCAGTTGAAAGACTCCCACTGATTACAACAGAATTAGAAACAGGCCCAGACTGTGGTTGCAAAAAGGAGGGGGGAAAAAGAGTGTCAAGAATCTTCTCCCTGGTGCAGGACACCAGCCACAATCCTATTCCTTAGTTTCCTATTAAACAAGGTCTCAGAAAGTTTAGCACCTGGTAGCCTCAGACTACACCAAAGAAGACAACAACAAGGGATGGAGTCCTGGCTTTGCCTTCTCTTCCATAACCAGCCAGCAGAGTGAACTAGTGTGAAGGGTATCACAGTCTGTACCATGTTTAGCAGCTCTACTGTGATTTTTAGGTGGTCAGCAGAAGGGAAGGTACAAAGTGCACATCATCCCAGCAATATCTTCCAAAGAAATTGTGCCAAAAGCTGGTACGGTACCTCTGGCACCTGTGGGGAAGTGCATACAGTACCAGGAATTGCTTCATCACTTGTAGTATATCTCTTTCTTCCCACCCCTAGAGCTGACTTAGCTCCTTTGGCTCTGATTCCACTGAATTCACCTCCCTTTAAGGAGCCTAGTATCAACAGTAACAAAACTCTTTGTGTGCCTTGGGAGAGCAAAGACCATGACTTTGACCTGCAACTGCACAAGGTCCTTTGCATCTTCCACATTTGCTCCTCGAGAGCCACATTCTGGCCAAAGGATGTAACAACCCTTGTTACGTTATGTCCTCAGAGAAGTAATGTATTTGCCTCAAAACCTGCTGCTGGGTAATGCACCTCCCCTACCATGGTCTGAAGTTTTACTGACCAAGTCCTGCAAGGTGCTAAACACTCCACTCTCAACGATCTTCTTGGGCATTGAGGATACTTCTTTAGTATTTACGGAGTTATGCTCTAAATCCACAGCAAAGCCTTACTATTCCATGATCTTGGTTCTGCTTTATGGCATGGTGCAAACTGGATTAATTTTTTTTATCTTTAAACATTTTTCTCCTCTTTTGCTTCATTTCACATAGCACGTCTCTTCAGTGCAAAGTCTTGAGGTCAGCATTTTTTCCTCTGTTCCATTTGCAATTTATGTAACTAGAGTAAAGATAATGTTATTCTAGTCTATTAAACAATAAAACAAAAATTGCCCAGCTACAAAAACAGTTTTCTTTAGGATTATTTAGACAATCTGTAACTGCTTCTGATATTATAAATTATTTCCTCCTTTGCCCATTACTGAAATATTGTAATTACTTTAGTTATGGCACAAACCAACCACCACATAAATATACGACAGGAAGACAACTACAACTATTAAATAATTAATAATTTTGGACCTAGGTTAGTATTATGGTTGCCACGACAATTAATTCGTTATTACATCTTTGGTTTCTGTAATAGTCTTTTAAATGTTTTTCACATGCTAGAAATCAGATTAATGCTGTGCTCCAAATAATTTAATTTGTTTTCTTAACAGCATCAGAAGACTTCCGACCCTCCCCCCCACCCCGAATGTGACCACTGGATGAAAATGAAACTTTAAATGTATACAAATCTTTTGTTTCCAAAAATAAAATTGTAAATTTGATAAATGAATAGTGCACCAAATGCATATATTTGCCTGGAAAATTACCATCTTCTTCCTCCTATTGCTTCAACTGCTATGTAGAACATGTAGAAACTCAATGTATAAGTGGAGTATAGTACATTTGGCTGAGAAGTACAGTACAAGCAAAACAATTTGATTGTAGCAAATGAAACATTGTCAAGTTCTCTATTTATAAATCTATATTAGGGCTCAAAGTGATAAATCATAAAAAGCTTGGCAGCTTGGTTTACTTTGGCTAAGCATCCCTATGAAGTGGGCCTAGACATCTCTCACTCTCTCTTTTTGGCTAAGCATCCCTGTGAAGTGGGCCTAGATATCTCTCACTCTCTCTTTTCAGGACACTATCTCTTTGCTTCAAGTGCAATGCCTCTGTCACTTTCTCTTGTAAGTTTCTATTCCACCCACCCATCTTGCATTTTACCTGCCATAGTTTATGTTCCTTTCTTTTGCCTTCACTGGAACTGGATTTCCATTCTGAAATATACTTATTTGGATTTTGGACATTTAACCATAATTTTCTTCTCTTTGTGCTTAGAAGTATGCACACCTTCTGTGACTCAGTTATGTAGCAACCATGCTGAGTCTAATGATTTTAATGTACTTATTGTCATGACAGATCCTGTTCTCCGGGGATTTCAAGTTCAATGTCTAAAAATAACACATTGTATAAATTCACTAGGAAAGCTTTGGAAAAGCATTCAAACTGAGCTGAATCTTTCAACCTTCCCTCATCATTAATTTACCCTAGAGGAGTATTAATATTGCTAAGGAAATATCATGTTACTTTACTGAGTAACCAGAAACCATAATAGTTGTCTGAGTTATAAAAGAATCTCTGTCCTTTCATGATTTATAATTAGAAGGGTTTCTCTATTCTTTCAGCCTTCACTGAAATGAAATTCATCTTTCATTTAACAGTCTATCATGCTCCTGCATCTAATGACATAGTTTGCTAGTAGCTATTCTTTTATATTTTTCTATGCCCTGGTTTTGCTACCTTGTCCTTTACCTTCTGCGAAGAAACCAATACTTTTTGCGTGCTAATAATTATTATATAGTACTAAAACCTACTACTATATATTTATTTTAACCTGCTTATATCTTGCTCTGCTCATTAAAACAGTGGAATAGTTCTTGTTAACTTTTTACCTAGTATAATCCATCGCAGTTCCCTACTTCTCTAATCAGACTAATGTTCCCTATCATTTGCCTTGGATCACTATTCAGCAGACTTCCTATTTCATTTCATAGAAGGGATCTCACCTACTTGTAACCCCTCCCTCCTCATTCTGCTCACTGTTTGTGGCTGTCCTATGCTGTTTCTTGTTAATCGTGTTTTGTTATCATGGTACTAACGCCTAATCTTTATTTAGGGAAAATTCATGTCCCCCCTCCCCTTTTTTCCTCCATTATCTCGAACTTTTTCTCTCATATTTTTGACTGAAAACTAGACATTTGAAGAAATAATTGTGAGGGTTTGTGCCCAATCAGTTGATTTTTAAAGATATGGAGAACCTTGTGTCAGGGTAAGCACCTAAATAGGACACCCATAGCTTAAACCGATGTTTAAACTCACAAGCAAGCAACTTATATAACCTGAGTCTCTGTAGCATTTGGATAGCCTAATTAAATCACATTTGATCATCAGGCCCCATAACAGGGCTCAGCAAATACATTATTCTACGAAGTACAGAATTTGTATTTTAAACAAATTTGTTGTATGCTTCACTGTAAAACTAAATGGTAAATGTGTAGAAAATCCTATCCACCTTAAAGTCCAAATATCAGTACAACAGGACTTCCCTTTGCCAGAAATCAAAGCATAACTGTATAAAGTCTGGCTAATTTCAGCTAACAACAGAGAACCACTCTATCTCAATTCCTACAGGCCTATCCCCTTGTTCTCACTGCTAGAGCAAGCCCCACAGCTTCCTACAGCACATCCTTCTTATAGTGTGCTGTGAAAATTAATTAATTCTCTGCAGCTGACCTCACCCTACTAGCTGGCAAATCCCTGTGCTCAGAGCAGGCAGCTGTGAGTATTTCCTGTAGCCAAAAGAAGAGTGCTAACTTCTTCTCTGTCAATGCCTTAAGAACTAGACATCTATAACCAGAAATAAATGTAGGCCAGAAATTCATCTTTGATTAAACCATTCCACAACCCAACAAAACAAAGCCCATGTAAGTTTCAGGCTTTTATCATATTTGTTATTCTTACACTGTGTACACATTAAGACTGAGTCTTACCTTTTGACCAAGCTTTGTATTCCAAGAAGCTATCCATGATTGTAAAGCTAAGGAGATATTAACATGGTGTCTGTTCCTGCATCAAAACTCAACAACCTCTAAGTATTTGATGCTAAAGGAAATATGACATACTGACATGCTTCCTCTCTTTATTTTCAGTTCCTTACCATTTGTTCTAGCTTAGGCTGTGATTTAATTTCCCATGTCTCCTGCCTATAACTCAAAAAAAGTGGGGAGGGGTAGAATTCACAATGGGTGCTTCCCTCCAATAACCTTCAGTGCTGTGGGTCAAGCATTCACCTAGACTATGGAAGCGCTGGGTTCAATTGTCCTCTCTGAGTAAGGAAGATTTTACCTTAAGTGTCCCACCAGCATGTCCTAACCACTAGGATATGGTGTATTCTAAAGCAGAATGTTCTCAATTTCTCCAGTCGAAGCTGTTCAACTCTGTATAAATACTGAAATATTCATTAGGCCTGGGCAAAGCTGAAAATGACTCTATGGTCTGCTGTTTAGGATATGCTCATAGGATGTAGGAGACTCAAGTTCAAATCCCTGAACCACGTCATAGGGGAGAATTGAACTTCAGTGAGACCTTTAACCACTGGAGTAGAAGTTCCAATCTTTCTTCTGGTGTCTTTAGTACAGATTTAGACATGCTCTGAGTACCCCTATCTTGCCTTCTGGGGCTGATCCAGTAGGGGTACTCAGAGTGTGCCTATTTTTCTGAATTCCACAGGGGCTTAGGAGTGAGTTAGGTGGTATACTGCTGGTTAGTTTCAAGACTGTGCCCATACTCAGCCACTGAAATGTAGGTGCCTCAGGGTCTTTACTGATGGAAACAGACACTTTGAGTCTTTAGGCACTAGAGGGTTTGACACTAGCTGAATGGGGGTTTATGAATGCCGGTGGTACCTAAAATGTTGGACTTAGGTGCCTAATGGCCATATTTCCCTTTTAAAATGCCATTCTGTGATGTTTCTGGCAGTATAGATTTCCTCCCATCTCTTTCATTCCTCTGTCTCTTCCCCTCTATTTCTTGTTCCTTGGATCTGGTCCAGCAGCTCCACTCCCGGGCAAAGCAGGTGCTGAGTACCAAGAAGAGAACTTGAGGGGAACCTCGCAGTGTTCTTTCACACCCCCAGAACATCAGCACCAAATTCTTGGCAACTACAAATGCCCAAGGGCACTCATAGGACCGGCGCTTTTGGAAGGTACAAGTCATTCCTGAATATAGCTGTGTTGCTGAGATTAGAAATGTTTCCTACTTCCATTTGCAAGGCCACAGTATTCTTCTTTGGAATCCCTTTGATTTCGGTTTGGGAGCTATAAAAATTACTTCCAGCAACGAGTCCAAATACAATTGGGTAGTTAATTTGGGTGACACGCTCAACCTGATTTTTTTGTAGCTCGAGCAGACTTCAGCGTCTATGCATCTTACTTGCAGCTTTTTATGTTCTGGTTCAACCGTGATTTGCATCTGCTTTTGGATTTGTTATAGTTGGCATTTCACTGCAGTTCTTGTATGGGCCCGGCAAGCTCTGCTAAACTGAAAAGTTTCTGTTGGTGGGACCAGACCATTCATCTGCCATCCCATTCCCCTTATTTCTTTAGCTCTTAAGCTGCAGAACATAAAAGTGATCCCTAGCTATACTTCACAACAGACAATGAGGTTTTGAAGGAGAAATTGGGAATACCTGATATACATTGCGTTTTCTTAGGAAGTTAAAAACATGTCATGATTACTGTATGTTGTAAAGGGCTGGGTTCACCCTAAAGCCCAGGAATTTGTGAATTGAACTCTCCTGAGATCACTAGGTGCCTACACTTTTTAGGTGAGACTCACCAGTGGAGAAGGCAGATTGTGTTTTCACTGATATCCCTTCATCATGTTTGGGAAGATAGCTGAAGGTGAGAATCAGGACCTGTAGTGAGGTGGACTGACCCTCCCCAGACACAGAGGAAGAGGGCGACTCTACCCCCTCATGGGCGGAGCTCTACCTCATAGCTCCACCCTCCAGAAGCCAAGCTGGGGAGCGAGGAGTATAAAGACAGGACCTGGAAGCTCCGTGGGCAGCCAGTCACTGTAGGGGACAGATGCTTCCCCTGAGCTCTCACACTGGGAGATGGTAGCAGAGCCGCAGAGTGCAGATGACTGACCCGAACCCTGGACTGACCTGACACTGGCAGGAGCAGATGACTGGCCCGGGCCACACGGACTCCTGGATGACCCAGCCTCAGAGGAAGCAGATGACTGGCCTGGACCACCAACTGGCCCAACCCCGGCAGACCTTCTGCTGGCAACTGAGGTCCCTGCAGATCACCTTACCTCACCAGACCAGTAGGTACCCTGGGAGTGGTAGGGCCTGCGTCCCCCACCACCCAAGCAGTGGGGAGCAATCTCCTCCTCCCTCGGGCTAGCTGAAGGAAAGCCTGAGGTAACTGACTTTGGGTACAGGCCCAAGCTAAGTGACTTTGTTTCCTACCCAGCTCTGAATCAGTCGTAAGTTATTCCCCCGCAAACGTAAATATGAACCAGAGCCTGCGCCTGTTAAATATTTCCAGCTCCACCTGAGCACAGGTGGAACTGAGAGTCTTTGCTTACTGCCCTGCTCTGAACCAGAGCCTAGCCTAATTGACTATTTGCAGCTCCACATGAGTGCAGGCTAGAGCCAAAGGACTGCAGCTCGCCCTGAGCGAGGGGCTGGACTACGGGCTCTAGCTTGCCACTGCAGTGAGAAGCTGGGCAAAGGGCTGCCAGTTCCCCTGGAAGTGGGGAGACAGTGGAGTTGGGGCACAGCCGTAGGGCCGTGCCATGAAGAGGATGCTGCGGTCTCGGAGAGACGCAGGACCCCACAGACAGAGGAAACAGCAGAGCAAACAACATTTGAAACACTACCTGCAGAGACTGCTCCAGAGCTGGACAGAGCTAATTCCCAGAACAACCAGCAAGAGGCGCCGCGGTGATGAGCACAACCTGTTACAGGACCTTACTGTCTATTGGGAGTTCCATTGCAGCCCCAATGCTGGATGCGACATTGGTAATATTCTGAATCTGTTCATCATCTGTTGCCCTAAATAAGACTTCTGCCCAGCCAGAGCATCCCACTTTTTGAGCGGCACATATTACCTGTGGACCCCAGTTACAGTGGAGGTTACAGCCACCCTGTTCCACCATAACTTCTCCACTGCTAGATTTTTCCACCACTAGGGGTCATGGGCAGGATTTACTTTGGCAGAAGTGAATCTGATTCATTAACTCATTATAGCAAAAACTAAACCTAAAGATCTACATTAATAATTACTCATTTTGATGCACCTTTAATCGATTGCACTGTATTCTTTCATTAACTAATATCACTATATATTGGATAATGAATGCATGTATCATTAACAAGATAGAAAACCTCCACTTAGTCTGTTTGGGAAGCACATCAACTGGTTGAAAACAATGTCTTTGCTCAATCAACCTTGATCTAAAGTTAGAGCTCTTCTTAGTTGTCATGGCAATTGTCATAAATATAAAGGGAAGGGTAAACCCCTTTGAAATCCCTCCTGGCCAGGGGAAAGCTCCTCTCACCTGTAAAGGGTTAAGAAGCTAAAGGTAACCTCGTTGGCACCTGACCAAAATGACCAATGAGGAGACAAGATACTTTCAAAAGCTGGGAGGAGGGAGAGAAACAAAGGGTCTGTCTGTCTGTAGTCTTCTTTGTCGGGGATAGACCAGGAATGGAGTCTTAGAACTTTTAGTAAGTAATCTAGCTAGGTATGTGTTAGATTATGATTTCTTTAAATGACTGAGAAAAGAATTGTGCTGAATAGAATAACTATTTCTGTCTGTGTGTCTTTTTTGTAACTTAAGGTTTTGCCTAGAGGGGTTCTCTATGGTTTTGAATCTAATTACCCTGTAAGATATCTACCATCCTGATTTTACAGGGGGGATTTCTTTATTTCTATTTACTTCTATTTTTATTAAAAGTCTTCTTGTAAGAAACTGAATGCTTTTTCATTGTTCTCAGATCCAAGGGTTTGGGTCTGTGGTCACCTATGCAAATTGGTGAGGCTTTTTATCCAACATTTCCCAGGAAAGGGGGGGTGCAAGTGTTGGGAGGATTGTTCATTGTTCTTAAGATCCAAGGGTCTGGGTCTGTAGTCACCTAGGCAAATTGGTGAGGCTTTTTACCAAACCTTGTCCAGGAAGTGGGGTGCAAGGTTTTGGGAAGTATTTTGGGGGGAAGGATGCGTCCAAACAGCTCTTCCCCAGTAACCAGTATTAGTTTGGTGGTGGTAG
The DNA here is from genome assembly GCF_965140235.1 of Caretta caretta. NCBI lineage: Eukaryota > Metazoa > Chordata > Testudines > Cheloniidae > Caretta > Caretta caretta. Next base: position 70,008,067 of record NC_134213.1, read on the forward strand.
CGGCCAGTCTAAGGACAACGGGGGGAATATTTTGTACCTTGGGGAAGTTTTGACCTAAGCTGGTAAAGATAAGCTTAGGAGGTTTTTCATGCAGGTCCCCACATCTGTACCCTAGAGTTCAGAGTGGGGGAGGAACCTTGACAGCAATAAGAGCATTCAAGTGGTAGGAAAGAGAAATTAGCCAGGTTTCATTTGAAATTAGACAGATAGAAGATTTATACACCAGACAATGATTGATGGTACTTAGTTTTGTTATAGCTGAATGTTTTGAAAATTAGTCAACATGATAAAGATGAGTTTCTTATGCTCTCATATAGCTTCATCTAGATTTTTTTGTTTGCCAGAATAATTTGAGCAAAAAGCGTGTTTTTTGTTTTGTTTTGTTTTTCTTATAGCCATAATGGTAAAACAAATATCAAGTAAACCAAATGTAAACTAGGGAAAGACACTGAGGACGGAAGGGTAGACTGAAGCCATTTTGTAGGACACTGTTTTGCATTACTATGTAAATTGGGTTTACTTGAGAAAGACCGTTTATTTTTTAAAAACAAAATATTACTGCTAGTTAAAAAAGTTTGAATGACTTTTAATAAAGCCAACATAGTTTTTGAAAGCATGGAAAGCCTGAGTGACTAGCTATGTAACTGTCATGCCTGAGTCCTATATGTACTGCACCTCTACATTGATAATAACTCTTTTTATGAGCAGAGTTCAGCAGTTGTTTTGTTCTCAGTTGCTGTACTGTGATTGAAGAGATACACCCGTGCACCATGCTCTCTTATGGAGGCTTTACTCTGTTCTGGTAGTTTTCCCCAAACTCAAATGGAATGTGAGGGAACCTGGCACACAAGAAAAAAAAATGCAGCTTTTTCAACTGTGCTGTGGACCCATTTTGCAACTCCCCATAATAAATCTGCAGTACTCAAGTACTGGATGTTCTGCAGCTTTCACAGCAGTTATACATATTATACAGCTCTGTATATTTGTTACAGCAGGGTTTGTGTGTTGCTTTCATCATTATCCGAACAGATACTGATTGTCATCATGCTGGACTAACTAGTATGAAAAGTCAAGAACTTCCTAAAATGAAAACGGCACCACCTTCTCACTACTAGTGATAGTCCCTGAAGGTCAGAGTTGAGACACATTCTCAGAACATTGGAAGGCAACTTTCCATGCAAAAATTAGTCTCTAAAGCTGTCGATCTAGACTTTTCATACAAAAATATGCATTTTTGGCCAGGAAAGGGGCATTTAAACCTGTGTGTTGTGGGATTCCATGGCTGCATCATGCTGTGGATTTTCTTTTCTTACTGTTGATGTGGCTGTTCTTATATTCAACAGCACTGGAGCACGTATGCCGTTAAATGAATACTTTTGAAGAACAGCTTGCTGTCACTGTTCATTGTCTAATTAAGAAACTACAGTAGTTACTGCTGAACGAAACAGCCCAACTGTGAAAGAATCTAAAATATGTTCTAACAAACAAAAACTAAAGACCTAACAGGCATTATACACAGAGGCACTGAGCATCATAGCATTTGTGCTCACTGACTTACTGCTGAAACAATTTCCCACCCTGTTGAAGAAATAAAAGGTGCAGAATCTGATAGTAATTCACCTTGTGGGGGGAACTGGGAGTAGAGATGCAAGCAGTGAGGTGATCAGTATCTCTTCCCTATGCCAGTTAGTAGCAGATGTGGAACTGATGTATGTAATGAATACACACCATTCATGGTGCATGGTATCAGATGTTAGTGCTCCTCAGGAAACATTAACTCACAATGGTATTTTTACTATATTTTTTGGTGATGATCTAAGAAATTATGAAATAGATTCAGAGATTCTAAGGACCACTGTGAACATCTAGTGTGACTTCCTAAAAAACACAGGCCATAGAACTTCCCCCAAATAATTCAATTAATAATTCCAGTGAGTGGGGAGAGATCTTTTCATTATTTTTCTTAGTGGTCCTGTGTCAGAATTCTGAAATAACTGATGGTGTGGAGAATGACAACTAAACAATGGGTTGTATTTTGATGGAAGATCTTGTATGACACCTGGAGGGACATGAATTAATGTGATAAGATCATCATGGAAGATTTCCTAAAACTAAAAGAAAAGGAGTACTTGTGGCACCTTAGAGACTAACCAATTTATTTGAGCATAAGCTTTCGTGAGCTACAGCTCACTTCATCGGATGCATCCTAAACCAAGAAACTCCTAAACAAATTTTGAGACATAGCTTACATTAATCTCAACCAAATCATCCCACATGTACTAGGTAAAAACGGGAAACTTGAAGTTAATGGGAGTTTTGCCTGTGTAATGTTTGAATCAAGACTTCGGGACTGACTCTGATTTTTAAGGTAGGTGATGGGACCATCCTTCATATATTTGAAGATTCTCAATTCAAGAATGCCAGGCTTGCATTTCTCCCATAAGGTGGAGCTAAGCAACTGCAGAACTCTACAGACACGGGAATATGTTTGCCAAGTGCAAGTCTAGAAGCATTAGAGAAATAAACGCAGGGTTTGTTTTTTTCTGACACCACAGAAGAAGGGTATCGCAAGTTGTGAACACAGCTACTATGATTCTAGCAGTCCTGAGTGGTTAAGCCAAGCATGCTCTAGGTATTGGCATTATCATTTGTTTATTTGGGGAGACATATGGACCTGACAACAAATATGTGCACGTGTTATCAGACCACGGACACAGACCACTGGATATATGTGAGATCACCAACTGGGTTAGCTGCTGGGGAGGAAACTTGGACAGGAATTGCATTGCTTTAAAAATGGAAAGATCTGACACATACAAGTATTTGGTGCCTTCAGTAGATTGGGGGAGGGAGGAAACTGCAGCATTGCAGAAATGTGAATGAACATCTTTCTCTCTATCCTAGCTGTACTGCCTTTCACAGGCAGTGGAAGGGAAGGAAGAATGTTAGGGTATTTAAATTAATGAGGAATGTGGTGAGGGATATAGAGAGGTGAGGATTTATTTAGGTGAGGATTGGGAGATGCTTTACTTCTGGATAGAGAAGCTGATTTAAAAAGAAAATAAGGAGCAAGATACAGAGTAGCAATTATTTGATTTTTAAATCTCAGCAAGAGTTTCAACTTGCCAGTGGCTTAGAACATGAAGCTATCTCAAACTTTGGGGCCATCAGCAAACCTGAGACATTTATCTTTAAGTGCATGACTTCAAAACTACTGAAATGAAATTATCAATTTCCTTCCAGCTTGGATTGATATTAGGGCTGTCGATTAATCGCAGTTAACTCACGCGATTAACTCAAAAAAATCAACTGCAATTAATCACACTGTTAAACAATAGAATACCAATTGAAATTTATTAAATATTTTTGAATGTTTTCTACATTTTCAAATATATTGATTTCTATTACAACACAGATAAAGTGTACAGTGCTCACTTTATATTTTTATTACAAATATTTACATTGTAAAATGATAAACAAAATAAATAGTATTTTTCAATTCACCTAATCCAAGTGCTGCAGCGCAATCTCTTTATAATGAAAGTTGAACTTACAAATGTAGAATTATCTACAAAAAATAACTGCACTCAAAAACAAAACAATGTAAAACTTTAGAGCCTACCAGTCTACTCAGTCCTACTTCAGCCAATTGCCAAGACAAACAAGTTTGTTTACATTTACAGGAGATATGGCTGTATCTATATATATACGTATAAAGTGCACGACAGAGCTTTGTGCAATAATGTGGGGGTTTTTTGTGTGTGTGTGTGTCATAAATGTGGGCTGAACTCATTATTTGTAATGGAAATATAAAACACACGGTATCTCTCTGCATAATTTATATATTCTAAGTGTTGTGATCATCGGGTAACTCAATTTTTGAAAAGTACTGAACTTTATTTTGGATTAACTAATAATAGGATGGATGTAACAAGTGTCTTCTTTTGTTCCTTATTTGACAGATGCATTTTCATTTTCTTCCTTGGACATTCTCTGCCTGGCACCTACTTATCACATCTCCTTCAACAATTCTAGCTGTTTTGTTTTACATATAAGCAGTAATGAATATACACTAGTAAGTTCAGGAGGTATTTCCAACACTTAGAATTCAGTTTGCATTCAAATGTTTATTTTCATTTCTCTAGTGATACGCACTGAAAATATATAAAACTTTTTAACACAGACATTCTCTTTTTATGAAGAGGAATATATAACCTGATCTTTTAAAAGTTCTAGTTCCTCTGAACCCTAATTTACATTACTTTAATATAAATACGTTTTTTCACTTCACTTTTTACAATAAATTCTTAATGCAGGCAAGCTCATTTCTCTCCTACTGCAGGAACATGTTAATGAGTAGTTATACTTCATTTGGCTTAAAACATAATAACTAACTCTCACTCTAAGCATTTTTTAGTCATGCAGCTTATGCTGGCTAACTGAAATGTCTTTTTCCTAAGGGCTCATTAGATCTCCAAGACAAATGATTAATGGGTAGGAATAACATTTTATCCAGTACTGAAAAATGTATGGGTTATTGTATTCATGTTAAGCAGGTAATCCATGAATGTCATTTGAAGCATTCAGTATGCTCATTTACTATTTGGGAATCTATTCTACATGTATTTCCTTGCATCTGGCTGACCTGTTCATAGTAAAATCAGCATAGCTACAAGATTTATAGTTGGTCTATTCTATGAGAGCCTCTTTCAGATAGGAAGCTAAAACAGTGACAGAAGACTTAATTAGAATAATTCTGCAATTACTTTACACCCTGCCTGACAGAGCTAGGACAAATATTCTCCTTGAACATCCACAAAAATCATTTATTATTTTTCAGAGTTAATGCAGCTTACAGCAGGATCAGTTATGGCATATCCTCTTGACCAGGTGTTGTAATGTTCTCAAATGGGTTTCATGAGTTTAAGAAATACATTTGATGCACATGATATGCAAAGCTCACCGAAAGTTTAAGGTCATGCCCATCTATCCAAATATACATTCCAGTAATCAGCAGTAGTGTAGAACCTTACCCTATGGTTTAGGTAGCCAGGTAAATATATACATAAACATAACCTGTTTTATAATAAAAGTGACATTATTTTTCCTTCTGTGTTCCAGCATGTTGACAGTCCTGTAGTATCTCAGTTATACTAAGATCTTCTTTACCTCCTCAGTCTGCCTAAGCAATCAAAAAAGAGAAGAAAAAAAGAAGACATCTGGGCTAACTCAATACCTCAAGGACAAGGCTTATTTATAGTAGCAGGAGGGGGACCTACCTAGGAATAATACATTGAAATTAAATACATTAAATATATTGGAAATTAAGAAAGGGGAAAACTAGAGTGATTGTCTGGAAAAAGTCCAGAAAGTGAGAGTGTTTAGGCTCAGAAGAGAAGTAATAAAAGCTCCAGGCCTCAAAGTATTTAAATTAGATAGGACAAAGCACTAGTAAATTTGTAATTAGGGAATTATCCTGCATTGGGAGACAGTTGAGATAGACTAGTTGATCTAACTTGACTTTTCTATGACTCATCCCAAAGCCAGAGAGAGAGAAGCTGGTTTCCTCTCACTCCCAAACAGCTTTCTTCAAAGAAGCTACCATTGCACATAGATTTCTTTCCACTATTTTTCTTTTCTGCTTCTTCTTGAGATTCCCAGTAGCAGGCTTTGAATACACCTATTTTGCCCTGAAAGGAGAGCCATTTCACTTGACACTGTTGTAATTATTGACAAGAACTTTTGTTCAAGTGGTCTTAATTATTAAGAAATAATTCTCTCTTTACATTTTAATTGCTACTAGGAGCTGACGTTAGAGATCCAATATTTGTAGATCCACCATTCCCACCTCTACTCAACATATTTTATCCTCTCAACTTGCTGAACAATGAGGTATAGGGATCCCGTGCATCAACAGACACCTACACCGTGCTGGGAATGCATATTCCTCTTTGAGGTCCCCATAGTCTATCTCACTCTTTCCACATATGACTCCACCACTCTCATTGGGTGAGGATTATCTATGGCTGTGGACAGAGGCGGATTAAGGTTTCCTGGGGCCCTGGGGCAGAGCACTCGTCCACCCCTTCCAACTATGGCCCTGCCCCCATTCCACCCCCTCCACATGTGACCTCGCCTACAGCCCCACCCCTTTCCGTCCCTTCCTGGAGCCCTGCCCCTGTTCCACCTGGGGTCGCCCCATAGTGTCCCCTCACTGCAGCCCCAAGATTGAAGAAGCTCTGTCCCCCTGCCACAGCCCCAGGCCACAGTGGGGAGTGAGAGCTCCCCCGCCCCTGAAGGTCACAGCAGGTAGTGAGAGCTCCTCCAGTCCTGGGGCACAGCAAGGGTCTTGGTGCTTGAGTTTCCCCTGTTGCCCCCCTCACTTCTGCCAGGGATGGAGTTGGGAGCGCTGGGAGCTTTCCCTGATGTCTCCCAGCTTCTGCTGGGGACAGGTTGAGGGAGTGCTGGAGGCTTCTCTTGCTGCCCCTTGGCTTCTGTCAGGGACAGGGTCAGGGGGCACTGGAGGCTTCCCCTGCGACCAACTGGCTTCTGCTGGGATTGCAGGGGTGCTGGGAGCTTCCCCTGCTGCCCTCTGGCTGCTGCTGGGGGCTGGTGCTTCCCCTGCCACTGTGCCCAGTGCAGCTGCCGGGGAACGGGTCTGGGGTCACAGGGGTTTCCCCCGTTGCTGTGCCCAGTGCAGCCACTGGGGAATGGGGATGGGGGTGTGGAGTGCTTCCCCCACTGCCACCCCACCCTGCCTGCCTGGCACTGCTGCCCGGGTCAGGGCATGGGGGCGGCTTTCCCTGCCCACTCAAGGTTTCAGGGGCCACCAGTTGGCAGGGGCCATGGTCCCGTAGGCCCAGTGGCTAATCGGCCACTAGCTGTGGAGAAGGGGTAGCGGTGGGGGTGGGGGAATGGATTAATATCGATAAAGCCCTGCATGGATACAAATTTATACCTGCAGATGGGCATATTCACAGATATAAATTGGTATCCGAAGAACCACAGGGCTCTCCCAGGAACCGCAGTGGTAAAAAGAGTAGAACATGGGGCTGCTGCTCCCAGGAGCCAGCGCCCCATGTCAGCAGCTCCTCCAGTACAGCTATACCACCCCCAGCCCTGCCCTAGTCCCTTCCACTCAGCTGTCTGTGTCTCTTGTCTGGGGGCATGTGCGCTGCCTGAATACAAGAGCATGACCAAGGACAGCTACCGGTGAGTCTAGTGCCTGCCCCAGTGGGCAGGGCTGGGGGCTGTACAGCTGTGCCGGAGGAGCTGCCGGTGCAGGGTGCTGGCTCCTGGGAGCAGGGGCCCATCGTTCTGCTCCTTTTGGCGCTGTGGTTTCCAGGGGAGCCCTGAGGTTCCGCAGATACCAGTTCATATCTATGGATATCCACATCTGCGCGTATAAATTTCTATCCATGCAGGGCTCTAAATATCTGATCCAGAGTCTTGAGCTTTTAGCAATAGACTGATAGATGTTTATTGAAGGCTCTGCATGTTGAGGCAACTGGCTCCTGGCTGCACTGGGAAAGAGATGATCGCAAGGCATCTAAGCAGTAAAAGTATGCATTTGAGTTTTCATTTCTGAAAGATACAGTATACCCTAACTAACATGCACATCCACATAAAAGCAATTAATTTACTGTACTGCAATGAAACCCTCAGCTACAGGCGGGCAACATTTTTGGATGTATTCTACATTTCCAAATATATTGATTTTAATTATAACATAGTATACAAAGTGTACTGTGCTCACTTTATTTTGTAGTACAAATATTACAAATATTTGCACTGTAAAAAACAAAATAAATAGTATTTTTCAATTCACTAATACAATTGTAAAAAATAACTGTATTCAATAACAAAACAATGTAAAACTTTAAAGCCTACAAGTCCACTCAGTCCTACTTCTTGTTCATGAGGAAGAAACCAGGCCAAGCCAGTGCATAGTTGAGGACGAGACAAAGAGTAGCCTGCTGAGCCTGGTCTAGGGTCTATTATCAAGTGGGCAAGGATGCAGGAACAATGATGGACTTCTGCATTTATTTAGACAGTCTTTCCCATTGACGCTTCCACTCTGGAAGGATTTAATTTTCAGCTCCCTGGTACTGCTAATTATCCAAAACTTGTACAAAATGTATCCAGATCTGTCTCTTTTTCTCCATCCTTGCTACCACAACCTCTCTGAGGTCCAACAATCTCACAAGTATACTTCTACAAACTTCTTCTCTCTATTCTACCTGATGCCCACTTTGTATCCCACAAATCCAAAATACTGCTACCTTTTTTTCCTTGATATTTAGGAAAATCCCACCCAACCATTTCCCCAGCTTTAGTATACAAAGCCATCTACATATTTCATTCAATGACGATGTTGTTAGTGATCAAAAATAGCAGTAAGGGAATATCACTCATACTAAATGTGGTCCTATACATTCTAATGTGGTTATTGTTTGAAATAGTACCTAGAAGATAAATACACTATGTTTATGCTGCTGTAATGAGGTATAGCAGTCTCTTGATAGTTCAGCTAGGAATTCTGCGAACAATTTTCTGCAGAAAATATATCAATGTATTTACAAGGCTTAAGAATTTTCATTAGAATTAATTACTGCAATTAGACAAGGAAATTATATAAGGAGGAGATTTTCAAAGGCATAAATGTCAGTGAGGGGGCTAACTCGTGTTACAACTCAAAAGGAGTTAGCTGCCTAATTGCAATTGTGTCTTTGAAAATCTCCCTATTTAGTAACAACTATACTTTAGGTGGATAATGCCACTGTCTCTCTCTCTTTCCGCCCCCTTCCCTACCACTCACCCCCTGCATTAGACTGAATTTAGGTTCCTATTTGATATGAGACAATCTAAGATATAAAGGAAGTGAAGTCCATACTACTGAATAATATTATGAGATAAATCTGGCCACTGGGTGTCAATGTTGATGCACATTACATAAAGAGAAAAGACTTTAATAGGCAACAGAAAACAAATCTTTCTAAGTAGGTAGTATAAATGGATTGTTCAGGTTGACTGGAATAATTTGATTTACTCCTCCCCCATTAAAAAAAAGATTTGCTTTACAGTAATAAAGCAGAGATTAACATGTCCCATTTTTCTTATGCTTGTTTAATGTGTTTCGGATAGGATTCCATTATGGAGCAGTTTGTGTTTACCAAATTTCAGCATGTTGCAGCAGCCTTAAAATTGCCTTTAATGGGTTGATTACAAAAAAGAAAAGCTTCTTTTTAAATACAAATCATGGCAATTGGCTGAAAGAAGAGAAATCTGTAGCATCAGAAAAATCCATGAATTTTAACTGATAAATTTTCTAAGATTTTGCTGCATTCTTCAGCACTTGTGTCACTAGCTTCTTTTTTAAAAAATCATCTAGCCCTTCTGACTTGGAAGATAGCAAAATGGCCTTGCCTGCCACAATTTAAATGGATGTGTTTTAAAGTTTGTGGATACATACCCTGAAGCGTGTTGACTTGCTGTCTTCACAATGGTGCATTTACGTTAAAACCACTTAAATAAAAACAGTGCTGACCATTTCCCTATGATTTTTGTATCAATAACATGTGGCTAAAGGGTCAGATCTTCAGCTGGTGTGAATTGCCATAGCTCTATTGATTTTAATGAAGCTATACCACTTTACACCAGTTCTAGATGTGGCCAAATGTGCTCCTCCAGTGTGATGGGGTATACTTGTCCTGCTGTTTCATTTAAAATGAGATCTAGAGATGAAGAGTGTCATATGAGTAAACTTTAAGCCCTGGTCTACACTGGACGGGGGGGGGGGGGCAACCTAAGATACGCAACTTCAGCTATGCGAATAGCGTAGCTGAAATCAGCGTATCTTAGGTTGACTTACCTGGCCATGAGGACGGTAGTGAGTCGACCTCTGCTGCTCTCCCGTTGACTCCACTTCTGTCTCTCGCGAGCTGGAGTTCCTGAGTCGACGGGGAGTGCTTTCGGGGACCGATTTATCACGTCTAGACGAAACACGAGAAATTGATCCCCGATGGATCGATCACTACCCGCCGATCTGGCGGGTACTGAAGTCCTGCCCTATAGACTTTAAGGTCAGAAGAGACCTTTGTGATCATCTGGTCTGACTTCCTGCACATTGCAGGCCACAGAACCTCACCCACTCCTTGAAATAGACCCCTAACCTCTGGCTGAGTTACTGAAGTCCTCATATCATGGTTTAAAGACTTGAAGTTACAGAGAATTCACCATTTACACTAGTTTAAACCTGCAAGTGACCCATGCCCCATGCTGCAGAGGAAGGCGAAAAACCCCCAGGGACTCTGCCAATCTGACCTGGGAGAAAATTCTTTCCTGATCCCAAATATGGCATCAGTTAGACCATGAGCATGAGAGCAAGACCAGCCAGGCAGATACTTGGAAAATAATTCTCTGTAGTAACTCAGAGCCCTCCCCATCTAGTGTCCCATCTCCAGAAGTTGGGGATTTTTGCTACTAGCAGTCATGAATGAGCCATATGGCATCATAGGCAGTCCCATTATACAATCCGCTCCATAAATGTATCAAGCTGTGTCTTGAAGCCTTGAAGCCCCTTAGAAGGCTGTCCCAGAACATCACTCCTATAGTGGTTAGAAACTTTCGTCTAATTAAGTGTTATTAATTTTATTATTCAGATCTAGCTCAGGAAAAAAAACCTTAAGTATATGCTTATGTCCATTCCTATTTGGGAGGACACTTAAGCACATGCTTTACTTTAATACATGATTAAGTCCAATTGCCTTCAATGGAGCTTAAGCACTCTTCCTGAATGAGAACGCTTTTCTGAATCAGGACCAACTCTGTTGTAGCCTTGTTATTTATTTTTATTATTCACTAGGAAGAATAATTCTTGGGAATAAATCTGAGAATTCTGAATACACAGATTTCCAAATATTCTCTTAAATATGCTTTTAACTATTGGAATGATTGAGATGATTGCTATTGTCTTTAAATATTATTGTAAAAGTGGCATTTACATTACTGTGCTTTAAAGGGTTTTTACTACCACAAAGTCATACATAGAATAAAAAATGAAAATCATCCCTATTCCTACAATTTTGGGGAAAATTTGTACATATTTTCCCAAAATTTACTGTATAGTTCTATTATCCCTGGTATGGCAAGTGGCACTGATTAAAAAGAATTGTAGAAAAAGTGTATTACAGTTAAATGGTATTTGACTAAACCACACTTTTTAAAAAAATTCAGAATGCTGAGGGTCTAGATGAGAAACAGCCATTCTGAAATAGGTTTAAACTTCTTCCTTTTGACATTTCTCCCTGTTCTTTATGTCTTCAGTTACCACAGTGTTTAAAGTAGTTAAAACATCTGGGTCATGCCTCTGCAGGCTCATGGCTACCTCTCATATAATTATATGGTTCATGGAGGGCAATTATAATTTAATTAAGCTGAACCGTTCTTCCACCACCTGGAATGCAAAAATCAGACCCCCACATATCAATTATAAGTACCCACCTGGAACCTATCAATAATACAAATGGAAAGATCTAATATATTCAGGACTTTCTGACTTATATCAGGAAAGGACTTTTCCTGTCAGCTATAAAAGAATCCACCCCCAAAATAGGACATCTGGGAACTCAATGCCAAAAAACAGTGGAGCATTCTCAATGTCAAAGCTCATTTGTTGTGCTCATAGCCATCGTCTGTGTCAATGGAAACAGAATTATGGCACCTGGGGCATTCCCCCCGACTACTCCCTAATGCATCTGCATAAAAGGGAAGTAAATCAAGACCCCAGCACTGTACATTGCTAGAGTGGGGTGACTAGAACTGCATACAGCACTAATGCCTCCAGAAACAGTGAGTCTGAGTAATGAATGGGACTACCATAGCTATGCCCCGCACTGGCTAAACCAATGGAGCTAATGTGGTTTGGAGTGTTTTTCAAGAAGCAAAACAAATTAAAGATGAAAAGCAGTGCTGAACCCTGGGAGAAAAGAGAGGGATGCCAGAGATGGCATCATGCTATGTAGCAATCTTCTACTTGATCAGTTACAGACATTAATGACAAGTGGACACGGGGATCAAACCTGTAGGCCTATCCTGGGTAAACCTTACCTACCTTAGACAGGAACCAGCAGACTTGTCTTTTTTCTACAGCTGGATAAACTTGGATAACTTGTCATGCCAATAAAGACTGATTGAACTGATTTAATGAGTGTATCTCACCACACTATCCCATAGTACATAAGGCACAATGCCTATAATAATGAATATAGTGACCTCCACTAGAGCACTACTGTGACTCCTCTTATTGTCCCATCCCAATGTTTCTCAATATTACAAGAGGTCTAAGTCCTTCTCTTTTAATAGTTGTCCTTCACAATGTAAACTACTGTATACTTTAGTCTTGCAGCCCTAAGTACAGAAATAATACCACCAAGGGAGTTGTGAAGTTATACACATCACCTCAATAGGATGTTAATTCTGGGCTTAATTCAAAAAACCGTGACATCTATGGGTTTCTTTTAATTGACTTCAGTGACTTTGGATCAGGCCATTTGTTTCTTAAAGGTCACCATATTTACTAACTGCTCACCTTATTTATGGAAGTAACCCCATTGATTTTGGTAGGACCACTAGAGTGAATAAGGTGAACAGAATTTGGGCCTAGTTCATCAGGGAGAATGACAGTTTGCATTTGCAGAAAAGCAGATGGACAAAAAACCTAATCCTTCAAATGCTTACTACACAGCAAAATGCTCTCTACTATGATTAGTACCATTAAGCTCAAACTTACATTGTGTTATGCCATATTACAAAATATAAAGGCTGTAGTATTACACCATCCAGCAAGAAACCACATCCTCCACAATGGCTAGAATGCTAGATGCTTGGTTTTTAATATAAATTCTCTCCCCACAATGCCATAAAAATCAGCTAAGAATTTCTATTTGACCATGTTTCACAATAGACCTGACTGAATATAAACATTAATATTATAAGAGTTTGACAGAATTCTTTTGTAAATCTTGACAGGCCTTTTGTAAGTACTAGCCTTAATTGATAACATAAGCATTGAATAGCCTGCAAACTCTACCTGCACAGTATCTGTTACTGGGGTAGTCCCACTGAAAAACAGAGTAAGGCAAGGGCTGTAATTAAAGAGGTTTAAATGCAAAATACTTACTCAACTTTCATGGCACGGTGGAGGAAAACGAGTTTGCAACAGAAAAAAAGACGCGTAGAATTAAAGTGGTTGTCAATGAGAATATTCCCTGCTTCACTACAACTTTATTCTGCAGCCTTCGTGCTTTGTAATATGGCATAATATAAGAGTGCACATTATTTATCGGAAGCTGGAAATGGACTAGCTTGAAAGGTGCCGAGAGAGAATATGTCAAAGTACTGACTTGTGACTCTCTATCTACCACCTCACCTTGCAAGGCACATAAATGAATGCAGACTTCTTAAATAAAAGGTCATGGAAAGAAATATTTGGCAGGCAGCAGTTTCAAGCAGATGAACTCTCTGAATACCCAAATTACATAGTTAGAAAAGCAGCAACAAGAAAAAGGAGATGAGACTTGAAATAGCATTTGGACAACTATGCCCCAAACCTCTAGCTTCCTTTCCCTCATACTATTTAAGAATTAAATTCATAACTTTTCTTGCTGGGTCACAGAGGTTCACATTTTTAAAACTTCTATTTGTATGTACATAAGCACTTGACCTGATCAAATATTATTCATTGAATACATAATCCAGTGACTACTGCTCTCCTTTGGTGGTTAGTTTTTTATGGCGGGTACATAGCTCTGTGGTCTCCAGCTGGCTGAATACTGTTGATAAACAATTTATATTATTCAGGACTAGATTGTGATAGCCTCATTCAAAATGTGAAGTACCTTTTCCCACAAATAATCCCTTTGACTTCAGTTGACCCTAACATGGGGCAACTCGGTGTAAGGAAGCACAATTTGAACCTCAATAACTAATGAGAATATTTATCAAATAATTTATCTTGAGAGGTTTTTTAATGCATGTGTTAGACCAGACCTAAACATGAAACACAAAATTACATGCATAACATCAAGGGGCTAGGAACTGTAACTGGTACAGCTTGCAGGTGTAGTGTTTTACTGGAACAGCCTACTGAAAGCCAAAAAACAAACAAACAAACAAAACTCTTGAACATTAAGAGCAAGAAAGAAATTGTAGATAAGAAAAAAATGCACATATTAGGAGCTCAAGACAATTTTTGCTGTGTTCTACAGTTCTCCAAAAATTGTAAGATTAAAAAAATAAGATTCTGTCATCTTCTCTTGCCACAATACAGTCACCTCAATGTAAACAGACCTGCTACTACCATGTTAATTCACCCAGCTGAGCAGAAAACTGTCTCCTGTCAACCAGCTGCAGGAACAAAAGTGGGAACTCCTTCATTTTATACAAGAAGCAAATCCAGATTACATTGAAGTGAATGAGGAAAAAATCACATTACAGTAAGTCTAGGATGTCACTCCTAATGGACTGACCTCTGCTCTCCATTCATCACAATTCAGAGTGAAATTCAGATTCCAACTGGGGATACTTAAATGTTAATATTATTAAGCATGGGTCATTTTTAAAATTATTCTTTCCTTTAAAAATAAAGAAATGAAATGCTGAAAGCCATATTAACATTTTTTTAACTCACAAAATGAAAACATTAAGATTTCTATGCCAATATTAATTTGACCGCATTACATAGACTGTTTATTTTCAAAAGGCTCCTAAGGGAGATGGCCACACAACTCATTAAAATTCAATGGGATTTGGTCACCAACTCCCATAAACTCCTTTGAAATATCCAGCTATAACAACACAAAGAGAAAGATATTACACTACACATTTAGGACTTGATTGTGCAACCCTTGAAGTGATGAAAACAATGGGACTCCTTGTGCAAGTTCTAATCAAGGAGAATAAGGGCTGTATAATTTGCCTCTAAATAATACAATAATAGCATATATTCTGGTGTAGCCAAATTAACAGTGCTGCAGGAATCTTTAACTTTTTAATAGTCTAACATTCTCAAATATAACAGTGTAGTTTTAACTTTTTTTTTTTTTTTGTATTTAGTTACACCATTGGCTCATATGTAGTTTGTGATCCACTATCACTGTCACATCCTTTTCTGCAATACTCCTTTCTAGGCAGTCATTTCCCATTTTGTATTTGCTCAATTGATTGTTCCTTCCTAATTGAACTACTTTGAAGATATTACATAGAACCAGACCCAGGACAGATCCCTATGGGACCCCACTCAATATGGCATTCCAGCATGACTGTAAACCATTGATAATGACTCTTCGAGTATGATTTTCCAACCAGTTCTGCACCCACCTTACAGTAGGTTCACCTAGGCTGTATTTCCCTAGTTTGGGTATAAGAAGGTCATGTGAGACAAAAGTATCAAAAGCCTTACTAAAGTCAAGCTATATCACAGCTACAGGTCCTCCCCCATGCACAAGGCTTGCTATCCTGTCAAAGAAGGCTATGCGGTTGGTTTGCCATGATTTGTTTTTGACAAATCCCTGTTGACTGTTACTTTTTACCTTATTATCTTCTAGGTATTTACAAATTGATCGCTTGATGAGTTGTTCCATTATCTTTCTGGGTACCAAAGTTAAGCTGACTGATCTATAATTCCCAGCACTGTCTTTATACCCCTTTTTACAGATAGGTACTATATTTGCCCCTTTTTAATCCTCTGGGATCTCTCCTGACTTCTCAGAGAAAATCGCTAATGGCTTAGAATTCTCTTCCTTAAATATTCTAGGATGTAATTTTTAAAGTAATTCTTAGCTTGTTCTTTCCCTCTTTTAGCCTGAGATCCTACCCCATTTACACTGATATTTACTATGTTAGTCATCTGATCACTTTATGGTTAAGTTCTGGAAGAAATTACTTAGTGAGGTTGTGGAATCTCCATAATTGGAGGTTTTAAAACAGATTCGACAAACACCTGTGGGTTTAGATCGGTTTAGATCAGTGTCTCACAATCTTTCCAGTCTACTATACCCCTTTCAGAAATCTGATTTGTCTTGAATATCCCTATGTTTCAGCTCACTTTAAAACTACTTGCTTACAAAATCAGACATAAAAATAAGAAAAAATGTCACAGTTCACTATTACTGAAAAATTGCTTATTTTCTCATTTTTACCATATAATTATAAAATAAATGAATTGGAAAATAAATATTGTACTTACATTTCAGTGTATAGCATACAGAGCAGTATAAACAAATCATTGTCTGTATGAAATTTTACTTTGTACTGACTTTGTTAGGGCTCTTTATGTAGCCTGTTGTAAAACTGGGCAAATATTTAGATGAGTTGATGTACCCCCTGGAAGACCTTTGAGTATGTGTACCCCTGATTGAGAACCACTGGTCTAGATAATCTTTAGTCCTGCCTCAGTGCAGGGGACTGAACTAGATAATATACTGAGGTCCCTTCCAGTCCTACATTTCTATGACTATGATTATAAAATCAATCCACTTATTTTGTTTGAAAAACTTAACATCCTCCCTGAGTTTTACTGAAAAATAATTTATTCGTCAGGTTTACCTGATCTTTAAGAGCCTGTCATCTAGTTTACAAAACAAACCCATTCTGCGAAAACAAATTCAAAGTGGGAGATCATTACTGGAGTTGTTGCCTTGAATCGAGATGTCTCCTGTCAAATCATTCTAAAGCCTATTTTATAGCACTGAAGGGTAATTTCTGAAGGCTTCTGGTGAGCTATTCAGAAATAAATCATTGAAGAGGAGGTATAAAATATATTTAGTATTCCATTCTCCAACAGGAGAGGAAAGTATAAAGCAACTAATTTAGATGATAGGAGACTGATTCATAAAAATAGTACCTAAGTTGGCTGTGAGCTTTTTACTCAGACACCAAGTCTTTTCTTAAGAAGATTATAAAGCAAACACATAACACCTCCCCTTACCCCTGACTCCACAAGGAGTTTTTCCAAACATTTTCGAGTTATCACTTATTAACAGAGACCTTTTTTGTTTTGATGTTGCTTACTGTTTTGTAGTAAAGATGATTACTTTCAGCTCTGTTAGTCACCTTATCTGTCTTCCTTATTCCTCGTTCTATTCTGGCATAATTCAGTTTCTATTTGAATTAATTTAGCTCAGATTCCCACCCAATCTTGTATCTAAATAAGTCACACAGGGGCTGAGTACAAGGGCAGTAACGGTTGGAAATGGTTACTGTCTTCTAGTCCCTCAGAAATTAAAATGCATTAGTTTTTCAATGCATTGTCATATACAGGGACTATGCATATGAGGCCAGACTCAGAAAATACCATAGGTTTAGAATCCTGTTATCTGCTTTTTCACCCTGTACCTCCTAGTGGCAGGTGTCTCTGACTAAAGAATCATTGCCTTTGGAATGCTTTTCCTCCTAATGGTCTGCTAGACTCTGATTCAAGCAAGTTTCCAGGCATGTTGCAAGGCATATATTGCCATTTGTACATTTGATTGCTCCAGAAGGTATTAAATATGGATCAATTCTGAATTTATGCTGGCATTAGTCTGATGGTTATATATGTTTGAGTTTGACACTCTCATCTCAGTGCCTGATAAACATTTGCTCATCACAAAAATTCAAAATATTATGTGGCATAATTGAAAGACTTCACTCAAAAGAGGTTCAAAATTTAAATATATGAGTATTCACTGATTCAAGGCAGAGTTTTCAATGACAACTGCAATATCTAGCCAAAATGGGGGGCATTAAGGACCTCATCCAAAGCCCAATTAAGTCTATAGGAGCAGAACTACTATGCAGTAAAGTCTTGCATCACCCTTATAAAGTGGAAAAGTGAACACTATTGCTCCCATTTTCACTAAGAAAGAAGCCGAGCTACAAATACGCCAAAGCCAACATTTTCAAACGTGTGTGCTGTAAAGTTAGGCACCACAATAGACAATTAGACACCCAACTAGCCAGCCTCATTTTCAAAGTGCTTCACTGAAGTTAACTTACATTAGAACAGCCATACTGAGTCAGAACAAAAGTCCATCTAGCCTAGTATCCTGTCTTCTGGGAGTGGCCAATGCCAGGTGCCCCAGGGAGAATGAACAGAACAGGTAATCATCAAATGATCCATCCCCTGTTGCCCATTCCTAACTTCTGGCAAACTGAACTTGAGGAGCTATGGCTGCTCAGCACCTCTGAAAATCAGGGCACTTACTTTAGATTCCTAAATATGCATGTGGGTACCTAGACACATAGGTTTAAAATATTGGCCTAAGTGACTTGCCCCAGGTCACACACATTTCTGTGGCACACTGAGAAATAGAACCAAGTCTTCTGACTCCCACTCAAAGCCTTTCTCTTATGTGTAATAGAAATAGAAATGTGTAATAGAAATGTAATCTTATTTCTACTATTGATTGTGGTAGAATGGATTATTTTTGGTGACCAAGTATGAGGACTAGTAGTTTAATGCAATTTTATTGGCTGTTTGGATATGCTTGTAGTAGCAGGATTTTGAGACTCTGGCTGTGTGATATTTCACATGTTCTTGTTGTTTTCTTTATGTAGTTCTCACCAGCTCATGGACTTGGTTTGAAAACTAGTTTGCTAGGCCTTCCTGACCTGAATTCTTACCACTGGATATTCTTTTATTTGCTTTCTGGATGGAGATTTAATCTGTGATGGCCATAGAAGTCTGACAAAATGTATTTCTGATTCCCCAAATCCTGTTAGTCATAAATTGTTAGTGTCAATGAACGCTGTATGGGATTCTGAATGGTTTTCCACGCACAGCAGATACCAGTTGGCTTTTGGGTATTGAATGTTTTTTTCTCAGTTACAAAAGAATTCCATTTTCTTCCTGGGTCTCCACAGTGATTTTCTGACTACGTCCTACTTGCTCCTTTACTTCTGGAGTTTCTGGAGGCAATTAAAACCAGTCTGTCCATAGGACAAATTAAGTTACACAGACCAGGTTCTGGATATTCAGACTTTTTTTGTGTTCAAAATATGTGTAATTGCTAAAATGCTTAAGCCATGGTCTGTTACAAACATCCCACCCCTCCTAAAATGACCAATTTCACTTTTACACATCCAGTGCTTGGACTCGCCTATTAAGTTAGAGAGGTTTGGAGTGATTCACAATGGCTCCTACACTGATTCTTTCTCCTTTTCATATTTGATTAATCACCTACGGTTTGGACAATTTGCCTCTGTGCAATCACTTAGATCAGTGTTTTCCAAACTTGGGACTCCGCTTGTTCAGGGAAAGCCCCTGGCGGGCCCGGCCGGTTTGTTTACCTGCCCCGTCCGCAGGTTTCTGCCAATCGCAGCTCCACTGGCCACGGTTCGCTGTGCCCAGCCAATGGGGGCTGCAGGAAGTGGTGGCCAGTACGTCCCTTGGCCCGCGCCACTTCCCGCAACCCCCATTGGCTGGGCACAGTGAACCGCGGCCAGTGGGAGCCACGATTGGCCAAACCTGTGAATGCGGCAGGTAAACAAACCGGCCTGGCCCACCAGGGGCTTTCCCTGAACAAGTGGCATCCCAAGTTTGGGAAACACTGACTTAGATGATCTATCTAAGCCATTCAGGTATATGGCCCAGTGGATTTTACATTTTAGAGAAGAACTTTTTCAGAATTCACTCATATAACAAAAATCACCAAACAGGTATCAAGATACCAATAATCTTAATATAACCAATGATTAAAATTGTACCATTTGCTTAATGCTTCTAAAAATGCCTATCAGTTTAACAGAGAGACAAGGTGGATACGATAATATCTTCTATTGGACCAACTTCTGTTGGAGAGAAAGACAATCTTTTGAGCTTACAAAGAGCTCTTCTTCAGGTCAGAAGAAAAACTGTGTATAAGTTCAAAAACTTGCCTCCCTCACAAACAGAAGATGGTCCAATAAAATATATTTCCTCACACAGGCACTGGGACTAGGAGTGTTGGGGGTGCTGCTGCACCCCCTGGCTTAAAGTGGTTTCCATTATACACAGGGTTTACAGTTTGGTTCAATAGCTCTCAGCACCCCTACTATAAAAATTGTTCCAGCCCCCCTGTTTCCTCCCCCACTTTGTCTCTTTTATATCCTGGAACCAACACAGCTAAAACACTTCATACAACAAATATCAGTTTAATATAAGATTATCCTTAAACCCCAAACCATGTAGAGTCCTATACTACTAATGTAGTCAAAAGTGGTTTCTCTCTCTTGATCTAATGTGATCAGAACATTAATAAAACAGAGTAAATGTTTTAGTATTGAAGAAATTCCTATTTTTTTTAAATGACTTATATTCAACTAGTGTGATATGAACAGAGTGCACTTCTCAGCAATCTACTACTTTTTAATGGTTTGCTATCTCATCAAATCAGAAGCATATTTCATGAAGAGCAGGGAAATGTCTCATAGAAAGTCTTGATGTCATTCAGGTCATATTGCCAATGGTTAGATTCAGGAACCTATGCATCACAGTGTAGTGGGGGCCCAATGCAGTGGTACTTTAGTCAAGAAAAATTCCTATAGACTTCAAGAGAAAGTTTCCTGTGTAAGGACTGCAGGGCTGGGTTCCAATGGGCATTATTTTTTCAGAGAACCTACCAAGAGCACCTCATAGTAGTTTAGATTCTTGAGCAACTCGCAACAGTACAATGCAGTATTAGACTTTAAGACTTTCTAAAGTTTATGGCCAATATACTCCTATTCCTGCATCAGGATGTGTAGAAGGAGGAGCTTACCCAAGATCATCTGCAGGGACCTGCAACATGCTTCCCTCTGTGAGGAGCAACTTGAGAACTGGGAGAGGGTATGGCCTGCTGATAATTTGGAGCCCAAACATCCATTGGAAACTCTGATCCCAACCCATTGGTCTTGGAGAATCTATATGTAACATTCACCCTACATGCTCTTCTCTGACTCTGCCCACTCACCAACACTGACAGTGTGGCTTGTTCACTAGATCTGTGGCCCCTGGATCCCCAGTCACATCTGACCATCCATTGATCTGTAGAACCCAGCATGTACTTATGAAATCTTCAGTATTAATTTATGCCATCAATTATGCCCCATACCCAGCTGAAAGCTTCTGCCCCAGTGCTCCATCCCTCATTAACTGTGTGCTTCCCAGGACACATGGGCTTAGTGCAGAAATGCTGTTAACAGCTATGCATGAATGGGAGTGTGCCATGTGGCTACCTTTTCCTTCTGTACCACCACACAGATCCTACTATATCTGATTAATTCACTTCTGAGAGGCAGTGTTATCCAGTGGATATGGCACTAAACTGGGACTCAGACTCCTGGTCTGCTGTGTGAGCTTGGGAAGGTCACTTATCTCTGTGTCACCCAGAAGCGGCACGTTGGAGAGACACAAAGAGGAGCACCAGCTAAAGTGGGGGGATTATGGATTAAACATTCCTTTCTTGGTTGTACCATCTTTATTCCAAAAGCTTCCAACAAACTGTCAGAGATATATTTGTAACAGCAGAGGTAAAGGAATGAGACTATATCATAGAAAGCTATAATACCTTAATACAACTATATGATGAAAAAAAACTCCTACTTATGCCAAAGCTGGCTTTTCCCATACATATTTTCAGACTATTAACAATGTTTTAGCCCCATCAGGCACTGGGATTTCTACCCAGAATTCAAATGGGCAGTGGAGACTGCAGGAACTGTGGGATAGCTACCCACAGTGCAACGCTCTGGAAGTCGACGGTTGCCTCGGTACTGTAGACACACTCCGCTGACTACATGCACTTAGAGCATTTGTGTGGGGACACACACAATCGACTGTATAAAAACGCTTTCTACAAAACCAACTTCTATAAATTCGACCTAATTTCATAGTGTAGACAAGGCCTATGAGTCCTTGATTTTTGTAATATAATCAGACATTCCTGCCTTGAACCAAATGTGACCAGAGACTGCAAAAAGTCCCATTTCATCTCTCCATTATTATGCTAGTAGTGGTGTCTGCACTTACCGTTTATGCATTAATTCTGTTGAATCTACCACAATATCTATCTTCTTCTGAAAGGTATCACTTGCCAGATTACTTGCCAGAACAGACAAAGTTAGATTGCCCTCTTCTGGAATTCTTTGTTCTCGTTCTCTGGTGGAAACTTCCAAATGTGTTTTTCTTGTCTAAAAGATTTTATTCTGAGTACCCCCCCATACCATTAACTGAATTCATTAGGCTCAGTGCCTTACCACTATGTCAACTGCTCTTTTTACACAAGCCTACTCTGGAAATTCTTGCCAGGGCTGCAGCCAGAATATACAAGGCCCAGGACAAAATAGGTCATCTTGAATCTCTATGTCCCTCTGTCTCTCTTGCATCTATCCTTGGGTCTCTGTAGCCCTTCTACCTTCATGCAGCATCAAACCTGATAATCCCCATAGTTCCCTCAGGGAACCTTCTGCTAGATGATTCAAATAATTCACCCTTTTGGAAGCTCCTCTCTGTTTCTCATCCTCACTTTCAATTTTAGTGAAATGCTGATGCATGAAAATAAATATATTCAATCCTTGGATGCTACACAGAAGGCACTGACAAGAACAGTCAGGTTATAATACCTGGGACATTAAGATCCCCTTGATCCGTGCTGCAGGTCCCCTTGATTAGTGCTGCTACTCTCTCTCTCACACACACACATACACTGCCACTTCTAGTGGAAGATTTATGGTAAAAGGCCTTCTTCATATTGATTTTCTACTCAGAGTGTGATGTGATATTTCACCTACACAACATTTCAAAGGACTGTTCTATGGACGCCGTGGTGGACATCTAAGATTGTTTGTAGAGTGTTACTTACTTGAACAGATCAATTCTTGTGCTTAACACTGACATACCTGATCTTTAGGAATTATTGGGCTATTGTTATACTATTATATAAACAAAACAGTACTTATCCATCATCTAAACATAGGACAACCTCTCTGAATCACTTTTGAAAATTACGTTTGTATTTTATCATTTTTCTGTGCTATCCATTTCTTTGAAATAAGAAATGTTTTAATCTAATCAAGGAATTCTGTTTACTGAGCCTTTTTTATAGTGGAGGGATCATGGCCTTAAAGAAAAGTAGCATCTGAAGTCACTGCTTGGCACCCCATAAATTCACTTCAGAATCTATACCTTCCCATTTCAGTATCTGAGAAATCTGAGTCACCAGAGACTTCTTTGGAAGCATTATATAAGCAAGGCAATCATCATGGAAATAATTAATCTATGATGCTTTCTTATAATTATTCCCAGACAGAAAATAAGAGTTGAAAGTAGAGTTCAAAAAAGGGCTCTACTCTTTAGAAGCTCAATCAGGAAATGAACAGTTAAAGTCTCTCCAGCCAGTACCCTACTGACATATAATCCTGCATCACTCATTGTCATTCCACACATATTACAGCCTCTCTTCCAGGTTTGGCTTCAAAAATGTGCAGATTCCCTAAAGCAGAGATCCTGCAGTATAGGTGCACTCATGTAGCCATGTGGAGCCCCACCCATTCTGAAGGGGCTCTTCAGGTGCCCATGTGAAGTCAATTGCAGAAAAGAGGTCTAATCTTGGAGGATTCTCTGGTAGGCTGGGTAATCTGCACAGAAGCCCTCTATCTCTGCACAAGCTCTGGGACTACAATATCAGCAACTCTCCAACCTGTTGTCTCCCAAAAGCCCAAGGGATCCTGTCTAATCATACCATGATGATATTTGATCATAGAAACTTCAAAGTGTCTTGGTGACTGATCTTCTGATCTTCTTGGTGATTGGACAGGACACTGCGAATTCAAAATATATTAATGGCCTTACAATACTTGCCATCTCATAAGGCATCAAGAGCAAGGAAATAGTTCTGACTTCACTCCTGGAATACACAGAAGAGAATAAATAATTCCCCTTTTTAGTATAATCCAGGACCTCCAAGTAAACCATCAGGAGGTATTTTGAACATCACTGGAGGTTCCAATTCAGGTAACCTATAGAAATCAAACCCTGAAGAGGTCATTTTCAGGTTTAGTCAGACTAACTCACAATGATCATTGTATGTCTGGAAGATCAAATCTACTTGAACTTCTTAAAATTAAATTTCTATGTGTGTTATAAGTTTCCACAGGAAATACAATTTTGAAACTGATATAAATACAGAAAAGATGGAATATAGCACCTTTCCCTTCTAGGCTGTCAGTTCAGACCCACACCAGGCTTTTGGTGACCAAGGTCCAAAAAAGTACCCATCTGCTGATCGTTTGGTGACCTACATGAAATGAGTTTGATGGTCTCAGTCTAGCTCCCATCACAGAGAAACATCACTGTAAACTGACACTAACTAGAGCCCTTATTGGAGTCTCAGCAGCTGGCATCAGCAACATAAAATTGTTCGCAAAAAGAAAAGGAGTACTTGTGGCACCTTTTTGCGAATACAGACTAACACGGCTGTTACTCTGAAACCTGTCATAAAATTGTTCATTACTTATGTCCATTATCAATATTAAAGATACTTCTACAGGCCAGATCTGAGGCACGCAGGCAGTGTAGAAAAATGGGAGAAATAGAGCATATGAGCACCTTTCTAGGATAAACTTGAAGTTTTCATATGTTACACTAGCTTTAACTTAACTCTCTACCCAAGGTGGAAACTTCCAGAGATATTCTTAGCGTATGTGCAATGTGTCTCAGGTGGCACGTGACCAGGATTAATCACTGAATTTGATCTGCTGGGTGGATCATTAGCTTCCCCAGCCCAGGCTGAGAACTTACGGGGACTGCAACATGAACGCAGATCCATGCCCCCCACTTCCAGAGATGAACCACTGTAACCTGTCCCCTAACAATAAAAAGGGACAATTCTGTAAATTGCTTTGCTTCAAGAAAAATGGGACATCTGTCATGATGTCTCCAACGCTATTCTTGGAGTTAGTTGATGGGTGCATGATCAAGTAGCTGGTGTTTGTGAGGATTTCTTTTGCAGCCGCTATTTTAATTAGAGCTGGTTGGAAATTCTGAGGAAACAGACAATACTGGTTCACTGAAACCACAATTTCTCACAAAAGCTAGTGGAGTTTAACGGACTTTTGCTGAACCCAAGGAAAGGTTTGGAAAACCTGCCTGGTTCCCTGCCAGCTCATTTGGTAAGAGAAAGGAAAAATGAGGTCTGTATCGATAACTAAACAAATAGCGTATAAAACAAGCAGGATTTTGCAATCACTTTGAAACAAAATGAAGATGTAAACTGCAAGCCTGCTTCCCAGAATGTGTAAACTATCTGTATTGTGCTGATCTATCTTTGATTAGCAAACTGAGCTGACTTATCTGACAATTTATCAATAAAACAATTGAACCTACTGATATCAACAACCCAGAGACTCTTAGTGAATTTCATCTGGTTTAATTATGAGCCTATTGACACTCCTCTAAATTAACACTATGAATCTCATAAAAGCTTCCACTGCAGCTATACATATTATTGCTGTTCCTGTGAATACATAGAACATCTGTCTCTCCCAGGCTGCCAATCCAGCACTTTTCACAACTTCAAAATCATATGAAAAATTTAAATCAATTTAGAAAATACAGAAAAGATTCTAAGTGGAGAAAGGGGCTATCATGCTGTCTGAAGTGGCTCACAACTGAGAGTGCCAATCTCAGGTCAGATTGTCAGAAAACAGGGCAGATACCCCAAATAGCTAGTATATCCTGTAATTAGATTTCACCAACCAGTTACACATGTGCACTTCTGGATTACTATATTAGTCTTATCGTGGAGTCACAAACCTAAGGAGCCCCTTAGGCTCTCCAGCCTATCTTGCCACCCAGACAAACTGGACTTTCTGATAGTGTTCACTGTACCAAATATCACATCATATTAGGTTTCAGAGTAACAGCCGTGTTAGTCTGTATTCACAAAAAGAAAAGGAGTACTTGTGGCACCTTAGAGACTAACCAATTTATTTGAGCATGAGCTTTCGTGAGCTACAGCTCACTTCATCGGATGCATATCATGGAAACTGCAGCAGACTTTATATACACACAGAGAATATGAAACAATACCTCCTCCCAATACCGGGGGTGAGAGAACCTGGATTTGTGCAGGAAATGGCCCAACTTGATTGTCATGCACATTGTGTGGAGAGTTGTCACTTTGGATGGGCTATCACCAGCAGGAGAGTGAATTTGTGTGGGGGGGTGGAGGGCGAGAAAACCTGGATTTGTGCTGGAAATGGCCCAACTTGATGATCACTTTAGATAAGCTATTACCAGCAGGACAGTGGGGTGGGAGGAGGTATTGTTTCATATTCTCTGTGTGTATATAAAGTCTGCTGCAGTTTCCACGGTATGCATCCAATGAAGTGAGCTGTAGCTCACGAAAGCTCATGCTCAAATAAATTGGTTAGTCTCTAAGGTGCCACAAGTACTCCTTTTCTTTTCACATCATATTAGGTTACTCTCAACCCCAAAGGGCCAATCACTTACCTCAGGTCAGACTGGTACTCTGGATCTCATCAAAGACAATGCTGAAGCCAATTTCTCTAGTAAACTAACTAAAGGTTTATTAGTTAAGAAACAGATATGACAGTTATTGAGAGGTTAAAGAAGGTAAAATACATGAAAAGTTGAGTTAAAGTTTGTAAGTCCAAAATGAGAGCAGAGATGTAGCAATCTGCTAGTTTTCCATAAGTCCCTCAGGGTTACCCAAAATAATTTTGGGGATCTCTGCCTTTGCATCTGGAACTCTCCCTGTAGAGTCCAAGACAGCTCAGAGATACAGGATCAATCTCTGTATTCATTATTATAGCTTCTTCCACAGAAGGCAATATAGGCCAGTGTTTTCATTCACAGCAAGACTCCTCCTTTGTTGACGAAATACAAAGTAAATTTGTGAGCTTTCATTGTCAAACACAATGATTCATGCTTTGAAGTTAGCAATCTTTTACAGTTCCAAGGCTCCAAGCTCATGTGATGGGCAAATGTAATGTAAACACGACATGATAGCCAGAAACATCATTCGCTTTTATGAAGTTTTACACATTAAGTAAATTCTCATCCGAATACTAACACACCTTTGATTTAGGATTAGGTAATTACAGGATATCACAGTGTAACAATGTGTAATGTGATAGCAGACAACAGAATACAGATTGGTGAAAACAATATAATCAACATCTCCTTTTGATCTATTCTAACAAGTGAATTGGCTTGAACACACTATGATCTTCTAGCATTTCTTTGACATTCCTTGACAACTGCCCTACTGCTCTAGCCTGAGCTGGCAATCTGCTATACAGCCTCAGAGAGGCTCAAACCTGTCAAGTGATGAGACCCTCTGGAAAGGGGACAACTCATTTCCCTTGACTTAAAGAGAACTTGAAGCCCTTTATAGCTTGCGGGAATTGCTCAGCACTTTGTAGGATCAGGATATTTATGCATTCCAGTTATTACTGAGGCATTGTGTGACAGACACAAATGAAATTCTTTGTCAGAGGATGGAAAACACTTCTGGTCCATAGGACATTGCATAGTCATAATTACTGAGGCTCTAGGAATAGATTTCAGCATTACCACCATATCTCTGCACGTGAAATTCAGAATAAATTACGCTGCAGCTTCAGTAGCCTACATTCCAAGTGTCATCGTCTGCTACATCTGAGAGTCAGCCTTTGATTTCTTGACTGTCTGAAAGTGTCAAGGTAACAAAATTACTTTATATTAGAAGAAAAATATAGTAGTAATGGAAGACACTGAAAACTGTACAATATGGATAATTGAAACAAAAATAAAAATAAAATATTCTGTCCTGTATTTAGAATGAGGGAAACCTTCTTTCACAGCGACAACCAGTTCCTCAGAATAAAACGAAGAAGTGGAATAAAGCTTACTGAATGGAAAGCAAATGCTAATTCTAATTGAGGACTGAAAGAATTCTAATGAAGGTTGCACTTTGACTTCTTTGTTTTCCCCTTAGGATTAGATTTCAGTGCCTCCTTTGCTAATATTATGATGGCCAGACAAAAATGTAACAACATGCATAATTTATATGTGATTTCAGGGAGAGGTAGGGAGCTTACAGTACATCTAAAAGGAATGTTGTATAGCAGTGCAGTTTTTGATAGATTATCTGTTAAATGTGTTGCTTTGGATGATGCTCAATCCATTAAAAGCTGCTTATTATTTATCAAAATAAAAATAGCACTATATGGAATATATCATAATCTCACCAATTTCCAATTTCACATTTTTATAGTAATTTCTTCTCTGAACTGTTTCAGGAATTTTCTATCACATTTAGCATCATATTTAAATTTGTCCCTTTGGTGTTCTTTGATTTTTTTTTATTTTCAGACACTGATATAAACCATGTCAGTTTTCAGAATGGAGAGAGCTAACCAGTGGTGGTCCCCAGGGGTCTGTATTGGGACCAGTACTGTTCAACATATTAATACATTATCCGGAAAAAAGGGGTAAACAGTGAGGTGGCAAAATTTGCAGATGATACAAAATTACTCAGGATAGTTAAGTCCAAAGCAGGCTGTGAAGAGTTACAGAGGGATATCACTAAACTGGGTGACTGGGCAACAAAATGGCAGATGAATTCAGTGTTGATAAATGCAAAGTAACGCACAGTGCAAAACATAATCCCAACTGTACACACAAAATGATGGGGTCTAAATTAGCTATTAGCACTCAAGAGAGCTTGGCGTCATTGTGATTAGCTCTCTGAAAACAGGTTTCAGAGTAACAGCCGTGTTAGTCTGTATTCGCAAAAAAAAAAGGAGTACTTGTGGCACCTTAGAGACTAACCAATTTATTTGAGCATAAGCTTTCGTGAGCTACAGCTCACTTCATTGGATGCATACTGTGGAAACTGCAGAAGACGTTATATACACAGAGACCATGAAACAATACCTCCTCCCACCCCACTCTCCTGCTGGTAATAGCCCATCCAAAGTGACCACTCTCTTTACAATGTGTATGATAATCAAGGTGGGCCATTTCCAGCACAAATCCAGGTTTTCTCACCCCTCCCACCCCTTTTTCAAAAAACCACACACACAAACTCACTCTCCTGCTGGTAATAGTTCATCCAAAGTGACCACTCTCCCTACAATGTGCATGATAATCAAGGTGGGCCATTTCCAGCACAAATCCAAGTTTAACCAGAACGTCGGGGGGGGGGGGTGTGGTAGGAAAAAACAAGGGAAAATAGGCTACCTTGCATAATGACTTAGCCACTCCCAGTCTCTATTTAAGCCTAAATTAATAGTATCCAATTTGCAAATGAATTCCAATTCAGCAGTTTCTCGCTGGAGTCTGGATTTGAAGTTTTTTTGTTTCAAGATAGCGACCTTCATGTCTGTAATTGCGTGACCAGAGAGATTGAAGTATTCTCCGACTGGTTTATGAATGTTATAATTCTTGACATCTGATTTGTGTCCATTTATTCTTTTACGTAGAGACTGTCCAGTTTGACCAATGTACATGGCAGAGGGGCATTGCTGGCACATGATGGCATATATCACATTGGTGGATGTGCAGGTGAACGAGCCTCTGATAGTGTGGCTGATGTTATTAGGCCCTGTGATGGTGTCCCCTGAATAGATATGTGGGCACAGTTGGCAACGGGCTTTGTTGCAAGGATAGGTTCCTGGGTTAGTGGTTCTGTTGTGTGGTATGTGGTTGTTGGTGAGTATTTGCTTCAGGTTGGGGGGCTGTCTGTAGGCAAGGACTGGCCTGTCTCCCAAGATTGTGAGAGTGTTGGATCATCCTTCAGGATAGGTTGTAGATCCTTAATAATGCGTTGGAGGAGTTTTAGTTGGGGGCTGAAGGTGATGGCTAGGGAGTGCTGGTAGCGTAGGGCCTGAGGAGGGAGTCTACATAGCCAGACAATCCTGCTGTCAGGGTGCCAATGCCTGAGATGATGGGGCACCCAGGATTTCCAGGTTTATGGATCTTAGGTAGTAGATAGAATATCCCAGGTCGGGGTTCCAGGGGTGTGTCTGTGTGGATTTGATCTTGTGCTTTTTCAGGATGTTTCTTGAGCAAATGCTGTAGTTGCTTTTGGTAACTCTCAGTGGGATCATAGGGTAATGGCTTGTAGAAAGTGGTGTTGGAGAGCTGCCGAGCAGCCTCTTGTTCATATTCCGACATATTCATGATGACGACAGCACCTCCTTTGTCAGCCTTTTTGATTATGATGTCAGAGTTGTTTCTGAGGCTGTGGATGGCATTGTGTTCTGCATGGCTGAGGTTATGGGGCAAGTGATGCTGCTTTTCCACAATTTCAGCCCGTGCACGTCGGCGGAAGCATTCTATGTAGAAGTCCAGTCTGCTGTTTCGACCTTCAGGAGGAGTCCACCTAGAATCCTTCTTTTTGTAATGTTGGTAGGGAGGCCTCTGTGCATTAGTATGTTGTTCAGAGGTATTTTGGAAATATTCCTTGAGTCGGAGATGTCGAAAATAGGATTCTAGGTCACCACAGAACTGTATCATGTTCGTGGGGGTGGAGGGGCAGAAGGAGAGGCCCCAAGATAGGACAGCTTCTTCTGCTGGGCTGAGAGTATAGTTGGATAGGTTAACAATATTGCTGGGTGGGTTGAGGAAACCATTGCTGTGGCCCCTTGTAGCATGTAGTAGTTTAGAAAGTTTAGTGTCCTTTTTCTTTTGTAGAGAAGCAAAGTGTGCGTTGTAAATGGCTTGTCTAGTTTTAGTAAATTCCAGCCATGAGGAAGTTTGTGTGGAAGGTTGGTCTGGCTATGTAGACTCCCTCCTCAGGCCCTATGCTACGAGCACTCCCAGCTACCTTCGAGACACCAGTGACTTCCTGAGGAAACTACAATCCATCGGTGATCTTCCTGATAACACCATCCTGGCCACTATGGATGTAGAAGCCCTCTACACCAACATTCCACACAAAGATGAACTACAAGCCGTCAAGAACACTATCCCCGATAATGTCACGGCTAACCTGGTGGCTGAACTTTGTGACTTTGTCCTTACCCATAACTATTTTACATTTGGGGACAATGTATACCTTCAGATCAGCGCCACTGCTATGGGTACCCGCATGGCCCCACAGTATGCCAACATTTTTATGGCTGATTTAGAACAACATTTCCTCAGCTCTCGTCCCCTAACGCCCCTACTCTACTTGCACTATATTGATGACATCTTCATCATCTGGACCCATGGAAAAGAAGCCCTTGAGGAATTCCACCATGATTTCAACAATTTCCATCCCACCATCAACCTCAGCCTGGTCTAGTCCACACAAGAGATCCACTTCCTGGACACTACAGTGCTAATAAACAATGGTCACATAAACACCACCCTATACCGGAAACCTACTGACGGCTATTCCTACCTACATGCCTCCAGCTTTCACCCTGACCACACCACACGATCCATCGTCTACAGCCAAGCTCTGCGATACAACCGCATTTGCTCCAACCCCTCAGACAGAGACAAACACCTACAAGATCTCTATCAAGCATTCTTACAACTACAATACCCACCTGCGGAAGTGAAGAAACAGATTGATAGAGCCAGAAGAGTTCCCAGAAGTCACCTACTACAGGACAGGCCTAACAAAGAAAATAACAGAACGCCACTAGCTGTCACCTTCAGCCCCCAACTAAAACCCCTCCAACGCATTATTAAGGATCTACAACCTATCCTGAAGGATGACCCAACACTCTCACAATCTTGGGAGACAGGCCAGTCCTTGCCTACAGACAGCCCCCCAACCTGAAGCAAATACTCACCAACAACCACATACCACACAACAGAACCACTAACCCAGGAACCTATCCTTGCAACAAAGCCCGTTGCCAACTGTGCCCACATATCTATTCAGGGGACACCATCACAGGGCCTAATAACATCAGCCACACTATCAGAGGCTCGTTCACCTGCACATCCACCAATGTGATATATGCCATCATGAGCCAGCAATGCCCCTCTGCCATGTACATTGGTCAAACTGGACAGTCTCTATGTAAAAGAATAAATGGACTCAAATCAGATGTCAAGAATTATAACATTCATAAACCAGTCGGAGAACACTTCAATCTCTCTGGTCACGCAATTACAGACATGAAGGTCGCTATCTTAAAACAAAAAAACTTCAAATCCAGACTCCAGCGAGAAACTGCTGAATTGGAATTCATTTGCAAATTAGATACTATTAATTTAGGCTTAAATAGAGACTGGGAGTGGCTAAGTCATTATGCATGGTAGCCTATTTTCCCTTGTTTTTTCCTACCACCCTTCCCCCCCCGACGTTCTGGTTAAACTTGGATTTGTGCTGGAAATGGCCCACCTTGATTATCATGCACATTGTAGGGAGAGTGGTCACTTTGGATGAACTATTACCAGCAGGAGAGTGAGTTTGTGTGTGTGGTTTTTTGAAAAAGGGGCGGGAGGGGTGAGAAAACCTGGATTTGTGCTGGAAATGGCCCACCTTGATTATCATACACATTGTAAAGAGAGTGGTCACTTTGGATGGGCTATTACCAGCAGGAGAGTGAGTTTGTGGGGGGGAAGAGGGGCAGAGGGTGAGAAAACCTGGATTTGTGCTGGAAATGGCCCAACTTGATTATCATACACATTGTAAGGAGAGTGATCACTTTAGATAAGCTATTACCAGCAGGAGAGGGGGTGGGAGGAGGTATTGTTTCATGGTCTCTGTGTATATAATGTCTTCTGCAGTTTCCACAGTATGCATCCGATGAAGTGAGCTGTAGCTCACGAAAGCTTATGCTCAAATAAATTGGTTAGTCTCTAAGGTTCCACAAGTACTCCTTTTATTTTTTCTCTGAAAACAGCCGCTCAACATGCCGCAGCAGTCAAAAAAGCTAAAAGAATGTTAGGAACCATTAGGAAAGAGATAGATAATAGGACAGAAAATATCATAATGACTCTATATAAATCCATGGTAAGCCAACATCCTGAATACTGCGAGCAGATGTGGTTGCCCCATCTCTAAAGAGATGCATTAGAATTGGAAAAGGGCAACAAAAATGATTAGGGGTATGCAACAGATTCTGTATGAGGAGACAGTAAAAAGACTGGGACTTTTCAGCTTGGAAAAGAGATGACTAAGGAGGGATATGTTAAAGGTCTATAAAATCTTGACTGGTGTGGAGAAAGTGAATAAAGAATGTTAGTACTTAACACAACACAAGAAGTAGGGGTCACTTAATAAAATTAATAGGCAGCAGGTTTAAAACAAACAAATGGAAGTACTTCTTCACACCTGTGGTACTCATTGCCAGGGGATGTTGTGAAGACCAAAACTATAACGGTTAAAAAAAAACACCTAAATAAGCTCATGGAGGTCTATCAATGGTATTAGCCAGGGTGATCAGGGATGCAGCACCATGCTTTGAGTGTCCCTAGCCTCTGTTTGCTAGAAGCTGAGAGTGGATGATGGGTGATGGATCACTCAACAATGTCTGTTCTATTCATTCCCTCTGAAGCACCTGGTATTGGCCATTGTCAGAAGACAGGATACTGGGCTAGATGGACCATTGTTCTGACCCAGTATGGCTGTTCTTATGCTCTTATATTATGTTCTTATGTTCAGGTGAAACATTTGCTATGAACATAAACTCAGAAGTTGGCACAAGATCTCAGCTTGGGACACACTACCCTTCCCCCATTTTAAAAACAATTGGGCCTTTGTAAACCTTGTGAGTGTAAAAAAGAAATCCTGTGGAAACTCACTGGGAATTGGGTACCTAATTCCCTTGGGGTCCTTTGTAATCTCAGTTTTGTTTGTTTAGGGTCTGACTGTCTGAGGTGCTGGATGCCTTCTGAGGTGTTGAATGTAATGCGAGTGGAGAGCACTCAATGAGAGTTGAGGGCACTTAGCACTTTACAGGAGGGGTTCAGCAGCTCACAAGATAAACCCCTTAACAAGCTTGTATTGGTGTGTGTGTGTGTGGGGGGGGTGAAGTCATGAACGTAAATAGAAAGTAAGTGGTTCCAAACATGAAATTAGGCACATGGGTAAAGCGGAAGGTACCAGTCTTGCAGCTGGACCTGCTAGCAAGGACCCCTGTGCTTTGTGAAGGCTCACTGAACTCAATAAGACTCTTCACAGGTACAGGGTCTCCTAGTAGTAGTATCTGATTACAGGATCAGGTCCCAAGGTTGCCTGTGAATGTTTGCTGCCTATATAAAAGTATAACTGCAAAGGTTATATACTTTGTAAAGTAACTTCTTTCTCATTTTATGATGAAAGTCATAAGGGCAGCTAGTTAGCTAGTAAAGATCGTCAGTTCCATTGAAACTGAAGTTAATGGAGCTCTGACAATTTACACCAGCTGAGGATCTGCTTCATACTTTCTTAAGAATTAACTGATGTTCCCTTCTTCAAGTGCTCTCTTCTATTCCTTCTGCAGATGGGGAAACCTTCATTTTCATACTCCTCTCTTCTGTCCTTGCTACCTAGTGGTTTAAATTCATTAATCTTTCATTTCCATTCTGCTGAGTTTATATTAAAAACCCCATGCATCCACTTGCAGTCAGCTCACTTACTATATTTCTCTCTTTGATTTTGGTGCCTTCTTTTCCCAGTGCTCTTCCTGGGTATGTCTCATCTCACATTTCAAATGGGCTTCCTTTCCCAAAGCTGTCCTTAGATCTCACTTTGTTTCTTAGTCATCGTCCAACTCTTTAAAGTCAGACAATGACCTTGAATAGGCAACATCTCTCTAGACTGACCTGCTATTCCTGCTTCTCTTGTGTTCCTTGCTGCCATAAACTTTTTTTATTTTCTATAGGGCTTCCCCTAGACTACTGTAGATCAATTGTGCTTTTGTGCATGGATATCTTTGACTGCAGTCATTCTTAGCTTGCTTCCCAACCTGTTCTCTGTCACAACAAATTTAAGGTGAAATTCAGGTTCAGCTCCTCCCTACCAGCTTTTAGTATCATAAGGAAGCTGGTACTTTCACCACAAAATAGTCAGTGAATTTTTCCATTATCATACCATGCTCTTCTATTAAATCTCTAGAGTGGCACATGTTTATTCCTGACGGCATAGTGTGTTCTTAATTTTCACTATGACTACAAAGTTCAAGTCAATGCTAATGTACTGCTCTTGTCCATTTCACCAAGCCTGTTCTAACCTGAGCATAGAAGCTGTGCACAAGCAAGAATTGAACATGTCTGTGCCTTTACAACATAGCTTCCCCAATCATTGTCTTTTGCCAAGCTACTCTCATAATTGAAGTTACAGTTATAATGTCACAAATATAACTTTCACTGGGACAATCTCCTTAGCTATTGTCAAGAAGATGGTCACAAATCCAACTGACTAGAGCAGCTGTACAGGGTGACCTGCATGCTGTGAAGGTCTCTGCACTATGTAAATAAAGACCAGCACAGAAAGCTAATAGAGGGGGGTCGTGGAAGAGGAGAGGTGACACAGTATTTGTGTTTATGCAGCACTACATTCAACTGCTGCAGAAAGGCAGTGGCAGCTACTTCAGCCTAGAAACTAGTCTGCAGTTCTGCATGATGGCATCTAGATAACAGATGAATTTCAACTCCACCCGACTCTCTTCCATAATCTACATGCATGCAGTATAATTACTCAGAGTCTATGCAAACAGAGTGTCTTCAACCTAAATTCATAACTCTAGTCACCTATTTTAGATCATAATTTATCACAAATGCAAGCACAGATCCACGGGGAAAAGTGATTATGCTAAAATGTCACCTTCTTATTCAAAAGCTCTGCTCCTTGTGTGTATTCCAAGTCTCAACTGTTTATTTTAGTGAGCAAAACAATAAGCTTTTATCACTTTTTATTGTGTTAGCCTTGAAGAGCCTATACAGCTGTGAGAGAGTGGGAAAGTTTTTCTTCTATCTCAAGGATCACAGCTAGAAGTGTAAACTGTGGCAAATACTTGGGTGGAATAAATCAGCACAGCTCCATTGAGGTTAGATGATTTACACCTACTGAGTTTACACCTGAGTTCAAATTGCAGAGCCAATTTCCATCCTCAGTTATACCCGTGTAACCCCATTGCAGAGACAATGAAGGTACCTTTACATATTAAGTAAACAAAGTTATCAAGCTAAGAAGCAGCAGAGAAAAACTATATGGGCTATAAAGACTGGGGGGGGGGTGATCCTCAAGTGATAAGCAACTGAATCAACTGATTATATACAATATTACTGTATTATAAAATTTTAACAAATGAGGTATTTTATGGAAGGCTATGACACACTGGTGATTAATATCATCAGAACATATATGTATTAACACTGTCTAAGGAATACTCATTAACATTAGGCTTTACAGTCTGTGTTCAAACAAAGAGAGAAACAGGTCTCTCCTGGACCTCACAGCTACTTACCTGTCTCCTGTGTAAATTAAGCATAGTGGAATCATAGAATCATAGAATATCAGGGTTGGAAGGGACCTCAGGAGGTCATCTAGTCCAACCCCCTGCTCAAAGCAGGACCAATCCCCAATTAAATCATCCCAGCCAGGGCTCTGTCAAGCCTGACCTTAAAAACTTCTAGGGAAGGAGATTCCACCACCTCCCTAGGTAACGCATTCCAGTGTTTCACCACCCTCTTAGTGAAAAAGTTTTTCCTAATATCCAACCTAAACCTCCCCCACTGCAACTTGAGACCATTACTCCTTGTTCTGTCATCAGCTACCACTGAGAACAGTCTAGAGCCATCCTCTTTGGAACTCCCTTTCAGGTAGTTGAAAGCAGCTATCAAATCCCGCCTCATTCTTCTCTTCTGAAGACTAAACATCCCCAGTTCCCTCAACCTATCCTCATAAATCATGTGTTCCAGTCCCCTAATCATTTTTGTTGCCCTCCGCTGGACTCTTTCCAATTTTTCCACATCCTTCTTGTAGTGTGGGGCCCAAAACTGGACACAGTACTCCAGATGAGGCCTCACCAATGTCGAATAGAGGGGAACGAACACCTCTCTCGATCTGCTGGCAATGCCCCTACTTATATATCCCAAAATGCCATTGGCCTTCTTGGCAACAAGGGCACACTGTTGACTCATATCCAACTTCTCGTCCACTGCAACCCCTAGGTCCTTTTCTGCAGAACTGCTGCCTAGCCATTCGGTCCCTAGTCTGTAGCGGTGCATTGGATTCTTCCGTCCTAAGTGCAGGACTCTGCACTTGTCCTTGTTGAACCTCATCAGATTTCTTTTGGCCCCATCCTCCAATTTGTCTAGGTCCCTCTGTATCCTATCCCTACCCTCCAGCGTATCTACCACTCCTCCCAGTTTAGTGTCATCTGCAAACTTGCTGAGGGTGCAATCCACACCATCCTCCAGATCATTTATGAAGATATTGAACAAAACCGGCCCCAGGACCGACCCCTGGGGCACTCCACTTGATACCGGCTGCCAACTAGACATGGAGCCATTGATCACTACCCATTGAGCCTGACAATCTAGCCAGCCTTCTGTCCACCTTATAGTCCATTCATCCAGCCCATACTTCTTTAACTTGCTGGCAAGAATACTGTGGGAGACCGTGTCAAAAGCTTTGCTAAAGTCAAGGAACAACACGTCCACTGCTTTCCCTTCATCCACAGAGCCAGTTATCTCGTCATAGAAGGCAATTAGATTAGTCAGGCATGACTTGCCCTTGGTGAATCCATGCTGACTGTTCCTGATCACTTTCCTCTCCTCTAAGTGCTTCAGAATTGATTCCTTGAGGACCTGCTCCAAGATTTTTCCAGGGACTGGGGTGAGGCTGATTGGCCTGTAGTTCCCAGGATCCTCCTTCTTCCCTTTTTTAAAGATGGGCACTACATTAGCCTTTTTCCAGTCATCTGGGACCTCCCCTGATCGCCATGAGTTTTCAAAGATAATGGCCAATGGCTCTGCAATCATATCCGCCAACTCCTTTAGCACTCTCGGATGCAACGCATCTGGCCCCATGGACTTGTGCTCGTCCAGCTTTTCTAAATAGTCCCGAACCACTTCTTTCTCCACAGAGGGCTGGTCACCTCCTCCCCATGCTGTGCTGCCCAGCATGGGGCTGACCTTGTTCGTGAAGACAGAGGCAAAAAAAGCATTGAGTACATTAGCTTTTTCCACATCCTCTGTCACGAGGCTGCCTCCCTCATTCAGTGAGGGGCACACACTTTCCTTGACTTTCTTCTTGTTGCTAACATACCTGAAGAAACCCTTCTTGTTACTCTTAATATCTCTTGCCAGCTGCAACTCCAGGTGTGATTTGGCCTTCCTGATTTCACTCCTGCAAGTCCGAGTAATATTTTTATACTCATCCCTGGTCATTTGTCCAATCTTCCACTTCTTGTAAGATTCTTTTTTGTATTTAAGAGCAGCAAGGATTTCACTGTTAAGCTAAGCTGGTCGCCTGCCATATTTACTATTCTTTCTACACATCGGGATGGTTTGTCCCTGTAACCTCAATAAGGATTCTTTAAAACACAGCCAGCTCTCCTGGACTCCTTTCCCCCTCATGTTATTCTCCCAGGGGATCTTGCCCATCAGTTCCCTGAGGGAGTCAAAGTCTGCTTTTCTGAAGTCCAGGGTCTGTATTCTGCTGCTCTCCTTTCTTCCTTGTGTTAGGATCCTGAACTCGACCATTTCATGGTCACTGCCTCCCAGGTTCCCATCCACTTTTGCTTCCTCTGCTAATTCTTCCCGGTTTGTGAGCAGCAGGTCAAGAAGAGCTCTGCTCCTAGTTGGTTCCTCCAGCACTTGCACCAGGAAATTGTCCCCTACACTTTCCAAAAACTTCCTGGATTGCCTGTGCACCACTGTATTACTCTCCCAGCAGATATCAGGGTGATTGAAGTCTCCCATGAGAACCAGGGCCTGCAATCTAGTAAGTTCTGCAAGTTGTCGGAAGAAAGCCTCGTCCACCTCATCCGCCTGGTCTGCTGGTCTATAGTAGACTCCCACCACGACATCACCCTTGTTGCTTACACTTCTAAACTCAATGCAGAGACTCTCAGGTTTTTCTGCAGTTTCATACTTGAGCTCTGAGCAGTCATACTGCTCCCTTACATACAGTTCAACTCCCCCACCTTTTCTGCCCTTCCTGTCCTTCCTGAACAGCTTATATCCATCCATGACAGTACTCCAGTCATGTGAGTTATCCCACCAAATCTCTGTTATTCCAATCACATCATAATTCCTTGACTGTGCCAGGACTTCCAGTTCTCCCTGCTTGTTTCCCAGGCTTTGTGTATTTGTATATAGGCACTTGAGGTAACCTGCTGATCGCCCCTCTTTCTCAGTATGAGGCAGGAGCCCTCCCCTCTCACGTGCTCCTGCTCGTGCCTCCTCCCGGTATCCCACTTCCCCACTTACCTCAGGGCTTTGGTCTCCTTCCCCCGGTGAACCTAGTTTAAAGCCCTCCTCACTAGGTTAGCCAGCCTGCTTGTGAAGATGCTCTTCCCTTTCTTCGTTAGGTGGAGCCCGTCTCTGCCTAGCACTCCTTCTTGGAACACCATCCCATGGTCAAATAATCCAAAGCCTTCTCTCTGACACTACCTGCGTAGCCATTCATTGACTTCCACGATTCGATGGTGTCTACCCAGGCCTTTTCCTTCCACGGGGAGCATGGACAATCAATACAGTGGAGATTCCATTTACACACAGGAGGATGGGAAGCCCACAGGAAGGGAAGAATAGCATGAGGTCATCCTAATCTTGAAACAAGGTCATTGAACTTTGGAAGATATAAGCAAAGACAGTAGCCATGTTTGGCATTCACCACCAGACAGAAACAAGGGAACAAAGCTCTTGCAAGCTGAAAAAGATTGGCCCTTCAAACAAGGGGGGCTTGAAGTCTCCAAGAATCAAATGTAGGTTAGAAACCTGCTTTGGCAAAGATCTTTAACCTAGAAAAGATAAGGGAAGCCAGCACCTTGTACTTCTATGGAAGGTCCTGCCTGAAGGAAAGCCAGCCACGACTCGGAAGAAGAAAGACTGGTATGAGAAACCATCTTGAACAAAGTCTGTACTTTGCTAGATTAATTTTAGACTTTTAGATGTGTGTTTTGACTTTGAAAGAGTTACAAACAAATAACTATTTCCTTTATTTGGCATAACTGAACCTATGTCCTGTTTTTAATACATTTGTTTTATTTTTACTATAAACCAACTCAGTGCTGTGTTTGAAGGGAGGGATGTATTTATTTGTAGCTGTAATGTGATTTTGTCTCTTTAAAGGAGCAATTAACATTTTTATTTCTCTGAGCTGTCCAAGAGAGGGCTGAACACTTCAGGGCACATGGTTTTGGGGAAATTTTGGACTGGGGGTGTTGGGCTTACCTTTCTGGTTGTAACCAAGGTTGGTGGAAACCAGAGTGGCTGGCTGTTGGGGTGAGAGCTGCTGAAGCAGGGCTGTCTAGCATACAGACTCTCAGGGTGTGACCTTCACGCTTATGGGTTTGCTGTGAGCATCCCAGACTGAGTTACAGCAGCAAAGCATTGTAAGGCACCCAGGGCTAGAGGGCAAGTGGTGACACAACTGCTTAGTGGTCTGGATTTCACCTTAGAATGTGTTATAGGGACATACAGGACCTGGCCTTTAATGTTAAATGTGACTGAGTGGGAAGCTGATAGTCTGAGACACAGGAAGTTCAGCTTGACTGAAGAGAGAGGTTTAGTGGTGTAAGCACCATGTTCAAGAGGGTTTGATTCTCCATCCATTGGTTTCAGTTTTGCATAATCCAACCTTACAAATCTAAACTTAAAGAAATAATAGGTTTGCATCTCTCCAATGCCAATATGTTTTTTTGTTTCTGTTTTTCATATTTCTGATGTGGGTCAGCTGACTTCCATGCAATTTACTGGGCACTCATGGTAGTAACGTTAAGTACAACATGCATGGGTGTTTGCAGGATAAGAGCCTTGGGTTGTTATGGACCAAAAGAAGTAAGTAAGTTCTGAAGGTCGCACGACTTAGTGGAGAACACCCTACCAGCTGCCTCTCCCTCTTATACCAATGGGGCTTCAACTTAGGGGTTTTTGCTAATCACAGCTCTAGCTGTATGTCATGGACAGAGAGACAGTCTTTTAATTAGGCAGGATCAAGCCATTTAGGGTTCCATAGGTAAACAAAAAATATCTTAAAATCAGGCCAGAAAGCAATAAGCAGCCAGTGCAAATCATAGAGCATGGGTCTAACATAGAGAAAGAATGACTGCTGAGAGGTGGGTCACTGAATTAGAAGCAGTTAAGCCATTATTCATTTTTGTAAAATGTTTAAGAGCTCAGACTTGTCAGTTACTTTAACATAACCCATCCCTCTCTACAAAAGGTTAATATATTATAGCTCTCACCAAGTTTTGTGAATGATCAGCACTGTTAAAATAACTGAACTTACTTTTCAACAACTTTGAATGATTCCTTTTTCATGCATTTAAATGATGAAATGCATTTTCTGTGCATCAGACTATATCAGGAGACTTCCTGCTGGGAAGTAGAGGCAAAATCAGCTCTGACTGAGAAACACTAGACATCAATAGAAACAGAGGCTGGTGTGATGCATGTTCTTAGAGCTCAGCCTGAAAATACCCACTGCCAGGTGTGGTATCTTAGTATCTGAGATAGTGCTTACCATACTTAAGTAGAACCACTGATATCAATGAGATTATCCACAGTAGCAAGCATTTCTCCTGGTAGTAAGCATTTGCAGGACCCTACCTTATGTCGGTATTGACTTTATTTGGATTACTCCTTGTAGGAGCTAGATTGTGGCGAGCCCTAATGTGACCATTCAGGGGCTCCCACTTCTAAAGCCTGAATAAAGGCCAGTCAGAAGAGCAGCCCGTGGGGTGAGGAGTGCAGGGTTGAGTGCACTAAGAGATCAACTGGCCACAAAGATGGAAAGGAGGACCCAAGAGTAATAGTAGCCAGGGTACTCCTGCCCACCGACACACTGGCCAACAGAACTGGTTGGTATTACTGTACTCAGGAGAGGAAAGATGTAGGATCCTTTAAAGAGATTGAGCAAATTACCTCCTCTTAACACAACCAGGGAGTTCCAGCAGGCATAGTGGCTCCCAGAAGCATGATGCTGCTCAGTGCTTGCCCAGGGGTGGTTCATCTCTGTGCTGCCTCTTACAAAAGGCTGTATTTAACAGGCACAGTGCAGCTCTCAATATTTGCAAGGTGGGCTCTGAGAAAACCACATTGTTTAAGTGTAAAGAAATGCAATTCACAGCTCTGAATATAATGGGCACCACTATGAAGAAAATATTTTTAATTTTCCAGCAACAAAGAAAGATGTTCTCCCCCCTCCTCGACCCTTCTTTTTTCGTAGGCATTTTGCATCATTATTAACACTTTATTTCTGCTACTCTGAACTCACAGATATGTATGCCAACAGCTGGAATTACTTTCAGTTAATTTGGAGCAGCTTTTGACCTGATACAGGTAGAGATATAAGCTGGAAAAGAAGAGACACTGAGAAATAAACAGTCATAGGAAACATTTCAGAAATAGAAATGTCATGAGAAAAGTAAATGTAAAAGAAAATGCAGTGTCTGACCTCACTTAGTTTCAAGTATTGCCATATTCTCTACTTCTAGCCTTTTAAAAAGTAAATGAACAGTTTGCTGTGCCTTATGTGGGAGTAAACCATTCATTATTAACTGAAAGAAAATAAGCATTTTGCTGAAAAAAGAGGATTTCTTGACTGGGTGTTTAAAAATTGACCTTCTGGTTCATTATGCGTTTTTAAAAACATACCGTATGTGTTAGTGCAGTGGTGTGAGTATGTAGGATATGTACATGCAGATGAATTATGAACAGAAACACTATCAATTTTATTTTAAACCTGACATAATATTTGAATATATTTGCTTGTCTGCAGCAAAGTTTCAAATTTATCCTTCTTGTGATGTTTTGGCACTGCAGAAAGATAGTTAATCTGTTCTTTAAAATATTACAAAAAATATAATGTAACAGAATTGGTTGGAAAGCTTCAATTGAAATGAAATATTGATGAAAAATAGAGAAAAACATATTTTGGTGATAATTTAATAAAAAACATTTTCTATATTTTGATTACTTCTATAATTTAATCAGAAACTTTGGCAAAGATATTTCTTGGGTATTGATTACTGTGACAGAATATACCCGTGACCACTATTATAATAATCTTTGTACAAAGTATTCCTAGTGAGCTATCATTTGAAAACTCATAATTTGCTGGTCATTGATGTCCTGGTAAAATATGTGTGGCAACATTGTATGTGAAGTTATAAGATGTCTCTGTATGGTGGTATTAGCACATGTTGCAAATCATAGCCCTGCAGAAACAGAAGTTGGCAAACAGGTTGTGATGGGGTTGGACCCTCTGGGGTGTCACCTGATGTGCTGAGGTTTAACTGGGCCTCCCCTGCTCAATCAGCCTATTCTGCCAGCCTGGGTCCCCTTTACCTGGCCGTGCTGGGTTCGGCTCATAGGCATCTTCCAGCCAAGCACACAGGCAGGGCCGGCCCCAGCTGCAGAGAGAGACAATGTGGAGGGAGGTATGCACAACTTCTTGCCTCCCCTGCAGTTAGAAATTACATAAACTGGGTTATATTATAAACAAGCAATACGTTTGTTAACTACCAAAAGGTGAATTTTAAGAGATAACAGACAGACAAAGCAGATTACTGACCAAATAAAAGCAAAATATGCAAGCTAAGTTCAATATACATAACAAACAGGTTACAAAATATAAATTCTCACCCTAAATGTTATTTCAGGCAGATTGCAAAGTTTCAGTGATTCAGAGTTCCAGTTATATTCCTTTTCAGACTGGATACTTGTCTCAGTCTGGACTCCCCTTTGCCTTCCCTTCAGGTGTCTTTAGCAGTCTTTCTTCTTGGGCAGACAGCCATGGAGAGGAGTAGTGCCATTTGCCTTCCTC
The DNA here is from genome assembly GCF_965140235.1 of Caretta caretta. NCBI lineage: Eukaryota > Metazoa > Chordata > Testudines > Cheloniidae > Caretta > Caretta caretta. The sequence goes on from NC_134213.1 coordinate 70,052,001, forward strand.
CCCACCCTTAAATAGGATTTACATAAGACAGGAATCCTTTATTTCCCATACTTGACCCCCCTTCCCTTCCAGAGGAAAGTTACAAGAAGTCCCAGGTAATGTTTAGTATCAGGTGACAAGACCCATGTCTCTGCAGGACTGTGGCAGCCATTACTCGTAGGCTGTCTCCATGGTCCACAAGAAGACTAAGCTCTTTCATAGTCCATTGTCTCTGCTAACGGCTCATTAGCCCTGTCTGGCTTTTCCATTGTTGTACCTGAAGCACTGGTTCGTGTGGGACACCCAAAGTAACACATTTGAAATACAGATACATAGTTAATATTCCTAATTTCAGATACTGAAATGATGCAGGCATACAAATTGGATAATCACATTCAGTGAATCATAACCTTTCCAATGATACCTTACAAGACCCATCTTGCATAAAGTACATCTCAGTTATGTCATATTCATATCATAAGCATATTTTCATAAAGAATATGGAGTGAAACATCATACAGGTCTGTCTCAAACAAAAGAATATGCTCTGCTTAATTTGCATTTAAGCGGTAAGTAGAATCATCAACCACAAATGGAGACAAACGGTAAGCAGATGCCTCAGCCAGGTGTAAACAAGGCTGATGGGTCATTACTTGTTAAGTGGCCATTCTTTGGCAGAAAAGGGGGCTGAGCATCTCCCATCAACATAGCCCTGTCCACACTGGTTCTTCTGTCAGTGAAACTTTTGTCAGTCAGGAGGGTATTTTTTCACACCCCGCCTGACAAAAGTTTTACCAACAAAAATGCTAGTGTAGACATAGCCTTAGCAAAGAAACAGGATGGAGTTCCTTTCCACACAGATTGCCTGTTGCCTTTACTTCCAGATAGAAATGCTTCTCAAACTGGGGGACAGGACTATTAAAAGAAGTGGCAAGCACCCCAAGGCACCCCTCCTCAATTTGCTGCAGGAGAAGGGACAAAGGAAACAGCCATTAAACATAAGAAGGGGTTCTGGCTTAATTTTTGGGCCAGTAAGATTCTGAGGGCATGTGATGAGAGAAACTTTGCTTTGAACATATTTTTTTAAATTACGCATTATTTATTTGTCTTGTAACCATTTCTGATTTTTGTGCCTCATGACTTGTATTCACTGAAAATCTCTCTTTATAGTTGGTAAACTTGTTTTATTGTTCTATCTAACCCAGTGTGTTTAAATTGAAGTGTTTGGGAAATTCCATTTGGAGTAACAAAATGTGTGCACATTATTTCCATTGATGAAATAATGAACCTATATACATTTGTGCAGTTCAGGACATACATTTTTTGGGGAAAATCTGGAACTAGGAGTGTATCAGGGCACCCTACAGTGTAAATCAGGCTAATATTTCTTATTTACTATGCTGTGTGTTGCAGTTCTTCAAAAGTCCAAGTCTGTACCAGTGAGAGGAGCAAATGAGCAAAACTTGTGGCAGAAAGTACCCTTAAAATCATACTCTGCCAAAGCAGTGTCTGTTCTCCATGCTGCCATCTCTCTCCTGAGTCCCCAAAAGACTACAAGATGAGGCTCCGTGGGCTAATAAGAGATATCATAGGTTGAAAGGGGAAGAGCCAGGAATCAGCCACTCTGTATGACATGCTCCTATCTCCACATCAAGTGAATTTTCTGCTGATAAAGGCATCCACTTTGGCCTAAGACTCCAGGAACTTTATTGAAAGGGGCACATAAAACAAAGGGACTAATGGTAGAAATACCAACAAGCTAGCCTTGCTTCCAGGCTGAGGAAGCTTTGCCAAGAGAAGTTATGAAGGATTTCTGCTCTATGCAGATGCTCAGATATCTGCAGGGTTGACACAGGCATTCCTATTAGATCATCCTCAGGATCCATATGGTTGACAATCAAGTCCTTTGCCACTTCCTCACTGTTTCTACCTGACCCCACGAAATGGAGCGTGGCTCTGGTTTTTGGAGGTTTTTAAGCCATGAAAATTGTGAAACAGTTTCTCTATGTTCATATGTTATAATGCAGAAGGGTACAACTTTACCCCAGATACTTTGACTACAATAACACAGAATGAAGACGTTTATCTATTGTGATTAATATTGGCCAAATTCTCTGGTCTGTTAAGGCTGCTTTTCCACCATTCCAGTGGTAAAAATTAACCTTAAAGCCAGCTTAACTTGCCCAAAGAGGACTCCCCGGGATAAGGCTAGCAAGGCAGCTCCTATGCCAACCCCCCTTCCAGTTGGGTAAAATGAGGCATAGCTAGGATGCCGCTGTAACTGGCTGATTCCCAGCTGCTGGAATAACCCTTTGGGGTCATGAGCACCCAGGCATATATTAGTGCAGCCATCACAAGTGGACTGACACTTGGATGAGTTTAAAGCCATCTCTACCCCAGCTCTCATTCTGGTCCTACACCACACACAGCTCAGCCATACCAAAGAATGTGTTAATAGTGTCCTCTTTGCTATTTGTCATGTGAGACAGTGGATGCTGTTTTACTTAAGGCACTGTACTGGGAACCAGGAGATTTGAGTTCACGTCTCAACACTGCCACAGACTTCCTGTGTGATTTTACACAGGTCATTTCATCTTTGTGCCTCAGTTTCCCAACTGTCAATGCAGATAGTACTTCCTTTCTCCCACATTTAGTCTCTCTTGTCTATTTAGATTATAAGATTTTGCAGGCAGGGACATACTCTCTGTCGCTCTCTACACACACACACACATATATGAACCTGATCTTGGTAACACCTGGGAATCTCAAACCAGGCACCCCAAAACTGAGGTGCCCAAAATACGAGACCGTTTTTTATCATTCGGATATTAATGATTAGGCAAGATGACACAAGAAGTCTATGGCAGAACCAGAAATAGAACCCAAGTCTTTTGACTCCGATGCATGCAATTTAACTACAAGACAATCCTCATTTCTTCTTTTAGGAACAAGTGATATCATCAACTCTTCTTCTTCTCTTCTTCCAGTGAAGCACTGGAATGGGGTGGTGAAGCACCGGAATGGGTTACCTAGGGAGGTGGTGGAATCTCCTTTCTCAGAGATTTTTAAGGTCAGGCTTCACAAAGCCCTGGCTGGGATGATTTAGTTGGGGATTGGTCCTGCTTTGAGCAGAAGGTTGGACTAGATGACCTCCTGAGGTCCCTTCCAACCCTGGTATTCTATGATTCTATGTAAGAGCCAAGGTGTGGCTAGCAGTTTGCAGTACACACAGATACACATAACTGGAAGTGTCTTGCATGCTGAAGACAGTTTGTGAGCAATCCAGGCAGGAAACTGCAGCAGCAAAGCATTGTAAAGGGCACCAAAAGTAGGGTTGCCAATTTTCTAATTGCACAAAACCAAAACCCCAGCCACACCCCATGCCCCGCCCCTTCCCCTCATCCCTGCCCCTTCTCTGAGGCCCCACCCCTGCTAGCTCCATCCTCCCTCCCTCTGTCACTTGCTATCCCCCACCCTCACTCACTTTCACCAGGCTGGGGCAGAGGGTTGGGGTGTGGGAAGGGCTGAGGGCTACGGGTGGGGGGGGCGGGTTCTGGGGTGGGGGCAGGAATGAGGGGTTTGAGGTGTGGGAGAGGGCTCTGGGCTGGGGCAGGGTATTGGGGTGCAGGGGGTGTCGAGGACTCCAGCTGGGGGTGCAGGCTCTGGGGTAGGGCTAGGGATGAGGAGTTTGGGGTGAAGGAGGGGGCTCCGGACTGGAGCCAAGGGGTTCAGAGTGCAGGAGGGGGTCCGAGCTCTGGCTGGGGGTGTGGGCTCTGTGGTTGGGCCGGGGATAAGGGGTTTGGGGTGAAGGAGGGGGCTCTAGGCTGGGGCAGGGGATTGGGGTGCACAGGGGGGTGAGGGCTCTGGCTGGGTGGGGCCGGGGATGAAGGGTTTGGGATGCAGGAAGGGGATCAGGCCTGGGGCAGAGGGTGGGGTGAGAGAGGTGGTGCAGGGTCCCAGCAGCGCTTACTGCGGCTCCCAGGAAGCAGCTGCCAGGTTACTGCAACCCCTAGGTGCATGGGCAGCCAGGGAGGCTCCGCATGCTCCCCTCTCTCACCTACAGGCACCACTCCCACAGCTCCCGTTGGTATGGTTCTTTGACTTTAAAGGGGCCAGGATTTCACACTCTGACTCCAGCTTGGAACATCTGCTCTCCCATCTCAGATGTAAATCACAGACACCTGCTTGTCACTTAGTCTTGCTTAACTGAATACTTTTATTTGAATATAGCTCCCAGTTAAACCACAGAAGTTTTAAATATAGAAGAGCAAAGCCCTTAGGTATGAATAAAATAATACAAAGCATTTGGTATGTCCCGAAAATGAAAGAGGTATCAACTAACAGATCCACTTAAAAAATAAAAAATAGTCCCTCAGAGATTACCAGTGACTACCACTATAAAAGGAACACATTGTCTTAAAATAGTAATTCTGCCCAAATATTTATTTTTATTTCAAACCACATCAGTTAAAATGTTCATATTGTTTGTTTTGAAAGGAGCTACATAAATTGTTTTCTAAAATTGTTTGGGCCAAGTGATATCCACTCAGTCAGATTTGAGGTTTTTAAAAAGCTCTGCGAATCAGAAATGTTGGCATTTCTTTGATTTACTGGGCACCTGCACTTTGCACAATCTGTCATTGGTATAAAAAAAACTGATGAAATCCCCATGGTGTACAATACTTTTCAACAGGGACAGATGGCTCCTCTTTCCATTGAAGAAGATTTATTTTGTTTTCCTTCTTGTATCTCACAAGGGAACTTAATACCCTGACCAAAAAACAAACAAACAAAAAGGCCAAAAACAAACAAAAAACATGTACCCACTATGCAGAATAACTAGCCTGGGCACTTTATGAGAAACTGACATATGATTTTAATGTAGAATAGCATTTTTATTGGGATCCATTCCCTGGAGAACTGGCTTCTATCACTGTATTTGCCACAGAGTTCCTATGTGATGCTAGGCATGTCACTTAAACTGACTTTTCACAGCTGGTCACTAATCATGTGTTCCTCATTTCCTGGTTGCCTGACTTGAGATCCTGGATCAGGTTTTCCAAAACAAAATTCACCTGATGCAGAGCCCCATCGTGGGAAACTTCAAGCCAAACAGTTAAAGTTTGACAGTTATAAGCCACTGAAAACAGGATCCTATAGGATTGCCTGACACTTCCCATTAAGAATAAATAACCAGCTCCATCTATATAAATATTATATAGGATAGATTCTACCACCCTTTTTCACACTGAATAATATCTTATTCCTTGAATAGTCTGTACTACTCCTTCTCCTGGGAGTAAAGGTGAACTCAAACTACAACTTTTTATTCAATCATACTTTTGCCAACCCCAAACTTTGGTGGCTTGCTTAAAATGGATCCTCAGTCATACCTTTCTCTAGCTTTGCTTTGTCCAAAGCAAAACCTGATTGAGGAAGATTTTTCCAAAGTATAAGTAAAACTTGGTTTGCTGCAGCTCTTCTACAATCAGCATACTGTACTCTCCTTTAAATTTGTGATTTTTTAAATAAAGCAACAGATTACTATTACACATACAGTATATTTTACAGAATATGGCAGACATTATAAAAAGACAATAGACAAAGCATTTGGGGTTCGTGACAACATGTATCCGATTATATCAAGAGATTTGGCCTTTTACTTTCACCCTCTAGAACCATCTAATAAATGCAAATTTAGGCCAAAATTCCCAGATTTTATCTTATTCCTATTATGAAATAGATTTTAGACAGGGAAGTGTACATTTCAGTGGGAGGTTTGCTTGACTAAGAACTGAGGGCCAGAATCTATCAGGTGGGAGAAAGAACAAGGACATTTCCAACCCCACACACACCAATAAGAGATAACAATTATACCTACCAATTCAGTCCAGGGAAAACAAGTACTAATGTACCATCTACACTCCTTGGGGCACCCGGCACCTTAAAGGAAGCAGGGTCGTATCCAGACAAGGTTCAGAGGCCATGTCCCCATCCGCTTCCCATCCCATGAAGCAGGACTGGCATGGTGAGCAGCACCTTGTACAGAGATGTAGCAGCACGACCGCTCTCCCTGCAAATTTCAATGAGTCGATGTGACTCATTGACTTCAGTGGGAACTGAAGCAGGCTCTAAAAGCTTAAAGTAGCCCTGAGAAAGGGCTGCAGAATTGATTCAAAGGAAATCTTTAGACCTGTGGATTTACTGGGCATTATAGACATATTTACAACAGCACAGAGGACCAGTTAGAAACCTCCCATTCTATCCATAGTTCAGAATCTCTTCTATAATAGCACGCCAGGTTCTGCCATGCTTACTCGCACTGCATAGTGCCTTACTCCTCACATCAGTCCATTGAAATCAATGGGACTGCTCACAGAAGAGGTACTACTCTGTGTGAGTAATAGTGGCAGAAAATGCCCGCAGCATGTGTTACATTTTACTGTGAAAACAGAAGTTATGACTGAAGCAAAGCACTGAATTTCAAGATAGCCCCAAGTTTCAGAAATCAGATCTAGATTTTGAATCACCCCTAATCCCCCAAATACAGGGGTGCTTAGTTCCAGGTTCTTCTCTGAACACATTTTAATGACAGTGACCAGCCACAAAACTCAGCTTTGGCTCTGGGTTTCAATTCAACCCATAACTCAAAGCCTAGAGGTGTTTAGACGTAGGCTGTTGCTCAGTTCTATGTATTCTAAATATTCTTTTTAGTCCCTATTCTAAATGACTATAATATTTATTCTGGTAACAGTGAATTACATGGGATTTTTTTCATTTTAAAATAAAACCCAAATAAATAAAATTAATAGAACAATAGATCCTTTTTTCAGTTACACTCTTCTGGCAACTGTAAAGATGGCAGCAGTATTGTGCCATCTGGTCAGTTCATCATTTTAAACATAAGCAGCACCAGTGTTCTCTGCACCATACTAGAGCTGTATTCTGTGGCAAAGATCCAACAACTTCTGTGGCACAATGGTACTCAATGTTCCAGCAAACTGGAAATTCAAGGGTCGGGTGAAAGGCATACCAAACAGCCAGGGGGAAAGATTTAAAAAGGAATGCTATGTCACAGCACTGATTTTGTTGATGTAATAACCATTTCTTATTGAAGATTTTGCATACATATCCCAGGCTGCCATCTAGTGTTTCAACTCTACATGGGATCCAATGTCTGCCAAATCAGGGGATCTTGATGCTGAATTAAGAGTCAGTGTGTCACCCAATTTAGGGCCCCTTCCACCTGGCTGCTTGAAGGAGATGAAATGCTCTACCCCCTGCTCCTTTTGGTTGCTGAGATGAGGTGAAGGCAGCAGTAAGTGGAAGTGACAGGGAAAGGAATGGACAGAAGCACAAGAACATGTGAGAACTCCGTGGCAGGAGGGAAGGGGACTGGCCAATGGAGATTGATCAGAAAGGATACAGAAGGCACATGTGATAAATGGAGGGAGGGGAGGGAGGGCAGGGCCTTTTTATGGACACCCAGCCAGCCAGTATCTATAAAATCCCTCTTAGTAGCTGTTCTTTAATTGCTCTACCTGTAAAGGGTTAAAAAGTCTCATTGCTATGCATAGGCAAAAGGAAGTGAGTGTGCACCTGGCCAAAAGAGCCAATGGGAAGGCTAGAACTTTTTAAAATTAAAAAAAAAGACTCCCCTTTTGTCTGTCTGTTGCTGTTCTCCCGGGGAGAGGCAGACAGGGTAACAGCTATGCTGTAAGAAGCTTGAAAAATGAAAGCTTGATGAAAAATCATCAGTATCATACCTAGAAACTACTCATCTAAAACCCCAGATATGTAAGTAGATGAGGAAATGTCTAGGAAGACGCAATTAGGATTATCCCTTTTATTTTGTAATGGCTTGTGGATTCCTCTGTGCTAACGCCAGGTGCTTTTGTTTTGCTTGTAACCTTTAAAATGGACCTCAAGAAAGCTATTCTTGGTGCTTAATCTGTATAGTTTCTCTTTTAGAATCTAGCAATAGCCCGAGTTCCCAGATGTATTTTCTTTCTCTTTTTTTATTAATAAAATTTACCTTTTTTAAGAACAGAATTGAATTTTTGTTTCTTAAGAGGTTTGTGCACATGTTATTTATTTAGCTGGTGGCAACAGCTGATTTTCTCCACCCCCCTTCTCAGCTCTTCCCTGGAGGTGGTGTGAAAGGGCTTGAGGGTACCCCAAAGGAAGGAATTCCCAAGTGTGCCTTCCTGGGCTCTCAAAGGGGTTCTGCACTTGGGTGGTGGCAGCATCTACCAATCCAAGGTCAGAGAAAAGCTGTACCTTGGGAGTTTAATACAAGCCTGGAGTGGCCAGTATTAATTTTTAGATTCCTTGCGGGCCCCCACCTTCTGCACTCAAAGTGCCAGAGTGGAGAATTAGCCGTGAAGGCAGCAGTAAGTGGAAGTGATAAGGAAAGGAATGGACATAAGCACAAGGACATGTGAGAACTCAGTGGCAGGAGGGAAGGTGACTGGCCAGTGAAGGTCGATCAGAAGGATACAGAAGGCATGTCAACTGTTTTTAGCAAATACAGCTTCCAGGAAGATTTTTTTATTATTATTATTATTATTATTATCTTGGAGGGAGCAAGAGGTTTGCCTTACGAGGTTCAGGCTCAGTGTCCTAGAACTCATTGTGGGGCAGGAACAGGCAGGCAGCAAGAAGATAACAGTGGCAGGTAAGGAGCACAAAATACCATCTTAAATTGCCTGAAATATTCCAGATAAGCACATTTTCCACAGCTAAGTGGAAGACTTCCCAGAAAAAGCAGCAGAACCCAGTACAAACTCTGTGGCCATGGAATTATAAAAAGTCAACCCTGCACACCTACACAGTGGAGTACAGAGATGTAATACACCCACGTATTCCTCTATGCCAGCCACCCATACCATACCATAACTGCAAAGGGTGCGAGAGAAGTCTTTGCCAGGTTGCTACTTTCTACCTACAGACCTGGACAAGATGGCCAGGGAAGGTGATTGGTTATACCCTACAAGTGCCAGCCAGTACAGCTCTTAGGCACTCTGGGTGATGGATGTTGATGTAGGTCTGGTGTGGTGAATGGGAGGCCGATTTTCTCTGAATCACATTTTGCTTCCTGGCTGCTCCTCAATCAGTGCAAATATGTGCTGACTCTTACACAGGGTCTGTGCCAAAGCCACAATGGAGCCTAGAATTTAGGGACTCCCTATTACCAATGTACAATTTACTAGTAAGGCCATTAGGGACAAATGCTTCTCTTTTGAATGAAACTGTATGTGATCAAACCCTTTGGGAACATGTCTTCATGCACACAGGGCAGGTTTCATGGGGTAATTTGTGCCCTTTGAGAAGTGAGGATTTCCTAGAGCGGATGTGTGTATGAGAAGGGGGCCTTTCATCAGTCTGCATGTCTGAAATGTAGTTGGTATTTAACCCATGGCTAAACTAACCCTAAATCTGGGACTAGATCTAAGTGTCTGATTCTTGAAATGTGGTTAATTTTGGCTTCTACATACATAGCTTGATGTTGAGATATATATCATATGTGTAACTCCTATTGAAGCAAACATACAGAACTATTCTCAGGATTAGTCATAAAGATACCCAAGTCATTTAATGACCTTATATTATAAATTACATCTGCTTAATTGGTAATAACATTTTTGAAGCAGAACCATGTGCACAGCAATAGATAATCGGGGGCCAATGGATAATCTGAATTGTTATTGCTCAATTAATCCTCCCAGAAAACATCACCATACATTTATTTAACAGTGGATATGGGGAATTATTCACGATCAGTCAAAGTCAGAGGAGAGGGGAAAGAAATACAGAAGTTTAGAAAAGTCTAAACTAAAAGCCTTGAACTCAATGGATGTCTTTCCATACAGGTTTGGATCAGGCCCTATATCCACTAGTTCTAAACATCTGTGAGAAATGAGTGGAAAAGTTAGATTATAAAACTGCAAAAAAAAAAAAAAAAAAAAAGAGAGAGAGAGAGAGAGAGAGAAAACCCTCTAAAAATGATTGTTTGGGCTGGAGTTTCAAAGGATTTGAAATTCATTAGGAGATGTATATCTAATTTGTCCTTTGTAGATTTGAAATATCTCCCACTTAACTCCATGGGAGTTTAATCAAAATATGTTTGCCAAGTACCTCATGAGCTGTCTTTGTTGGCCAAACCTCTAGGCAGAGAATAACTTCAGATATACTTTCCTTTGTGTTAGAAAATAATATTGTCATTGTAACTGATAGAAAAAATTGATCCAAGGTATCACTTTATATGCTCTTTCTATTGAGGTACTGCCTAACTTTTAATAGGTGCTTTAAGCTTGATTCAAATACTTCACCTTTTGTCCTCGATCCAGGATATCAACTGGATTTTCTGGAAGTTTTTTCATATCTGGCAAGGGTGCTTTCAGAAGTGTTTGCCTTTCAAGAAATTACAGCCAAACTTCAAGGAGAAATTTCAAAACCTGATCATAGCTGTAGCTGAAGTGATGCAGAAAGGCCCTTAGGCAGTCTACAGGGTTTTCCTGTCAGCAACCTGAGAGTGTGTCAGTTCTCTCCAAAGGGACTTATAACAAAGCTTTAGTCAACTCACAGAAGTTCAAATGGAAAAGCTAACTGTATGGGAATACATTCATTTAGAATATAAGCATTCACTTGTCACATTAGAGACAAAATGTCAGAACCAACTACATTCCCTGAGCAGACTTTTGTTCTGCCTTAATTATTGTGAGCACACAAACCCCAACAAACTTGGCTTCTTCATTTCTGAATTATCCAGTAGCTGCTGAAGAAAGTATTTTAAAGATTTAAACACTATTGAATTTTCTTATGTATGTAAATACTTATGCAGTAGAGTTATTCATGAGATTCTATAAGACTACCATACTTGATAGCTGCAGGTTACAATTTTGATGGATTATCCCAAAATTACCCACAGAAAGTTTTAAATAGAGATTAGATACCCGAATCAAAGCTCCCATAAGAATGAAAGAAAATGTGGAGTCTGATAGTTAGGCCTGTGAAAACTAAAGAAGTCTGTGAAGAACTTCAGATGAAACTGGCAAAGCTTGGTGAAAGTACTGACTTTAATTTGCCATCATGCTGTCCAGTCAGATGCAGTGTAATTCACATTGAAAGGAATAATAAATTTTAGAGAGACAAGGTAAATATGGCAATATCTTTAATTGGACTAACTTCTGTTGGCCAAAGAGACAAGCTTTTGAGCTTACACAGAAAGTTTGCCTCTTTCACCAACAGACGTTGGTCCAATTAAAGATATTACCTTATTTATTGTCTCTCTAAAAGGATATTGTCTCTCTAGTATCCTGGGATCAACACAACTACAACAATGTTGAAAATAATAAGTATTACTCATACATATTGCTGTGTTCTAAAAGTAATTGTAACCAATCAGAAAAAAGAACGGTTACTGTGGACAAATCAGTGAAGTTCTTTGCTCAATGTATGGTGCACTCAAGCAAAGAAAACATTAAGGTGCATACAAAACAAGGTAGAAAAGAATACTGAAAAATATGATAACGCCTTTATATAAATCCATGGTATGGCCATACTTGGAATATTGGGCCAGTTCCTCAGCGAGAATAAATGAGCCTGAGTCAATGGAGATAACGGACTCTGAAAGACAGAATTGGCCTGATATGCCTGAATATTAATGTAATGTAAGATAGAATTGTTTTATCTGCAGAAGCTAAAGAATTTCCACTCAAGACTTGATAAATCCTATTTGTATGTGGGAGGAAGTACCTGTAGATCAATAATATATTCTCAAGACACAGTTTAGAAAAGAAATCCCTTTTCCTAATAAGTTGTTCAGGGGCAATACATCTGATAAAGAATGTGACTGATGCTGACAACAGCCCTTGTCAGATTCAGATCTGATGAGAAGGTAAGTGGTTAGCTTTACGGTTCAACAGCCTTACAAAATTTTCATTGGCTAAGTATGGCAAGGTTCTAGCCAAACCCTTCATTAGGTAACCAGAAGCCAAAGAGAACCTGGCTCAATCAAAAGCTGTGAACAGCTGAGATTTCTGGAAATAAATGTGGAATGAAGTGGAAGATAATTTCTATATAATTGAATGGAAAAGGATCAACAGCTGACGCAGATTGTTGCAATGTGAATGTTTAAAACAAACAGGTGAAGAAGTGAGTGTGGATTTTGCTGATGCTTCCTTGCATAAATATGTACAGTTCTAGAACAATTAATTAAGCCACTTATTAGTTTATAAAGGGTTAATGATTAACTATAAATGTACCTATAATACAAAGTTTAACCAAAATGTTTTCTTAAAAATGTAAAAATATTTTTTTTAAAAAAGTAAAAGATCACTCAGGACCTGTCTTTTCTCATCCAGAAAGTAAAACTGGAGAGTTTTCTAGAAAGAGTGCAACAAAGCACAAATGTTGGGGAATCTGATATCACAATAGTGCCAACTGTTCCTTTTCAGTCACAATATAAAATTATTGTATTATATTTTACATCACTTCAATAATGTCTGTAATGGTATGTCAGCAAGGAATGCATCACATCAGTACTCTGAAAGTATAGTATTCTGATTAAGAAATATTTGGTCATTCTTATTACATCAGTGAGAAACGGTCTTCAGTCCCAATGCCTGTGTGTCATGCACTCTTTTAACAAGCTGATTTAAAAGCTTGATGTCATATCTTATTGAGGCATTTCTAGTTATTGCAAGTAACTAGAGCTAGACATGAAAGAGAATCACTTGTTGTTCTGACATAATATGGTGAGAATATACATAGCTAAGATAGAAACTTGATTTTCATTATAAGCTCAACTTCCTCCTCCCTAAGAATTTTTTTTTTAAAAGTGGGGGATTATTTCCACTTCAAATCTTGATTGTTTGGTGTGTGGCTATGGGATGATGTTTTGTCTAAATCTGAGGAGATTGGAACAAACTTTTTATTTTAGCTAATGTAGAAGAAAAAATAAGTGGCAAATATATTTTGAAAATTCCTCCAACAGCCCCCTCACCTCAAGTTACTTAGACGAGAAAACAAAATCCAATTTCAACTTTTGAAAAGATGGTGTCAGAATTACAGACCTTCATTTTTCTTTTCGCCACTCTGGAACTTTTCCAAAGTTAAAAAAGCTAAAGAGCAAGCAAAAAGAACAAGATAAAAAAATAAAATAAAAAATCTTGAACATAATTTATTTTACTGCTTTTAGTAGCAAAAAGGTGGGGGAGAGGAGGAGATGGAGAACCAAATTCAAATGTTCAAAATACCAAAACTTTGAAAAGATTTAACATTTTTTGAACAATGAAACCTTGTTTTGAACCCTTCAAAATGGAAACAACTTTATTTTTATTTTTCAAAATAGTTTTTCCATATTTTGAACAGCTTTAATGGGTTACAATGGCTAAACAAATTCCCCTGTAAAAAAAATTAAAAGAAATAAAACCCCTCACACCAGGAATTTGCAATTACCATCATGAATATATAAATATTCAAGATCATCATTAAAACATGGGTTGAAAGTTATTCAAAACCCACAACTTTGTGGCAAGATTGCCACATTTCTATTGCCATTTATTTAGACCACCCGCAGACAGTAACAACTTCCAAGAACAACACTACCATGTCTTTTCCAAAAAACACTAACTTTTGTCAAAGTCAAATTATTACAGGAAGGTAGCTGTTATGGCTATATTCATGGACAGTTGCAAGTAGAACAATTTAAAAACCTTTAATATCCATATTTCTATTTCTAATTAAAACCTGTCTTGTATTTAATGGTGCACTGTATAGTATACTTCTGAACTGCCATAATTATGTGGGTGAATATGTATATAATGGAAATGGAGCAATCAGAAGACATGCAGTTTTCCTGAATTTTATAAATAGCAAATTTAAAATAGAGCAACAGATGTGCTAAGGCTTTTGGAGAATGTGATGTTAATAAAAAATAGATTTATGATTTGCAGAGTCTTTGTACTTAATTACATTGACATTGGTTCATTGCAAATGATGCTTTAAATATTTTAATATATATGTTAATTTTAATGTTCATAATTTAACCCAGTCTCTTCAGGAGCATTTTGAAATGTCTAATAAAGATGAAAAAGAATAACATGAAATGAAGAAAAAGTCATGTTGCCATATCTGCATCCAAAAAAATTCACATTTTTTGATTTATGGTGATGAATGACGACTGGACATTGCTATTCAAGTATTGTAAATGGCATAATCTCTCAATGTCTAAAATACAAAGACTTATACTTTGTGGGACAAGCTAACAGTTTTGGAATAGCAATTTCCAAAAGTGGTGCAGAGGCTTGTGTGTTAAAAATGCTTTGAATTTCAGTGTCAACATGAAAATGTAGTTTCCAGTTTTATGTAATTTGGTTGGTACATCATCTCTAAGGGTGCTTCGGTAAATTCCAGCCAGTCTCAGCTGGCCAGCCTATTGTGCTTCCTCTCTCCTAGAAGGAATGCTGTCATAGGTTGATCTATGGGACCTCCAAAGCCCTTTATTGGCTGAGTAGATATCAACTGTAAAACGGAGGTCTTCAGAATCATGTCTTCATCCAAGCAGATACTCAAAGCACTGCCATGTTTTTCAGGTTCACATGTATTCATCTTTGATTTATTTTATTTTTAGCTAAATAACATGTTTTCCTTCCTGTTTAAGGTATTTTACTCCATTCACAAAGTCACTTTGTTCATCCAGAGTTTAGCACAAATTCTCAGTTGTTATGCTTGAATGCTCACATTACAAAGCCTGTGGAGAAGTCCTGTGAGATTATACAGCAGTGCTGATATGCACAGCAGAGTTAGGAATCAGCAATCTCCCATCTGGGTTCAGCTGGAAGGAGAATGCACTTCCCTCACACTTGGTTTGGTGAGCCAGCCATTAGACAAAAGTGGGCATTTGCAATACTCTCAATTATGCATATGCTTAAATGCATTGCAGAATCATGGCCAAAATACTTGGTCTTTACAGATTAGGTGCACAACACAAATAATACTTAGTTTATATTATGTAATATTAAAAGTCAAACACCCTAAAAGTATAAGAACACATAGCATATCTAATAGAATAGCACTCAAAGTTTAGTAAAATTGATTTGCCTCCCCTATATAATGCTATACATGAACACATTCCAAATAAAATATAAAATATGATTGGGAAAGGGTCACCTTATGCAAATGTTAATTAGTACATGATTAGGTTGATCTTTGGGATTTCATAATGAAAGCAATACATTTCTTTACTTTCTTTACTAGAATTAACACACCTTTAAAAGGAGATTCAACTGGAATGACAGAATATAATCAAACAGTATGTTCAGTTTACTAAAGAGAGTAGATAACAGCCCATATGTGTCTGATTTCAAACTTGCCACAGGAGATGCAACAATGAATGCATCTGATGAAGTGAGCTGTAGCTCACGAAAGCTTATGCTAAAATAAATTAGTTAATCTCTAAGGTGCCACAAGTACTCCTTTTCTTTTTGTGGATACAGACTAACACGGCTGCTACTCTGAAACCTATGAAAATATTATGCATTCCGAACAACATAGTAAAGTAACGGTGAAATACAAATGAACTATCATTCAAAAAGGTAACATCTGGTTTGGGGATAGTGAAAAATAAATTGTCAAATTTTAATTGCACCAAAATTTGAAAGCAATCTAATTTACACACAAGTAAGAGTCGAGTGAGCAAATAAAATTAATTCATTACCTACGTCACCCAATACTATTTGCATTTCTAGAAAAGCTTCCTGAGGCACAGTGCTGCTGTTGCTTTTTAATATCCAGTGAACATATGCAATTTTTATGAGTGCCTGAATGACTTAGGAACACACGTCCCACTAACTTTAAATAGTACTTGTGCTTCAAGTCACTTACGCATTTTGGAAATTCTTCCTCTGTGACATCAATATATGAAATGGTTTTAACATTTTGGATAACTGTTCCTTCCAAAGAGCCCCAAAGCATTTCGTTACGTCACTCCCATATCAGCACCCATTGAAATACCTGATAGCTGTGACCATGTGAAATAATGTAGTTTATTTTGCACATTGCTCACAAGATGTCTAAAAATATTAGAAATAAATATTTAATAATTTCTAATAGATCACAAAATATTGGAGTGACAGATCACAGAATAATGCACTCTTAGTGCTTGAATTAACTGAATAGTGATACTTGGAATCAAGATGAAAATCAGGTCTAATGTTTGATATGAAAATTCATATAGTGGTTTCAAAATGGCTCAACGTTTTTTTGTTTTGTTTTTGTCTTCCTTCTCTTCCCACCCCCAAATAAAAAAAAATCTTAGAAAAAAAAATTGTCTATAAGGCAGATCTGTCTATCATGACTGTGAATAGTGCTGACAGAACAATCCTCTGTCAGGTTTCTTTTAGCCCAAACTCAACAGTGTCTGTATTTGCTAAATTACTCTTATAGGATCATGAGAAAAAAAAATATAATAAATAAGCTTGAGTCAATAGTCAATCATGCAGAAATTAATTTTCTGATTGTTAAACTTTCGCCAAGTTTTATAAAATCTTTCCAAGCTTAATTTGGGCTGGGATGTTTTACAGTCATGCTTAACCCCAACCTGAAATGTTAATTAATTCCCTTAAGAGCTAATTTGTATAGCCCTAAGTAGTTTTCAGAATAGTCACTTACTCTGATTGAATTTTCTAAGTGTTTCAAAACAAACCCACTTTTATTGGAAACCGATATTGCAGAAAAGTATGTGTTTATTTTGCTGAAGTCAGTTGGATTCTCTATGTCCTGATAGAAGAGTTTAAGAGATGTAAAAAGAGCTAATTAGGTAGGGTATATACAAACAAATATGATTGCTTAATTACCAGTATCCCTTAACTTGGCGCTATAGTGTGATTTAATAGCTTTGCTATTAATAATGTCTTAAAGTAAATAGTTTACAAAGTTGTAAAGTTCATTACAAACAGTCCCTCTGGGAATCAACTTTATTTCATTAAAACTCCTGCCTGCTGTTAATTGCTCTTAGGAAAACATGAACAAATTAATTGTGTTTTAAGAGGCATTGGTGTAAATGTATATGCTTCTGTTTGATTGCTGGGGATTAATGATGCTACAGATAATTCTTTCTTGCTGCAATATACAATAGTTGGCATTGTTGACCGGCTGTAATCAATAAAACTTGGGTAATATGTCTTGTGTTATAAAGGTTTATAACAATGAAAAGATTGTTTGCAAGCTATAGCATTTATCATGCCAGCTGGGACACTGTATGAATTTGGGTCATGGACAATTAATTTGTACATTGTAATGACTTCTCTTCTGTGAAACAAATATTGTTCTTTAGCAGGGATGATTGATATATATTAATTGAGATGATTTAAAAAAACAGAATACTGAATCAAATTTTCCATTTTAAATTGAATCAAAATGACAAGTAAATACAGTATATTTAGGTTTGGAAGGATTCAGATTTTAACTGGTAAATGTCAGTACATGTTCGTTTCACCACGCACATACACCAACAAAACAATATTTCCATCATTAATAACCTAAATTTACAGATAGGCAAAAGAAAGAAAAATGCTGTTTGAGAACTTAGAGTGTAATTTAAGGGTATTTACCTTGTATATTTTGATATGTGATGTTAATAATTTTATGTTTTAATGGTTGTAAAGCTTTAACTTCAAATTCTGCCAAGCCTATGTATATTCCTTCTATATTAGAAATGATGCATTCTCCATTTTGCACATAAAGGGGCACTTTTTAAGGCAAAAAGAAAATACTTAAGATTTTCTTTAAAAATGCAGCTGTGTCTAGAACCAAATGTGTTAATGAAGGAACCTGATAAAGGAAAACATTTTAGTACAGGAACATAAAATGAAAACAAAGGGGTTATTGTACAAGTCAAGTCAGCCTATAACACAATATGATATACCTATTGTTTAACTTGACTTCATTGCTTGCAGCTCAATAAAGGCCTCTGTTCAATGTGCAGCTGTGGTAAAAAAAAAAAAAAAAAAGCAGAACAAAATATAAGGTTGCAAGAAGAATGGAATGTAGAATGATATGAAAAAATATTACAGTGTTGTTACAAACATTAGTGGTTCACCCTCATTTGTAATGTTGCATTCAGTACCGATAACCCCATTTCTAAAAGGATATCACAGAATTAGAGTTCAATTCAGAGACGAGCAAGAAAAATTATTAGGGACACAGAAGAGCTTTCAAATGTAGAGAATGAAAAGGTTGGGATTGCTTATCTTAGAGAGGAGATGAACAAGAAAGGACACGAGAGCACTGCAAATAATGAATGGTTCAGAAGGTAGATTTTAGCTTCTGTTGTCCCTGTCTCAGACAACCAAGGGGACATGAAATGGAAAGGCAGAAAATTCAAAACCAATAAAAAGAAAATATATTTCCACTATTATAGCACATAAATTGATGGCAGAATTCATTGCCACATGATGTAATCAAAGCTAAGAATTTATCAAGTTTTAAAGGAACTGGATTTTGCACAGATTACACGAATATCCAGAGTTACAACAGTGACTTTTGGATACAGTTTAAAAAGGGAGTTTTAAAATGTATAGAAATCTTTAGTGCTTCTGGGGTAATGCCAATCTCTAATTATTAGGGGTTCAGAGAAGCATTCCCTGGAGGCAAATTATCCCACATTGGCTTGCTGTGGGGTTTCTTGAAGCTTCTTCTAAAACACCTGATGCTGACCACTATGCAGTAGTCCATCAAGTTCAGTATCTTAATCCAGTATGGCTATTTCTATGTTCCTAATTCCATTCAGTAAAACAAGTCTTATATGTGATATGGGCTAAACTCTGAGTTTTATAGATGAAAATTACATTGGAGGTGGCCTTAGCCTTTTGCACAATGTTATGTTTCACTCATGTTTCCTGAAGCAGAAACTGTAAATCACTGTTTTAGATGCCGATCTTGCAAACACTTCCACACATGCTTAAGTGTCGAGAAAAAAAGTTACATTAACTGTGTCATGGGGGGATGTGTGTACCCCAAATGCATTCAGAAAATAAGAATAATGCTTTCGAAGAAAAAAGCTTTATTTAGTTAGAAAATTGAAAGAACTAGCAGAAGTCTCATTCAATGAGCCTATATGCAATTTTCACACATCAGCATCAATATGGAGTGGTCCGCACATACACATTCACTGCATTCCCCACATTGCTTATTTAGTGAGGGACACATAGGTATCACTATTTCCATATGAGATAATTTCACTAGAATCAAACGTGTACATAGAATCACTAAAAATATAGGATAACAGTGCAGCATGGTTGGGGTACATTTGTACCCCTCATTTTTTTATACAGAAAAATGTTTTTCATGCTATTTTTTCCTGAGTTGTGTACCTGTGCCTAGGTGACAAAGTCCTGAAACAGCCTAGTTAGAACGCCACTAGTTCATGAGTTATCACAAGATATATGCTCATGGGATACAAAATTATACCACAAATATGGATGTGGGTTAAATCTGTGCATGCAAGTAGTCCCATAGATGTCACTTTGACTACTCATATGCATAAGATTAAGTGTTTTTGTAGGCATAGCAATGGTGCCATTGTTGTTGATTACTATTAACACACAATAATAGTGTGTTATGCAAGCAGAAGGGAGAATTATATTGTGCCATGCTGTACATTAAGGAACTGGCTCCTATTCAAAAATATTTTAACCAAAGAAGTGTCAGTTAGTTTTTGTGCAGCACTTTGTAATTCTGTACAGACTGTGACAAAGTTCCTCCTCTACTTTGGTGAGTCTTGCGCTTATTGGCGGATTTGCTCACCTCAGAGATTCACGGCAGCCCTCAGTTTGGCCGTTTTCATGAACCCACAGTCCAGGTCAACTCTTCCTGTGTTTGATCAGGAGTTGGGAGGTTTGGGGGGAACCCGGGCCCGCCTCTACTCCAGGTTCCAGCCCAGGGCCCTTTGGAATGCAGCTGTCTAGAGCGCCTCCTGGAACAGCTGTGCGACACCTACAACTCCCTGGGCTACTTCCCCATGGCCTCCTCCTAACACCTTCTTTATCCTCACCGTAGGACCTTCCTCCTAGTGTCTGATAATGCTTGTACTCCTCGGTTCTCCAGCAGTATACCTTCTCACTCTCAGCTCCGAGTGCCTCTTGCTCCCAGCTCCTCACACGTGCACCATAAACTCGAGTGAGCTCCTTTTTAAACCCAGGTGCCTTGATTAGCCTGCCTTAATTGATTCTAGAAGCTTCTTGATTGGGTGCAGGTGTTCTAATCAGCCTGTCTGTCTTGTTTCCAGAAAGTTCTGATTGTTCTGGAACCTTCCCTGTTACCTTACTCAGGGAAAAGGGACCAGCTTAACCTGGGGCTAATATCTGTCTTCTATCAATCTCCTGTAGTCACTTGGCCTGACCCTGTCACAATACATTTTAAATCTTATTTTATTAATAGATAAATAGGAACTGGCTTATAATGTTAGCAGAAAAAAAAACCCTTGGTGATAATGTCCCTTTACAAATCACACAAACAAAAACTGACAAAATCTTGCCATTTCTCAGTTAGACTTAGCAGAGAGCTTTAATCAGAGGTCATAATATGAAGACTTCAATATTTCTAAAATACATCACGGAACAATTATGAAATAAATAATCAAAGTTAAATCCTAATTGAAAAAAGAATGAACAAAGTACACTTTGTCATGCACAGTCCTTGATATTTTAACTACTGTGTTGTTCAATAGGACCAAATGTTTATCTTAGCCCCGCAAGAGTAGCTGGGGCAGATTCTGAGAAGCCATATGTGGGGAAAAGGGAAGGGAGTTAATCTGAGCGACTTTTAACTTGTGTATGTGGACTCAAGCTAACAGGTTGGCTGAAGGGTTTTGGAAGTGTCCAGCAAGTTTATTCCCAGAGGATCTGATCCAAAGCATACTAAAGCCATTGGGAAAACTCTATAGACTTCAGTGGGTTTTGAATGAGACCCTGAGAGCCCAATCATAAAGTCTCTCTCATCCTACACAATTCCAGTCAAACTCTACAGCCTTGCCTTCTTTTCTCTATCTCCTTTCCTCTACTTATTCTACTCCCCCAGGTGCTGGAGGGAAAGGGGAGAGGGACACTCTGAAATTTCCCCCGGTCATGCATTTCATGGATCCCAAAAAGCCAGTTCAGCAAAACATCCCTTTCAGATTGAGACAGACATAAATTAACAAATCACCTTACCCCAACCCCTGCTAAAACTTATATAAGTGATCATATGGTAATAACATTAGAAACTGTAAATACTCCCTACTGTGTTGATGATGATGAATTGAATGAGATGTTGACTAATTAACATATGCAAATTTCAAATGAGAAGAGCTACAAGTAGCTGCTGTTTTATCTCCATGTTAATGATCATATTTCAGGATGCTTTTTAAATAATATTACCTAATCCTGGCAGTGACTACATGTTTCTGAAAGATTTTTGATACTGGGTTACATTCGGGTTAATTAATGTGACCCTAACCTAGAAAAGACTAAGAGAATAGAGGGGTTCAAATTTAACAGCATCTGTTACTGAAGAAAGAAAAAGGACTCCAACAGAAATTGTACCTCATTCTGTTTTAGTATGATTCATCACCAGGTGGTGGCCAAGCAGACTGGCTATAATTTTACCTTTTGGAAATCTTAATAAAATCTTTGAAGCAGAGAAAGTGGGACTTCATTAGTGAAAGATTATTCCATGCTGCTTAATAAGTAGCTGTAACCATTTTTCTCTAATGTGTTTTGCCCACCAATCCTATTATTATAGATTACAACCAGGGAAGGCAGAGCATCTTTCATTCTTGAAAGTTTCATGCAGTGTTGTTGTAGCTGTATTGGTCACAGAATATTAGATAGGCGTGGGTGATGTAGTATCTTTTATTGGACCAACTTCTGTTGGTGAGAGAGACACACTTCCTAGAGAAGTCTCTCACCAACAGAAGTTGGTCCGATAAAAGATATTGTCTCACCCACCTTGTCATTCTTGGAAGTTTACTTTCTTGGATTTAAGTATCTACACTGCTTCTAGGTGCCAGCTGAGGAAAGCACTTAAGTATGTGTTAAAATCCATTTAAGTTTAGGACAGCACTTAAGCGTGTTTAACTTTAAGCATACGTTTTAGTCCCATTGATTTCAACAGTAATAGCATTTCTTCCAGAAGTTATTTATTAATGACCTTGGTGAAGGTCAAGATAAGTTGCATTTGTGGGTTTTGTACTTTCTTTATCACAAACCAAGTGGGGAATGGCAGCGACAATTAAACAGTCATATTTTAACTACCTTTTCATGTTTTCATTAATCTATGCAGTCATGTGTAGATTATGAGCATGCTTTCATTAATCTACACATCAAGGGATCAAAATACAAGATTGGAAAGCTGCAAATCTGACCTGGAAGGAGAATTTTGCTTCAACTAAAATAGAAAATTCTGGAGTGAAATTTGCAAAACCTCCTGTGTGATTTAGGGGCTTAGGGTAAATTTTTCAAAAGCACCCATTTGACTTAGGTGCTTTAACCACTAAAACCTAATTTTCCATTGCTTTCCACCTTGTGTGGCCATTACAACTGTACAAAGTAAATGTAGAATGATAAATAAATCTGAGAAATACACGTAACACCTATGCTTCATGGAGGTGTCGATGAAAATGCAAGGTAGTAGAGAACATGGTCCATTGATTGGAACTGCTGAATATAGACAGAACTATAGACAATGCCAGAAAAGAGTAAAAGAAAACAGAAGATATAGAAGGTTGCATCCTAGTTGCCCTGTGGGAAGGAAACCTTCAGCTCAATATGAAACATTTCCTTCTTCCTGGTGTGTTACTGTGAGTCATGGTACTGTCTCTGGGCAAGTGATCCCTTTAAAGTCTCTATCCCTATCAGCCTCTCAAGTCAGTCAAGGAAACAAACCACTGCTGGGATGCCAGGTAGGCACTGTAGATATTATTGTAGCATACAGGAATTGGGTGGGTATCCCATTTAAGCAGTTGGGACCCCTCAAGTGTTGAAGCCATCAGAAACTGCCAAAGCTGCAGAGGACATAGATAGCTAAGCTCTGTATGTTTGCACATAGTTAATAAACACAGTTATTTTGAATGCAACTGTGCCTGTGTAGTTTACCCATCTTCTTAATGTTATACAGAAAGCAAAGACAACAGCTGCAATGAAGCTAGGGTCCTAACATACAGTGAACTATACAGCAACTGCAGACGACAAAGGAAAGCAAAACTAAAAATGCACCTGCAGCCACTGGGACTGTGAGTAACCTGCTCATATAGAAAGAAAAAGTTAAAAATGTCTGTCTGTAAAAAATGGACTTTCTGAGAGCTCAGTAGAGGATGGGGCCATCTATATTGAGAGACTGTAATAGTGTGTAATAGCTAATGAGATCAGTGATAAGGAAAAGGTGGCGGTTTTACTGGGTGTAATGAGAGCTAAATTTACAACTTGCTTCACAACCTACCAGCTTCTGCTAAACCAGAAGACAAAATATTTTCTGAGATTGTGGAAATTCTAAAATCATCATTCCCAAAACTATCAGTGATTGCACAACATTCCACTTTTATAGACGGAATGGAAAAGAAAAATTGAAACAATTCCTTTACATGTAACATGATTAAATAAACGAATGGGGCATAATCAGTTTGGAAGAGACTTAAAAGGTCATTTAATGTATATTATGCAAAACGAAGTTACCCACAACCAGCTAATCAATTGAAGTACATTTGACCGTAAATACGAACTAGAAAATGCTGCTTCAATAGGGAGCAGCTGCTAACCAAAGATGTCAGAGGGTAGCAATGCAAACAGTGCATCAAATAAATTGGGGGTGAAGCAGAAAGTACAACATGCATAACACTCAAAGAGTGTGTGCTTTCATTGTGGGAAATAGTTTCATAACACAAATTATTGTTGGCAAATGAGTGCTCTACTGAGAGCCAGTTGCCCACTAGTCATCACAATCACTGAAACATATGGTTTCAGAGTAGCAGCTGTGTTAGTCTGTATTCGCAAAAAGAAAAGGTGTACCTGTGGCACCTTAGAGACTAACCAATTTATTTGAGCATAAATTTGCTAGTCTCTAAGGTGCCACAAGTACTCCTTTTCTTTTTACTGAAATATATGTACAAATAATATTTAAGGAGTTGTGTGTCTGTACTGAAAATTCTGTTCTTACGGCAGGCAGGCAAAGATGAAGTCTTAACCTAAATATATTTAAAAGTTACTGAGGCTTTTGTCAGTATGATACAGCAGGTGACATGGTGTCTGACAGGTTCCTTTCAAGCTGGAGGTAACAGATGCTTCTTTCTCTCTGGTCCTGAGTGTACTGGGTATTATATGTCTCCCAGAGGAGACATATGTTTACATACTGACCCAAATGCTAATCAAGAGATTGTAAAATCTTCAAGAGAGGAAACTCACAGGAAGACAAACAGCAGGAGGGGATCCTGTTTATGACTAAAGACAATGTTGAGAAAGCAACATTAACAATTTTTATGTATTGCATCCCCTGATATCATTCCCTAGTGCCTAATTCCCATGGAGAGCAAGTTAGTGGAGCAAAGTCACAAACTCAGCCCTAAGAATGGGAAAGGGAGTAGGTGATCTTGCCAGTGCTCTGCCTACTATACTTCCCTCTCATGGTGTGGGGCAGCTTCAGCTGTTCCAAATCCAGCAGGTCACAGACCTCATGAGAGCTCTGTGCCACAGAAGGTGCTGTTCTGTCACCTCATACAGAGAAATATATAGTTTAGCTTGGCTGGGGTATTGAGCTGAGCAGCATTAGTGCAGCAATAGGATCCATTACTAGAAAGTACTAGCACTGCTCAGGAAGACCAATGCTATCAAGTTTCTTCCTAATGCAGGGGAGGAAGAGGCACCATATACACTTTCAAAGTGACTAATTTGTATTGTTTTTAAAATGGAATGAAAAGCTCAACATCTTGGGTGTGTTTGAAAGACAGACGTTTGCCTGTGAATTACTTTGTTTTCTCATAGTAGTTTACCAACAAATTCTTCATGCAGCTATAACGCCTCCTCTTCTCTTTGTTTGCTACATTTATGAAGTAATGTTTTCTACAGCTAACTGAAATAAACATCTGCTTACTGACATCAAGGCTATTTCATTCAACTGTCTGGAGTTTCAGAAGATGAGAGCATGCTGCACTTTCCATAATTTCTATAAAAATATGATGCCCATGATTGTCACCTGCTGTATTCTATGTAGAGCTGTTAATAGTCAGGCATAAACAACACGTTTTAAATAATTTCATTTTGATTTTCTTGCATAAGAGTAAAATAAGTGGCAAGAGCCATTATTTATTTCCCCACCCCCCACAGAGTGCAACAAATTGCAATGGATTTGCATACCCAATAATTGTCCCATTCTGGTCATAGAGAAGTAATCTAACATGGTTGCATCTATAATTCCATTGAAAGATTACAAGTAATTTCTATGGACTGCTTTATGTATGACTTTATTGTTTTAACATTCTATTCAAACTAGTCCTGAGCTATTGGAGTTTTCTGTATATCATTTTTTGAATAAATATGAAAAAATTGCTTCAGAAAATGAAAGGATTCTACACAGAGTAGAAGAAACTTGTGTCTTTGCTATGGGTGAGTGGATGCTGGTCCTTGTGTAAATGAGGTGAGATGACAAGGGCAAAGGGAGCTTCTCCCGCCACATGCACAGACAATTGTGGCATCAACACCTCTGGCTCCAAGTTGCTTCAAAGAGGCTTAGAGCAGGCTGATCCCATGTAGGCAGCACTAAGCCCAATGAGCACTAAGAGCTGGTGGAGACTCAGTAGGTAGGATTTTGAAAAAGCAGCTAAGTGAAAGCAAGTCACAACCACATTGACTTTCAATGGGACTTCTAGGTCATGCAGGCACTTTAGAAAGTTCCACTCAATCTTTCCCTGAACGCTTATATGTTGTATGGC
The DNA here is from genome assembly GCF_965140235.1 of Caretta caretta. Classification (NCBI taxonomy): domain Eukaryota; kingdom Metazoa; phylum Chordata; order Testudines; family Cheloniidae; genus Caretta; species Caretta caretta. The sequence goes on from NC_134213.1 coordinate 70,077,940, forward strand.
TTCACACTACTCCCTTGTCACCAAGCTATTGCCTGGTGGGCCAGGATGACCTGACCACCTCAGAAACAATAGGGCTGAGGAGAAAAAGGTAGCCTGAGAGAGCATAAGTGTATGTATAAAAGGGTGTATCATCTACACTCAAAGTCTTTAGTCCCATTTCCCCCATAAGTTCTCTTACCTCTTAGGCAAGGCCCAGGTTTGCTATGGAGGCTGGCCCACACTCCCAAAACATAGTATCCTTTTCCTAAGGTGATTACCTCACCTCCTGCCTCTTTCAGGAGGTGTTTTTACTTGGCTACTCCTTCAGTCTTCCTATGTGTTATCTCCTCTTCCACCAGGATGGGCTGGCCCTGGCTTATATTAACCCAGACCTCTCCCATTCTCAGCAGACTCTGAGAGAATTGGTTAATTGAAATCGGATGTTTGGAAGTTTTTCTTTTTTATTCCCCTCCTCCATGTGACAGTTAACCCTGTCACCCCTATCTAGGCTGGACCTAAGTCTCAGAGTCAAGCCCTAAATAATTTATTAAATAATACAAACTATTTATTTTCGTGGAATAAAACTATTTTCGTGCCCATATTCCTTTATATAGATTAACTGGGCTAGATTCTGTCATGGTGTTTCACCCCATCATGCACTAGTAACTATGAATGAGGTCACATTTTCTCCATCAGCCCTACCTCCCCCAAAGCCTTGCAGAAAGGTCAGTCTTCAGCTTTCTATAACAGATGCCACAAGAGCAGAACCTTGGAGTCAAGTGAAATGTTGTGTGTTCTCCTTGCTGTTGCATGGATTTTAATATGGAGTCAGTTTTTAAATGATTTTTATATAGAAAGCAAATTTGATGTAAGGAAATTTTCTTCTTATTTTTATTTTCTTTGATAAGCTGGTACAATGATGGTGGATAAGCCATTGGGTCAATGGGGCCCATGCCCAGAGGCCCAAGCCAAATGGGGGGCCCCGGAAAAATGGGCACTACTGTGTCCCAACCTCGTTCCATCCTGCGTTCCTGCCAGGGAGTGGGCTGTGGTGCAGAGTCTTGCCTCGCTCCACTCCACCCGCCGAGCACTCCTACCAGAGAGCGGGGTTGAGGTGCGGGGGCTTTCCCCACTCCACCCGCCAGGTGCTCCTGCCAGGGAGCAGAGAAGCCTGCAGGAGCGCCGGGCAGGCATGGCAAGCCCCCGTGCCCCGACCCCATTTCCCCAGCAGGAGTGCTGGGGGGGGGGGGGAGAGTAGGGACTGCAGGTGGAAGGGGTGGGGAGGGGTCCCCACTTGCTCTGGCCCAGGACCCCACAATCTGCCTCTGTGTTTAGCCTGTAAGAATTTAAAGGCAAACGAAGGAAAAAGATACTTAAGTTTCACTGACTGCTTTGGGGAGGTAAGAGAATACATTACAGTGGCAAAGATGAAGTCTTGACCTAATATATTTAAAAATTACTGAGGCTTTTGTCAATCTGACACAGGCAATCTAAAAAATATCCATGGTTTAGAGAAGCAGAGTTAATCCAGCTTTGAGGTTTATTAGGTTTTAAAAAATACTGTAGCATCCATGCTTTCAATTTTTGGCCTTTTGATTTTGTCCAAGAGTACTATGCATGGAGAGTCTAATTTTAAATTAAATTTCCAATCCCAATTTGTAGTAAGCACCTGCAAATGCAATTCCATTGTCCAGCCAGACTTACTACTGAGTCGTTTGTCATGTGAGAAAACCAAATCTGTGCAAGTCTCTGGCAGTCACAGGCTTTCCAGCTCAAAAGCCAATGTCCAGTTTCTGCTGAAAAGTGCACTACACAGGAAATAAATGTCCTTATATTTCTAAAATAATCTGGTTGCAGGGAAAATTTTGAATGAAATATAACTCAAAGAGGACCTAAGAAGTTATTTGGTTATCAAATATTAGTAAAAGAAAAAATATGCTAATTGATCATTTTAAAAAAATATATATTCTGATGTTTACAGATTACCATGATTGGGTCTATCAATTAAAGCCAAATATACTGTTTTGATTCTGCTTCTCTGAGTTATTAATTTTTAATTATTAAATGTTAATGGCATAGTCAGAGATCGCACATCAATATCTTATTTATCAGTCATAGCATGCCATCTATTTTTTAAGCAGAACACTCCTCTGATTTCAAATTGGGGCACCCCCAATAATTTTTCATATGGTATGCACAACTGAACCACTCTCATTTTAGGGGTTGCAGCGCCACCCTCTGGCAGGAATAAGGGGGTCACTGGGCCAAATTTCAGTGAATGGTGCTGTGGCGCCATGTGCCAGGTTGCAACATAACTTCCAAATGGGGGACCCACAGCAAAATGCCCCTTCTACCCTATCCCTCCCCTTGGCAGCCCCATCCCTGCTTCCGGTATGCACCCTCTGTAATGTTTACGGCTGCAAGCACCACTGCTTTGAAGCTAAACATGATGCCACAAGGTGAACACAGATGTCAAAGATACTTAAAATCCCGGCACTATTTCTGAAATAACCTAAGTATTGGAATTCTTGTATGTTGTATATTTCCCTCTACTTTTAATCAAAATTGAAGTGGTACCTATGTTCGTAAACAGTCCTAGAGTTTGCAATTTTAGGACCGAGTAATTTATTTTCTACAATCTGCAGACACTGCTGCATGAATAGGAAAACTAACGAGAGTTATCATTCCTGCTGGTTGCTTTAGAAAGTAGAATAAAACTGATTTCTCAATTAGTCTTTAAGTTCACATTTGTATTACATCTAGTGGTTTCTTCTAATACTGGATGAGGGTGTTTTGTTTTTGTTTTGTTTTTATAAAGGGTAGTTCTAGAATACAGATAAATGCAGAAACTTGTCCATAAAGTGTTTTTAACATGATAGCTAGTTTCAGTCTCCTGTCTTCCCCTCTACCCGCAACGCAAACAATTAGTACTAATAATGCTACTGTCAATAGAAAAAGGTAAGATATGCTACAGACTACAAATCTGTTAGTCCCTTTGAATAAAATTGTATAGACCATTTATGCTTAAGAAACATTTTTAAAAATCTAGTCATTTGCTTACTGAAGAGAATGCTGAATCCTAACATTTACAGAACACCTATATATCTGTCTATCATACTTATATAGCTCTCATTATAATTGCATGACTGACCCACAATCTTTTATGTATTTATCCTTACAAGATCCCTGTGAGGCAGGGAAGTATTACCAAACCCATTTTACAGATGGCGACTTGAGGCGCAGAGAGACTAAGTCAAAGGTGGGCAAACTTTTTGGCCCGAGGGCCATATCGGTTTGCACAACTGTATGGAGGGCCGGATAGGGAAGGCTGTGCCTCCCCAAACAGCTTGACCCCCGCCCCCTGTCTACCCCCTCCCACTTCCCGCCCCCTCAGAACCCCCAACCCATCCAACCCCCCTGCTTCTTGACCCCTGACTGCCCCCTCTGGGATCCCCCGCCCCTAACTGCCCCCTGGGACCTGCCCCACTCCCTGTACCCTGACTGCCCTGACCCCTATCCACACCCCCGCCCCCTGACAGCCTGTCCCTGGGACTCCCACGCCTATCCATCCTCCCCGTTCCCCATCCCCTGACTGCCCCCCCAACCCTCCACCCCATCCAACCACCCCCTGCTCCCTGTCCCCTGACTGCTCCCCCGGATCCCCTGCCCCTTATCCAACACACCGCTCCCTGCCCCCTTACCAGCCACTGGAGCCAGCCATGCCACCACGCTGCCTGGCAGGAGTGGCAGGCCAGAGCGCTGGCGGCACCGTGAACTGAGGCTGCGGGGGAGGGGGTCACAGCAGGGAAGGGGCCGGAGGCTAGCCTCTCGGGCCGGGAGCTCAGGGGCTGGGAAGAATGGTCCCGCAGGCCAGATGTGGCCCACAGGCCGTAAATTTGCCCACCTCTGGACTAAGTGATTTTTCCAAGGTCACACAGGAAGTTTGGGGCAAAGCTGGGAACTGAACACAGGCTAGTGCCCTAACCAGTGTTCCCTCCTTCATCTCATAAAAAGATTCAACTAAGCACCCAGAATATTTCAGAAATCCTTATAAGTTTTATTGGAATCCACAAACTAACCCTGGACTTCCAGCCCCTTTGCCTAGGCAAAATCAGCTGAAGTATTTTATACATTAATGGAGGGGTGGGGGTGGGGGTGGGAAAGAGAGAATTACAACGCAAAAGGAAGTGAGAAACTACCTCTTAGTTTTGCCCTTATTCTGCCTAGATAGTGAGCTGCTTTTACTGAGAAATTATGATGGTTTCAAAATAGCTTATTTATTTAAAAAAGGGGTTAGCATTGTATTCCCTGCTGTTGCAACAACCAGCCTAATTACACAACCGATAAGGGAATGCACCTTCTTTATTCAAAGGCACTGAGAGTTGATATAAAAGCACTTTGCTACAACACTTGCTTGTCAATGAGTGGCCAAAGTTAATGTGGCTATAATAAAAACAAATTGGTCTGTAAAAGGCAGGTATTTCCTCCTTCAAGACATATTGTTGATGGAAATGTGCAGTGAGTTCCTAGCAAAGACACATCTCTCCTAATAAACATGGTACAGCGCTATGGCTATGACTTACCTCCATGTTTTAACCTCATAGTTCGTACTGCAAAAGTACAAATACATGGAATTATGATAAATACACAGGACTATCTTCTTGTCATGTACTCTCTCAACTATGCACATCACCAATATCTTACTGGAAAACCTCTGCAATGCAAAATATGTTAAATTGGCATGCAAAGTCTGCTGCCAATTTAGCCACTTTCTGTGAAGGATAAAAGAAAGTTTTGTATACGGTACTGCAGGCCAGAAAAATATCAGTTGAAACAGCAGAGTTCAAGTAATTAAATCTCAGTTTATGCTCTACTCCAGAGATTCATGAAATAGCAAAATGGTATGCATGAGTATGTAGGCAAGGTAAGAAAGACAGATGATGTAGTGCCTTCCTCTCATTGGAAACCGGTCCACTACAGAAATAGTGACATTAAAGTGGCTCTAAACCATTACTTTGGACTCCACAATAACTGAAATGACAGAATAATATTTATTATGGTGATATTATCTGATACATATTTTGCCAGAAGCTGGGAATGGGCTACAGGGGATGGATCACTTGATGATTACCTGTTCTGTCAATTCCCTCTGGGGCACCTGGCATTGGCCACTATTGGAAGACAGGATGCTGGGCTAGATGGACTTTTGGTCTGACCCAGTATGGCCATTCTTATGTTCTTATGTTACATGTTTCAAAGAGAAAATTAATGTCATAATTCCCACTGATATCAGACATTTGTCACTGGAAACAATTTCATGGAAACTAGTTAATATTGATCATATCACTTTCCTGTACAACCAAATGATTCCTAACCATTCCTAAAAATGGGGCATTAATATTCTGATCCAAAAATTCGTAAGTTATCTCAAACAGCCAAAGGGCAGTAGCTGCAATCATGAGAGAGTTCAAGCAACATCAGAAAGGTCTGGCTCCTCTGTTCCCATTAGTGTAAATAAGAAAAAGTGATGTAAAATTAACATGATTTGAAACCTGTAGTATCTGCAAGAATTGGAGGAGTTGCAGCAAAAATGTGGATTACTTTGGAATTGTTCATATCACATTTTCCAAGAATTACTTGGACACATTTTTAAACACTGATTTTTGAACTGAATTAAACCTTCATAAAGTACTGTGTAGGACAGGGGTTGGCAACCGGCAGCACGCGAGCTGATTTTTAGTGGCACTCTGCTGCCAGCCTGGATGGATGGAACCCAGGGCTGGCAGCGGGCTGAGCAGCTCAGTCTGCTGCCAGTTTGGGGTTCCGTCTGCTGGATCTACTGCCAGTCTGGGGTTCCATCCGCCGGCTCCTGCCAGCCGGGGTTCTGGCCGCTGGCCCCTGCCAATCCGCTGCCAATCTGGGGTTCCGGCCACCGGCCCCTGGCACGCAAAACCTTAAATTACAGTAAATAAATGAAGACTTGGTACACCACTTCTCCAAGTTTGCCAAACCCTGGTGTAAGAAAAAAACCCTGAACTGCCACATCTGTCCACAATTTAATGGAATAAGGCGGTTAGTGCTCTTTATTGAGAGCTGTTTATAAGTTAATCACCTCTCAATTTAACACATTTTCAATGAACTTTTCATGTCTCCTGCTTTTTGTTCTTCCTTCTCTCACATCCCACCCCACAACATTTTCTCTCCCACACCCCTCCATTAGTTCATGCCATGTTTTTCTTTGTGTTCTCTATCTCTTCCCCTACATATAATATTTTTCTGTACTTTTATTTTTCTAACTTATTCTATCAGTTACCTTTTCTCTCTCTCTCCCATGTGCTCTCTGAGGTCCACATAACCCCAAATCAACATTTCCATCTCAACTCCACCACACAGAGGACTGTCTGATAAATTCACAACAGTTTCCAAAACTCTGCCTGGGTTCTGAAAGGGGGAAGGAGCATTCTACTATTTTTTGTAGTGCATTCCCACTCTACAGCGTCTTCACTGCTGCAAGGAGGGTGTTGGGGTTTTCCTCTGCTCTGCCCTTCGCTCAGCCTCCTACCTGCTGTGATCTGGGTCCGTGTGTGTGTGTGTCTGCGTTTCTGCACCTCCCAGCAAGAAGAAAAATGCCTCTGCTAGTCTAATGCCAGTTCCTATGTTAGAGCTCTCCTCTCCATTGCCTCTGCTCCTGCTCAGAACTCCCCATCCCCCACCAAGCAGTAACAGAAATGACCTGCTGGCCCTCAAAGTTTGGAACAGCATCAGTTAAAACTGAGAAGACTTGAGTCAATATACCTCTAGTACAGAGTGATGAAAATTCTGAGTAACAGCAGAGGCACCTGCTGACTTGGGAAGGTGACATTGCATCTGCTCATGTGCAACTGAGAAGTTTTCTTCACACCATGAAGGGTTGCAATTTAGCCTTTTTTAAAAAAAACATGAAAATTCAAATTCTGCAGAAGTTGATGGCGCTTGCCTGGAAAGATTCCTGCTCGCCACCGCAAAGCAGATTATAAGGTCTCATTAGCCGTCTCATTGTCTTTTAATAATCTATCATTATTGCGAATACCAGGTTAGCTCCTCTTAAGAACGAAATTGGCAGCATTAGTATTAGTGACATGCTAGGTCTGTGGGAGCCTTTTCTATACCAGAGCTCCTGCTGATCCTTTCAGAACTCCACCACCGATAGCAATAGTGGGAAATTTAAGGGGAAAAGGCTAGCCACTCAGACAACAGAGATCAGATGCAAAAAAATATTGAGAGGCTCCCAAGTGGAAGTGTTTGAGTATGAATCCCAATCTAGACTTTCACAACGTTTGGGCATGTTAAGATCCAGAATTTTGGCTTGGGACCATCTGTATAAAATGTGTAGCCAAGAAGATCAGACATTCCTTTTCCACCATTATTGCCAAAAAATAAATGTTGGTTTTACAGGGTAAGGATGAATTTTTGTATTCAGTTGAAGTGTTTTGGAACATGAAGTACTTATTTGGTATATCCTACATGGATTTTTTGCATGACATGACAGTGACTTAGTAACTTTATAATAAACTCTAACAGATCTGAGCTTTAGATATGCCTGAACTTTTATTTTTCATTTCCTGCTTGCATTTGAATGGACATAATTTATTTTAAGCAGTTGAGGTTTCAATGAAAAATTCAGCAGGGTGAAAATTTTCTTATAGTGGTGATGTCTTCGTGTCATTTTCTCTGCACTTATTCATGAAAAAATAAGGATTTTCTTTTTAAAAAAATATCAGTATCTTATTCAATGCAGGGTGTACATTTTCACTAAATCTTGCACTTTAGACTACAAATTTTTGCAATACATTAAACGGACTTTATCTAAGTAACAATTGTGTTTGGTGTCATCAGTGGAAACACTGAATAACCAAAGATACTTGAACTTTGTAATGAATCTCCAATTACTTTTAATACCTTTGTGTATTATGTTCTTTGCGTATACAGACCTGGTTCAAATTTTCATATTCATGTAGTCCAGAACAGTAGACCTGGGTCTTTGAAAGGTTTTCTTTCAAGGGGCCCTGGAAGATCTGCTATAGAATAAGCAATCCAAGACCCTAGTTCTGTGAGGTAAAGCACATGTGCTTAAAGTTACTCAAGTGCTTATCTTGCTATTCTGAACCTCAGTACCCTGCTACGTCTGAAAGGAAAGTCAGAAAAGTTGTTATAAAATGTATTTTTAAACCAGAATGTATATGCATCTAAGTATTATTATAGTCAACATTGGTTCTGATGAGGGATGTTCTATAATTCCAAGACTGCCTCTGATATTTCAATCTAGATTGAGTATCTATCACTGTGGTTGTACTATCTGAGGAACACCATCCGGAGTACATAGTCTGTGTAAGGGGACTGTTGCCCCCTTACTAACATTCAGTGGGCGTGTTTTGGTTGCTAGCTCCCAGTACTAAAAGGGGGAAGGGTCGATGGCGAATCAGGACCCTGAGACTGACAGCCCCCAGGAACAATGGGGAGAGGCCAATGCTCCAGGTCAGCCTGAATGACAGGACAGGCAGGCTAATCAGGGAGTCAGCAGGCCAGGGAGGTGCTGTCCTCCATGTGAGCTGGATTTGCCTGGGTCAGACAGAGTGGGGCCGAGCTAAGGAGAAAGCAGGGGCTCAAGCTGAGCTGAGGAGCAGAGCTGTGCCAGATCCAGAGGGACCAGAAAAGCAGCCCAGAGAGAGCAGACCCTGTGCTGGGAGCAGAGCTGCAGCCCCAAAGCCAGAGGCACAACCCAGAGAGAGCAGACTTGCCCTGGGAGCAGAGCTGCAGCAACCAGAGCCAAAGGGGCCAGAAAAGCAGCCCAGGAAGCAGGTCAGTGCTGGGAGCAGAGTCACAGAAGCAGCCTGCAGAGCAGACCTGTCCTGGGAGCAGAGCTGTAGCAACCAGAGGCAGAGGGGCCAGAGAAGCAGCCCAGGGAGCTGGAGGCAGAGCAGCAGCAGCAGTGCAGAGACAGAGTGGTGCAGCTGGGGCTGGAGCAGCTGGAGAGAGCGAGAGGGACCCTGGGAAGCAGGCCCAGCACAGGGAGACGCTTCAGCCAAGAGGCTCTGCAGGCCAGGCTTGGATCATAACCCCGACAGGGTGGGGGCAACACTGGGCAGAAGGGTCCTACCACTTAGAGCCTGAGAGCGTGTGGCCACCACCAGAGCAAGTGTCCAACCCACAGCATCCCTGCAGCACAGCCAGGGCCTGAGAAGAAGGCCTGGGCCTTACAAGGAACAGACTGTGAACTGCCCTGACATTCCAGAGACACTACTTGTGATGTTCCCTGCCACAGAGCGGGTTGATGTGTTTCCTTTAACCTTTCCCATTTTTCCTTATTCTTTTTAAAATTAATTGTTGATTAATTAACTTGCATTTGCTTTAAATTGTGTGTAATGGTCATTGGGTCAGAGACGTGCCCAGTGCAGAGAGAGTACCCGGAGGGGGACACCCTAGCCCCTGTCCTAGGTGACTGCAGCAGGGTTGGGGGTCGAGGCCCCCAGGAATCATGGGCCCAGCCTTGTTGGGGTTACAAGGACTCTGCCAGACAGGACAGTGGAAGGGGAGTCCTCAAGGGCAGGGAGGCCACTGGGTAAAAGAAGTGGGAGCGAGGACTCAGATCCTTTCACTAGCCCACTTCACTAGGGTAGTGCAAAAGCCAGGAAAGTTCCCCACAAGAGCAGGACTATTCCCCTGCTTACATCTGCAGTGGTGATGATCATTAGCCTTAACCTTAGCCTGAACCAATTTTACCTACCTCACAGGGATGTTATGAGTGATGAATTATAATAGCAATATGGGTTGCTTGAGTATACAATATATATAGGCTCCCTCATGGGATGTGTAAAGCATTTTGGGAGTTCCTCAGATGAAAGGTGCTATGACAGTGCAAAGTAATGGCTGCATTTCAACATGGCCTTTGTCTTCTCATATTTCCTCCTGTATCTCATTTTCCCTTCATCTCTCAATTTCTGTATAACAATAATTTACAAAACCCATGAGAAGTCTGTGTATACTGCATAAGCAAATTAAAGCACTACTGTAAATACAGAGTTCACTGTGAACGGGGGCTTGCTAAAACTGAAACAAACACACACTGGGGCCTTGAAACAAAGTAACTGGAAAGCATAAAGTATCTAAAACCCAGTTACTTACAGATTAATTGCCAATGGCTATAAATTACACATAAGGAAAAAGGATAAAATGAGGCTCTACAAAACCATTTGAATTGTTTATAGCTTGTATGAAAGAGATTTCCTATAAACCAAATTGAAAGTGACAAAAGCATGAATATGTAACTGGAGTCAGATTTAACCATTTGATATCAACAGATTATGTTTCACTTACTTTAGAAAACCTAGGAGCACTGATGCCTAATGGAAAAGGTCTAAAGTGGGGGTAGGGGGGAGGGGTGGGGAAGTGTAGATTGTTGACAAAACTAAAGAAGGCAAAACGGAAATTTCCCATAATTGATCCACGTGGGAGGAAAGTAAAAAATGCAGCATGTGCAGATATGTATTCAGGGATGCTAGTGAAATGATTAAAAGCCACAGGAAGTAAATCACAGAATAAAAATATGGTAGGGAACATCTGGTAAATCTAAGATATCATCCATGCCTCAATTTTGTCTCCCAGCAGTTATCTATGGAGCAAAGGGCTGGCTGCCTACAAAGATAAGTGAACAGAAGCTATCAAATGCTCAAAGAAACATGAATGCTCAATGTCCAGTATTTCAAGGGGATACAAGACAAAAGGATTTATTTAATCAAAATGAATCACAGATGTTGAGATTATAAGAACTAATTGACATTGGGTAAAATATCAGACTAGAAAACCAGACTCTTAATAGATATTGATGACTGCTATTCAGTGAATAGGCTTTATGAAGAGGGGCTGGAAGAGAAGAATATGAAAATGCTAAAGAGAGGGAGGATGTTAAGGACATTATTGCTCATATCAGTGTGAAATAGATTATGAATATTGTGCAAGACAATGAGAAGCAAGAAATTCCAAAGGCATTTCTCCAGTGTTAAGCAGGCTATCATTGCTAAATATATTTTTTAAATGAAAAGCTCAATTCTCCCTGGCAGCTAAGGTCTCAGTTACAGCTCTCTGATTCAGCACCAGCCCAACTTCAATATTAATTAGAGCAGTTGAAGAGTCCCTAAGGGACCTTTATGCCAGAAGAGAATTAGTATACTAGCCTATCCCTACCTTGCTGCATCCCTGAGCTGTACCAGAGAAGCTGGACTGAACTTTTCCAAAAATTTTCACCTCTTTTTTTTTTTTTAATAAATCATGCAACACACGTTTTCTTAATTCTTTTTATCCGATTCCTGTTCGGTGGCTCCATCCTCTGAAATTATTGAGATCATGAAAGGGAAGCTGCTATAAGTTCTCAAAGCTTCTTTTGACAATAAAACACAACATGTATTTATAAACAACCCCTTAGCTGAAGCAGTAATTCCCCAAGATATATAATTTCACCATATAATTCTTACACACAAAAAAATCCCTATGGTGACAAGGCATGATGAAAAGGAGAAAATATAGCTAGGGTTATCAGATGTTGGCTCCATTTGTCTAAGGTACTATGGCTCAGAATAGCCTGTATTTTGAGGATGGCTATCTGATTCTGATCGACTGTTTCTGAGCTTCAAATGTACACTGAAGTTAAAGAGATATTGATTGCACAAAAGAAAAGAGCCTCTCCTAATAGTGTTATCCACATTTTTGGAGGGTAAATATGCAAGGTTCCATAGGTCTAGTCAAAGAATTTAAAACCCTGGCCAATTATTTTCCTGCATTATTTTTATTTCATTTTAGTATTTGTGGTTTTTTACCCTCTCCACAGTTATTCATTACATGGTGCAATCTAGCATGTCTAAGAATCAAACTTCAAACAAGGCAGCTCAACTGAACTTTAAGAGAAAAGAGAAGTGGTTTCCGTGGCAATGGTAACCATGTGAAACAGATACTAGATCATTGCTCAGGCTCTCCTTTAGCATTGAACAAACATTACTGAGACCTGATTCAGTGATGCCTTAATTATCATCTAAGCAGTCATTTTTATATATGCCTTTTTATTCTTTACAAAAAAAAAATCCTTTCACTTTTGACTTGCTAATATGTGATTATACTTAGCCTGAAAGCATACTACACCTGCTGCAAACATAACAATTTAACCATTCATTTCTTTGCTTCTTTGAATGAACAACCCCTCAAAAACATGTGACCATTCAAACAAGCACATTAAAAACCCTGAGGAAACAATAGTGCCCATCCACTAGAAGCCGTGCAAAGCATTTCAACTTGAACATAAAATGCAGTCACTTAAAACAAACTTGGTTGAAGTTTCTTCTGGAACAAGCAAGAATTTGACTGAATTTTGTCAAAGCTGGATGTGAATGTTTTTGCTGGATATTTGTAAACATTTTAAGGGGGCCTCTTGACTAGTGCATTTCAGAGTCAAAGCTGGGAAAGATCATGTTGTATTTTCCAATACAGCAACTGTCTTTGATTGACCAAGGCAAACTTGTGCAAATATGCATGAACTTCAACCTTGCCTGTGGGTTCACAATACGTTTAACAATGGGAAAACCAGGATCATTAGGAGACAAACATTTCCAATTTCAGGTCCTGTGAACCCATGTATGCAACTTCTGAGCACAAGAAGATATTTTCAAACATTTATTAAACCAAAGTTGGAAGGGTTTGAACTCCAGGTGTACTTTTAAACACTATACTCAGGCAATTTAAATATTTTTTCTTTGCTTATTTTCATACAGCCAACTTCCTGGAATCCAAAATTTACATTTATTTAGTGCCCAAATCTTATTCAGAAGCAGCACATGAAAACGATTTATTACATTGGTTTGGAATTAAATTTAACGTATTCAAAGAAGACCTCCAATTTTCTATGTGGCAGATTGTTCTATAATTAACCAAAGCTTGTGTTAGTTGATAATGTCAAATTAATATACAGTGATCATACCACGTACTAATAAAAATACAGCACAGTTCATAATGTCCTAAATACATCCATGTTAACATTTAATATTTATGAAGTAAGTCATATATATGCAGCAAATATTCATTACACAAGAGATATATAACTTATCCCCAAAAAGCTTACAATCCAATTCAGAAAGACAAATATAATCTAATTCAGATAAAACAGGATAGCAATTCTACCACAGTAAGATGAGGGGACAAGGTCAGCATAAAAATCAGTTTTGGAAGGCTACGGGAAAGAAGTGGGCTAGTGTAATATTCTGTGGAACTCAGTGGATATACTGACCAATTCCCAATGGATCAGTGGTCATTGAAAGAGTTGTGTATAACAAATATAACTAAATAGAAGTGGAGTATTTATATAGTATATACTCATCTCTACATTTGTGTCTATCTAATGCTTTATAGTCAAATTTTCTGAGTGAAATCCTGGCCCATTAAAGTCACTGGGCGTTTTACCACTGAATTTTGTGGAGCCAGGATTTCACTCTCCCTATGTGGAAAGTTAATACAAAATAATATTTAAACTAAAACCTAAATAATAGATTCAGATCTATTCTCTTGTCATATGACATAACCAGAAACATTGCCACAAACATAAAGCATGCACAGGAGGAACAGTGTAAGATGTGATTGGAAGGGGTGAACTGACAGTTCTGTATTCACAGTTACATTCTAAGGTGCATATACAGTACAGAATACTATGCACTATACTTGTTTTTATCACTGGCTTTCGAAACATTTAAAGCAGGCATATCTATTAAGATGCTAAAAAGAGTACCATTAACAAAGGGCGGTGAGAGGCAATAGTACAACAAAGCTACTGAAATTTGTTTACTATAAGTTAAAGTGGTGAATCATCTAGTAGTATCAGATGGAAGCACCTAGCACCAGAGATGATCAGTTTCAACTCGGAGAGTATTGGCTTGTACAGATCTCAGAGTTCAAAGGATTTTGCTTTCCCAATAGGTGTTGCCATCTGAGATTTGATACCTCCAAGTGGGAAAGCTAACACATCACTGCTACCTATAAATATGTCCTGGCTGATTATTGTGGATTATTGTTCCACTAGAAGTAGAAGTATCACAACAGCTCCATTGCAAGAAAAAATGTTAAGTGAAAAATTTACTCACAGAATCCTCAAAAGTTATATTTCTAGCAGTGACATCAATTGATCAGCCAGTTTTGTATTGTACAAGCACTTTGATAAAAATGACATTTTGTCACCACATTACTCTATGAATGGCATTAAAATATGGATGTCCTAAAATAGAGAACAACAACATAGCTACTTTGAATATGAGGTCATATAGCTGGGTCAGTTATTGGCATTTTAGTTCATTTGCAATTGATATTGCAAATGTGCTTAAAATGTGAATTCCTTCCCCTGGTCTTGTCACCCTTTATGGGAAAACTGAAGTAAAAATGGTAATCCCTAAACGAACAGTATTCATAGTATTATTTGATCATTGTTATTAGGAAGTGCATGGGTATTTTGGCACTCATTGCATCCAATCTGCCAGAGAATTTGAGAGCCTTAAGTTAATGGCTAGCTCTATAATTTCATATTCAAATTCTGTAGCATCAGATATTGCACACATCTGGCTGAATTATAAGAAAAATAGGGCCAATTGTCTTTGTAACTATTCATAACCTAAAATCAAACACCCACAAAAGCAAGAAATATTTCCTCACGTAGTAATGGGCAGATCAATGTAGACTGTTTCCTGGAATACAAGAATTTGCACAACCACATTAATCATCAGCATAAAAGTTAAGGTGTTTTTAAGGCAGTATGCAAATGTTAAATATTTTTATTTTGCATCCACAATGCTATATAAAAAGAGTGGGAGGGGATTAGAATTTCCTTTTGTTCAGAAGAAAACAATTGCACAAGTGAAAGAGAACAGCCATCTGGTCTCCAAATACACTCTCCCAGCTCTCTTCCTACTTCCCCGGTGAAATCTTGGTCCCATGGAAGACAAGGAGAGCTTTGCCATTCACTTCAATGGAACTAAGATTTCACCCTGGTTTATTTCTTTCCTTCTTCTATTCACTGGTTCTACCTTCTAGGGCATCAGGTTCTTGCTGATAATTGTCATGTTGTGATGCAGGCGGGAGCAAGCAGCATAGAGAGGCTCATGTGCTCACAGAGAAGTACTTTATTAGAAACTACTGGAAAGTAACAGAGAGAGTCAACAATGCTTTCAGGTATACTGAATCTCACAACACTAGCTCTAAGTGCTTTCAGCAAATCTCCCCTATTTCACCTTCAGCAATATAGTCATACTGAAAGTCCAACAAGACCTAACTTTAACAGGAAGACAGGGTAGAGTAGCCGAACCTCCAAATCAGCCGAGTGAATTATTTTGTCTTGTATTACTAGAAAGTCATCTTAATATATGTGCGTCTCTCTTCTCTTTGACTTTAGGCTTGCCCTTTTTCTTCACATTGACCTTATGACATTTGGCCTCTCTCCTCTTTTTGATTTTAGGTTTTACCTTTTCCCTTTCAGCTCTAATCTGTGCCTTATTTTTTTGGGGGGGGTCTTCCTTTACCTTTGCTTCCTCTAGCTGAAGGAATGATTCATAATTCCTAGTTTATTTACCAGCGTGAGCAGGCAGAGCATCCTCTTCCATCAGGTCCATCATAAGATTTGTCAGCGGAAACTCTAAAGCTCTCTTGATGGCCTGGCCCAGGCACCATATGAGCCAGGGTTTTTTTGAAAAAGGAAGCTCATGGGTATTGACTTTTGTTACAGCAGTCTGCAAGCTCTCCAGTGAGGTGAACTTATTTAAACCCCCAAAAGGACCAAAATATTTGGTGGGAGACTTCAGTTTTCTCACCCAATGAGCTGACTTCTCAACTTTTCTCTGCTACAAATTCCATGTTCTCTGACGCTTTCAGATCCAGTTTTTGAATCGATGTGTATTTATCTGCTGATCAGGGCTGGATTACCCAATAGGCAGACTAAGCACGTGCTTAGGGTACCAGCAAAGCAGGGGGCACCAAAAAAATGAGATTTTTTTTGGAAAAAATGTGATATTTGATATTTCAAAAAAAGCATCAAAGTAGTCATCATACTTATCTGAGAAAATATGTGATGAACTCATTGGTCTAATGAGTGACGAAGTTCGTTCAGCTATTGTGGATCAAATAAGTACTGCTGGGTACTTCAGTTTATCTATCGACCCTACACCTGATCTTTCACATATTGATCAATTGAGTATTGTACTAAGATATGTGTCTCCTACAGATGGAAAACCAGTTGAATGATTTATAACATTCCTCAATTTGAAAAGCCACACTGGTGAAGAAATGACAAATCAAGTACCGCATTATCTGTGCCAAATTTGCAAAACAGATTTCTCAAAGTGCGGAGGACAATCTTATGACAACGCTGCCAGCATGTCAGGGCATTATCAAGGAATGAAGAAGAAGCTTTTAGAACAGAACAAATATGCCATTTTCATACCATGTGCCACACACTCTCTCAATCTTGTTGGCCACAGTGCTGTTGATTGTTGTCCGGTGGCAGTAAGTTTTTTCTCAACAGTCCAGTTTCTTTATAGGTTTTTCTCTGCCTCAACCGATGGGCAGTTCTTAAAACATATTTGGGCAATGATCGTGTGTTGAAATCTCTTTCTAATATTTGCTGGGAGGCACATGCAGTGGCAACAAGTGCAATTCTGGAATCCTACTCAAAGATTGTGGGTGCATAAGAAAGTATAGCTGAAGACCAATCACAAAAGGAAAAACTATACGAGAAAACATTGCAAACAAGATGCAAGAACTAGAGTTTGTATTCATGTTGACCATGTGGAATGAAATTTTACAACACTTTTACCACACAAGTCAAGCTCTCCAAGAAAAAGAACTGGATTTGAAAACATGTGCAGACCTCTATCAATCATTAGCAGACCACTTACACACTTTGAGGAATGATTTCGAAAGATTTGAAGACATATCAAAAGATATCTTGCCTGATATTAACTACAAAGAAGCCCAGTCCCACAAGCAAATCAGGAAAAAAACAAGCAAATGATAGCAGTGCAACAGAAACAGCATTGAATCCTAGAGACAAATTTCGCATATCTACTTACTACACTAAAAAGAAAAGGAGTACTTGTGGCACCTTAGAGACTAACGAATTTATTTGAGCATGAGCTTTCGTGAGCTACAGCTCACTTCATCAGATGTTTACCGTGGAAACTGCAGTAGACTTTATATACACACAGAGAATATGAAACAATACCTCCTCCCACCCCACTGTCCTGCTGGTAATAGCTTATCTAAAGTGATCAACAGGTGGGCCATTTCCAGCACAAATCCAGGTTTTCTCACCCTCCACCCCCCACACAAATTCACTCTCCTGCTGGTGCTAGCCCATCCAAAGTGACAACTCTTTGCATAATCAAGTCGGGCTATTTCCTGCATAGATCAAGGTTTTCTCACATCCCCCCCACCCCCATACACACACAAACTCACTCTCCTGCTGGTAATAGCTCATCTAAACTGACCACTCTCCAAGTTTAAATCCAAGTTAAACCAGAACATCTGGGGGGGGGGGGTAGGAAAAAACAAGAAGAAACAGGCTACCTTGCATAATGACTTAGCCACTCCCAGTCTCTATTTAAGCCTAAATTAATAGTATCCAATTTGCAAATGAATTCCAATTCAGCAGTTTCTCGCTGGAGTCTGGATTTGAAGTTTTTTTGTTTTAAGATAGCGACCTTCATGTCTGTGATTGCGTGACCAGAGAGATTGAAGTGTTCTCCGACTGGTTTATGAATGTTATAATTCTTGACATCTGATTTGTGTCCATTTATTCTTTTACGTAGAGACTGTCCAGTTTGACCGATGTACATGGCAGAGGGGCATTGCTGGCACATGATGGCATATATCACATTGGTGGATGTGCAGGTGAACGAGCCTCTGATAGTGTGGCTGATGTTATTAGGCCCTGTGATGGTGTCCCCTGAATAGATATGTGGGCACAATTGGCAACGGGCTTTGTTGCAAGGATAAGTTCCTGGGTTAGTGGTTCTGTTGTGTGGTATGTGGTTGTTGGTGAGTATTTGCTTCAGATTGCGGGGCTGTCTGTAGGCAAGGACTGGCCTGTCTCCCAAGACTTGTGAGAGTGTTGGGTCATCCTTTAGGATAGGTTGTAGATCCTTAATAATGCGTTGGAGGGGTTTTAGTTGGGGGCTGAAGGTGACCGCTAGTGGCGTTCTGTTATTTTCTTTGTTAGGCCTGTCCTGTAGTAGGTAACTTCTGGGAACTCTTCTGGCTCTATCAATCTGTTTCTTTACTTCTGCAGGTGGGTATTGTAGTTGTAAGAAAGCTTGACAGAGATCTTGTAGGTGTTTGTCTCTGTCTGAGGGGTTGGAGCAAATGCGGTTGTATCGCAGAGCTTGGCTGTAGACGATGGATCGTGTGGTGTGGTCAGGGTGAAAGCTGGAGGCATGCAGGTAGGAATAGCGGTCAGTAGGTTTCCGGTATAGGGTGGTGTTTATGTGGCCATTGTTTATTAGCACTGTAGTGTCCAGGAAGTGGATCTCTTGTGTGGACTGGACCAGGCTGAGGTTGGTGGTGGGATGGAAATTGTTGAAATCGTGGTGGAATTCCTCAAGAGCTTCTTTTCCATGGGTCCAGATGATGAAGATGTCATCAATATAGCGCAAGTAGAGTAGGGGCTTTAGGGGACGAGAGCTGAGGAAGCGTTGTTCTAAATCAGCCATAAAAATGTTGGCATACTGTGGGGCCATGCGGGTACCCATAGCAGTGCCGCTGATCTGAAGGTATACATTGTCCCCAAATGTGAAATAGTTATGGGTAAGGACAAAGTCACAAAGTTCAGCCACCAGGTTAGCCGTGACATTATCGGGGATAGTGTTCTTGACGGCTTGTAGTCCATCTTTGTGTGGAATGTTGGTGTAGAGGGCTTCTACATCCATAGTAGCCAGGATGGTGTTTTCAGGAAGATCACCGATGGATTGAAGTTTCCTCAGGAAGTCAGTGGTGTCTCGAAGGTAGCTGGGAGTGCTGGTAGCGTAGGGCCTGAGGAGGGAGTCTACATAGCCAGACAATCCTGCTGTCAGGGTGCCAATGCCTGAGGAATTCCACCACGATTTCAACAATTTCCATCCCACCACCAACCTCAGCCTGGTCCAGTCCACACAAGAGATCCACTTCCTGGACACTACAGTGCTAATAAACAATGGCCACATAAACACCACCCTATACCGGAAACCTACTGACCGCTATTCCTACCTGCATGCCTCCAGCTTTCACCCTGACCACACCACACGATCCATCGTCTACAGCCAAGCTCTGCGATACAACCGCATTTGCTCCAACCCCTCAGACAGAGACAAACACCTACAAGATCTCTGTCAAGCTTTCTTACAACTACAATACCCACCTGCAGAAGTAAAGAAACAGATTGATAGAGCCAGAAGAGTTCCCAGAAGTTACCTACTACAGGACAGGCCTAACAAAGAAAATAACAGAACGCCACTAGCGGTCACCTTCAGCCCCCAACTAAAACCCCTCCAACGCATTATTAAGGATCTACAACCTATCCTAAAGGATGACCCAACACTCTCACAAGTCTTGGGAGACAGGCCAGTCCTTGCCTACAGACAGCCCCGCAATCTGAAGCAAATACTCACCAACAACCACATACCACACAACAGAACCACTAACCCAGGAACTTATCCTTGCAACAAAGCCCGTTGCCAATTGTGCCCACATATCTATTCAGGGGACACCATCACAGGGCCTAATAACATCAGCCACACTATCAGAGGCTCGTTCACCTGCACATCCACCAATGTGATATATGCCATCATGTGCCAGCAATGCCCCTCTGCCATGTACATCGGTCAAACTGGACAGTCTCTACGTAAAAGAATAAATGGACACAAATCAGATGTCAAGAATTATAACATTCATAAACCAGTCGGAGAACACTTCAATCTCTCTGGTCACGCAATCACAGACATGAAGGTCGCTATCTTAAAACAAAAAAACTTCAAATCCAGACTCCAGCGAGAAACTGCTGAATTGGAATTCATTTGCAAATTGGATACTATTAATTTAGGCTTAAATAGAGACTGGGAGTGGCTAAGTCATTATGCAAGGTAGCCTGTTTCTTCTTGTTTTTTCCTACCCCCCCCCCCAGATGTTCTGGTTTAACTTGGATTTAAACTTGGAGAGTGGTCAGTTTAGATGAGCTATTACCAGCAGGAGAGTGAGTTTGTGTGTGTATGGGGGTGGGGGGGATGTGAGAAAACCTTGATCTATGCAGGAAATAGCCCGACTTGATTATGCAAAGAGTTGTCACTTTGGATGGGCTAGCACCAGCAGGAGAGTGAATTTGTGTGGGGGGTGGAGGGTGAGAAAACCTGGATTTGTGCTGGAAATGGCCCACCTGTTGATCACTTTAGATAAGCTATTACCAGCAGGACAGTGGGGTGGGAGGAGGTATTGTTTCATATTCTCTGTGTGTATATAAAGTCTACTGCAGTTTCCACGGTAAACATCTGATGAAGTGAGCTGTAGCTCACGAAAGCTCATGCTCAAATAAATTCGTTAGTCTCTAAGGTGCCACAAGTACTCCTTTTCTTTTTGCGAATACAGACTAACACGGCTGTTCCTCTGAAACCTGCCATACTTACTACACTATAATTGATACACTTGAAGCTCATATGAAGAGGAGACGTGAAGTGTACAAAGTAGTATCAAGTAGATTTTGTTTTCTAAATGGTATGGACTTCTCTGGCTAACAATATTCACAAGGTTCCCAAAGCTAGTTGACTTGAACATGAATCTCTGTGGAGAAGTACAGCAGTTCCACTGTAATATGCGCGCAAAGTTTAATGAAACAGGAAAAATGAAATTCAGTCACATTGATCTTCATGACACAATATTGAAAGACAGAATACAATGTGTATTGCCAAATGTAGAGATCGCACTACATATTTTTCTAACATTGATGATTACTAACTGCTCCGCAGAATGCTCTTTTTCTCAGCTGAAAAGTATAAAAAACCCTCAGAGAACAACAATGTGTCCGGACAGACTTGATTCACTTTCCCTATTGTGTATGGAAGCGGACATGCTTCGTTGAGTCAGTATAATAAACTTATCCAGAATTTTGCAGTCAGAAAATCTAGAAAGAAGCTATTTTAATTTCTGCCTACATGTAAGTTTTGTCATTTCGAAAAATAAAATGTTATTTTACAGTATAGTATTGTTTTTATTTTGAATTACATATGGGGGGCAGCATAATCTTTTCAGTGCTTAGGGCTTCTAAAGGTCTTAATCCGGCCCTGCTGCTCATCTGTTATATTTGCTGTTGAATCTGCTATTGAGCTGATTACAAGTTTCCATAAACTTCTCCTTGCAACCGTCGGGTGGCAAGATGTGGTACTTCTTTCTAAGCACTGTCTCACTCACATATTAGTAGTCCCATTAGTAGTTTCTATTGCTGTGGCCATCACCTCTTACTCTGGGTCTTTTTTACCACCTTCATCTCCTTCTGCATTGAAATCTGCATGATGCCTTTTAGCGTCCACTTCATGACATTTGTAGCATTTCTGTTTTTCAAGCTGGGTACATTTTCCACGAGTACTGGGATTTCCTGCCACATCTTCAAACACTTAGTTTTCTCTTCTTTGTTACTTATTTCCACACACTTTTTGAACTGATCAGGTTTTTTTCTTTGTGTTTCTCAGTAAGCTTTTCTACTGCACCTCACTACTCTTAAATGTGCAACTTCATATCCTGCCTTCAGTATTTTATAGACGTTCCTCAAGCTTCTGTGTTCATAAAGTCACAGATTTTAAGGCCACAAGGGGCCACCAGATTATCTAGTCTGACCTGCTGTGTATCACAGACCTGCCCTCGCACACTAAACCCAACAACCAAAATTAGACCAAAGTATCAACAGCCCACAGGCTGTTTAGACAATGTGCCACAAGCAGAGAATGGGAGGGACTGAGGTACACCAGTGCTAATAATTTTCATAATTATTCCTCCCACAATGGCAGGGAAATTATTAAGATATACCAGGCAATCCTGGCAAGTGACCCATACACTGCAGAGGAAGGTGTAAACCCCCACCAAATTCCTAGCCAATCTGACCAGCGGGAGATTCCTTCCCAACCCCACATGTGATGATCATTTACACCCTGAACAAAAACCAGCCAGCCAAGCACCAGAAAGAGAGAGAATGCTCAGAGCCCTGATCTACTCCATCCACTGTCTCATCTCCAGCTGTGGTCATCCCAGATGCTTCAGAGGAAGGAGATCTGGGAAAAGAAAAAGACACTAGTGGGGCATGATGGAAGGATCCATTCCTGATCCCTGAAGATGAATATGAGCTTTTCGGAACACAATACAAACTGGAAGTGAGTCCCGTCCGTGGCTGCTGAGTCCTGTTCCCTATCATCACATAATTAGAACTTGTACACTTTTCAAAAATTTGACCAAACAACAACTTTTTTAATTAAATCAATCACCAAACCTGACTTAATGTTAAAAGTGTTTTCACTTTTTCATACACATCATTCTGATGAGGAGTTAGACCTGAGGTCATGAGTATGATGTTCACCTCATGATGTATATGCGGGAATTTACTTTTAGGGTGCATGCAGCATGACACTGCTCAGAATGAGGCCCAAATGGAATAAACCAATGACTTTATCAGCAATGTGAGAACTTTTTGGAGGAATAATGGGAAATATGAACTCCACTATGCTGGTTTTGAGGTGGGGAGGGTAGTCTTTGGTTCTTTTACAAACACTGTTTTATTGTTCCCCCTCTAATTGCTCCTACAATAATGGCCTCCTTCCTTTGTGTTGTTGTGGGCTCATGGCCTCCTTGCTGAAGCTGCTGTGTTTTGGGCCTGCTGCCCAGTTTTTCAGCAAAGCCTCCTCTTCACTTTCCTCTCTGAAGAATGGAGTTTATTGTTCGCTGCCCTGCTTTTTTCTTTGTCTTTCCTGCTCCACAGCCCTTCTAAGAGCATTTAGCACTCTCATTTTCTCTTTCAGTTTTGTCCAGGCAGCACAGCCTGTTCTGGGGGCATGCTCCCAAATTAGGAAAAGCCCTCCTTTTACTGCAGAGGAGTTTTATTTACTCTCTCCTCTTTTATTCTTTTCCTTGTGTGTCTGGAGGGGGAATCAAGCCAGTTCTGATGCTGTGGACCTTGTTTTTTTTTCTCCTCAGACCTTGATTTCAATGATGTTAATTCTCATTGGAGCAAGTCAGGGGAGACTCAAGCTCCAGGTGGTGTTATGGTGCAGTCAGGAATAGACAGGCATGACTGTTTATAACAGAGGTATAGTAAATGCTTAATTAATGATAACCTGGAAGTGACAATGGAGAATCACACTACATTCCAGGTATACTGAGATCTGCTGTATTAGCTTTTAAATACTCTCCATGACAGTAATTAGGGGTGAGAGCAAGAGTTTGGGGAAAACATTGGCAAGCTGAATTTGTGGCAATAGTTGTAGGGTTCTGGCTGGGGCAGAATATTAACCTCCTGTGCACCATAATCTTTTTACTCCTTCTTTTCTTTTTGAAAATTCAGGAGTACTTGTGGCACCTTGGAGACTAACCAATTTATTTGAGCATAAGCTTTCATGAGCTACAGCTCACTTCATCGGATGCATACTGTGGAAAGTATAGAAGATCTTTTTATACACACAAAGCATGAAAAAATGGGTGTTTTCCACTACAAAAGGTTTTCTCTCCCCCCACCCCACTCTCCTGTTGGTAATAGCTTATCTAAAGTGATCACTCTCCTTACAATGTGTATGATAATCAAGGTGGGCCATTTCCAGCACAAATCCAGGGTTTAACAAGAACATCTGGGGGGGGGAGGGGCGGGTAGGAAAAAACTGAATTTTGCAGCACCAAATGCATTGTAAAGTAATCATATAATACGTGCAAATGTTTATAAGCTGTCTGTCTCAATTGATCCAAAGGGAAAATAATACCATATCCAATAAGTGCTGAAGTTTGGGGTTATGCAATCTAAGTTTCTGTAACAGCAATACCCTAGGTGTTTTGTTATTGTTGTTCTTGCTACTGAGACACAAAACTATGTTCTTATAAAACCTGGCTTGCAACCAGATTATTTTCAAATTGTAGAAATGTGCCCTGCTAGATCATTTCACATACAATTAGATGAGTAACAAAAAGTTTGATACGTAACCTGATGCATCACTGTGGAAAAGCATCTACCAGAGCAAAATATTAACAATAAAAGCACCATTTATAACATTTCAATTTTATTTTTTCTCCTCTATTTACTTTCTCCTCATGTTCTCTATTTGCTTTTTATTCTCCTTTCTTTTCCCACTGCACCCACATAGTTCCCAAGACTACAATGGTTGCAAAACCAGGCACCATCTGTAGAAAGGTGGTTAACCAGAATAAAAGAATTCAGGATGAAAGACAGATACCCAGGATAGTTAGGTGAAAACATGAAATACAATCACTGAAGACAATAGGCCATGATGCTCCAAATATAAATCCATAGGAAAGCAACAAGAAGTTCAATCTGAGGGTTCTCAAATTCCCAGTAGGAAGCAAATTAACATACATATTTCTGTTAAGAAGATTTGGGATTGACCCCAGATAAAATCTGTAGACGCCACTAGATGTATGAAATATCTGCTAACATTTTAGAGCAAAAGCTAACAAAGAGGTGGCATAGGCTCTGAGGTGCATGAAATATCCACCGTGACTATTTCTATCATTGATACCTGATTAACGGCTAGATAACATGTCTACAATGAAGACAATTAGAGACCCAATTCTGCAATGTTTAACTTACTATTTACAAGCATAAAGGCAGCAAGCTCAGAAAGGCAGCACTAGGAAAGTAATTTTTTAAGGACTAAAGGCATGTTTATTTACAGAATTGGCCAGAGGTATCTAGCTACATACATACGATAGAAATAGGTGCAGTGAGGAGGGTGATAAATTCCATTCTATAGTTGACAGAGTCCAAATCAATGTATTTTTTTAAATGTTCAGGACACAGCACGCAGTATGCAGAGAACATTATAAAGTACAAACATCCTGCACAGCACATAACTTGTGTTCTACTTTCAGATTGATTTGCACTTAATAATTTTCATGCAGATCATCCAATGGAACTGGAGGCATCTAAATAATTCATTTAAATGAAATATGGCTTTTTACAAATCAGAGAAATTGCCAAATATAATTGACAGTCATTTTTTG
Organism: Caretta caretta; assembly: GCF_965140235.1. Taxonomy (NCBI): domain Eukaryota; kingdom Metazoa; phylum Chordata; order Testudines; family Cheloniidae; genus Caretta; species Caretta caretta. Next base: position 70,103,203 of record NC_134213.1, read on the forward strand.
GAGTTTTACAGCAGTGTGTCAGAGATAGCGGAGGACTGTCTTTCAGATGATCATGGTGTGTCTAGTCCACCCGAGAATGTGCAAGTTATAGAAAATACAAACTAAAAGTTGTAAAAATACATAGAAATATTGTCAACAATTGTTAGTGATTTTTTTCATTGAAATATGAATTTTTCAGGAAAAAATTGGCCATTCTGTGACCTGGTTGAAAAACACTGAACAATTTTCCCGAAAGTTATCCTCCCAAATAGCATAATTTGAAAACTTTCAATAATTTATTACCAATTTATCCAAGAATTCATAAATTTATTGAATTTAGATTTATGATGAGGATTATATCACATGGACACTACTCTCTTCATGCTGAAGTGTAAAGAAAGTATTAACTAAGCAAACCAGTAAATCAAAGCAATAGAAAAGCTCCTTTCCACCACTACCACTGCCCACTCACATATACTCATCCAAACTCACACCACCTTTAGCAATATGCCCCAAACCTTCCCCAAAATCCAATTTTTCAATTTTCTGACCAAAGTTTCAGGGGTGCAGATAAGCACCAAAGAATTTGTGGAAAATTATTCAGAATCTCTGAACCTAATAAATTCAGCTGCAAATCTTCTGACTGTACGTCAGCATGTCTTAGGACCTTGGCCAGTAGTAAAAAGTGAACAAAAATGGAATAAAATCCTCAAGACTCCTATTGAATTAAACGGGAATTTTCCCTGAATAAAAGGCCAAGCTTTGGACAATTAAAAGAAGGTTAATTGAACTTTTTCCTCCTTCTTTATGGTTTGATTTTACTTAAAGAAAAAAATGAGAGCAGAGCACAAAAGGTATTTGTGTGACCATAGATGCAGATGGGCACCTAATGGGATTTTCAGAAATGACTATGTGCCTAACTCCCATTGATTTAAATGTGAATTAGGCACCTACACACTGTGAAAATCCAACTTATCTTCTTTACTCACTTAAATACCTTTGCAATTCTAACCCCTAGGTTGACTCTTTTTATTCAATCTTCTTTTGCCCATTCCTAGTAGATGTGGCAATTTATTATAAAAGGGATAATATAAATCACCATTTCTTCTAGTAATTTTGAAACTCATATATTATAGTCATCTCATATGGGAAGCAGTTCCCTTGCTTTGCACTGTAAAAGGCAATGACAATATGACTCATTCTGCATTTGTGAATTACATAACACACTAAGCATTCGGTTTTCACACTAAAACCTTTGTAGGTAATGAGACAGGAAAATCAGTGGTTACAAGCATTGTATTCCTAGAATGGTATAAAGAGAACATACCACTTTATGGTATGAGAAAAACAATAAAAATGAAAAGTATTTTAAAGTTGAGGCAGCGAATGGAACAAGTGAACTCAAACTTGTGGGTTTCTTTTTAAACACACTTGTTTACATTCTTCCCAGCTTCTCCTCCCGCCCCCCCCCCCCAAATATATTTGGTTGTCCCTGGTGTTATTACTAATGAGTTAATGAACTTTTCAACAGAAACTGCAATTTCAAAATTTCAAAGATTTTGTTTTACTTGTTCTAATATTTGTTCTTTTCATTTGTCCTCATATTAATGGAGGAGCCCAACAAATGCATTTCCCATCTACTAGATACTCTTTGATCTGTTGGAACTGTAGTTATTTGATTGTCTGTTATCAGATTTTTTTTCCTTTGGAACGACTACCTTTGTATGTGCTAGAGCAGTGGCTCTCAACCATTCCAGACTACTGTACACCTTTCAAGAGTCTGATTTGTCTTGTGTACTCCCAAGTTTCATCTCACTTAAAAACTCAAAAGTGTCACAGTACACTATTAGTGAAAAATTGCTTATGTTCTAATTTGTATCATATAATTATAAAATAAATCAATTGGAATATAAATACTGTACTTATATTTCAGTGTATAGTATATAGAGCAAAATAAACAAATCATTGTCTATGAAATTTTAGTTTGTACTGACTTTGCTAGGGCTTTTTATCTATCCTGTTTTAAAACTAGGCAGATATCTAGATGAGCTGATGTACCCCCTTGGAAAGACCTCTGAGTACCCGCAGGAGTACACGTGCCCTTGGTTGAGAACCACTGTGCTATAGGCAGGTGCCATTACCTAGTCATTGCTAATAAAACCCTTGCCCTGATATCATGAACACCTCCATTACTGGGTTAAATTTTAGTTTCCTGCTGCCTGTTATTAATAGCAGTTAAGAAAATCTCTTATAGGCATTTTTTAAAAAAAAACAACTTTAATTTTGGCTCATATTTTTCACTTGCTCTTTGGGCTGCCACTTATTCTCGGATCTAAGAGTTGGTCCTTTTTTTATGAAAGGCAATTGAACATTTTTAAATAAACATTTACACATACACTTTTGCAGGAATCAAAGGTGCTTGAAACCTCCCAGGATCAGGCCCTTATAGATTCATAGATACTAAGGTCAGAAGGGACCATTATGATCATCTAGTCCGACCTCCTGCACAACACAGGCCACAGAATCTCATCCACCCACTCCTGTGAAAAACCTCTCACCTATGTCTGAGCTACTGAAGTCCTCAAATCGTGGTTTAAAGACTTCAATGAGCAGAGAATCCTCCAGCCATTTGTTCTTGTGTCCACATTGGTACTGAGCTTAAATAATTCCTCTCCCTCTCCAGTATTTATCCCTCTGATATATTTATAGAGAGCAATGATATCTCCCCTCAACCTTCTTTTAGTTAGGCTAAACAAGCCAAGCTCCTTGAGTCTCCTTTCATAAGACAGGTTTTCCATTCCTCGGATCATCCTAGTAGCCCTTCTCTGTATCTGTTCCAGTTCGAATTCATCCTTCTTAAACATAGGAGACCAGAACTGCACACAATATTCCAGGTGAGGTCTCACCAGTGCCTTGTATAATGGTGCTAAAACCCCCTGATCTCTACTGGAAATACCTTGCCTGATGCATCCCAAGACCGCATTAGCTTTTTTCACGGCCATATCACATTGGCGGCTCATAGTCATCCTATGATCAACCGATACCCCAAGGTCCTTCTCCTCCTCCGTTACTTCTAACTGATGCATCCCCAGCTTATAACTAAAATTCTTGTTATTAATCCCTAAATGCATAACCTTACACTTCTCGTTGTTAAATTTCATCCTATTACTATTATTCCAGTTTACAAGGTCATCCAAATCTTCCTGTATGATTAGCCGGTCCTTCTCTAAATTGGCAATACCTCCCAGCTTTGTATCATCTGCAAACTTTATTAGCACACTCCCACTTTTTGTTCCAAGGTCAGTAATAAAAAGATTAAATAAGATTGGTCCCAAAACTGATCCCTGAGGAGCTTCACTGGTAACTCCCTCCAGCCTGACAGTTCACCTTTCAGTAGGACCCGCTGTAGTCTCCCTGGTAACCAATTCCTTATCCACCTTTCAATTTTCATATTGATCCCCATCTTTTCCAATTTAACTAATAATTCCCCCTGTGGCACGGTATCAAACGCCTTACAGAAATCTAGGTAAATTAGATCCACTGCGTTTCCTTTGTCTAAAAATTCTGTTACTTTCTCAAAGAAGGAGATCGGGTTGGTTTGGCACAATCTACCTTTTGTAAAACCATGTTGTATTTTGTCCCATTTACCATTGACCTCAATGTCCTTAACTACTTTCTCCTTCAAATTTTTTTCCAAGACCTTGCATACTACAGATGTCAAACTAACAGGCCTGTAGTTACCCGGATCACTTTTTTTCCCCCTTTCTTAAAAATAGGAACTATGTTAGCAATTCTCCAATCATACGGTACAACCCTTGAGTTTACAGATTCATTAAAAATTCTTGCTAACGGGCTTGCAATTTCATGTGCCAATTCCTTTAATATTCTTGGATGAAGATTATCTGGGCCCCCCGATTTAGTCCCATTAAGCTGTTTGGGTTTCACTTCTACCTCAGATATGGTACATCTACTTCCATATCCTCATTCCCATTTGTCATGCTATCATTATCCCTAAGATCCTCTTTAGCCTTATTAAAGCCTGAGGCAAAGTATTTGTTTAGATATTGGGCCATGCCTAGATTATCCTTGACCTCCACTCCATTCTCAGTGTTTAGAGGTCCCACTTCGTCTTGCTTTGTTTTCTTATTTATATGGCTATAGAAACTTTTACTATTGGTTTTAATTCCCTTTGCAAGATCCAACTCTACATGACTTTTAGCCTGTCTCACTTTATCCCTACATGTTCTCACCTCAATGCGGTAGCTTTCCTTGCTGATCCCTCCCATCTTCCACTCCCTGTATGCTTTCTGCTTTTTCTTTATCACCTCTCTGAGATGCTTGCTCATCCAGCTTGGTCTACAACTCCTGCCTATGAATTTTTTCCCCTTTCTTGGGATGCAGGCTTCTGATAGCTTCTGCAGCTTTGATTTAAAGTAATCCCAGGTCTCCTCTGCCTTTAGATCCATAAGTTCTTTAGTCCAATCCACTTCCCTAACTGATTTCCTTAATTTTTGAAAGTCAGCCCTTTTGAAATCAAAAACCCTAGTTGCAGATTTATTTTTGTTAATCCTTCCATTCAGTTTGAACTGAATTAGCTCATGATCACTTGAACCAAGATTGTCCCCTACAACCATTTCTTCTATGTGGTCCTCACTACTCACCAAAACCAAATCTAAAATGGCATCCCCTCTAGTTGGTTCAGCAACTACTTGATGAAGGAATCCATCAGCTATCGCATCTAGGAAAATCTGAGCCCTATAGTTATTACTAGCACTCGTCCTCCAGTCTATATCTGGGAACTTAAAGTCTCCCATGATCACGCAGTTTCCATTAGTATTTACTTCATTAAAAACATTAAAGAGGGCTCTATCCATATTCAAATTGGATCCCGGCGGTCTATAGCACACCCCAAGCACTATCCCAGGGGAGGCTCTAGTAGTTTTTTTCCCCAATGTAATTTTTCCCCAGGCGGACTCTGTCTTATCCATTCCATCACTTCTTATTTCTTTACATTCTACCTCATCATTGATATACAATGCTACTCCACCACCTTTACCTTTATCTATCTTTCCTAAACAGCACATACCCTTCAATAGCTGTAGTTCAGTCATGACTACTATTCCACCATCTTTCTGTTATCCCTATAATATCTGGTTTCACTTCCTGCACCAGTAGCTCTAGTTCCTCCATTTTGTTACCTAGGCTCCTCGCATTGGTGTACAAACATCTTAATTTTTGCAGTTTGGCCTCGCTCACATTCTGTACCCTATTTGGCATGGTCATTCTACAGCCAGTATTACCTATTAGACTGAAATCCACACTGCCCTTCCTCCTTATATACATTCTCCTACCCACGGCTGTATCCTTTCTTATTTCGTTTTCGTCCCTCTCAATGCTAAAATCCGGCATGGAGATTACCTGGACATCTCCCAACCATCTCCCCCAAATTCCTAGTTTAAAGCTCTCTTAATCAGTTGTGCCAGCCTCCATCCTAGAAGTCTATTTCCTTCCCTACTCAGATGAAGTCCATCCCGAGAGAACTGTCCTCTGTCCATGAATGCCTCCCAGTGGCCATACATCCCAAAGCCCTCCTTATAGCACCACTGCCTAAGCCATCTGTTGATAGTCATAATCTTGTCACACCTTTGTTGCTCTTCTCTAGGAAGAGGCATAATCCCACTAAAGATCACCTGAGCCTTCATTTCCTTAAGCATCTTCCCCAGCCTAGCATAGTCTCCCTTACTACTTTCCAGCGAGAATCTAGCCATCACATTTGTTCCCACATGAAGGATAATTAGGGGATTCTTTCCTGCTCCCTTTAGGATCCTTTTCAACCTCAGGTCTACATCCCGTATCTTAGCACCTGGAAGACAGCACACCCTTCTATTCTCTGGATCAGCTCTGGTTACAGGCCTGTCTGTTCTCCTCAGTAAAGTGTCTCCAATCACAGAGACCTGCCTTTTCCTGGTGACGGTGCTATTCTCCAGTCTATCCCCTGTTCCCTCTGGCTGCAAGTTCTTTCCATTCCTATTCTCCCTTGTAATCCTCTTCAACCCATCCTGTATCCTCCAGGGGCTCATATTTGATGTAGTCTCCATTGACTCTTCCCATTCTCCTATAGGACTAGCCGCTCTTCTCTTCTTCCTTGCCCTTCCACCTTCAGTGACTACCTGCTGAGCCCCTTCTTCATTTTCCAACTCTGCAAACCTGTTCTTGAGCTCTATTTCTCCTTCACTAGCCCCTCTTTTCCTCTGCCTTGTTCTTTTAGTCACATGCTTCCACTGACCACTTTCCTCACCCAGTCTCACCTCAGAATTCCCCAGTCCTGCTTCCATCTGCAAGTCTGAGCTTTTCCCTTCAGATACCTCATGTCTTTGCTCCATGATCTGCTCAAACCCCTTCCTAAACTCAACCAGACTTTCCACCTGCATTTCCAAACCTCGGATCTTTTCCTCCATCAGCTGTATCAGATGGCATTTCATGCAGACAAAACTCTTACCAGGTACCCCCTCCAGGATCATGTACACACCGCAGCTTCCACATCCAGTCGTCTTCATTGTGTCTTCCACAACATGAGTCACTCCCACTGCTGCCTCTGTATCTGTCATAGCCTTCCCACCTAAATCCTGTTAATGTGGGAAACACAAACCACACCAAAACACCACCACCCACAGCAAAAACAAACCTCAAACAAGCACCACAAGACAAACTCCCTTTAGAAACTCCTGCTGAAACTCCTCCGTTTACAGCTGTTTGCTAGCTCCTGTGCCGCTACAGCTGTCTGCATGAATACCCTCACTCCCTGCTGGTTTTGTCCTTTTGTGTTTAGAAAACTAGGTTTTTCCGCGTTTTCACTGGAATTGAAATTGATGTGGCTCTTTTTGGTTCCCAACAAAATGAACCCTTTCACCTTACGTATAGCAGTCTATCATGTCAAAACCACTGTTGCACACACGTATCCTCAAGTGCTGTTCCTGGAGCTCTGATGACATCAATTGTTAGTTAACTATAGCTGCAGAGTCAACAAAAGGAACACAACCCATTTTTATCTATCTCAACAATGTACCAAATCTGTACAAGTTTTCTTGCTCTTCTGAAATAAAATGAGAATGGGCCTATTTAAACCAAAATTATTGTAAATTTTCTCTGCAAAGATGTTGCACCCACATTATTTCCCAGGCTCACTGGCCAGTCATGCAGTATAGGAAACAAACAAGAAATCATTTTAAAAATGCAAGTTCCGGAGAAGAAGAGAGAATATGACAGGGTCTCACAGAAGAGAAAACAAACAGGGAAGAAGAGACACGTGGCCTATTATTTATTTATATTGTAGTAGCACATAGGGGCCCCAAAGAGACCAAGTCCCCACTGTACAAGTCTAGGCACATGATACAAAGTTAGCTCCTGCCCTGAGGAGCTTACAATCTAAGTAGTGTCAGTGATCAATTCATAGCTTTTGCACACTTATCTTATTTAAAAACGAACTGTATAGTCTCTAAATTGTAAATTAAGCTAATAAGAATAATAATATGCAACCCTGAGGCAGATTTTCTAACATGCTCCTACTGAAGTTGATGGGAATTTTACTACTGACTTCAGTAAGAATAGAGTTAAGACAATACTGAGCACTTTGGAAACCCCATCCTTTTTGGTCCTATTACTCTCACCCTCAATTATTTCCAAATGTTTGAAGTAGTTCATGAAAAAATATTTACCATTTTCCAGCCATCTCTACTATTTGACTGTACACATGATATGTAAAAATAAACTGCTGTGGAAATAAGCTTTTGAGAGACAGCTGATTTGTAGGGTGGAGGAGAGTTTGGTGTTGGGTGCGTGGTTTAATTTTGGGTTTGTTTTTTTTAATAATTTATGGCAGGGGGATATAGACCCCTAGATGGGTACCCTTTTTAATTCTTTGTATAAACCTAAATAAGTACATACTAATCTATTACGGGAGTTTTACAACCACCCTGTAGCATCTGATGCTAGCCACAGCAAGAGGCAGAATGTTAGACTATGTATTCATCTTACTATCTTAAGTATTTCTAGAGTTGGGGAGAAGACAGGAGCATCATCAGTAGATGCGATCGCAATCTCTGCTTTTAGACATTTGGCGTAATCTGGAATGGCCGTGCCTATTTTGTTCAGAGCCATAATGTCTTTTGTTATTAACCATGCATCTTTCAGCTATATTGTTTTTTATCAGCAGTATGAAATATTGTGCTTTTGTCCATCAAATTACAGTATCTGTGTTAAAATTGTAAACAATTTCTATAACTATATATAGATTTTTATGTGAAAAATAATAGTGGTGGTATTGCAACTTTGCTCCTTGAGAGCTTAATAGAGACAGAATATTAATTCTACCTTTAAATCTATGAACAAAACCTTCTAGCTAGTGATATTATTACAGCAGAATTAATTATCTACTCAGCAGAATTACTTACGTTTTCTGAATTTCATATTAACAAAAAAAAAAAACCCCACTATTGTTAATTCTTTAAAATGACTTGTAAAATAGAAAGAGCAATATATTAACTGCAAGGAGAAAGCTATCTATTAGGCTGTGTGATCTGGCATGAATAATTACCACTAGCACAATGAATATTGCAATTACAGAACATCACATGTGCATAGTGTCCCATCCTTTCTCCTGTTTCTAATTATTTCCTTCATTTATATTTAGGCTTTAAAAATAAATATCTGAAAAGACAAGCCAGGGGCATGTGTACTCCTGCGGGTACTCAGAGGTCTTCCAGGAATACATAAAAGAGAATCAAAAGTAAACTGAAAGCTTTTGTGAGAATGAATCATTCTAAGAGTAGCACATCGGTGCTTTGCATAAAGAGAAGACATCACTTACCTGTGCCTGCCAGACAAGACTAGTCCAAAGACACACAACATTTCTAGGAGAGGGGATAGTTCATCTACAGTCTGCAGAATTTCTTCAGTGGGTGGTGACTGGATGGAGGATTAGTTTTGTTTTCAATTAAATGTGAAAACTAAATATTTATGTTGTAATACACTAGTTAAATCTGAACATTTATTTCTTTTCCAATGTTTGCATTGTAAAGTAGCAGCACAACAACTCGATTTCACAGCAACTTTCAAGGTTTTGAAATGTGTTTTCATTCCACATTAGAAAAAAAACTATTTGAACATTTTCACAGAAAGTAAGAGAGACAGCGAGTCTCTCTCATGCTCTCTGGATGGGTAGGCTACTTCCTTGGAATATAGGGGACCCAGGTTCAAGTCCATGCTCTGCCTGATGCAAAGCAGGATTTGGAGAGACAGGCCCTCCCTGAAGGTGATCAAGGGATCCATTCAAATGGAGCACAGTACTCTCAAAAATGGTCAGGGTCTGCAGGGTTATGAAGCCATACACTCTATAGCCTCCATGCTTCCTATACACAATCCTTTGGAAAGGAGAATACATATGTATGCTTAATAGCGTAACAGTTTACGTTGGGGCTTATGAGTGTGTAATGTGGACATTCATCTCTTGTGCACTTCCTAGTGGCTGGGTGCAATATCACAGCCCTTTTCTTGCCCCTGATGTCCCCTGCAGGCTGCCAACTGAACTTGGTGGGTCTTCAATGGCTTAGCCTTCTACCACAGTCACAAAGTCTGAATGAATCCCTTCCAGGGTATGAATGATTCCAGCAAATAAATAGTCTCTTTGCCCTCACTAGGGTCTTCAGCCCAGTTCTGGGCCCTTTAAATTCAGCCAGTTGTTCAACTCTGTCCCCTTTGGGGATTTAGACCACTTTATCTGTGGCGATAGGAGAGCCTGGACTTACCCACTACTCCAGGTTCAAATGCAGGTATCCCATGCACAGCAGCCACGCACTGTTTAACTTCAATAAATCACTACTCTTTCACTGGGCCTCTTCCTACCAGGCCCTTTTATCTCTAGCCCTAGCTTAGGGCCAAGGTCTTCAGGCCTTTCTCTCTCTCTACACTCCCAGCTACATGCTAACTGTCAGGCTGCTTTGGCCAGATGGGAGCATACTTCCTTACTCTTCTGATTCCCAGCCAGGAACTGACCTGCTAAGTCCTTGGAGCTCCTTTTATCAGAGCCTGCTGGACTCTGATTGGCGGTCATTAGCCCCTTGAGCCCTTGGAGGACTAGGTCTCTTGAGCTTTCAAGATGGCTGCTCCAGTAAAGCCTTTCTAGGCAGGCCTAGAGGACCCACTTTTGCTGCTCTTTTCCTCCAACTTCACTGCTTCCTGGGACAGGGTGTAGCAGAGCAGCAGGGCCTCCAGAAGGGGCCCACAAAGACCTGGTACACCCCATCACAGAGGAACATTATTCTGGGTCAGTAATATCCTATCTTAGGCTTTTCTGTAAAATACCTGTGGGACAAGGAACACTAATTCAAGGGGTGGAAGTGGTCTCAGGGAAGGAGTCTGGGGTGTAGAATTCAGCCATTGTCTAGACTTTCAAATTCCCTGAGTAAAGTGAGCAGGAACTTTTCTTTACATTCACTGTGGAGAGATCAAGCTGGTTCTTGGTATTTCTAGCCAAGCCAGCTCTAAAAACCAGGAGAGACTGAAAGGCCCATTAATGGAGAGGATTGGATTTCTAGCAATGGGTCCAAATGTAATACACACAGAAGTCCCCACTGATGCTAAGTTATATGTGGAGTACAACCACTCTGGCTTCCATTTCTGCAACAGCATTGGCAAGACCTACCAACTGAGCACTCAACCCTCTTCCTTTCTGAAATGCACAGAAAGAAAGTTACTGCTGATCAGGGTAACAGTTGCCTATGATTAAGGCTAAGATTTTTTTCACAGTTATTTTTAGTAAAAGTCAGGAACAGGTCAAGGGCAATAAACAAAAATTCAGGGACCCTGTGACTTGTTCCGTACTTTACTAAAAATAACCAGGGGCAGGGCGAGGTAGGGGGAAGGAATGGAGTCCCATAGGGGTTGGAGAGAAACTGAAAGGCCGAGCCCCCCACCATGGCAGGGGGCACAGCCCTGACTCCAGTGGCTGCAGCAGGGGGCGCAGGACACACAGCCCTTGCTCCAGAGTTGGCCCAGCTGCGTGACAGGGGTGTGCGGCCCAACTGCAGCCCCCGCCAAGCCCTGCCATGGGGTATGGGGGAGAGGCACATGGCCCTGGGAAGCCACAAGGGGGGTGCGTGGTCCCAGCTGCAGCCTCCGGTGAAAGCCATGGGGCTGGGGCACACGACCCCCACCAAGCCTGGGATGCCGCAGGGCTGTGGCGCCTGGCCCCAGCTGCAGCCTCCAGCAGAAGCCCTGGGGCTTGAGCGTGCAGCCTCTGCGAAGCCCTGGATACCATGGGGATGAGGTGTGTGACCCCGGCTGCAGTTCTGTGAAGCCTGGGATGCCACAGGGGTGGGGCACAAGGCCCCCAACCAAGCCAGGACACCATGTCCCGCCAAGCCAGGACGTCCCGGGTGAAGCCACGTGGCTGGGGCTGCAGGGTCCTGGTTCCAGCCAACCCCAGTTGCAGAGCAGGGGCACACAGTCCCCTGTCCTCCTCCTGAAGCCCTAGAAGTCACAGAGGTCTAGCAAAGTCACAGAATCCATGACTGCCCATGACTAAATCGTAGCCTTACTTATTATGTAGAGTAGACTATTATGAGTTCTAATAATCTGAGGCGCAAACACACTATTTACAGGAGACCTCATGCTTAGAGACTGAGGTAAGGAAAGGCTGTTATGTGGTGGGGGAAATATACCACATACCTACTTTCCCTCTTTAAATAGCCCTTTTCTACTCTCCTTTGAAGATGAGGGCTGCTCTGTTCCCCCCTGCACTCCATACACAAAATAGAGAATATAGCTCAAAGTATTTTAGTGAATGTTATTTCTCAGCTTCAAAATAATCCTCAAATTCTAGGGAAAAACATTGGAGAATTATTTTGATTATAAATATTTAGGTTTTTACATTATTATTGTGTATGTGAATATGATGTACATGAAAGTCGAAGTAGAGCTGTCTGGAACCATGAAACATTGTGTCAGAATTAAAAATTGCCATAGTGATTTTCGATAAAAAAGAAATCATCATCATACTGTACAGTTGTAAAGTGTGAAAAAATACTGACTTAGTTGTTGTAAATCAGCTATACTGATGAGTTTGTTCCATGACCATCAAGATGACAATACCTGATAGACAGATCTCCAGGATATTGGACTGTTTGGACATTCCATTGTTTTTATTCTCAGTTAATTACATGCTCCAAATGATGGGGGAACAGTCACCTTAGTCATGGAACAAATTGCAGTTCAATCTAAATTGGCAACTCCATTTACTATTAAATTCAGAAAATGAAGAGTTGAGGAATATCTTGTTGAAAAATGTGCTACACTGATTCATTTTTAGGTCGTAATTGCTGTATTAAGAATTCAACCTTCAGAAGAGGTAAGTAAGTGTAATAATAATAAATATGTGTAATGGAAGTAATAAGCAGTTGAACACCAACCTTAAACAAAAATGCAATGTATTACAAATGAAAGACCAGGAAGCAGATTGTGAAACTGAATAATAATGTGATTGGGAGTGATTATGGCATTTGTAATTATCTGCCACTGTGTTAAAAAGGAAGATCCTAAGGGGAAACATGTTGCAAGGTTTTCTTTACAGTTTCAGGGTCAAATTCACGGTTGCTGCAAACTATCTTAAATAGAGTTTCTCTGGGCATGAGTTTGGTCCTTAAGTCAGTGGGAAATATAATGTAGAATAAAGCTGTTATGAGATTCATTTATCTTTCTTAACTTCACAAGAACTGAAGCTCCAAAACAGAAACATACTAATACCGTCTGTGTGCAGGTATATTGTACATATGGTAGAGATGTGTTTCCCCAAGAAAAAACTTTCTCATTGAATGAAATCCTACAGAAAAACCACCTAGCGAAGCCATTTCTAGGATGCAGTTGTGATGTAACCAGTAATTAGTATCTCCTTTTCCTGCTTGTCAAACAAACAGCTATTAGAAAATTCAGGAGCAAATCTGAGCGTAAGCAGAACCAATATTTCTGCTGTAGAATTAATGTTAAACCACTGTAAGTAGTTCAACTCATTCACATTATTCAGGTTCTAGTCTAATGCACAACTATGAACGTTTAGGGGACCAGGCTAATGCATTTTACAGAGCTCTAACCCACCAAGCTGCAATCTGATGCTAATATTATTTAAATACTAGAAGGGAGGAGGGATTGGGTTTTTTTGTTTGTTTTGGTTTGGTTATTAAAAGTACTGTGTCATTCTCAAAGCAAGTACATTTAGGGTTGAAACTGCAGTTCAATCTGTTATGCACTGATATTGCAGGGTTCTCAAAGAGACAGATAATGTGACACAACGTGAGCCAAAATCAATTCTGTACGTGTAACTCCACTGAGGTTACCAGGAGATTAACCTCCTGATATCAGGGAAGTATTTGGGCCTTTGTGTCATAAGACCCGATTCAGGATTAAAGTGATTACTAGAGTTTTCATTTTTACTCTGAATTTTTTGGGTTTTTTTTTCCTGACCTTAAATGACAGAATATTTAAGTTACTTTTCAGTGAATAAAATAATTTGAAATGGCTGTCAGTGGTTATTGCCACTTCAGTTGTCAATAAAAATCAAAGGCCAAAGTTATGAATTACATAGCTCTTATATAAAGCTTGACCTTCTCTCATCTCATCATAACATAAAAGAAGGAACCTATACCAGAAATGTAATTGTATTGTTCATTTTCACAGCTGGGTTTTAGACAACAGTGATATCAAAGGAAGACAATAGAGCACAGAGCAACCTTGAGCAATGTCTTATTCTTCAACTAAAGCTTCAGATCCTAAATAGCTAAAATCTTTACTCTGATAGGACCAGAGCTGATGCATACCCAAAAGAAAACTCTTTGAAAATATTATTCACCTACTTAGGGACTATAGTGCTTTCCAGAGCAAGTAAATGTCTATGTGAAGCACCTGAGACATCAACACACACCCACTGAAGAATTAGCCATGGATCAGAATCTCCCTCCTCCAACTGAGGGAAATACCAGTGTCTTTAATCTTTTTATTCTCTCATAAAATAGTAAAAAGTAATGGACGGGAAAAGATCCAACATCCCATTGACATCTATTCTTGATTAAAGCAGCTTCACGTAAACAGAACATATAAAACACAATATTAAAAGAAAGTAGGAAAGTAATATAAACTAAAACCCCATGTTTGCGAAGCAAAGCTTTTAGGGTCAAAATCTTGAGCCCTCTGCATTTGAGTATAGCTGTTGATTTCAGTGTTTGGCCATTATTTCATTAATATACATAGTAAAGATGTTTAGATCATAAGCTTGTTGGGGCAGGACTGTAATTTATATGTTTGTTCAGTGCTTAGCACAATGAGACCCAATCTGGTTGTGGACTTTAGGCAGTACTACAATATAAATAATTACACACACACACTCCCAAATGAACAACAAAAAAACAATATTACAAGAATATTAAGGTTGCAAAGTCAAACACTCAAAAATTAGGAAATGCCAGTAATAAAGTTAATAAATGCACAGATTCCAAGGCTAGAAGGGACCATTGGATCACTTAATCTGATTTTCTGTATAACACAGACCACAGAACTTTCCCAAAGGTTGCCCAGTCAACCTTAATTTGGCCCTCTTGTGCGTATGCATTATAATACAGTCTTCAATTACATGTTCACATACTGACTGTTTTCCTGTCTCACTGTAATTTGTGGTGTAATTTATATCTTATGCTGTACTTTGGATAAATCTGTTAGCTTTAAAATTAGCATAATATACAAAGAACTGCAAAATTGCCACAAAGCTGCAAAAACAAACAATCCTGAGAATGTTAGTGTATCATGCATTACCAAGTGGTGTCATTGAGTGGAGTGGCCCCACTCAGCATTCTTGATGGATTTGATTTTCAATTTCGAGTGGACATATGCTTGTATTAGAACTGATTCTCCTGAAGGATACTGAAAAGTAAGTCAGAGCATGGGACCTTTTCGATTTCTGGCTATACAAGCTTGCTTGTTTGCTCTGCTGTCTGAACTCGTTTAGTTTGGAGTGGGCAGGGAAAGAAGAAAGTTCCTTTCTGAGATAAGCTCTTTGGATCTTCAGCAAAGACTGACAAGGACTGCAAGTTTGCCTTGCAACAGTAAGTTTTTAATTGATCACCAAAGTTGATGAGAGAGAGAGATGTGAGAGGGAGACATTAAGAAAAGAAAAAAACCTCTAACATTATATGACATGTTGTTAAAAGAATGCTTAAACGCATAGCATATCCTGCCAAGACTGTCTCTAAAAATGCTGCAGATTGATATGAACATCATGTATTAATACTAGCATAACATATTTTGCAGTGATTCTGGATAGTCATAAGAAACACTGAAGAAATCAGAAAATAATATCAAAAGCTCAGATAAAATGTTATGTCTTTCAGTCAAGGCATATTTACCTAATAGAGGGATACTCAGTTCCCTTCTGGGTATTCAAACAACAGTATTTGAAGAGCTAGTTGGTCTAAACTGTGAGTCATAAGTCAAAAAACAATTATATCTGACCCAAGCAACTGCCTCCATGGAAGGTGCTACAGAGCCGCTGAGAAGTGCTGGTGTCCTTTGGGTGTACCAATACTATAAATGTGACAGATTTAGAGAGATAAAGCAGAAAAATAGTACGTAATCTGTTTCTTTTTAGACATGGTATCTTTCCTTTTTCTGCTGCATGCTCTGGAGATACATATTATGACAGACTTGTTTTGATTGTTTTTGTTACTCTTTATATGAGATCAAACAGATCATTCAAATGATAACTTCAAGAATGAAACTAGGAAGAGAATTGAAAGATAATCCTACTTAAATGTTTTTGCTTCACTGGATGCTGCTTGTAACACTCTAGGTTATTTAAAAAGGTCAGCACGCCTCCACTTTCTCCCTCCTTCACATAGCACCAAGATTCTTTCCTGGCATCTGCTTTATATACTGTATCTCCTAATAAAGTTATTAAAATATTATTTTAAGAAACAATTAAAATCTATTAAAACAACACAAGAAGGTCCCCACCATTATATTTGATGACAGAGGAATTACAACTGTGTTTTGATTTTCTATGGCCCATATTCATTTCTTGTTTATATGTGTTTTGTGTGTATATTCTAGTGGAGAAGCTTAGTGAGAGGAATGCTCATGAAGACTGTGGGTGAAACTCTGACCCCACTAAAATCAGTAGTAGCTTTACCATTTAGAGTAGTCAGAAAGAGCTTACCATCTTTACTCCTGGCGGAATTCTGCACCACTGCGCATGCACAGAATTTATGTCCCCCGTAGATTTCTTTGTTTCCCTGAAGAAAAATGACTTTCTGACAGGGAAGCAAAGAGAAGCCACAAGAGTGGTCAGACGACCCTCCCCAGCATTATGTTTTGGGTGCCCAGGGCATCCAGCAGAGAGGTAAATCACTGTGGGGAAGGGGGCAGGACTGAGGAAGACCCAGCTGGTGGCTCCTACCCTGCACCAGGCTCAGCTGCTAATCCCGGCTGGACTGGGGAGGAAAGGACTTCCTCTTCCCCTACAGGGCATCTAAGGCCATGTCAGACCCACCTCCAGATTTCTCCCCCAGCTGTAGCAAGCTGCAAACTTCACCTCCCCGCACTTCCTGCACCCATTGCTCCTCCGCTGTAGGGGGAAGGGTCACTGTACCAGGAGCTGCTCCCCCATCCGCCCAACCCCTGTGCCCAACCTTCAAACCCAGACCCTCCCACCAACCCTCACCCCTCCCCCGCACTCAGAACTCCCCTGATGAGCCCCACTTTCCCTGCACCTGGACCACCCTGATGTGTCACCTGCACCCAGATCCCAACCCTACCGAGCTCCAACCAACCGCACCTGGATCACCATACCACTCAGCCTCACTCCTGCAGCATCTGGAGCCCCCCACACCCAGAACCCCCTACCAAGCTCTATCCCCCCCACACCCAGACCCCCCCACCAAGTCCCAACTACCTTCACCTGGACCCCACTGAAGAATCCAATTACCATTGCACTCAGAACCCCCCCCCACAAATCCCTGTGCATCCAGATCGCCCCCTATCGCACCCAGATCCACCACTTAACTGCCCACACCCACATTGCCCTACACAGAACCCTCTCAAACCACACCTGGATCCCCCCACACTAAGGCCCTCCACGCTTGGATCCTGCCTTGCTGAGCCTGCCTGCCCACACTTTTTGTGCCTGGCAGGGAGGGGCAGGCCCCATCCTTGCACTGGGGCAGGGTTGGGTGCAGCCCCTCACTGCTGAGTCTGTGTCCTGGGTGGGAGCTGCACAGTGATCTCCCGCCTCTGTGCTCCACAGTGCCATGCTGGAGTCTCCACATTTATTTGACTAATATAATGTGCAGAATATTAAAATATTATGTGCAGAATTTTTATTTTTTTTGGTGCAGAATTCCCCCAGGAGTAAATCTTTTTGCAAACATTCACACTGGAAACCTGATTCTATGACTTATGCTTCTCCAGTCAGAGAATAAAAACATCCGCATGAACTAGGTGATCAGTCATACAGCTTCACTTTTAAATCTTGGAACTAATTTCTCACAAATGAGCTACAGGTCTAGACCTATTTGCACAAAGCATTCAGCTAATAATTTTCAATGATGACTATATTTGAAAAAAAACACACCTCGATATATTTGCAGACAAGTAGCAAACAGAAAAGCAATGCAATGTTATGCCATTTTCTGGTATTTCAATCCTCTGCTTTTAGCCCCAGTGAGAATTATACGGTATACAGGAGGGTGAAAATAAAATCAAATATAAAAATAAGTTGACCAGACATTTTTTTAAAAGTATTTGATTCAACAAAGCTTTGTGTTGGTTCTTATTTTATCCCAACTAGGGATGGCTATTCCTAATTCCCCTTTCCATAATGCTCTAGAAAATGTGTGTATGCTTTACGTGCAGCAAGAAAACATTACTGATCCAACTAGCACTCTTCACCATGGTTGCTGGACTAGTATTATGCTGATCTGGTTTGGGAATGTATCCCTCCCCTTCACTGAACTCATTGATTTTCATCTCCCATAAACAAAACAAAATCACAAGTCGATCCTTCTGCCCTTCATTCTTAGACCTGCTTTGGCTGTTTCATCTGAAACTTTGATCACCTTAATTTAGGAGAGATTGAAAGACACTTTAATGAGGAATATTGCCATGGCTGCTTGCCAAGAAATCAGTCAACTGATCTCTTTTAGAGTCTATCACTAACCTCATTAAGCGAGTGAGAAATGGAACTGTGACTCTCTGACCCTCATTCCCAACAGGCTTTTGACATAATGAAGGGCTAATACTGAAGAATACTAACTGAATCTCTTAGGCCGCTAATTCAGTTCAAACTGAACGGAAGGATTAACAAAAATAAATCTGAAACTAGGGTTTTTTATTTAAAAGGGCTGACTTTCAAAAAAAATTAAGGAAATTAGTTAGGGTAGTGGATTGGACTGAAGAATTTATGGATCTAAAGGCAGAGGAGGCCTGGGATTACTTCAAGTCAAAGCTGCAGAAGCTATCGGAAGCCTGCATCCCAAGAAAGGGGAAAAAGTTCATAGGCAGGAGTTGTAGACCAAACTGGATGAGCAAGCATCTCAGAGAGGTGATTAAGAAAAAGCAGAAAGCATACAGGGAGTGGAAGATGGGAGGGATCAGCAAGGAAAGCTACCGCATTGAGGTGAGAACATGTAGGGATAAAGTGAGACAGGCTAAAAGTCAAGTAGAGTTGGACCTTGCAAAGGGAATTAAAACCAATAGTAAAAGTTTCTATAGCCATATAAATAAGAAGAAAACAAAGGAAGAAGAAGTGGGACCGCTAAACACTGAGGATGGAGTGGAGGTCAAGGATAATCTAGGCATGGCCCAATATCTAAACAAATACTTTGCCTCAGGCTTTAATAAGGCTAAAGAGGATCTTAGGGATAATGATAGCATGACAAATGGGAATGAGGATATGGAGGTAGATATTACCATATCTGAGGTAGAAGTGAAGCTCAAACAGCTTAATGGGACTAAATCGGGGGGGCCCAGATAATCTTCATCCAAGAATATTAAAGGAATTGGCACATGAAATTGCAAGCCTGTTAGCAAGAATTTTTAATGAATCTATAAACTCAGGGGTTGTACTGTATGATTGGAGAATTGCTAACATAGTTCCTATTTTTAAGAAAGGGGGAAAAAAGTGATCCGGGTAACTACAGGCCTGTTAGTTTGACATCTGTAGTATGCAAGGTCTTGGAAAAAATTTTGAAGGAGAAAGTAGTTAAGGACATTGAGGTCAATGGTAAATGGGACAAAATACAACATGGTTTTACAAAAGGTAGATTGTGCCAAACCAACCCGATCTCCTTCTTTGAGAAAGTAACAGAATTTTTAGACAAAGGAAACGCAGTGGATCTAATTTACCTAGATTTCTGTAAGGCGTTTGATACCGTGCCACATGGGGAATTATTAGTTAAATTGGAAAAGATGGGGATCAATATGAAAATTGAAAGGTGGATAAGGAATTGGTTACCAGGGAGACTACAGCGGGTCCTACTGAAAGGTGAACTGTCAGGCTGGAGGGAGTTACCAGTGGAGTTCCTCAGGGATCAGTTTTGGGACCAATCTTATTTAATCTTTTTATTACTGACCTTGGAACAAAAAGTGGGAGTGTGCTAATAAAGTTTGCAGATGATACAAAGCTGGGAGGTATTGCCAATTTAGAGAAGGACCGGCTAATCATACAGGAAGATTTGGATGACCTTGTAAACTGGAATAATAGTAATAGGATGAAATTTAACAATGAGAAGTGTAAGGTTATGCATTTAGGGATTAATAACAAGAATTTTAGTTATAAGCTGGGGATGCATCAGTTAGAAGTAACGGAGGAGGAGAAGGACCTTGGGGTATCGGTTGATCATAGGATGACTATGAGCCGCCAATGTGATATGGCCGTGAAAAAAGCTAATGCGGTCTTGGGATGCATCAGGCAAGGTATTTCCAGTAGAGATCAGGGGGTTTTAGTACCATTATACAAGGCACTGGTGAGACCTCACCTGGAATACTGTGTGCAGTTCTGGTCTCCTATGTTTAAGAAGGATGAATTCAAACTGGAACAGAGAAGGGCTACTAGGATGATCCGAGGAATGGAAAACCTGTCTTATGAAAGGAGACTCAAGGAGCTTGGCTTGTTTAGCCTAACTAAAAGAAGGTTGAGGGGAGATATCATTGCTCTCTATAAATATATCAGAGGGATAAATACTGGAGAGGGAGAAGAATTATTTAAGCTCAGTACCAATGTGGACACAAGAACAAATGGATATAAACTGGTCATTGGGAAATTTAAACTTGAAATTAGACGAAGATTTCTAACCATCAGAGGAGGAAACTTTTGGAATAGCCTTCCAAGGGAAGCAGTGGGGGCAAAAGACTTATCTGCCTTTAAGATTGAACTCGGTAAGTTTATGGAGGAGATGGTATGATGGGATAACATGATTTTGGTAATTAATTGATCTTTAAATATTTATGGTAAATAGGCCCAGTGGCCTGTGATGGGATGTTAGATGGGGTGGGATCTGAGTTACTACAGAAAATTCTTTCCTGGGTATCTGGCTGGTGAATCTTGCCCATATGCTCAGGGTTTCGCTGATCGCCATATTTGGGGTCGGGAAGGAATTTTCCTCCAGGGAAGATTGGAAGATGCCCTGGAGGTTTTTTGCCTTCCTCTGTAGCATGGGGCATGGGTCACTTGCTGGAGGATTCTCTGCTCCTTGAAATCTTTAAACCACGATTTGAGGACTTTAATAGTTCAGACATAGGTGAGAGGTTTTTCGCAGGAGTGGGTGGATGAGATTCTGTGGCCTGCGTTGTGCAGGAGGTCGGACTAGATGATCATAATGGTCCCTTCTGACCTTAGTATCTATGATTCTATGAAACAGGCTACTGGCTGGGGTCAGAGGTATCATGGAACTGATGAAGCCACAAATATGCAAATAACCTAAGGATGGTACCCCTTCCAAGATTCCAGTTAGTTCCATGTGGTCTGCTATGGAGTGAGTTTGGGGAAAAGCTTTCTGCTTTCTGGCCAGTTACTGCCATCATGATTCATCCCAATGACTGGCAAGAGACACTGCTACTAGGGGTTTCGAATCAGTATAGGAAGAGGCAAAGGGAGTGGCAGGACCCTTTGTATAAGGCACAAGCACTCCAGTGGATAAGATAGATCACAAAGCAAGGGCTACCAAAAAAAAAAAAAGTATATATCTGGTTCATTGTAATGGTAACCTTTTAGACCAGTTGCCATAAGTGGTTATACATAATGCATGCTTACTAAACTCTCTTCTGCTTGACATACCATTGTGTATTCACCTCCTCCACTCTCCAAGGTGATCACATAAATGCCACTTCTCATTATAGCTTCACATGCAGTGTTACAATACATACTGTAAACACAAAAATATATTTTATAATCATGATAGTAAAAATGTAGACTAAAAACCAAATAAAATAATAGTCCTAATAGCTGCAGGATTTTAAAGATTTACTTTCCCAAAGTCAAAATCACTAAATTATTGGTAAAATAATCATTAGCAGCCTTTTAATTTAGAAAGAATATTCTTCAGTGTGTATTATATTAAACATTTGTTAACTCACAAACCTACATGTTTCTAGAAAAGTTCTCCAGCTTCAGAAGCCATTTGTAATGTATTTTCTATTAAGTGAAGCAATAATAAATTATGATTTAGTAATTTGGTTGAAGACTTCAAGAGATGAAAAGGGGTTTTCTCTTTTTCTTTTTGAATATCATTTGTATGTTCATTCAGTGTGAACTTCATTCCTGTGCAAAGGTCCTGAACAAGCCTATGCTCCTCTTAATCCCTTAGAGCTCTGTCAGCACAGAGCAGCTTCTTCTCCACGTCCTGCAGCACTAGATCCTCAGCAAGCAATCACTAAGAATTGGACTGAGATGACTAATTCATTTCACATAGGCAACAGAATAGCAGTCAGATAGTGACAATGGGATGTTACTGATCTGAGCCAGATCTAAATTATGATCAAGGTGACTGATCCATATCCCTTAAGTCGCTCAGTCCCTGGAAAGTTTAAACTAAAATCTTTAGTTTCAAAATACTGTACAGTATAGTTTCAAAAGTTTCAAATACTGTACAGATAGTCAAAGCCATGAGCTCCTAACTTTGCTCTTATCCTGAAATAAATGTGCTGGTTGCAGTTGATATAGAGAAAAATAGCTCACTTTGGGTGAAATTCACACTTCTACAGAGATCCAGCACAAAGCATATGCCCCACTTAAGGATGTCATTGAATGGCTTTTGCTATAGTAGCATTGAGTTGCTGGAATTGGCCTTGCTCACAGTTACCACCAATAACTAGAGTTTTTCAAAAATGGGGGAGGAGGGAGGGAAGGAAGAGTGTGTAATTCATCAAAAAATTCAAAGGGTATGTCTACACTACCTGCCGGATCGGCAGGCAGCAATCAATCCAATTTTGGTATTTAATTAAATATTCATGGTAAATAGGCCCAATGGCCTGTGATGGGTTTTTAGATGGGGTAAGATCCAAGTTACCCGGGAAGGAATTTTCTGTAGTATCTGGCTGATGAATCTTGCCCATATGCTCAGGGTTTAGCTGATCGCCATATTTGGGGTCGGGAAGGAATTTTCCTCCAGGGCAGATTGGAAGGCCCTGGAGGTTTTTCGCCTTCCTCTGTAGCATGGGGCACGGGTCACTTGCTGGAGGATTCTCTGCTCCTTGAGGTCTTCAAACTACAATTTGGGGACTTCAATAGCACAGATATAGATGTGAGGTCTTTTTTAGGAGTGGTGGGTGAAATTCTGTGGCCTGCATTGTGCAGGAGGTCAGACTAGATGATCATAATGGTCCCTTCTGGCCTAAATATCTATGAATCTATGAATCTATGAATCCAGCCGGGTTGATTTATCACGTCTAGTCTAGACGAGATAAATTGACCCCCGAGCGCTCTCTCGTTGACTCCTGTACTCCAGCACCATGAGAGGCGCAGATGGAGTCGACGGGGGAGCGGCAGCAGTCAACTCACTGTGAAGAAGACACCACAGTAAGTCAATCTAAGTATGTCGACTTCAGCTACGTTATTCACATAGCTGAAGTTGCGTAACTTAGATCGATCTCCGCCCCCAGTGTAGTCCAGGGCAAAGATTCTAATTCCATTTGTTTTGCAAAGAAATACATTTTGTCGTGAACATTTTTATTTAAAATGTTCGGTTTATGAACATTTTCATTTGTTTTTCTTATTTCCCCTCTTTTTTTCCTCCCCTCTCCCTTTTCTTCTTACAGTCCCCTTCCATTTTTCCATTTTGTCATGGAAGAATTGGGTTGGTGGGTTGAAGAGGGGAAATACAGGGGAAATGAAAGTTGAAAACATGGCTATAATTTTAATTTTTCCAATTTTGTAAAAAATTACAAAATTTTGGAAAAACAAAAAAAGGGAAAAAATTCTAATTTTGAAAAAAGTGTTTAAAAATGTCAACCAGCTGCAGCATGGACTAGCATATTTATTGAAAATCTCACTGGACAGGACAAAGATTGACTGGACATGAAGAATGGAATACATAGCTTTACTGCCTTGTGTCCTTGCTGACCTCAGCCACAGAGTTTGCAACCAGCCAACAGCAGTGAAAGTGACATACACAACAATTTATAGACCAAGCCAAAGGCCACTGAGGCCATCAGGAACATATTTCCAAGCATGACATACCAGGCAAAAATGAAGCAAGCTCATTTTTTCCTTAGAATGACTATATGTGCCAATTTTTCCTACTATAGTAGGAAAATGAGTCCTGAAAGGTGGTAAAAAATAATTTGATCTCTCAATAGGAATAGTTCCTTTTTAGGAGATTTTTATTAAAGCGACTGGAATGTATAAAAGTTCTTTTGACCCACATTCAGAGATGCAAACAGGACGCACTGCATAAGAGATTTTTTAGTGTTTGTACAATACATGAACATTCAAATGCTAAATATTATTATTAATAGCTTTTTAAAAAAACCTACACAGTAGAAGAGACACCCCCTTCCCTGTCATTCCCTGTCTACCATTGGATCAGTTGATCAGGGCACAGCTTTTCACCTTCAAGTTGTGATGCTCCACGCCAAGGGAGGATGGTGTGAATATTAATGGCAGGGGAGGAGGGACCATCTTACCCTTCCTGTGTTGCTGGGTAGCTGGGATGGAGGGGACATCTCAGCTACATCAGAGGGAGGTTCTGGGGTCATAGTGGGAGGGAAGCAGTATGGAAAAGGGCTGGAAGTGTTGGCTTGAAAAAGGATGAGAACCACTGTATTAAGTTAATGGATCTGCCATAAATACAGTAAGTTATTAGTAGACATTACTAGTCCCAACTTCCCCACTGACAATGTTAGCACTGTATTTGCTAACCCCGTGTCCAGCAAGTAAACATTGATGAGCAACTTAAAATAGGTATAGGGCTTGCATTTTAAATTTTTGAAATTCTCTCTTTCATTTGTCAATTAGTTAATAAATAACCAGCATGCTTTGCTGTCTTGATCAAAAGCCAATACCACAACACTATTAGCATTATTCTTAATTAGCTCATTGTTGGGTTTTAAAAAATAAAAATAAAAGGAGCGATTTAGAGGAGGAAAGTGATAACTTCTAATTCTAATTAATGTTCACATAAACACCAAAGCACACGGCAATGACAAAATAAGAATGATATATGTACACCACACCTGCAGAGATTATTGAACTGCAGATGTCTCTAAAATAGCTGAAGTAAGTGGTTTTGTGCTTTTTTCTGTCCCCACTGAAGTTAAAGGCAGAACTCTCTGATTTCAGTGGCATCAAGATCAAGTCCTAAATAAGTATCTAATACGTATTGTTTTGAATACCATAGGAACATATTGCCCCCAATATTTTTGTTGTTGTTGACCTTGATGGTAGCATCAATGAGCCCTAGTCACAGATTGTACTAGGAGCTGTACAAACACAAAACCAAAAAGACAGTCCCTGACCAAGAGAGCTTACAATCTAAGTACAGTATGAGAAATGACAGTTGGAAACTGACAGAAGGGGGAGTGCAAGGAAACAAAGAGACAATATTGGTCAACATACTAAGACAATAGTCTCAGCACACCAGCTGCCTAGCCAGTCACATTTTTTTAAGCATCATAACAAAGGAAAATTGTAATATGTAACAGAACTCCCAATAACATCAGCTGGTGGTGCATAAACAGACAGGGGGATCTATCTGCCCTTAATGTATTAAAATATTTAGCAAATAATGTAAAAGATTAACATGCAAAGGTAGTTGACAACAATCAGACAAAACCTCTACTTTTTTAAAATATGACACTCTTTTTAATCAATTTAAAAGTCTAGCTCAATATAACTATGTTATCACCTTTCCTCATGTTGTGCATGATTTTATGTATTCTTGTTCATTTGTCTGTGTATCCTAAGCACTTACAGAAAACCTTTCATAAGATTTCAGATTATTTCCTTTCTGACATAAGCTTTATTTCCTAAAATAAACGCAGCTAGAGTGACAGGTAATTTAGGAAAACAAATCAGAGCCAGTGCAATTACTGCAGGACTGTACTTGCCTTAGGATTTCTCTGAACTGACTATCTGCAAAACGGATTCTAATTTAAATCCTAGAGGGAAACTGAGAATTAGAAATGGTTATCGCTGACATGCTGGTGGTGTCTGTTATTTCATTTGGAACTGGACAATACTCAGTTTTAGGGGATAAGCAAGGATGAGAATATAAAAGCATTTGCACTGTGCCTACGTTTTCATACCTCGATCTTGCGAGCACTTACGCATGTGCTTAGTTTTATTCATGTGAATAAATTGAAATCCATGGGACTACTCATTTGATTAAATTTAACCAAACACTTAAGTGATTTGCTGAACTAGGATCTTAAAAAGCAGGAAGCTTCACTTCAGAATGGAATAAAAGCAATAGTCCCTACCTTCTCTCTCTCATTTCTTTAGTTTTCATCTATGTATGTATCAACCTGTATTGTATGTACTGCATACTACTAGGACTGACTACTAAAAAATACTCATTATGAAAAAACTACTGATAAAATTAGGCCAGTATAGTTGTGCACAGACATTTGTATGTGCCTAATTTATGTAAATATGCAAATCAGCAATTTGTGCATAGTTAGTCTCATGGTTAGGAAGCATCTGACTGGTCATGTCATGTGCACATTCTAATTTGCATATGTACAATTATTGGTAAAATCCAGTCCTGTGCAGGAGGCCTTTGCACCACCTAAGTCCCACTTAAGCACTATTTTGATAGAATTTAAGTAGTGCAGAGGCCTTCTGCTAGCCCTCTGCACAGATGTGAATTTAAGGTGCACCTAACTTTGAACGTCCACAGCTAAATACTTTTTAAAAGCCACTAAATGTTTTCTGCTGGAGCCCATTTTTAGGAAACTTTTACTTTGTAAAAAGCAACAAAATGAGCTTCTGTTTCAGATGCAGAATTATATTCTGTTACAGAGAAAATGAAATTCTCTTTCAGCTCCATCTGGGCTCCTTAGAGGCACACAAAATGTTGACAAATTGCTTTGCCACTTCCAAAGGAAAAAAAGTAGCAAGATATGTCTAAATTTTCTTTCAGTTTGTTTTCCTTGTAAGAAAATACACAGATGCACTCAGGGAGCATGCAGGATTTGAGCAAGCAACCATGGTTCAGTTAAAGAGAATGTGCACAATACCCAACACACAGTTGTAATGAAAAATCTCAGCTGTGGTGTTTTGTCTAGGAAGGCTTCTTCAGAAATTGCTTGTGAGTGAAAAAGTATAGAAAATCTAGAAAACAGTTTGACTTTTTCCTTAAGCTTCAGGAGAATACCTGATTGTCTACAATTGCAGAAGCGACCTTAGCACTCATTGAGTCTTCAAGTCACAGAAATCCTTGATTTTTGAAACTGTCTCCATACTAATCTCAGTTTTGAATTAAAGTAAAAGTAATGTCTAACCTTTACATTGTAGAGAGCCTGGAAAATCATAGAATCGAAGGACTGGAAGGGACCTCAAGAGGTCTAGTTCAATTCCCTGCACTCATGGCAGGACTAAGTATTTGCTAGACTATCTCTAACAGGTGTTCATCTAACCTGCATTTAAAAATATCAAACTATGGAGATTCCACAGCCTCCCTAGGCAATTTAGTCCAGGGCTTAACTACGCTGATAGTTAGGATGTTTTTCCTAATGTCCAACCTAAACCGTCCTTGCTGCAGTTCAAGCCTAGTGTTTCTTTTCCTATCCTCAGAGGTTAAGGAGAACAATTTTCCCCTCCTCCTTGTACCAACCTTTTATGTATTTGAAAACTATCATGTCCTCTCTTTTCTTCTCTTCATGCCTTCTCTTTTCCAGACTAAACAAACCCATTTACCCCCCCCCCCACACACACACATCTTCTCTCATAGGTCATGTTTTCTAGACCTTTAATCATTTTTTTTTTACTTTCCTGAAATGTGGTGCCCAGATCTGGACGCAATGCTTGAGTTGAGGCCTAATCAACATGAAATGGATTGGAAGAATTACTTCTTGTGTCTCGCTTACAACACTTCTGCTAATATATCCCAGACTGATGTTTGCTTTTTTTGCAACAGTGTCACACTGCTGTCTCATATTTAGCTTGTGGTCCGCTTATGACCCCCAGATCCTTTTCTGCAGTTCTCCTTCCTGGGAAGTCATTTCCCATTTTGTGTGTGTGCAATTGATTTTTGCTTCCTAAATGGAGTACTTTGCATTTGTCCTTATTGAATTTCATCTTATTAACTTCAGACCATTTTGAATATTAATCTTATCTTCCAAAGCCCTTGCAACTCCTCCCAGCTTGGTGTCATCTGCAAACTTTATAAGTGTACTCTCTATGCCATTATTTAAATAATTGATGATATTGAACAGAATCAGACCCAGAACAGATCCCTGAAGAACCCCACTAGATATACCCTTCCAGCTTGACTCTGAACCATTGATAACTACTCGCTGGGAATGGTTCCCAACCAGTTATGCACCCACTTTATAGTAACTCCATCTAGGTTGTGTTTCCCTAGTTTGTTTATAAGAAAGTCATGCTTAACTGTATCAAAAGGCTTACTAAAGTCAAGATATACCTTATCTAGTGGTTCCCCTTGTCCACAAGGCTTGCTACCCTGTCAAAGAAAGCTATTAGGTTGGTTTGACATGGTTTGTTCTTGACAAATCCAGGCTGACTGTTATTTATTACCTTATTATCTTGTAGGTGTTTTCAAATTGATTGCTTAAGTATTTGCTCCATTATCTTTCCGGGCACTGAAATTAAGTTGACTGGCTGTAATTCCCCAGGTTGTCCTTATTTCCCTTTTTTATAGATTGGCACTATATTTTCCAGTCCTCTGGAATCTCTCTCCCAGCTTCCATGACATTTTGAAGATAATTGCTAATGGCTCAGATATATCCTCAATCACCTCCTTGAATATTCTAGGATGTATTTCATCAGGCCTTGGTGACTTGAAGACATCTACATTGTCTTAGCAGTTCTTCTTCCCGGTACAGCAACCTATGATTAAGGAAGCCGAAGGAAAACTGATCATTGAGGCTGATCCTTTCTCACAGTTATTCTTCCTCAAAAACACCCTGGGATTGTATTTGGATTCCTTGAAATTCATTGTCATCAGTTCCTCAGGAAACCTCAGACCCAATTTTGTGAGTGTGTGTGTGTGGGGAGGGAGGGGATGGAAGGGAGAATTCTATCCAAGCTGCTACTGAGGGCCCCAGGATTGTTAAATATGCCATCCTATTCACCAGCCAGCTGCTTGAGCTGATCAGCGAGTATGGCCTTTGACAACAAGGAGGCATAGCTCTATAGTGTGAGAAGCAGTGTGGTCTACAGAGCTAATAATCATGAGAACCAACAAAGAGCCATGGACTCCCCTGCTTTCTAATCACATCTCTCCTACTAACATTCTCTGGCTTTAACCAAGTCAAACATCTTTTCTACATTAGTTTTCCTACCTGTAAAATGGAAATAAAAATATGTCTTTATCTGTTATTTGTTGCTGCAAATGTTTTTGCACACATAAAGTGAGGACCTGGAGTAATAGTTTTTAAGGTTGGGCCAGGCTGCAACTTTACTGAATTAGTCATCATGGAAGCAATAAGGACAGGGGTCTACAGGAGATGTCTACAGGAGATGTAGTCTGACTTGGGAGAATGGAATCATGAGGTACTCAAACTAAAACTCCCACAAGGCACAAGCATTTCAGACTTAAACAAAATATTTTGGCCAAATAACTAAATACTTTTTTCACCAAAAACTCTAATTTTTGTCACAGAAAAAGTCTCCATTTTCAGACAAACTCTAATAATAACACACTTGAACTATGTGGGGAAGGATTTGTGGGAAGGGAAGTTCTTTACTAGCTAAAGGAGGAAAGAGGAAGCTACCATACATATATATTCATCCAGCCTTTATGGCCAGCCAGCTCTTAAGTCAGCAAAGTATGTGGCCCTATGGAAACATCTCCCTTTGACCAATGGAATTGCATTTGCAGGAAAGGAGAGTGCTATTGACTAGCAGCACAGTAGAGAAGTAAAGGTATGCAAATATTGCAGTTCTGATAATGTTATCGTTAATTTAAAGGAATTTGGTCTATATTCACAGAAAGAAACATGATTTACAATTTTGTGACTTCATGATTCATCCCATAGAACATAACATAGCAAACATTTCAAAAATAAGGATTTAAAATACATTTGTAAGTATGGGTATGACCTGCATGTTCTATACACTAGGCTAGAACCTCAGCTGGTATAACTCTTTGTAGCTCCATTGATTTTAATAGCATTTGGCCAAATTACACCAGCTGACGGAATCTGCCCATAGTAACTATTGTTAATTCATATATGATTGTTTTATAAAAATGCTGAATATAGGCTGTCATGCAAAGCTTTATACAAAATAGAATTTAATGTTTGGTGCTAAGACACTTAGCTGATTTCAGGATAAGCAAAGCATAAAATGAAATGAGTTAAAATGAAATTCTCAGAGTATTTATGTCTTTTCTGATTAATATGTTATAAAATGTGAAGATTTTGACTTGACAGTGTTTTTAGAATGTAAGACTCTGAATTATGAATGACCCTATATATATATAGTGACGGGGTAAGGCCAGATGACTATAGAAAAGTAGTGGGAGATAGATATATTAGCTCCAGGCTAAACAAATCCCTGGTACCAGGATAAGTGAAATGGCAGCCGCTCCAGGTCAATTAAGACACCTGGGGCCAATTAAGAACTTTCCAGAGGCAGGGAGAATGCTAGGTTGATTGGGACACCTGAAGCCAATCAGGGGCTGGCTGAAACTAGTTAAAAGCCTCCCAGTTAGTCAGGTGGGTGTGCATGTCAGGAGCTGTGGGAGGAAGTTGTGCTGTTGGACAGACTGAGTAGTACACACCACATCAGGCACAAGGAAGGAGGCCCTGAGGTAAGGGTGAAGTGGAGCTTGAGGAGTTGAGGGCTGCTGTGGGGGAAGTAGCCCAGGGAATTGTACATGTCATGTTTCTAAAAGGTCAGCTACCATAGCTGATATTATTAGGGTCCCTGGGCTGGAGCCAGAGTAGAGGGTGGGCCTGGGCTCTCCCCCCCCCCCATGCCCCCTGATTAATCACTGAGACTGGGAAACAACAGAGACTATGCAAGGAAGCATAACTTCTCCTCACCTCCCTCACTGGCTTCTAATGAAAATGGTTCAGTAGACTGTGACCCTTCTCTCTAGAGAGAGAAGGGTTATGTGGAGGGTCACAGTGAGCCTCTGAGGCTAGTGAAATATGCCAGGAAACATGGGACCCACAGAGGCAAGGACAGAGTTTTGTCACTATAGATATTCATGTAATCATAAGGAAAGCAGGTCTAAGACTTTTCAGCTCTAGCTATACTTAAGTATGCTTCAGGGTCAGAAGAAGTGCAAACTCAGAGGCTACTTGAACTTTAAGATCAAGATCACTAACAATTCACTAGAAAGTTACATTAAATTCCTAATACACATTCACTGTTATCATCTCAGCACATTTTTGATGAGGCTGTGGAACTGCCTGCTATAAATGACATTTCTGCTTGCTCTCTAAAGGCTTGTCAGTCTCTATTAATAGTCTATCAGATTTCAGAGTATAACAGAGTCTGAAATGAAACCAGCTCAGTAAAAAATAAGTTTTGTTCTCATACATGTTAATTTCAAATACTAAGTAGAAGCATTTGTTTTACACTTTAAAATGGCTAGACCAGCTCTTTAGAACATGTTAATTTCAAATGATGCGATTTTATTTGATCATGGGTGGAATTACATCACTTTAGTTGCTGTGCAGTTTGTTTGCACACCTTAAGGCACTTCTGAAAATCCCACCCTAAGTCCTTATTCAGGCTGCTAAATAAAAGGCCTGTTTTTCAAAAATGGTAGGCACCAGCATGGTTGTGGGAGTTGCTGGGTACTCCATACTTTCAACAGCCCACAGGCAGAGGGACGTATTGGCCCCTGCTTCCAGCAGCTCCCATTGGCCTGAGCAGTGAACTGCAGCCACTGGGAGCCGCGATCGGCCGAACCTGCAGACGCGGCAGGTAAACAAAACGGCCAGCCCGCCAGGGGCTTTCCCCACACAAGCGGCGGAACAAATTTGGGAACCACTGGCCTGTGAGATAAGCATGGTAATAATACTTATAGGGCTGCTGTAAAACTTAAAGTAATGTTTTTAAAGCTTACTGGATGGAAGACACCATTTAGAGCAGACTGGACATATGTTCATTTGAACTCAAGTCTGCACAGGGGCATAACCACAAGGTCCCCCCCTACTTTTTTTGATCTATAACTGTACCATAATTCATTTTTTGAAACAATCTCCTTTTCCTCATCACTTTTAATCTCTAGTTATTAAGTTACTACAGTGTTATTCACTCCATATAAATGGATCACAGAACTTTCCATTCTTAGTTAACCTATCCAGATGAAGGTTTGTCTTGATGGTTGTTTGTAACTGAAAATTGTGTCTCTATCAAAGGCAATCAATATCCATACTTTACAAGGTCTCTCAGCTGTCAGTAATCATGTCCATCTGTTAGCTGGCAATATGTTCAGTAAAAAGTTGCTTGGACCTTTTCACTATGGGCACCAATGCCAAGCAAATATGAAGACCTCTTGAGCTGTTTGATTTAAATGTACTAGAAAAGTACTGCTTACAAGCATTCTGTGTGGAAACATCATGATGTTGCGGGGAAGTGATCTACAGAGGAATGAATTCAATAAAGCATGATAAATATAATGCATTTACTTGCAGCGAACACTGAAAGGGGCATAACTAGTCAACAATGGAGTGTTTAATGCCACATCCCATGTGACAAATTATGGGAATAATGATGCTACTTTATATTTATATAACTTTTCTCTCCTGGAAAGCTCCCAAAGCATTTATTGACTGTGCATATATATTATAGATAGATGGTTACACAAGATCACTTTATGGTGCAAATAAAGCAGTTATTCTGAACCAACACCAATATACAATAAGGTAAACAAATACTTTTTGCACACATTGTTTCCTCATGCTGAACCAATGTTGCTTATGTAGTTTCATATAGTCCTAGGTGAAGATAAAAGCACATAAAAAATCTGGCTGTGTAATGGAGTCTGTGACGGG
This sequence comes from Caretta caretta, assembly GCF_965140235.1. Classification (NCBI taxonomy): domain Eukaryota; kingdom Metazoa; phylum Chordata; order Testudines; family Cheloniidae; genus Caretta; species Caretta caretta. The sequence goes on from NC_134213.1 coordinate 70,135,906, forward strand.
TTGGATCACAGAAACCCCCTTGGGGATTGCCACCTGATGTGCAGTCCCTCTGAGCCTGTTTTCCCTGCCAGCTTGGGATTTCAATGCTCTGCCTTGTTGTGCCAGACATGCTAGCCTGCTACAAACACAGACCCAGGTCTGAACCACATCCCCCAAAAACTGCAGGCTTAACTGAAAACGGTTTAAGAAGTGCTCCTGTCTCCAGAATTCAGATAACCAACTCCCAATGGGGTCCAAACCCCAAATAAATCTGTTTTACCCTGTATAAAGCTTATAAATTGTTCACCCTCTATAACACTGATAGAGAGATATGCACAGTTGTCCCCCCACCCCAGGTATTAATACATTCTGGGTAAATTAATAAGTAAAGGTGATTTTATAAATACAAAAAGTAGGATTTAAGTGGTTCCAAGTAATAACAGACAAAACAAAGTGAATCACCAAGCAAAATAAAATAAAACATGCAAGTCTAAGCCTAATACAGTAAGAAAGTGATTACAGATGAAATCTCATTCTCAGAGATGTTCCAGTAAGCTTCTTTTACAGATTAGTCTCCTTCTAGTCTGGGTGCAGCAATCACTCACACCCTCATAGTTACTGTCCTTTGTTCCAGTTTCTTTCGGCTATCCTTTGGGTGTGGATAGGCTACCTCTTGAGCCAGCTGAAGACAAAATGGAGGCGTTTCCAGGGGCTTAAATAAACTTTCTCTTGTGGGTGGAAACCCCTTCTCCTCTCCTATGCAGAATCCAGCTGCAAGATGGAGTTTGAGTCACATGGGCAAGTCTCATATCCATGCACGACTCAGAACTTTACCAGCCGACGCCACATTCCCAGGAAAGCCCAGATGTGGATTGGCATCTCTCAAAGTTCATTGTTAGCTTAAGTGTTTCTTGATTGGGCACTTACTGAGAATAGTCTTTTCTCAAGAAGCTGACCAAGTGCTTTACTGCGGCTACTTAAAATCAAACAAGTACATAGCCAATATTCATAACTTTGAATACAAAAATGAAACATGCATGTAGATAGGGTGAATATATCCAGTAGATCATAACTTTTGCAACAATATGTTACATGGAATATCTAGCATAAAACATATTCCAGTCATGTCATATTTACACTCATAAGCATATTTCTATAAAGCATTATGGGGTGCAATGTCACAGTCTATAGACCCCATAAAGGGGGGTGCAGTCTCTCCTGTTTACAAGCAAGCAGCTTGATCACAACCCCACATAGCTGCCAGTCAGGAGCTGATGAAGTGAGCTGTAGCTCACGAAAGCTTATGCTCAGATACATTTGTTAGGCTCTAAGGTACCACAATACTCCTTTTCTTTTTGAGGAATATGTACATTTGCCTTAACAGAGAAAAAAATCAAAATCGCTTTAGTCAATAAAGATCTTTGGTCTGGGGATTTTCTTTGTAGCTTAACTTTCTCTTAGATGTGCAGGTTACTTTTTCCTTATAAACACTGTATTCACAGTAAGGAGATTTGTTTTAATCAGTTTTTCTCCTTTGAAACTGTTTCAATAATCTGTCCATGTGAATGTGTCTAGGTGTATATTGGACTGGTCTGAAATTGCTGCCACATCATATCACAATTTCTTTCCTGCTATCTATATGCATACTACTTCAGAATGATTAAAGTAGGGAACCCTCACTGGCCTTCATATTCTTTCTGTGCAAGTACTAAGAGAGCCAATAAAGTATTATATCAGTTATAAAATCCATTATCAGGCAAGCTGAATAATTCTTCAGATGAATGCATTTCCCTTTATTCCACTAAACAAACTCAGCCTACTTACTAACTGAAATTTGCCTGAACAAAGTCTTGTCCAGGTAATATATTAGGCTACCTTTTCATCCATGTCCAGTAATTAATTAATTTTAATTTAATCTACAGAATTATCTTTGTAGAGCATACAAGAACTAAAAGTTTTACTTAGCGCTGTCAGAGTGGGAATATGATATAAAAGATCTAGCATGATCCAGCCATGATATTTAATTGATGAACTGACAGCCATCCGACTATAGATATAACAGGATTATTTTTTCCTATTCAAAGTATTTTAGTGTGCTCTTTAACTAAAAAAGAGAATATTATCAGACTGTAAGGTGTGGCCTAAACTACAAAGTTAGGTCAACATAAGCCACCTGAGATTGAGTTAATAATGTGTGTGTCCACACTACCGAGTCCCATTCACCGACCTAAAGGGCCTGTAAAGATGACTTCTGTACTCCACCTCCATGAGACGCGTAGCGCTTGAGTCGACATGGGGATAGTGTAGACACTGCATTGTGTAATTTGAATTAATTGGCCTACAGGAGGTGTCCCACAGTGCTCTGCTGTGACCTCTCTGGAGAGCACTTTCAACTCCATTGCACTTCAGCCAGGTACACAGGAAACAGCTGCCCCCCGGTAAAGCCCCGGGACCTTTTGTATTTTCATTTCCTGTTTGATCAGCATGGAGAGCTCATCAGCACACCTGACCATTGATGCTCAAAGCTGCAAACACACTCCAGCATGAGGCACACGGGGTGGTGGATCTTATTGCTATGTGGGGAGAAGTCTGTGCAGGCAGAGCTCTGAACCAGAAGAAGAAAAGCTAATATTGATGCCAAAATCGCATGGGGCATAGGGGAGGAAGGCTACACCAGGGACACACAGCGGTACCCCATGAAAATAAAGGAGCTTCGGCAAGTGTAACAGAAGATAAGGGAGGAGAACAGTCGCTCTGGTTCTGAGCCACAGACATGCTGCTACTATGAGGAGCTGCATGTGATTCTAGGCAGCAACCCCATCACTACCCCAAAATGCTCTGTGGATACCACCCAGGAGCCCTGGGCTACCTGGCGCAACAATGAGGAGGCCATTGTTGATGAGGAAGAGGAGGAGAATGTGTGGCAGGTAAGCGGAGGATCCATTCTCCCCAACAGCTAAGAACTTTTTTTAAACTCTGGAGCCCATCCGCTCACAGGACTAATTGTCGGTGGAGCATGATGCTAGGGAAGTCACCACTGGTGAGTACATATTTCCAATCAAACTGTAGGAGTTACATGCTATTATTTTTAATGTTGAACCTGAATTAAAAAATTGGGATAGTGGTTATCAGTGGCCACTCCGAATACTCAGAGGATGCTCTCAGCAAAAGACTGTTTATGTACCTGGGGATGGCCCTAGAATCCTCCACAGAGATCTCTAGGAAGCTTTCATGGAGGTAGTCTGCAATCCTTTGCAGAAGGTTTCTGGAAGGGCTGCCTTATTTTGTCCACCACGGTAGGACACTTTCCCAGTATTAAGTCTTCTGGCATCATTGTGGCACATAGCATTGCAGCATAAGGACCAGGTCTGTACCTAGACACTTGAAGCATCTGTTCCCTTTCTGCCTCTGTTACCCTCAAGAGTCTGATATTGCCTATGGTCACCTAGGGGAAACAGGGGAAGTTTGAAATGTTAACTCTTAAACTGCAAACAACTTGAAAAGTAATTGCCTGTTTGGTGAATTCTGGGTCACACAATCACACTTTCCTGAGCATGCCCTGGTTATGGTTGGAAGGGATCACCCTGTATTGCAGCCAGCATTTAAACGGGAGGGGGGGGGCGGCATGACGCTTCTTGTTTGTCTCCCTTCTACCCCAAGCTGTTGCCGCTTTTGTAACAATCAGACTATTTGTGGGGCTTTTCACTGCTGCCTGTTCTCAAGCACCATCCAGGTTGCTATGGGAAGGGGGGCTGGGCTGAGGTTGGCACCATTGATACCAAGGGTGTCTTCACAAAAGCTGCAGCACAAGACCTCCTGCCCATGCCTTGTGGCCTTACTCACCATGGCTGCAGCAGCAAACAGACACTTGCAGTAGCCACGTAATCACAACCGCTGGTGGCTTGCAGGGAAGTGCATTGAGGGGTGTTTGTTTCTTAAAAATATTTAACCTTGCACCAGAAACAATGTATGCACTGTCAATGCTACCCTTGTGCTTTATATTCTTTGCAGCTGAAACCTTGTCTCTAGGCGCATCCTCCACACTGGGACAGAGATTCCACCAGATCAGAAGGCGGAAACAGAAGACTCGGGAGGACATGTTCAGTGAGTTAATGCATGCATCCGAGAGTGACAAGACCGAGCTCAGGGCATGGAGGATTGCACTGTCCAACAGCCTGAACAATGACCATGAGGACGGAAGAGCAGGCAGGGAGCACAAGTGTAACATGCAGGATGAGATGGTGCAGATTATGAGAGAGCAAACAGACATGCTGAGGTGTCTAGTTGAGGTTCAAGAAAGGCAGCTGGATGCTACAAACCCACTGCAGCCTATGCTGAACCTGCTGCCATTGTCACCAAGTTCCACATCCTCCTCATCAGGCGTCCTAGGATGTGGAAATGGGGGGAGTCCGGTATCCCTTGCACTCTACTCCAGGGGAGGGTACAAGGACCAGAAGGTGCCCATTCCCACACCTTTGATTGATATTGCAGTGCAATTGTAAGCAAGCTTTCCTTGTTCCCCCTGTCACCATGTTATCAGCCTTTTTGCCCCAGGTTATCTATCTTTTATTTGTTGTCTCAGTGTTTGGGAGCATAATAAAACTTAATGGATTGAGGAGAAAAGGCTCTTTATTCGTTCAGCACACTGTGGTTAGCGAGGGTGGAGTTTACAGGGGAGTACATGCAATGAACGGGACAGCTTGGTAAGGAACAATACACAAGTGTCACGTTACTGTGGGTCATTGATAAAACTAGTTTTCAAAGCCTCACAGAGATGCAGTGTGCCTTGATGTGCTCTTCTTATTGCTCGGGTGTCTGGCTGCTCAAAAATTGGCTGCCAGGTGATCTGCCTTAACCCCACACCCAGCTGGAAATTTCTCTCCCTTTGTTTCTCAGATATTATGGAGCACACAGCAGGCACCAACAATGGGGATATTGCTTTCACTGAGGTCTAACCTCATAAGCAAACTATACCAGTGAGCTTTTAAACATCCAAAGGCACATTCCACCACCATTCTGCACTTGCTCAGCCTATGGTTGAACTACTCCTTACTGCTGTCCAGGCTGCCTGTGTATTGCTTCATGAGCCATAGGAGCAAGGGGTAGGCTGGGTCTCCCATGACTGGCACTTCAACATCAACAATGGTTATTTTGCGGTCTGGAAAGAAAGTTCCTGCTTGCAGCTTTCTGAACAGACCAGAGTTCCTGAAGATGCGAGCATCATGCACCTTTCCCAGCCATCCCACATTTATGTTGGGGAAACAGCCCCTGTGATCCACCAGCACTTGCAATACCATTGAGAAGTACTCCTTTCAGTTTATGTACTCTTTGACAAGATGGTCTGGTGTCAAGATAGGGATAAGTATTCAGTCCCTCACCTCACTGGAGTTAGGGTATCCTATTCTGGCAAAACCATCCACTATGTCCTGCACGTTTCCAAGTCACTACCCTTCTTAGCAGAAGTCTATTGATTGCCCTGGCAACTTGGATCACAGCAGACCCCAGGGTAGATTCACCCACTCTCAATTGATTCCCCACTGACTGGTAGCAGTCTGGTGTTGCAAGCTTCCACAGAGATAGCGCCACTTGCTTCTCAACTATCAGAGCAGCTTTCCTTTTAGTATTGCTGCTCTTCAGGGCTGGGGAAAGCTTTTTTGCACAGTTCCATAAAAGTGGCCTTATGCATTTGAAAGTCCTGCAGTCACTGCTTGTCATCCCATAGCCGCATAACTACGCGGTCCCACCAGTCACTGCTTGTTTCCTGGGTGATGTGCGACTGTCACCAGCATCTATAAATTGGTCCACTCCATGGCTTCCACCAGGGCTGCTGGCATGGCATCACATTGTTCCATGCAGTGGCTACTGTTTCAGTTGAGCAAATACTACAGGTTAAGGTGCGAGGTGTTTGTAATGCGCACAACAACAGTGTACAGCTGAGCAGAGTCCATGCTTGCTGTGCTATGGCAGCTGCATGGGTATGGGAAAATTGAAAAGGGTGACATCTCCCTTAACAAGATGAAATGTCCCACCAGCTAGAGGGGATGACATAATATTCCAAATACATGCATTTACTGACTGTCACTGCATGCATAAAAGTTGCACATTTAAATGAAGAGAGGGTCAGGCATGAGTTAATACAGCTGAGACCAAAGGAATCATAATGGACTGGTACCGCTCAGTCTCATAATAAGGGATAAGATTATATGGTCACTTTAGATGTTAAAGCCTTATTAAACATGTTTCTCCATAGAAAGCTTGCCAATATCATAAACTGATCTACAGAACTATATTGTTGCTAGTAGTAATGTTTCTGTGTTATCTTTTTGTGATCTATGATTTTATCACTGTTAATAAATACAGCCATTTGCTATTTTTTTTTTTGTGAGTGCTTTGCCTTTAAGGTTGTACCTTCTTAAAGCATCTCTTGGGCTACAATTCAGGAACTACAGTGCTGTCCATATTCTGGACAACAAGAATGTGTTCTCCTGAATCAGAGATTTGGAGTGGAGGTATGTTACTGAAGAGTGATTCAGTCTAAGTACAGAGATATTCTAACTCTATTGGCTGGACAGACATTTGAATCATAGCATATAGTGAAAACATTCTCTCATTCCATGACATAGCAGAGGTGCTACATTACTGTGGCCCAGTGCAAAGATTTCCCATTGACTTCAGTGAGAGTTGGATCAAGCTCCTAGAGAATCACGCTCCTTAGAGCATAGATCTGAATTACTTCACTGAATGGACACAGAATTTGGGAGGCATTCAATAGACACATAACTTAGGCATCTAGGAGAAGAATCTGTGACAGACAGTAAATGATTTTTTGTGAAAGGGAGCTCAATATTTTATGTGCTGAATATCCCTAAGCATTCAGCACACATATCTGTGGTTAATTTAATTTTCATTTGCACATCAGCTTAAGAGCTACATTCTGACTTACAAAAACAAAATCATGTCTCTAGTAATTTCATTATCTGAAATTAGAAATATTTCACTAGTCCAAAATATTTTAAAAATCAAATGTTTGATGTAAGAGTGTTTCCCAATCTATGAATGTTGATAAAACTGGAAAATCTTCTGTGCACTAAATGTACTTTCTTTGCTAAATTAATGAAACATTAACAAATATTTCAGTTTTGCAATAACATTTTTGCAAAATGAAACTCCTAAATCTTCACACAGCTCCAAAAACCCTTTTCCCACAGGAGTGAAAGGATCTGCCACACAAATCTACAGTGGGTGGACGGAGATAACCATCTAAAACCCTGGATTTACTCACTACAAAATACTTCTTAATCTATAATTCACTTTGCTCCTTTATTGCTGTCTTTGTGATCTTTTATAGAATTAAAATTATATGCTCTTTTATAAGCCTGGAGGAAGATAGAAAGATAAGGCAATTCACCTTTCAAATACACTCATGAATTTTGAATATATAAAATATGCATAAAATCTTCAAGCACTTGTCGTAAAATATGACTTCTTGCATCAAAATTCAGTTTTGAATATGACTTTCACAACTTAAGCACTATTTTCCATCAGTGAAATTATTGTATCACAAAATTTAACATTCATTTCTGTGTACTGATATAGAATAAGACCCTATAATTCTGAAAACTGAGACCTATAGACTCCTGCAAAATAACAGGACTGAATGCAATCCATATTTACAGTAACTGATAGTGACATCTAATTTCTGGAGACTTTAGACATTTCATCCATGACTAGGAGAAAGAATTAATTGTTTTTCTTCCTTAAATAAAACAAGGATGAGCCTTCACAAGCCACCAAAATAAATTTCAGTTAAGCAAGCTGGATTCAAAGCGCACTTTCCAGTAGTAGTAAAATAGTAGTAGCTGGTAGATTGATTCATAAAAATAGTAGCCACAATGGTCTATAAGTAGAGAAACATGCACCACAATTTCACTTTTAGGCGATGGGCTCAAAGAGAGGAAGAGTTTGGTCCAGACTGGAGAGTTCAATACTTTTGTGGGGAGGAAACAAGAGGCCATTTGTTCCCCCCCATCTCAGGATAAAAGAAGAGACAATGAATCTTGGGGGGGGGGGGTCCATATAAGATGTGCACATTAGACAATCTGCACTAGTGAATCTTGTGGGACCTGGAGAAGCAATGATGGGGGAAGACAGTGGTCTCATCAGTATGTCAGTGAATGGCAGAATGTGTACAGCACCACAAATCATTTAAATGTATAGAACATTAATGGTGGGAAGGGAAGGGAGGAGACAGTAACATTTTGATGATCAAAAGGCTTCCTAACTGCACTGTATATTTTTACATATTTAACATGATTGGAGTTCTGGAGAAGGTTATATTTAAACTATGGGATAAATCTGAGGGGTCAGCCCTGATTCCAGGGCAGGGCAGGGAACCATGTGGTTACTGTTCAAGTGAGCTGTAGCTCACGAAAGCTTATGCTCAAATAAATTTGTTAGTCTCTAAGGTGCCACAAGTCCTCCTTTTCTTTTTGCTCTCAGGAGGGAGTGCTAGATAGACGATTTGCATCCTGATGCTGTGCCTACAGGTCCTAAGATAGGAGGTGTACATGGGCTCTGTTCTGACTGCAGAGGCTTAAAAAACATGGGGATCCAGTCACAGATCCCCCTCACAGCAGTCTGGCAGGTGGAACTTAACTGGAGCTGTAACAACAATTAATGTAGCCCCTTGCCTATAGGAAATGAAATCAAACCCTGAATATTTTGTAATCATGGCTCATGTGCTCCCTATCCACTAATGTGAGCAGGGAGGAGCAAAGCACAGTAAAACTGGGAGGGCCATCAAAAAGAATAACAATATCTACATCATGCTTCTCTTTCCTCCTGATCCCAAGAAAACTCCTGTATTGCCACTCTGAAGGATGGGGATTTTATAGAGATCCTGCTAGGCAAGCAGGTAGACTCAGAGTGAAGAGCAGCTGCTCTCTGTCGTATACCTCCCTACTAACAGTGTGGATATATATGTGGGAGATTACACTACCTGGAGCAGCATTAACTCCCACACTGTGCCTGTATCCTTCTTGGAGAAGGCAGTTAGTTGGGTGCAGGCTTGGAAAAAAATGGGAGCATGACTCCCACAGAAGCTTTGATACCATGGAGGAGAAGCGGAAGGCAGCACTTTTAAAAGGCAATTCCTCCACAGGACCTTAGAGCTTTGTAGAGTCTGGAGGCTCCCATGCCTCTCCATGGTCCACCCAACTCCTCCTGTAGAGAGGAACATTTAAGAAAACTCCAAAGGGTGTTTCCTGTACCCTTTAATCACCTTTCATGGGTTTTTCCATAGGAAAGTTTTATATATCAGTCACATTAATTTTGTGTTTATAAAGCTCTAGGAACTGGAGTATATATATGGGATCTAATCCGTGTGGGTCTTGTTGATTAACAATTTGAATTTATATGGAATTATTCATAGATTCCAAGGCCAGAAGGTTCCATTGTGACCAGAAGGTTCCACTGTGACCATCCTAGTCTGATCTCCAGCATAACACAGGCCACTAAACTTCCCCAAAATAATGCATTGAGCCTGTGTTTGGGATTTTTTGGAAAAAAAAATCTAGACTTGATTTTAAAATTGTCAGTAATAGAGAATCCACCACCATCCTTGGTAAACTGTTCCAGTGGTTAATTATCTTCACAGTTAAAATTTTACACCTTATTTCTAGCCTCAACTTCAAGCCACTGGATTGTGTTATACCTTTCTCTTCTAAATTGAAGAGCCCATTATTAAATATTTGTTCCTCATTTAGGGACTTATAGACTGTAATCAAGTCCCTTAACCTTTTCTTTGTTAAATTAGATTGAGCTCCTTGAGTCTATCACTATACGGCAGGTTTTCTAATCCTTTAATATTTTTTGTAGCTCTTCTCTGAACCCTCTACAATTTATCAACATCCTTCTTGGATTGTGGGCACCAGAACCGGACACAGCGTTCCAGGAGTGGTCATACTAGTGCCAAACACAGAGGTAAAATAACTTCTCCGCTTCTAGATAAAAGTCCCCAAAGGTTGCATTAGCTGTTTTGACCACGCCATTGCACTGGGAGCTCTTGTTCAGCTGATTATCTACCACAACTCCCAAATCTTTTTCAGAGTCACTACTTTTCAGGATAAAGCCCCCCATCATGTAAGAATGGCTTACATTCTTTGTTCCTAGGTCTATACATTTACATTTTTCCATTTTAAAAATCAAATTGTTTGCTTACTCCCAGTTTATCAAGCAATCCTAAACACTCCATATCAATGATCTCTGCTCTTCATTATTTACCCTCTCCCAATTTTGGGGTCATCTGCAAACTTTCTCAGTGATGATTTAATGTTTTCTTCCTGTTCATTAATAAAAATGTTAAATAGCATAAGGCTGATCCCAAAGGGACCCTACTATAAACACACTCATCTGAAGATGATTCCCTGTTCACAGTTGCAATTTCAGACCCATCAATTAGCCAGCTTTTAATCCATTTAACGTGTGCCATGTTTAATTTTATATCTGTCTCGTTTTTTAATCAAAATGTCATATGGTACCAAGTCAAAGGATATTACATCTTCACCAGTGGTTCCCAAACTTGTTCCGCTGCTTGTGCAGGGAAAGCCCCTGGCAGGCCGGGCCGGTTTGTTTACCTGCCGCATCTGCAGGTTCGGCCGTTCGTGGCTCCCAGTGGCCGCGGTTCGCTGCTCCAGGCCAATGGGAGCTGCTGGAAGCGGCACAGGCCGAGGGACATATTGGCCCCTACTTCCAGCAGCTCCCATTGGCCTGGAGAGCGAACCGCGGCCACTGGGAGCTGCGATCGGCCGAACCTGCAGACGCGGCAGGTAAACAAACTGGCGTGGCCCGCCAGTGGCTTTCCCTGCACAAGTGGCGGAACAAGTTTGGGAACCACTGGTCTACACTATTACCTTTATCAAACAAACTTATTAAAATGGTATACTATTGACTGGCATTATATTAACCTCCTTTAATTCTATATTAATTGAGTCCCATATCAGCCACACCATTATCTTGCCTGGGATCAATGTCAAACTGACAGACTTATAATTACCTGGGTCATCCCATTTACCATTCTTAAATATTGACACAACATTAGCTTTCTTTTAGTCTTCTGGAAGTTTCCCAGTGTTGCAAGACTTATTGAAAATCATCATTAACAGTCCAGCAAGATCATCAGCCAACTCTTTTAAAACTTCCTTGATGCAAGTTATCTGGAACTGCTGATTTTAAAATCGCTAACTTTAGTAGCATCTGTTTAACAATCTCCAGAGATATTAGTGGAATGGAAAAAGTGTTATCATATGATATGAATGTATCATTCCCCCTGCCCCCAATACAGAACAGAAGTATTTATTGAACACTTCTGCCTTTTCTACGTTATTATTTTATAATTCTACCATTTCCATGTAGTAATGCTCCAGTACCATTGCTATGATTCTTTGTATAAGTACATTATAGCTCCCTTCACCTCCTCTCTAAATCAGTTTTTTTAACCAATGTGGCCTTCTTCCTTGACTGTGGCTTTTGGGGAATCTATACTTGGGAATTGTTTAAGAACACTTTACTAATTTACATTTTTTCTGATTAAATTCTTCATCCTAGCTGATTTGGCTCATAATTGATTTCAGATTTGTGAAACTGGCCTTTTTAAAGCACCAAGAAGGTGTACCTCTGTGTGTGTGTGTGTGTGTCTATATATCACTGGTTTGGACTTTATTCTGTTTCCCCATATAAATTTGATCAAATCTTGTTCACTTGTATTTAAGTTAACATTAATTTTTAGTTCTGTGCTCAGTTACTCTTTATCTGTTAAGAGGAGATCTAATATAGAAATCCCCTGTGCAGGATGCAACACTTTTGGAATTAGGAAATTGACATATATAATATTTGGAAATTCCAAAAGATATTTTAGTACTGGCAGCATGAGATCTCCATTAAGTGTCATTCAAATTGAAGTTCCCCTATGATCATCCTATACATAATAGGATAGGTGCATATGAACCCAGGTATCCTGTTCCCTAGTGAGATATGGTAGTCTGTAGGAAATACCAACTAATACCCCATCCTGTGCTTTATCTCTGAGGACATTGATCCATAAGCGTTCAAGATCATTTTCTTTTGAGTTATTAGTGACTCAGAAACAGGTAATGCAATTTTTGACAGAGTGCCACTCCTCCTCCCCTTTTGCCCATTTGATCCTTCCTAAATAGGTTATAACAATGGATTTAAACATTCTAATCATGAGAATCATCCCATCAGGTTTCAGTAAAACACCAAGTAGATCAAATTTATGCTAATAAATGAGCAATTCCATTTCCTCTTGTTTGTTGCCCAGGCTCCTAGCACTGGTATACAGGCAATTTTTATGAATTTCTTTTCTTTATGTCCTTTGGTTTCCTGATTAATTTTGTACTTAACATCTCAACTTTGTGCTAAGCATCCACATCTTCCCTCTTTTTATCCTCCATTTTTGTTACAAGTTTAATGCCCTCCTGACTCCTCTAGCCAGCCTGTCGCTGAGAAAATTGGTTCCCCTTTTCTGCAGAGGTGGAGGCAGTCCAAATTATATAGCCCCCTCTCCTCATGAATGATATATTATATACACACAAAAATAATGTATTATTATACATTGTCTCTAGAAAGAATAAAAAGTAAGGAGGACTATACATCTATCATATATAGTAAACAATATGTATCCACAGTTATTATTTTCTAAAAGAAAATCATTACCGTTCTATAATGGATAAAGGCCAAGAGGATCAGAGAAATAGAAAGATCAATACATCCGATATTAGTTTTCTCCATGTTCTAGTAATCTTATGCTGTAAATAGGAAGGAAATGAAACAAGAATGCTAGCTTGCCAGCCAATGAATATATTTTATGACGTGCTTCTCATGATCATGATCTTTCTTAAAATCCAAAAAAGGCTACAAAAAGTACATTTTGATTTTATATTATTAAATATTTGATCTGCAAACTCAATTAAACTAGAGTGTTAGAGGAAAATAGATGAAAAAGCAATCCTGTCTAGGATTATAGAAGTTTTATGGATTAAATTTGGGTGTAATTGTTCTGAGCTGTTTTCCAATAATTTTGGAGGGAAAAGATTGTAAAACTGAAATTGGACAATCATTCTTCTGTCACCAGAGTCCTTGTCTTTCAAAAGGAGGAAAGCATTTTGCAGGCTACAGAAACATAACTGAAAACAGAGAAGGGAAAATGACACTAAAAGCTAAATTTTCTTTGTGACTCTCTGTTTATAATACAAACTCCTCAAGTCCCATTACAATGTCTCTAGGTCATCATTTCTAACCTGACTGAGGTCAACAGAAACTAAACAATAATATTTATATGATGGCTGCTCAGTGCTCTGTGTGAAATAAACTAGCATTTTCAGTCCAATTGTCAGTGGACACATGTCCGCATCAGAAAAATGCCATCACAATTCGTGCTAGCTGATAACCCTAATGTCACTCTCAATAGAGAAACCATGCATTTAATGGCTATAGAAAGTGAAGTGTTGTTTGACCCATGGAACGATCCCTCCAGGGATGAGGTGGAACTCCGGTGGGATGAGGCACAACAGCTTGCAATGTTCCTGCTTCCCTGCTGTGGATGCGTTTGGAGGGCTGCCAATCTTTCAGTCTGATCTCCGGGGCTGTGAATCTAGCACCTGTCACAGACACTCAATTCACCTACAAACTTTAAAGCAACACACCAGCTGGTCAAACAAATATTAGAGATGTGGAAAACCGCACACACTTTTGGTTTTGGAATACCTCATCTGCCAGGTTTTTGATTTTCAATACTAAGATAATGGGATGCTTTGAGTCCAGGCCCTATTTTATCCAACCCTATCCAAATGCCAAAGCATAGCGAGTCCATGCAAACCATGCCACTTTTGGCCACTTCAAAACAATGTAGTGATGGGCTATAAAGTTAAGTATGAAAGTGATGATGTTACAGTTGATAGGCCCCTACCTCAATAATGGTGTACACTCATAAACAAATGTTCTCTTGATTCCAGAAAACCTGTCTGATTCCTGCAGTTAAGTTTCTATCTATGCTTCTGACACCACAATAACTAATCTAGCATTCTGGCTTTCTGCCAGATCGTAGACACTGCTTCTGCAATGTGCATGTAGAGTTGCACTTGACTTTGCCTGTCTGCTTTGAGAAAGCGTGTACATTTCAAAACACTGTCTGCTCACAACTATTTTAATAGAAAGGCAGAGTGTGATATGCCACATAACTGACAAATAAACCTCCACTACAAAATGGGCATTTTTTAAGGTTCTCAGAGGGGCCTAATGATGACTGTTATATGAAATATGTGTACTTTTTCTTGAGAGCTCAGGTTTCTGTAACACCTAAACCAACCCCAAAGCCTCAGTGCTTTTCCAGTCTGAAGCATGTGGACTGTGCTGTGTGTGTCATCCATCATTCTGGCATGCCCATATAGTGTCTGAACAAAGATAGACCCTGGCAAAAAATACATCTTTTAGGCAACTACAAGGCACATTTTGTTCAGAATCAGAAATCTCCCCTCTCTAGTGTTTCCTCACTGTAACCCTGTCAAGAGCGATACACAGAATTATCAAACATAGTGGCCAAATACATCCCTAGCGTAACGTCACTGATGTCACTGGTGTTCCCCAATACTTTTCATGCAGCTTCTTATGTGCCTCAGACAAATTAACTCTCCTTGTAGAAATGAGTCAATTTTTAATTTTCCCATAAAGCACCAATTAAAATTTTCCTTTCATGCTGGATCTCCTGTCTCCTTCATGCTGTCTTGAAAGAGAAAACCAGTGGCTGCACTGACATTTTTTGATGGATGGCATCCTCTGTCATTTTTGTGGACATACTCCTTCTTTCTTACATACCCACATTACAGCAAATTGCTGCTGTGGAGTCCCCAGTTACCTTAGGGGTAGGTTCAGCCATTGAATGATCCTGAAACAATACCATGTGACTTCAGTCATGGAATGAAATCATACCAACCCAGCTAAAAACTTGAAAATGCATGGCAAAAAGTCACATTGGAAATCCAAAGAGTGAAACAACGTAGACACAAACATCAACAGAATTTTCACTGCATGAACGTTTTCATAAGAAATACCTAATTTTCTTTAAAAAGGCATAAATACCAGTCGTTTTAAAATTCCCTGTGAATATATTGCATACCTGGGCTTTTGAAGGTAAATACATATTTAATACATTTTGTTAATTGCTAACACGGTACGTATTTTTCTACATGTGAAACTCTCTCATGTATCTTTCATATAATAATTATAGTAATGATTATGAATGGAGTGTTTCCCAGCAGTATATCTAATCATCTACACTGTTAATTTCTAATCACATGGAGTCTTAAAGATTCATGATGACAGATAATCTTGTAAAAAGAAAAGGAGTACTTGTGGCACCTTAGAGACTAACCAATTTATTTGAGCATGAGCTTTCGTGAGCTACAGCTCACTTCATCGGATGCATACCGTGGAAACTGCAGCAGACTTTATATATACACAGAGAATATGAAACAATATTGAAAAAATTATGAAAAATATGAAAAATATTGAAAAAATATTGAAAAAATTGTTTCATATTCTCTGTGTATATATAAAGTCTGCTGCAGTTTCCACGGTATGCATCCGATGAAGTGAGCTGTAGCTCACGAAAGCTCATGCTCAAATAAATTGGTTAGTCTCTAAGGTGCCACAAGTACTCCTTTTCTTTTTGCGAATACAGACTAACACGGCTGTTACTCTGAAACCTGTCAAGATAATCTTGTAACACTATTAGGGTTAATATACATTTCACCTCTATTGCAAGTGCATATTACAATTTTATTCCACTCCTTAGTGAACGAGAGCAATGATCTGGGTTTAACTTAGAACTAAAACAAGAACTGATTTAGCTACAAGAGAAGCAAGCCTGGTTATGTAAGACCTTGGATGAAATTGCACTACAAATGAGATGTCTCAGATTAAATCAGCCAGTTGTATTTGCCTTATTCCTAGCCTGGAAGCAATACAGTAGCAGCTCATGCACTCAATCGCTTCTGATTTCTAATTCTTTTACCAGAGGGATGTATATGAAATATCTACATGTATTTTATGTCAAACAGTCGAAGTATATGCATTAATAGAACTGACTTAGGATCTTATGCCTAAAAATAATTACAGAAATCATTTTCACTGTCATGTGAATAACCCAGAATAAAATGAACTGTCACAAAGCATTCAGTCATACAGCACACGTGTGCACACACACACACACACACACCCCGCCACCCTTTATATACATAATACTGGAGTACTCACTCTCTCTTCTGTAGGGACACCGTCTAAGGTGGCAGTTTTCATCAGGGGATAAGATTTCTTAGTTGTGTGGTTTTGATGGAGGGAGAGTTTTGTTTTCCTCCAGAGGGATGGTGCTGGACTTCCTGAAAGTATGTTAGGTTCCAGCAGGATGCAGGTCTTGT
This sequence comes from Caretta caretta, assembly GCF_965140235.1. Taxonomy (NCBI): domain Eukaryota; kingdom Metazoa; phylum Chordata; order Testudines; family Cheloniidae; genus Caretta; species Caretta caretta. The sequence continues at coordinate 70,152,375 of NC_134213.1, forward strand.
CAACAATTTGCCTTTTGGGGAAGAAGACTAGGGAAAGGATGGATGTGTGGCAGAGGAAGGTGCTATAACATAATGTTGCATAATCTAATGCTTGCTTTTCCGCTTTGCAGGAACTCTCAGGATTTGGCCTATTATTGTTATTACGTTTTTTAAGATGTTGAGTGATGTAACTAGTTCCTACTCACAGATCCATTGCGGGAATTTAACTGACAGCACTAACTAGACTGATATGTCATGAGCAGGGCCAGGGCTCCTTCTTGAACTACCACAGCTTAGTCTTCCAGTCCCCTGGTATCATTCCAACACGGTGAAGAGCCAATGCTGTTTCCTTTGACTCTTCAGCCTCCAATGGACAGTAGTTTTACCAAAATAACATGGAGCTGGTTCAACGGAAGGCTTAAATGGAAAACTTAAATGGAAAGCAAAAGGAAGACCCCTCTGAACAGTTAAATTTGACTTGTGTGGGAAGACAAAAGGGGTGGCTCTTGTATCATGCCAGAAGGTTGTATATCTGGGAAAAGTTAGAGAGATAAGGTGGATGAGGTAATATCTTTTACTGGACCAGCTTCTCTTGGGGAGGGAGACAACCTTTCAAGCTTGCACAAAGTTCTTCTTCAGATCACCTGAAGTAATATCTTTTATTGGACCAACTTCTGTCCAGTAAAAGATTACCTCACCTGTCTTATCTCTCTCACATCCTGGGACCGACACAGCTACCACAACACCGGCACTCTCCATCAGGAGGTGACATAAGTGGGATTTAAATGGCCACTTTTTCAACTCCTGATGCACTCAGTCGTATGGCCAGCACCAAGGAAGATGCTCAGAAAACAATTCTCGCTTGTCATGAGGGTATGTTCTTCTTCAGCACTGCAAATGTGTTTCTGAGTTTATGGTTGCACCAGAAAGCTATTCCAGTCGCACCAATCATCAGATATGTTCAAAAGGAAAAGCCACCACCACCAAACTATTATTTGCCTACAGCCAGCAAAATCCTCTAAAGAGGAGTGCAAATGAGGAGAAAACAGCTCCTTTAATTGTTGCTGAGATGACTGGAGCCAAACAGTAAATAAGGCATTTTGTTCCTTTTTTCCTTTCACTGTTTCTTAGGGGATTTGGGCTCTGAGAAACTGATGGAGTTCTTGATGAGCCACATACTTTTGAACCTAGAGTCTGAATGCTCTGGTGCATGAACATATACCGCATATGTTCTGCTAGTAGGACCCCATCTCACGTGAACCCAATCCTAAAGTACTTACTCAGAAATCAATGGGAGTTTTGCCTGAATAAGAAGTAAGAGACACATACAACCCTCCACTGAATGGTATGAAGGGGAGCAAAATCATAGCTCATGTTATTTCAGTATGGGGTAGGGAATGTATTAAGGATAAAGAGCTATGCTGTAGAATTCTCCCACACCACATAGCTTCCTACACCTATAATGCAAAATCTCATTTCCACGGGGGCGGGGAGGGGTAAGTGGGAGTGTCATGGGGAGGAAAACAGACATTTTAGCCAACATTCTCCTGTTTCAAGGCATTGTGACACAACACCATGTGCATTAAAATTGACTGCTGCCCTGAGCAGAACACCATGGAGTATGCACTGGCAGGCACTTGGTGGGGTCCAACAAGTGGCAGCTTACTGTCATGCTGCACAGAATGTGGGAATTAGGGGAGTGTAATGGTCCTTCCCTCTCCCGTGAGGAGGGAGGCCACTCAGTCCGGTCCTGTCTGGCCAGGACCAGAGTCCATAGGACAGTTCAAGAGCCCACAATAGGGCTAGGCGACCAGCAGTAACTGTCAGGCTTTAGCTTAGACTTGGGCGGCTCAAGCTGCCAGTCCTTAAACAGAGACTATACCTGAGCTGGGGCCTGGGCTTGAGGAGGCTCAGGCAGCCAGCAACAAAACAGTCTCAGGGCTGGCTTTAGTCTGGGCGGAGCTCAGGCAGCCAGCAAAGCAATAGTCTACAAGGGAGATGATAAGGGAAGCTCCTTCTTCAGAGCTGGGGCTTCCCTGCACAGTGTAGGGAGTTGGCCACCCGGGGTGGGTGGCAGGGGGACACAGGGTATATTGGATAGTCAAATCCTGATAGGAGGTATCAGATTGAACAACAGTTGTGTTTTCAAAGGCAGGAATAGGGGAAATCACTTGATTTCCAATTGAGGTAAACTGCTTAGTAGTAAAACAGAAGTTTGGATCTTTGACCTGACATTCCAAGGAACCATATAAGAACCTTTCCTGCTTGGTTATTATGCAAAAATGGCTATTTACAGCATAGGTCACCCTCTCCATAGGAGGTCTTCCATCTGGTCAGTTGGACCATACACTCTAACAATGATTGATTCTGGAGCTCTCCCTGCAGTCCACACAAGATAGTATTTGCCTCAAACACATTACATCTCCAGATGGCCTGTTGCTCTAAAAAGGGGCCTCAGTATATCTGCTGAACTTTCTATGTTTGGGCTGGATTGTGATAGACTACAAAGGGTGACACATTGACACAATCCATGTAGATGCCGTCTTCAAGGTGACCTATGGACTGTACTGTAGACAACCGCTTATACATATCCTTGTCTGAATCAAACATGGATAAAGAGACTGTGAATGAAACATACAAGGATCGTGCGACAACACAATTTTGAGAAAATACACAACTGTCTCAGCTGGGATGTGGTGCCACAGACCCCATTTGTCTCATAATTCCGATGAATACATGCGGACATGCATTCAAACATACAGATCTCTCCCCTTCAGGCCTTTGAAAACATTTAGGGTAATACCAATTTAATAATTGCTCATCTTTGATTAGATTGGGGATCCTTTCCAATTCTAGGGATTGTAATGCCTCAGTGATAGTGTTAATCACATAGTCCCTATATGCAGAGCAAATAATTTCCTTTCCTAATGACTGTCCTTTTGCCGATCATTATTATGAGCTATTAGCTGGTTACGTTTGGATTGAGTGTCATTGAATAGTCGTGCTATGTCATACATATTATAAATGGTAAAATGTTCCTCCTATTATAGCCCTTGTATGCCTTGTGAGATTGGATTCACCACTTGATTAGCTTCCTCTTGTAACACATAATTTACGTGCTTGTGGATTTTCCAAACATCTATATGGTTCCAAATTGACATCCCTGAACCAAATAGTCCTGATGTGGATCCCAGAACTGCAAATGGATCCAAGCTATGTTTTTGCCTGGAAGTATATAATTTTGTTTTGTTATCTGCCTCCAACATTGACAAGCCTCATACTTGTTGCTGATAAATTACAATCTTATCCACAAGGAGTACTGGGAAGAAGGACGCTACTTTGGGTGTCTGCAGTATTCAAACTCCCCCTGATGCCAGTTAGATAAGTTTAACACCACAGGAATATGAATAAATCAAACTTGATTAATCAATACACCAAACATGGGTGCTGTGGTGAGACCACTGGCTGGTCCTGGGTTTGTTATGGAACAAATCAAAATATCACCCATGGTGTTGTCATAGTCAATTATTGGGTTGAGAACCTTAAGTTCAAAAGTCACATTCACTATGTATTTTTTTAATCTCCTAATTTAGTCTGAAAGGTAGCTATGAGACAGACTTCATACAGCCCTTCATTTTCATATTCTACCTTGTGTAAGGTTAGACTTCCTCTGGTTACAGAGTTTTCACAATTGGCCTTGTGTTTCCAATCCCTATAGGGAATTCCATGTCTGAGGGACGTGGAATTGGTTAGTGAGGAGATATAGGTGTTACATCCTCCCCTCTTTGAATCCTTATCTAATGGTCGAATTTTTTTAAAACCACTTGATGGCAGTGATGTCACCCCTGCTAATTGATACTTAAAGGTGATTTCTTCCCCTCTAATTCCTGTCACATGTTGGATTGGATGGTTGATGAATTCAGGATGGGGATCCAAATTTACAATTTCTGGAAACCCATTTACATGAGGTGGTCAAACAATTAATTTAGTATGGCTCCACCAAACGCAATTATTAGGCAATGGTTGGAGAATTGTACAAATTCCTGCTCTATACCTGCCAGACATATATGCGGGTACATTGTGTATTTTTAATATTGTGTCATTAGTCTAGGCAGATAGTTTGCCAACTTATGTTTACCTCATATCCTTCTGACTTTGAATCACATGAAGGTGAAGATTTAGCCTTAGTCTCCTCTTTCCAACCCCAAACAATATTCACCATTGCATCAACACTTAAGATGTTTACAAGATGTGGAAATGAGTCCTTAGAGCCATTTGCCAGCAAATTGGCATTAAGCTTTAAAGTAAGTTCATTGCCTTGATTGGTGATAATGATTTGTTCAGTCTCCTTTGGCAGTGTGATATGTTTTAAATGTTCAAACACCTGAGTGTGGAGGCGTCGTCGGGTATTATGGTCCTGGGCACTTGGTGTACTTCATGCAGGAGTCTAGTCCCAAAGTTTTGATTTTGTCTTAGTCCTACCCTCAGGGCAAAGATGAAGGAGTAGCAGATCAGAAATCTCAATGTCCATTTCATGACTGCAATCCTCTGAACTCCGACTACTGTGGGTTTTCAGGAGATGATTCAGCTAGCTCCTTGCAAGCAAGCTGCTCCTGGGACCTAGATGATCAATACAACTTTAACTGGTTAGCGTGGTAGATTTTATCTTTAGTACACTTGCCTCTTGTTACTCTAATCTTGTACACTGCTGAACTGAGTTTATCAATGATTCGGAAAGGTCTGATCCACTGATTACACAGCCTGTGCTCTGATGCTTTGTAGGATAACAGCATTACTAGATCAGCAACCTCCCACGTATTTTCTCTTTGGGTTTTATCAAAGTAGGCCTTAGCCTTATGTTTTGATTTCCTCAATTTAGTGGCTACCTGCAGATGGACCTGATTTAAATGTTCCTTCAGATTTTTCAGGTAGGTATCCTCCAATTGAGTGCCACTGGTGTGCCAAATTATGTTTTCTGGAAATCTCATACTTCGGCCTGTCATTACTTCAAAGGGTGTCTTATCGGTAGACACTGCAGGAGTTGCCCTTAGTGCCATGAGAATTAGAGGCATGAGGGAATCCCAGTTGCATCCATTGGCATCTACCAGTTTCCTCAACATTACCTTTATGGTCTGATTTGTATGTTCCACCATCCCAGATGACTGCGGTGTGTATGGGATGTGTAGTCTCTGTGGGACTTACATTAGTTTAAGACATCCTTTGAAGAACTGCCCTGTGAAATGTGATCCCTGATCTGATTCCACTTTTGCATGGATCCCCCAATGAGAGAAGACTTGTTCTACCAGGACCTTGGCTGTGGTCTTTGCAGTATTGGTGTGAAAGGAAAGACCTCCACCCATTTTGAGAAAGGATCAACAACCACCAAGAGGTATTGGTTGCCTCTTTGGGTTCACATAGAGGGCCTATGAAATCAATCTGCAAAACCATCCATGGACCTTCATACACCTGAGATTGTAATGGTGCATTAAATTTGGAAGGAATTGGGTTGACTTGGGCACAAGTCAAACAGTTGTTACAGTACTGTTGTACATCTAATCTAAGAAGAGGCCACCGTCCCATGGTTAAGAGATGTTGGACAGTTTTGTCTAATCCCTGATGTCCCCCTGTTGGAGTATCATGGACCATGTATATCATTTCCCTTCTTAAAAGGGAGGTTGGAACTACTCACACTGGAAAAAGGCCTCCAATATACATGAAGATTTTATCCACCACCTGTAGAAATTGTCTGTACTTCCCATATACAGAGTTCAATATAGGTGACCATTCTCCTTCAGTCTTGGAGAGTTCTCGAATTATCTCCACTATATATTTGTCTAATGCTTGCATCTCCTTTAAATCGGGAATGTCTGTTTCTACCGTCTTGGCAGCAGCAATTGAACACTTAGAAACAAGGGTTATGAAGGAATGTCCAAAGTCCTTTGCTTTCCAAGGTTCCCCTGATTGAGCTCCCTCTCTGGCTAGCCTATCGGCCTTTCCATTCTTGATCACATAGGGTTTGGATTTGGAATGGTCCTTGACCTTTTTCACCATGACTGGCCATCCTGAGATAGTGATTTTTAACGTCATGTCACGGATGTATCTTAACAGTGATGCATACTTGATTGGGGACCCATCAGATGATGTAAACCCATTTGTTTTCCAACAGGGTAGGGAACTCAGTGAGAGAACTCCACACCCAAGCAGAGTCTGAAAACAGACCAATACACTGGTACGAGGTTTTAAGGGAGGCCTGTACACAGTACTCTAGTACACAAGCCACCGCCGCTAACTCAACTTATTGGGCCGAATGTGAAGTATATGAGTATGCTTTTTCCCAAGGCTCTCCAACCTGTTGACCTGAATTTTATGGGTTAGTTGTTATGGCTCGCCACTGATCGCATCCGACCAGAAGATTTATAGGTTCTTGTCCAATTCAGACTACAGGGTCCGAGAACTCAGAGAGTTCTATATTGGGAGAGGACACTCAGGATGCTTGGCAAAAACACTTACACTGAGGACAACAGCAAATTGATAAAAGCTTTATTGAGATTAATAAAAGAATAATAAATGCTATGAAACTTATGACTGCAAAACAGCAAAAGTATTCCAAAACTCCAGGTGGTAACATTCCTATTATAAGTACTGTGAGAGGGTCAGGCCAGATGGCTACAGGAGAGTAATAGAAGGCAGATATATTAGCCCCAGGCTAAGTAGGTCCCTTTTCCTTGGGTAAGGTAACAGGGAAGGTTCCAGAACAATCAGGAACCTTCTGGAGACAATTAAGACAGGCTGATTAGAACACTTGCAGCCACTCAAGAAGCTGCTAGAATCAATTAAGGCAGGCTAATCAGGGCACCTGGGTTTTAAAAAGGAGCTCACTTCAGTTTGTGGTGTGCATGTGAGCAGCTGGGAGCAAGAGGCACTAGGAGCTGAGAGTGAGAACGTGGACTATTGGAGGACTGAGGTGTACAAGCATTATCAGACACCAGGAGGAAGGTCCTATGGTGAGGATAAAGAAGGTGTTGGGATGAGGCCATGGGGAAGTAGCCCAAGGAATTGTAGCTGTTGCACAGCTGTTCTAGGAGGCACTCTAGACAGCTGCATTCCACAGGGCCCTGGGCTGGAACCTGGAGTAGAGGGCGGGCCTGGGTTCCCCACAAATCCTCCCAACTCTTGGTCAGATACAGGAGGAGTCGACCTGGACTGTGGGTTCAGAAAAACGGCCAAGCTGAGGGCTGCCGTGAAGCTCCAAGGCGAGCAAATCCGCCAATAAGCTCGAGACCCACCAAGGTAGAGCAGGAACTTTGTCACAGTACATTAATCTAACATACTCACACCCTTACTTGAGGACCCGGTAATAGGAGGTGAAGGACCAGCCTTACTCCTGGCATGGCCGATAACATGATGGTTCTGGCTTCCCCAATAGTTAGCAATGTTGAGTAGCTATACTATACTACACAAGCTGAACTGATAGCATGATAGAAGATAGAATGATAGGTAGATAAAAAGATCTCCTATATTCTACAGAAGAACAAAGAAAAGAAAGAACTCCCTAAGATATCCTTACATGGTATTTTATAAGATCCTGATGCTATGTAATTCAGCCCAAACTACTATACCCAAAACTTATTTCTGTACCCTGAAGAAATTTAAGGGTACCCTTATCCTATAGATCAGTGGATTATGACACTTACTTTCTACATATTAATAAGGATTATTTTACTCCAAAAACTGCCAACCTACGCTTTCTTGGTGACTTCCAGGTTTGTGGTATACCCTGCCGTTACCAGCTGATTGCAGATGCCGAATAAACCTGTTCAGTGTTGTGTGTAGTTCCTCCCTTTGGTTCCCCAAAGTTCAGGGGCCATTTCTATCTGTGCCAAAGGTTGCCAGCTTTTATGCTGATTTACCGTTAACTGATTATACTTTTAGCTATTTAGCGGATCTTACCGGATACAGGCCGATAGGCTTCTTGCATTTCAGCAAAACTTACTCCGTGTATAATTATTAAGGCCCTGTCAAGGGCAGGATTGGCTGCCCCTGAGTTGCCAGGAATCCAGCCTCAACACGCCGACTGAGCCACACCTGGCTTTTCAGCCAGCTGCTCCGTGGCTGCCCCGGGCCACTTTCTGCCTTTCTGGAGTTTGGTACCTGTGGCCTCCAGACCTCTTCCGGCTCCTCAGGTACAAGTGGCAGGCACTTCGGGCCATTCCTCATTGGTAACAGGGGATCGGGACCATCCAGGCATAGGTTCCCCTCTGGGACGCTGCAGAACAGGTGGAGCATCCTTTTCCTCCACAGGCTCTGCCCCAACTATGCTGCAGGGCCTGCCTTTTATACTACCGGCCATGCCCTGGTACTTCTGGTGAGGGGGGCTGGGCGATCTAGGCCCCGCCCTCCCATGAGGAGGGAGGCAGGAAGCAGACATTCCTACCACCAACATGGATTAGTTAGCAGTGGATTAGGTAAATCCTCTTGCAGTAAATCCGCTCCTTTAAGCCCCAGTTCAGCAAGGTAGTTAAACTCATGCCTAATTTCAAACACCTGAGAAGTCCTACTGAAGTCACAGGGGAAACTCCCTCATTCCAGCAAGGAAGTCAATGTTCCCATTGACATATGGTTAAAGTTAGGCATGTGCTTAAGTAGTTTGCAAATTGGAGCATAATGCATGAAGAGCACGCTGGGTAAGGACTTCAAAAATAGTCCCTTACTAAGCATATGCGATCCCTGCACAAATGTTATCAGTTCTGCTGCAATAACAGCAAATTATTATTAAGCAAAGTTCCCTTCTCTTAGTCTAACTCTTGATAAATCAGGGTGAACTGTAGGCTGACATCATTAGAAGGTTATTACCTCTATGCTTCACATATCTAAATTAGTCAGTTATTCTTTTCTTTTAACAGCTGCTCCATAATAGCTCACAGGAAACAAAGAGCAAGGGCAATAGCAAGGGTGATTGTTGTTGAATAGAAACATTCTGAACTATCCCAAAGTCGAGTAACTGAGAATTTTAAGTACTGCAGAGGACCTCTATCATTTTACTTCTAGTCTGTGCAGTTGAGAGTCCTCACCACACAATGTGCAACGAACAGCAAAAATTAAAGTAGTACCTTTAATCTAATTGAAGGATAAAAATTCAGAAAGCAAATTCAAAATTTTATTTCAGACTAGTGTTTTTGAGAACCATGGGTCTGATGTTTGTTTCACATACCAGCGTAACTTCACTGACCTCACAAGAGTCATTCCCAGTTTACACCACTATAAATGAGAGGAGATTCAGAGCCCTTGACTTTGAAAGTAGTTAATTGAACTTGGGACCACTGGATATCAGTTCCAGGATAATGATACTAGCATTACTGCATATCTTGTCCGACTTCTATTGGATATATCAGGGGTGGGCAAGTATGGCCTGCGGGCCAGATCTAGCCCCTCAGGGCTTTGGATCCAGCCCACAGGATTGACACCCCCGTTTCCGGGCAATGGGAGCTTTGGGAGAGGTACCCACAGGCAAGGGCAGTGCCTTCAGCGCTCCGGCCCCCCTCCCCCAGGGGCCGCAGGGATGTGGTGCTGGCCGCTTCCTGGAGCGAGGTCGGGGCCTCGGCAGGCGGGCAGAGAGTCTGCCCTGGCCCCTGTGCATGCCGCTGCCACCCCAAAGCCTCTCCAGATAAGCAGTGCCGAGCTGGAGCCCGCACCACAAACCCCTCCTGCACCCCGCACCCCAACTCCCAGCCCTGAGCCCCTTGCCACACCCAACACCCCTCTTGCACCCCAACCCCCTATCCTGAGCACCCTCCTGCAATCCACACCCCAACTCCCTGCCCTGAGCGCCTTGCCAAACCCAACACCCCTCTTGCACCCCAACCCCCTGCCCTGAGCCCTCTCCTGCATCCCGCACCCCTCCTCTGCCCCAACCCCTTGACCTGAGCCCCTTCCTGCAAATCGCAGTCCCTCTCACACCCCAACACCCTGCCTCAGCCCTACATGCAGGGCCCTGCGTGCAATTTCCCCACCCAGATGTGGCCCTCAGGCCAAAAAGTTTGCCCACTCCTGGGATATATATTTAATATAAGCATACAAGTAAATCCAAAACCCGGCATCGACAGGCTAGACTGTATTGCCATTAAGCATATTAGTTTAATATATTATCCTGTAATCCTATTTTACCTACCAAAATGAACCATTCACACAACATACACGAAAAAGAAGCTTTTCGTGCTGTCCTTTGATGTCTCATTGGTGACAGTATCTATCTCCTAATGCAAACTGACATACTGTATACACGCTGTAAGTCCTTTTAGTGTATCAAGAACTTCAGAGCTCCTGTTATGGTTCACACAGAATGCAAGGGGAAAAAATCTGACCCTTGAGCACTCACAACTTTTTCATACTTTGGTCTGTCATAAATATTTTATTTCTCTTTTTTCAGCTCAATATGATTCCTTCAAGTAATAAAATTATATAGGGGACTATCAATCAATCTCTTCAATATTTCCTTTCATATTAATTCTCTTGGCATCTGTATTTCTACTGATCCAATCATTCATAATTGTATAAAACGGGATACAATAGTAATGTTGATAACTGCTTATTATAATTAAGCAACCTTTATTTTTAATGAAGAATGCAGTATGCATGTGAAATTTATGCAAGACTTCTTGGCTTAAAGACTAAGATGAAATATTATATATCTATATCTAGATCGATCGATATCTCCAGCCATTTTGGATAAAGTGCCAGAAACACTGGGAAATAAATGTTGAGTTTAATAAATATGGATTCCAAAAATATGTATTACTACCTTCTTTCTGAGATGTATAGAAACAATCAGTATTTACTACAGGATAAGAGCTCTGTGAATAATTCATTGTTTGTTTGCTGGCCAAACCAATCAACTCCCCCCCCCCCCCCCAAAAAAAAAAAAAAAACTCATGGGTCAAACAAAACATTTTGTTTAACTCATACCAAAACATTTCATGTTTGATGTTCGGTTTAAAAAAAAAACAGAATTAAATATCGAAATGAAACATCATTTTGAATTCAAAAATGTTTGAAAACGAAATATTTTGATTTCTTTCAGAATTTTTTGTTTTGTTTTCTGATCAAAACCATTTGGTGAATCTGACATGAATTCACAAACCGTTTCAGTTGATTTAAATTTGCATTTTTCAAAAAAAGTTTCATCTAAAACATTTAATCTAGATCTATATAGAATATCATATCCTATATAGGCATGAAGGACCAGATTTTAAAAGGTATTTAGGGCCCTAAAGATGCAGATAGGCACTTGGTGAGATTTTTAGTAGTGCCTAGGTGCCTAACTCCCATTGATTACAATGGGTACTAGATGGCTACTCACTTCTGAGAATTCCATTTAGACACCAATCTGCATCTTTAGGGGCTAAATAGTTTTTAAAATTTGGTCCAAAGTGCCAAATCTAGCAACCGTTTACTCTTGTGTGTAATTCTTTCCCAAGCAAGTTATCCTAATGACTTTGGTGGGATTGCTGACATAAGAAAGAAGGCAGGAATGACACCTACCTGTCCAACTAACAAATTTGATTCTCCCTCTTTCTCTCCCCGCCTCACACCCATGTGGATGCATGTACTATATTTTTATATATATTTCTTCAACTGATGTAACTTTGTATAATATCCCACATAATAGGGTCTACCTTTTGATTTACTTAGGAAGACCTTTGAGTTTATTTCACATTTCTTTAATAGCTGCAGACAGTGACAAGACCCATACGTGCGGATATTGCTGTGGGGTAGAGTGAGGGCAGTGGCTTTGGCAGATGTTACTCTAAGCATGCTCAGTACAAGCCAAGCAGCCAGTCTGGGGGGGCATGCGACCCCTCAGGCAGCAGAGGTGTGTACATTTATTACTTTTATCCAATGCCTCCACTGAAGACCTCAAAAAGATTGTTAGCCTACTCTGTATTTGATAGAATGTACTTTCCAAAAAAATACTCATAAAAGTATCAGCTAATTAAACTATTTTTCCTTGAATAGTTAATAGGTTAGATTCTACCCCTGTGTACGTCAACAGAGTTACAGCAGCTTTGAATATGGTCCACTGTCTGAAGAACTTGTAAGGTTCTATATAAAGGCAAAGGGTTTGATTCTCAGTTGTGTCTGAACTCTTTAAGGACTGTTGCAGCACCTGAATATAACCAGAGATCAGTGCTCTACTTCCATGCCCCTCCCCAGTACACCATGGGTAATTTCCCCTACCCCAGGAAATGAAAAGGGGGTGATGTAAATCTGACTCTACACTACGTTGGAAATCCCAGTAGGACACTAGACATAGGGTAACTTTAAGGTTGCTTTGCACCACCTTATTGGAGCTAATTCTGCCCCAGGTATTTACTCTGAATTAGTAGTAGTAGTGATTGGAAGAACTTCATCATGTTGAGACATTTTGTTCAGTTTGGATACATATCCAATTCTTTGTGCTTCCAACAATAGGTCTCAGTTTTAATCTTCTCCTTTCATCTCTCACATTTCTCTATGAAGGTATATACAAACACATTGCTTGCCTTTTCAGATAACTTTCCAGATTCCTAAAACTATCCTTGATGTTATCATATTTCCCTTGACTCATTTTGCTGGTTCCAAGTGGATTCCTCAGCACTCTCAGGATATCCTTTTGAAGAAGGATTTTTGTCATCTCTTTTATCCTGGTATCCAGGAGGTAGTTTTCCTTCTTTCTTTCATATGGGATATAACTGACTATCCTCTTTACTGAACCACCAATTTTCGTTCCTTGTAACTCTCTTTTAGTATATATCTTTCTATAATTTCTTTCTTTCTTCCACTGGCCTCTACTAAGTCTGCTAAAGCTTCATAATTAAGTTAAATGGTTGTATAACATTTCGCTTTCTTTGCTGCTTTCAATTTCCTTCTACCTACTCCTATAACTATCCTATCTATGGTTTTAGATGTAGCCAAAGGAGACGCTGTTTTTATCCAGATTTGGATATAGATAGAGGTCAGTTCCTGAAGTTTTGGCTCAATTCTGAATTGGAGCTAGGATTAAGGTTTGGCTTCCAATTCAAAAACACCAACGGTTCTTGTGATAATTTGGCCCCAAATGATAGAAATATTATTAGATCAGTTAAATACGTGAGCTTTCTGCTAACTTGAACAGTGAAAGTCTTGCAAGCTCAGCCATTCTGATGTTTGTTCCACCACTTGGGGCAGAAATCTCATGAGATTTTGGTTCCATCTAAACCAGTGGTTCCCAAACTTTAAAAACCCATGAAGCCCTTTCATTAAAATGTGAAATCTCATGAACCCACTCCTAAAAAATGAATATTTCTGGGGATTTACATTTAAATCTCCTCAGTATGATGCTAACAACCAACAAACTAGAAAATGAGAAGATTAACTCACCTCTCACTGAAGCAAAACAGCGCTCCAGAGAAAATTACTTAGGTTCAAATTACTGAGGCACCTTAACGCTGCTACATTGACTACAACGTGGTTCCGGATGGTTTGGCGCGCAAACACCTTTTCTTCTGCCACCAGGGCCATCCCTGGGGGGTGCCCCGCGAGGGACAAATTAGCCTGGACCACCCCCCACCTACAGTGTGGCCCCCCCGCTCACTCTGCCTCTCATGCCACTCAACTTCCCCTGTCTGCCAAGGACAGGGGTCCAAGCTGCCACCTGCTCACCTGGGGTCCCAGCTGCCTCCCTACCTGCCACAGGGCTCAGGCTGCTGGCCCCATGCCAGGGTCTGGGCTACGGGCTCAGCACTCCATGGGGCTCGGGCTGCCAGCGCCTCCACTGACTGGGACTCAGCTGCCTGCTCAGCGCTCCACGAGGCTCGGGCTGTCTGCTCCACAACCAGGTCCCACCTGCTGCCTCCCATGCCTGGGGTCCTCTGGAAATTTTTCTGGCGAACCCCCTGTAATATTGTGTGAACCGCAGTTTGGAAACCACTGATCTAAACCAAAGGTGGAACAGACTATTTCCAGCTTTTGATCTGACCTGGAGCAAAGGGCATAGAGCAGGTTTAGATTTGGCAATATGAATCTCACGTTTCAATTTGTCCATCACTTGTCTTTCCTGATCAAACTCTGTCCCAGCAGATTTGACCTGCCAGTCAGACAGAACCTTGAAAGAGAAATATGGAAAATATATTGTACTAGTGTGTTTCTGAAAGATACAGATGCTACATGTGCAGCTACAATTCACTGTTCATAAACATTTCCTTGTTCATTATAGGAAACGTATCCATAGTTAAGCCACAGGACTGGAAATTAGGATGTCTAAAACTAGATTCTTTTCTCCCCTCTGGCCCCTTTGCTTTATTCATAAGAATGGCCATACTGAGTCAGAGTAGTGGTCCATCTAGCCCTGTATCCTATCTTCTGACAGTGGCCAGTGCCAGATGCGCCAGAGGGAATGAATTGAATGGGGAAATTTTGAGTGATCATCCCATGTTTTCCAACTTCTGGCTGTTGGAGGTTTAGGGACACCTGGAGCAAGGGGTTGTGTCCCTGACCATCTTGGCAAATCGCCATTGATGGACCTATCCTCCATGAACTTATCTAATTCTTTTTTCAAATACTTTTGGCCTTTACAGCACCCCTGGCAATGAGTTCCACAGGTTGACTGTGCATTGTGTGAAGAAATACTTCCTTATGTTTGATTCAAACTTGGTCTACCTATTAATTCTGTTGGGTGACCCCTAGTTCTTGTGTTACATGAAGGGGTAAATAACACTTCCTTTCTCACTTCCTCCACACCATTCATGATTTTATTGACTTCTTTTATATCCCTCCATAGTCTCTTTTCTAAACTGAACAGTCCCAGTCTTTTTAATCTCTCATTGTATGGAATCTGTTCCATACCCTCAGCATTTTTGTTGCCCCTCTCTGAACCTTTTCCAATTCTAATACATCTTTTCTGAGCTGGAATGACCAGAACTGTATGCATTATTCAGGATGCGTCATGAATTGATATGTCATTATGATAAATTTCAGAGTAACAGCCGTGTTAGTCTGTATTCGCAAAAAGAAAAGGAGTACTTATGGCACCTTAGAGACTAACCAATGAAGTGAGCTGTAGCTCACGAAAGCTTATGCTCAAATAAATTGGTTAGTCTATAAGGTGCCACAGGTACTCCTTTTCTTATTATGATAAATAATATTTCTGTTTTATTATCTATCCCTTTCCTAAAAGTTCCTAACATTGTTAGCTTTTTTGACTTCTGCTGCACATTGAGTAAATGTTTTCAGAGAACTATGCACAATGACTCCAAGATCTCTTTCTTGAGTGGTAATAACTAATTTAGACCTCATTATTTTGTATGTATTGTGGAGATTATTTTCCCAGTGTGCATTACTTTGCACTTATCCACATTTTCTGACATTTTGTCACCCAATTTAGTGAGATTTCTTTGTAATGTTTTGCTGTGAACTTTGGGCTTAATGATCTTGAGTATTTTTATATCATCAGCTAATTTTGCCTCTTCACTGTTTACCCCCTTTTCCAGATTATTTATGAATATATTCAACTGCACAGGTCCCAATACAGATTGTTGGGTGATCCTGCTAATTATCTTTCACTATTATAAAAACTGACCATTTATTCCTACCCTTTGTTTATTCTCTTTTAACCAGTTGCTGATCCATGAGAAGACCTTCTCTCTTATTCCATGATTCCTTACTTGACTTAAGAGCCTTTAGTGAGGAACCTTTCCAATGGCTTTCTGAAAGTCCAAGAACACTATATTGAATGGATCACCCTTGTCCCCAAAGAATTCTAATAGATTGGTGAGGCATGATTCCCCTTTTAAAAAGCTATGTTGATTCTTCCCCAACATATTATGTTTATCTATGTATCTGATAATTCTGTTCTTTACTATAGCTTCAACCAATTTGCCTGGTACTGAAGTTAGACTTACCAGCCTGTAATTGCCAGTCTCCCCTTTAGAGCCTTTTTTTTAAAAATGAACATTACATTAGCTATCCTACAGTTGTTTGGTACAGAGGCTGATTAAAGCTTTAGGTTACATATCACATTTTGTAGTTCTGCAATTTCATATCTGAATTCCTTCAGAATTCTTGGGTGAATAGCATTTGGTCCTGGTGACTTATTACTGTTTAATTTATCAGTTTTTTCTAAACCTCTTGTATTGACACCTCAATCTGGGACAGCTCCTCTGATTTTCACTTAACGAAAATGGCTTGGGTATGAGAATCTCCCGAGCATCCTCTACAATGAAGACTGATGCAAAGAATTCATTTAGCTTCTCCTCAATGATCTTGTCATCTCTGAATGCTTTTTTTAGCACCTCAATCATCCAATAGCCCCACTAACTGTTAGGCAGGCTTACTGCTCCTGCTGTACTCAAAAAATAAAATTTGTTCATTTTTATGTTTTTACCTCGTTGCTCTTCAAATTCTTTCTTGGCCTGCCTTATTATACTTTTACACTTGACTTGCCAGAGTTTATGCTCCTTTCTTTTTTCCTCATTAGGATTTGACTTCCAATTTCTAAAGCAGTGGTGCTGGAACAATTTGTACAGTGGGGGTTCTGAGAGCCATTGAACCAAACTGTAAACCTTGTGTACGATGGAAACCACGTCAAGACAGGGGATGCTGCAGTGCTCCCAGCACCCCTAATTCCATCCCCTGCGTTCTAAAGAATGTTTTTTAGCCTTTAACTGACTATTTCTCTGCTGTTTAGCCACAATGTCATTTCTTTGTTTCTCTTACTTTTTTTTTTAATTTGGTGTGAACATTTAGTTTGATCCTCCATTATTGTGCTGCTAAATAGTCTCCATGCAGCTTGCAGGCATTTCATCCTTATGACTTTTCCTTTTAATTTTCATTTAATTAGTGTCCTCATTTTTGTGAAGTTCCCTTTTTTAAAGTTAAGTGCTACTGTGGCAGGTTTCTCTGGCATTTTTCCACCTACAAAACGTTAAATTTAATTACATTAAGGTCTCTGTGACCAAGTGATTCAGGTATATTCACCTCTTGGACCAGATCCTATGGCCCACTTAGAACTAAATTAAGAATTTCCTCTCCCATTGTGGGTTCCAGGACAAACTGCTCCAAGTAGCAGCCTAGAAGTTTTATCTCTGTATCCTCTCCTGAGGTGACATGTACCCAGTCAATATGAGGATAGTTGCAATCCCCCATTATTTTTTGTGTTTTCTGCCTTTGTAGCCTCTCTAATCTCTTTGAGTATTTTACACTGTTACCATCCTGTTCAGGAGTATATTCCTACTGCTATACTCTTATTGTTCAAGCATGGAATTTCTATCCATACTGATTCTAAGGTACAGTTGAATTCATTTAAAATTTTTTACTTTATTTGATTCTATGCTTTCTTTCACATAAATTCCCACTTTCTCAGCAGCATGATCTCTCTAAGGTGCCACAAGTCCTCCTTTTCTTTTTGCGAATACAGACTAACACAGCTGCTACTCTGAAACATGATCTACTCTGTAATTCCTATACATTTTTTACCTTGGTATTTACTGTGTGCCATTGATTTCCCTCATTCCACCAAGTTTCTGTGATGCCAATTATATCAACATACTCATTTAATTCCAGACATTCTTGTTCACCCATCTTAGTATTTAGACTTCTACTATTTGTATATAAGCACTTGTACATTTTGTCAATATCCAATTGCTTTCCTTCATGGTCTATATTTAAATGGGACAGATTTACATTTGACTGGTCCTCACTAGCTCCTACCTGTATTTTACCAACTTCTTTCCTATCCTCTTTACTAAGATATAGGGTTATAATAAACTCATCCCTAAGGGATGTCTCCGCCTGAACCCAATGCTCCTCTGAAGCTTCCCCCCAGCCCTTAGTTTAAAAAAATCCTCTTTTAAAAATCCTTTTTAAATTTTACATGCCAGCAGTCCAGTTCCCTTTTAGTTCATGTGGCATATAAGGGCTGGATTCTGGTTGCAAATGGCCAGCAGAGAATTCCTCACCGTGAATGGAACTGTTGGTTTATTGGCAAAACAATTTTAAGGCCTTATGACATGAGCCTGTGAGTCAGACTCCAGTGACACTTTGCAGTCATGCTAAGAAGAAGAAATACTCCTTTCCTAGAATTACAGGCAACAGATATGATAACCTTGCAATATTTTCTTAAGAATTGTTAAGTAACAAATAATTTTAGCAATGCAATAGACAATAGTTAATGGATGTCTGAATTAGCAAAATGTGAGGTATCCACTGAAAGGACAAACAACAGATGTTTGATCACATAGTTGGAAATTTATAAAATGTAATGAAAGGTTAGGAAATATAACAGATACGTGTTTATATGTGTCTAAGAGGATATCTCCAAATCACCTGTGATATTATTTTAACAGTTATTGTTGTTTACTAAAATAAAAACATTACTAGAAAATGCACAATAAGAATAAATCTGTAACTGGAAGCACATACTTACATAAACAGCTTCTTTGTATGGTAGATGCACTGTAGACAGCAGAGGACTTTGTTAATCTTTAATGGATAAATCTATGCAGGGATGTTTTCCCCATCTCTATATTCAGCAGTAAAAAAGAAACAAAATGTTCATTTTGATTAAGTGTTACCTTCTCTAGAATTACATTAGTTGGTAGCTACTGTCTAGTGGGTAATACAAAAATATGAATGGTTCTCGGCAAATGGGAACTATCTTTCCTATCTCCATTCTGGAATTAGGATATTGTTTTCTCCTCCTCTTAGTACTTAAACCACTTAGCACTAATTGAACTTATGGTATACCACTTGTAGTTATCACAAGGAGGAATCCGAATGAATACGGCAAAGTCATTCTTGAAGATGAATTATCACAGCAATGCAAGTTAATTTCATATTTTTATTTAGAATTGAGAAAGTATACTACTAAAAGATATAATGAGGAGTTATCCCATAGGAACTTCAACAGACCCAGGCTCTTAAATAGTTTTTGCAATAAGATGTGTTTTATCTTTTGGGAGACCATTTCTTTAATGACTACTATGGGTATAATGGAAACAAATTTTCAGAGAATTGTCAGCTCAACAGAATGAAGAAGGATAAGATGTAGTGTCAGTAGATCTTCCTAAATAACTCCAAAAACAGAGTAGAGCCCATAATTGTATTGCCTATCCAATATATAGAATAGCTAGACTATAGGGTACATTTAAAACTGTTCTGTAGTTTCAGACCTGAGGACAATTATTAGAACAAGACATGGAGATCTGGATTACCAAGCTAAACAAAATTACATTAAGCATGTGATCAATTACTTTCCTAAACTGTGACTTATCTTGATCTTGCCTGAGTTTTTACACATTTTGTGGATTATTATCAACTCTTTGTGTTATATACAGGTCATAAGACTCAGTTATACTTTAGGTACGTGTTTTCCAAACACTAAAATTATGCTACCTATCCTAAAGTTTCTGGATGAAAATTATTTTGTAGCAGTTGAGCAGTGAGCATGCTACATGCTCTTCAATTCCATTGTTGACTATCACTGATGTCTGGATTTCATAGATTAAGAGTTCTTTGTTTTTTAAAGAAATGAAGATTGTCATTATTTGTCATCTAAGAATTTAAATCCAAAATCATCTGATTTCCACACTTCAGTTTGTCCAATTAACATAAAAAAACATTTCATGAAATAGGTTTTAATCTATCATGTCTCATGCTCATTACAGAATGGCTAATTCAATGCTGTAATTTTCTGTTTATTTTTTACATTAATTAACATTAAAATGAACTACATGGATTGAATGAGACACTTTGCTTTTTATTGTTATGTGTCTACGCTAAAGAATTAATTTTAGCCTTTTGACGTTGCCAAGTTTTTCATTTGTGATGTAGGTATTGCAAACTGAGAGAAGAGAACAGAAGAGAAGAAAGCTTCTAAGGCTTTTTAAATATACACTAGTATATTCAAGAATAAAGAAGAGAACAGAATTCACTTTGGATATAACTCAAAGTAGAGCAGAAAGAAAAATTTGAAAATAACTAGAATTACTGTCTTTCATTTTAATATAGAATTGAGATACTACATATTAGAAAGATGCAATCAAGTGAAACCATTACTATATTTTCACTTAATTAGCTTATGAATACTGGCAAACATCATTTTAAAAGTAAAAGATGAAAGCATTATGGATAATTTATGCAAATTGACATGAAGACTGTGGCAATCAGTCTGATATTTGAGCTATACCAATCTGTGTCAGCTAAGGACCTTCACAGCTGATCTGCTAAACTGAAAAGCAATCATGCATACCAGTCTCAGTGTTTAGTTTTAGTGTCTTCGTTCACAAATAAGGAACTATCACACGAAGTATTTTTTTTCTTATTATCACTCTAATTATCTGTAATCTATTTAATCCAATAATTCACAAATTATCTAATATTTTAGTACTGCTTGTATTATAGTTTTTACTTTTACCATAAAAAGCTCTGTATCTTTCATACTTTACCCATTTATTATGTTGTCACTATAATTATTTCCCATCTATTCGCTTCAAATAAATTTGTATTTAATGGAAGTAACAACGATATGCTACAGGTATGCTAATAGCAAGATATGGCATCAACCAAGAAATTACATTTTGAAATGTAACAGCTTTTAACAGAATTGTAACACAAGCACAAAAAAAAAAACACTAAAAATGAGCTGCCTAATATTTGGCTGAGCTACCACATACAAATAAAGAGTGGGATTTTCAAAAGTACTCAGGCCCAGATCCTCAAAGGTATTTAGGTGTCTAACTCCCATTGATTTCAGTGGTAGTTAAACATCTAAACCGCTTTGAGAATCTAGGCCTCAACGTTCAACTAACTTTATTCCCATTGAATTCAATGTGAGTTTCATCATTTATTTAAGCAGCAGAAGAATTAGGCCAATACTGCCCATGTTTGAAAATTATATACTAAATGTTCCATGTGTTTTGAAATCAATGTAGAGCACAAAAGGAAAAATAATCAATGTACTTTTGTTTTTTACAGTATTTCTCAAAAAACAAGTATTAAAAAAATCTATAAAAATCAATTAAACAAAAAAAAACCAAGTGGGAAATTTTTATATAAGTGTAATACCAAAACACTGTTACACTGGGGTTTATTTTAAGTCACAATTTAGGTACCTACATTCTTATCCTTAGGCTCAGATAAAACATTGATGGTTTGATCCATATCAGAAGAATCATTCCAGCTGATCCATTATCAAAATGGAAACACGACCAAAATTTTTGAAAAGAAACTATACAAGCTCTGCAGGATCAGACAATCTGGAACACAGATCTCAAGCCACACTAAAACCTGATTTTCTTGGTCCATCTCTATTTTTTGGTGAAACTGTAACTCCCTGAAATCTGTGAATTCACAAGACACCTTTGTCTGGCAATTATTTGCTTGATTTCTAAACTGAAAATCATTTACACTTCAGTATAAAATGTAAGCAATCAGTAATAATTATTTAGCTCAGTTAGGTTAGGTGCTATTCAATAAATTCCAGCTACAAAAGATATGAAATGAACAGAAGTGGGGGAGGTTCCCCGAAAAAGATGATTAATTTAAACCTCGTTCACAGAAGCTGGGAATGAGTGACAGTAGATGGATCACTTGATGATCACCTGTTCTGTTCATTCCCTCTGAAGCACCTGGCATTGGCCACTGTCGGAAGTCAGGTTACTGGGCTAGACGGATTTTAATGTATCCCACAATGGCTGTTCTTATGTTCTTATTCTATTTCCTGCCAGGCTAATTCACTATAAATTTACTGCAGAAGATCAGATATTAAAGTATGTAGGATTTACAAATGGAAACATGTTTGTTCAATGTTATTGGCCAAAGTCTGCTCTGACTTACACTGGTGCAATTCCACGGACTTCATTTAGTGAGAACTGAGCAGAATTTGGGCCTGCATATCAAGATAAATGTATGTATTCTTTCATTCTATTGTGTAGCAAACAGAAAGGCATGTTGAAAGAAAGATGAAATTACAGCTTTTTGCATATATGTAAGCCCAAAACCAGAATATTGTGGGTCAGATTCTGAACTCAGTTAAATTGATGTAAATCCAGAATAATCACCTAGCTTCAGTGATCCACAATGGATTTATATTAGTGTAAATAAGACTCAACTTTGTTCCATATATCCAGTTTCCTAAGGGTAAGCTGATATTAGAGTAGGTCAGATAAAAGACTTCAGAGCTGAAAATAGCAGAGTAATGTCATGAACAAACCATTTTTGATGGATGGACTGCCCTTATGTGCCAAATGAGCAAAAATATGATATCCCTCTGTCTCTGGAATAAAGTTCCCATGTATACGCACTGTTCTAACATTTAAACTATAGTGAGCTGTCTATAATCAACATCCTCGTATCCACTGTTGCACATTAGATCTGAATTATGCAGCAGGGATCCGGGAAATTTGCTGCACTGACCCCCACAAGAACTCTCCCCAATCTAGTTCAATTAGCACAAATATTCAAGTTGCAGTGGGGGGAGGTTTAGGTTGGATATTAGGAAAAACTTTTTCACTAGGAGGGTGGTGAAACACTGGAATGCGTTGCCAAGGGAGGTGGTGGAATCTCCTTCCTTAGAAGTTTTTAAGGTCAGGCTTGACAAAGCCCTGGCTGGGATGATTTAATTGGGTATGGGTCCTGCTTTTGAGCAGGGGGTTGGACTAGATGACCTCCTGAGGTCCCTTCCAACCCTGATATTCTATGATTCTATGATTCTGTTTATTTATTTTGATATTAAATTCAATTGATTTTACACTGACCCTGAATTTTAATTTTTCAGTGTCCTGCAGACTTTTGTATTCACAATATATAATTGTACTGTAGAAGGAGTCAGAGGAAAGATTGAGATTGTGACAGCTGATTAACAGACAGACATTCAGAGCTCCTGGCATCTAGGAAAACATGGAAGGTGGCTTTGGTTATTGACATGTAGAATTAATTTGAAATCTTTACATGTGGGAAGGAAATGCACCTCATGTTTCCCTCCTACATTTAGGCAGAAGAGACTTAAAATTCAGTGAATGGGGATAGTAGTACTTTGTTTTCTAACCTGGCCATCCTCCCATTTGCACCTTCACAGTATCTATCACCATATCCAACAAAATAAAAAAACACACATACTAGCTTCATGTTTCTGCTAAAATAATCAGCAATGAAATAATTAATGTTGAGAATGAAATTGCAGTGTCACCAACTCACATGATTATTTTACAAGTCTCATGATATTTGGGGTGTTTCTTAAAGCCTCAGCTGCTGGAGTCATGTGATTAATATAAGACACTCAACTTCCATTTAAAAAGCAAAATTTCTCACCCTCTAGGAAACATGAACCCTAAAGGGTCAAAAAACAGAAGAGAAATGTAAATATCCCCACTTTTCTTATAGAAAACCTCATTATTTGGTTTAAATCTCTGCCCCTCTCCCAAATCCTGAAATTGTCATTAAGAAATGTTGGAATTAATTTATTTTTTAATTTTTCATCAAAATTTTATGTGGAAAACAATCTCATTTTCCAAACAGCTCTAGTTTTGGACAATACTGAGCCTTTTAAAACACTAACTAAATGAAGAGGTTATGAAATGAAAATAATTTAAATTCAACAAATTATAGAAATAATCACTCTGCACAACCACTCAGCCATTGAAGGGAACCCTGTTACATATCTGAAGTTTTGCAGCTGAATCAGTTAAGATCTTTTTCTTTTCTTTTTTCCAGAAATTAAATAATTGTTTTGTTCTTCACAAATAAGAAAGACAACCTTGCAATCTAGGCTCCTACACTGCAAAATTTTGCATATATGCTGAATTTTACACACTGTGAGTAGTCCCATTGTGTAAAGTGGGATTACTCACCGTCCTTAAATTGATGCACATGTATAGATGTCAGTAAGATAGAGGATGAAATATAAGAAAAGCAATAAACAATGGAGAAAGTGAAGAAAAGAGAGAATAAAGATTATATGAGAAGGTTAAATAACCCGAATAGACACCTAATCTATCCATACCTCCATTTTATGGTGTTTGGGGGCACTATAAAACCCTCAGATCTGTGCACGTCTATGTAAAATCAATAGCAATAGTAAAGCTCCTAATGGACTTCATGGGGTTTTGTGTAATGTAGTTGTAGCCATGTTGGTCTTGTCTCTCTCACAGAAATTGGTCCAATAAAAGATATCACCTCACTCACCTTGTCTCTCCATTCGGTTTTGTCTCTTTTTTTCTCTTTTGGGGGTAAGAATTCTGTGTGAACATGTGGACTTTGTTTCTTACAGATTTTTTGGTGTGGATATTGAAGGGAGAGCTGGGTGTCAGTGCTGTGAATGGCATTCTTGCTGTGATGGAAAAGCTTTTTCAGAGAGGGTGGTTTTTCAGCTTATTCTAAAGTTCGTGAGACTCTGGTTTTCCCTAATTGTACAGTTGTATGCATAGCTTCATGGTTTAAACATTTAAATTAGTCCAGACATACATTCACTAAAACTTCTTTCAGCAAAGTGTGACCCTTAAGACCAAAGGCCTGATCATGATTTAACCTTGATTTAAGATGATGCATAAAAGTATTTCCTTTCTGTTGCCCAAAACAAAAAATAGTAAATCAAAGCTTTATTATAAGAGACTGACTTCCCAGAAATCTTCTATATTTTATTCTAGTGGATGACTAAACTAATTACATTCAGTTATTAAAGCTCTGGTTAAAAATTTGAAGTCTACATTCAATCACCTAATTGGCCTTTAGTTCCTTCTGTTCTTTTCAGCGCATCTCTTTTCTTATAACTGAATTTTCATGAATTTTTCTGAAAGATTTTGGCATAGTACGTTTTTTATTCCCACTGGCTAAATTGCTCCTTTTATTCTTGTCTGAGCAAACAAGTCATAATGTAAGATGATTGGCTATCAGCAATCAGCAGTACTAAGCATCTTTCTTTCTTACATATTTGGTAGGGCTTTGTCCAGTTCTAGTTATCTCACCAAGCACAGTGAAAATGGAATGCTGGGGTAGTTATTTTTGGTTGGCAGACATCAACCAAGACACTGAAAGAAAAAAATAGTTAACAATCATTCTATAGTAGTCATCAAAAGATGCCAGAAACCACTTCATAAGAACAAAAGAAAGGCCATAGTGGGTCAGACCAAAGGTCCATCTAGCCCAGTAACCTGTCTCCCAACAATGGCCAATGTCAGGTGCCCCAGAGAGAATGAACAGAACAGGTAATCATCAAGTGATCCATACCTGTCTCCCATTCCCAGCTCCTGAGAAACAGAGGTTAGGGTCATCATCCCTGCCTATCCTGGCTCATAGTCATTGATGGACCTATCCTCCGTGAACTTATCTAGTTCTTTTTTTAACCTGTTATAGTGTTGGCCTTCACAACATCCTCTGGCAAAGAGTTCCACAGGTTGACTGTGTGTTGTATGAAGAAATACTTCCTTTTGTTTGTTTTAAACCTGCTGCTTATTAATTTCATTTGGTGACCCCTAGTTTGGATGTTATGAGAAGGAGTATTCCTTATTTATTTTCTTCACACCAGTCATGATTTTACAGACCTCAATCATATCCCCCATTAATTGTCTCTTTTCCAAGCTGAAAAGTCCCAGTCTTATTACTCTCTCCTCACACGGAAGCCGTTCCATACCCCTAATCATTTTTGTTGCCCTTTTCTGAACCTTTTCCAATTCCAATGTATCTTTTTTGAGATGGGGTGACCAGATCTGCATGCAGTAATTCATGCTATGCATGGTCATGAACTATTGAGCCTTGGCAAAAACTACATGTGGATTTTGCCAAAAAGAATGAGAAAGTGTACTTTTTTTTCCAGATGGCCCACAGTGGTCCATTTGACAAATACTTCTGCTGCTCAGACTACTTCAACATTGTAAAACATTTTTGGCATAGATTATTTTGAATACTGGTGCTCAATTTGTTTTTGAGAATATTCAAATTTTCCTTAAGCAAAATTCTGGTAAAACTCACTACCTCAGACATTGCACTCAAATGAGTTTGCAGAACACTTTCGATAGACATCTAAAGGGGCATTAAGAAAAAAAAAGAGGCCAGAACAATGCAAAATTATATTTCAAACTTTCTTAAAATGTTATAAGTCACTTAAGATCATCTCTCAGAAAGCTTGAGTAAAGCTATTGAACTCAGTTCAGAATTTAATTGGATTTGCTTAGACCAAATTTAGCAATAGAACTAAATGAAGCACAGCAAGAAATTCACAACATACGCATCCCAGTCTTTTTTGTTCAAATAAAAGCATAGTGATTCAAAATTACTGGGGAGAAATGAAGTGGGAGAGGTGCCTGAGGGAGGGGTCAGTACGTAAAGTATTGAGACAAATGGTATACCTGATTTAGGTAATTAGTGAATGACAAAGAAACATACTGAGCAGTTGTTATTAACTAATAGAAACAAGAATAGGAAGTGGCACTGATCACCTAAGAAATAAAATTGTTTTCCTTTTCACAGCCTGGCTGTAACACCAGTGGCAATGTTAATGTAAGAAGGTGGAGGCCTCTCCATTTAAAGGTGCAGCACAGAGAAAAAGAAATCACAACAAATACTAACTACATAGACCATATCCTTGAACCTTAAAGATACCATTGATTGAAATCTAGTCAATATCAAAATTGAGTTAGAAAAGTAGCTTCAAGTTCTACCCCTGCTCTCAAGTCTCCTGCTGATGTTTATACTTTTACAATCACATCTTACAGTTCAAATACAGACAAGAACAAATTACTTCACTTAGGAAAGAAAAGTCAAATGCACAACTACAACTTGGGGAATAGCTAGCTAGGCACAGTCCTGCTAAAATGGATCTGGGGGTTATAGTGGAGCAGAAATTGAGTCTGAGTCAATATATGATGCTGTCATTCTGGGGTGTATTAACAGGAATGTCATATGTAAGACACAGGAGGTAACTGTCCCGCTCTGGTTAGGTAGAAGCCACAGCTAGAGTTCTGTGTCCAATTCTGGGTGCCACACTTCAGGAAAGATGCAGACAAACTGGAGAGAGTCCAGAGGACAACAACAAAGAATATAAAAGGTTAGAAAATCTGACCTGTGAGGAAAGGTTAAAAAAACTGGGCGTGTTTAGTCTTAAGAAAAGAAGACTGATAAGTCTTCCAATAGGTTAAGGCTGTTATAAAGAGGACGGTGATCAAATATTCTCCATTTTCATTGAGGGTAGGACAAGAAGCAGGATTAACCTGTACCCAGGGAGATTTAGGTTAGATATTAGGAAAAACTTTCCAACTTGTTAAGCTCTGGAACAGGTTTCCAAGGGAGGTTGTGGAATCCCCATTATTAGAGATTTTTAAAAGCAGGTTGGACAAACACCTATCAGGGATGGCCTAGGTTTACTTGGTTCTCCCACAGCACAGTGGGCTGGACTTGATGACTCCTCAAAGTGCCTTTTAGCACTAATTTCTATGATTTTCCTCTTTTAAAACAACACTTCCCCCCCCCCCCCGTTGCTGTGTGAAAGATCCACACAAATAGGAAATGCTGACTGATGATTATACAGAGTGGAAATGAAGTGAATATGCACAGAGTTCTGTCAAACACAAAGTAAATTTAACTGGAAAAAAGAGAAAAAAATCTTAGTAATAGTAATGTTAGGTGTTACTTTTAACAATAGAAGATAAAAAAGTTTTCAGATACAAGTGCAATTTTTAAGGTGACTGTGTCACTTTAAAAGTCTCCAGTCCCAGCAGGTGTAAAATTTTGCTAGGTTTGTAGGCTGGTTTCCTCTTCAAACCTTATTAGAACAACAGCAGGAAGTAGTGTTCAATGAAAGGAAAATACAAGATAACCAAGGCATATTGTACACTGTCATAAATATAAAGGGAAGGGTAAACCCATTTAAAATCCCTCCTGGCCAGAGGAAAAATCCTCTCACCTGTAAAGGGTTAAGAAGCTAAAGGTAACCTCGCTGGCACCTGACCAAAATGACCAATGAGGAGACAAGATACTTTCAAAAGCTGGGAGGAGGGAGAGAAACAAAGGGTCTGTGTCTGTTGGTATGCTGCTTTTGCTGGGGATAGACCAGGAATGGAGTCTTAGAACTTTAGTAAATAATCTAGCTAGGTATGTGTTAGATTATGATTTCTTTAAATGGCTGAGAAAAGAATTGTGCTGAATAGAATGACTATTCCTGTCTTTGTGTCTTTTTTGTAGCTTAAGGTTTTACCTAGAGGGATTCTCTATGTTTTGAATCTAATTACCCTGTAAGGTATCTACCATCCTGATTTTACAGAGGTGATTCCTTTACTTCTATTTACTTCTATTTCTATTAAAAGTCTTCTTGTAAGAAAACTGAATGCTTTTTCATTTCAAGGGTTTGAGTCTGTGGTCACCTATGCAAATTGGTGAGGATTTTTACCAAACCTTTCCCAGGAAGTGGGGTGCAAGGGTTGGGAGGCTTTTGGGGGGAAAGACGTGTCCAAACTACGTTTCCCAGTAAACCCAGTTAGAGTTTGGTGGTGGCAGTGGATATTCCAAGGACAAAGGATAAAATTAATTTGTACCTTGGGGAAGTTTTAACCTAAGCTGGTAAAAGTAAGCTTAGGAGGTTTTCATTCAGGTCCCCACATCTGTACCCTAGAGTTCAGAGTGGGGGGAGGAACCTTGACATGGTGGCAGAGCGGTGGGATTAACCTGAAACCATTTTGAGATCAATTTGAGATTTTTTGAACCAGAAATACAGATTTGAAAAAGGAATTGTTTTTTCCTTTGGGGCTGCTGGAAAGGAGGTCCAGAAAGAAGCTGAAACTGAAAGCAGCTTGTTTTTTCTCTGCTTTGGGGCCAGAGGAGAGACAAAAGGGGATTAACTTTGTGAATTGCAGGTTTTCTTTGCCTGGAGGCAGGGTACTTAACTTCTGCAGGGAAATTCACAGTCTTCCAAACCAGAAGGGATTTTTTTCCCTAAAAGTAAATGGGGGGGGGGGTGTTCTAGCCATTTGCATGGAGACAAAAGTGGCAGGGGCTTTTTTTTTTAGGATTGATTTTTTTTTACAAGGAGCACAAGTTTGAAAAGGTTTTTTTTTTTTCCTTTGGGCTGCTGGTAAGCAGTTTTCCAAGTAGTTGGAGGTTTTTTGCTTTGATTTGGGGCCAGAGCAGAGACAAAGGGAATTGTCTTTTTCTGTAGGCTGACAATCACTATCAGAGAATAGTGATAGAATTCTATTCCAGCACAGAAAAATTTTACAGCCAAGTTTTGTTTATTTCTAAACCTCAGGTGTAAAGTTAGTTAAGAACAGAGAGGTTAGGATGACAAAATCCACGGTTAGACAAAAGCTGGAATTAGCCAGATTTCAGGCTAAGGAAAAACAAAGGGAACATGAAAGACAGATAGCACTCATGCGGCTGAAGAAGGAGGGAGAAGGAAGAAGAGAGGAAGCATGTGGAGGAGGAGAGGGAAAAAGAGAGCAAGCATGCACTGGAGATGGAGAAGGTAAAGGCTCAGCAGAATATACCAACAAACCCTAGCAATCCTTCTCCAGGTACCACTCCCCATCCCAGAAAGTTCCCCACCTACAAGGCAGGCGATGATACTGAGGCCTTCTTAGAAAACTTTGAAAGGGCCTGCCTTGGGTACAACATCTCTACTGACCAATACATGGTAGAGCTGAGGCCGCAGCTCAGTGGACCCTTAGCTGAGGTGGCAGCTGAAATGCCTAAAGAACGCATGAACAAGTATGAACTGTTTAAATCCAAGGCGAGAGTCAGAATGGGGATAACACCCGAGCAGTCTCGTCAGAGGTTCAGAGCCCTAAGGTGGAAACCAGATGTGTCATTTACCCGACATGCCTACCACATTGTGAAACATTGGGATGCCTGGATATCAGGAACAAGTGTTGAATCTCCAGAAAATTTGCCCTTCCTAATGCAAATGGAACAATTCTTAGAGGGGGTTCCTGAGGAAATAGAAAGATGCATCCTAGATGGGAAGCCCAAAACTGTAATCGAGGCAGGAGAGATTGGAGTCAGATGAGTGGAGGTGACAGAGAAGAAGAAAACTGGTCGCAGTTGGAGCGGAGACCAGAAGGGACAACCCCAGACCACACCCTATTACCAGGGGCCGCCCAAAACCCCAGCTACCTCCCAAAGAACCCTCCAGACCCCTTATCGTCCCACCACCCCGTTCTCCAGCAACCCTCCTCGCCCCAGTGACCCGTCAGCTGGACGATGTTTTAAATGTAACGAGCTGGGGCATGTAAAGGCCAACTGCCCCAAGAACCCCAACAGATTACAGTTCATTGCACCGGAATCACACCAGAGGTCCGCAGGCCCAGATACCTCCCAGATACCCTTGGAGCGGAGGGAAACTGTGAGTGTGGGCGGGAAGAAGGTCACCGCGTGGAGGGACACCGGAGCACAAGTGTCAGCTATCCATGCTTCCTTAGTGGACCCCAATTTAATCAACCCAGAGATCCAAGTGACGATTCAACCCTTCTTTCGATTTGCCTACAGCCAAGTTGCCTGTCCAGTCCAAGGGCTGGTCAGGAACATGGACTTTTGCAGTCTATGATGATTATCCCATCCCCATGCTGTTGGGGGAAGACTTGGCCAATCATGTGAAGCGGGCCAAGAGGGTGGGAACGGTCACCCGCAGCCAGGCTAAACAAGCCGTGTGGCCTAGCTCTGTTCCGGAAACTTCTATCAGGACCCGGTCAGAGGTGATGGACCCGGACCCCAGGCCAATGTCTGCAACAGCAGTAGTGGATCCAGTCCCTGAGACCCAGACGGAACCAATCCCAGAACTGGAACCAGCCGAACAACCAACACCAGACCCATTGCCAGCACTGAATCCAGTACTTGCAACCTCAACACCAGAGGGCCCCACCGAACCTGAACCGGCAGCAGCCGATAACCCTACACAAGAGGCTCAGCCGGAGCCTGAATCCCAACATAGTGCACCAGCGGAAAGCGGTTCACAGTCAACGGAAACAGCCCCATCCCCTACATCGCTTCCAGAGGGACCAAGCATAGGTCCACAATCCAATGAGGAACTGATGTCTCCAGCATCAAGGGAACAGTTCCAGACCGAACAGGAAGCAGATGAAAGCCTCCAGAGAGCTTGGACAGCGGCATGGAGCAACTCACCACCTCTCAGCTCTTCTAATCGATCCAGGTTTCTTGTAGAAAGAGGACTTTTATACAAGGAAACTCTTTCTGGTGGACACCAGGAAGACTGGCATCCTCAGAGACAGTTGGTAGTTCCAACTAAATACTGGGCCAAGCTCTTGAGCTTAGCCCACGATCACCCTAGTGGCCATGCTGGGGTGAACAGGACCAAAGACCGTTTGGGGGAGTCATTCCACTGGGAGGGAATGGACAAGGATGTTTCTACCTATGTCCGGTCTTGTGAAGTATGCCAGAGTGGGAAAACCCCAAGACCAGGTCAAAGCCCCTCTCCAGCCACTCCCCATCATTGAAGTTCCATTTCAGCGAGTAGCTGTGGATATTCTGGGTCCTTTTCCGAAAAAGACACCCAGAGGAAAACAGTACATACTGACTTTCATGGATTTTGCCACCCGATGGCCGGAAGCAGTAGCTCTAAGCAACACCAGGGCTAAAAGTGTGTGCCAGGCACTAGCAGACATTTTTGCCAGGGTAGGTTGGCCCTCCGACATCCTCACAGATGCAGGGACTAATTTCCTGGCAGAAACTATGAAAAACCTTTGGGAAGCTCATGGGGTAAATCACTTGGTTGCCACTCCTTACCACCATCAAACAAATGGCATGGTGGAGAAGTTTAATGGAACTTTGGGGGCCATGATACGTAAATTCGTAAATGAGCACTCCAATGATTGGGACCTAGTGTTGCAGCAGTTGCTCTTTGCCTACAGAGCTGTACCACATCCCAGTTTAGGGTTTTCCCCATTTGAACTTGTATATGGCCGTGAGGTTAAGGGGCCATTGCAGTTGGTGAAGCAGCAATGGGAGGGATTTACACCGTCTCCAGGAACTAACATTCTGGACTTTGTAACCAACCTACAAAACACCCTCCGAACCTCTTTAGCCCTTGCTAGAGAAAACTTACAGGATGCTCAAAAAGAGCAAAAAGCCTGGTATGATAAACATGCCAGAGAGCGTTCCTTCAAAGTAGGGGACCAGGTCATGGTCTTAAAGGCGCTCCAGGCCCATAAAATGGAAGCATCGTGGGAAGGGCCATTCATGGTCCAGGAGCACCTGGGAGCTGTTAATTATCTCATAGCATTCCCCACTTCCAACCGAAAGCCTAAGGTGTACCATATTAATTCTCTAAAGCCCTTTTATTCCAGAGAATTAAAGTTTTGTCAGTTTACAGCCCAGGGAGGAGATGACGCTGAGTGGCCTGAAGGTGTCTACTACGAAGGGAAAAGTGCTGGTGGTGTGGAAGAGGTGAACCTCTCCATCACCCTTGGGCATATGCAGCGACAGCAGATCAAGGAGCTGTGCACTAGCTACGCACCAATGTTCTCAGCCACCCCAGGACTGACTGAACGGGCATACCACTCCATTAACACAGGTAATGCTCACCCAATTAAAGTCCAACCTTACCGGGTGTCTCCTCAAGCTAAAACTGCTATAGAATGGGAGATCCAGGATATGTTACAGATGGGTGTAATCCGCCCCTCTGGAAGTGCATGGGCATCTCCAGTGGTTCTAGTTCCCAAACCAGATGGGGAAATACGTTTTTGCATGGACTACCGTAAGCTAAATGCTGTAACTCGCCTAGACAACTATCCAATGCCACGCACAGATGAACTATTAGAGAAACTGGGACGGGCCCAGTTCATCTCTATCTTGGACTTAACCAAGGGGTACTGGCAGGTATCACTAGATGAATCTGCCAAGGAAAGGTCAGCCTTCACCACACATCTCGGGCTGTATGAATTTAATGTACTCCCTTTCGGGCTGCGAAATGCACCCGCCACCTTCCAAAGACTTGTAGATGGTCTCCTAGCGGGATTAGGAGAATATGCAGTCGCCTACCTTGACGATGTGGCCATATTTTCAGATTCCTGGGCAGACCACCTGGAACATCTACAATAAGTCCTTGAGCGCATAAGGGCGGCAGGACTAACTGTTAAGGCTAAGAAGTGTCAAATAGGCCTACACAGAGTGACTTACCTTGGACACCAGGTGGGTCAAGGAACTATCAGCCCCCTACAGGCCAAAGTGGATGCTATCCAAAAGTAGCCTGTCCCAAAGTCAAAGAAACAGGTTCAATCCTTCTTAGGCTTGGCCAGTTATTACAGACGATTTGTACCGCAATACAGCCAAATCGCCGCACTACTGACAGACCTAACCAAAAAGAAACAGCCAAATGCCGTTCAGTGGACCGAAAAGTGTCAGAAGGCCTTTAACAAGCTTAAAGCGACACTCATGTCTGACCCTGTACTAAGGGCCCCAGACTTTGACAAACCGTTCCTAGTAACCACAGATGCGTCCGAGCGTGGTGTGGGAGCAGTTTTAATGCAGAAAGGACCTGATCAAGAATTCCACCCTGTAGTGATTCTCAGCAAAAAACTGTCTGAGAGGGAAAGCAACTGGTCAGTCAGTGAAAAAGAATGTTACGCCATTGTCTACGCTCTGGAAAAGCTACGCCCATATGTTTGGGGACGGCGTTTCCACCTGCAAACCGACCATGCTGTACTGAAGTGGCTTCACAACGTCAAAGAAAATAACAAAAAACTTCTTTGGTGGAGTTTAGCTCTCCAAGATTTTGATTTCGACATCCAACACATCTCAGGAGCTTCTAACAAAGTGGCTGATGCACTCTCCCGTGAAAGTTTCCCAGAATCAACTGGTTAAAATTGACTTTGAGATGTGGAAAATATTGTTAGTCTTTATGTACTTGGTAATATACTTAGAGATGCATGTGTCTTATTTACTCTGTTTTTCCTAGAGCTCCAGGAAGAAATCCCAACCAGTGTTTCACCCTAGCTGAGATTGGGGGGGGGCGTGTCATAAATATAAAGGGAATGGTAAACCCATTTAAAATCCCTCCTGGCCAGAGGAAAAATCCTCTCACCTGTAAAGGGTTAAGAAGCTAAAGGTAACCTCGCTGGCACCTGACCAAAATGACCAATGAGAAGACAAGATACTTTCAAAAGCTGGGAGGAGGGAGAGAAACAAAGGGTCTGTGTCTGCTAGGTATGCGTTAGATTATGATTTCTTTAAATGGCTGAGAAAAGAATTGTGCTGAATAGAATGACTATTTCTGTCTGTGTGTCTTTTTTGTAACTTAAGGTTTTGCCTAGAGGGATTCTCTATGTTTTGAATCTAATTACCCTGTAAAGTATCTACCATCCTGATTTTACAGGGGTGATTCCTTTACTTCTATTTACTTCTATTTCTATTAAAAGTCTTCTTGTAAGAAAACTGAATGCTTTTTCATTGTTCTCAGATCCAAGGGTTTGGGTCTGTGGTCACCTATGCAAATTGGTGAGGATTTTTACCAAACCTTTCCCAGGAAGTGGGGTGCAAGGGTTGGGAGGCTTTTGGGGGGAAAGACGTGTCCAAACTACGTTTCCCAGTAAACCCAGTTAGAGTTTGGTGGTGGCAGTGGATATTCCAAGGACAAAGGATAAAATTAATTTGTACCTTGGGGAAGCTTTAACCTAAGCTGGTAAAAGTAAGCTTAGGAGGTTTTCATGCAGGTCCCCACATCTGTACCCTAGAATTCAGAGTGGGGGAGGAACCTTGACATACACAGATCTTCACTTGTTGGAAACTATTACTAGAGAAGCACAAAGGTTTCTCCAAATGAAAGTGAATGATGTGAATTTGAGTTTTTTCATACGTTTATGCAAAGACTAGGGGGCAAAGACCTTCACCTTGTGTAAAACTATATTTCACTTAACATTGCCAAAGAAAAAAAATGAAATTTACGTGTCACAGTTTTTGCAACACAATTTTAGAGACATAGTTTTCCCCATCTCTCTCTATGGCTCCAGCTACCTTTTGCCCCACAATCCCTCTTATAAAGGGATTTTCCACTATAAACTCCATTGGGCAGACCTTACCTCCACAACACATTTCATCAAAAGTTTTCATCCATGTGTGCCTTCTGCACACAGATCAGAGAGGTAAATCCGACATCTAGTAGTTAAGATTTGCATAGGTTTACTGTGCTCTATTCTATTCTCTCAGCATCTCAATAGAGCTTGTCAAAAAGTGAAAGCCTATCTTTGTCGACAAATTTGAAATTGGTTTTATTTCATTGTGTTCAAAACAGACCAATTTTTGATATTGTTGTTGTTATTGTTAAGTTTGTTGTGAATTTTCTTTAGGCTGCATCTACACTGGAGACCTTACAGTGGCATAGCTGTACTGATGCAGCTGCACTGCTGTAAGATCTCTCATGTAGCCGCTCCATGCCAATGGGAGAGAGTGCTCCCACCAACATAATTAAACCACCTCCAATGAGTGGTGGTAGCTATGTCAGTGAGAGAAGCTCTTTCTTTATAAAGAAGAAATATTTTGTTTGAAAAACGTTGATCCAATCTAAGCCAAAGTTACATCTAACAGAATACGGCCTATTCAAGTTTTTTCTCAGTGCACTGGTGTAAATCAGGAGTAACTCAACTCAAGTCAGAGAAGTTACACCATTATAAAAGTAATGTAAGATGAGAATCAAGCTCTTCGCACTGGTGTAAGTATGAGTAGAAGTAGGCCCAACTAGGCCTATTTTTAATTAAAATAGGCATGATTTAATATGACAGTTTTTCAGAATGTGGGATTTCAAATCCTCGATAAATTTTCAATGAAACATTCTGAAATACTTGCAAATTTCTTGGAGAATATTTCACCTTCTTCTAATTCTAACAGCACCACAAAAATGCACTTCAGCATTGGAGATCAGATGGTAGGCAGACAACAACACCCTGCATAATCATGCGAGGGAGGGGAGTTTTATTCAACACCATTTGAGCAAACCCCTACTCTTATGCTATGAGATATAAAATAGAGCTGACTGGAGAATGAAAATTGTGTTTCATAGCAATTTTTAAGGTTTCAACATGTGTTGTCACTCCATAATAGAGCATGTGTGTGCAAGTGTGTGCCATACTGGGGTAAAGTCAAAAGAGATCAGTTTTGCATTCACAAGCATAGAGATATTTCTTCCCCTTCAGTTAAAGTTTTCCTAAGAAGATCAACTAAGGACAAATAAATTGGTTAATTTCTTTGTATATATTCTGCACATGTAATCAAATTTCCAATTTTTGTTCTCAGTCGTTATTCATTTGTCACTCAGGCTTTGAAACACAGCTGTACTCTTAATAAAAAAATATAACCTGACCAGCATCAGCTGGCAGCATAAACATCTTCAGCTTTTGTGCCTTTACCCTGAAGTGGGTTCTTTTTTCTCTCAGGAATGGTTTCTACAGTTTAAAAAGAAACAATGGCCACACAGACAGTCTCTCAAGCAAACTTAAATCAAGTAGTTCTCTGAATTTTGATAGAAATAATAATGAATAATTTCTCAAGTATCAGTGCCCATCTCCAGTTCAAATCTCAATGTACATGAAAACATCTAAACAGATATCTAAGGGTGAAATTCACTTCTGCCACACAGAATCCAAGCGATTGTACTTTGCATAAATAAAGTGCTCAGGGGACTGGAGATCAAAATCTACCACAAAATTGGAGGCCAGGTCAGCAAAGCAGCTTCTCAACTCATCCTTTCCAACTGCTACCAGCTGAAGTAGTGCCAACAGCTGTTAGGACTTCTGGAATCACATCTCTGAAGACCTGGTAGCCCACACCCACACAACCACCACCAGATTAAGTCACTGGGGAATATGGAGTCCTCACGTGAAGGCCAGAACTCTCCCTATTCAGCCTCACTGCAGGGCATAAGGCTGTTTATAGGCCCTCTGACCAGGGTGAATTTCAAACTATGAGACTGAACACATGTACCAGTATTCCAAGTTACAAGACAAACTTGGAAATAGTGTGCAATATCCTCTCAAAATAAAAATGTTAGCATTTACATGGAGCTAGAGGTCTCAGGAGAAGATTTTCAGTGTATTGTTAGATGTGATTAATTTCTACCTTCTTCCCAGAGAATCACCTCTCATCTAAAATGGTTAATAATCTTTTACTGGGAGGCAACATGGAACAGTGGATAGAGCAATGCAGTGGGACTCATGTGACAGTTCTTGGGGTACCCAGGACTGTGAGTCACTTTGCTACCCCACGGCCTCTAGGATGAGGAAGACTTACTTGTACTTAACTGGGTGTCAGCTCACTGACACCTCCAGCCTGTTAGTCACCCAAAAAATCTCCTCTGGGCTATGCCAGTCCTTATTTTGTCTTGCAGGTTAGCAACAGGTGCACTCCAGCTTCCAAGTTCCCTTTGAAGTGTTCCCCTATAATGTCCAGCCACCTATCCACTGGACACT
This sequence comes from Caretta caretta, assembly GCF_965140235.1. Classification (NCBI taxonomy): domain Eukaryota; kingdom Metazoa; phylum Chordata; order Testudines; family Cheloniidae; genus Caretta; species Caretta caretta. The sequence continues at coordinate 70,189,757 of NC_134213.1, forward strand.
CACAGAAATACCAGATCTGCTGTCCCCAAAGAAATAGTGTGCACACCAGCTTGTACGAGTCAACTAAGGATCAGCACCTAACTTAATATCACAGCACGTAGATAATATTTATAGTGAAAACAAGGATATGATTATTACCAAAGATTCAAGATTCAGGAGATGGTGAGTAAGAATATTGGAAACAAAAGGTTAAATATAAAACAGAATCATAACATGCTTACTAGAGATTAAATATAACTAGCAGGGTTAACCTCCTGTCTAACAAAGTTTATTTAACCCCCAAAGTTCTCTGCAGCATTTTCAACCAGGATTGGCTGAGATACTGTTTTCGTGAATGTAAATGCACTGTTTACCTCCTAACTGCAGGATGATAGGGTGTCTTCATTGTCTTCTACTTATATCCCCAAGGTTCATTGTCTGTACTCAGAGACAGTATAACAATACATGGCGTGTTTTTCCTAAGTGCTCGTTCCCTGTTGACTTCTCATCTCTGCTGACTTTGTATGTAAATAAATATTCATTGTGCTAGCTTACAATGCTTAATTTACATTGGTCAGAAAGAAAAGTGAATAAACATCTCTTGCGAACAGAAAACCCATTTCTGCTGGTGACTCATAACTTTGTACTTAATCTAATAACATATTTTCAATATATATACAAATAACTCATTAGATAGCACATGTATATACATTTCAAAAAAATATTAATTACCAGCATGATCCTGGCTTTCATTTCAGACCTCACATGATATTCTATGGTGAACCAGAATGACAGACCAGAATCAGGACATTTCTGTATCCCTTTGCCAGTTGACATTAAGAGGCTCTCGGGTCACAACTCTAGAAAAAAATTATTCTAATCTTGACTCTACTGTGTGACTGCATACGAGTCAATCCATCTCTCTGTGTACCTGTTCTCCCCCCTCGCCCCTACTGCTCTTCTTCTGTCTTGTCTGTTTCAATTCTAAGCTCTTCAGGACAAAGACGGTTTCTTATTATGTATTTGTACAGTGCCTAGCAAAACAGGGCCCAAGGTGATGCCATAACACAAATACATAATAATTTTAAACTTATTTCAGGAATATTTCTTTAAAAAACAATCCCCAGTTTCCTAAATAAAGAAGATATATTTCTATCATAATGGCATATCAATCAAACACAGTTAGGCCTCTAAAGGTACTTTAGGAAATCATTTGCTGCTTGGAATGAATGCATAAATTCACATTAGAGCAATATATAGAACCTGGTTAAATCAATCAATAAACCAGATCAATTTAATCCCATAATACCACAGTGACAGTGTCTGTACAGCAAGATGTTCAGTGTATTGTGTTATGAAATTAATAACCTCACTGGATTATCAGAATGCTTCATTTATTAATTCCTGATAAGCTGTTGTGCCTATCTAAATTTCATACTGCAGTACGTACCTATTCCTGGGAACCACTCCCCAACTGGACCAGTATAATTATGGGTAAATAGATAGAAGGCAATGAGTTTTCAGAAAAAAGGCAGAACCAACCCAAAAAAGGAGAGACGCCTCAATTCCATGAAAATAATACCTTAATCAGATAAATACCGGAACAAGAATGGAAAATAATGTATGTCCTGCATGAGTCTGATTTTTGTTTTAAAAATATTTTGGTGTTTGTGTAAGAATATAAAATGTCCCCAATAGATTTTTTTTCCCTGTATACCTTCATTCTTCTGTGTCCTAACATGAAATGATCTATATAAAAGACATGTTGAAAAGTGAACATAGGCTATTCACTTTGTTAATCAGCTTGAGATAAAAGTTTAGAAACAAATTCTCCAAGGAAGAACTCTCCCTTAGCTAGATAGCATAGTTAAAAATATTACTTGAATCATCACAATATTTAGTTCAGTTACATCTGTGCAATCCCATAGATTATAGGAAGGCTGCAGACAGGTCAGTGAGAAGTGAATTTGGTCCCAAAATTTTAAATATAGAGTAGAGTAATTCACTCCTCTGAAAAAGTTTATGTCAGGACAAGGAAACTCCACAGATTTCAACTATTGAAGCTTCTCCAAATCATGCCATTGACAATAGCAAGGTTGCTCCCCTGAAGACGAGTTACCATCCTTATTTGCAGATTTCCTAAAATCCAGGGGGCAATCCTGGAATAGACACAGAAAGACTGTGCAGTTACAGGAAGGCTTACATTCCATTCCATTTTGATGGCAGCTTCTCAATTAGCAGCCATGCTCCCCATTGTCTCTCTGCCTACATCCCTTTGGGTAGGCAACAGTTGAGAGTATGAAGCAGGAGTCTGTGTAAGAGTATGACAGTGTCAGAATTAGTGTATGTGGGTGAGTTCTCTGGGTTTGGAAAGAGATGATACCAAGGAAAGGAGGTGTTCCTTGACCTGAACTAGCTACCATGTAGGTATTTATGTGGCCATCCTCATCATTGTATCTGAGCACCTCAAGTATTTATGTATTAATCTTCACAATATCCCTGGGAGTTATGGGGAAATTACTAACCTCATGTAACGATGCTGGCTTTGGTGGGACACAACTGAGAGTATCAATTCAGGACAAATTGCTTAGAGTACAGCAGTCACAACCCCAGGCTGGTGGTTCTCCACTTCTAAGGCACACCAAACCAGCCAAACAGAGAAGACTTCAGTCTCACCCCACTGGCTAACCATAAGTTGTACAAGCAACTCCCTTAGACACTCCAGTTTCCCAGTATCACCACCAGTGCCACTTGTTATGGGGATGAATGGTTATGAAAAGCAATACCCCAGTAAAAGAAAAAAGGTTCTCTCGATCCCAAAGGACCAAGCCCCAGACCAAGGTCAATATACAAATCAGATCTTACCCACAAATCAGGGTGTTGCCAATCCTTTAGAATCTAAAGGTTTATTTATAAAAAGAAAGAAATATAGATGAGAGTTAGAATTGGTTAAATGGAATCAAATACATTCAGTAATGGCAAAGTTTTGGTTCAGGCTTGTAGCAGTGATAGAATTAACTGCAGGTTCAAATCAAATCTCTGGAGTACATCCACAGCTGGGATGGGTTATTCAGTCCTTTTTTCAGAGCTTCAGTTTGCAGCAAGGTTCCCCCAGAAGTAAGAAGCAGGATTGAAGACAAAATGGAGGGGTTTCCAGGGCCTTTTATATTCTTGTGCATGGAAACCCCTTGGTTCTCCTGTGTAAAATCACAGCAACAAGATGCAGTTTGGAGTCATAAGGCCAAGTCACATGTCCATCTATGACTCAGTTCTTTACAGTCAGACACAATTGTTTACATGTCAGTTTGAATGTTCCCATGAAAGCTCAGATGTGGATTGGCATCTCCCATAGTTCATTGTTAGTTAATTGTTAGTTAAGTGTTTCTTGATTGGGCACTTACTGAGAATAGTCCTTTTTCAAGAAGCTGACCAAATGCTTCACTGAGGCTACTTAGAATCAAAACACATTGAGATACAAGTACATAGCCAATATTCATAACTTCAGCTACAAAAATGATACACACATATAGATAGCATAATCATAACCAGAAAATCATAACCACAGACACCTTACTGGACCTCGTTTGTACAAGATTAGATGAAACTATAGGACCTTGGTTGCAACAATGATCTATACAGTCACAGTTCATGTCAATAACATCACACCTCATTTTACAGATGGGGAACTGAGTCACAGGAAAATTAAGTGACTTGCCCAAGGTCACACAAAAAGTCTATGACAGAGGCATGTATTTAAAACGAAACAAACCACACTATGACGATTCTCCTCATCCCACTCAATCATCTATATTCTTTCACCAGTCTAGTTCTACCAGAAAACCTTGGAACAACAAACAGGCCCTGCAATGTGAGCTAAAGTTCAGTAGAGTTGGGTTCTGGGAAACTGAAGCAGGAGGAAAATTCCATGTCAGAACACCTCATTGAGAACACACTGCCTTCAAAATCTCCCAATTAAATTACAGATGTGTAAGATCAGATGAGTTGGCAGGAGGTGTGTAACGTAACTATATAGGTCAGAAATCAGGTAGAAAAATGATTTTGTCTTCCACAGAAATTTTAACTTTTCATCAAAACAGCAAAAAACAGAACCTTTTTTGGGGGGTGGATAGGTGGGTCCTTTTTTTTAAAAAAAAAGGAAAGCAGACACTTTATGTGGAAATTTTCTTTAAACCGAACAGCCAATTTTCCACTGAAAAAGCGTTTTAAGGTAAATTTTTCAACCAGCCTTTTAGTTTATATTTAATGCACATTGTGTAAAACAGGAAAGTACATACCAACAGGACAGATTAGACTTTGATCTCCATACTAAGGGAAATTGCATAGCACAGATGGAATTCTTTTAGAGAAGAACCACCTGCAGCTGGCTTGGTGAAAGATTGGTTATTTCTTCTGATCTCTTATTTTGATGTTCTCTTGGGTTTGAAGACTAACATATAATTTCTTTAATCAAATGCCTGCCTAGTTGTTTTTTTTTAAATCTAAATAGAGTTTGCTATACAATTTTACTGATTATGCTATACTCAGTCAAGAGGACTAGAGAGCCCCAATGGCAGGAAACAGACAGGAAAGACAAGTTATCACAATAAAATAATTAAATAAGCTTTTCTGAGGTTACAGATTTTTCTAAATTCAGTTTCGCCTTCTACACAATATGTCTTATGGAGAACACAGTGCAAAGCATATACTGATTGTAGTGGATAGTCTTCTATATATGAAATCACCAGTCTGTGCTTTATTTTACTATTTTGTTTGATTATCTTGTAATTACTATTACATTTATTATTTTCCAAGGGTTTATTTTTCCTGCTTTTGTAAATTCTTTACTGAATTTTTCCTACTGATCAAAGAATTCAGGTACATTTCCCTTTTACTTTTATGTACCTCCTGTAGCTCTTAATTATTAATTGCTCTAGGAATTGAACCTTTTGACTTCTCATGGCCTGCCTAGAGCAGGTGTTCTCAAACTGGGGGTCGGGACCCCTTGGGGGTCGCAAGGTTATTACATGGGGGGTTGCAAGCTGTCAGCCTCCACCCTAAAGCCTGCTTTGCCTCCAGCATTTATAATGGTGTTAAATATATTAAAAAGTGTTTTTAATTTATAAGCGGGGGGCACACTCAGAGGCTTGCTATGTGAAAGGGGTCACCAGCACAAAAGTTTGAGGACCAATGGCCTAGAGGATGTATATGGTTCATACTGAGGCAATGGAAACGATTTCTATTGATTTCAGTAGGAATTGGATTGAACTCTAATGAAGTTCTCATTATTATTTTATTTATTCATACAACAATGAAGCAATACTTGGTTCCTTTGTCTTGCTTTAATCTTGGAGTCTGCCTCACTATGTCCACTTTGCTATGGCTCACAAGGTTCAGATTCTTCCTGAATCTCATGAATGCATCTTTTCATTACTAGACCCTTTGAAATCTTGGTTCTTCTGGTTGATCTGTTGTGTGTTTTAATCACCCCCATCCCGAAGGAATGTCATTTTCATTTGAACAGTGCTGCTATGCCACATGTGAGTAATATCATGTTAGGAATCTACCGATGGCAAACTTTTGCTCCTTTCTCTTTTAAAAGCTAACACAAAAGATTATAACATCATTAACAGAATGTAAAAAAATATAATACATGACATGACCATTGCATGCTAGGAATATGTTATCATCCTAAGCCTCATACCTGAAGCAGATTGCAAACAACTCAGTAGCGAGGCAAATAAAAAACACATTAATACACAAATGCAATATATGTTGCTGCAGACATGTCCCAAAAATGAGAGGAAGTTTGCTCATCAGTACTAATTATGTCTAACTCTATTGTTGGCTTCATTCAGACAAAGTGAGCTAAAAGCAAAGAAGGCCATTTTGCAGAAGCATATGCCATGCACAATAATTAATTAGTTCCTGCATTGACAAATGAAAATAAAGTCATAATTCTAGATGTTATGTATGGCAAACACAAATGAGAAAACCTAACTGTGCCTACCCTGGAAATAATAAACAATCATGGTAATCATTTGCATTTCTATAGGGCCTTCCATCTAAGGATCTCATATTGCTAGCTTTATAAGAATTAATTAATTTGATTTTACTGTGTTAGCTTCTGAAGATTAGCTTTCAATAGCATGAGAAAGTTTGCAGGAAGACAAGCTCAAACATGGAACCATGTTGCCATCTTGAAAAGGAAATCTCTGGTGAGCTCATGGAATCACCTTATCTTTCTATAAGGCAGACCATTCACTAGAATCTGAAGCTCACGCTTCAGCACACCAGTAATGCTGAGTCATAGGAGGTAACGCTGAAAATTAGAAGTCTCAGGACCTGTGGAGAGAGAATCTGAGGCTCGTAGTCTTTGTATTCCATTAACTCACAGAAGATCCAAGGCAAGATTTCCAATCATTAAATTAGTCTCCTGATGCTAAAACCTACAAATTAGGAGGCAAGGAGGACCCTTTCTGCACCAACTCTGTCCTCCGATGTTGATTCATAGATTCATAGATACTAAGGTCAGAAGGGACCATTACGATCATCTAGTCTGATGTATTGAGTCACATGAGTAACAAAGAACTTGCTAAGATGCCATTCCTTTGGCGCTGATGGTCCTTCCCTTAGGAGGTAAAGGGAATAGGAAGTGCAGGTGGGATTCCCATGTTGCAGCATATGTAAGCACTGCCAGGAGAGCTCCATGTGCTGAACAGGGAAGGCATGAGGAAGAGTTCTAGATGTTCCCCTGTTCTGATGTTCGTGACAGCACCAACCCTTGGGAACATCAGGAAATATTCTAAAGCCCTGAGCTGCTCACATGTTTTGAAGCAACTTCATTCGAAGATTGCTGGAAGGCCACATTCCAATAACACCTATGCTAAGGTCACTTCGATATGCCAAAAACGCTGAGTGCCACCTATCTGGTTGCAATAATGTAGTGCATTGAGGAACAGGAGGTACTCACACTAGAACTTCTGTTCTTGCCAAACCAAAGCCATGGAGCACCTGGGAGTCTGGAAGGCTTATTACCATGCAACATTAGGACATGCAACATGAGGTGTCTCATCAGTTTTCTTCTCAGAGCCTACCCTGGAAAATTAGTGACTTCTTTGATTGGAGCTATCTGAACCCAAAGAAAAAGGCACACACACAAATAATATTAATTTTGAGAGTTTCAGAGGAACAGCCGTGTTAGTCTGTATTCACAAAAAGAAAAGGAGTACTTGTGGCACCTTAGAGACTAACCAATTTATTTGAGCATGAGCTTTCGTGAGCTACAGCTCACTTCATCAGATGCATACCGTGGAAACTGCAGCAGACTTTATATATACACAGAGAATATGAAACAATACCTCCTCCCACCCCACTGTCCTGCTGGTAATAGCTTATCTAAAGTGATCATCAGGTTGGGCCATTTCCAGCACAAATCCAGGTTTTCTCACCCTCCACCCCCCCCCCCACAAATTCACTCTCCTGCTGGTGATAGCCCATCCAAAGTGAAAACTCTTTACACAATGTGCATGATAATCAAGTTGGGCTATTTCCTGCACAAATCCAGGTTTTCTCACATCCCCCCCACCCCCATACACACACAAACTCACTCTCCTGCTGGTAATAGCTCATCCAAACTGACCACTCTCCAAGTTTAAATCCAAGTTAAACCAGAACTTGGGGGAGGGATAGCTCAGTGGTTTGAGCATTGGCCTGCTAAACCCAGGGTTGTGAGTTCAATCCTTGAGGGGGCCATTTAGGGATCTGGAGCAAAAATTGGGGATTGGTCCTGCTTTGAGCAGGGGGTTGGACTAGATGACCTCCTGAGGTCCCTTCCAACCCTGATATTCTATGAGAACATCTGGGGGGGGGGGTAGGAAAAAACAAGAGGAAATAGGCTACCTTGCATAATGACTTAGCCACTCCCAGTCTCTATTTAAGCCTAAATTAATAGTATCCAATTTGCAAATGAATTCCAATTCAGCAGTTTCTCCCTGGAGTCTGGATTTGAAGTTTTTTTGTTTTAAGATAGCGACCTTCATGTCTGTGATTGCGTGACCAGAGAGATTGAAGTGTTCTCCGTCTGGTTTATGAATGTTATAATTCTTGACATCTGATTTGTGTCCATTTATTCTTTTACGTAGAGACTGTCCAGTTTGACCAATGTACATGGCAGAGGGGCATTGCTGGCACATGATGGCATATATCACATTGGTGGATGTGCAGGTGAACGAGCCTCTGATAGTGTGGCTGATGTTATTAGGCCCTGTGATGGTGTCCCCTGAATAGATATGTGGGCACAATTGGCAACGGGCTTTGTTGCAAGGATAAGTTCCTGGGTTAGTGGTTCTGTTGTGTGGTATGTGGTTGTTGGTGAGTATTTGCTTCAGGTTGCGGGGCTGTCTGTAGGCAAGGACTGGCCTGTCTCCCAAGATTTGTGAGAGTGTTGGGTCATCCTTTAGGATAGGTTGTAGATCCTTAATAATGCGTTGGAGGGGTTTTAGTTGGGGGCTGAAGGTGACGGCTAGTGGCGTTCTGTTATTTTCTTTGTTAGGCCTGTCCTGTAGTAGGTAACTTCTGGGAACTCTTCTGGCTCTATCAATCTGTTTCTTTACTTCTGCAGGTGGGTATTGTAGTTGTAAGAAAGCTTGACAGAGATCTTGTAGGTGTTTGTCTCTGTCTGAGGGGTTGGAGCAAATGCGGTTGTATCGCAGAGCTTGGCTGTAGACGATGGATCGTGTTGTCCTTACCCATAACTATTTCACATTTGGGGACAATGTATACCTTCAGATCAGCGGTACTGCTATGGGTACCCGCATGGCCCCACAGTATGCCAACATTTTTATGGCTGATTTAGAACAACGCTTCCTCAGCTCTCGTCCCCTAAAGCCCCTACTCTACTTGCGCTATATTGAGGACATCATCATCTGGACCCATGGAAAAGAAGCCCTTGAGGAATTCCACCATGATTTCAACAATTTCCACCCCACCACCAACCTCAGCCTGGTCCAGTCCACACAAGAGATCCACTTCCTGGACACTACAGTGCTAATAAACAATGGTCACATAAACACCACCCTATACCGGAAACCTACTGACCACTATTCCTACCTGCATGCCTCCAGCTTTCACCCTGACCACACCACACGATCCATCGTCTACAGCCAAGCTCTGCGATACAACCGCATTTGCTCCAACCCCTCAGACAGAGACAAACACCTACAAGATCTCTGTCAAGCTTTCTTACAACTACAATACCCACCTGCAGAAGTAAAGAAACAGATTGATAGAGCCAGAAGAGTTCCCAGAAGTTACCTACTACAGGACAGGCCTAACAAAGAAAATAACAGAACGCCACTAGCCTTCACCTTCAGCCCCCAACTAAAACTCCTCCAACGCATTATTAAGGATCTACAACCTATCCTAAAGGATGACCCAACACTCTCACAAATCTTAGGAGACAGGCCAGTCCTTGCCTACAGACAGCCCCGCAACCTGAAGCAAATACTCACCAACAACCACATACCACACAACAGAACCACTAACCCAGGAACTTATCCTTGCAACAAAGCCCGTTGCCAATTGTGCCCACATATCTATTCAGGGGACACCATCACAGGGCCTAATAACATCAGCCACACTATCAGAGGCTCGTTCACCTGCACATCCACCAATGTGATATATGCCATCATGTGCCAGCAATGCCCCTCTGCCATGTACATTGGTCAAACTGGACAGTCTCTACGTAAAAGAATAAATGGACACAAATCAGATGTCAAGAATTATAACATTCATAAACCAGTCGGAGAACACTTCAATCTCTCTGGTCACACACACAGCCAAAAAGATGTGGCCACTTGGATTTAGGAAAATTGTATCAGTAAGAGTTGGAACCATGATGCCAAGAATCAGTGGGCAGCTCAGGGGTGGGAGCTCTGTCACTGACAATGAGAAAGAAATAGGATGGAATGCTCTACGGTATCTGAGGTGCCTGAGTTTGGGCACGCTTAGTGGGGCTGAGCCCTAGCACCAGTTTAGATGTCTCAAAGGGTAAAAAGCCTTAAGAGCTGAAGTGAGTTTCCCACATGACTTACACTGGAGGCATGTGAGAATCCTGCACTGATGGTATCCTGAGAGGAAATTTCTCATGTAAGTTTACTTGTGTTTGACTCTCTGTGAAAACTACATATTTTCATATATTCACAATGCATCAATAAGAGCCTAATCCTGTAGGCTCTCTTACTGAATAAATGTTGGTCTAGAGTATGATTGACAGAAAAAGCAGTTCTGACAATATTTCAGGGGTTTTTTAATGGATTTTTGTATAAATATTTGGTGATCTGGAAAGTAATATGTTGCATTTACTTATATCAACAGGGGCCTAATTCCAATGGCTTTTCTACTGAATAATCTGATGAATACAAAACAGAGTTTTATATATCTTCTTATTTATTTATTTTTATTAAAATGCTATGATTTTAAATGTAATATATCTGCATTCACATCCTCTCTTATTAAGGAGACTCAATTTTAATCCTGAAAGTTTTGCAAATTAAATAACCAGATCTACCTTAGCTAGAATTTGATTAATAAAAATGAAGTTATGGCTTGGTTCTGTATTCATGAACTGAAACGACATTCTTTCTAATTATTAGCATTTCTACTTAAAATATATTATCCGAAATGTTTTCAGAGTTTTGTGATGTTCTTATATTTATTTTACTTGTACTGTTATTGCCTTGAACACTTGAGAAATAAGACTGTCGGTTTTTCAGTAATTGCTCTATTGATCTATAATCTTGAAATTAAAAATAAAATTTCAAATACAATATTAATTCAGTGTTACAATAAGGTAGCTATGGGTTTTATATTCACATATGGTATTGTATTTGCAAAATCCTTCTTCCGTCAAAAATTATAACAAAATTTTAGAATATGCTGTCTGAATATGGTCAGCATAGTCCTTTTATTCTACCTTCTAGTACAAAGTTATCCAATTGCAGTACTTTTCCACAAAAACACAATTTTTAAGTAATCACCACAATTCTCATTTATAAATGGTAGAAAGTGAAATATAATCTGAGTTTAAGACACTCATCAGGAATCCTAGGTGACTTTTACATTCATTACAATCAGTAATCGACTCACCTATTCTGTTCTCACAAACCTCTTCATGATTAAGCTCCTCTAACTTCCCTACTTTAGAATTATTCCTCCAATAGCCCTTAGTTTTCCAAAAGTAACATGTCAAGCTAAAGAGACAGAAGAAAGGGACACAAATGATAATTCACATTTTAAGTCATTCTCAAGTCAAAGTGGCTCATTTTCCCAGTGGTTCAATTGTGCTATCAAGACTATAACACTCCCTTGATATGACTGGCAACTGCTATTCAACATTCACTTACACCAGAACAAGTATAATGGTCTCTCCACATGACTACTTGCACTGAAGAAACACTGTGTTCTAGTTCATAATTAAATACTCTTTAAAAATATATACTAGTGCATAAACTAAGGACATACACTTCAAAAAGTTTCCCTGGGCATTTTACATTGTTAATTCTCAAAGCCTTTCTACAAATAGCTCACAATTCACAAAAGATTATTCTTAATTAACATTGGCATTTCTCAAAAAGATCTCTATGAATAGTGATTTTCATTGCTCTTCTGTAAATTACAGGAATAAAACCAAATACATAAAACTAACAAACAGCTGCATTTTCAGTTTCCATCAAAATTTTCCTACCAAAATTCTAGTGACAATTTTTTGCCATTCGAATTAGGGGATTTTTTTCTTTACAAGAACTTTGAGGGGAGAAAATCAATTTTAAAAGTATCTAGAGAACAAGAACTACTCAGCTGATGACTAATTAAGATTTTAAAAAATGGATGCCTAAAGCTAGGGCCCTATATTCATATCGAGTCTTCTAGAGTGCCTTTTCAAAAGTTTCTACGTGATTTAAGAGTACAAGTCACTTTGACCTTTATGGGGAGATTTTCAAAGTCACAGAGGTCAGCTAGGAGTAAAGAACTCCCATTAAAAGTAATTGAAAATTAGAAGCCTAATGCTTATTTGGGCCTTTGAAAATGTTTGAATTCAGTCACTCTTGGACTTTGTTCATATAGCCACGTCTCACTTTCCAGATGCATACTTTATGGTGGCTAACATCTCTACTGATGGAAAAAAAGCATCCTTGCATATAGATTATAGGAACAGAGAAACACTAGTATATGCAAATAGTGTACCTGCAACACCAACAGGTATTGTAGAGGGTACATAATTATTCTTATTGAAATTGGAATTCTATATATTATAGGAACAAAACTAAACAGCTTTTCTAAGACTTGTAGTATAAATAAATTCAAAAGGTATAAAGAAAACTGAGCCTAAATTCATCCATAGCTACAGTTACATTGGCTTATGTTTTCAGGATGCTGTTGCTGCCTTGATAAATTACAAACAAGAAATGTGTGAGGGGTCTCAGCAAATCTCCATAATTCTCCAGCACTGAAAGTGAGAGACAGGATTAATCAATATTTTTAATCAGAAGCTGTCATAGTACATTGTTGCACTTGTTTCGACAAGTGTTAGGTCCCTGTGCTATTAGAACCTGCTTTGCTGCTATTTCATCATGCCAACGCTACAGATTAAAGGTGCTGCTTTTTGACAATATTACAGATACACAAAGTGTCACTTGTGATATCAAACACGATTTATCTTACTTCAGTCGAAATGCAGCTAGATGTCCAAGAAACTGTTTTTCAAGAGAAATTTGCTGTAAGTACTGAAAGATAATTGAAGCTAACAGAGGTCTACAATAATATGTAACTACCTCCAGAAAGAGAAATGGCTTTACAAAGTACTATTTTATATTTTGATTTGGAAATTAATTCTCCTTTCCTTGGAATGTTTTAGTTATGACTTTTAGCTTGCTGTGAAAAGCAAAAATAATATATTGTAAATATCCATAATAATATATTTTAAATACAAATATTTTAAGGCTATTTATTGCACTTGCTTAGATGAAGGTTTATGTTCTTCCCTTAAGCCATGACACTTTACTTTGATTTGATTAATATGAAATAAGCAAACTGAGATATTAATCAGAATAGTCTCAACTGAAACAACAAAATTTATACACGGAATGCTTTTTTTTTTTTTTGGTCAATAAGGATTATAGAAAAAAACTTTAAAGACTTGAAAATGCAGCAGAGAAATACTTTTTCAAAGCCACAAACCACTGATCATTTAAAAGCTCGGCAATAATAGCATCCATAACATATTTTTAAATACAGTATTCATTGTAGAAAAGAAGGGAGAATAGCATAAAATAGGATTGGTTTTAAAATGATGAATGATGTAAAAAGTAAAAGAATTCATGCTAAGATTTTGTGGTAGCATTTTTGCATAAAACGTTATCCTTATGATTGATAATAAAAGTCTAAAAAGAGCAACATTTAGCTCCAAAGCTGGGCACTGTTGAAGGTGCACAATCACCGACAGTGCTGCCTAGTGGTCAGGCAGTGGTTTGCAAAATGTCTCACTGTTGAAGCACAGTCTTGTCCCTCAGAGTCCCATCCCAGGGGTTTCCAGTCCTCTCCTTTAGCACAGAGTCTTTGAGGGAGGAGCCCTTAGCTCCACAGTCATTTCCAGGAGGCCTTTCCCCAGAGGAGAGGGCTCACTCCTCTGGGAGTGAGTATGGGACCCCAGGCCTGCCTTCTCCACCGGGCTCCGGTTCAGGGCCCAATGGTGGGCAGTTATACCCAACTCCTTGGAACTAAGACGCTGCCCCTCCTCAGACCACTTCCTAACTCAACCTCCTTCAGCTTCTCACAGTAAACCACTCCAATAAAGTCTCTGACCCAAACACTCTGTCGCCTGCTTTTCCCTTGTGGGTTTACACGGCCTATGGTTTTAGGTCCCAGGCAATCAACTCCTAGGCAATACTTGGCCCTCAGAGCAGCCATCTACTCCATTCCACTGCCTGCCTCTGAGCTGCTTTGCTCTCCCTTTTAAAGCCTGTCTCCAGCTTGATGAGGAAGGTAGTTAAATTGAAATTAAAAGGAACAGTCACAAAAATGACTGCGAGCTGCATGGAAACTTTAAAAAAATACATAATGAGGCTCAAATTAAATTATAAATTATTATTAAATTATACTCCAAATAAAAAAAATTAGTAAGAGGACCAAAAAATCCCACCAGAGCTAAACAACAGAGGCAGTTAGCAGCAAAAAGGCATCCTTTAGGAATAGTAAATCAAATAATATTGACAAAAAACAGATAGAAGCATAAACTCTGGCAAGTCAAGTGTAAAAGTAGAATTAGATAGCCCCAAAAGGAATTTGAAGAGCAACTAGCAAAAGACACAAAAACTAATAGCAATTTTTTTAAGTACATCAGGAGCAGGAAGCCAGCAAAATGATCAGTGGGGCCACTGGATGACTAAGGTGCTAAAGCAGCAATCAAGGAAGACAAGGCCATTATGCAGAAGCTAAATGAATTCTTTCCATTGATCTGAGGGAGATTCTCACACCTGAGCCATTCTTTTTAAGTGACAGATCTGGGGAATTATGCCAGATTAAGGTGTTGATAGAGGAGGTTTTGGAACAAATTGGTGAATGAAACAGTAACGAGTCACCAGGAGCAGCTGGTATACACACAAGAGTTCTGAAGGAACTCAAATATGAAATTGCAGAACTACGAATTGTGGTACATAACCTACTGGTTAAATCAGCTTCCGTACCAGATAACTCAAGGATAGCTAATGTAACACCAATTTTTAAAAAAGGCTTCAGAGGCAATCCTGGCAATTGCAAGCAGGTAAATCTAACTTCAGTGCCAAACAAAGTGGTTGAAACTATAATAAAAACAGAATTGTCAGACACATAGAGGAACACCATTTGTTGGGGCAGAGTAAACACAGCTTTTGTTAAGGAAAACCATGCCTCATCAATCTATCAGAATTTGTTGAGGACTTCAACAAATGTGGATAAGGATAACCCAGTTGATGAGGGTACTTGGACTTCCAGAAAGCCTTTGACAAGATTCCTCATTAAAAGGTCTTAAGCAAAGTAAGCAGTCATGAGATAAGAGGGAAGGCCTTGTATCAGTAATTGGTTAAAAGAAAGAAAACAAAGGGTAGAAATATATGGTCAGTTTTCAGAATGGAGAGACATAAATGGCAGAGTGCCCCAGGGATCTGTAGTGGGACCAGTACTGTTCAAAATATTCATAAATGATCTGGAAAAAGGGTATACTGCGAGGTGGCAAAGTTTGCAGATGATACAAAATTACTCAAGATAGTTAAGTCCAAAGCATACTGTGAAGAGTTAGAAAGGGATCTCTCAAAACTGCGTGACTGGGCAACAAAATAGCAGATTAAATTCAATGTTGATAAATACAAAATAATGCACATTGAAAAACATAATCCCAGCTACACATACAAAATGATGGGGTCTAATTAGCTGTTGACACTAAAGGAACAGATCATGGAGTCATTGTAGATAGTTCTCTGAAAACATCCACTCAATGTACAGCGCCAGTCAAAAAAGCTAGCAGAAAGTTAGAAACCATTAGGAAAGGGATATATGATAAGACAGTAAATATTGTAATACCACTGTATAAATCCATGGTATACCCACACTTTGAATAATGCAATAGTTCTGGTCACCCCATCTTAAAAAAAATTGATATATTAGAATTGAAAAAAGGTACAGAGAAGGGCAACAAAATTATTACAGGGTATGGAACAGTTTCCATATGTAGATAAATTAAAAAGACTGGGACCATTCAGCTTGGAAAAGAGGCAGCGAAGATGGGGATATTATAGAGGTCTATAAAATCATGAATGGTGTAGAGAAAGTGAATAAGGAAGTGTCATTTACCCCTATACATAACACAGGAAACGGGGATCACCCAATGAAATTAATAGGCAGCAGGTTTAAAATAAATAAAAAGAAGTACTTCTTCACATTATGCATTGTTGACGGGGATATTGCAAAGTTCAAAAGTATAACTGGGTTAAAAAATGAATTAGATAAGGTCATGGGGGATAGGTACATCAATGGCTATTAGCCAAGATGATCAGAGAAACAACCTAAAACTCTGGGAGTCCCTAGCCTCTGATTGCCAGAAGCTGGGAGTGGGCGATAGGGGTGGATCACTTGATAATTGCCCTTTTCTGTTCATTTCATCTGGCACTGGCCACTGCTGGAAGACAGGATACTAGGCTAGATGGACCATTGGTCTGACCCAGTATATTCTTATGAATAACCGTCTCAGGTCTTTAAAGAGATCAGGATGCATTATTTCTATAGTAGTACAAGGAGATGAGTCTGTTAAGAAGTCCCACATAAAATGGATTCACAGCCTATAAGAGTTAATTTAACATCCCGTTATGGATAGAGAGGGGGCATACACAAAGTTTGGGGTCCAATATAGATGTGAATGTCCCCATAATTCAGAATTTTGATCGATGTTTTTGGTTGAAGCTCATCTCCAATCTTAACAAACAGTTCATGTGTAGCTAAGGTGTAATATCCTGCCATATTTGTAAAAGGAAAATTGGTCACCTTCACTGGACAGAAAGTGAAGCTGAACTACTGTCCAGAAAATAAGATGGAATAGTAAATAGTGACACTAAAGTCCCAAATGGATTAATGTCATGCTAATTCTGACATGGAAGTGCTGTTATACATCCTGTTAAATGAATCCCTATTTGTCCGCTCTTCTAACAGAACACCACTGCCTATTTGAAAACCTCTTCTGCTTCATTTATAATATAATCTCATTTCCCTTCAACAGATTACTGTGCTGAGAATGGAATCCAGTGCAATAGTTCTTCATTCATCAGGCTAATAATCAGGAAACTTTATAGTGTGGGGTTCTCTCAGCAGAAATAGCTACAAAGAAAGGACGTCTTTCTCGTCTAGTCTCAAGATGGAAACCTGGCCTCCAACCTTTCTTCAACCTTTTGTTTACAAGTCTTTCCATGAAATCTGCTTTGTATAAAACTGATGAAAAGCAATGACTAATTATAAAGACAGTTGCGCCTCAAGACAAATTTTTTCAAAAGGAATCTAGATACATTTACTTTTCACCCTTGAGGTATAAACAGAGCAGCAGATTCCATCATCTTATCATACTACCAAAGCTGTCCTCTTAACAACCTAATTTCACATAACTTCTACAGGTAAAACAAATCTCATAGTTTATTGCTGGAAAATTCTTGAAATACCTCTCTCTCTTCTCTACAGGGCTGCTTGATCCCATGAGGTGCAGAGTGTCTGCCATCTCTTCCCATTTACTTTAATGGGAATTGAGAGAACTCAGAATGAATTGGGGTTTTATCTAACTAATGGGGTTTTATCTAACTAAGCAGCCACCAACAAAATTAGGAACTGGTCCTGCAGTTCC
Source organism: Caretta caretta (assembly GCF_965140235.1). Taxonomy (NCBI): domain Eukaryota; kingdom Metazoa; phylum Chordata; order Testudines; family Cheloniidae; genus Caretta; species Caretta caretta. The sequence goes on from NC_134213.1 coordinate 70,207,149, forward strand.
TCACATGTACATGATTCCCTTTGATGTTTATAGCAGACTTGTGTGTACAAGGATTTTTGAAAGATCCCAAGTGCCTTCTGAGAGCTGGTGAGCACCCTCTTTTTCCATACCTTATCACAGTGAGTTCCTGAGCTACTGGTAAGATCAGGCCCCAATAAAAGGACTGGGGGTAGGGCAGGATGGGGCTGGAGGCAGAGAGAGAATAGAACTCAAAAATAAAAGCACCACAAATTAGATGAGTTACACTGCAAAACTAAAGCCAATCCCAGAGTCAAGATCTTCACACTAGATGTAATGATGTATAAAACTTGTGAATCTTTTTAATAGTACAGCCCAGTTACTAAGCAGCTGCTGTCAGGAAATAGATAGGAGGAAAACTCTGTACATATTGGGAACATAAAGTTTGATGGTTGCACTGCATCAAATGCCAATCATAGCAAATTAAGGCGCAAACACTGTGAACGTGGAAAAAGGTATACAGTTAAAACAAAAAAATCAACCTCACTCCACATGTACAAAAGGACCTATATTTCTATGTTTATTGTGTGAAAAGGCTGCTTCTCAATATTGGCGTACTAGTCCATATTCCCAATACTCTTTAAAAAAAATTAAAATGGTAAAAGAACATTCTGTACTCCTAAATACAAAGGGGCTGCCAGGCTTGTGTCTACATTTTAGTAGCAAATTAGCTGGTTCCTGTGATTTACCTAGAGAGGTTGCAAAAACTTGGATGTAGTTATCCTTCCCTCCCAGGGCAATTGTTGCCCTTTTCTTTAAGTAGAATATGTTAAGCACGTGTTTTAATTTTCTTTTAATAGTTTTAATTTTCTTAACTTCCCCTCAGATCTGCTTTGGCTACTTGCAAATTAGCTAATTTTTCATTATTATTCAAGTTATAATTTTTTATTTGGCAGGATGCTAGAATCAATTATGCACATAATGAAGCCTGCTATTAATTTTGCTATGATGAAGTGATGGGCACATCTCAACAGTTTCTATTCTGTTTGATAGATACCACCCTCCCCCCTTTTTTTAACAGCCTAAAATAGTGAACAAAGCACAGCTTTACTATAGCTTAGGCCACAGTTTAGGACAGCAGTTAAACACATGTTTAACTTTAAGTATGTGCCTAAGTCCCATTGGTCAAATGACACTTATACATGTGCTTAACTGGTGTTTTGAACAGGATTGGACCTAAGTACATGACCAGGTGTTTTCCTGAACTGGGGCCTTAGACAGCAGTTATTATCTCTTAGATTTAATACTGTTCTTATTCATTAGCTACAAGGATTGGAAATTAATGTTTTATACTAGGAATAAATTTGGCTTTGTGAATACAATTAATTTATGGTCACTTGACTTTGGTTCCCCTACCCTCTATGTTTCTGATGATCTCCTCAATAGTCAATATTCAATTCAACATTGATTCCTCTCTAATTTCATTCTCATCTTTCATCTGTTATACAAATAAACAAAAAATATCAACTCCTTCATCCTGATTTAGGCTTCTGTAGCAGGTACCTGTTGCTTATGTCAGTCTATTGTTTACCCTTTTTATTCCAGTTGTTACTGTAACAATTCCCTTAATTATCTCTTAAAATGTATGTAAAATAAAATACTTTTTTCTCTACCTCATCTTGGGCCAAAAGTAGTTTTATTATACTTAGAGTTGGTTGGAAAACAGAATTTTGATTCTGTGGGAAATTCCAAAATTTTGAAATTTGTTTCTATTATTTTTGGAACAAAATGTCAAAATTTTCTGTGAAATTCTGAAAAGAATATTTAGAAACATTGAAACACTATGTCAAATATAGAATCTGATTTAGCCTAACACCTTGTTGATAGGTCTTCATTCTTGTAGCATCCCCTCAAGCTCTTCCTATTTGTTGCCCATGTGCCTAAGGAATTTGAGGGAAAATAATCTCATTTTGCTCACCAGGTATATGTTCCCTAGTTTTCAGAGTTTTTAATCTCACATTGGGCAAGTAGGTGGACTCTTAACGTGGTCTTTTTTGAGGTAAAAGAAACACTGTAAACAATGCATGTGAGTGACCTTAACAAAGATGAGCAGCTGCTGAACATAGCATTTCCTAGAAAAGTTACCCCCATACCTTGAATAGCTCAGAAAACACAGATAATAAATGAAAAACGTCTTTCCGAATGGTCATAAGCTAGAGCTAAAGGTTTATATAAAAAACAGTGACAGGAACTAAAATATGTTAATTTTCCTAGCACTGCTGTTCGCATGATTGATACGTGTTTTCAGGGGGTGGGACGGGTGGAGGAGACAAATGTGTTGGACCACTGAAACTGAAGCAATGAAAGATACCATGCAAAATCGTGTGATTCTTTTATACTCTCATACATAAACTTTTTTGTCCTGTCTAGTACTTACAGTATATATTTAATTAAAATATTATCCAGTGAACTCTACACCTGTCCTATTTTTGTCTACCTCCATTTTTAATACAAGTTGACATTGCCTCCTCTCTCCCCATTACAATAGCTGTGATATCTCCACTCTGTAGCCTGCAGTTATTCAGGTAATATTTTTCTCTTTCATGCCCTCTTAAAGACTTCATAATATCTGAGCATTATATCTTGTAGGCATCAGCACTGTCAAATTGATATGTACACTAGATTTCCTTGTCTGTCTTTCTTCAAGATCTTTAAATCTTTCCTTTCAGTACTGTCTTAAATTATGTCTCCTAATACCTGTAAGGAAATTGTGATTAGTTCAAACAATTAGTACCTCTGTATTTTCTCTTGCTTCTAGCAGTAGTTACTGAGTCACATATTTCATTCATAATATTAGGTAAAAAAGATACCATGTTTTATTTTTAGTCCTAAAT